>NC_133820.1:62588616-64988616 GCF_047830755.1 Zonotrichia albicollis
TATGTGGCTGTGTAGAGAAGAACATGCAGAAGACGAAAATGGCTTTGTGCAGCTCTGGCCGTGGATGTGATCCTGGGGACTGGGCGGATGCTGCTGCACCCCTGTGTGTCTGCTCCCTGGGAGGTGACAGACGCCTGAGGCCGAAGTGAAATCCTGAGGTTTCAATATATTCCTAAGAGAATATCCAAGAGCTCCAAGTATATTCCTAAGCAGGGATCTCCTCTGGGAGCCGTGGGCTGAGGGGAATGTGAGGCGGTAGAAGAGGACCCTCATAGCTCTTTGTCTGGTGTTTTCCTAATTTAGAGGCTTTCCTTGACCTATTTTACACCATCAAAGTACCATAAAATGCCCTTAAAATGAGACTAAAGCACAAACACTTGAATCTTTTGGGAGAGACATAATTGATGTGAAGGATATTTTTCTTCCATTTTGTGTGGCACTAAGTCTTTGGATTGATACTGTTCATTTTAGTGATAGTAATTGTAGTCCCAGAACATCAGCTGTGGTGCAGTTGTTGTTCAAAAATTTAGACCTGGCTGAAAATAAATTGAATTGCTCTCGGTCTGAGTATCCCCTACTTGGCCTCAGGCATGGATGGAGCTCAGTGAGCTCCTTGCTTTTTGTAGTTCAATATGATTAATTTAATTCAATGAATTCCATAAAGAATCTTGATGGTTTTTTTCTGTGAACTTTATTTTAGTCTATACAACTCTTCCGCTATTTAGTTTTTCTATCACCTTGAAATTAGGTGTTCAATTACCCCAGCTGACGTTGCAGGGCTCATTTATGTGTCGATGACTAGCTGGTCCTTTTCAGCTGTTTGATTTGTGCACTGAGACTGAGTTGTAACATTGTTGAATTGAATGTGTGTGCATGCTGGAGATGTTGTTAGTGTTTGGTGTCAGTGAGAAATGTGATGGCGCTGGGTAATCCCTTAAGGCTGGTCCTTTGTGGGCTGAGAACTGGTTGTTTATTGTGTTACTTGTTTGTCCACTGTGATGGAAGACATTTGGAGAACTCTAAATCCACCCTAACACACCTTTTGTGGAGGAGTTGCCATTATATTATCTCAGATAATATTTGTATAGTGCTCATAGCATCCTGTGTGCCTCCAGGAGTAAAGACAAAGCCTGTGCCTTGAAGAGGAGGCAAATTAACGTTTCCACAGAGCTCAGCAGCCTTGTGGATTGTAAATTGCAAGGACAGGCCTTAAAAGAAAGGCAATAAGGTGGTGCAGGGAAATGTATCAAATGGTGCACAGTGAAACTGCAGGGTAGCAGCCATCAAGCTTGTAATTTTTCCGTTCTGCTATTTCTCTATAGATTTTTTAGATTGTTTTCTGCTGCTTTGATTTTAGACATTTAGCATACATCTCATCCAAGGATAAAACAATAGCAGTAGATCATGGAAGGCAGGGCCAGGTAGAAGTTTCTTGCAGGCAAATTAACATAAAGAGAGGAATAATCCGCTACCATTGCTACCTACTTCCTTGTATATAGTATTTAGGTTTATTAAACTTATTTTTAACAGAAATTTTCAAGTAGAAGAGGATGCGTACTCCTTATGAAGCTTATCCTTTCATCTTATTATGAAATATCCTTCATCCATTCCAAATGTTCTCCTTTTCACATGGCTGTGAATCTTCCTTCCATCTGATCTTCCTGATCCTCAAGAACATGCAACAGATAGTCACAGGAGCAGACACTGTTCTTAATGATTTTTCTCCTTTTTTGTCCTTTGACATTTTCCTTTACAGTGGAGCCCAATATGATGTTTAATATTCTCTTTATTCTTCCTTAATCTTCAATCCTTGATTTTCGGATTTCTGTCTGCCACGTGTGTAGCAGCATTGCACAGAGAATAAAAGTTTTCTATATAAATACAAAGGCACTGAACTATTTACTTTCAGAAATTATGGTGCAGTGTACTATTACTGAATGATATGCTCTGCAAATCAACTGAATGTGCTTATTTTTTTTCCTTCAGTTTCACTTGAGAATTTCCTTAATCAAGAGGAAACATGCTTGCAAATAAAAGTGAGAAGAGATTCTGAGCACAAATAAAGAAGGTACCTTATACAGTAATCAGGTCTGTTAAATGTAAGCATAATGGTCAGACTTAATAAACAGGATTAGATTAATATTTTTTTACTACATGAATTGTATTGGCAATCAGCCATAAGGAATTTAGTTCTCCCACAATATCACCCTTTTATTTATTGCAAAGTGCTGTTGGGGCTGGTATGTAGTTATAGCAGGCAAAGGGCAGAATAACTGCAGGATGCTGGGGAGACAGGAACAGACACTTTCCATCAGTGCATGTTCAGGAAACAGAAACTCCAGGTAGCCCTTGGGACATGGAGGATATAGGTCACTTGGGTGCATTCCAAAGAAAAAATCAGAAGCTGAATGCAGTGAATTAATATTTTGGGAAGGGAAGGGAAGGGAAGGGAAGGGAAGGGAAGGGAAGGGAAGGGAAGGGAAGGGAAGGGAAGGGAAGGGAAGGGAAGGGAAGGGAAGGGAAGGGAAGGGAAGGGAAGGGAAGGGAAGGGAAGGGAAGGGAAGGGAAGGGAAGGGAAGGGAAGGGAAGGGAAGGGAAGGGAAGGGAAGGGGCTTCTGACCAAAGAGGCTGAAAACAATGGGAAATTCGTCTTCACCTTTCAGGGAGGCAAACTTTTTTTACTGCCTAAAATAACTGAGCTTGAGGAGGTCACACAATGTCTGTTGAAATTAAAGTCCATACTAACTAGTTGCATCTATAAAGCTATTGTAGTAGTATTTATATATCACCAATTCTCTACAGAAGACTGAAGAGCATATTCACTTTCAGCTTTGTGTATTTTCATGATAGCAACATTTCTAGTAGTGTGTCCGTGTTTGCCAAGGGCTGTGAAAGCTGCCAGCCTCCCCCCTTCTCCTTGGGGTTGTCCATCTCTTGATGTCTGTTGATGCCTGGGCAGCAGCTGAGGCCTGTGAGGCAGGCTCAGCACTTCTGCTGTCTCCACATCTCTCAACACTGGCAATCCGCAGGGGGACATAACTATTTGGAAATCCATCCTTCAACCCGCCTCAATGGGAGGATGTGAGATGCGACCTGATATTCAGCTGATGTGCTAAGCCCCAAGTATATTTTTTTCTAGGAGAATCTCACTCTCAATGACTATTAAATCCATCTGTTGATCAATTGATGTTTCTATGCTGCTGCTCCTTGGCAGCTCAGATACATCGTGAATGATGGGTTTAGACAGCCGGGGCAGAACAAATAGTTCTAATTGCCTGCAAACTTTTTACTTCTAAATTTCTGCTTGTAAGAATATCCTAGAGCTAATCTTAGGAATAACACCTATTTGATTATTTTCCTAATTAAACACAGTTGTGTAAGAACAGTGCAAGTAAGAACAGTCATTTAAAATAGTATCTTATTTGGGTAATGACTGAGCTCTCACTGTACCTCACTCACAAGGTGTTTTGGAGGCAGCTCTATGGTGTGTGCTTCAGGCTGCTGTGATAAATCCGTATGATTCGTGCTGCTAAAAATTGAAACAGTAATAAATATTGATACAGTAATTAATATTTGAGAATAATAAAACAGTTAATAGTTAAAAGTTCTAATGCCAAAGAAGAGAGGGAGAGGAGGGGCTCCACCCCCCCGCCCCTTCCCAGCAGATGTTCTCAAGGACCACAGGAAAGAAGCTGGTATGTAGTTATAGCAGGTAAAGGGCAGAATAACTGATACAGTTTTTAAAAATGAGCAAAAAATCTAGTTGAGTCCCAGAAAATGCTAATTATAAGAGATTTATTGCCTTGATATGTAGATGCAGTGATACGTTAGTCTTGGCTTACATTGTACTGGCTTGATGTGCATGTGTAACCCAAAAGTGAATTAAAAGACAATGAAGAAGACTACAAAGCCTTCATCAGTGACAACCCCCAAAGACTTGTGCGACCACCAAACCGAGTAGTGGCGTATGCGTGATAAGAGTGGTAATGAAGGCAAAGATAGAGATATGACGAACCGAAAATGGGAGGAGATAGTATTGACACATGGCATATAAGAGGTGATTTTCACTTAGCAAGCTTGTATGTGAAGTGGCAAGGGTTCCAGAACTCTGCCCTCCGTACCCCGCAGTCATTGTTTGCTTATGCACTATTATTTGAACCAAATTATCCCTTATTTATATATTTTCTAAACTATTCAATTAAAATTGCTGCTACCTTAAATGTTGTTTGATTTTTTTATGATGAGATAATTGAGCAAACATAACACTACCTTCCCCAGCAGCATCTGTGGAGTCAGCCTCATTTAGCATCTCTGCCAGGTGCTCTCAGGCCTGCCCCAGGACAGGGAAGAGACAGCAGTGAGCTGAGCAAGTCTCTGCACTTTCCCAGTTATGTGCTTTTCCCTGGGGAGGGCAGGGAATCGAGAGAGGACAGGCAGCAAGGAGAGCAAGGCAGGGGCTCCTGTTTTTCTCAGCTGACTTGCTGGGGGACCTGCCCAGCCCTGCAGCCCCAGCAGCTCCCTCTCCCAGGGGAGCTGTCCTTACCTGGTCACCAAGCCAGGCAGCGTGCCTGTCTTACAACTGCATTCTCTAACAATGTCATTTCCAGTCTCCTCAAGGCCAGTTCTGTGCTCTCTCAGGAATACCTCACACGGCTGTCCAGGGAAAAATCCTTTCCATTCAGAAAACCATGAGGTGACAGCTGTAAGCTGTCACAAATTAAGCTTTTCCAGGAACAGTCCCTCCTGCTTTGTTTCGAGTGAATATGTTACTGGCAGGGAGGTAGAATATGTTTCAAATGTGGTGTTGAAAAAAATAATAGCTGCCTTAAGGAGCTGTGACATTTTTGAAAAGCCAGAACTCTGACACCTTTCAGAGCTGCAAGTTCTGGAAAGCCTGAAGCTGCCCCTGTCTCTTACCTTCATGGCTGAAGAACACTCCAGTGGGAGAGTTACCTTCTCTGATTTGGGTCTAAATTTATAATAAAGAGAACCATAAAAACTCTTAAAAACTTCCCTCTTATCTCCATGGAATTAGACATCACACAACAACTTTATGAGGACTGTCTCCTAAAAGTGATGTTTGAGGCTGTATAGGTGGTCAGCAGAAAAAAACATTTGGTTGGATGGCTCCTGAGCCATGCTAGTGACAGGGGAAGCCCAGGGGGATTCCTTGCCCACCCTTTTTAAGTTTACACACTGCATAGTCTTGAGTCACTGAGCTTCCTGGCTGCGTATTGACACACAGAAGTACCACTAAATGAAGTGATACAGCCTTGAAGAATTTACAGGAATACCAAGGAGGTGTGAGGAATTCTATGGTAATCATAAACTACAGCTTTAAAAAATAAGTCGCATACACCACATGTAGCAATCCATTATAAAGAAATTCTACAGACCTTATTGTAGATTTCAAAGAACAGTAAATGTGGAATATCTTATTTTCAAGCTAAGTTTTTTTAAAAAAACCTGTAAAATCTTGCCTGTTAAACATACTGCAAAATTTTGATTAGTATTGAACCTCAGAGTTCAAAAAAATGCCACATGTCATATTTAAATCTCATCAAACTATTAGAACCCAAAGGTCACAATGTTGGTTGGAGATTTTAGTTTCACAGTTAAGTTTCACAAAGAGCTTCTCTTCCATACAACAGAAATTATTGCTGTCCTAAATGTTAATTTGTGAGTCTAGGTTGGTTTTATTCAGTGTTTTCCATGGATGATCTGCCTTCTAGTTCAGCAGCAATATGAAAACTGAGCCCTTTTCCACCAGGGATATGGGTACATTTTACTGGAGGGACAGCACTGGTCTCTATATTCAGTTGTACTCTGAGTTACAGCTCTTCCACACACTAATGGAGTCATTGGTACTTGCCAGCACTTCTGGAATAGACCCTCTGTGCTCAGATATTAATTACAGACCTTCAGTAATTAATATCTGAGCACCTGGAATAAATGTGTAGGCTGCTCCGCTAAGCAGGGGAGATGGGTAGGCTGCAAAGTGTCTTGGTGTATGGGATGTAAACTGGCTCCCAAATGTCTGTCTTTCACCAAAGGATGACCCTACATGACTTACTGGTCTTTTCAGCCAAAGTTTTATACAGTTAGACTCCTGCAGGAAGTTTACTGTCTCCTTTCTTATTTATTATCTTCCTTATTAGAAAAAGGAAAGGTTCTGCCAATATAAGAATGGATAGCAAAGTGTTAGAGTTTTTGGCAAACATTTAATGGGAGGAAGTCAGATATTTTGCTTCAGAGACTTTCTTGGCATTTAGTTTTGTGCCAATAATACATGATACATATGCTTATTTCATTGCTATTCAAATATTGATATGAAATCAAATAAATCTGAACACCACAATTGAAATACAGCACTCTGAGCATCTCAGAGCTTTTTGGAGCTCCCAAACTGATTTTTTTTTTTTTTTTGAGAAGCCTGAATATTCTGTGAGATTCTAAGGATCCTTTACTTTTGAGGAAGAGTTTAAAGCAGATTAGTCGGTGAAACTGTGAGTGAATAACAGGTCCTTGTAGTCCATCAGCCCTAACATATTACAGTATCTGATCTCCCCCTCCTCCCAGGGTGCTCCTGGCTGGTCCTGGTGAGCTGCAGTCCATGCACCAGCACACCTGTTTCCCCCTAACTAACAGATTTATCTCTAAGGGTAAAGCATATATGGGTGAACAGAACTATGCAAACACAGGTGCATGCTATAACAGTGAATTAAGACCAATTTTCAGAACACAGATGCTTAGTACTAATGTGTCTTCCTTAGGTATTGCTGTTAACAAGTTGTGAAACCTGCTCAAAGAGTTTTTTGGTTACATCTGCTGGTTAGGTATTGAGCATGTGGTAGAGCAGCTATATGTAGAATAATGAGAAATTTTCTTAAAAATATCCAAATTTCACAATTAATTTTTTTTTATTAGATGAAGGCTTTGAGCTTGACTAGCAGTGATGTATGAATGTACAGGTTTCTACAAGGAAAAGAACTCCAACTTTTTTTATTTGGCAGTAGGAATGTTTAGGATATATGTCATAGCCCAAAAGTAATGATCTAAGGATTATTAATTTCCAGTATACAAATGAGCTTTATACAGTAGAGAAGAAAAGGGCAGGTGGTTTGGGGGATTTTCTTTTGTCAAAAGCTGACATCTGATCACAGCTGACTGGATTCATAAAACACTAGAGTGGAGGATCACTAAGCTATAGTTAACTTAGCCACTGGGTTCCCATTGGATATCACTTTGGGTAAGCCCCATCTACTTCAGAATCATTGACATAGCCTTGGTAAGGAGAAGGTTTTGCCTTATGAATCTGCTGATGTTTCTTAGGGAACACACTGGGATTGTGGACATGATGGTCTGGTCAACAGAATCCATTTGAATCCTGAAAGATATTCAACAGATTCTCTCACAAAAAAAAAAAAAACCCAAACCCTGAACTCAAACATTTAAGAAAATTGAGTAATGGAATAAGAAGACAGTCCTTTTATTGCTGATTAATTGTTTGAACGGAAAGTTTGAGTTAATAGCTGGAGGCACGAGGGTGGTGGAGCAAGGTCACCAGTGGGTTCCTATTGAGGTCTGAGTGGGCACATGGGCTGCTCAACATATTCATGAACCACCTGGAGGAAGGTTTGAACAATGCCAAGACAAAAGGGCGCTGATATAAAATTATTCATAGCAGGACTAACAACAAAGGCGAGGATTGAATGTGAAGACTGACAGAAAGAATTTATGAGACTGAGTGACTGGAGAATAAAATGACAGGTGAAATTCAGTGTAGAGTTATGAAAGAAATGCACAGATGGAAAAATCCTAACTTTGCATACAAAATGATGGCCTTTTATCTGACCATTTCCTCTCAAGAGTAAGATCTTGAGGTTACAATAAATATTTCTATGAAAATGTCATTCTTGATGCCCAGTAGCAGTCAGGAGCAGATGTAAATGTTAAGGATCATTAGAAGAAAATAGAGAACAATAAGAGAAAATGTTATATAGCCATTTCATTAATTTATGGTTTACTCACATCCTAAATGAGTAAACCATAAATTGTTGTATAAAACACAGGTACCTTCATTTTCAAAAAGAAATGTTAAAGCTGAAAAACATTCTGTGAAGGGCAACAAAAATGATCACAGTATTGAATAACTTCCAAGTGAGAACAAATGAAGTAAACCAGGACTCTTCAGCACTGGGATGCAAGCCTCTACAGGACGGGACAAAACAGAGGCATGAAACATCATTAGTTATGTGAAGGTGATAGTGGTTGATATATTCACTGTCTTTTCCAATACAAGTATAGAGGAATTTAACAGAGACTGTACAAGAGGTTGAAAACAAACAAAAAGGGGTATATTTCACCCAGTAGGCAGTCAGCCTGTGTAAACAAAGTCCCTGAGGCCATTGTGCTGAAAAAAAATTATGACAGTGCTGGGGAATACTGAGACTCAGATTTTTTGGCCTAAACTTGTTCAATCCTTATCTCTGGTTCTGTGGATTCCCCCATTATATTTACAAAGGCTAAAATCTCTTCCATATCTAGATGGCAACATAAGGACTGGTGGCAGCAAGAACTCAAACCCTGGGAAAATTGGTGTCATCCCTGGTAAAATGTCTCAATAGGTATTTCTTTTTTCTTCTTGCCACAGAGGACACCCACAGATTAACAAAACATCTGCTGTTGTTCACTTATTTACATCACCAAATGTTTGCTCTGCATACTATGGGGAAAAATAAGAAGACACAGACTTCCGCAAGACATTTTAATGGCTGATGATAATAAAGGGTGAAGTTAAAATGGTAGCAAAAATGTATGTCAGTTTGGACTTTGTGATCATAGGAAACTCTATGATCACAAAGAGGTCACAGAGTTTCCTATGATCACAAGGAGGAGCTTCATGCTACTCCAGATTCTTGATTTGTAATTGCACAAGGAGACAAATGTGATTTTTTCTCCCATGTTAGATCAATGATTTGCAGTCCAGAGATGGGTAGAGCTCTGCTGTTGATGCTGGAAGCTGATGTATTCCTCCACCTATGGCTTTTAAGGACACTTGAGTATTTCAGAGCCTGAAGGACAATGCTTTTTCTCTGGCAGGCACCTTCATCACTGGTTATGAAGCATTTTTGAGCTGGCTAGTAGGTTCATATATATTTCATTTTCCTTCTGGTTAGGCTGTGGAGACCTCCAAAGACCATGAGCAAGGAAACCAACAGGGTGCTGCTGTTTTTACAGATCTGACCATTAGCATTGCAAAATATAGAAGGTACTGCAACAAAGTAGGATTGAGAAGAAAGTCTTAGAGATCCATGGGGAAAATTAAAGAGGGAGGAAAAATAAAAAAATAAAAAAGAAAGAAATTCTTGGATAGCTCTGGGATTGTGATATCACCTAAGTTTTGTAAAGTTGAGGAAAACTTTTTATCCTAAATATGATAAAGCATTTTCAAAAGCAAAGCAATGATCTGCAGATATCAAGAATACAAATGAAGACACAAAAGTGTAGGTGAGAAAGATGCTACAGGAATGAAAGGAAGCATCAGATTTTCATTCTTCCAAAAGACACAACCACACTTCTTGAGAGGCTATTTTCACCCTTCCCTTCCCTTCCCTTCCCTTCCCTTCCCTTCCCTTCCCTTCCCTTCCCTTCCCTTCCCTTCCCTTCCCTTCCCTTCCCTTCCCTTCCCTTCCCTTCCCTTCCCTTCCCTTCCCTTCCCTTCCCTTCCCTTCCCTTCCCTTCCCTTCCCTTCCCTTCCCTTCCCTTCCCTTCCCTTCCCTTCCCTTCATATATATATATTGAAAAGGTTTGGTACATTTCTAATAGTTTGGTAATGCTTCCTGTTTATTGTTAATAATGGAATATTGGATTAATATAGTTTTTTCTGCTTGCTTACGAACCTCATTACTTCCAGACAAACACCCGCAGCCTAGTTTGACTGACCCTCTCCATATCTCTGAGTCTCTGAGGATGTCTCTATATCAGAAAGAGATTCAGGAATTATCACCATGTGCAGTCAGCAATGATATAAAGAAGAAGGATTTTAGCTAAGGTACTTAAGAGCCTTGCAGTCTTATAAGATTAATAAGAGCTGGAATGGACATATCAGTGTTGTTCAAAATAACTGTGCTTATCAGCATTTCGAAAAACAAATGAGATGGAAGTTAGTATACACTTGTAAAGTACTAGTATTATTAGGTATGATATCTTAGCAATTAAAATATAACTTTTTCTAAACCTCAGGTTTTTAATTAAAAAGAGGGCATATGTTTTTCCTTAATGTGAAATACCTTGGAGAAAAGCTAAATTCTATATTCACTGTCCAGCAGAAGGGATGAGTTGGCTTGTTGAAGGGAAATTGCATTAAGTGTAGAAACCCAACAAAAACATCAATTGCAGTGTTAGACCTTATGCACTCAGCTTAAGGTTGTTCACCAATCATGTGGGAACAATTATCTTTATGGATTATTGATTATATTAAACCCTCAGGCAACTGTGGGCCTCATAAGGCACTTTGTGGTTGCAAGAAGGGTAAATTTTGTTGGCTCTTTCAAGAGCCTTCCTGAATAATTTGAGAATGCATTAATCAATCTCTAGGGGCAGTTACCACTAGTAATCAGGCTAGATGGATAATTTGATTAATTACAGATTCTTCAGAACATAAATAGGTACAGTAATCAGATTAGGGAAACTAAAAATACAAGATACTGAGTCAAAGGTCTAATTAATTTATATATAAGGCAAGTAAATTGTAAATATGTTAGGACTGGTTGTTGGAAACAGCCAGGGATTGCCAGAGGGAAGGAAATGATGGCATGTTTTTCTCCTCATGACTGCCTTAGTGGAGCATACCAACTGCAGAGTTTCTTCAGTTATTTTTGAACAAGAGAAGTCTTATTATTTCCAGTGATTAACTGATGCAAAATAACATTTGAAGCAAACCCCACAAAGGTCAAGAAAAACCCTTCTGTTTTGAATGCTACTGCACTAATAATCTTTAATTGTGAGAAGTTACGCTCTTGTTTACAGGCAATTCTTGTGTTTCTAGTTTGCTGCTCTTAGGTCAGTAAGAGTTTTCTCACACTGTTTAAGGGAAATATTCTCTGAATGCTGATATTTGGCTATTCTTTTTGTAGCATGTCCATTGTGCATATTTAGCATTGGGTTTCTTCCTGCCTACCATATACACTTTATTTTTGGTGTGTGTGTGGGGTTTTTTGTTTGTTTTGCTTGTTTTATTTTTGTTTTGCTCTCACAGCAATTTACTCTACTCCAGCCTAGTCCAGAGGAGACAGAATTTTAAACCTTCCAGCAAGTACTTCCAGGAGAGCTCTATGGGACAAGACTGCCTAGGAACCTGAGGAAAAAATATGTCATCTCACATCCTTGGCAGTTTACTCTTAATGGAAAATTCCCTCCCATTTTTCAAATTGGTGATTTCCACTTAAAGGAGTGTCAAGATGCGTGACAGGTGTGCCTCTGTTTGGAAATGGGCCTGGTTGGGTTTCACTGGTGATACAGATCTCACTGAAAGTCAAATGAATTGGAAGTAATGAAGATTGTATTGTGGGTTAAGCTGTACCCTTCAAGAAACCCTAACTGCAGGTTAGAACACATGTATCTCTCAATTTCTGCTATTTATGATAAAAATCTCTATCTTACCCTGCAAAGACAAATTGTGCCAGTCATATTTTAACTCAATGGCTTGTGCACCTCTGAAGAGAAGCAATACTACAAAAATTTGTGGTTTGAGCTACAGAGCCAACAAGCCAAGGTAAGTTATAGGAATCCAGATGTCCTTCTCTGTGATAACTCCTGCAAGTGATATATATACACCATAAAAAACCAAAAGTACATGGACAAGATTTGCATGCCATAGTACAGTTGTGTTACCAAGTAGAGGCCTAACAGTTAGCAGAATAAAATTGAAGGATAATGAATAACAATAAATCTGGATTTAGCTCCAGAGCCTTTGATTTTTTTTAACACAGCTAATTTTGGCTGAACATGTTTTTGTTAGAGAAGAGCATACCTTATGTATTAGATTTCATTATTCCTATCTCAGAGAAATTAATATCTGAAACACATATCTGTGGTTCGTTCTTAGTTACCGCTACAGAAGTTGTAAGCTGAATCCTTAATGTTGTATAAAATCGTATGATTAAAAAAAAGTCTTTTATGTGCAACCAGCTGAATACTCCTGATATGTTAGATCTTGAACCAGAACCTTACACAGTGTGTATGAGACCTTATCCACGAGACAAATGTGCCCAGTGTATTTGTGTTCCTGTACTTTCCAAGCATTTGAAATTAGATTTACTTGGTAATTTTAAGAAAGAAACAGAAAGAATGGCAAGTTCTTATATGGTGTAGCTCTATGCATTTGCTAAATATTTAGAGGATCATAGAACCATCATTTGGGAAAAGCCCTCTAAGGTCATTGAGTCCAATTGTTAACACCGCCCAGTCTCCAACGAAGCATGTCCCTCAGTGACACATCTGCATGCCTTTTAAATATCTCCAGGGATGATCATTCTACCACTTCCCTGGATGGCCTCTTCCAATGTATGACCATCCTTTTGGTGAAGAAATTTTTTTCTAATATGCAATCTAAACCTTGCTTGGTGCAACTTAAGGCTGTTTCCTCTTGTCTTTTCAGTTGTTACCTTGGAGAGGAAGACTAATACCTCCTTTCAGGTAGCTATAGACAACAACTACTTTTCTCCTGAGCATTATTTTTTCTCATTTTCTTGTGTTCTCTGGAAAACTTCCCTAAACCTGTGTGAGAGAGGAGTACCCAGGCCTTTTATCTGTCTGTTTTCCATGTGTCATAGCAGTGAAATTCCTAAGAGGTATTAAATTCCTTGAGGTATGCTAAAGTGACAGGAAGCAGTTTATTCTTATCTTGCCATCACTTGTATCTTGATAGAAAGAAGGAGGAAGAGGGCAATAAATAATAATGGAGTAAGTGCTTTTGATCACACTTTAATGAAAGTCTCAATACAATAGGGAAGGTGCTGCTCTGGAGCCTCTTGGCTGGCAGAGACAGTGCTGCAAAGTGGCAGGGATTGCAGATCTAGCTGGATCCCACGGCTGAGCCTGAGCCAGAAGTGCCTCCCAGGGCCATGGACTGGCACGGGTGTCAGTGTCAGTCATATGCAAGTGGATGCCACTTGAGGAGCAGATGCTGAACATCTACAGAGAGAATTTTAGAGAAGGACTGCCAATCTGGAGAGCAAGTGGCATCGTGGAAATTATATGACTACCCTGCATCACAATGAGCTGAAACTCATCCCAAGGTCAGGGCAGCTAGTGAAAGGTTTGTGTAGCTCAGCATCTTGTGTCCAGAAGTAGCTAATATTGTCTATCCAGAGGGGAGTGTAAATGCAGGGCATGTGTGCAGGGTGCTTCTTCAGAGGTGTGTCGCTCTGGGGCTTGGTTTAACCAGGGGTGGATATTCATCTACACTGCAAGTTGTAAAGCAAAGAAGAAAAGTGTTACTGTGTGGGGGAGTAAAAGAAAGAAAAGTTTGCCTGTGTTGAGCTAACCAAGACTCTGCAGGACTCCTGAGGTGCTCTTTGGCTGGAGAGATTTTTAGAAGTGGGATTTTCATGCACCTTCTGTATGCAATTTCTTAAATTAATTGATACTTTTCTCCATAAGGCTTGTACTGCCTATGTTTGCCGTCTGAGAAGCTGTGCACCTGTCAGACCTTCTGCCTGTTATCTAGTATGTGCTCCCAGACTCCTCTCTTTTGCAGATCTAGATTTGGACTCATGAGAAGATGAAGCATCCTGCCTTATCTATTTCTTCTCCTCCCTGTACAAGTCAGGCTGTGAGCATGTGTGGGGGCAGTGCAACTCAATTGCATCCTGCCACAGCCCTGATAAATTCAGCAGCGTGTGGCAGTGAAGTGCTTGGCAGAGCTCTAAGATAAGTAAGATAAATGCTGTGCACTTTCCCAGTGAAGATCTTCATACAAATGTGAAGTAGCTCAGGCTGTGATTCAGGCCTCCTCCTCAGAGAGCTGCTGTGTTTCCCCATCTGCTGTGTAAGGGCAAGACTTATTTCTGACACCTGAGAGTTTGGGGAAGGGAGAGCAGATCGTGTAAGGCCTATTGTAAGAGCAATTAGAGTATTACTTAGAGACATTATAGTTACAAGTGGTGGGAAACCTGGCTTGATCTATCTCTTGTGATGATACAAGCTCTTCAGAGAAGCCTTGAGGCAGCTTCAAGCACCATAAGTCTCATTTTGACTCACAATCTCTGCAGAAAGGCCTGTAAGTGTTGGACCCGCTCTGCTGTATCAGGACAAAGAAAAAAGAGAAATCAGCAGCTGGCATACAGATCCTTCTTCACCAAGCATTGCTGTTTACGCTTTTCAAGTTCCAGATTTTTCAAATTGTTGAAGGAGGGAACAAAGAATAGAAAGATCCTTTTTTGTTGTTGTTATCCTAAGTGATATTTGGGGGTGAACTTGCCCTGGCAGTTGGATGTCCACGCAGACATCAGCCCTCGGAAATACACTGCTACCAGGGCTGAGATTGACAGGAAACTTAAGCCAGTAGTCAGCGTCTTCAATTTTGACAGAATAACTTAGTATTGAGTTGTGGATGCCTGCAAGTCTGGGCTGGTATCTGCTGCACTACTAAAAGCAAAGCTGGTATTTATAGATAAGACAAGCCTGTGGTTGCCCCAGTTTACACAGCATGGCAGGTAAAATGATTGTCATGCATGCCTGGTGCTTCCTGACCTGTCCTGTTCTGTGCCATGCTATGTATTTATGCCATGCTACCCTCTCTGTGCTACTCTGTGCTATCTGTGCTGTGCTATCACATGGTGTCTGTGCTTGAGAGATTCCTCCCACCCCTAGGTACTGTGAATGAGACTCTGTGATTTCCTGAATTGCAGTCACAGGGCAGCAGAGAGAAGACAAAGATCTGATCTCTTCAATCCATTGTACTGCAGCAGGTAGACAATTTCATTCTCTAAGGCTGATGGTATTTTCACAGGCACAAAGTTTTACATGAGAAGGTGAAGAAAATTAAGTAAACTGAAGCAGAGCATTGAAGGTGGGCAGAAGATACATTTTGTGTTTGTTTTATCTCTCCAGGCACTGTTTTAAACAAATTGTGGCCTCTTTGCCAGGTAGATTTTTGGTAATACTTTATCTACTGGTCTGGGTAAATGAAATTTTAACATTTCATTTTGTAACACAAATTGCAATATAACAGAATTATGCCAGTGCATCAGTGAAAAGATGCCAGCTTCTTATTGCTGTGGTTTGAGCTTCAATTCATTTGAATGAAAAAAAGCATTTCAAAATTATAAATGATTGATGTCCTTCAACCACAAAATCAGTAGATACTCATGATTCTCCTCTTTTACTAGTGACTTACTGAAATGCAAGGTAAAATAAAAGGTAATACATTGGTAAACCTATTACATAAACACCATAAACCTGTCATTTTCCTGGTACTATAGAAAGTACCCCCAGAACATGAACAAGCACCTGCTTTTTCCTGCTATGCTTTAATTTTAGTAGCATGTTATTGTGCTATCGTGTGTGCTAGCTCTTGACACCTTCCAGAAACAATGGAATAGTACAACAGAGTTTCCTTTTCTTATACTTACTAAGAGAAATACAACCTCTAGTCACTCCCTGAGTTCTACAGGCAATTCCCAGGCTCATTTTCCAAAGAAGAAGCTGTCAGAGGCACACAAAGCCTGTTGTGGAGTCATTTATAATATTTGAAGTGTGGCTCAGTCTGGAGCCCCTCGCTGAGATCAAGATTCCATCAATCTAGGAAAAGTGTATCCATTCTGTAGAAGACAATTTTTACTTAATGGTTGGGCTGAGTGGGCAGAAAAGACAGCACTACAGGGGCATGCCAAACCTCCTCTATCAGCTAGCCCTGGGGGAGTCACTGGCAGGCACTTTCCAGACTGATGGTCAGCTCCTCTGCCACCCAGCGCCCAGCATCCTGTCACTGTGAAAGCATAGGAGACTGCATCCCTCTTCCTTGTGCTGAGCCCACTGAGCTGTCACAGAGAAGAAGGACAAGGAGTGCAGGGTAGAGGTTGCATCCTGAGCTCTACTACTTCTCCTGCTGTATTTTGAGCAGATGAGATGCATAGACAGCTCGAGGTTTGTGTGCACTTTTAATAAAAACTACCCCAAATGAGACTGGGTGTCATATAGCACAGCACTGCACACCAGGAGATGGCCTGAATCCTACCCAGTGCCATTGGGTAAGAGCAATTGCTGCTGTCAGAACGGGATAAAGCTTCCTCCATTCTGCAGCAAGGACAGTGTCACATCCCCAGGTTGGAAGAGCCTTTCTGAGAAGCCTTTGCCCAGCATAGCCAGAGGCATTGCCCCTGCTCCTGGCCCATTGCAGTGAAGCCAAATGGACCCTCAAATGGTGTTATTTGGCACATGCAATGAGCAATGACAAAGGAATTTTGAGGAGCAATTGACATGGCCCTGGACATAGCAACTGAGCTCAAAGAGCAGAGAAGGGCATTGTCCCATTTGCTATCTTCACACCTGTCCTCTGAGTGGGAGAAGGAATTAGGCTTTCTCAGCTGTAGCCCCACAAGCAATTTGCCATGTCTCCCAGTACAAACCAATAGGTCATGTGCCCAGCAGGGCTGTTTGGGTGCATCAGGAATGGTTTGTGGCATTTATAACATGGAAAAATAGGAAAAGTACCATCTTTCATTATGTGTTAAGGATGTGCCTGAGCAATTATGTTGAGGAAACTGTATTATAATGGAGTTAACTCGTAAAGGCTTCTTCACTGTACATGATCACATCAGTTTTTCCCCACAATGTTTGCCTTTTGAGGGTGTGTTCCTGCAGTGTAATGCAATTTGCTATATGAGGGCTGTGAAATAGAAGCCTTTAGTTTAATTTTTGTTAGATCTATTTTTTTTTTTTTTTAGGAGATGTGTAAGTTGCTAACCTTCATAGCTGGATTTGACCTAAATCTGTGAAGGTCAGAGATAGCCCTTTAGAGTTTTCATTTCAAACTATGTATTTTACCAGCTGTGGTAAAGTACACTTTATTTTATAAAACAAAAAAAGACAATGAATTAAATCATTTTACTAGTGAAGTCTGACCTTGGTAGGAATTCACAATTGTTGAATGTACTTGCACATCTGCATGCTTAAATATAGTCATTAAGCAAAAAAAAAAAAAATCTCAAAATGAAACAATACACTAAAACACCATGGTCAGACATAAGCAAAATAATAAATCTTTAAAAAATTCCACTAGTAACAAGGAAATTCTTCATGATTGGTGGGCTTTGCCTGTGTCCAAGCTGATAAAAAGTCAATGGTCATGCAGTTGTGCTTTACTGCATCTGCATATCATCTAGAAAGCAATTTTCCTTTCATTTGCAGGAAAGTTTCATATTTGATTGATTGCATTGCTTTTTGCTTGCATTTTGCCTGTACAGATTGATGACTACCATATTATACAAGTAGAACCTGAACAAATAAACTAATTTTGCTATCATTCTATTTATGGGGCACCTTCAAGGGATATTTACATTCTTTATATAATATTTACATTCTGATACATTTGCCTATGACAAATGGTTTTCCTTCAGGTAGTTTTCCCTCTTGTGTGACTTGGCAAAGGTGATTTCACTAAACAAGGAGTAATTTTCTTTATCCCAGGCTGGTTCATTTGCCAGTCAAAAGTATGCCTCACAATAAAGGTGAGAGAGGTGGCGTTTCATTGAGCATGCCCAATAATTTATCAGTAAGAGGTGGAAAATTATATCAGAATCGAAATTATGGCTTCTTTTTATTCTTTTCTACTCAGTTTGAGTTAACTCAGTTTGAGTTAACTTTCTTAGTGTAAGTTGTGCTGTGTTTGTGCTGCTGCAAGGAAACACCCTGACCTGTGGGCACCTCTTTTCCTGACCTGCTGTGTGATCTTGTTCATTAGGATGGAGCAGCACAGATGTCTCCATAGGTAGGAGGTAAGTCAGGAAAGGACATATTTCTGAACACCCCCCTGGAAATTGTCTGCTCCATCCATCACCTAAGAACCTCTAGGAATCTAAAGCTTCACACTTAAATTTCCCAAAGATGAATAAAAGGCGAAATTACTCAACTAGGGTTGAAATCCGAAGTTGAGCAAATAAATCAGATGGCTGCAAGTCAGGTAATGCAATAGTTTCAAGTCAAGTAGTGGCTTTAAACTGAGGAAGGGTTGTTTAGATTAGATATAAGGAAAAAAAATCTCTATTGGAGGGTCATGAAGCAGTGGAACAGGTTGTCCAGAAAAGCTGTGGATGCCCCATCCCTGGAAGTGTTTAAGGCTAGGTTGGATGTGACTTTGAAAAACCTGCTTTAGTAAAAAGAGATCCCTGCCCATGGCAAGGGGTTGGAACTAATCAAGCTTTAAGATCCCCTCCAATCCAAACCATTCTATGATTGTAAAATTCTGTGATGTCCCTGGTTTTGCTGGTGCCTGTTGGACATGCTCTGAGGATGCAGACTGGAGCAAATAGCTGAGGTTAGGCAGAGGTGCCAAACCAACCTGGGCACCGAGTTTGCAGAGAGGTCACCAGGGAACCTGACTGCCTCTCACTAACAGCTGACTCCAGTCCAAATGGTCTGCATGGAGGAGTCTTCTGGGGATGGAAAGAAGCAACTGGCCTACACACATGGCTGTGGGAACCATGGTAATTTTTAATAGGTAGGACTAAGTGTATAACCTGGGACTTGGGAATTTGTGTGTTTTTCTGTGGTTCACTTCTTGTTTTCTGTTTTTCTCTTAATTAACTCTTGCTTTTTTGTTTGTTTTGGTTTTTTCTTTTTGAGGGGTTTTGTTGTTGTTTTTACTTACATTTTTTTTTTTGCTTTTTCTTAGGTGAGAAACTTAGAGAATATAAAAAGCAGCTACTGAGAGGGGAATTTTACTGTATTGATGAGCATTCATCATCAATATTTTTTTTTTTTTTTTGTTGATAGTGCACCATCTTCAAGGTAGGAGAAAAGAGGCAGAGGTCCTTAGCAAGCCATAATGCTTCCCTGAAGATCCCCAGCTACTGCAGGGTCAGACCCCTGAGTTTGACTCACTGTTCCATTCTCTGAAAAATGCCTGTATTTTCTCACCTAGTTTTGAGAGTCAAGATGATGAAGAAGGAATTACAGTCTCCTTCCCCTGTTTTTGTGAAAACCCCACTGTCAGCAAAAGGCTGCATTCTTCCTTGGCAAACCTTACTCAGTGTCCTCTCAAATATTCCTATATCAAGGGTTTCACCAGTTGATGTTTCATATTAAATAAAGCTTTTATTTTATTTTAAAGAAAATGTTTGAAATAAATTTCCTTTTGAATGGAGATCAGTATAAACAAGAACCAGAAGCTGAACAATGTGCCTAGTGTATCCCAATTAGCACTGGATTATTAGTCTGCCAGGGTGCCAGCCTAAAAGTCGCTGGCTGCTTTGTAACACAGCTGGGCAACTCACTAATTGTTTTTATTAATGAAGAAAGCTTCCCTTCCTCAGCTATTTCTTAATGAAATTGTGGGTTCTTCCTTGGTTAGCAAATCAAATCAGACTGCATTTGCACATGTTTGTGTGACCAACAGATTGCAATTTGAATAAGAACAACATCTAAGTTTCAAATACAGCTCATGGATAATTAATGACCATTCATTGGTAATAATTAAATTTACTGACACATGAAATATTATATCTGACTGACAGAGATTTGTTAGGTTAGGAATAATGGATCCAATACAGAAAGAGAAATATTAGGGAATAGACTTTGGCATCAACTTAGAATGCATTTATCTTGAAAATATTACATAATTTTATAGTTCAAATAAGTATTTTAACAGCTCTTTATGGAATTATGTGATGTAGTTTGTAATAAGTGTGTGACACCAAAGTGCTACTGAGACTTATTTCTTGCCCCAGTCACTTGAAGCAGGTGATGTTTTGCGAGATTAATACTCTTGTCACATAACACTTGCTTCTGCCTAGTGTTATATCTTCCACTTTATTGTGCCTGTGAATCAAATGCAAATAAAATTATGGTGCCAACTACATTTGACAAGAATAAAATAGCATCCTTAGTCAATTTTGTGATGCCTCTGAAAGGCCAACAGGGATTTTTTTCCCCCAGTTTTACTCATCCTATTTAGTGATGGAATAAACAAACATTCCCTCACAAGGTCCTGGACTGGATAGGGCTGGTGCAGACAGCAATCTCCTGATCTGCGTTTTTGGCTGCTATTTCGATTCAGTTCTGATGCAAGCACACTGCAGCAAACCTGCAGCAGCTGAACAAAGAGTGTACGTCCATTTGTGGTTTCTAAAATTTTCCTGTGGTAACAGAGGGGGCTGTGAAGTGTGAGCTGTCCTGAGAGCTTTGGTGCCCAAAGTGCATGCTTTGAAAGCCGTGGTAATTGGGACACTGGGTCAGTCATGAGAGTGCTGAAATAGGAACAAACGTTCTAAATGTATGTAAGAGAATGAGACATAGTATGTAGGAGCTTATCCTGTGTGATTATAGTGCTAGTCCTGGAGCAGGAGGAATTGTGGAAAGTTTTATCCATCACTGGTCCCACGACCTATGGTCCCACTTACGTGTGCCTGGAGGATGTGCTCCACAAGCTGACACAGATCTCAGATTATAGCATGGACCACCTTGCCACAGTGTCCTTTCAACCCTGAGTCTTCACAAAGCACTGACCCTCTTTCCCTTTCACCTTTTCTGTCAAAATTGTTAGTATAGAATCTTCTTTGGGCTGCTGGAGCAGCAGTTCTGCATTCATAAAGGAGAACAAAGAGTGAAAAGCCATTGAGAAGTCAGGGAGAGGAGTGAATTATTGGAGGTTGCTACAAGGACAGAGTGTGGGGTTCTTCATTTTCTGACAAGAAGGTATCTCATTATTTCAGTCCAGGATGACTCTAACAGGAGTAATTGTTAGGAATTATTTTCAAGGCATATATTCATTGAGAAGTGCAGTTATCTTGTGACAACTTATGTGAGATTTTAAGCAAGGAAGAAGATGATGAGCAGGAAAAATTCCCAGGAGGGTGTATTGTTACCTCCCTCTTCTCCATTATCCACAAGGATGAGAACTCTCTGTGAGGTGAGAAGAGACCAAGGTTCAATGCAACCCTTGCATCCTCTTTGGTAACATAATGTTGGACTTCAATTAAAATGGTTGGGAGGCTCAAATGGACAGAGCAGTTTTATCAGGCAGAAGTTATAAACCAGGAGTGCCTTGCAGAGTGAGGACCTGAGGAAGGTAAGATGCTGATAGTGCTGTTTTCTTTCTGCTGAGAGGGTAATCTAGTTGTGGCTATTCAGGCACGTCTGCCTGCATCCACATCAAACACCTATTCCCCAACCGTTCCCACGAGTTAAAGACCATTTAGTTGTTTGTAAGTCTGCCCTGTCACTTCTCTGTTTATTTTTTTTTAACCTCTACTCTGGAACAAAACTTCAAATCTTGGCAGCCAGTAACTTGTTCTTTGTGATAACTTGAGAAATTAAGTCACCAAATCAGCCAAGAAACTGCTTTTCTATAGGTTGAACTCTAATTAATGAGGTAGGAGAGAAATAAAAAGGCCACTCATGTCCAGATAGAGGTCTTGAGAAGTAGCATGTCCTGGGAAGTTCTGGAAGATGTGAAAGGGCAAGATAAGCAGGAGTTCTCTGTACTAATTTCAGTTCTTTTAGCCACAGGTTTTGTCTGTCTCTTGCAATCTAGCCACGGTTTACATGGGTTTGAAGCTTGTAGACACATCAGTGCCTTGCCTTTACCCTCATGTGTTTCTGCAGGTGTCAGTTGTAACAGCGTGGGGGATTTTTTAATAAAAAACAGGTTGATGGTGGTTTCTGCAGCAAAAAAGAGAGAGAAAGGTATTCAGCACTGATCCCAGGGTAGCCAGGAGGATCATCCTGTAGGAGAGGTGCTATTCTTTTGGAGATACCCAGACATCATCCAAACCCAGGCAGGGCAACCACTCTGCCCAAGCCTCATGTGCCCAGGGGACACAAGGTCAGGTGGCATTTCTAAAGCAGAGTTCAGTGTGGATGGTAGGTGTAATACTAAGTGAGGCTATGCAAAAATATTATGCAAGGTTTTAACATTTACAAAATTAAGCATGTTTCTCCAGCAGAATCTCTCCTCTCAATTGATTCATGAAGTGAGAAATTTTTGATGGACCACTTTTTCCAAATGTACAATAAATAAAATGTCAGCAGCTACTAGAAAAGACTGAAAAAAATCTCTCTTAAAATAGTTACCTAACCTGCACCTTTTCCTTTCAGCTGCTATAATTTCTCTGCCACTCAGCAGCCCAGAGAGCAATGCTCAGCATGTTTTACAAGCACTCCATGTAACTTGTGGAGAAGAATAAAAAGGTCATCTTTCTAATGCTGTGTAATCCTGTACACTATTAAGTACTAAAGGTATTTCTCTTTTGAACCAATAGTACTGGAAGCAACAAGAGTGGGACTCATGAGCATTTAAAAAGGGTTCTGTTAGGCAAATATGTGATCAAAGCCAGGAACAGTCCTTTGCTGATAGAAACACACTATGCATTTTCAAGTTGTGGGACTTGTCTAGTCTTGCCCACATCATAGCACATATCCTTAGCTGTGTCCAGTGGAGCTATGCAATGGGTGTGCCTTAACTTCTACATGTCTGCTGTGTCTATTGATTGTCTGAGCAATTGATGCTAAAGCAGCTAAGTCATGTTTACCCAAATTGAAAAGATGATTGGCCAGATCCATCCCTCATGTGACTTTTCCAATCAGTGCAGTTCTGTCAAGGACAAATCTGCCTCAAGAGAAGGAAAATTACCCCTTACATGCCTGTTAGACCAAGGCAGGTGCCAAAAATAAATTAGGAAAAATAAGACAGATTTCCAATAAAAAGCACATCTTATCCAAGTTCACACTTCCCTGAAAAGATCCAGAAAAATGCTGTTGGAGGATGAGTTCCAGCGGCAGGGTGCTGCTGCAGGGCTCTTGTGCCCAGTCTCTGCCCAGGTGGTTGTGCTGCAGAGACTGCTCTGAGCAGGCACCCAAAGGCTTGGCCTGGGTCCCTCCCTGACACGTCTCCGTGGTGGGGTGGGCACAGGAGGGTGCAGAGGGGAGGCTGGTGGAGATCTCCTTGTCTCCTCCCCAGCTGCACTCCTAAGTAAAGCAGGAGCACACATCTGGGCAGACAGACCCAACAGGCTTCTGCCAACCATGCCACTTAGAGCGGATGTGAAAGAGAGACAGCTTGTTAGTGAGGTCGAAACAGAGCTCGCTTATTTATCAGCATAAACATCCCCGGGGGGCTGGATTAAATGTTTGCATGCTGGGGAAAACAGATTGTGCCAGCAGAAAGGATGAGTCAGTCCTAAAGAGAGATGCATCTTGCATTCTGCTTCTGTGCCTGCCAAACTGCCCTGAAACCTATTACTGGGGAAGCTCGAGCCTGCAGTGTGATTTTCTAGTACTAGTGGTTATTTTTAGTCAGGTTCTCTCTGACACCCTCTCTTAAATGCTAGCCATTAATGCAGTGCACATCCTGTTTGTGTCATTTTGTCCTTAGAGACTTCTCGATGGATGGATTGTTCTGTAATGCAGGTAACCCTAATGAATAAATAAATGTCAACTCGATATTTCACAAAGTAAAATACTATAGCTATTCTTAGTAACACGCTGAAGTAATTTCACCTTTACAGGAATTCTGATCTCAATTTCAGTGTTTTCAAATCTATCCAATACAAATCTGAATGAACAATTCATTATGAATAATTTATGCAGCAGATTTGACCCACTTTTCCATTTGCAAATTACTATAATTCCTCTGTAATGGTTATATTTTCCCCTCTAGTTTTTCCCTACAAACCTAGATTGAGGCCAAGCAAGGCCATCTAAAATAAATGGTAATTTAACTCTACCTAGTGCTTGCTTCCAGGCTATGGATGCAACACTTCTATGAGAAAATATGAAATGGAAAATACACTTTGATTATTTAAATTTTGTATTATTTCTCTTTGATGAAAGAGCATAGAGGTACTTGGTTGATCACTTCCACATGTATAAAGTTTTTATCTTGTGATTAGTCATCTCTGCATTACAGTTGTTGCTAATTAGTTCATAAAGTTAATTTTGTAAAGAAGCTCTAAAAAATATCAGCAACACGCATAGAAAGTTCAGTTGAAACTGCAGTATAACATATTTGTCTCCTCTTCCCAAGGCTTTATCTTTAAGCCTCAGTTCTAGAAAAATTCTGGCTTCATTCCTGATTGATGCAATACATGGTAAACATATTTATTTGTGGCTCTTGAGAAGGTTTTACATTCTTCTCTTTCCTGGCAAAATTTAAACAGTGAAATTATATTTGTGCAGTGTTTCTCACGAACTGCGTAGCGACAATTTTCCCTCTTTCTGTTTTTGATTAATTGTTGTCGCACCTGAGTGCTGTCCCGAGAAGACGAGGACTCTTGAGTGTTCTACTCTGTGCGCAGTTCAGGAGAGGAGTTTCTGACTGTGCATGGGAAAATGAAACCATGTGCACCTTTAATAATCCCAGTGGTTCTGACACAGAGAGTTGTTTTATCTGTCAAACAGCTCTTCTGAAATCTTTTGGGTCTTCAATTTGTTCTTCTGTTTGCTTTTTAGAATACAGTGTGGCAGCCTGTATTTCAGCCTCAATAAAGTGCATAATTAGGCACTCATCCTTTAAAAGGATTCTTATCTCTTTATAAAGATGGATAGCTTGGTCATGGAAAGCAGAATATAGCTTCTGAAAGAAATGGGAACCATGTACAAATGAGGCAGTAAAAATAAATGACACAGTACATTCACTAGCCAAGCAAGATGTTACAGTGTACATAAAGGCTAAGATGCTGACTTCACAGGACCTTGTGAGCAGAGCTTCTGTAGGCAGAAGCAATTTACAATTATTGGTACATTAATGACAGTATGTGATAAGTGAATTACTGGGATGTTGGTAAATGCTATTCTCATTAAAAGTCAATCTATTGTTGGCACTAAACCCTTAGTTTTCAGATATGCCTACATATTGAGCCATTAAAAAATGTCAGTATGAACTATCTGGCAAGAAGAGTCTCAACTGAGGAATGAAACCTTATTTTAGTAGGTGTTGTAGAGTAAATCTTTTTTAAGCTACTGGAAAATCATACATATGTAAGATACTGGAAGACATCTTTCTATTAATTTCCTGCAGAAAGGCAGAGGAAGTAGGTTAATGGTCTTTGAGTTGCAGGTTCAAGCTGTTGAAGTGCAGCTACTTTTGAAAAATGAAGTGCCCTGGCAAGAGGGCTTGGGGCATTCTTTATTTCAGGTGTTGCAAAGAGATTACTAGAATCTCTCCAAGATCCAACTTGTTCCATCATGGAGTGGATTTGTCTTTTAGGGGTTATCCCAAAGGTGTTGATTACTTGTATATCTGAGAATAGTATAGGCTTCCAATTGGCTTAGGTGACACGGATGGTTGCTGCAGGAAATGCTAAATACAGAACCTATGGAAGGTGTGTCTTCTAGAAAATATTGAGTTACCAAAAATGTGGGAGAAATGGTGGAGGGGGGAGGGAGGAATAACTGTGATTAGGAATAGATAGCAGTCACTCCTCACATAAAGCTGAAGAACTAGGCAAGTACTCCTAAACTTTTTGCAGTTTTAAACAATTGTAAGTGTGGAAAGTTACTGTACTTCTTTATGTTACTGTACTTCCTTCTGGTCAAGGAAGTCTGATAGGCCAGTAGACCACTTAGTTTTGAAGATTGTAGTTGAACAAGAATTCTGACCCTTGGAAAGCATTGTCTGATCAATGATGGATCAAAGTATATTCTCTTTGACTTCTTGCTTATGCAAGCACCTGCCAGCAAAGATTTGTCTCAGCAAATTGACTGGAGTGCTAAGACTCTCTGAAATATGAAGGGTCCCTGGGAGATGTGAATAGGGACACTATCCCATAAAAGGGATTTCTGGCTGGGGAAAAGATCAGCAGGAGATTCAGAATAACAAGAAAGAAGACATTGCTGAGTCAGCTGAGAAGTTCCATTTACTTTAATCTATTTTCTTCTTAGTCATCAAGGTCCATAGATAAACATAATTAGCATATTTCAGCCTCAGCCTTGTTTACTCTGACTTTTAAATAGCTATGGATTGTGATAATAATCCTGCTTCCTCGCTGATCATTTCATATTTGCATGTTTCCATTATAGGTAGCTCTTGGGACACAGAATGTTTTAGGGTGACGACCCATTCTGATTCCCAACTTATTCTGAGCTAAGATCAGACCTGACTGGAGGGAAGTTGTTAAGGCAGTAGTGGGGTACAATAAGGCCGTGTTGCCTCAGAAGCCTACTGGAAACACAAATGTTTCTGTGAAACTCTAGGCCCAGGAAAAAGGACAGCAACATTTGTATGACTGTAATCCTGAAGCAATGTGTAAATGCACTGCATTCCTTAGGGATGGGTGCTGTGCTTGTGCTGCTGTAAAAAGAGGCTCTGGAAGTGCTCCAGTCTCAGGGTCTCATGATGAAGCTGATTCCTCCTTCACTGCATTTGGCTAAAGGCTTCCTCCTTCACTGTGTTTGGAAAACATGCCCTCAGTGAAAAGCATGCTCATTCAGGGTTTGAGCAAGCTCCTCAGGGGGCCTTTTCTTTCCTGGAATAATTACTGTCATCTTGGATTGTTCTTCAATCACTCTTTGTGCAATAGCCTCATGTTTCTCATTGACATGTTGACATAACTGTAGTGTGTAGTATGTAGACGTAAAGAGTTACTGCACACAGATTGAAAGCATTGGATGTCTTGTGAATCTTCAAGAATCTCTTAGGAATGTTAATGAATCCCATTGTTACTCATTCCATCAATGGCCTTTGGGTTGTTTTGTTTTTTTTTGTAAGAAAAAGATAAAGTGCAAAATGTTTTAAGATGTTTATTGTAAAGTGCTGAAAGAGGAGCCTTAAAATAAGATCAATACTCTTCTCTGCACCATACAAGTTTAAAGGAGAAAATGTAGTTTGAAATGCAATTTCAATTTCCTTTACTTGGGATTCCTGTTTGAAGCTCAAGTTGGAAGAAACTGAATTTTCCTCCACTATGTCCAAAGGAACTACTGTATTTTTACTGATATCCCAATTAACAATTGTAGTGTTCATATTGCAGAGGAACCAGATTGCCCACCATATATTTGTAACAAAAGAATGTTGGAGGTATGTTTATCAAAGCAATAAAGTAGATTACATTAAATTTTGATTTAGGGTTTTTGAATAGCACTTCATTCAGATCAAGAAAAAAATGTGGTGTTCTCTATTTGAGACATGGTCATATGTGTTTTTAAGCAACAATCTGATAACCTTGAACTTATAATAATGGGAAACTGAACAGGAAGATAAAATATTCTTCATTCATATAATATATATGAACATATATAAAATTTCTAAATATTTTATTTGTACGTCTATATATATACATACACAAAGGCACAATATGCTTTATACATGATTAGACTTCAAAGACATATTTCAGTTTGACAGCTGAATTAAATAATAGTTTGCATATTGATGAGTAGTCATCCATATTTTACCTTCTTTGGTAAGTTTATAAGTTCATATGGCCCAACTAAACTTTTCTCACCCCTCTTCATTGGGCAGGAACTTTAATTCTGCCCATCTGTCTTTTAAATAGGAAACTTCTTAAAGTTTTTTTCTGCTTTTTAAAGCTTCAGATTTAAAGTACAAATCTCTGAAGGTACATACATGTTGTCCCATTGGAGCACAGCTGGATTTCATACCCAGTCCTCATCTGCTTGCAAGATGTTCCATGTTTGGAGGTTGTCATCTGGAACACAAACTCTGCTCATCAGTATGAGCTGATCTGAACTGTGTGCATAGTTCCAACCCAGTATTCCCTGCCCACACAGAGGCGTCCAAAGGAACCTTTGTGATCTCTCCAGCCCTTACACCCTCATCCTCTCCTGCCTTCACACGCACATTGAGCCCTTAGCTGTACAGCGTGTTAAAGGCTGTTTCTGATGGAAAGCTATCAACAGCCTCTGCCTGCAGACTTCCCTTGGCTCTGCAGCTAAGAGGTGAGTGGCCTGGAGAAAGTCCAGAGAGCTCCAGAAAACATCTGATGTACATGGTGGCTTTAGCAGCCCAAAGCTCAACTTCTGGCCTGGGTCCAGGAAACCACTCTTTAGCTTGGTTCAGATCTAGCATTAGACTTGGTAGGAGTTGTGTGAAGACAGGAATAAGTAGGGGCTCTAGGTGGCTGTTTTGGAGAGGATTGGATTGAAACCTCAGACTTCACATTTTTGTTCTTATTGCTTTATCTGTTTTTCTTTTTTTTTTAAGGCTTTTTTCATTATAAACAAAAAGCTTTGTCCAAATAAAATGCATTCTAACAAACTGGCAGCTGTTAATCTTCAATACTTTCTCTTACTGACTCTTTCAACTTTTTTTCACTGAGGCCAGAACAGATAAACTTTACTTATGGCCCACAGCAGCAGCCTGGCATGGCCACCCTGCTGGGCCAGGCAGGTTGAGGTCACCAGTCCAGCTGTGAGCTGTGTGGGGCTAATGCAGAGCCAGTAGCATGAGCAAGGATGCAAGGACTGGCCAATTGCCTTTCCTCTCTTGCTGTGCCAAAAACAGTATCCAGAAGCTGTGAATAGTGCAGCTATTCTGACAGCACTTGGGATCCCCTTGGTACCAGCACTGAGGGAAACTATATTGATGACACAAGTGCATTTGGTCCTTCATTAAATAATTGGTGCTGGAGCCATTAGTCATCCTTTTATGGCCAATGTTGTGTGACCTTGGCCAGCAGGAGGTAGGTACTATCATCTACAGTGAGGCTGGAAATAAAAGGTTGGTGTTTCTTTCCTGTGATAAAGGAGAGAGTGCCAACCTACACACTCCCAGGTGGTGTGAGCACATTTTCTGGGTTTGGTCACAGTGCCATGAGGTGGCATTTGGATAGCAATAATCTGCCTAATGACAAGGTGGTAAGGTGCTCCTTTGTGGTTTCTGCCCAAAGTGAGTGCCGTACACGGAGGAAGATGATATACAGCTTTGTCAAGGAACTGTATCATAAAACCTTGTAATGATGGCCTAGCAGAGGAGCAGAATGTTCTAGATAACTTCACCTATTCATTTGGATGAAACGTATCCAGCTGATTTCAAGGACAACTACAACTTCTCTTTAGTAGCCATCAGCAAAAATGGTATACACACACGGTATACACACACGGTGGAGGGTTTCATGAAAGGCTCTAATTTTTACTCCAGATAATTGTGGTGGCCTCTTTAGGGTTTCACAAACACCATGTTGAATAATTATAATAGTGGTTGAACTAGCAGCTTTCTATGATCTCTCTACATATTTTCCTCATGTCCTACACTTTTGGTACAATGAAGAAGTGTTTTTGTAAATGATGTGTAATATAAGAAATTATTTGACTACTTCTAGTGAAAAGAGAAGGTGTAGGAGAGAAAAGGCAGAGTGGATGTCTTGGTGCCAGAATGGAAGTTGAAATATGTAATACACCCCGTGCATACCCCCAGTGGTGTCTGGGATTCAAACCCTCACTCTGGGCAGGGCAGTGTCTGAAGCTAGCCTGCAAGAAACTAAAAAGGGTGAAGCCAAAACACTTGTCCATCTCCAGATGCCAGAAATTGAAGCGAATGCTGCAGGGGATTTGCCTTTATTCTCTCTGTCTGGAAAACATGTTCCTGAACGCGTGATACTGCAAGTATTCTTCTGAAGAACCAAAACACAATCAACTGGATAACAGATGTACAACTCAATGCCTTTTGTACACCAGTTTAGATGCTGATAGCCATTTGTAGAGCCAGAGACCTGGACCCCAGCCATTCTTTGCCTTGAGGAACTCTGTTACATCCCATCCCACACTGGAGAGTCTTCACCCTGCCTGAGGCTGCAGAAGGCTGGATAAATGAATGTCCTGTTCCCCGTTGTTATTTTCCTTGTTTCAGAACTAGATGTAGAAAGTGGTGCTCTTCCAGGGTTTGGGATCTTTCCTGGAATGGTGAGTTTGAACATTCCTAGGATGCAGAGGACTTAAGCTACTCTCTTGGTGAGCAGAGTCTGTATTTCCTTCTGTCCAAGAAGTGAACAATGCTGCCTTGTCTCATATGCCAAGGCAGTCTCATGGCTCATATGACTCTGCTACTATATTTTTAAAGAAAGCACAGTTTTCACAATGATTTAGGCTGTAAAAGCAATTCTCAGCTAGGTGAGCAAGTTAAAAATGCAAGTACATACCTCAAAGACAAAAGGACAAGATTTTTGGAACTCTGTTTCTGTATTTTCTTCTGGTTGAATTAGGTGTACTTCACACAATGTGCTGATTTCTTGACTCCTTTTTTTAAACTGATTATCTTTCCTAGATACCACACAGGAACCTGGATTTTTAACTCATATTTTTGATCTGAATTTTCACACATGGGTGCCTAAGTAGCTATAGTGTGGAGGAAAACAGGGCTGAAGAAAAGGCAAGTTTCCCATGGGGTAGGTCATCACTGACAACAAATGTAACCTCATTATCCTTTTCTTACCACATTTCCCATGGAGGAAACCTAGTGTGAAATTTGCCATAGGGTACTTCAGTATGTCTCTTATTTATTCACACTGGGACAGCAAGAAAAAAACAAAACAAAACAAAATTCCTCACTATCTCCCTTGGTATTGCTGCTCTGATGTTGTCTTTATTCTACAACTTTCAAGTGGTTTCCAGTGGGAGTGATCACAGCAAGAAAGACAAGAGAGAAATGTGGTATTTTTACAGATGAAAAACATCTGCTTAATGCTGTCAGCTGTCTGCCATGAGAAAGCTTCCTCTTTTTTTTCTTTTTTTTTTCTTTTATCTTTTTGTTTTCTTTCTTTTTTTTTTCCCCTCCCTCCAATTGCTGCCTCTACAGTTTCTGCCTCTCTCACAAAAATATTCCAGTTCTGGGCATCAAGTGGCAAACATTGTGTGGTAGCCATAGGCTCTCTGACAAATTAGATCAGAAAAATAATTCAGGGATTCCAGCTTAATACAGTGATATTTTGTATAGACTAAAGCAAAGCTGCCAGTACGATCAGGCATCATGGTTTTGCCTCTTGTCTTGGAAAGCAGAACAGCCTCTTGTTGACCAGGAAAGAAAGCTCTGATAGGCTCTGGAGCCAGTTTAGAAAATTGCTGCCAACTCTAGAAATTTGAAAGAACCACAGCCAGATTAGTTATTACAGAAACAAGATCCTTGGGATCCTCTGACCTCCAAATATCTTAAATCATTGAGACAAATGAGTCTACTGAACAACTGCAGTAACTTGGTGAGGGGGTTTGGCCCTGACTGGATATCAGGTGCCCACCAAAACCACTCTGTCACTCCCTTCCCAGCTGGGCAGGGGAGAGAACATAAAACAAAAGGCTCGTGGGTCAAGGGCAGGAGGAGGTCACTCAGCAATCACTGTCACAAGCAGAACAGGAATGACTTGGGAAAATCACTTATTTCCAATCAAATCGAAGTTGGTTAATGAGAGATAAACCAGGTTCTGCCAGTAAACCTACTCACTCCAACGTGGACTCCTCTCTCCGCAGAGCCACGGGTCCTGCCAGGAGCCCCCTCTAGTGTAGACTTCTCATGGGTCACAGCTTCATTCAGGCAAACAGCTGCTTCTGGGTGGGCTCCTCCAAGGGCTGTGGGTGGATCTCAGCTCCCCTGTTGACCTCCAGAGCCTGCAGGGGAATCTCAGCTCCTGTGCCTGGAGCACCTCTTCCACCTCCTCCTTCACTGGCCTTGGTGCCTCTCATGCCTTTTTCTGGCTGCAGCTGATGTTTTGCAGGTGGTTTTTGTTTCTCCTTGTAAAATCTGTTATCCCAGAGGCACTACTGCCAGGGCAGTAAGGCTTGAACTTGAGCAGCAATGGGTCTGTCTTGGAGCCAGCTGGCGTTGCCATTGTCAGACATGGGGAAACTTCTTGGCATCTTCCCACAGAAACCGCCCCTGCAGCAAAACCTTGCCACACAAGCCCAATGCAATGCAGTTTCAGTGGGTACAAATACTTTACAATTAAATTCAATGGGACAAAATGCCAGGAGAAGAATCGTACCCATCTTAACACAATCAGAAAATTTTATCTACTAATCACACTTTCTGCCCTGCTCAACCAGTAACAGTTAAACAATAAAACCACAGGCCTGAATGCAGAAGCTAAACATGTGCAACAGGTGAAACACATTACTTAATGATATTATTAAAATCCTAAATCTAAGTCCATAGAGCCAAGTCTCCCACATTTTCCTCCCTTAGTGATTTGCTGCTGAAGGAAAGGAGGAATTCCAGGACACTGACCAAAGGTAAAGTTTCAAGTACACCGAACACATCAACTACTAAAAGTAGTAATCTAGAGCTGTCCTGATAGCAACATACTTCCTCCATTGCTTGTTTTAATTCAAACTTGTAGAGTCATAGAACATGCTGAACTTTGCATATATCACCAACAATAATACTCTTTCACAAGTAATCCCAACATTAATATCCCAGGCAGGGCAAGAAATAATTAAAATGTAGTAAATTCCATATAGATGTTTCCAATATTAATGTGAAGCACCTTAGTCAATAAAAAGGAACAGTAGTTTTAGTTCATAGAAATGAATATTTAAAAACAATACTATAACATTTTCTTTCAGTTGCATTTTTTTCCCTTGCAATATTCACTCTTCTTGACAATAATGGCATTGTTTTCTCGAACTAATATATTTCATTTTTCCCTTATAAGAGCTGAAATGGTGACACATCTCACACATCCCTCCCCCATCACTGGGCAGCAATATATAGCTCCATAGATACATAAATCTCAAATGTCTAGATAGCTCTTTCCACAAAAGTAATCCAACTTCAAACCTCTTTATTATGGGCCCAGCTGATCTGCCCCTCTTCATGCTGAAGAGTTTGTATAAGAAAACTGAGACTCCCCACATGAGGTAGCAATAGCTGGTAGACTTCTGCAGCTGTCAAATAGAGCAGCACTTCAGAGAAATGCTTTCACATCCTCCAGGATTTTGTTTTCTAATTAGCTTTGATATATACCATCTCCGAGCTGGACCCTGTTCATGCACAAGTTACTGTGACATCTCGTTGCTATTTACAGGCATGCACAGTAGAAGCACAAAAGCAGCCCAGGGTGAGGTCTCCAAATTCCTTGCAGATTGAGGTATTTGGATTCAATAACAAGATTAGTGATTTTGGATTACTAAGGAAGAAGCCAATTACCTAGGTAATGCTTGATCTGTTTCCTAGTATTAAAGAAAGGAATGGAGTTACTTGGCCACTTGGAATTTTCTGTGGCTAAAAAATGGCTATTTTGTAAATAATTGAATTGAATGCAGAAACCTAATGATGCAAACTCAATAGCATTACTCTTTTAAAAATAAGTAATGGACTGCCCATGCATAAGGCAATGGTACAGCCAAATGCCAGTGTTGGAGAGTTACAGTCAAAGCCGGGCTTTGACATCTGGCCCCTGAGCTTGCCAAGCTTATTCAGTCAGGGATTGCAATGGACGACTATGTTAAAAAAGAGAAAGCAAGCTGTATAGGGATGCAAAACAACCACCTTTCACTCCCATCTCTTCTCCTCCTCCACCCCCATATGTCACAGTGCTGGTGAAAGGAAAGATATCCTGCCAAATTAACAGTTCAATCCCATGTCTGTGACAACATTTTTGGAACACGAAAGCTATTCTAAAACCCAAGCTTTTACTGGAGTCTAATCTGTGACCTACGAGACAGGAGGTGTTTGGAGTGCAGCTCAGAAAACTGACCTTTTCAAGCCCTACAGAATCGGGTCATCCAAATTCACTGTGATCATGCTGCTTTAAAAATGATGTTTTCCAGCACTCTGTTATCACTTGACAGTGCATGGTGTCAGCAGGTTGCTGGTGAAGCTCAGGGTGCCAGATGATTCTGGACGTCATTAATGGCTGATGGAGAACTGCGAGACTTCATCTTGTGGTTCTCTGCTAACTGGAGTTGGCTCTTTTCTATGTCTTTAAGAATGTTCCTAATCCTTTCTAAAGGGCTTTTGAACTTTAACAAATAGCTGCCATTTAGAATCTCCTTACATTTTGATTCTGAGGGAAAACGATCCAAATTAAAAATAGTGATTTTGAAATTGATTATTGAAGTTACATTAATCTCCCAAACCAGTGGAAACTATTATGCAAAATGAAACTTACTTTCAGTCACTATAATTTGCTTTCCTTTGGACTTTAGAAGAGATTTAAATTTAATTGAATGTAACATTGTTTCTTTCTGAATAAAGAGTGTCCATATAAAAGGTTTAATCTGGTTTTATGGTTATTTAGATTAGCTTTACTGAGAAAGATGAGAGAAATTACATTGCAAAAGATAAATAGAGACTGCGGGAAAGCTCTTGAGAGTATGCAAAATGTATCTTGTTACCCAACCCTTACTTTAGCCTTACTACAGAAACTGCAGATTCAGTGGTCATTTTCTGTAATTAAACTGTCATGGAAATATTGAAATAATTTCTATGTAGGCCCTAATCACAATAAAATGTGTACATATGCACATTTATCTTTGAAATCAGTGGATTACACAGAAGTATGAGAGTCAGCCACCTGTGCTAATATCACAAGGTACAGGCCTGGAAGTACAAAGCAGGGTATAGCAGAAAGAGAAGCCTTGTAAGTCTGTTGTTTATCCATTTCTAAGCTCATATGAATGTAAAGAATAATTTTTATTTATCTTCCAGCTTTTTCCAGGGATTCATGCCTTAATTTTCCTACTGTGGACATCAGTGACTAGCTGTGGATATCTGCAGTGGGGACATATTTGCCTCTTTTCTGTAGTTTTTACCACTTTTTACTACTTGTCTTTTTTGCATAAGACTGCTGTAATAGTATTGTTTTTACTTGTGGAGGACTACGGAAATCACCATGTGTAAGTGGCCTCTGTTGCCCAGTTATCACTAATGGCCCTGAAATTAGGTTTATGCTCGTGCAGAACATGTGGTAATTCCCAACATGCTTCCACCTGCCTGTGGTTTTAAGGGAAGAGAAAGGATAATGCCGTGGTCTGAAGCACCCTCTTTTTTACTCTTCCCTTTTAAAAAGACTGGAGCAAAATGCAAGATGAATTTTTTCTCATAAAACAGTTTTGAATTTGATTAGCTACAAGCAGTGCCTGGAGCTAAAGTCAAATATGTGCTACCAGTTCAGGCCTTGACCCTTCCAGTTATGAAATTTTCCAGGCTGGTCAATCAGTAACAGAGTATTATAGAAACCCTAAATGATGCCATTCCAGGTGATACCTCTGCCAGATTCAAGTATAGCTCTGAGATCAGTAGGGTGAAAAATTTGGGTAATGGTTCACGTGTTCACTATCTGCATTTTACAAAGATTCAAGATTTCACACATACTTTTATACGTGCTTGGAGCCACTGAACTCCTTTCCCCTGAGCAATTTATGAAGCTTGTCATTGGGTTGCTCTGTGGTGTGATATAAAGTGTAACTATTCATAAGCCGTGCAGGGATTGCCCTCTCTGAAAATTCAATACTGCAGCATTTTGAAGAGCATCCCATTCTCTCTGACAGAGAAAGGGTGAGATTAAGCTTTTCAAGGAGCTTTGCTGCCAGAAAGTCTGGCTGTCTAGCCTGACCTCCTGAGAGTAGTTTGACTGTGGCAGTGACAGACAGAAGAGGAACTGGAGAGCCAGAAGTAGAACCATTTGGAGAAAACAGAAGTGTAGTGAAGGTAGGGCAGAAAGCAAATAATCACCTATCTAACACTACACTCAGCTTCAGATTTGGAGCATTTTGTTGCATTGCAAACATCTTGCTTTTGTTCTGTCCAAGTAACCAGTCAGGCAGATTTCATGCAGCAGCTGTTGTCCCCATATCCAGATGTGTTTATGTGTCACTAGATTGGAAACACCAAGACCTTGTTTGAGCTGCATCTGTATTTTCCAGAAGACCATGGCTGCTGATCAAAGCTTGGGGTAATTTTTTTTTTGCCTTCCTGCTGGGGATTTGACTCATCAGAATTTAGGCTGGGTCTTGAATAGGGCATCAATGTGTAAAATAAGATCAAGACATAGTTGAGAAGTTCCTCATTGGTGTTTGTAAAATGGTGCTTACTCTCTGCCCAGATTAATTTTCAAAGACTTTGGGAACAAAAGAGTATTTAAGAACTTTGAATGCAGGCTGCACATAATCTGGTACAAGAGAGTACTTCTCCTTTGCCTCCCCATGGTGCCTAGCTTGCTGAAGCAGCTGAAAGGCCTGAGTTTTAGTGATAAAATTTTCTCAAGTGCCCAAAGTTATGCTCCATTTAAAGGCTAAACGTTACTACTTGGTTGGAACTGAGCATCCAGCTGTTTATTTTCCCCAGAAGCCTCAGCAGTTTACTTTCAAACATACAACTGATGAAGGAGGTCCTCCTCTGCACAGTGACAGCTGACACAGTCTCTGAAGTGACTTGGGCCCCCAGTGCTTGCATTCAGCAAGTTTGGCTCTACCTGAACTCCAGTAGAGCACTTTATGGGTCTGTAAGCCATGGCAAGGGCATTGTGCCCTACCTGTAGGGGCAAAAATGCAACCTTCATAAGCCAGGACAGGGAACAGGGATCCATCTTCCTCCATAATGCTGGTACCTTCTGAAAGGCTTGGTATTCTTGTTATCAGTTATCTAGATGTTTATTCACCTGGATAAAACCCCAGAAGGGACTGTGGATATTCATATTAGAGAGCAATTTTTCTGTTTTACAGGTGACTGCCCCAACTATCACATTTTCTGAAGTGCACATGTTCTCTGATTTTTCCCAGAGGTTTAAGAGTTTTCCTACATAGTGTGACCACATCAAGGAAAGACATAGAAATTGACCACATCCAGATTAACTTTCTTCCTTACAGAAGAAGTACCAGAAGATGTTGTTCTGTAACCACACAAGCTGAAGAAGGAAGGTGCCCTGGCTTCCTACTTTCTTCACCACCATGTTAGCACTTCCAATCCAGCTTCTGCAAAGAAGGGACTGCCTGAATCTTTGCAAAACTGACTGTAGGCTTCTCTCTAGTGAGCAGGACACCGTGCTATGGGTCCAGACTATATGCATACATAGATATCTGTGTACCTCTGTGTGTGTAGGCATGTAGGGATGTAAATATGGAGGTGTATATTCCTCCAGCCTTGCTTCAGTTAAACTCTGTTGAGGGATTGGGTTTGAGACATTTCATTGCGCTTAATGTCTCCTAAGGACGAGTCTTAGATGACTTCTACTGAAGGTAGAAGTATGTCTGTCCATAACTGCCCTTTTGAGGCCAAATCTCAGCTCTGGGTTCTACCCCAAGACCCAGAAGTCTTGGCAGAAGCCCTGCAGAGCATTATTTTCAAGTACACATATCTTCTATTTGATCCAGACCTCAGATATCAAAAAAGGCTTGTTTTCTGCTACTTATAACCTAGTGCTATGAAGAGCATGGAGATCATTCATATATGTGACACAGGGAATTGGTTATGTACCAATGGGAGCTAAAGAGCACAAGAGGTCAAAGGAAAGATATGTTAAAAGTGTTGCACCGTTTTGTTATGGGCACCTGCATTTTGGGGAGGGGAAGAGAAGATTAAAGGTTTCTCACAGTTGGGCCACATTCCTTTCATGATTATTTAAGTATCACACGATGCATTTTCTAGCTCACACAAATACCCGATTAGTAAGGATAAGACTGGCAAGGAGAAGGCATTCAGTGTGTGAGGTCAATTATGTTTTGCTGGAATGAAATGTGCTCATGAACAGGGTTCTGGTTCACAGGGAAAGATTTAGGCACCTTGCTTCCTTCCTGTATTTTTTTCTTGGTTGAGAATTATATAGACTTCACAGAGTTTATGAAATATCAAAATGTAAAATTCTTGCTAAAGAAGCTATACTAGCTCAGAGTGTGTAAATGCAAACTTATATGTAGTTTATCCTGGTAAAAGGTGCCAATAAAGAGGATGTTGTTTAGAAATATGGTGTAGTGCTGCCTAAGAAATAGTTCCTTTTTTTGAGTATGAGTTGCCCGTTTGTTAGGTAGCTATGACAATCTAATCTCAGTAGTATAGACTAAGCCACAGACAGTCAACTCTTCAGTCATACAGTTTTTGTTTGCCAGCAAGTTTGTGAAAACGATGCCTGGTGAATCTAGATCAGTACTTGAGTGCAGACCAATTGTCCCTGTTACCTTGCTCTGGGTCATGGAGCAGAATCTGAAACAGGTGGACTGCTCTTGTTTGAAGTAAATAAAATTATGTGGTTCAGGAGAGCCTTCAGTGTGTTCTAGCCAGCTGTCCCATTCAGTCCATGGGACACAACTAGACCTGCCTGAGGTACTGCTCCCTGAAACAGGGATAATGTGTCCTGCAGACCCTTCACACCAGCAGTCCCTCTCAGTCCCTCTGGATTCACTGCTATTACAAGTCACCTCGTACCAATGCAGAAACCAGGTTCTGCAACCATGACTTTGGAACAGAAGGGAAAACGAGATGTATTAAAGCATCTCTATTTCTCATCCACACATGGTTTCAATATCGGATTTTGTCACTGAGCAGCACATTCATTTTTGCTACTTAAGATCAAGATTTGCAGAGTGATTAGACTGGCAATAGGTCTTTCATAGAGCATTCATTATTTCATAAGGGATTTTAGTTTCCTCTGCATGAGTAAGCAGAGCAGCATGACTCCTTGTCTTCCTTTGGGACTCATGGTGTGAGCTAGAGAAAAGCTATTGCAAATAAATCAACAGTATTTTGAGTCTAGTGAAGAAACCTTTTTGTGTGGGAACAGAGATTTGCGACTTATGTTTGCAGTTTCTGTACCGGTCCTCTCTTTAGGGCACAGTCTATGCCCTAAAAATAAATGCAGACTGTAGGTTTGCCCAGAGGAGACTGCAGAGCAAATTGATCCAAAATGCTACATAATAGATATAGTTATGTTGGTTATATTCAAGAACATTAGATTCTTCTGTGAAATTGTAAGTCATATCTCTATTAGCAAAATACTTTTGATTTAAGGATGGAACACAATGGCCAGTTCTGACAGAGTTACTGCTTCATTTTCTGGAAATAAACTGCCCGGAGAACTGACCTGGGTTGCACAAGGAGACAGCCCAATGGGTAGGTAGTCCCACGGTCACCTTGGAAGAGGCAGTACTAAAGGGGAGACTTCAGGCTTCAGCTGTCAAAATGCTGTTTGTTCAGGCTGGGTCAGTGTCGGATCTCAACATCTCAGTCCTGAGATGCTGAGCCTCCGAGACCAGCTTGGGGGTCTCGGGAGTCCTGGAATGTTGCCAGAAGTGTCTGGTAGCTGGACTTTAACCCTACACAGGAGACGACAAGGATGAGGGCTTCACCGGGTGAGTGGTGAAGGGATTAGTTAATTAGAGAGTGAGACACAAGGTTTAGGATTTATGTACAGGGGGGTTTAGAGGAGCAAGATGGAGGAATTGGGGTGTGTCCTGCCCTCCTTCTTCTTCCTCCTCTCCTCCATCTTCTTTGGCCACGGTGGCACCTTTCTATTGGTTATTACTGAGAGTGCACCGAGTTATAAGAATAGATGGTATTGGGGAAAAATGATAAATATTGTACACGTAGCAAGGGGTATAAAGATACGTGGCTGCCCGGAGGGCAAGAAAAAGTGTGCCCATGGCTGACTGCTGTGCGGATCTCTGTTAGGCTGAAAGAACATTTTTTAGATAAACAATTAATAAACATAAAACCAGAAAGAAGAACTGAAGCCTCTTCTTGTCCTTTGATACGCGGGCTGCGTCAAGGCCACCTCCGGGCCACCTCCGGGCCTCCCAGGCCCCTCAAACAGCCGAGATAAACAGGACATTTGGCTTCCACTGGGTGGGCTCTGACCACCACAACCTTTCGGGGGGGGCACCACCACCACCTTCAAAGCCCTGAAGAAAAAGAGAGAGAAGAAAAAAAAAAAAAAAAAAAGAGCTAACAGAGACTGCAAAAAAAAAAAAAACAGCAGTCACTGAGAATTCCACCTCTCAGTTTCTGCCGAAGAATATTCGTAGCAGAACAGCCCGGACTGGAACCAGAAGGCGCCCTGGGTCCACCTCTCGTGATCTGCTGGACAGATCGAGACGTCCAGACTGCTCTGGCGACAGATTTGGTAAGAAAGCCTGAAAATAAGAACATGGGAGGCACACCTTCCCAGGAACAACGGCAAATTTTGTCCACCTTATAAGGTGTGACACAAACATACAAAAAAAAAAAATTAATTAGCTCTGGCCTTAAAAGGCCAGGGAGGAAAACCCCCGAGACGCACCAGACGTCCGGGGGGGGGCCCTCGGAAGAGGGGGGAGCAGGACTCCGGAAAAAATTAGCTCTGGCCTTAAAAGGCCAGGAAGAAATAACCCCGAGACGCACCAGACGTCCGGGGGGGGGACTCTCTGAAAGAGAGAGGGGAGCAAGGCTCCAGGAAAAAATTATTAGCTCTGGCCTTAAAAGGCCGAGTGGAAAAATGCTCTTGGAGAAAAAAGAGCAAGAAATATTATTAAAACACCCGGTCCCAAAACCCAAAAACCCTGGGAAACTCCCAAAAAGCGTCCAAAAAGTCCAGAGAGCATGGAGGACTCAGGACCGAGGGGGGAGAGCAGGGGGGGGGGAGAAAAAGGGATCGGGGGAGGCGCTTTCTCGCGGCGGCGGAGCAGGCGGGGAGCGCGGCTGAAGAAAAAACAAAAGACGCGTGTTCAGATACGGCTTTGCTAAGCTCAGGGCCGGGGGGTGCAGCGGCCCCGGGGGCCGGCAAGGTAGCAGAAACGCGCGCGGCGGGCGCGGGTGCCGGCGGGGACGGCCGCACACACACTGACGAAAGGCCACACACACACACAGCGTCGGAGGAGGAGGAGACAGTCCGGGGCAGACCGAGGGGGGAAAATTCAGAGGCGGAATAAAAAGGGAGAGGAAAAAATTACCTCGGGAGAGACACAGAGCAGCTCGGAAAGCACGCATGCGCCGAGCGCGGGCGGGGGCGGGCCAGACCCCCGGTGACGTCTCAGGTGAGGAGGGGCCCTCTCCAGACTTGGTGCCTTTGGTAAAAACCCTCGGGGTCCTAAGCCTCTCCCCTCCTGGGGAGGCTTGTGTGTTTTCTAACCCTATTGTCAGTTGAATCAAAAACTAGGTAACCCCTGAGTGAGCTTGCAAACAGCAACAATCGCGGAACAAAGAGGCAGTTGTCAGCAGAGCTACAGCATCATTTCGTAACAAGTCTGCAACTATGCAACGATTTTCCTCAACAAGATATAAGAAGAAACGAATACTCAGACAAAAGTCGGGACTCAGACTGCAAAAGACAACTTAGAAGAGAAACAAGAGAAACGGAAAGACTCTGGGGGGGCTTTTCTCTTTGGGGTCTTGAATATTTCTGTATAAGGACGAAAGACACTGGGAGGTTTTCTCCTTGGGATCTTGAATTGCAATAGGCAATGGGATAAATTTACCTATTACAGGGGAAACTGACAAAGGATCATATATTGATCAGCTGGTAGATTTCTTTGACATTTCTCCCATTTGGAGAGAAATTTTAAGGGTAGATTTCTTTGACATTTCTCCCATTTGGAGAGGAATTTTAAGGGCAGATTTCTTTGACATTTCTCCCATTTGGAGAAGAATTTTAAGGGTAGGATTTTATGTTTTAATAGTTTAGGATTTTATATTGCAATAGTTCTCCTAGTCCTCATCCATGTCGTCCCAGATGCCATGAATCGGATTGTAAAAGAGGTTTTCTTGGGGCAAACAGAAGGGGGAGATGTCGGATCTCAACATCTCAGTCCTGAGATGCTGAGCCTCCGAGACCAGCTTGGGGGTCTCGGGAGTCCTGGAATGTTGCCAGAAGTGTCTGGTAGCTGGACTTTAACCCTACACAGGAGACGACAAGGATGAGGGCTTCACCGGGTGAGTGGTGAAGGGATTAGTTAATTAGAGAGTGAGACACAAGGTTTAGGATTTATGTACAGGGGGGTTTAGAGGAGCAAGATGGAGGAATTGGGGTGTGTCCTGCCCTCCTTCTTCTTCCTCCTCTCCTCCATCTTCTTTGGCCACGGTGGCACCTTTCTATTGGTTATTACTGAGAGTGCACCGAGTTATAAGAATAGATGGTATTGGGGAAAAATGATAAATATTGTACACGTAGCAAGGGGTATAAAGATACGTGGCTGCCCGGAGGGCAAGAAAAAGTGTGCCCATGGCTGACTGCTGTGCGGATCTCTGTTAGGCTGAAAGAACATTTTTTAGATAAACAATTAATAAACATAAAACCAGAAAGAAGAACTGAAGCCTCTTCTTGTCCTTTGATACGCGGGCTGCGTCAAGGCCACCTCCGGGCCACCCCCGGGCCTTTCAGGCCCCTCAAACAGCCGAGATAAGCCGGACAGGTCAGCTCCTGACAGAACCAGTGGGGAGAGATGTCTTTGGTGGGCAGCGTGCCCCAGTCAGCCATCTTAATGCGTGATGTACTCTGCTTGGGAAACCTCTCTCTTGCTCTCTCAGACCTTAGTTTACACTGGATATTTAATATATGAAGTGCTGAGGTGACTTCCACCCTCTTCTCTTCCCTCTTCTGCCCTCTTCTCCTCAGTGCCTGACAGTAAGAATTACGTCTGTTTGTCTGCAAGACAAACTCACGTTTATAAAACTGGAACAAAACACCTTCTCTACCTTCTCTTTTTCAGTTAGCTTCAATATTTGTTTGTGATCAGGCTCCTCAGTATTGGAGACAGAAGATACTGGAAGATCGTAAAAATTGCCATTATGAATTACTAAATAGAAAGTCAGTAGTTTTCACATCTTATGTGACCTTATGCTGAAAACATGATTTTAATCATTCAGTGACAATAATTTCTCAAGCAAGTTCCTGCAAATGTCTTTAAGAGAGCCACAGAAATTGCACCTAATAGTTTTTCTGTGAGGTACTGAAAAATCTTTATCTTTGGGCTGATTTTCCAAGGCAACAAATGACTTTGTTAGAGAGAGGCCAGGGTACAGTGTAACACAGGCATTGTGATTACTGAAGCCATTACTGGTTATATTGCTTGTTGCAGGCAGTGTGGTGAGAGAATTTGTCAGTGCAAAGAGCGGTGTGGCATCCTCAGCATGTCCTTTTCTCTCCATATTCTCTTTCTCTTGCAGAAAAAGAATTTGCTCTGAATTGCTTTAGAAAAATTGAAGACCTACAGAATAAACTGAGGGCAAAAATTCATGCTGAAAATGGAAAGGGATCTGATAAACGTGGTGCATTTTTTTATTTGAAAAACACAGCAGGCTGAAAAACAGGGCTCTTGGTTTCCTTGTATTTGCACTTGATGGGACTGTCTCAGATCTTATAGGTATCTCTTTTGCCATCCAAAATTAGTTTTCTCGTGCAAATCACACTTTTTGCTCTACCACAAAACTAGAGCTAACTACTCACAGCAAGAAAATCCAGTGGACATATGAAATATCTCTGTTCTGAGCTGCTAGGAGCTTCAGATCTCTTCCTTCTTTCCATGGGGCCATTTCTATACAAAAGCTAATTCAAATATTTAAAACTATTAATTTGTATGTGTACTGTTGTAATATCAATCAGGACTGCATCTGAGGACCTTTACCTTACTTTAGGTGTGTTCAGTTTTGGTGCAAATTGTGTGCTTACCACTCTAGGTGTGTGCTTTAGCAATGCACAAATGAATCAAACCCTTGCATAGAGAAATAAAGGTGTTTGATGGATTTCAGTGTTTGTTCTGAAAAAAAAGTAAGGCACAGGGGATTTTTGTCATCAAGCACATGCTTGGCAGGTGGCACAGCCAACATGCAGCACTGCATAACTATGGCAAGGCCAAGTTCAGAAAGAAGATGGGCACTGACAACTCATTTCCCAGCCTGCCTCTAGCTGGTGTGTTTGTCTGGGAGTCCTACAGACACCTAGGGCAAATAATGCTGACTTATTCCAATCTGAGGTAGTGAATGAAGGCTTGAGAAGGTGAATATACTCAAATAAGATGCACTTATCTAAAAGAATCAGCCTGCAGTTCCTTATTCTCTGGGGAACATTGGGAGATGGCATCCAATAATTTGATTTTCCCAGGGATCTCAAAGCATGTCTAATGTCGAGTCATTAACAAGGCAGCGAACTCATTCTGGGTGGGACTGACAAATAAATAGGATTTGTATTTCAAGATAATGCTTTCACTGCTGTCCTTAGTATCCTTTGGTTGATATTATTATCTTTGTAGTTTTGGTTTGGACAATGCCAATGAAATTAACAAGTGATGTCTGAAGAAAAGACAAAGACAAATCCTGAGCCTGACACTGATCTACCTCTTCAGCTGGGGCCCTCTGGAGGAGAACAGCCTTGGCATCAAGAGGCCACTGTCAGAGGCACAGTTCCTGGATGCTATTTGAAGCTTCCCCTGGAGGCTGCTTATTTCAAGAGCCTTGGCTTCTCCTTGCTCTGGAGCTGGCATTCAGACATGAATAATGACAGCCAGGCATTTGCTTTTCAGGTGAACATCCATATATCTCAGTCAGGGGACAAAAGAGCAGCTGAGGGAAATGGGGTATGTGAATATTTATAGGCACACAGAATGCATGATTTCCTCTTTAATGCTACACAGCCTTGAACATAAACTCAGAAAAGGCTGGCAAAGGAAAAGCATTAGTCCATGTTTGTTACTTGGCTGACAAACAAATAGGTGGTGTATTTCCATTCTAATGTTTTCGCTGACATTTTTAGTATCATCTATTTGGTGTTACCCTATTTTGATCCATAAATACTTGCTGACATATATTTGAGCTGTAAAATACACTCTCTGTATATTTTTAGAACAAAGTGACCCCTACCCTATTTTTTATGCAGGGGAACAGCAAAATGTGGAGCAGTAACTGAGCTTTGAGTTTTGTATTTGCAGGGAACTTTGCATATATTAATGTGTTTGAAATTAATGATCTTTTAATTAGCATGATTAACCAGAAAAATAAAGCAAATATAGGATGACCAACTCTTCCTTTAAAATTTTCAGAATCTGTCAACCCCATTGATATAAGAAATACCAATATTTAAAATGTATGTTTATAAAGATTACAAAAGCCTGCATATGACAAGAGAAGAAAACTACTCATTAAAATAAAAGTAATATTTTGAAAGTTTTTAAGAACTATTTGCATATCAGAGAATGGAATCCAGTTTGGAAATACTCTTCTAGTGCAGCTCACTAGCTGGTTTTCCTGAGATTAGCCTAATGAGCTAGCATGGAAGGAGCTGGCATTTGGTCTTACTGGTGCATTGCAAAAGTACACTGTAGGCTTTGATTAAGGTTTTATGCTGCTATTAGAAAAATGCCTTGTTGCAGCAGCGAGGAAATTTACATTCTCCAAGTCCATGTGGCTGGATATTATGAATGAGAAAGACTTGTGTAAGGAGCGTGATCTGGATTAAACTGGGGAGGCTTCTGCCTGCCAGCTCAAACAGCAGAGCAGGCTGCAATTTACCTTGTTTTTAGGAAGCAGATAAGACAAAAAACAAATAGCATCTAGCAAGAAGGAGGTCATGAGAAGAGAGAAGAGACTGCCTAAAGAAACTGTGGAAGTTTTGCAGCCGACACTTACAAATGTGGGTGCAGTCAACATGCTCGAGGGGAGAGCTGCGTTCAGAGGGACCTGGGCAGCCCAGGGGAACAGCCAAAAACAACCTCTTGAAATTTGGTAAGGAGAATGCAGTTCTGCCCCTAGGCAGGGAGAACTATGGGGATGGATTGGCTTGGCTGTGGAGCAGCTCTGCTGTAGGTTTGGTAGATGGTGAGCTGGGTACGAGCCAGCAATGGGTCTGGCAGCAGCAATATCCCAGACTTTATGAATAGAAACAGCCAGCAGAGCAAAGGAAGTGATTACTCCCTCGGCTCAGCATTTGTTACACTACATTTAGGCTACTGGATCCATTTTTGTCTCCCCAGTTCAAGGCAAACATTGATAAGCTGGAGGGAGTTCAGTTGAGGCCACTAGAGTGGGAGGAGGAAGAGAAGTTATGCTGTGAGGAGAGGCTGAGAAGGGAGCTGGACTTGCTCATCCTGGGGAGGACACAGCTTTGGGGGCACCCAACAGCACCTTCAGTGAGGATGGAGACAGACACTTCAGAGCCTGCCAAAAGAAAGCTAACCCTGCATGGGGCAGGAGGTTGCACTAGAAATAAAAATTCCCTTGCAAACTGAGCTGTCCTGTAGTCCTACAAATAGCACGAAGGCAGAGTAAATCAGGGAAATAAAAATAGTGGAGCAGTTTATCTGCCAGAAAGTCACATTCAGAAAGGTCTTTCCCAACCCAGGTGTCATGGTTTGAGCCTGGCACAGAGCCAGTGCCCCCCATGAAAGTGCCTTCACCCTGGTGTCTGCTGTGAGATGTGACCAGGAATAAGCAAAACAGGCTCTAACTTAAACATAAAGAACACTTTATTACTTAAACTACAGGAAAAGAAAAAAAGAAATTGAAAACCTTACAAAAAAAACTTTCCTCCTCCCCACTCCCTGACTTTCCCAATCCGATACATTCTCCCAAAACACCAACTGCCCAGCCCGGCACGACACTTTAGTATACTCAAACTGCAGTTCATGAAGAGGAAAGGAGTCCTTCTTGTTCCATAGGCTTCTCCTGGAAACACACTGAAACCTCGTGTGCTTCCTTGTCACTTCGGCACCGCCCGGAAAAAAAGTCCTTTTGCCGCTTGTGACATCTTCCTTCCATGTCCAGTGCTCTCACCACTGAGACATGGCCAGAGCTGCTTTTAGGGTTGTCTTTCAAGGATGCCTTGTCTCACTCCAAAAAAGGCACAGTCTCTGCTTTGGGACATCTGTCCCCCCCATATTTTTCCAACCCCCTGGGGCCGGGGGGTCCTCACGAATGAACCCTCCTGGTTTTGAGGCACTGCCTCCCCCTAAATGCAGTCTGTGTCACAGGAACAACTGAGTCCATGGCCACAAGAAAAGTCCAGCCAAAAAGCCACTCCAAATCATCTCTCCCCATCCAAATCATCTCCACGTTCTTCGGGCCAGGTCCTTGTCTCATCTCATCTCTTATCTCCCTTCTTATTCAGCTTCGAGGAGGATTAGCATTTTTGCAAGGCCCCAATCATGAAAGAAAGGGTTAAAAGTTTTCAGTCTTTGTCTGTCCTGGGACGAGATGATACTCCCACACGTGCTGCTGCTGCGGCCGGCTGGGCTGCACCCTTTTCCCCCCCCTTTCTCTTCCTGGGCCGGCTGCTATCACCGCCGACTCTCCCTCTCTCTCCTTCCTGGGGGGGGGGGGGGGGGGGGGGGGGGGCTGGCTGCCCGATGTCTCGATGTCTCTTGGGGCTCCTCCACCCTTCCATCCTTGAAGGCCCCTCACCTCCCATCTCTGTCCAGGCCCCGGGCCTACCGCATGGCTGGCCCTCCCCCGCCCAGCAGCAAGGCTGGACGGGGGAGAGATCTGACTTCTTCACAGCGACGTCCTAAGAGAGCGTGCCAAGGGCAGTGCCCTGCTTTTAACCCCTGTGTATTCTCGGAGGTGTGTCCAAACCCCACTGGCTACACCGGGTGCCAGTCTCAAACCCAAAACCTTCATTGGTTTGACCACAGCTTCCCAGAATTCCCACTCCTTCCTGGTCAAACCACCACACCAGGTCATAAGTGCACTGTTTATGCACTGGTGTGGCCACACAAAGAGGCAGTGTAGTAGCAGATAGATTTCCAGATATGCTAGCAGATAGATTTCTTGGTAGATAAGCATTCAAAAAAGATATCCATTCCACTCAATGAGTGAAGCAAGGCTGCTGAAGTCCCAAAAGGGAAGCAAGTCTGGAGAGAAAAAGAGAAACTTTAAAACAGATGGTGAGACTATGAGAGGTGCTCAGGTAGGCACAAGTACTCAGCCTGGGGCTGGACTCGGGTCTCTGAGTCCTCATGAATAATAAGAAATTAAAACAACCAAAAAAACCTTAGAAGCATGCTGGTTGGTTTTGTTAAGGACTGACTGAGATCTTTGGGGGTGAAAACTAAAATTGGAAGACAAGATCAAATGCATAATTCAAAGTTATAGGAGAATATGTCACATGCTGAAAGCCACAAAATCAAATTTCAGACTCAGAGATAGTATTAAAATATGGCAGTTAAAAATCAACATACTGTTTGTGAAGGAAGTTGCAGCCAATTTGCTGATTAATCCTCCTTCAATCCTGTAGAACAAGTGTTCTTTGGCCTACATAAAAAGCATCAGAGGCTAAAATTCCAGGGCCCTTGAATACATTTTTTAATGAAGCTATTTTAATCAATGTTGAAGAATTATATATATATTCAGAGAGATTGCTTGTTTTGGGTGATTTGTAATGGGTGGATAAGCTTTTTGTTTTATGCCACTGACTTGAATACTGCCCAGCACTGGAGTGGTTGGATGTCATGAGTACTATCTGCTGGCTTCAGTCCAGTTTCTAGTGGGCAGGTGTCTATCTGAAAGAAACATCATCATCATTGATATTAATTTGTATCTGTATTGAGAGTCACCGTAGAGAGGCCAATATTCAAATGTGTATGACTCCTTTTAGCTTTTTCAGGGACAGAAATTGAGCTCTAGAATAAGATGGAAGCATCACTGGAAAATACTCATGGCTCGTATTTTTACATATATATATATATATATATATATATATATATATATACACACATACATACACACACACACATTACTTAAAGACAACCAAGAAAAATACAGTTTTCTATGCTTTAAATTTTACTGTTTAAAAAAAAATCACATTGCAAAAAGACCACATAAAATTTACTTTGCAATCAAGCTGTCTTCCTTATGTTTACTTCATCACAGTGGTTGCTTTATTTAATATATTCTCAAGCTATTTTCCTACACAAGATCTTTCCCAAATAAAAAAAGAGTGGAGAACTGCATCCCCAACCCTTAATTCATCTCCTGGCAGTCATAGAAGACAACAGATCCAGAGTGACCCTGATACTCACAGCTTTCCCCATCAGTTGGCTGCTGCTTTGCCTAAGGCAGGGCTGTTTCAGAAGAAGGTAATTGAGTATAGGCCTGGTTATTGGATTAATTTCAGGCTTTGGTAGCCTTTCTGTATCTGAAACTGAAAGGACATACCTGCCTCCTGGATAGGCAGTAGAAAGGGAGTGCATCTTTGCACAGCCTTGATGAATTCTCAGCTGCCCTCTCTGCCTCAGTTGGAGCAGCTGGAGGAGGAGCTTATGAGCAGGACAGGAAAACCCCATGGCAAAGAAAATTGTAAGGCTAGATTTCTTCTTTTGCTTCTAAATAAAGAACTAGGGCCACTGTTGGGCCTTGAGAAGGAAAGATGAAGCCAAACATTTCATAATATGATCCATGCTAAAAATAGAAATATTTCCTTTGGTCTTTTCACCTCTGTGAAAATGATGCACTCACCTACACCATCCAGCTCTCACCCTACAGCCTTTGGTTGTGATATTAAAAATTATTTATGTGTTCTGGTGCTGATAAAGAGATATCTGGCAAAGGAAATAGCATAGAGAGAGATGGAACATGACGTATTTTTTTTGAATCTGCAAAGGTTCCATTAGAATTGCTAGAAATTAATGATTTTGCATTATTTACTCTAATTAGGTCTATTCAATTAAGCCAGTAAATATAAACATCTCCATTTTAACAGAATTACTTGCCTTAGCCTTTTATTTCTGGCAGAATTTCTTCTTGTGATTATTTTCTTAGTGTTGCACTTGAGGGTGCCTAAAACTTTTGGATCCCAAAGACATCTATTGTGAGATTCAATTTCTGACTGCTTCTGGATGTTGATGAATTAAAAAAAAAAGATATTTAGCCTTGCAGGACCAGCCAAGTCTGTGGGAAATGAAGCTTGTACTCTTTCTGCTTTGTCACCTGCCATAAACACCTAACTCTCAACTATTCATGGAACACTGTTGCCTAGTTTTGTCACTTGCAGTTTAAAACATGACCTGGAAAACAAATGCATTGCTACATTTCCTCCATCATTATGTTGGTTTATTCCCAGAAGAATGAAAAGTATATTCAAGATTGTTTTGAGATGGGTTAACAGCTGTCAAGAAATTTAATTGGACTTTTGTTGAGTAATTTTGAAGACTGGCTCCCTTGTTTCTCTGTAAACACTATCACAGTCCTTATACCAGTGTCAAAAATCCTGCATGAAATTATCATACTGCCAAGGGGACAGGGCTTGGAAATAGTGAGAGAGCTGGAACATTTCTTTTTCGCTGATGTTGCTTATTGTCCCTTTTGACTGCTCTGAACTTGTGTATTGCAAAGTCCTTGACTTGGGAGAATTCTAGAAAAGTACTCAGAACAGCTCACACAGCTCATAGCCCACACGAATTGTTAAACCCACAAAAAACCCCACAGAAACCCACAATTTCCAGGACAGCATAGAGTGAGGCACCTGCCCATTTCACTGGTAGGGCTGAGCCATTTCCAGTCACAAGTTGCAAGATTGGTTTAAAATTTATTGCTACATTTTATCTCAGGGAATTCATAAACACCGAAGTCACATAATTAGCAAAAAACCAATAAAGGGTTTAATTTGTATGTTCTGCAAAGTCTTCCTTGTCAACCATAATATGTCAAGACCTCTGTCTAGAAATCTAGAAGAAACTTGGTTTATGTGGACAAGGAGGGAGATGTGTTTTTTCAAGGTTTGCTTATTTTTATTTTGTAATATCTGTAAACAGAGCAGCATTATTTTCCTTGCTCATTTAGTTCAACTAACGGACATACAAACATCAGGTTGTAAAAATTCTGTCCCTCCTAATAAATCACAGCCTGTGCTGGATAAGCATATAGTCCATCACCATCAGATTTAGCTGGATGGACACCCCTGGTCTGCCGGACTCTGCCTCAACCTGCTGGAAGACTTAGGAGATGCCCAGCCTTAACCAGTCTCTCACATTCTTTGCCTCTTTCCTTAGTTCCTTGATTTCTGATCCACACTGAACAGCACTTCCCACTGCTTTGGACAAAATGAAAGGGATTATGAATCACTCACTTTTATATTCTACAAGTACAGAAGATTGTTTTAATTGTGACATTGGGGTTAAACCTCTGTTGTTGCTTAAAGCTCCAAAATCTTGGAGCAGACTCCCATTTCTAAGCAGGGGAAAAGATCTCCGTTTACAAAATTAAGGCCATTTTCCATATGCAGCTTTCTTATAGAGAATAATTTTCTTACTGTAAAAATGACAAACAGAAAGAAAGCAGCATAAAAAAGGACTTGGAAATCCCTTGTTTACAGTATCACTTGGTTAACACTTTAGTAAAAGTGACATTTAAATAATATTGGATAGTAAAATATAAGATAAAAATAAAGGGGGATTTTGGAACCTAGGAATTTTTTTTGTAACATTAAGTTACTTTGCAATGTTCATATCTTCATCTGCAGATATTATTCAAAGGAAAATCGCAGTTTAGCTACAGGAAAAATTTTGAATGGAGAAAGGAAAGCCATAGTGCATGCAAGAAGAAGGATTGCTCCCCAGCGCAAATACCATTTTACCCAGACTTCTGTTTTACAGCAAAATACAACCTTGCCAGCACTAGGAGAGCATTAGTAGGCCAAGAATTGTCAATTAGACCATTTGCTTGCTAGTCACAAACTCTGGCCTTCCCAAAGAGGTTTTTCTTTTTATATTTCTGGAAAGGACTGAAGTTTCTCAACACTCTGGCACAACGCTGTTTCAATTTTCTGGAAAACAGAATCAGGAGAAGTGTGAAGTGCTATGATAGTACTCCATCCTATACCTGAGTGTCTTCACCATGTTCTAATGATAAAAAATTATGACAGACAACAGCCTTGCAGATCCAATTTTATTCTGGAAAGCTTGGATCCATTTTAGTACTTTATCATAACTAACATCTTTCAAATTATGACTTCATTGAGATAATTTTCTGTAAATAAATGTTACCCTGAAATTCGTTAATCTACTTCCTTTGGTGACTTTGTGGATCTGAGATTGTAATTAGAAATTCAAAATTAAAATTGGCAATTGGGTCCAAGACTGAATGTTGATAAATTGTTTTTGCACAGCTGTGAAGAAATTAAATCTACTCCAATACTTCAGCTGTATTGGCTTCATAGAGTTATCACAGGCAAAATGTAGTAAAAGCTTACTTTTGCCATTAAAGGGAACAGATCTGCTTCTGAACACATTAAAGTGACAAATCTGATGAGTTAGTAGGTGACATTTTTGGGTAGTTACTTTTCAGAATAGAGCCATACTTCAGAGCATGTTGCACTGCACCAGAACACATTCCACCAAAGGGGAAGATGGGGCCACAACCACAGAGGAAAAGGAATGAGGGGGCCAGCCAGTTTCACTGAGATGGTGGCCTTTGAGAATGTAAAGCTTTTCAACTCAACAGCTTTTTTCTGCCCATTGTACTTTGTCCTAGCAGAAGAGCAAAACAAACTAGAGACTTGAACAAGGTGGGATTCAGCCCAGTCCAGTGTGGAACACGTGAGAATGGGGCACCCCAGCCTCTGCTAAAGCTGCAAGTTGAGCTGGAGGTCACTGCTTGCAAAGCATCTGGTCCCTCTTTTGGTGCCTCCTTTGGGAAAGGAAATGAAATCTTGAGAAACAGAAAAGAAGGACTTACAAACACTCTGAAATGGAGATATGATCACAAGAAATGCAATTGAAGAAAGAAAAAAAATTAAATTGGGTAATTTAGTGGCTACCAGGAAATGGACCGGGATTACATACAGTGCAGTGTGAAGGGCCAAAACACACCAAAACTAACCTCACAGATGCTGCAAAAGCAGGGGAAAAAGTCATGGAGGAAGACACAACTTTGAGGGGAAGACATGAGTGACATGGCATGGAATCTGAAAAAAAAAAAAAATCACCAAAGTGAAAGACATCAAAAGGCATGGGATGCCATGAAGTGCAGGGACATGGACCAAAGCTTGCCCAATCGATTCCCATTGAAATCACAAGGAAAGACTTAAAAACACTCTGGAAAGGAGATAGGATCAAATGAAATGCAACTGTAATCAGAAGATTTAATTTCTTTTATCAAAAGATAATGCACTGGTTGTCTGGTAGGCAGATTTCTGGAACAATATTTTTATTTGGTTTGCCCAGCTCAGTCTTCATTGCACTCTATTTACTCAGTTCTGTGCATAGTAAAATTCTTCCCTGTTGTCATGTGCGGTCATCAGCAGATCTTGCTAAGAAATCCTAGGCAGTGATATACATTCCTCCTTTAATCAGGGCAGAACCTGTAATACTCAGAAGTATCAAGGAATATTGATTTGCATGGGTTTGATGGATGGCATTTATTCCCAAGTCAGCAGATTGGATTCTTAGTGCTGTGACTTTACAGTGAATGTGTACAGTGTCTAATTTAGTAAAAAACGCCCTTGTGTGAGTGTTTGGGGTTGTACTATCCCCCTCTCCCTACCCATCATCTTGCTTTATCTCGAGACTAATGTATTTTCAAGGAAATTTTGAAGAGAGATTCCCATTCCTATGCCACCCCTTGTGGTGGCATACAGTACTCTGGACTCCTAATTTTCAAAGTATTACAGAGTCATTGACTAATTAGGGTTGGAATGAATCACTGGAGATCATCTAATCCAACTTCCTACTGCAGCAGGTTCACCATGCAGGATGGCATCTGGGCAGGGTTTGAATATCTCCAGAGAAGGATACTCCAACAACCCTTCTGAGAAATCTGTTCCAGTGCTCTGTCACCCTTGAGACTTCCTATGTCTTAACTTTTTTTCCCCACAGGAGAATTTGCAAGTTGAATAGAATAAAGAATAAAATAGAGTTTAACATCTCAAAAGCAAACTATGCAGAAAATCACTAAGAGAAAAGATGAGCACAGCTTATATTTGGCAGTCATAAAGGTAACTAAGGATGTTCAAGACAGAATTAGCAGCAGATACCTGTAGGGAAAAAATCCAGTTTGCTGTCTTCATGACACTAATCCTACTGCTCGGGATGTAAATCTACATATAGCAAGCAATGTGTTTTTCTTAGACACTGCTTATTACATACCTGATATATCTGCAGGAGAAAGAGGACTAATGTTTTGTGCTCTTGGGTGCTGTGGACATATCAGAAATATTTTTAATAAACTTCATCTGAAACAAATCACCTTCATAGCCTCTCTTGGGGCAAGATCAATTTGCACCAGCCAAGGATGTTGCAGGCTGCCTGCAATTTCTTCAGAACTGTTGCCTGGTGCTGGAGTGCCAGATTCTCATTCTCCCAAATGCCAAATTCATATTTTGAAATAGAAACAATACTAACAAATTACAGAAACTGTATGAGAACTAGCAGGCCTGATTTCCCATTATGCTGCTTCAGTCTGCTCTAACATGGAGGTGAATGAGACCATCAAAGCATGCTACAGTGCAGTGCAGGAGTGTTTATAAGCAGATTTACCAGGCAGGCTTGGTTTTTTTTTTGAACAAACAGAAAAATCTAAGTAGGGAATGCCAGTAGATTATGTGGATTTGAGTCATGCATGCTTCTTACTGCATATCATTAAACTTTATTCTTTAAAATGTATTCACACTCTAAAGACTCACAATCCATGTGATTGTGCTATCATGTAGGAAAAAAGCTAGCTAAATACTACTTGAAAAAGAAGCATTAAGTAGCACAGTATCTTGTGGGCTAATTATACAGTGAGGTAAGAGCTGGAAGGGAAAATAAACAGGACTAATGAAACGAGCAGATTATACTTTATAAGGACTTCAGCACACTTGTGTGAATGGAGAAATAATTTCTTGAAGAGTTCAGAAAAAAAGCACAGTATAGTAACAGAGGATCCACTCCAGAAAAATGACAGAAAGTACCTGAGATAGAGATTTCAATCCGAGAGAAAACTGAAAAATTATAGTGGCAAAATCAGGGGAACCATGACTTATTGATTTATTATCTGGCCTCCAATTAAATGTTCGCCATTGTACTAAACCAGGTTCACAACAACAATGGTCACCAAATTTTTTTATTAGAGGCGAATCAAGCCCTAAACTGAAGCAAGGTTAAGTGAATGCCACTCTTCTTCAAGACCCTTGAAAAGATAAGACTAGTAGAATGTTCAACAGGACAATTGCCATGGATATATACCTGCTGCCTTGCAACATGACTGAGCACATCCAAGATCCTTACGCATTTAGGGAGACGTCGTACAAAGAATGGTGTTTAGTTCTAGATTCAATGCAATGTAGGTGTCTACTTGTAAGCCATGTATCTAAGCTCCCATCAGAGAGAATGGAAATCTAGCCACTACATTCAATAGTTTGGCATTATTGACTAGGAGCCTGCATTTGGGCAGCTGAGTAACTTGAGGCTCCACTGACTCATGAAGGTAGGAAGTTATTTGTACAAATATTGCCTTGAGTTTGGGAACCACAGGCATGCTCGAAGTGGTGCATAACCAGTTAAGGAAGTATTGGAGGGTAATGAAACTCAAAAGATGGAGAAAGGCCCTGACTCTCCTCAGTGTCTGACATGAAGCATTTGTTTCAAAAGGGTACTTCAGTGAAACCTGCTACAGTCAGGAGTCCAAAGGTCTTTATCCTCAAGGAGTCATGGTGAGAACCAAGTCATAAGTCACTCCAGAAGAAACTACCTGTCAGCAGCAGAGGTAATGGCTGACAGAGAAAGCAGGGAACAGTAATTAACTCTGTCTCTCCACTCTGAGAAAGATGCTATACACAGTGTATCTTCAAGCAAGGGCGATAAACTATTAAACTCTCATGAATATTCATGCTAATTTTTAGTTCTTCAGAAACATTTTGTGGGGATGAAGGACAGTGTGATGAGAACCTTCAGGCTTATGGGCTTGAAAATAAATGGGAAAATAAAATTAAAGTAATGAATTATAGCTACAGGTCTACTTTAAAAATTGGCAATATGGAAGAATGCCTCCTTTCTAGAATCACAGAGTCATAGAATGGGTTAGGTTGGAAGGGACCTTAAAGATCACATAGTCTCAAACCCCTGGTAAGGACAGGGACACCTGCTACTTGACCAAGTTGTTCAAAGCCCTAACTACCATGGTCTTTAATACTTCTAGGGATGGGGCATCCCCAGCTTCTCTGGGCAACTTGTTCCAGTACCTAATTACCCCCACCATGCAGAATTTCTTCTGAATATATAATCTAAAACCCCTTTCTAAACTTTGAGGAAGTCAGGAGGATAAATGAAAGAGCAGACATTCTAAAGCTTGCACTGTTCGCCGGAGACAACTTGCTCTTTTGCCTCATGAACATTCTGAGAACAAAGCAGCACATTATTGAAAAAGTGACAAACTCACTACCCACATCATAATCATGAAGTGTAGTAATATTCCCCAAAGTCTTCCCCCTAATGTTAAAATCAATAGATGTAAAGTAACAAGAAAATATGTGACAGCATTTTGTCTGATCGCTGTAATGTATTGAGTGTGGGTGGTGCCGAGAGGTAGTTTCTTACATGGAAATTATTTCACTGCAACCTACTTTAGATTGAGGGTTGCACTAGTCAAACTCATTGTTTTATGCTTTGTACTTACTTAGCCCATTCACAGTCACTTTCAAACGCTCATTGGCAAAAACTTTGTGGATGCGTCTCCTACTGATTCCTGGAGCGGCTACCTAGAAGAGATGCTAGTCAGAGTTAAAATAATAAAATAGATATTTATTAAAGGCCTTCAACAGGGCCTTTCACTGCACCTTGAGCAGTGCAAAAGCCTGGCAGAGTTTCGTCTATTTGCATATCAGAGGTTAATTGTCCTATTACAGGTTCAGGTAATGAAGTCCCATTCCCACAGTTTGCTGATCCCAATTCACTTTTGCTTATACTTTTTGAGGCCTAAGGCTACAATGGTGACCTTGGTTCTCAGGCCTGGAAGGATTGTTTTTCTGACCAAAATGTGAAGAAACCTTACTAACACTTTATATGGACTTCAGAGTTATACACTAATGTATAGATATATAGATATAAGATCTGAAAAATATAAAAGCTAAAAACTTAAGGCATCATTCCATATGCATTGTCACATTGCAGGGTAGTAGCATATCAGAAACAAGAAAATTTTAGAATTTGGGACATTTTTAGCAAAGTTTTTCAAACCTTCATAGACTATGCTTGTAGATAGTCACCAAGTACTTTTTGCCTATACTCTCATTTGTTACCTAAGGATATTCTCCAAAGACTTTTTGCTTGTGATATTCTTGTATTGTCTGGTATACTTTACATGTTACTTATATTGTAGACTACTTTCAAGGTAAGATACAGTGATAGAAATTTATCATCTTCATCTCTTGTGTGTTCAATAATAGGTAGAATTTCCTGGAGTGGGTCTGCCTTTCCGTCTATCTCATATTTTCATTGTTATTGTTGTTTTTGTTGTTGTTTTTCTCCCCAAAGCTCCATGCTACAATGCAATAGGGCATTTATCCACTAGCAGAAAAAAATAGAAGAAAAAAATGTTTCTAGCTTGTTTTCTCATCCATTTGATTTTCCATTTTCCCATTTTATATGGCATCTTAATGACACAATTATGAGGTATGAAATACTGGTAGATGGATTTCTATCACCCCAAGAGGAAAATGTCAATGCCCTTATTAGAAGTTTATTCATGCATTCCTTCATATTCAGAATTATCCCACATAAACTTACAGAATGTTTTTCTTTGCAAAACAATGTAAATAAATATTAGCCAAGAAATAGAATGTCTAAGGACATACTTCTGGTAGTTAGGATAATGAAATATGAAATTCCATGTAGTTTTAAATTTTTCTACAATGCCTCTAGGATGCTCCAGGGTTATGGACCTTGAATACTTGATCTTACACTATTTTATACCTTTGGTAGTATTTAGGCAGTAGGCAGAATGGGCTGATATGTCATGTTGAGTGCTTGTCATAATGACACCTCTCCAAACATCAAATTGAAGTTTTTTGGGCATAGTTGTGAGATGAATACCCTTCAGGACTCCTAGACTTTAAATTTGACATTCATATTTAAATCTGTACAAAATGAGCATCACACATATCACCAGGACAAAGTACACTATGAATTTTCACTTGAAGATATTTTTTGTACAATTAGTCTGCTTTTTTTTTTCCCAATGACAATCAGAAACAATTAATTAAGGAGGAAATAAAATCGCAAAATGTAGAAGACTTGAATTTTATTATATTACTTGTTCCATAAGCAGCAGAGCTTAAACCCTAATTACTCCCCACCTCCTTGCTTCTTTTTCTTATTATTCATTACCTTTCCTGATTTGTTTATCTTCATTTTACTTAAGTACCTGACTCATAACATGAACGCAAATTGAGGGATAAGACCTCATAAGGTTTTCCTTCTCTGTTACATATCAAAAGAGGAAAGAAGTTAGAAGTAAAAAGAAAAGTCTTAAGAGGACTCAATGAATTTACCTCTACCCCAAGTTTGCATTCCTTTTTGCTTCCACACAACCTCACAAGACAGGCAGGTGGGCTCAGCCAGACAATTATTCAGTGTGGGATGCAGTCAACCTGATGTGATGAGAGGCACCTCTATTAAGGTAATTGCCAGCCATCCTCAGAGCCTTGGGGCTTAATATGGTTGTCCTCACAAAGATGTGGTTTCAAATGCCAGAGTCAGACAGGACATGTAAAGATTACAAGTAGATCTGACAGTGTGCTTATGTGGTGGTGCATCCAGCCCCACAATGGGCTGCACTGTGATCTCAGAAATGTTCATTAGGCCTTGGCCATGGCAAAAAAGTGCCTGGATTAAGCTCCTCTGGAGCTTAATTAGAAACACTGTCTTCTCCAAGAAATTTAAGCTGTCTAAGGAGCACCAGGGTTTTTTTTTACAAACAGCCTTGGAAACTTGTTTCTGGACTGAACAACAACTTCAGTAGAACAAGATTGCTTTGAACTTTCACAGGAAGTTACTGTTCTGAGGTATGGCCAGGATGGAAAATTATGATGACTAGAGCCAACACTCTTGCAGCCCTATAAACCTATAGTGGTCCTAAGTGAGGCCCTTTGAGCTTTTCTTGACCACAACAGGCTGTGACCAGGAGTCCTACTCTGAGTGGGGCCTCAGAGCCACTCAGAGAGGGGAACTCTCAATTTTGCCATATTTTGGAGAATTGCCAAATGACAATGATGGATCCTGGACTGATACCTCCACTCCTCCAGACTCAGCTCTTTGCCTGTTGACAAGATGTGAAGGTATCCAGCTTCACTGAATTCAAGGGGAATTTTTCACAGATATATACCTTGTACACACTCCTTAAGGTCTCTCTGTGTGTGCTAATGTGCTACAGCAAATGCACTATGAATTTTGCTGTCTTAGATTCTCAAGTGCATTTGATTCCTAAGTAAGTTGGGCCTATAAATGAGCTTGTCGTGCTTATAGTAAATTCTTTAGAATATTTTGTTAATTTTTTTAAATTAGGTTGTTAATTAAGTGCTGCTAAGCTAAAGTGCAGTTGAAACTTTTAGGCCTAAACCTTTGATAAAGTCTGTGGCTAAATTTGGCAGGAGGGTCCATGCTGAACTTTTCATTCTTACCTGTCCTATCCTTATCCTTTTTCCATCCCTAGCCTTCACATAGATAATTTTAGGTTAAATTTAGTTCTAGCTTGATGGATTTTAGATCTTAGTCCAATTTGTCTGTGTGTGCTTTAAGCAACTAGTAAGTAGTAGAATGAACCTTGCCAACAAGCTTTGTTGTACTTTCATATTAAAAATGCTTTGGCCAATAACTTGTCTGGTCATCTAGTGAGCAAAGTAAACCACTTTTTCATCATAGGAAAAATATGCCTTTGAGATAAGCAGCTAGAGACCAGATGAGTTCCCTGAAGACATCTGAAATTATTTCTCAGCTTTCAAATCTAGAAATAAGCCTTTTGTGAAGTCTTTTTCTCCTCTGCTGCACAAGAGGTGGAATTTAGCTGTTAATGCCTCTGCTTTAATATTTTTTTCTGCTCCAAAGCAACCTGCATAACCTTTAGTTCCTGTGGAGGAACATGGATGTCCAAGAGAGCCTTTGTCAAGCCTGAAAGTCTCAGGAAGATGTCTCATTTTCCACAAGGTATCTAAAGAGCCATTATAAACTTATGTTTAGGTATCCTAATGGTGCTTTAGGGCATCTGGTGAGACTGTACTCTTACCACAGGAACCTGTGCTGGGAGTCTAAAACTAGGTGTTACAAGTCCCATGAACCCAGTTCTGTTGTCAACAGGTAACCTCTCATCAATGTCATGTTCTTTTGAGATGCCTCTAAGCATCTGCACCAGCTTCTAGCAACTCTTCCAGGCGATCATCAGTCTCTCATTGGATTCTGTGTTGTGATGGATGTCTTCCAGAAACCCTAGGGCATCTAAAATACTTCAGTGTAAGCAACTGAATCAAATATCTTTCTCCAATACGACTGTGACAATGTGACACTATCTCAAATATATATGTCATGTGTATGTTGAACTAGTGCCATAAGCCATGCTTAAAATTGGCAGGATTTTCTTAGTTATGGCCATTAATAAAGGACCTCAATTACAGAGGGCAAAACTGAATGACAGCTGAAACATATATGCTTTTGAAACACTGGAGGCTTAACATCTTTTCTTGTTCTGAACTAGAACTTAAAAGACCTTATGAAAGAGACTGTGTAAAATAGTGTAAAATAATACAGAATTTAAAAGATACTTTCATAAAAATGACCAGAAGGTTCTTTGAAACACTTTGAGTCTACTGAACTGTATGCCACTGGGGTTTTCTTGGGTGGTTTTCTTGGGGTTTCTGGTGTAGTTCAGAGTTCAGCTGTTTTCACTGTCACGGCTCCTCCTGGGAGACGTAGCTGTAATGCTTTTTATGCCTATCATGTTAACTTTTTCAGACTACCTGACAGGTATTGTGGCTTATTTTTCATAGCATCTCCTGAACCTAGGGAGCAAAGTTCTGCTTGAAAATGGTAACTTGCTCATGCATATTTTTTCTTCATTAAATATGTAAGTTAATATGTAGAGTAATACTTAGAAAAAATCTCCAGTTCATAAAAATCCTGACAGGTATGCCATAAGGAAGTGAATGGGGAAGGAAAAGAACCTGGTTATATTTTAAAGTGACCTTCAGCAGCACACAATTAAATGTACATTTATGACTGTAAATATAAGGGAAAGAAGAATGACTAGTTGAATACTCCACTAAAGAGTGTTCAACTAGTTCTGTCATGGGTAATATGCATCCCTATATTGTCTTCATAGAGAGAAGTAAATAAAATCTTTGACTGCATCCTCACTTTTCTTAAATTCTTGCAATGAACAACATTTGCTTTTTATACCAGCATAATCAGTTGGTAATCACAAGATTTGGCAATCTTCTGGACCACTAGTTAGATGCCATGTCCAGCTCAGGTGAAATTCTGTTTTCCATGGCCAGTATCAGCCACACAGACCTTGGAAGAAGTGGCTAAATAACAAGGAAAAACAGGAATGTGACTTAAAAGGCTGCATCTAAAAATTGCCAATATCAAGCCTCTGTTTCCTTTCCCGAAAGCAGTTACAAATGCCTACTCCATTTTTCCCATTTCTCAGAATACTTCTTAGTTAGAGTGAGGATGTCACTCCTCTTGCCCTGCTAAGAACAGCTGGTTTAGGCTTTTCTAAGGTTAATGTGCTTCTGCAACACCGTAAAGAAGAGTAAAGACCATGTGTTCAAAAAACATGGAAAAACTTCAGGTAAGCATAGCTCCACAAAAGTCAGAGTACAACAACTGGCATGTCATCTTGATGAATTCAAAATCAAATTTCCACTGTAACCCACCCTTTTGACTTCGGCGTGACCAAGAAGGCAAAGTCCCACTGCAGATAATACATAGTTTTTCCAGGCAAAGATTTCTGCCCCTTTGAACTTCAAGTCAAGCTCTTTCACCAGTGAAAATCACAGTACAAGGTCTGCATTACTATGGCAAGTGAAGGAAAAAAATTGATAAAGATTTGTAATAACCTAAAAGAAATTTCATACATCACTGAAGACACAGAAAACTGAAAATAAAAGGGATTGGGGTTATATTTCTTTTTAATAATGTCAGTCAAAAATGTTCCAGTCAGTGGTCTGAACACCATGGATGAGGACAGATTTACCACTTCATTTCACTGAATAACAATTTCAAAGCCTAGCAAAATCTTGGTAAGAGGAGATGGTGAAGCCTAAACTTACTGTCAACAAATCACACTAGACAAATAATGCATTTTGATAAAATAGCTGCATGATCCTTGAACTGGAATATCTAAATAAGACAAAAGGTTTTAGAGGAAGGATAAAGGGAATTTGTAAAGAATCAGTGACACCAAATAGGCTCATGTGCACTTGTGCTGTCATGAAAGGGGCAAAGCTGGGTGATGCTTACAGCCTTGTAAGCTCTGTGTAATGGGCATAGTAGTAAACTCAGTTAGAATAGATGTGGGTAGACTTTTGACTTGAAAAAAGAAAAAGAATGCAGTCAACACTGTGACCTCACTAGATGCCCAAATGGTTGCTTAGAAATTAATCAGAGCACTGCTCAAATTGTAATATGGGCCTGACATCTTTTTATTCAGGGCAAGGTTTTACAAGTAGCTTATGCAAAAGTATGAAGCTAATGTTACCACTGGAATGGGACCCTGGTTCCCATCACCCCTATACTTAATCATACCTGCCCCACACCACGCAGACATGAGTCCATCAGTTCTGTTCAGTTCCTTGATCGTGTTCACCACCAGTCCTACCAAAATATGACCTCTGTCTCATGGGTCTACCACTGGATCTAATGCGCTGAACAGCTTTGTGACTGCTGGTGGGAATAAAAGGGAGAATGTGGGAACGTGGAATCCTTACAGTGTTCTCAAACAGTGAAACTACTCTTTATCTCAGAATTAATTTATCATCAACAATTGTATGCAGCAGCAACACAGAGATTTCCCACATTTGTATTCCTAACATTATGCTGGATTTGATTGCTTTTCTTTCACTGAATACTCTTTCTGTTTACAGACTGAACAAAGAAAACTTGCAAAGAGGGAGATAACAAATATACAAATTGACAAAAGCATTTTATATTAGATTTCTGAACTTTTGAGATTTTATAAACATTTCCATAAAAAAGGGGAATGCCTAAGTATTTGTGAATTAACAACACCATGGCAGAGCAAAATGAATGCAATTTTATTTCTTTGTGTTCATTTATTTCTCCATTCTTCTTATTTTTCACATTGTCTTTACTGTTTATATTACACAAACATGCTCTGTAGAAATGTGAATTGACTAACAAAAGTAGTTAGTGGCAATAGGAATGAAGTTTGACATCAGCTGCAGGCAAGAAGAACAAATGAAAAAGAAGCATGGGAACACAAATAAAAAAAAGAATTTAAGAAAGAATATGCTATGGACATTTTTGTATCCTTAATCAACATATTGTACAGATCTGATAAGGTAGAATGTAAAAGCATGTTTAGTTCTGGATATCACTGGAAATGCTGCAACAAGACATAGATACCTATGGAATTAAAAATACAGTATATAAAAAATAAATTACTTTATTATTGATGTTTGGAGTTGTTCTCTCAAAACTGTTGCAGAGCTTGCACAGTATTTGTTGAGTAATTCTAACCTTAAATGGAATTCAGAGAGCCATTTGTACAGAAAAACATATTGTGAGGTTTGGAATGCTATACCCTTCTTAAATGTAATTATAGTGTCAGATAGCACAATAAAGTCTTTCACTGTAGCAATTTGAACCAGAGCTTCTGTCTGTGAACAACAAAGAAATTTTAAAATTATCTTCCAATGGCACAAGATTGAATAATTTTTTATTAATTTTTTAATTATGTTTTTCACCTGCTTTGAATTAATAGAAATATAAATTTGAGAGTGTCTGAAGCCAGTAGAGCTACTCAATTATGAGACCAGCTTGAGTTTCGTCACAACCCATTTTAACTTTCATTTCCTCATTTCATACATTTACCTTCAGTAATTTTCATTGGCTTGACAGGACTTAAGTCAACTGTGTTGATACAATAAAGTATCAATTGACTTTCAGATGTTCAAGGACATCTTGCCTCATCAACACCTTCCCATCTCTGGATGTGTATACACAGACAAGTAGGCATACAGGCAAGAGAGATGTAGCTGTGAAATGAAGCTGAGAGATCAATGTGGTACACTTTAAAATTTCATGGACCTGATTATTCCCAACAGTCATGTAAGTACCTGGTGAGATCAAGTGTGAAAGTTCATCTCAAAGGTTAGCATCCTAAAAATAACCTTTGAAAAGTTGAACAGTTGTAACAACAGAGAAAACTGTCCCTGGTGGTGCAAGAGCAGCAGGAGTGGTCTTTTTGAAAGCTAAAGATAGCCCCACTGACCATGGCAGCCAGCTGCCTCAGGTCCTGGCCTTGGAGAGAGGGCAGCCCCAGAGGTGGCCACAGGTAGCAGCAGAACCACAGGTGCTGAAAAAATAAATTAAAATCTTCTTTGTTAATGTTCTTGCTTAAAAGTCACTCTCTAAAAAGAGTTTGTTTAACATGAAAATAGCAAAAAGCAGTTGTGCTACATCTGGACAAAGATAGCAGGCAGCAGGGTTTATTTTTTGAAAAGAGAAGGAAATGCAAAGAACTGCATTAGACACTGTCAGAGAACTAGTCCTCAGGATAGCCCCAGGCACTGGCAGTAGAGCAAACAGCAATGGGTGAGGAGTGTGGGGATATGTGCTTTGAGGGAGCCATGCCTAGTAATGCTGACCCCCAGAGAGGCTAATAAGACCAGGTGAAGAGAGGAGAAGAGGGAAAAAATTAAACGCAGAAATCCTTTCTATTGTTGTGAGAGAGCAAAGGAGTACAATGCTGCTGGAGGCACATCATGCATTATGCAAGTGACCACAGCTGCCCAGCTCCTCCAGAGCCCCAGAGTGGTTAGCACCAGTGCAACTAATGATGCCAAATGTATAATGAGTGGGTGAGGGACCAGGAGCAGGCTCAGCCACTGAGACGTCTAAACTAGGACTGAGCTTTCCTACAGAAACAAAAGGGTAACCAGAGAAGGACCTCCATGCACACCAAAAGATACAAAGCTGCTCCTGGAACTCATCCAGGAGCTGCAGGGCACTGTTCCCTGCTGGATCTGGGCCCTGATGTGAGCTGAGCAGTGCTGGGGGATCCACAGAGGACAAGGTATGGGAGTGATGTAAGGGCAGTGGGGCAGTGAGTGCCCAGGGTGACATAAAGGAATGATATTTCTCAAGGGCAGCCATGGAGTATAGAGGAGGGCTCAGCCTGGTGCTGAAAATGTGTTTGAGGAGCTGCATTGATCTACATGGCCCTGTGGACTACTCCAGTTCTTCATTTCTTCTTCTGCCCAGGCTCATAAATTCTCACCTGCAGTGGGCAGAAAGGCCCCAACATTAGCATTCCGCTCCTCATCCTAATTTCCAAAACCATGATGGATTTTATTGTATTCCTGTGCCCCCCAAATCACTCTGGCAGGACAACAAGGCAGGAAAACAAGTTTTAATTCCATAAGCACTTGAAAGGCCTAACTGGTATTACAAAAAAGTGATGCTTTTGACAGATAGAAGTCTGCTTTGGTATCAGTAACAACAGAATTTTCCCAAGGTAAACAGTAATATCCTAGCAGACATTCACCTTATCTGCAACTGGTGATATAACTCAAGAATGATGCCTTCTGTTATCTTCTTTTTCCATATAAATGCTGAAAATGCATTATGACAAACATGTTCTCTTTGGAAAAAAAAATGCTTTAGATTGAGAATTTTCTTTTCCACAGCTTTAAGGGCATGACAGATCACCAACCAGTACATAAGTGGGACAGTCTGGGGAGAAAAGGTCACCAGCAGCAGCAGCAGCTCTGACATGGTCCAGTTTCTCCACTACTCACAGTTGCTCTAGAGTATTTCTCTGCTCCATTGTCCATGTTAATAGCCCCTCAAACTTCCATGATCTAAAAAAAAATCTGCAGATGACAGATTTTAAAACTATCTATTTCAGACACAGAAGGAAAAAAAAAAGAATTTTTTCAACTCTTCAAACTTAGATCTGATTTCTGTGGCGGTCGAAGTGGACTTGGTGCCTCAGAGCAAAGCAAACACATATGTTTGGGAAGGCTTTTAAACTACTTGACACCAAAGCAACTTGTGCCACACAGAGAATATTTTTTCAGCCTTACAGACTTCTGATGTATGTAAAGTGCTGGCTTTCACATGTGTCTTTGAGATGCAGTTGGTGGTGTGGTGCTACGCGTGACCTCAGACATCTGGACTAGCTGTCAGCCAGAACCATGAGAGTTTGCAGCACCATACTGAGGCACTTTCACATCAGATGGAGAGGAAAATATTCTCAGATATTGGCTCTCTCCCAAAACCAGTACTTCCCTTGGATCACACCTCATGCAAAGCTCTGTATGACTTGAAGAGAAAGATGGGTTATTGGCATATTTTGCACAGGCAGTCTGTTGGCTTTATTGTAAGTGACGACAGCTCCAGCCTGGAGGAGGCATGACTGCATGTTGCTTTGTGCATATATATACTACTTCCCCTGCTGTTTCGATTTGATTTTGTATTTTCTCATCGAAAAAGATAAGACAGATAAAAACCATCTGACTTCCATAGCAAAAAGCATATGCCAGTTGCAGGTATTCCTGAAAAAAAAAAAAAAAAAAGAAGTGAGAGAAGTGTACACATACAGTGAAAAAGAAATGGGGTTTTCATATACAGTAACAAATCAAATTACATTTGAAGGTAAAATCTATTTAATCCCTCTTCCATCCACAGCTGATGCAAAAATAAGCCACAAATTGGTGCTAACACTGAACAACATCACTGAGACTGCTCTACAAAGCATCCTCATTAGAAATTTGCATCCAGATCCTGTAGGCTTTTGGAGGAATTGCTGCAGTATCAAGACATAGCTTTCATTTGTCAAGTAATTCTCTAGGATAAAAATCTCAGATACCTGCTGACTTTAATCAAGCAGAGACCAATATCCCAAGATGGAAGGCAGCTCCACTGAGGAATTCCCAATGAGAAGGAGTGGGAAAGTTAAGTAAGGTGCCAGGCAGGACCCTCATAGGTGGAAGGAGCAGCCCATGGTACTCGTGGTGTCTGGCTGATCCCTGTGCCCCAGCAGGGAGAGAGGAGGCTTTTCCTGCAGTGGGGCTTGGCTGCAGCAGGGGAGGGCAGTGCCCACCTCGCTCCAGGGCCGGCCTGCTGGGAACCTACAATGCTGCGGCTGCTGAGGTCGCAAGTTGCTTCTGATCTTAAACATTGCTGGAAGTCTTAAATCAGTTTTATGTACTCTGGTGAAGTTTGTAAGAGTTTTCACCCTTTAAGATGACTGAAAATCAGGGTCCTGAGCAGTGTTGTAAGAGCAGTCCTGTAACTCAACAGATGTGGATTGCCATTGCCAGCAATGCACCAGGAGCTGCCCTCTGACTGCACGGAGCCCCCAGACTTGCCAGGGTTGGGCTGGCTTTGTCCTGGGCTGCCTGCAGCTTGGCTTTAGCTTGCTTCAGCTGTTGCCAGCAGCTTCCTAATGAACACATGGCTACTGTCTAATATGTTTTACTTTTGCTTAGCTTTATGGAATCATCTGGTATAACCATAATTTTTACATGGATGCTATTTAGCAAGCTGTTATTTTAGGCAGAACAAAATATTTTTGACCCTAGAAAACTGATCTGATGTAAAATAATGGTACAGTAGCAGGAGCCTTGGCTAGAGGGACAGAGAGTGGAGGATTATAGGCATGGAAATACCTGTTAACATGGAACCTGCTGTAAACAAATCACCAGTGGTTAGTTGGAGAAACGCAGTCCTGAGGGCTGGGTAAACTGGTTTTAGGGTTAACAAAGAAAACAAGGAAGAAGTATCCAGCATATATGAAATCTCATGTATATGAAATCACACATTTCCAGTGGAAAAAAGAAGCAGCACATTTTGATAGATGATACATAACAGTAGATCCATGGGGTGAGCAAGAAGAAATCTCTACTCCCACCACCAGCATCATACTCTGCTTGGCATAGGGCAGGGGTGCTGATGACCTGTGACACTAAAGCACTGAACATTTGTGTGCAGGGAGAGGGTAGAGGGAGAACACAGAAATGGGAAAAGGAGCAGCTGTTAGGAAGGGAATAGAGCCTTTGTCCTACACAAAAGGAGGTGGCTCTCAGGAACCATCTTGTGTCCCATAGGACTGAGAGGGACTTTACTCAGTGCAGAACAATTTACTACTGGAAGACAATGAAGACTAAATTAAGAAAAGGAGGAACATGTAGCATGAATGCAATAAAATACTTTTTACTTCCTGCTTAGGGACTATACAGTGATTTGGGCAGACAAATACATCAGGGGCCTTCAGAAGCAACCAACACAGCCAAGAGTCCCTAATCAGCAGCATAACTGGCTCTAAAATAGCAATTTTAGAGATTGCGGTAGAAATCTAAGAGATTGCAGTAGAAAGGGATCTTTCCCACCTCAGGTGAATGCTGTGACTCCAGACAATTTGCTACTCTTGAGTAACTCTCTTTTGCTTTTCCTATTTTTTTTTGTGAACTTGTTTATTGCTTTTATTGGCTCTGTTTCATTCAGCATCACAAAAAAGAATCAGATTTCAAGACTTCAAGAAGTTTTGTTTTCCATCCTTGCTGAAATCCAGTGCCAAATTCAATTTTCTGACACAGGTTGACTAACTCACAGTGAGGAACAGAAGTAGAAATGTGACATTATATTGGGAGGAGTAAGATATGATGGAAGAGTTATCATTTCCTTGTTCAGGGGAAGTTAGAAGTACATGTTAGAGGTACATTGAGACCACTATTAGGAGCTTTTCTTCCCAACACAGTTTGCTCTGGAGTAGGGAACCCTCGCTGCAGAACCAGAAGCATAGTTTCTGCCATTTGGGCTGATGACATGGCATAATTAGTTGGCACATATGAAATAGCTTTTTCTCAGGTGGTGAGTTGCTCTGTCAGCCAGCTATGTATAGAAAGAGATGGTACCAAAGGTTCCTTGCTATTGACATAAACTCACCAGCCTAATTTTGCTGTTGTCAGAAGAGATAATGCCAATGACAATGTCAAATCTATTTTGTCATGTATTATAGTATAGGCCTGATGATTAGTTTTTTTGCTGGCAGTATCACTTAGCAGACAGAAGAATACATGGGAGAATGACAACAACAGTCATCTCTGGCAAGAAAAGTAGCTTTAAAAACGCTCTTAAGGCAGTGTACATTCAGAGGGATTATTCTATAATGCAAACAATTTGCTTGCAAGCACACTGCAATGATGGCTCTCACTGTGAAGAATAGCTTTGCTGCCTGCCCTTCTTTGGCAGTGTGAAAGGATGTATGAGGTCATGGATAATTACCACTAACCCCACTGGGTGTTCACCACCAGCAATTCCAGTTGCATCCGTGAGCACCCATGTGCACAGACTGTAACGTAACACATAGCAGAACAAAAAAAAATCTCATTGGCTTTTTATAAGTCATTTACTTTGTGTAACAGATGTCCAAGGCTTAAATAAATGCACAGTGAAAACAGCTTGGATGACTTCATAAGAGGTTATGGGATGAAGCACTCTATTTCCTTTGATGCCAATGTGTATGAGTATATTAAATATATTTCATAAAGAACTAAATGTTAGCATATTGTTGTCCAGTAGGGACATCAATTGCCAGTAACAAGTGCCTACAACCCGAGTATGCAGAGATAATGATGATTGACTGGACAGCTCCTGCTGTAATGAAGCTAAAAATAATTCATGTTGTCTTGGAGACAAATAGCAGAAATGTACTAAAAAAGGGTGAAAATAAGGGGAAAGTATTGAAATACTGATAATCCATAGGGTGATACTAAAAGATCCACTAAGAATCCATGGGCTGGATTTCTCATGCAGAGAAGCCATTACCTCAGTTTGCCAGTGTTTTGGAAATCCAGATTCAGTGCTCATGGGCACATCTGCATGGGGGAGCTCATAGCCCTAGCACAGTTTGTACAGGATAATACTGGCCTGAATGTTCAGAAAGCATGTTTGCACGGTCCCAGGTCCAGCCTACAAAGCCATAATTTGCCTTTTCAGCAGGATGTGTTAGCTCAGGCACAGCACAGCATTCCAGGACCAGCTCTGAGCACAGTCAAAGTGAGCTCTACATGTACTCATTTAGACATATCCTCAAAGTTCTCCAACACATTTTTGCTGTGTTTGCCAAATTCCCAGTGGCAACAGTTTTGACAGTCACAGTCAAAATGCAACTGTGTAATAATAAGTTTTCTTGTGGCAGTTGCTCATAAAGTCCTTGGTGACTACACATAGATACCAAGAGACATTGTGAAGTGCTGCTTTAAGAATGACGTGACTTTGGTAAAATCTTTCTGGGTGTTAATCAATAAAAATCATATTTTACAAAGTTTTGGGAGCCTACTACAGAGACAAAAATTATGTTTTCCAGTGTTCATTTTCTCTCTTGCAAAAAATTGGGAAATTAATTTCCAAGACCTTCCAAGCAGAGACCACATAAAGAAATTTAATGATTTTGTCTTAGAATAATTAAGAGGTCTGGTCAAGACAGCTTGATGTTTTCCCTGCCATTAAATTTTCCGTTGCCAGAAAAAAGGTAAAATCAATGGAAGATAAGAAAAGCTTTAAGCATAAGCCTCGTTTTTTGTACTTTTTATGTTTGTTTTACTAGTTTTTGTTAAATGGATGGAAAAAGTGGTTGTCACTGTAGAAATTCTAAGATGTTACATATGCACAGCTGTGGATTACAGTGAATGCTTTTCATGTCATAACTCTCATCCTAACTTGGACCTGAGAGTCTCCTCTTATAAATACATTGAGACATGATCTGTGCAATTAGCTGGAAACATTGTGTCAACCTGATCTTTCCTTCTGCTTCCTCAGTTGCTGCCCAATCCTTCATCTTCATCAGGCAGTACTTGTTTATCTCATCTACATTTTGAAAACTGTCTTAGACTTATTTTTGACTATCTCAAACTCATCAGTTAGCTCCATTCAAGGGCTTTTTGGATGAAGAAACAGTCATTGTGCTTTTTTTAAATTTATGCTAAGTCCTGCACAAGATTTCCCAATAAACCTATTAGACTGTTTCTGCCTTCCCCTGTGTCCATGTCATCCTGAGATGGCACAGGTGTGCACGGCCTCTAGAGATGCAGCCACTTTGTACAAAAATGGCACCTTTTCTAGTGCTGGAAATGAGCAAATTGTTTCACATTTTTACATCAAAACCAGAACAGGAATAGGACAAACCCTGATGCCTATCACCTCTTTGCTATACAATTTTGCTTCTTGGGGGTTGTAAATCAATGTAATGAGGCACTCTAGTAAAGTTCTACAAAGGGGTCATGCTGATAAAGGTACTCTGATAAATAATGATGGGACCAGGCAAATTCTTCACACCTGAAAATTCCTCTTTTGCATCTGGTTTTTTGTTCTGGACCACCCCAAGCCGGTCTCTAGAAATCAGTGCTCAGGTAAGGTAGGCAAGTACTTCAGTGCAAGGGCTAATTCCAACAGCCAGTATTGATCAGCCTGTATGAGATCTGGCTCACTGCATTCTGCACAGTCCTAATGATCCCAGAAGGATCTTCATTCTCACAAACACCCACATTTCCATCTCAGTGCAGGCAACAAAAGCCTCAGGTTCTTATTGATGGGCTGCAACAGGACATTTAGGTTATTTCTGAACCTAGGGCTGAGAAAAAAATACTTGCAGTAATACTTATATCCCAGACCCCAGAGCAGTTTCTGTGATGCTCATGACAAAGTTCCATTCCAGTTACTGTGGTATAACTCTTCTCTGGGGTTCTGCTGCTATGCAGCATCCACACAGGTGACCTGCTCTAGGTCAGGTGAGCCTGAAATGGTGCAGAGGGCCTCTCTACTCACCACTTGACCACAAAGTGATGGACCATTCACTGGGGTGATTGGGACCCTTGTAGGATTTGCAAGCAGGGACTCAGGGCCATCTTTTGATGTCCTCCTCCATTGCTATTGATTTAATTAAGGAGGTTGAGAGCAACTCTTTACCTAAAGCAAGCAGCTCTTACTCCTATTTAGAGCTATAAATCTGCCTTACTGCTGAGATGAATGATATGCCTATATCACCTCTAAACCCTGCACTCACAATTAATCTTTCCTATATTACAGCTGGCTCACTCAGTGGACCTCTCTTTTAGTTTTGGGGAGGGCAAGATTGTTGTTTTGAACATAAAGTACAAATGTGGAAGGAGGAAAATATGTTAGGAAAACTAGACAAAGACAGGAAGACTGGTAGAGAAAAACATGTACCAAACACTCAAGGATTTAGGACAGGAGACAGCAGCATTTTTGGAGGCTGATGATATTTTCTCTTTCATTAAAATTCTGACCCTATTCAGTGTCATGTTTTTGTGTTTTCTCATCTAGACTGTGTCAGGTTATTTTTAATTGTGTAATTCTCCAGCAGCTTGCAGATATAAAACTTTCATTTTTTATTAAGAAGTTCTTTTTAGTTGATCTTCTATAATAGAAAATGAAATTTCTATGTGAGCCAGCCACTAGAGAGTTGGAGGGAAGCAATATCTGGGTTAACAGACTGTTTTAAACCCATTCTCTCAGGATCTTTCTCTTTCCCTTCAGCATTTTCAGTCTGTCTGCCTCTTCTTGCCTGCTTACTTTGTCAGTGTTCAGGCCAATTGTGATCTACTTGAAAAGGTAGGATGGATGTATGAAATAATGACTTTTCACACCAAGTGAACATTTAAAATAATCTGACAATCACAGAAATGTGTTGGAGAACAGCGCCCAGGGCAGGACTGGAGGAATGGTGCTTGGATCAAGGCACATTGAACAGGACAAATAATGAGCACACTAGCAAACAACTAACTTTTATCTCATTAGTTGCCCTTGAGGTAGCTGTATTGCTTTGATCTTAATTTGCAACTGCAATAGCAAAAATAAAGTGAAACATTTCATCTTTGAAGTGCAGTAGCCCCATATTTACTCACATTTATCAGCCTCAGAAGTACACAACTAGCATGTACATGATTTGGACTGTCTCTGTGCAGTCTGTGTGTGGCATGAAGGTCTAAGGAAAGTTTGCACAGCTGAAAAATAAAAAAAAGGCTTTTAGAAGCAAAACTTTGTATGCACATTACATAACAAAATTTTCATAGATTCTTCTCTGTGCTGAAACCTCCAGACTTCCATTTGCAAGCTTGCAAGCTTATGTTATAAAACACTCAGGACCTGAGTCAGCGCTGTGAACCGCCTTTGATATCACTAGCCTCTAATATTCCTCCCAGCAGGAATGCTAAAGTTCACTGCCAATAGCTTGGAGGTAGGCTGATGGTGTCCAAACTAAAGGAGTGCAGAAAGAACATTTTATGCCTGAAAAGTGCTAACATGTCCAGTGAAAAAGAAATCTGCGTTACAACACCCTCAGGGCTTTGAAATAGCACTTGTGACAACATTGCATTGTATTCTGATGTAACGTGGTCCAGCTCTTATCTGACGAACAGCCATTTTGGACTCCACAGAGACAGAATGTGGTGCTTTGTAATAAAATAATGATAGGCTGAAGCCATAGAAGACTATGCAAAGATCATCAGTTTCACTTAGAACTTTAGGCTAAATTATGATTCATAGCACAAATAACAAAAAAATCTCTTTAGCTCAATTATGTGGCTTAGTCTGGGAGACCAATAACTCCAATTCATAGTCCATATTTAACTGTCTTGTGATGGGTGCAGCAGTGTCCCTCTCTTGCACATCAAGATAATTTTGGAAAGCACTTGAGGATCCATGTGTCAGCATTTTGGCATTAAATCCATTAAACAGTAAATGTTAGATATTAGATTTAGTAAAATATTTCTATGCTTAAGGCACTGAAGAAGTGTAAGTTGTAAGAAAAAAGCATACCTGCTTTTTTTTCAGCAGAAAAAAAGCAAATATTTTGATTTGTGGGTACAGAATATGACACTTCAGTAGAATTTTTTTTAGCTATGACTTTTTTCCAAATTAATAGGCTGATCACATCAAACTCTCAGTGCTCAAGTGCTCAAGAAGAGTATTTCTGCCCCACATTAGTCTAATCAAACCGGGTTTTTTCATTTCAGTATTATTCTGGCATTGAAAAATGCAACTGAGTTGTCAAGACATTTTACTTGAAAACCAAAAACAGTAACATGAGAAGGCACAATCTCTTTGTAACTTAGTGGAGGTATCATGTGATAAAAATGCCATATTGAGAGCCTAGAAAATGGAAATCCTCTTTCAGAAGTTACATGTAACTTTGAGTAAATATTTTAGTGGATTACTTGACCATGAGAAATATCAGCCCAGTCTTACTTAGCATATCGGCTTTTTATATGTATTCCTGATCACACCTGCTTATGCTGAAGAGGAAAGCACCTTTGTGGTGTTAGCCTGTCTGAGGCAACAGTTTAATTGAACACAAGCTGGAGTACATTCTTGCTTAACAAGTGCCAGTGCCAGTCACACATTGCATTCCTAGGGACCCACCAGTGCTGCAAAAACAAAAGAGTCCTTGACAGTGCAGGTGAAGACACTAAATCTGGCCAGATAACTCAGATAGTAGCAGAGTCCTAAGGTAATTGTGCTACTCTTTCTGCTGCATGAAATGAAAAAAGTTAACACTCACTGTGGAACCCCAGACTGAATTTGCAAGGGTGGGATTTGGGGAAACAAAGCTGATGCTCTCATCTATCATGTTTGTGTTGATAATCATTGAGGAAATATGGAACTGCTCTTATGTGGTTGGAGTTCAGAGTAAGCTAACACTGCAAGTGTGAGTGAGCTGAACTGTGTAGAGTCTTTTAAATGCTTTGATGTCCACAGAAGCAAGGTGCAGCAAGCACCCACAGTCACCTCTGTTGGAGTGTTAAAGTTACTGAGCTCTAGCTCCTGTTGGGAAGATGTTCTGAGCATTGCACAAAAGCCACAATGGAGGAACATGGCTGTGTTCGAGAGCAGATTGGGGAGATTTGGCAGTGAAAGCATCTTGTCTGGAAGACAGACACTGCAGAATTCTGGCACGTGGGTCCAGGTGGGCAGCCCTTGCTGGGCACCTTGGAAGCATGACGGACCCTCTTCTCCATTTTAAATAGAGACATACTTTGCCCTGAAGGAACGCATCACAGAAAAGCTGACAAAATAACCATGACAGATTTTACCGTGATAAAGGATGGCCTGGCCAATTTTGTGCCATGCTTCCGTTCATACAGAAAGATAGCTCTTGCATTAATGCTTTGGAGTCATTGGGTACTGTAAAGGGATCAGGTTCCTGAGGTAAAGGCAAAAACATGGCTCAGATTGTGAACTTCACAGACAGCCTTCCACTGTCAGGTGTCCTGTTCTCTGAAAGTCATTGGCTATGGGCCAAAACAGGCATAAGTAAATTAAAGTTCACTCATTAAGCCATAGCAATGTAGATAATGTCATTACACCATGACAAAAACAGCTTCAGAGAATAGTCTCAAGCCCTTTGGGTAAAGACACAGGAAGACCCAAATACCTTCACTCATTTCCACATTTTTCATGCTGAGGAGCATGTCAGAAACATGCAGTTTATCTCAGCCCACAGAAATCTATCCATAAGGCATGTGCAGAAACACATCCCAACACAGTGACTAATCCTGCACCAACAGCACTGTTTTCTTAGTCACTTGGTGGCTTGGAAGATACATTTAGAACTGATTTGACAATTGAAAGCGAATGTTTTAATGCCTTAAATCAATCTTTTCCTAATTATTTATTTGCAGACTCATGAAAATTTGCTTCCATACTGCAGTTAATACAAATGATTCACATTTTTTCCTTTTATGCAAGTGTGGGATTATGGATATATTGAGAGGTGTAAAATACAATATTCACTACCTATAAGTGACAACTGATTATATAAGTAACATGGTTCTGTCTCATTTCCCTCATTCACTGAGTGTAACAGTTGACATTTGCACTGGAAGAAGCTGGTGCAGGGCTGAACACCTCAGGGGAGACTGGTGATTTAGGGATAGGTTGTAGCTAAAAGAAAGAAGAGCTACTTTAAGCACTTATAAATGCATCATCTTCAAACTACATAAGACATCACTTAGTCAGGTTCCTAAAAAATCCACAACCTCCTACACTCTTTATTGGTATAAGTGCAGAGTTTGAACTTAATTTTGGCTCACACTACTCATACAAATGAATCATCTGTGGAAATGCTTGGTGTGCTGACAAAAAAACATCAAAACTTGATACTTCTTCTTTGGGTCCAGAAGGTTTGACAGATCTGATACTGGCCCCCATAATGGCATTTTTAACTTCCCACTGCTGCTCTTGAGACCATCAGTATGTCCCAGGCAACAGCCAAGGAGCCCTTAATCTAGTGGATAACACAGGATTGGCATCTGCTACGCTTTTTTTAGTGTTGCCATTTAAGTGGATTATTAGCATCAGCCTTTTGTAGGGACATACCTGGAGCCCAGAGGATGGGACTGTGGAAGGAATGACACAAGGCTGAACAGAAGCAAGGAGCCAAGCAGCTGCCCCAGGTAGCCTCATTGCCTCCTCCAGGCAGCGCCTGGCTCTTGCACATTGCTGCCAAGGGTTAAATCAAAGTTCATATAGCCAGAACTTATATAATGTCCTCTCTGCCTCTATTCTCTTTTACAGATAGATTGTTCTAATACACTCCATATATGATGTAAGTTTATCTCTCTTTATTTTGGCAGGATATTGCAACCTTTGAACTGAAATATCCACAGCCTGCTATCATAACAGAGCTTCTGACATATCAGTATAACCCAGCTTGGCAGGCATCTCTGCAAATACTATTAAAAGTTTTATTGCTGGAAAAATGCAGCTATCCCCTACCTTACAACCTTTTAAGGGATCAGGATTCCTGAATACCATTAGGAAATAAACTGCCATGATCATGTGAAAGCTGTTGAGGTTGTATTTTTAGGCTACATCTCCTTGCTATATCCTAAGGAACAAAAGAAGGGGTGGGGATAGGGAATGGCTCTGGGTGAAATAAATTGGTAGAATAATGGAAAGACACAAAATTAATAGCAGAACTGGTCACTGATAATGTTAAGGTAACATAGGATCTGTGCAATTCTTCATTGGAAGAGGCAAAAAATCATAAGAAGCAAAAACAAATCAGGAAGACACAGTATTGCCTGGAAAGATCACCCAGGGGATGGTGAGAGCCACATGTGAAATTAAAGGAGAGGTAAGGGATGGTTTGTGTTAAAATATGTTGTTACTGTGAGAAAAAGCTGATGGTAGCTTAACCAGTCATATAGGAGATAGAAAAAATAACATGTCCTGAGACCAGTGGATTTGATTAGCAACTACAACAAGACAATCTAGGGCGAGATTTATAATTTATGCTGGATGCCATGTTGCACCAATGAAGTATGCTCAGTGTGTATGCTAGCTACTCTACTCACCTGGGACATCCTATAGGTCTTTAATATTTAACTTGAGTATTACAAGTATGTTTCTATTTATGAGGAGCCATGGTCTTGGTAGCATACATCCCACCACATCATGGACACTCTTCTGGCAGAGATGCAGACTGGACTTCACCCTCCTGATTTCCATGTTTATCCCTTTGCTGCCCTTTGTGGCAGCAAATATCTTAATAATTTCAAATGGACGCAACATCTGGAAATGGGAGAATGTGTGCTGCCAAGCAGTAAGACAAAGTGGGTTGCAAAGCATTGTGAGTTATATTGACAGGGAACAGGTTAGGAAGGCTCTGAACATGTTGATCAGCCATTCACTGTCATTTGGGAAGGCATGGCTAAAACATGTGACTACATGTTCTTTACAGCCTTCGGCTGTCTCCGAAGTGGCTTTGTGGGTTCTCACCAGAACTCTGCAGTTCAGTCACTCCTGTTCTCACTGTTCCAAAGTCTCTTTTGCTGGTGCTGGTTTCTGGTTTCTGACTGATCTAAGTGGGCTTGGTCTCAGGAGGCAATTATCCTTTCAGAACTGCCAGCAGCAGCTGCTAACAGTGATCCCAAACAACCTTCTAGAGCACAGTTGAGTATTTTTCTTCTGATACTTTATTTAAGTGGGGAACATAATTAAACTTGCACTGAGGATTACACACACCTGAGTTTATTTTCTGGGCTGTATTAAATTATGTTTGGTTGGGCTTTCGATGATGTTTCGAGCAATCTCTTTCAGTTACTCTCACAGTCACCCCATGTTGCCCTCCCCTGGTTTCTTTGTCCCCCTGCATTGCTTTCCCCCAGGCCTCTTTGCTCTCCACTTCTCCTCTCTAGAAAGGTTTTAAAACAGATAAGTGTCCTCTGATCTCAAGCCATAGAAGTGGGACAATAAGCTTGTTAACCTAAGCCTGAACCAGGCAGGTAGGCACTTTGAGATTAATAGCCTACCCACTGTTCTCTGAAGGACTCTTGGTATTTGCCCTGGAGATATCTCTATCACTGAGCAAGCAGGAAATGAAACATAGATTCATAAAGTTTAAGCCCAGAAGGGACCATTAGAAGCACTATTCTCATCTTATATATATCAGAGGCCCTTTAATTTCACCCATTTATCCTTGTAGTGAGTTCAATAACTTCTGTTTGAGCAAAGGAAATGCTCCTCCTAAGAGATGCTCCAGATTTAAATTCATGCACTCAAAAACAAACAAACAAACAAAAAAAAATCCAGCACATAAATGGAGACAGGTAACACCAATACAGATGTCTCCCTCATTCTCTGTAAGAGTGTCTGCCTCTGTTTTGATACAGACCTGACATGTTTTAGCATGTCTGTATGAGTCACTTTAAAATGCACCCATCCCCAGCACAAGAAATCCTGGAAGTTAACACGCGTTTAGCCCACTGATTAGACACCATAATAACCTTTTCAAGTAGGTTGCACATGATAGTATATCAATACAAAAATAGCACAATGCCATATGCAGGATTGTAAATGTCATTGATTTGTACCTCTAGATTGACAAATAAGGGAGGGCTGCCCTGACAACTCAGTTTGTTACCTCTCTTCTTGGTTTTTGCTCACATCTACTCTCTCTGTCTGAGACATATTGACTGTAGGGGAATCTTAGAGCACTGATGATGGAAGACAGTCCCACATTATTACAGTGAGAGCCCTAGAAGCTTGTAGTCCTCTTTTATTATGCTGTGGACACTAGGAGTAAGTCTAGGTAGCATCTAAGGAAAAGCTGAGGCCAGCAAGGAAGTAATTAAAATAGGTGCAAAAGGCTAATGTACTCTACGATACTTTGCAGCAGGACAGAAAATATTCCAAATCATCTTTAAGCAAATTAACCAAATTGACTAGGAAAACTGATCCTATTGTCAAACATAAAACAATTAAATACAGCAACAGCTTTGGACACTTGTAATATGCGCTGAGACAACGAAGACTTTTTATCTCTATGTATTGCAGTTGTACACCCTTCTGAATGCATGATTAAACCAGCACTCCTTCAGGGTGTTTGCAAGTAGTCATTGAAAATGGGGAAGTTTTGAATGATAACATATTCCCTCTCAAAGAAAAAATCTAAATGTGGTTGTAACACTCTTTTTTTCTAAAGATATCCCAATATTTAAAGCTGACTTTAGTTCAAGAGGTTGAGAAAGGTTGTATTTACATATTGCTATTCACTTGGTAGACTTTATACAAATGTTGACCTCTAAAAGTTATGAACATGGACCTATCCATGTCAGATAATTTCAGGACCATGTTACTTAGATTTATCTTTTTGGTGGAGGCAATCTGCAGAATGTTCAATTACAGAACATTTCACTCTGGGGTATACTTGACAATAGAAGTCTAAAAGACCAGATCTGAGGAGATTTTGAGCAGTCAGTTTTCATCAGCTTCTGAGTTTGAAAACGTGCCCATATGAAGCCACTGAAGTCTAGTTTCTCACCCTCAGCATATTGTGTTCCCCTGCCTCTGGAAGCCAAGACAAGTGTGCTTTTATTGCTGTGAAAACTCTTATTAGTACCCAAACAGTCTTTTTACTGTGCAAAAGAAACTATAAACCCCACAATTTCATGGGAGAAAGTGGTTAAGACAATCTGAGTATGTGCCTACCCAGGGAGAGCCTTTTGCTGACAGATCACGATTTCATGGCAAAGCTGATATAACCAAAGTTTTACTTGGCCTGTACTAATGCAACTGTTAGATGAGGATTCTGAAAAGACTTTGAACTCTTTTGTGGGAAAGGACTAGGGAAGAACATGCCTAACAATGCAAGGGATAGGAGGCGACTATAAAAATGTGCACTTCTTTGAATTTAAAAAAGTTAAATTATCAAAGTTTTCTTTAAAATTTGACCATATTTAAATTTAAAAAATTAATTATTAAACCAACAAGTTTTACTGGATTACATATGGATTGATTGCAGAACTATAGATTAGCCCAAGGAAAGAATCTGAAGGGTGTTGCATTAGGTTGACCCTGATAAACAGAGGTTTCTGAGATGTCTCTAATTTTAAGCACCCCATTGAAGATTAACTCAGGGGATAGTTTACAGTTCCTACTTTGTGATTTTTATAGAGCAGTTCCTGCTGATAAGAATGTTCTAATATAGCTCAGCAACCAGTCCATCAGAATTAATAACAATCAACGAACTAATTAATGCATGCCTGCTGTGTGTATTTCAACAATATAAATGTCTTGCTATGGAAAAGGTACAAGATAGTAAGATAATTTTTATAAGTGGGCTCTGTTTCCTGGTTGTCATAGACAGCTGAATTATTTTTTAGTCTTAGTGTTCAGGAAGCATAATTATATTTTCACTAATTTGTACTGAATATAGCAATTAATAATGTTCAAATATGTAAATGAATTTTAAATTTATCTTCTTACATCTACTATTTTTCTTAATTCTAGTATATATTGATAACATGTACTTTTTGAAAGCAAGAAGCCTCACCCTTTTTATTTCTGCTAGTTTTAGGCTCCAATATGGCTGCAATAACACTGTTTTACACCATCACTGCTGAGAACAGAATTAGGCCCAGTGACAAAAGAAAAAAAATAGGAAACTAAATTTCAGTTTTGCAGCCATCATCACAGACAGTCCAGTAATTTAGAGAATCTCATCTTGTCCATGACAGCCTCTTTACTGTCATTGCTGGTGTTTGCACGTGAGTGCAAATTCATATTATCTATGAATATGAAAGATTCAGTGGGATAATACCGGGTCTCAATTTGCCTTCCTATATATACATTTTATTCTTATTGCTTATTTAGTACCATCATGTTTAGCAATAAAGGTCATAACATCTTTGGGAACACTGTCTCTACTAGTCAAGTGTGAGAAGCCAGATTAGGTTTTGAAAAAATGTGTTTATGCAAAAACCAATCAAGCCACTGAAGTTGCTTCTTATTCTCCTGTAATATCCCTGTGGTGGTATCCAATAAGCATTATAGAGTCAGTCTGACTGAAAAGAAAGCAAAGATTTTCTTATCAAGTATATTAGTACTTGGAGCCTTTTCTAGGTTTGGAAAATATTGCAGTCTCCTTTCCTTCACCAGCTGCATGATGTATGTTTACAGAAATCATTTAGGACGGCAGTACTCCTTTGAAAATCTAAACTTTTAATAGATGTCATTTGCTGGGCTTACTGAGAGCAGTAAATGCTGTCTGTAATGATCTTCCCTGGCAAGGAAGCTGCCTAAAGGGGCAATATGTGTGCTGTTTGCCACTATCATTGTGCATATGCCTCCAGAGACACCCAACAGCCTTCTGAAAGCAGGCAGATCAGCCAGCCCTTGCAGACAAGGTGCTTGTCACAAAATATTTTCTGCAATGGCAGACTATCCAAAGAAAGGGAGCTCTCTCCTTACTACTTACACCCTGCAGCCCGACTGTAGCAGTGATTTGCTCAGCACAGTCATCTGCATGATGGCCTCCATAGCCAAGCCCCAGCTCCTTTCCCAGAGACCTGGCTGTGGTGCTGGGGAGCTGCAAAGCTGCAGGGAGCTGCAGGTAGCCCATAAGAGCCAAACAGAAAGACCTGGCAGGATGAGGATGACCCTTGCAGTGTCCTCAGCAGGTTCTCAAGGGTGGACTGCAAATTGCCCCTTTAGTTTCTTTGGTGCTGAAGGTGCTACGAGAAACATCCTTAGGCATTCTAACATGTCTGAGGTATGGGGCTGTTGTTGTGAGGATGCTGCTCCTGAGTCAGGAGCTTTGTACTGAGGATACCTGTTGCCACATTGGCTGCATCTGAGCTGTGGTAGGCCCACAGTCCTGCCTGCCTGCACCTTTTTGGCACCAGCTGCTCCATTGTGTTTTAGCCCTTGGAGCAAACATGAGACCCTGGGCAGCATCACTGCTTCATTGGGGTTACATGGAGGCAGAGATAGGGAGAGCTTTTGCAGAAGCAGCTCTGGTGGCTGGGAAAAGTGAGTTGCCCCACTGAGTTGGAGTGAGTGTCCCCACTGGTGACCTAGAGTGACTTGTGCAATGGGAGCTGTGCTGCCAGCGCTGAGCAGATGCTGTCAAGTTCCCTGCTGTGACACTGAGAAGAGTCAGTTCTCTACATGTAATTGATGATTTTGAAAAGTGACAGATATATTGATGCCCTGATAGCCTACAACCTCTGAGGATGTTAATAGTTTACCTAATAATATCCTGAGCTGCTAAGACAGATGTAGTTGCTGCTGACAACAGGGAAAGAAATGGAGCCAATGATGAATGTAGTAACACTTCCCCACCTTGAACAAAGGCAGCTTCTATGCACTGTGGAACAGCGTTTTTTTGTCCTAAGGGATCTAATACATACTTTCTGTACTTTGTGTCATTTGCTGATGTTTTGCTGAAAAACTAGCCTCCTATTGCCAAGTTTCTAACAAATTGATAGCATTTAAATTAAAAAAAAAATATATTACCACGTATTTTACATAGACTTTGTGGAAGATTTGCATTATGATAACTGGCTTGAGTGAACGATACTGTCTGAACTTGGATCCTACCCAGTCAGATTTTCCTCATCCTGTGATCAGTGTATCAGCATGACTGTAGTACCTGTGTGAGACTGATAATATCTGCATCACCTTATCTAATGTATATAGTGCCCCTGTGGCTCTGTGATGTTTGCTGTGATTTTGTTTCCTTGGAGAACTCCAAAAATTTGACTTTTTTTTTTCCCAATAAGAGTCATTAATACTGAAGTGATTAATTAACAGTGTTAAGTGATGCTGCTTTGACTTCATTGATATGCTCCTTCATACCTCATTTTGTTCCATATTTGCTAACAGTGTTTGCAGTGTGCTCTCTTCCTGCCAGGCAGTAAACTGCATGACTGTCTTTGTTTCTGCTTTTTTGCCTGCACTAGATCTAGAAAGATCTCTTTTATATTTTATATCTCTTTTATAATTGCTTTTTTATTTTCCTATTAAATTAAATGCTGGTGTTAAAAGATTTCTAAGATGCCAGGTTCTGATGACAAAGAATTAGGTGCACATCTTTACAGCCCTGGCTGCCGCTGCATTTAAATGCAATTTACGCATCTCTGCCTTGACAGCAGCGCAGCTGTATGTAATGCCTGTCAGCTCAAAATCAATAGGCACCTTGTGGCTAACCTGAAGGCTTCTCAGGCACTGGAGTTACGCTCTGTCCATGCTAACTTGGAACCTCAGAGAAGCTGCTGTCACTGCACCGGTTATGCACAACAGGCTTTCAGCTGGAGCAATCATCCAGGGGTGAGGGAGCAGAAACACAGGGCCTGTTATTTGAACAGAAATCTTGCAGTTGTGCTCTTCCTTCACTGTTTTTCTTTTAAACATGTGTATCTTGCATGCCAAGCTGAGGCCTGCCAGGAAAACGCACTTCTTTTCCTCTCACTGCACCCCACAGGAAGGGTCTGTAATGTGCTCTATGGGACAACCTCTGGGAATATGGATCTGAGCCCTTGTCTTCTGAAGGAGATTGGAACGCTGGGCTGCCCCTTTCTGGAGCACTGTTTTAATGTCATTGGTCTATCATAAAAAATGTCATAGGCACAGTTATCAGGCAGCCTTAAAAAGATAGGAGTACAGCCCACTTGCGAAGCTGTGTGGAAAGGCAAAATATTTTTAGCCTGGAACAAAAACCAAAGTTACAGAGACGGTGAGAAGCCTTCTTTCTGATCTCTCCAGGGGTTTTTGACTATCCCTATGAGGTATCCAGGGACAGTTTTCAGTATCTCTCTACAAAGCTCTAGATGATCTATCAAAAGTGGGTTGTGTGCCTCATCCTTTGGAAAGCAGAGGTAGGTGGCTAAATCCTCAAGTTTCATATATCGCTAAAAATCCCATTCAAAGTCGACCATCTTGCACAATTTTTTTCATTTGTTTCCCCATCACATCTAGAGCACTCTCTGCCAGGGGCAGAGGTGTTAAGATAGGTTAGCACTGTACTGCATCCCACCACGTTTTTCTGGGACTTGTGCATGGTAGTCAATGGACAATAATTGTCCTCATAGCCATTCTGATCAAATGAATTCTATTTCAGGCCAAACTTTAGTTTTCATTTAATACCTCAGAGGATTCTAAATTCCTTAACACAGCCAAGCTTTCAACATTTTGAATTTTGTGGCTTGAGAGGCAATTTCACCATGTATTTTAAAGAATCCAAATATATTAACTGTAATTGAAACTTTATCTTTTATTCTATAGAGACTCTCATTTGCCTAAAGTTAAAAAACTGTGAAAAATCCTTATTAAAAAATTTTTTTGAGGCTTAGTACCATAAATGCTTCACTCAAGTAACAAGAACCACCACCTACTCCATCTCAACAATAGATAAAAACAATATACACTATGAGGGCAATTTTACCATTTTTTGATTAGGTTTTCCAACAGAAATTTCATCCAACTTTCTCCATCTCTTGGTGAGTTCTTGGAATATTTTCAGAAGTCTTTAAAACTCCAGTGATTGTCTGTGCAATTTGCACTTTCGATTCATGTGTAAAGAAAATGTGGCAATCTTCTTGACACTCTGAGGAGCCACAAGGAGGCCAAGTTGTGATTATGTGATATTGTTTCATAAAATTGCCACCCACTAAGGATAGGATTCAGTTTCATACTCTTGAACTTAAAGTCTGGTTCTTAATGACCCTTAGCAGAGTCCTGTGGCTATTTGGGGTGCTCTCAGATGCAGCAGGCTGTCACCATCTGCAGTTCCACAGGGCACAGTTCTCTGCCACAGCCTCCAGCCCTGTGTGAATCTTGGATGCACTAGGCTATTTCATATTGCAAAAGCCATGAACTGTATGTCTGAACTCCTGGTGCACCTTAGTTACCAATTGGTTTCACCACAAGGTAGACATCTTCATTGGGTCAACCAAATACTTTCATTGACTCTGAATCCAAGCAATTCCGTGTAAATGATAATTTAATCTGGAAGATTATCATCACCACAATGATTAGCATCAAGAGAAAGGGAATGAAGAAAATTGCTATATATAAGAATCTAAAAAATTTGAGTTTTGTCTGCCAAGAGCTGATGAGTGTTTTCCATATTAGTGGCTCCATATCCTACAACTTTGTAGTATTCATAAGGAACAAACACATGGACATGAGTGCACATCTAGCACCTGAGAAGAGATGCTGCCAATAATGACTTTTCATTTGGTCTTTAACAAGCTGTACATTTCTACCATTTATTTTCAATAAACTGTGTTGATTACAATATTTCAGTCTCTTATATATGCCTTACCTACTGCCAGTATAATGGATTAAAGCAGAAATAAATGATATTCCTCATTAAGAAAGGTCTGGTTGTTTCTGAACAAACTCTTGATGGAGCACATGGCTTCCCATTTTTTGCAACCTTTATATGTGAAAATACACTTTTAACTTTCTGATAATTTCCATAGGATTTATAACTTTCTATCTGACTGACCATATAGATGTCCTGTTTATTTCATTGTTAGTCCAGGTCAGCATAGACGAGGTAAAACCAGCAACAGAATCTAATAGAGAACAGTCTGAAAACTGCTTGATGAAAATCAGGGTCTCATATGTATTTTGCTCTGCCTTATAGCAACAGATAGAATCAGAATCATAGACTGGTTTAGGTTTGAAGGGTCTTCAAAGGTCATCTAGTTCCAACCCTGCTGCCATGGGCAAGAAACCTACCACAAGACCAGGGTGCTCAGAGCCCCATCCAGCCTGGCCTTGAACACCTGCAGGAAAAGGCATCCACAGCTTCTCTGGGCAACCTATTCCAGTGCCTTGCCACACAGAGAAAAGATCTTCTTCCTAATATCTCATCTGCACTTACTGTCCTGCAGCTCAAACGTCACGAATCATATCCCAGTACAATTTCAAGCCTTATCGCAGGATTGGACAAAAATGACTATAATTGTTTCCAATAACCATTAATAATAATAATAATAATTGTTTCAGATGTGCAAAGGGGTCTGAAAGTACTATTGGCAAATATACAGCTAGAAGAAATCAGTCTTGAAGACAAAGTAAAGGGTTTTCCCTTGATGACAAACCTTCCACTGATCTCAGTGGGGAAAGGATTTTGCTCCAAGGAGTTGCATGTTCCTGGACAGACACTATAGTGTCTGAGTGAAGCTGTTAGCAAGTTCCTATTGAAACAGGCCCCTTGCAAGGATGCAAAATATGTACTTGGTGAACAAATTAGGATCCATAGCAACTGCCTAAACACACCAGCATAGTCACTACACAAATAAAACCACCTCAGTGGTATGCTCCCATCATTCAATCTTGGCTTGATAAATCTGTGCATAGAACAGCCAAGGGATATTTGCAGATTGCTGGAGAGAGAACGTGGGAGAAGCCATGGCCAAATGTAGTAAATTTCTTGCTACCTATCCATCAAATTCCTCTAATTCTACCAAAATCAAAAGGCAAACTACTGCTATCCTTGGCATTTGTCACCCCTGAAAGCAAACCACACAACTCACAGTTGGCTCAATTCTAACACTAAATATATAGGTGGGACTTTGCTGTTTAATTCACCTGAACAGAGCCTGAACTCTGCTTTAGTGTGTAATGATGTTTCCCTTTATTTACATAGATGCATTTAGTAATTAATTTTCTCTATATTTATAGGTTTCTACCCTTTCAAAAAAATAAAAAATTGAATTTTTTTTTTTGTCAAGTAAGTTCAAAAGATAGCATTAGACACGTAATCAGGAACCTTTACATCTGGAAGTGAGATTTTCCATTTAGTCAACCAGAACTATTTTATAAAGAAATCTTACAGAATAACTACCCTCACTCAATAAATCAGGAGAGTGAAGCATGAAAAAGGAAAAGTATCTGGCTGTGGCAATTGTTTTTCAGGTCACTGACAGAGCTGAAAACCAAATCTTCCAAGTTTTAGTCTGGCATTAGCTCAGCTGAATTGTGCCTCTCTCCAAGCAGGCAGGTGTAAGGACTAACCTGAACAGCTCTACTAACCACCTGTCCTATCTACAAGACCAATCTGATATGGAGATAAAAAGCTTTGGGTGACTTTCAATATCATTTGGTGTTCTCAGAAACCTTTGCTGTGCTTCTATTCGTCCTCTACAGGATTGTAAATTCTGCTTCTTTAATTTGCTCCCTTAAGTTTTATTCCCACTCCCCACCAAGAAGATGCCAATTTCCAAAGACTAGATTTTGTAACCAGCTGTCAGCAGCTATGCTAAAAGTGTGAACTCCACACAAGGCATGTCATTTCATCCCTGAGGCTGGGATCTGCCTCTTCCCATGTTCCCTCCAGGTAAGGTGGTGTGGCCATTCTGCTTGCCCTTCGAGGCCAGAACTGCGGAGTTGGTTCAGCTCACCACTTAAATCCCTAATGGCAACTCTTGTATGAAATCATCTCACCTAATTTTAGACATCTAAAAGGGAGCTGTTTTGTTGCAGGTCTGGTTATCCAGCCTCCTTGTGCAGTCAATGAATACAGACAGGAATTTCCAGAGGACAGTTAATTCCAAAGGTTGGAGTTCAGAAAATGTGTGATAAATAAGGCCCTCTGGAGGTGCCTGTCTCTTTCTATAGGATAAAGACAGAACCTGTCTAAGTAGAATAGACAAGATGCCTTATATTTAGATAGCTGTCATTAGGTGAGGTAAAAATCTACATTTAATAGCTTCATACCCTGTTTTACCCATCTCTTAACTGGGACTAATACAGCCATCGGTGGAATGGCAGGTGCCCACATTTATTATCTGCAGTTATGGAGAGATTGTTGAATGCATAACTCTGTGGAAGTATGAAGAACTCATTATTCACAACTGTGACAGATGGCAGAACTGTTTTGGGCACAGTTTACTGTAAATATTCCATCTATTATGTCTTGCTAGGAGGTGTAACTAGGCAATGAGGAGGTAGGAGGGCTCCTTATAGCGTCCTGAGTACAGGACAGAGCGCTCAGTAGCTGGTTCCCCAAGGAAGAGGAGACTGGTCTAGCCATTCCCATGAGCAGATGGACAGGCTTGGCTAGGAGCTGCTCTCAGAGTGCTGAGTGGGGCAGGAGAGGAGCTAGAGATGCTCTCAGCAAGGGGTGGCTGCAGTGACACAACACATGGGCTCCCATGAGGAACAAAGGACTGGTTTGTAGAGCAGAATATAGGTCAAAAGCAAAGCCAATGCCTTTCCTGGGGACTTACAGTAGCCCATCCCTGGGGATTTAGGGTAGCCCAGAAAGTTGCTGAAAATCATTAGACTAGAAAGACAAATTAAAAGATGCCTCTTGGAAAGGCATGGTAGGAAGCAACATCTATATCTTACCTGGTTTTGGGCTTTTTCTGCTCTGATAAATCTGACTTTTGAACCATTGTAGTATTTAGATGTCTTTCACTGTTCTTGCTCTAAAGAAAAAGAGAGGGAATTTCATACCTGCCTCATAGAGGGTCAGGCCACAACAACCGACTTTGCTTTTGAGCTGTTCACACTGTCCACTGTGGATCCCTCCTATAAATGGGAACAGTTACTGATTTAATTTTAGTGGAGACCCACATGAAATAAGTATTTAGTCCTTTGTGAGGGGCCTGGAGTCTTTACGTGAATTTGCAATTTGTTTGACAAATTTGCTTACAACTTGATTTTACAAACGTAAAGTTACATTTCAAAGAAACCAGAGTGCTGTTGAAATAAGGTGGCTACAGAGCTGAAAAAGCCACAGAGGCAGCTACTGCAGAGTTAAGCATTTGCTGAGATCAATACTGTCACTAACTCACAATAGAAATGCATGACTGATGGGCACACAAGTGCCATGAAGCTGATGGAACTGGAATGCCTTAGGCCAGCAGGGAATTTGGACCATCACCTGCAATTAATATGACTTATCTTAAAATAAGAGAGTATTTTCATAAATAAAAAGGTTCTTTGATGCCAAAATACAGACAGACAGAAGGCCACTCTTCCTCTTTTCTAATATCTAGCCCAAACCATTTTGACCTTGGCAAAAATTATAGAAAAATGAGTATTTGTGAGGTTTTAGCAGCAGAAATAGACATCAGAGAAGTTGGAAATGTACTCCATGAAAAGGTTCACAGATATGCAGAGTGCCAGGACAGTGCACAAACTTAATAATCATGTATTTTTCTAATTTACTTGATCTGTGTCCTGGTTTAGGAGTTATGATGTGCTGCAATGACAAAACTCTTTGACAGAGATTTTGGCAGATATTTTCACTCTGCTTTTGCACTGTATATTTATTTCCATGGAGTTTTTCAGCCTGGAGAATGTTTGTACAAAGGGTAAAGCAGTGGAGAATTGGCCTCACCATTGTGCCAACTCTACCCTCTAAACTTCTTATAAACTTGATGAATTAAGTAGATTTGCACGGTTCTCTCATTTATATTTTTCTAGTCAATACATGTCGTTCCTGCTCTTCTACCTGTACTGAATTCAGTGCCCTTATCTCACAGGAATAGCCCCCATTTGCCCCATAATATGTGGAAACTCACTGCTCGCACTTCTGTTGCAAATGTCAGCGTAATGTGCAGCACTTGTTTACAGCTCCCACGAGCAATTGTATTGAGGCACATGCTGGTGTTAAGAATTATTTGGGTGTTCATAACAATTTCTTTTATTGAGCTGATGTCCTCTCACACATGCAACAGTCATGGTATTGTGAAAATTTAAAGGAAAGTGTTACTGTAGAGACTCTTGTTCCTAATTTTTTAATTATTACTTTTTATTGCAAGATCATAAAACAGGGAAATTACTGTAAATTCAAATTATTTATCTAATAAAATAGCAGATGTTTATCCCTAGGAATTACTTACAAGATTTGCCATAAGAAACACTCTTAAGATCATGAGCACAAGGAGCAAACTACAGCTTGCATTACCAAACATTTGCTTTCTGAAGATAGGTTATAGCACATTCCTTTTTTCTTACCTATAAGCATCTGAAAATTTGGAATAGATTTCTGACAATAATTTTTTCACTTAGAGGATCTTAAAATCTCTCAAACATTATTCTGAAAGTCAAGCTGAATATATGCACGGATTTAAAACATGTTAATTTATACAGATCAGAACCATTCAATTAAGCTCATGCTTAAAATGGTTTCCTCTTATAGGAGCTGCCTACCATCTGTTAAGTCAACTATTTCTATTGCCAATGATCTTAAGTTCATCGTTTATGCTAGAGTGATTGAGATCCTTAATCATAAATATCATCTGTTCTTTTCCCTCTCTGTCCTCCCCCTCTCCACTTGGGCCATGATATTTTGGGGGCTTTCTTAATCAGCAGTTTCTGAAAGCAAGATCACAGAAATAAAGCAAGCCCAGCCTGGGAAGGAGGAAAGGGGCAGTTGTTACTGTTGCCTGCTGGCTTGCAGTGATTTTTCACTGACCACAGCACAATCAGATTGTGTGCATTTTCCTTGCGTTTGATACACAGCCACAACTAGAAGGGATGGTGGCTACAGCCTTGGGTCATCCCTTCACTGGCTTTCTGCATGTCAGTGTTTTTCACACAGGCAAAAACCCTTTAATTTTCATAAAAGGGTCAGGTCCCTGAGGAAGTGTAAAAGACATCTGAGTCAGCAATATTTCCTTCAATAACTCCCAGAAGTTTCCTTATAAAGTTCCTTCTGGTCAATCCTTGTATCTGGGGCTCTCATATCCTGAGAGCAGCATATTATTCCACACAAAAATATATGTTTAAATGAAATTAAGAATGATTTCAAAAAAACAAGGAAGAATGGATTTTAACAGTGTCATGACAGGGCTTTCTGGAGATGTGCAACAAATCAGAGAGACAAAAATTTCTGCTATCTTTTTTCATTTAACAAATAATTTGCTGTTTTTGTATTTCTGGTACTTACACACACTTATATTATTTCTTTTTCTGGCTGATGTATTCAATGGGTATTTTCCTGTCCCCTGTCTTTGCAAACATGCAGTTTTGCCAAGGCTCTGCCACCAGGAAGAAAGCACAGAAAGGAGAGGTGAGGACCGTCGCCTCCTAATCCCACCTTCTGCATAGATTCTGAACACATACTTTGTGCTCTGTAGCAGCATGGGACACCAGAAATTTATCTTTAAATTCTTGCTGCTGATGCTGGAGTTCACTGGGTCTTATGTTCAGCCTGACAGTGCAGATGTGTTGGCTCTGTGATGCTCATAAAGTCTAGATGGAGCAGATTCCCCAGGAGCTGCAGAGGAGGCAGTGAGCACCTGTCGCCTGAGAGTCACTGTGCTTGCATGAACTGCATGAATGGTGAGAGTTCCTCATGCGTCATGCCACCCCATCCTGTCTCACCCTGTAAAGTGCTTTTTGACCAAACACATCAACTCAGGCTTTGTATTCCTGTAGAAGATATTAGGGAATTGGAATTAATTAACTGTTGACTTTTTAACCTTATGTTTCAGGGCTGTTCTGTTTGTCTTTGCCTTTTTCATTGTGAGTAGATATCTGACTATATGAGGGGGTGGAGTGAAATTCAGCACAGAAGACAAAATGTTTTTATCAGCTGTGTAGCAGTGAGGGTGCTATTACTTTTGCACCACCAGCTGCTTACTACATGAATGATTTATGAAAGTGTGACTGACTGACTTTGTATTAGGTTCTGCTATTTCAGCATTCCTATTAGCAGGGATATTAGCAAAAATTATCATTCTTCTGTGTTTGAATGAGAATTTAGAAGCTTATCTTATTCTTGTAAAGCAAACAACAACACAAACTCAAGTAGATTGCATTAAGAACAAGTTACAGTGATGAACTGAATTCCCATAACTCCCGCTGAGGCAATGGAGTGAAGGCACTCTGCATTTCTTGGGATGGGGAAATCTAGTTCACTCAGTACTCTGATAAATTATAAATGCACCACTGATTTTACAACTAGGTCTTGATGAAGAATATATAGTGCTGGGACAATCATAGAGGAGTCAGAGTGGACACTTAAATTTATTAATATTCAGTTGAGAAGCAAAAATGAACTCACATGGTATGATTTTCTAAGCCACTTGGAATCTGTTTCGAAGTGTGTTGCCATTTCCATGCCACATTACATTCCAAGGAAGAAACAGAGCCTTTTGATTGTGGTGTGTAGTATCCTACAGTAACTTCTTCACTGCCACATAGCTTATTTATGTAAAATATGTACTGAAGCTCCAAAGATAGATCCAAGTTCACTAGCAATGGGATTCAAACTCTGAAGAACCAAGAGATAAGAAGAGATAAAGCTGCTGTATTATCATGAAATGTGAATTCCCTTGGCTAAACCGTAAATGCCTCATTACTTTGCTGTTCTGACACTAAGGAATTGAAGTGTAATTAAACCTGATTTGTTTTCCATTGCAAACTCTGCTATTTAATTTTATATCTACTTTGTTTTCAAAGTTAACATCATCATAATAATATAACTTAGGTTCCATAGATAGCAGGTCTTTAACCTAATCCTCCACAAAAAGCTAAAATAATTTAATGGTATGCCATTATGGCAAGGAAAGTGCATGTTATGATTTCCATAAGATAGACTTCAAAATAAACTGAAGAATTTTATCTTCATGAACAACCATATGCTACCATTACATGGATATTTTCTTTCCTCTAACTTTGAAAACTGGCCTCTGGTTATTAAAAATGCCTCTATAAAGTCACTGGCAATCCACAGCTCCCTTGGAGCTTTTGAGTGTGCTCATTGCAATAACTGCCATTCTATGTGACCATGGGTGAATCTGCAGCAGTATTTGTTATTAAGAGGAAATGACTGAAATTGAGGATCATCTCCCCATAGCTCTTTAGACCTCTAAGGCCAATATTGGCATTTCCAAGTCTTCAGCCGAATTTCTGCTCTTCCTAAGGGTGACTAGGTTTCCCTCCCTAAGTGCCTCTAAAGCTGACTAAAGCAGCAAAGCTGTTTGGCTGCTGGCTAATAGCTCAGACACCAAGGTCAAGCTGAGGCTCAGAACATTCCCAGAAGTGAAGTTATTAGGAAAACGTAAATTTTCTACAGATGGGAAAATAGCTAGGGCTTTGCAGTCTTCCTCTCTTGACCCTTATGACTCCCATTTCCTATGGCTGGTGCTATGGATTATGCCTGTCCAGGGGCAGGGGAGAGCTGGTAAAACATTTCCCAAGGCTGTGGCTGAGAGGTGAGGCCAATGCCTGTGGTATTTTCTGGGTCCCCCATGGCAGGAAGGAAAGATGAATCTGACTCCATGTTCTTAGAAGACTAATTTATTATTTTATTATCTATGTTATATTAAAGAATGCTGTACTAAACCAAACCAAAGAGTAGAGAAAAGATACAGACAGAAGGCTAAAAGATACTAATGAAAATTCGTGACTCTCTCCAAAGCCCCGACACAGCTGGCCGTGATTGGCCATTAAGTAAAAAACCATTCACATGCTGGGTAAACAACCACATTCCAAAGCAGCAAAACACGGAGAAGTGAATCAGATAGTTATTGTTTTCCTTTTTCTCTGAGGCTTCTCAGCTTCCCAGGAGAGAAATCCTGGTGAAGAGATTTTTCCAGAAAAATATGATGGTGACAAATGCTGTCTGTGGGGGATGTGGCAGGAGGCACAGAGCTGTGTGTGTCTAACTGTGCACATCAGCAAGGCCAAGTCTGTGCTCACAGCAGTGCCACAGGGGGCATCACCCCAATGCCACTGGGCTAGTCCCATCCTTCTCCCCCCTGGTGAATTCCCTGAGGTTTGAGGAGGAGAGGAAATATATTTCTATCTAAACATCTATCATACCTTTCTGTCTTATCTATCAAAAGCTTCATGCTGTAGCTATGTCCACCTGTTCTTGTTTGCTTTAGCCTCCCTGGATATTTTCAAGAAAGGACTGGACATGTCACTTAGTCTATGGTGTAGCTGACAGGATGGAGATCAGTCAAAGGGCACACTTGATGATCTTGGGGGTCTTTTCCAATTTAAATGATTCTGTATCATCACAATGGCCATTGAGAAAGCATCCTGAGTACTTTGGCTGCCAGAGTTTGAGCTGTTGAAGAAATTGATTTTATGTGTGACAAAAGTTAAGGTGTTTTGTTTGAAGACTGTGAGCAGACAACCCCTCTCAATAAACTGGCTCCACCATTTCCCTCACTCAGGCTGCTGCTTTGTCTTCCCCTCTCCTTGGCATTTTGCTCCTGGCCAGGTGGCTCCCTGCAGCACCTAAAAGTGCATGGGCAGCCTGACAGCTTGGCTGGTGGCTCTGAGCACTGGGAGCCTGGGAAGTGCAAGGCACAGCAAAGGGGGAGCTGGGCAGGAGCTGGGAATAAAGCAGTATCCCCATGTCAAAATAAAAGGAGCTATCTTGTTAAGCAAATAAAGAAAAACAGTATCCCTGTGCAACAAAAAAGCAATTTCCCCATGTCAAAATAGGAGCCATCTGACTTGTAAATCTGGTAGCTCAATGAAATACTGAGTGGCCTTAAGTCCCAAAATACTGTATCCACACAGATTCTGCCCTGTAAAGTTTCTAAGGTATGGCTTTATCTTGGTTGTTGCTTTTTGTTTTTTCTGTTTGGTTGGTTGGTTTTCTGGTATTTTTTGTTTGTTTGTTTGGTTGGTTTGTTTTGGGTTTTTCTTGTTGATGTTTTGGGGTTTTTTTTTGGTTTTTTTTCACATTATTATTGCCTAGTTTCAGAAAGACAGCCATCAGTACAAGTCAATAAGGATTGTCTTCATTTGCAAATTGACTTGTTGGAACTTAAAACTGTTATTATTTATTGTTAAGAAAAAAAGAAGGTTTTTCCTCATGTAGAATTTAGATGGAAAAATTGGTCAGCAGAGGTTTATTTGTCTCTGGAGTTGGGAAGCAGCTTTATAATAGAGATATAGATTGGACTGTTATCACACTGATTTTGGTAAATATTGCCATCCTCTTCTCTGTGTGTGTGCATGCAGGTTAATTAAAAAGTTCAGAGCCTTGCCTGTGAAAATTCATCTTTTTAAAAATGTAGATATGAATTTAGAAGCTTAATGAGATCTACAGAAAACTTGTAGTGTTTTCTGTTGGAAGTCAGAAGGAGTAATTCTACAGTCTGTTTTCTGACCTTTTCTTAAGTAAATTGACTTTCTTGGATAAGCAAGGCAATTATTAACTATAGACATTAATTACATCCATATGATATTTATTGCACACCAAAGGAAAAAAAAAAAAAAAGGGAAAATTAAAATTCCTTACTCAAGTATTCAACAGAAAAACAACACCAGCATGAGTGCTGCTTGTGTTTCAATCCCAAAGCCCAGAGTAATGCCATTCAGAGAACCAGCATCCTGCAGGATAAATCCTTAGGAATCATTGCAGAGAGCTCCACCCCTCCAGCCCAGGGAGCAGCTGATGGCAGTAGCAGGGGATGATTTTTATGGGGATAAGCAGAATACAGGACGGCAGCACTTCCCACTGAGAAACCAGACAGCACTGGAGGGGTGGCCAGTGCCAGGAGCCTTGAGCTCCACTCCCAGCTCTGGAGAGGAGTGTGCACAGCTGTATCTGCCTTTCTCACACCTATGTGATCACTTCTGTTCAGATACACCTCAGTCCTGCCTTCTGCATACCCCCTTCTCAACATCAATCTTTTGTGTTCAAAACATCTAAGTCTATTGGCTTGATTTTCACACCCTAAAAGCAGATTTCCTGCATGGCTATTTTCAGCCTTCTAGTTTCTTTCCTCCAGTGTACTTATCCATAAACCTATGACCCTTCTCTACTTTTGTCAGCCTCCTTTCCCCACTTTGCCTCCTCATCATCCACACCCCAGAGAATCCTTGTCCTAATCTCTGTGTTGTGACTACTGCATAAATTTCTGACATCACCAGTTCTACAGCCTTTGACAGCTTTTCAAGGGCTACCTACTACTCCACAAAAGTTAAACTTCCTATCATCTTCTATACCATCTCCTTTTGGCATGAGAAAGAGGCATAAATTTTATGAAATAGGCTAGCTTGTAGACCTCTCCTCTAGGAAGCAAACTCAACTCCATTTTCAGATTGAAGCATACAGATATGCATGTTTTTATCACTTCAGCAATGTGATTCAAATACGATTTTGCTGGTTAGGAATGTGACATCATACCTGTCATGTCTACTGGCTGGACCACTGGGCTGAGGCTTGATTCTTTTCTTTGCTGCCAAAAATATGTCTGCATCTGGCATTAAAGGTCGTGCAATTAAAATACAGAAAGACTTCTTGAGAGTCAGGGATCCTTATTTTCCCTCTTGTAGAAATGGTTCAAACCACTACACTATCAAATGAAACTCTTTTCTCTGTACACCTTGCCCAATGTACTTGGTACTTTTTCTCCATGGTCACAGAGGTGGTATCAGACTTTCACATGAAAGTGAGTTCTCCTATTTTGCAGCAAACCTGTGGGCTAAGCCACCTGAGTGTCAATATTAGACCTTTACTGCAAATTTTTCTGGGGCTAAGATAGTCTTACAAATCTCTGAATGACTGAAAGATGACACCTCCAACCTTCCTAGCAATTTTTTGTGCACAAATAAAACGATGAGCAAGACAGAGAAGTTGTAATTAAACTACAAAGTGCCTAACGCAGCACTTAAAAGGTTTAAGTTCCTCAGGATTGTCTTGTGACTTCCCTCAAGAATATTCCTGAGGGAGTTGGGAGCCATGAGAGTGCAGCAGTGGATACAACAGGAAAACTGGGGTAGCACCCTGAATCGATTTCCAAGAAGCCTTTCTGACAATATTCATGAACCAGTGGTGGGTGAATGCCTGCATCAGTAGGAATATCTGAACTATAGCTGTGCAGGAGTGCTGCAGGGCTTCCCTCTTCTTCGGAGAAGCATTCCACACTCAGACAACACCAGCACTCTGACCCAACTCTCACATCTTGGTACAAGCAGGCTATGTCTGTGCTGGGATTTCTCAGAGTAATTCCAGTGTCTGGAAACTGGCATTTCCAGAAGGAATTCTCTGTTTCTCTGCAGTAGTGGATCCTGGATACTTTCTCCTGTCCTTTCCATCATTAGGGTGTGATTGCTCCACATGCACAGAGATGCATCCTTCATTAGTAAGTTATACTGTCCATAGGACATATCTTATCATGGTATCAACAAAATTCTTGCCAGTAGTTATACAGTTGCCACACTACTTACTGTGAAGTTTTAGAGATTTCAAAGCAGATCTCTTCTTCTGGAGATCATCGTAATTTCCTAACTGCTCTCAAGAATATTAAGACAGAACTCCCATCAGAACTCCCATTGCCTTCAGCAAGCATTAATTTACCCTTTCTTGCTGCTCTTACAAGACAGACACTAAAGTTTCCAACAGGACAGGCAACCTATGTATGTCTGCCCTAGGAACAGTTGCAGTCACTCTGAAATTCCCTGCTCTTCATTGCTGCTAGACCTTGGACTCCTATGAAAATAAGTAAATATTATACCCTCAGCATATGCCTACTGCTGGTGATCTGAATACCATTGGAATGGTATGCTTCTGTAAAAGCAGAAATAAAATTAATATTTTACTCTTCTAAATAGAAGTTTTGAAACAAATGTAGCTATTTCACAACAGAAAAAAAAAAAGTAAGTTTGTCTGAAAAAAGTCTAGGAGAACAAGTATATACAGGCCATGTATTCTTAATGGTCTAACAGATAAAAACTGCAGATTTTGAGACAGAATTTTTTTAGATGACACTAATTCTTTTATACTCATGCCAGTCAAACAGCCAGTTTGCCTTCTCATTGCAATTTATGTTGAAGGTTGTAATTCTTCATAATCATTTCCTTTGTGAAACCAGATTGTTGATATAAAACTTTTAGTTAAGCAGTGGCACTGGTTTCCCACTGGTTAATAAGAGCCTTTGTTTACACAAGGTCTCATGCATATTTCAATGGCAGGAATAGCAATTTTCTTGTTTGGCAGCTCCCAAATGTCATTTTGCTGCAGCACCTATGTTAGGAAGGGATACACTTTCTGTTAGTGTCCAGGAGGTTTTCCAATTAAATGAGTCGAAGCTGACAGGACTTGAACGAGTTATCTATCGCCTGCTTTTGTGGCTTTTTAAAATTTAACTTCTAGATTTTTTTAGCACTTCTGCTGGGTTGTTAGCATAACTTAGACTTTTTGCTAACTTAGCTTAAGTGACCTATGCAGTTCCAGATTTATTTGCACTGTTCAATTAATCTGATATCAATAGCAGCTTGATGCCACAATGTCATTGTATATCTGTTCCTACAGATCTAATCCCCATTTGGTTAATCAGTTTCTTCCGTTTTAATGAGATGATAATTTCACTTAGGCAAAACCCTAAGACTGAATTAGTCTTTTCACTTCACCAAAAAACCCCCAACCTTATGTTTGGGTAGAAATAAATATAATCACTAATTATAACGGATAAATTATTAAATGCATCTTGTTAAATTATTTACAATTGTGAAGGAATAAGTACTTTTTGCCAGCTATTAATTACATTTTAAAAGAATGTCTGATTTTCCTAAAACAGAATCTGCCTTAGTGATAGATTTTACAGTTTCTTAAGTGTTTGTAACGTGACCATGTGCTCTTCTGAAAGTAATAATTTTATATATTTGTAAAGACAATTGCTTTTATGAATTGATATCAAATGATTCTAATTTTTCTACCCAATGGAGAAAATGTCTAAGCTGTTTCCTTTCTTACTCAGTTTATTTCTATCAATTATTTATTTCATGCCTGTTTTTCTAACCTAATCAATTTTCACGCATTTTTTCCACAGTCAGGCTTGAAAAGTAGAGAAAATTCAGTTAGCTGAGGTTATGACTCCAGTTATACAGAATAAGGAAATCTGATATGCTGTGATTTATTTTATCAAATGCCTAGTGAATACTGAAGAAAATTCTCTGCATTTGATTTCTGTGCAATTTAAAAGTCAATCATATTGGGCATTTGATATTATTAATACTTTTTGAATCCAGACCTTTCTTTTTCATCTATTGCATGCCAGGGAGGGGTTTTGTTTTCAATTGCCAAAACAAGAATCCCAGTTTTATGTTCTGTAGTTTAACACAATGAGCAAAGGCTGAATAACCTGGATTAGGAATATTTGAGGATATCAGCTGAAGGCAGCAGCTCAAGAGCCGGGTGCCAGGCAGGACATCAACCTCAATGCCAAAATGCTATAGCTTTTCATTTGATGGGCTGAAATCCCTCATGAAGACCCAGGCTGCTCTGTTTGGGCAGTGCAGCTCCCTTGATGGATGCCAGGCATGTATGGTCACAGTTTCCTCCCAGCAGAGATGATGGTTCCTAACCAGGATCCAGAAAATAGCTGGGCTTGTCTCATTCCGTGTCCAGAGGAACCAGTGACCAGGGTTCTCAGATCACAGCAAGTATGCCTGGGCATGACCAGGCTCTCTAAAAAACATTCAACTTCTTTGGGAGAATGTGAGGGAGGACACAATGGTGGGACCCCTTTCACATAGTGCTGCAGTAACCAAAGTATCCTTTGGGGGCTTGGGATATCCATTCTCAGCAGACACACTGCCACCACAGCTTTTCCTTGATTTTAGCCAGCAGGTAATTGTGGTTAGCTATTCTCACCTTCAGAGAAGTCTCTAGTTTGACATCTTCTCTGCATGTTAAAGCAAGTTGGGAAGGTAAGGTGATAATTTAACAGTTCTTAGGCTTTCAAGGAAACAATCTCCTTTCTCTGTTTCTCTTTTAGAGTGTCTGTTGTGAAAGATGCTAAGTAAGACCTACAGCTATATACAGCTGTATATATTTATATATATCTAGTCAACAGTAACCTCAAATGTCAGGATAAGCTCTCCCAAATCTTCACTCAAATGTTATTATAGCTGCAGTATGTATCCTTTCTATTATTGGTACCTTCAGATGATATCAGATGATATTTGGTTGTATAGACATTGCACAAACAGCAGTGAGCACACAAGGAGATAATGGAATTATAGCATGGTTTGGGTTGGAAAGAACCAGACCTTAACGATCCTCCAATCCCAATCCCCTTGCCATGGGCAGGAACACCTTCCAGCTTTTGTTAGGGAGAGCATGTATTTGAGTAAGGTCACAGACAGATATTGGTAAGTGAAAAGACAAAGTGTAAATAGGGTGACAATTTGTAGCTCTCAGAATTGCCTCCACAGCTTCTTCTTTTGTTGTTTTTTCTTTTCTCCCCCTAGATCTGTAAAGACATTTTGCAGAGGTGTTTTTTCCTGTTTTTACTTAAACAGGGTGTCTTGAAACCTCAAATGAAGAGGGTTCAGCAACAAGGCAATTGATAGGCAGTAAACAACAGCAAAGGATTCAGTTTTCAGATATACATGGTTTTGAAGCATTTTTGTTAAGCTGCTGTCACAGTTGGAATCTGGAGATTATCAAAAAGTATTACCCCTAATGTAATTTCTTTCCAATCATCATCCAGAAAACGCAACTGGAATAATGAGGACCTTATTGTTAGTGAAATTGAGCAGACACTGATAGTTAAACAGAACAAAACTTCTATTTCACTCTCAACAATTCTTCCCTTCAGTGTTGCTTACCTAAATTTATACTCTTACCCTGGATAACCAGTCCTACCATTTATCCAGAAAAACCTGATGTACCCTACTTTTTCTATTTACTTCAGTGTTTTTTTAAGTATTTTTACTCCTATTGACTTGGGGAAGTGATTTGGAAATGTTAATACAGCAGACAAGCTGGATTCTAGCTATCTCACTGGGAAACACAGAAAGAAGTTTAAAAAATCTTAGACACCAGAGATAAAATTTAATAGATGGTGTTTCATATTTTTATTGCAGTGATTATGGTATTTTTATAGTTTTAAAATTTCTATATTCACACTCAATACATTTCACAATTAGTTTCATACTCAGTCCTATGAACTTTTGAAATTCATTTGGCTAAAATAAAAGGCATTCATCTATACATAAACACTTGTGATGAGAAACAGGCTTTTGCTGGATGTTTATAGCCTTCATATATTGAGTCTGTAGGTAATTTTCAATTGAATTAAGCCAGTGTTTAAGTATTGTGTTGAATTATGATTACTTGCCTATTTAAAACAAGGGAATATTTTCTGTTCTGATTTAATTCCTTACAGTACAAAGGAGCTGTCCAGATCTGTTAACATGTACTTGCACAGCAAAATAATTTGGTCAACTTTCTTACTCAATAAGCCCTTTATACTTTTTATAGATTGTATAAAATAGGATTTATGCAACTGTGAATACATGGTAAATATAAATCACACACCACATTGCACATCATTATAGATTTGTCTCTCATCCAATAGGATGTATAGCAACTTTGAGCTGGCCCAGCCTGTGTTAGCTAAGACAGATAAAGACAAATCCTCCATAAAGTAGGAATTTTGAAACTTTTAACAACCAAGTCATTAACTGAAAGGTATGAGATGATACTGATGATGTCTGTCAGAGAAGACAAAAAAAAGTGTGTCAGAAAATCTCTGCAAAATGCAGGTGTGTATATCTTATCCCTGAAGTTAAAAATCAATTGAGAGAGACAAAAATACATTTTGGGGGAGCTTAATCCTGGGATGAAGTGCAGTGCCCTGTAGGGCACTGGGAATGCTACCTATTGATCAAAGTGAGGCATGGGAAAAAAATATTCAGTAACACTGGTTAGGGAATAACTCTCATCAGTAATTTTTTTACATCAGTAAAATTTCGTCTATTCATTGACCTCAGAGACAGTCTAAGGGGTTCTGAGGAAAGAGTTTAGAGGCACTGTAGATTTCTCTAAAAGGATGTATTTTTAAGGAAATATAAAAGATTTCAAGTCTATGAATGTCAATTTCTAAGAATGATCTTTCAAACATGTAAGTACCTTTCATCTATGATACAGTGTATTTGTTAAAATCTCCATAATCAGAAAGACATTTATTCATACCAACAGAATGTACCCTGATTTTTCTGTTCAAAGTTAGCTCTCTTTAATGCCCTATTCCCAAAGGGCATGTCTTCAGCACTCACTCTGCATCAGCTTAATGAGGGCATCTTTTACAAATGGAAGCAGTAAATCTTCTCCCATCCCTGACTCACTGCCAATTATTTCCCCTTCAGGATTTTTCTTTTATTTTTATTTCAAGATGAGAGACTTTGAATAGAGTTTTCATTTCTGCCATAGCTGGGACACTACTTAAGTGAGTAGCTTCAGGAAATACTCTCATTGTATTTATTATTCAAAATACGCAGAAACATGGCTCTGAACTACAGAAAAATTGTCAGGGTTGAATGGCAAAGTATTGTTCATTCCTCCATTGCTGTGGTGTGTTCTTAAGTTCGTTAGTTTGCTCCCCCCATTTTCTGTATTACTTCCTGCTGCTACCCTGCCAGTTATGTTGCTATGGAAATGAAACTGCTCCTCCCTTGGTTTCTCTTATAAAGTGAAAGTTGTTTCCTCCTTGGGGTCAGTCAATCACTCTTTTTCTCCTCCCAGGTTTCGAGAATTTTCCTTTCTCTGGGAGGTATGGTTGGCTGTAGCCCCGGAGCCCCTCCTATGATTTATAACAGTTGGTTACTTTAGTGTATCAGTTATGTTTCGTACCTCCAAATATGTATTTCTATTGGATAGCCGGGTTTCCCTGCCTTCTTCCCCCCTTTTCCCTTAAAACCCTCTCCTGCCCCTTGTTCGGGGCCATTTGCTGGGTGTTTTCCCCTCTTTGTTGGTTCTTCTGTAATAAACCGACAGTTTACCCCCAGCAAGTGGTCGCCTCCTGATTCGTCTCTCACCGCGCTGCTCCGAGCTATCCCCCCAGCTCAGCCCGAGGCCAAAGCCGCCGAGGGGGGCTGTTTTCTGATGCGCAGGGGCCCTGGCCTTCGCCCCTCACCAGATAGCCGGATTCCAGGGCCGTTCACGCCCCCGCGCACTCCATAGTCAGCTAAGTACGAGCTGTCTCAATTTTGCCTCAAAATTGAGAGTTCAGAAGTTCAACGTGAGTTCAAACGTTACTGAGTTCACGTTTCTCTAGAGATAGAGAGAATGAGTGATAAATGTTTACACTAAGCCACTGGATTAAAATATATGTGTTGTGGCTTCTATATCTCCTTACACTTATATCTGAATAAATTGAACTACTTTGCCTGGGCAAACCACTCAAGGGAGTGACCAGTGAAACATGAACAGATGGGAGTTGGCTTAAATCAGTGAACCAGTGGCCCTTGAAAGGTGCAGGTGACTAAGCATCAGGGACTTGGAATCAGGATGTGCAGTTGGAAATGCTGCAAACTGATCCGAAATAAAACATTAGGGACATGGATCATAGATGCTGGCAAAGGTGCTGCATGTTTCTCCCGGTGGTGCCTGATCTTTTTTAAATTTTTGGTTGACTGATGAAATGACAGCTGCATATGTGTGTTAAGGTAAGAGTAGTGATAGATGCTTCTTCCTGAATTAAGGTGCAAATGAGACAATATGCAGATGTTAACAATTTGGAATTTATTTAACAAAGAAAGTGAGGTAGTAAGACAGAAAGAAACAGAAAAGAGAAGAAAGAGAGAGAGAGAGAAAGACAGCAAGCAGAATGCAGTCACCACCCATGGATACCACCCATGGATCCAGCGTAACTCCTTTGGTCCTCCATTGAAACAAAAGCTATCTCAGAAGGTCACTGACTGCCTTTCCTAGCTCTGAAAAAAGATCTAACACAGTTTCTGAGCTACTCCTGATATACACTTCTTTAAATGGACCTGTTCTTCAAAATCTCCAGTTCCAGGAATTTCATAACCTTCAGAGATAATTAAATTAAAAAATTAAATTAGATAAAGTGTTCAATTATCTTGACATCAAAAAAGCATTTACAATGTCTAATTTAAATATCTCATTATAAATTAGGCTGAATTCCTCTTCCTTTTGATCACTCCAATTGAGAACAGTTGATTACTGTTCAAACAGTCTCAAATTTCTTAACATGATTATACTGTCCTGTCTCAGTCCTCTCTTTTTTGGACTGAATATTTTCTTCAACTTTTACTGCAAATTTTTTGGACTACTTTTTTTGTTCATCACTTGGGGTTTCCTTCCAGATTATCCACAGATTTTTAATGATGGTTTTCAAAATGGAATATGATGTTGTCATCAAGTCTCTAGCATTTGTTCCAAGGAGTGTAATAGCTATGCAGTATATTAATAATTACTTGTGTGGTAATATTTAGCTATCAGTAAGTCTTGTATATAATGACATTTTAGAATTAGACTTGTCTCTCTTGTCTCTCTTGTGACAGCATCTCAACAGTGACACATTTCATGCAACCACCCCCCTTAGCCTCGCTTGCAGTGTTGTTAGCTAAACAGTAAATTATGTTTTTTATCTCATTTTGCATATGTGATTTTAATTTTTCTTTTATACCTGAGGAGCTTTTAGTTTGGTCTTAATAAATTTCATACATTGATTTGAGACCAATGCTCTAATTTATAAAATTCATTCTCAGTTCTACTTCTGACCATTGAAGTGCATGCTCTACTTCTCAGCATTGTCATCTTCAGACTTCATGGGACTATCCATTTTTTTCACCAAAATATTCAAGTTTTATATTGAATATTAAAGGAGAAGTACTTTTGCAGGGCTTCACAATGTGTCAGGACTTTCCATTTTTTGAAAGCAAATCCTTGATAAAACCACTTCAACAATATTTCCCATATTTATATATGGAAATGTAGAGACTGTGCCACAAGATTTACTAAAGTCAAGATGTATGTATCATATCTACTATTCCTACCCTATCCACTAGGCATTGTTACCCTACTGAGAAATGGAACTAGAGAGATGTGACTGCTCTTGACAAATCCACATTGAGCTGCTTTTATTACTGTAGTATTCTTCAAGTGCTTGTAATCTGAGGTTTAGGAATTTGCTCCAGTACCTTCCCAGGCAGAAGGTTTAGGCTAGCTGACTCATTGCTACCCTTTGCAAAGGCTGAAACCAGCTAGGCCTACTGGTAAGCAAGTTAAGGAAAATTGCATCACAGCTCTGGGTACAGCTCCAAAAGAGCAGCAATTCTATCATTTGGATTTCTGAACAAAACTTACATATTTGGATAGAGAACCATACTACTACGGTCATGCTATTACTTTCCTGTGCTGTCAGTTCCTGCAAATGGTATCTACTTCTTGTACATTGACTCAGAAAAATAAAAGTCATCTGAACAAGAGAAATGTTAGCATTCCAGAGGATGTGTTTGTATATGCAGTAATATTTACAGCTGGTTGGAATAGCAGTATAGACAGTTTCTTCAGGCAGAAACAGAATGAAAGAAAACAACTTCTTGACCTCAAGGGAAGTGGAGCAGAGATATATAACAGGTATGATGAGATCACTCTCTTGGCAGAGAACTAGGTCATGTTCAGAAAACAGATATTCCCAAATTTCTTGTGAGTCACTTTTGATAGTCCCACAAGCTTTTGTTCTGTAGGTATCTGGATATTTCTATTTTTTATCCATTCTCCATACATAAAGTGAAAGGAGTAGAACTCCTGTTCTTACATATTTCATCTCTAAATAATTTGGTATAGAGATCTATATGGAATAGAGACCTATATACTTTCTGATTCTATTTGTGCCATGTTTTACACGATGGAGCTCTGATACTAAGGACACTATCCATCCATAAAGTATGAAAATAATGATGTGAATGTCAATACTGAGAAAAGGGAAGGAAATTGTTTCTGCTCTCTTCAGACAATTGTGCTTGAAATACAGACTAGGCTACTTGAGGCATGCAGAGCTCCAACTAGAACTAAATTGTCTGAGGAGTGCCAAGCGTGATTACACTGTTGAAAAGATTTATACAGAGAGAGATGCATAAGATAAAAAATCAAAGGGATGTGAGAACACTGTGAGGAAATGCCATGCCATGCCATAGAGAGGACAGTGGGCAAACAAGGAAGAGACAGAACAAACTGAACCTAAGCAGGTAAATCCTGCTATTAAGAGGGTTAGTGCTATGTTCTGGTCTCTGGTTCAGTAATCTTACTTCTTGTTTCCTAGAAAAGAGTTATTTACTGCTGGATCCATTTTTGAGTGGCAGACCCAGCAGGTCTGAGGAGCAAATGTGGACAGCTTGTCTTGAGTGTGTCACTGCTAGGGGCCCCAGAAACAGCTTGGGTGGCACCAGGGTTTGCTCTCAGAGATGTAGCAGCCATCATGCTGAAAGGGAGGCTGAAGCCCATGGGGAAGGAAAAAAAGGGCTGAGTTACATTTCTTACTATTTTCTGTCTAGCTCTCAGAAAAAAACCATCTGAACTAATAGCAGACATCCCCAAACTTGCAGAATGGCAGCCAGAGGACATTTCAAATGACACTCAGGCAACTGAATAGAGCTCTACATTTCTCTTGATGATAATGAGAGCAAAATGATGTGTTTTAAGAATCCATATTGGTGTGTCAAAAATCTGAGTAGAAAGGGAAATGCTGTCTGAGAGGTGCTGAACCGTGAAACTTCCAAAGGCACTCACTCTGTCACTGTAGGCAGGGGAGATTCATACCCTCGCCTCTTTAGTCACCCCTCAGACAACAGAGGTAGAAAACAACACTGCTACTGGTGGAGCTACAAACTGAAAATAAATGTCCTGAGGAAATTATGTTACTTCCCAAACTGGGAGGGATTTTAAACAAAGCTGTTTGGCAGTGGTGCCACACTTTGGTGTGCACACCTGTGGGCCAGGAGAGCACCCTTGATCCTACATACCCCAAGACGCTCCTCTGGGTGAACCCACCAGGATGCCAATTCTCCCATTAATTGTGATAGCCAGGAAAAAAAAAAAAAAAAAAAAAAAAAAACCAAAAAAACTCAGTTAATGCTCTCTTTGAACAAAATATCCAACACAGGTGCTCAAGCATTGGGACTAAAAAAAGAAGCCAGACTGGAAAGGTTGTAACCGAATTCACTTGATGTAAATTACCATATGAAAAAAGCAAAGAAAGAAGAAATCACAACTATACCTATTCATCAAAGCTTTCTTCCCCAGATTTCAGACTGAGTGAAATCTAGGCATTATTAGGAGACAGTTAGGTATTAGGAAGCTTCTTTGGACTTAATATTTTATCCCTTGATACAGGACAAATGTTTTCTCTCATTTGTCTCAGCTCAGGGCCCCGGGTTACTCTAAATTTAGCCAACCTATTGCCAATCTTCAGAGTAAATGCTACACACATTATATGAATATTTGTCTGGGTTGCCAGAAAGTTCTGTGTTCTGATAGTATAATTTAATTTTTTTAAATTGCAAATGGCATATTCATTTATACAAAAAGTTGTAGAGGAGTAAGACAACAATACCTGCTGTGACACAACTGTGTCTACAGTAACATGCAACAAATGTCTTGGATGAAAAAACCAAACAGATTATGAGATGTTAGCTGGAATCTGGATTTTGAAGCACTATTATTAGCACACATTAAATGGGCTGAAAAAGTGATGAGACAGAATTTGGTAGAAATTAAGCCTCGTAAAGAAACAAAGGAGAATACTAAAATATACCTGAATTCAATCAAAATGAAATTGATTTTCTATTAGACCTCCAGACTCTTCCCCAGCTCTGTGGCCCTTCTGTGGACATGCTCCAGCACCTCAATGTCCTTCTTGTAGTGAGGGGTCCAAAACTGAACACAGGACTCAAGGTGTGGCCTCACCAGTTCTGAGTACAGGGGAATGGTCACTGCCCTGCTCCTGCTGGCCACAATATCACTGATTAAAAAAAAATATATGTTGTATAGTCAGCATATTTCATAGGAAACTTATTTTCATTACAAAACCATGTTGGATATTTAGATTTAAATTTAAAAAAATAATTAGAAGTGAATATAAACTACAAGAATAATGACAATTGAAACAAAGTACTTTTTCTTTGCATATACAGGTACAAAAATGCATGCTATGTATTTGAGAGAGGAGAAGAGATACAGCAAACATTACCAAGTGAAGACTTGACAAGCTTTTGGGGGAGACTATTGTATTGTTTGTTAATTTTTAAGATAAAATCCATCAGTGCTAGAGACAAAATGAGAAGAAAAGATTATATGATCTGGTATTCCATTTCTGTATTCCTGTTAGCAGATTAATGTGATCATTTTGGACAATATTCCTCTTGATCTTACCTGAAAATAGATGGTGACTGACTAACAGTCACTTGAATCAACTTTTAGAATGATCTAACTAAAAAACCCTGAGCTCTATATCTCTGGGATAAGTGTACATTTAAACATTTATTATATATGCTTGTGTGATGTCTATTTATTAAACATACACCCTCCTTATCAGCAACTCAAAGTAAGAGATTCAAAAGTGGCACACTGGTTATTATTGAGATGTACTGGAAGCTTTTTTTTTGTCACAAAGCACTTCACACTCTGGCATTACCACTCTTCTAATATGTTAGATGCAGTTCACTCAAAATGAGAGTTTAGTAATGTATTTTTCTGCTAGAAAAAAACCCAGCGTTGAGATGTTTCTCACAAAATAATAGCTTTTGAGATGAATGTTTTTTATATAAGTAAGATTTTAGAGTGCTTGCCTAGAATCAGTAGCAATTGTGAAGATTTAATTGGGATTAGTGATGTTTTATCTCACAGAAATCCATTAAGTCTTGTTTGAAGCAAGAAATTCAAAAATTCTTAGAGGTAAAATTGCATTATGTATTTTTTGCTGTAAGTTCTTCCTTAATCAAAAAGTGATATTATTCCCAGTATCCTTAAACTAAGCAATTTCCTTTATATTTTATTACTGTATGTGCTACCATTCTTTCATTTATCCTCAATATGGCTTGCAAATCATGGAAATAATATTATCTTCACTTTTCATAAGGAGAATTTTTCATAAATGGAATTGAATCATAGAGAAAATAAGTGGTTTGTCCAATCTGGCACTGGAAGGTCATGGAAGGATCAAGGATCAATGTTGAACTTTCTGCTGGGTAAGATCAGAGTATGCTGTAAATCCAGGAAAATGTGAGCATTAGCAGTTAAATGAGTGATATGAAATTACAAAGGCACTGATGTTACAGAGCAGCATACTTCAGATCTTGCCTTTAATACTGTCTTTTTACAAGTGGGTGTTTCCACTTAGAACCATGGGAAGCAAATTCCACGGGGCAGCTGTTTAAGTTATGGGTGCATACACTCTCTGGACCTACTGTGCTTGAGTCTGACTTTTGTTACCATGAGGTCTTGGCTTGACTGTAAGGAATTGTAGCTTCGCTCCTGCCCCTGTATCTACTGCTTCTGCTTTTTATTGTTTGTTTATTAGTCTAAAGAGTGGACCAGCTCACACCGAAATTTAGATGGTCAAGGGAGGCTGAGTAAAACCTTGCTGAGCAGAATTTCAGCTGAACTTCAACTTCAGCTGAACTTCAACTGAACTTCAGGGGAAGTTCAGTTCTTACAGAGTTACTCTGCTTGCTTTCAACCAGCTTGGGCAGTCATGTGTGGTTTGAATGAGTCATGGGTGAGTTTTTCCAGAACTGTAACAACTGCAGACTAATTTTCATGACTTTCTTTTTGGTAAAAACAAATAATTAGGTCGTTTGGTCTGACTGATCTCCCTCTTACTGTACACAAGCTATAAAACTCCCCTGCCCCATTATGTGGCTACACTGGTCCTTGTAGATAATTAAGTCTGAAAGTCTAAGGTTGGGAATGTAACCTTGACCTTGGAAGTGGATAAAGTAGATAAAAGATATAGACATTCCAGCTGATGTGATACAGAAACCAATTACAATGTTTCTTGTCTACTCACAATCATAGATCTACCCTAGAAATACAAAAGCTACTTAGATCTCTCCCTTCAAAAACAAAATAAAATTAATTATTTAAATGGTCAAATACCATAGTCTGTTCCATGGTACATTCCTAGTGATTATTTTTACTAATTGTGGAAATCTGTGGAAGCTTCTCCACTCTAGAATACAAATTCCTTTGTGTCTTACTTGCATCCTTGCAAAATGTAACCACAGAAGGCAATAAGCCTGGTCTTAGGGCTTTTACCCTTCGCATCACACACTTCTGGCTAATATGCTTTCTTAGGAAGTGCAAGATCTAGATACAAGTTTACAATCTGACACTGACTCTCTTAGATTACTCCAGCTGAAGGCAAATTCTGTAGAGACACCCTTTGTCCTCCTGTTATGGCTGATCGTACAGCCAACCCCATGGTGCTTATGAAGCACAAATGGACAGGCCAGGCCATGGCTTTAAAACATCTTGTTATAGCACTTGCAAGTTGCCAGTTTAGTTTTCTCCCAGAGCTGTTTTTTCGTGTTGCATCTGGTAAAAGCCAGCAATGACACTAGAAGTGAAGGCTGCAAATTCTTCTGTGTGTTCTGCCCAGACACCCACCTGGTTTCTCACAGAGCAGCTGTGCTCCCACCTGTGTTTCTGGATCCTGCTGGCGCTTTGGTCAGTGTTGTGTGCCTGTCCACTCATGTACACATGCAAATGCTCACAGCCAGAAGTGGAACAGGAGGCACCTTGGACCTTGCAGGGCCTTATAGGAACGGATCAATCACTTCAGCTGCCTGCAGAGGCCAGGTAAGGCTGAGCAGTCACCCAAACACAGCCATCTAAAGTCTTGCCCTGGTTATATGCAGCATCTACAAGGGTCTATGTCATTCTAATTTTTATCCTCACAACACCTCAGTGCTCACGAGGGAATATTTACATTAAAAGCCCTTCAAATAAAAGCAAAAAGCCCTCCAATTTGGGCAGCTTCTCTGCTGATTACTCAGGCAGCGTTTCAGCATGTGACAAGTGCTAAATGTCTTTGAAGTCATGATCAGAATGCCTGGCCTTTATTTCATTGCTTCATTGTTACCTAGAACATTCATTACTGATAGAATGAAAAGAAGTTGGGTCTTAAAATGCTTTTCACAAGATCATGTTAATAATAAATGTACCTATCACAGTTCCCAATTCATTTTCCAGGTTGTCGGTACTACAATAATTTTTATGGACATGACCATTTAAAATAGGAAAGTTTTACTAATTGATTCAATATCAGTTGTTCTTAACTTTCTCTCTCTTTTAATTTGATTGGCAATACTGTACTTAATGATAAGCTAAGCATTAAGCATAATTTTACACCAAGTCTCAGCTTAGAAATGTCCTTCTTTAAATGCACATTTGTTTGTTCATCCTTTGTAGGAATACCAAAAACTCTGCAGGTTTATTCAATCAAATTGAAATTATGAAAGTAATTCAGTATGTTATCATTCCAGACTATGTCTCAAACAGGGTTTTTTCTAGGAATAGAGACGTGGGAGGTTGTTGGTTGAATTTTATTCAGTCAAGGAGTGTGGCTAACCAGAAAATCAAATCTCTTTAATAGCCCTTTCTTAATATTCCTCCCCGTGTGACATAACATGACCCACAAACCTAAATATGCTCCAAGTCAAACCCTATAAATTAAAGAGACTCCAGTAATAAGGTTAAATGAATCCAGTTTGCTTGAAACTGAGAAATGTCAGCCACATTTCTACAGGGCAGAAGAGCTGTTTGGCTTATTTCTTTAGAAGCAAACTTAAAAAAAAAAAAACAAAATCAACAACAACAACAAAAACACCTCAAGGCAAATAACAGCTGTTAGATGTGCTACATATTCTAGCCACCTTGCAAGAAACATGCAACTCAAGCCTTATTCCTGCCCAGGGTGCCACAAGTGGACAAGCTGACAAATCCTGTCTTTTCAAGCCACTTATGGTCTGAATATATGTATTAGATCTAGAGCTAAAGGCACAGTGACACTCCAGCCCTTTGCCTTGCATCCTTTGAAGGTAGAACATGGTCAACCTGGAAATTGAAACTCTTCTTTCCTAAGTGTAGTCTTCTCCTAGGGTTCTAGGGGGCACCTGCATGGTCTTGCTTGTATAGAAACACAGAATGAGACAGGAAACACATTTTATCTCTGCTGGCTGAAGAAATTACCACCAAAATTGCCACCACTGCTTTTCCTCTGGAGTCCTTTGCTCACTGAGATCTGCTGAAATGTTGCCCACATGGGGACCCTCTGAGTCATCTCTGTCCAACTGAGGTGGGTGATTCAAGTAGTTCATATTTGATAAGTGTCTTCATTTTGATAAGAATGATTTCATGAAGGGCTCTGAGGAAACAGTAGCTGACAGCAGGAGTTGCCAACAAACAGATGAGACAGTCGCAGACCAAGGGAAAAGGTGATTTCTTTAAATCAGTCAACCAGAAATGGGCATGACCAAACACTAACATTGCAGAACTAATCAAATCTGAAGTGCCACATTACTAAGTTGAGGGGTTCTCACCTCTCCAGGCCCAGGCAGCTGTCAGGCTCACAGTTCAACAGGGATAACTTTGCCAATGTCAGACATGGCCAAAATTCAGCTCATAATTTGTCACTGTAATCCTTGCCATCACAGCAGTCTGGACTCTGGTTAAGTACAGCCTTCCTTCTGATTGATTGTAAAAGTGGGGGAAAAATCCCCAAACTCAAATAATTTGAAAATTAATAAAGGAAATTTAGTAACTCCATGTGTTATGTGGAAAAGGAAAGAGAACGGTATTAATTTGAACTTAGTCTTCACACTATAAGGTTTGTTGGTACTCATAATTCAAAACATAAGTAGATTGGTCCTAGAAAAGGAATTAGAATGAAATCCTAGTCATCATTCAAAACAGGGCATAGAGGAAGGTTTGAAAGTACATTTAATTTTTCAAAATTCCTGCATTATATAGTAAAATTAATGTGTAATCCTCTTAAAGACTGTGTTTTAAATTAACAAATTATGTTATATTTGAAGAAGTGATAAATAGATTACAGTTCTACTGACAGAGAAAATTATAACATGCAGTTCTTTGATAGTCCCTTTCAGTGCAGCAGAGGGATGGGGACCTGCCCACACAGGAACAAGCTGAATCCCACAAGAAAAAGCAGCCACAGGATGCAGCTCTTCTCTGACTTGGCCTTTTGTGGTTGCCTGGGGCTGCTCCAGGAGGCTGCTCACAGAATAATGAGTTGGGTTCCCACTCTAAATTGTCCCTGGGAGAAATCTTCCTCTGGTCTACAGAAGGAGCCTGAAAATATTAGATCCTCACAGTTAAATACAGGCTTCATCTACAAACTTCCTAATGTCCCTTTTTATTTTTAACGACTACTGCTCAGGTCTTATTGTCCAGTATGCTCAAAGACATTCACACATCTCCCTGCACTTCCAGGGATGCAGATATCTCAAAAGAGTAATGATGTATTGCACATTTAGTAAAGGAAACACTCACATCTTGGGAGGTGTGTTCTACACAGAGATCTAAATGTGTGTATTAAACAAAGAGAAGCCACAATGGTCTGCAAATATTCTGTTGATATCCATCTGAACTATTACTGGCACAATGCTTTTCTCCCTTCTTCTTAGATGAAACTCCAGTTGCAGGGCAGATGGGAACAGAAAGCTCTATAATTTAACTCCCAGTACCAATTTGCTCAAGAAAGAAAATAACCAAACAACACTTACTGACCACCTGCTTTATTCTGTAGTTGAAATTTAGTGGACTATTTAGTGGACTATTTAGTGGACTAGAATTAAGTCCAGAAGAAAGAAGAGGCGTCAGGAAAATAAGAGACAACTACCCAGTTTTTATTTTTGGCTTTCTTCTGCTTTTAATTTTGTTATTAAAAGAAAAATGTTTCCAGTGGTACAAACACCACTGAGCACTTTGAACACAGAATAATCAGAAATATGAAAAAATCAAAGAAAGAAATTTGATTCTCTTTCATATGACATCTTTCTTCACCTCCCATTTGTCTTTCTTCCTGTATTCTTCTCCCCCTTCAGGAGTTTCCTTTTAATGAAAGGGCAGAATATTTCAGAAGGGTTATGGGCTGTCATGTCATTATCTGTGAGTCCAAAAGCTTGACATTCTCTCTTGAGGACGAGTTACAAAGCACTTCCAGAGCTGGACACACATCTGAAATCAATTTGAAGGTTCCAGAATGTTTTACTTTGATGCCACCATTTACTTCCCTCATTTCATTATGTTATTGTAGCCCTTCACTTTCATAATTCCCATAGGCATCAGCAAACAAGATTTAAATTGAAATGCATTTGCCTAAACAGGTATTTTCTATCTCAATTTACTTGTGACAAGTTTAATGAAATCATATGAACAACATGCACTTGTATACCAATTAGCTTTCAGAAACTGCCTGCTTATGTTCAAAAATTTAGGCAGTAGACTTCTTAGGTCTCAAAATATCTGGACAATTTGTGATATCATTAGCTATCTGCATATTCAAATTATAGGACTCCTTTCTGTTTATTTGCTTCTCTGCATTACTGCTCAGACAGAGAATGTCAGAAAAGCCAGGAAATTGAATTCATGTCCTGCTGCCTTGAAGAAACTATAGGAGAAACACAGAGTGCCACGTGTAGTGTTTGTGCCGTATACTGATGTATGCAAAAAAAAAAAAAATGGCCATGTCCTCTCCGTGCAATAAAATCAAATAATTGCCAGTTTAAGAATATCCTTTTGGCATGACCTTTGTGCTTGAAAGTAAAACAAAGAACAGGGTGGAGGGAAGAAATTAAGCTAGAGGGAAAGGTATGTTTACTAGGTAAGTAAATATGGTATAGTAGCAAATTCCAGAAACATTTGAGCATAGGCCATTCTTCATGTATAGGACACTTCCTGATACCTTGAAAAATATCCCCTTAACACAGAGGAGGAATTTTTCAGAGAAGACAAGGACATGGCTGTGCTAGGGTAAAGAAGGACATCATCAGTCTGAACAACACAAAGATTAAAGGCAAAGTCCATTTTTAAATACATCATGGTGCATATCCTTTTTCGAAATTAGCTCAGTAGAGTGCTGTAATAAAATGCACTTCTTATTCATTTGACTTTTTGTCTTCATTGTTGTTAAAATTCCCATCTGACAAACCTTTTTTCCCTTACCTATTCTCTTAACTATTCAACTAATGAACATTTCAAATTCCAGATTTTTTTTTTTTGTAGTGTATTTTTAATTGATTTTTTGTTTGCAAGGCAAAGGTATAGACAGACCCATGAGTTATTAATGAAAAAGAAAATATTTAGAGAAAAGGCCTGAAATATCAAGGCATTTTAAGAATTATATATATTTATACAGTGATCCTGAGACTGTGCTCTTCAAGCAGAAGAGAAAAAACTAAAAGTGAAAGGTCAGGATACAAGTTAATTTCGTTAATTTTGCTGCAAGATTTTCCATTATATGACACATATTTAATGTTCAAGAAGGAAAATACGTGTTATAAATTGCTTACTTTTAATATAGAGCATTTTTCCAACAACCCACCAAACAACCACTCTTCAAAACACTTTCTCTGCAATCTAGGGTATTTTTTATGAGCAGAATATTTTTTCTTGCTGACTGTAATGGGAGTGTCTCTGTGTGATCAGCTGACAACAGTAATCTTTTCATGATAATTCTGTACTCTAATTATTGGTTCATCATATGTCTGGGAAAATAGGAATTAATAGAAAACTGATGTGGAAATCACACATTCTGTAAACCAAAGCCTGTGCAATAGTTTCCATTTCCATTTATATTAATATAAACCAGACTCAGCCCTCTCACTTTAGAAGAGTATCACAAATTTATTGTGGGGGAGCCCAGCATCCAGCCCCACAGTTTTAAAAATAAATGGGTCCCATTTGTGTGATGCAATGGCTAGAATCTTCTGATGTTCAGGGGACTTGAGAGTTAACAGCCTAAAGCAAAATCAGTAAGGCTTAGATCAGAAAGGCAATGTGTTTTGGCCTATGGAAATAATAAAGCACACATGCTGGAAGGGATCCCAGGAACTGCACATACTCTGCCCTTGTTAATTTTTCACGGCATTTTGCATAAAAAGGTACAAATACATCTCGCTGTGTGAGAACTATTTGTGCATGTGGAAATGGCACTTCAGCCTGGAAGCCTTTTTAAGCCTTCACTTTTCTTTAATTCAAAAGTACTGCTCACTGGAGTTGAGAACAGCATGTTACACAACCTCTGTGCCCAGGCTGTGGATTATGGCAGCAATCTCTCCCCAGACACTCTCTGCCAAAGCAGGTGGGCTGCTGATTTTGGAAGAGGTGTGCTTGTTCATTGTGGGATGCTTTCAGACTGCTCAGGCAGTTTTTCCATTCGGTTATGTGAGAGGTAGCAAAGGGGAATTGTTTCTGATACTTAGGCAGCACCATGCACTTGCTGATCATTCATTCAGGTTCCCAGAAAAGGATTTCTCTGACCACATGTAGACATTTGTTTCATAGATGACTTAGTGTGAAATGGTGAGTTAGACCCTGCAGAGGTGGGCATATGTGGCCCGAAGTTTAGAGTCCGACTAGCTGAGGGCGAAAGGCCGAAGCCCCTCTGCAATTCCTGACCAGCACCCTTCGGCGTCTGATGGCCTCGGGCTGTGCTGGCTGCGGACTGGCGTACACCGCTGGTATAGGAGAGGAACGGAACTGACCATTTCCCGGGGGTTAAACATCGGTTTATTGAAGGTGTTGCGGGATCCAAACGCGGGGAAACCAACCAGGAAAAAGTATCTCCATAGGGGGTGAAACAGGATTATAAAGGAGGGGGGTGGGTACAGGCGGAACCAATCGGGAAAGGTGAGGGGATGAACTTCACAGAACTGACACTCCATGTAGACCAATAATCAAAAGGTAAAGGAGGTGTCCTGGGACCCCAGCCAACCACCATCTCCAGAGAGGAGAAGGTTCTCGAAACCTGGGAGGAGAAAGGGAGTGATTGACTGGACCTAGGGAAGAAAAAACTTTCACTTATAAGGGAAACCAGGGGAGGAGCAATTACACATCGGCAACTATGAATAGCGGTTACTATAGCAACTTAGCTGACAGGCTAGCAGTGGCGGGAAAAACTGGGGGAACGAACCCATTTTACACATAATAGGGGAGAACAATACATAAATTGGGGGAATAACACAAAAAACTTAACAACACACTACAACACCTCCCCGGTTTTTACCAAATAAAAATTAAAATGAAGAGAAAAGTCCAAATTAAGCTTAGAATGCAGGAACTCGCGGCTGGTCATGACGAGTGTCTTTGTCTGCTGAACATTGCAAGGGACAGTGGCACTCGGCGCTGTCAGTTTTCTCCAGACTAGCTTGCAAATTAGGAGGATGAAAATCAAAAGTGAGTTGGGGAAAAGTACTAAAAGACAAAAAGGGAACAGTTAAACGCAAAATACTTAAACAGATGGTTCTGCCCCAAATAATAAATCCAGTTCAGGAGAAGGAGAAGAAATGGGGGAGGGAGGTTGGGATTAATAAACCAGAGGTAGTTCAGTGATGAGAGGGGTAGGAGCAGCAGTCTCAGCATTGGGGAGGAAGTAAACATCTGAGGAAACTGATGGTGTTTGGGAGGGTTTTCTCCGCCGCCACCAGCACGCCTGAACCTGTGACTCAGCTTCCTTCTGCATCCTCTGCTTCGGGATGAGGGGCCTGACCCATTTGGATGGTCTTTCTCCTCTGTCCTCTTCCTATCTTGCTTCATAGGGCACTGGGGCAACCAATGCCCCACTTTGCCACAGAGGTGGCAGGGGTGAGTTGCCATCGTCCTTCTCCCGGATCCCGGTGTCATTGGTCTGGTGGCGGTGGCAGCTTTGGCGTCTGTGTCCTCTGACGTCGGATACTCTGCGAAGGCTACGGAGGCTCTTTTGGGGCACGCTTTCGGGTCTTGTAGAGGAACCGTCCTGGCACACACTTCAATCATCATTTCTACTGTAGGTCGGGGGTTTCGAGGGAGAGATCGGATAGCCCGCCTGCACGCTGTGTTGGCATTGTAATAAGCCATCTGCCTAAGCATCTCCTCTCTCTCCCTTTCTCCTGGACCCTGCGCTTCAACGAACCGGTAGAGTCTTTCTATAAATTCTAGGTAAGGTTCTTGTGTGCCCTGCCTTATTTCTTCTTCTTCTAGCTGGGAGGTGATAGTAGCTAGCTTATAAAAGGCACGCTCCGCAGCTTTCCCTGTTTCCCTGAGTTGTTCTGTGAACAACGCCTTTGCCTGAGCTGCCCCACTCGCCCACTGCCCGGTGCCTACAAGATGGTCCTCAGAAATTGCCAAGCCCTCGGTGTCATGAGATGTGGAGGGGTTCTCCCAAAGCGTTGGGAGAACCTCTACAATCTGCCTCTTCCATTCTCCCGCCCAGACCCTAAATTCAATGGGTCTCAAAAGACTGGAGAAAAGAGCTCTCAGGTCCGCAGGCACCAGATTTCCCTGTGAGACCACCGGTCGAAGGAGCCCTCGGAAATATTCTGATTCCCGGGAGTGGTCACTCTGAGCCTTGCACAGTTCTATTATCTGGGCCTGGGCTATGGGTGCCCATTGGGCCTGAGCACTCCCCTCCCCGCCGAGGCGGTATGTAACAGAGGCGGCTTCTAACAAGGGAGCTTGCTCCGGTTTCCGGCTTTCCCCGCCCCCCCCCCCTCCGAACACAAAGCGTGAGAGCTGGGGGGGGTGGCGTGGGAACTGAAACTGGAGGAGGTTGAGGCGGGGTTTGGCTATGACGCAAGGCAAGGGAGTGGACGCGGCAAACCACCCCTCTCCGCCCCCTGGGCGGCGTTCGGAGGCGGAGGGAAAAACGAAAGCGGAGCGGGGGGGGAGGGAATGGGGGGCTGCACCGGGGGAGGGGTTTGAGGAGGAGCTGAAGGTGGGGCGGAGTGCTGAGAAGTGAGCGGGACGGAGGGAGGGTATGAGGGAGGGGTAACTGGGCAAGGGATGTGGTCAGGGTAAAGGAAGGGGTTGGTGCTTGGGAAAAAAGGGTTAGCGGAAGAAGAAGGAGCTCTGGCGGCAGAGACCACGTGGTCCCCGCCATCTTGAACAGTAAAGGAGCTACTTTGTGGAATTTCATTACTAAGCTGAACAAACTTAGGGGTTGAAACTGGGGACTTGGGAACTGGGGTAGAGGGTGAGGATGGAGGAGCTTGGCCAGGGCTCCTCGAACGGGGAGGCTGAGCAGGTCGAGAGGGAGCAGGGGCAGAATGGTTTCCCTGCTTTTTGTTGGCCTTTAAAATCCCTTTCAAGGGCTCCTGCTTGTGGGAAGAGGGAGAGGGCTGGGGGGTAAGGATGCGGGAACCGGGAGAACTGGGGAACAAACTCGAAGAAGAAAGATCCTTTCTTGAACTCCCGGCTGGGTGCAGCGAAGTTAATACTTTGCTTGCCCAGTATGCCACGTTAGACAACCGGGGTTCCCCAGCGTTAACCTGTTGGTCTAATTTGGCCACAACGGCTGCCCAAAAACGCGGCTCTTTTGCAACTTCTGGGGAAACTTCGGGGAAATGTGAGAATACCCATCTAATCAACACTATCAACTCTTTCTTGGGGGCAGTAAAACCTCTTCCAAGTAACAAACCCTTAACTACAAAAAAACCTCCTTTTTGGGTTTTGCTCTGACCCACACCCATGATCGTGGGGGGTGTAGAGGCCCCGCCGCGGCAAACCGCGCGGAAAAGCCGCCCCGCGCTGAAAAGGCCCGCCGCAACCACTCAGCGCTGCGCCGAGAGCCCCGCTACTGGGCCCGGCGCCACCGTGCAGGGACACCGCGGGCGCGAAAAGCGGCAGACGGCAGTCCCCCGCGTAGAGCTCCCAGGGAAAATTAAAAAGGCAGGGGAGGAACCGAGTCCGGGGTTCACCTAATCGAACAGCGTTGCAAACGAAAAGTTCAGGCGGATTGGTCCACTGACACCGGAGGTAGTCTGACGGCTAGTAGATTTAAAGTCCAGTCCGCGGGGTACGGTGAAGCCCCCGCGTGGGCGCCATCTGCAGAGGTGGGCATATGTGGCCCGAAGTTTAGAGTCCGACTAGCTGAGGGCGAAAGGCCGACGCCCCTCTGCAATTCCTGGCCAGCACCCTTCGGCGTCTGATGGCCTCGGGCTGTGCTGGCTGCGGACTGGCGTACACCGCTGGTATAGGAGAGGAACGGAACTGACCATTTCCCGGGGGTTAAACATCGGTTTATTGAAGGTGTTGCGGGATCCAAACGCGGGGAAACCAACCAGGAAAAAGTATCTCCATAGGGAGTGAAACAGGATTATAAAGGAGGGGGGTGGGTACAAGCGGAACCAATCGGGAAAGGTGAGGGGATGAACTTCACAGAACTGACACTCCATGGAGACCAATAATCAAAAGGTAAAGGAGGTGTCCTGGGACCCCAGCCAACCACCATCTCCAGAGAGGAGAAGGTTCTCGAAACCTGGGAGGAGAAAGGGAGTGATTGACTGGACCTAGGGAAGAAAAAACTTTCACTTATAAGGGAAACCAGGGGAGGAGCAATTACACATCGGCAACTATGAATAGCGGTTACTATAGCAACTTAGCTGACAGGCTAGCAGTGGCGGGAAAAACTGGGGGAACGAACCCATTTTACACATAATAGGGGAGAACAATACATAAATTGGGGGAATAACACAAAAAACTTAACAACACACTACAACACCTCCCCGGTTTTTACCAAATAAAAATTAAAATGAAGAGAAAAGTCCAAATTAAGCTTAGAATGCAGGAACTCGCGGCTGGTCATGACGAGTGTCTTTGTCTGCTGAACATTGCAAGGGACAGTGGCACTCGGCGCTGTCAGTTTTCTCCAGACTAGCTTGCAAATTAGGAGGATGAAAATCAAAAGTGAGTTGGGGAAAAGTACTAAAAGACAAAAAGGGAACAGTTAAACGCAAAATACTTAAACAGATGGTTCTGCCCCAAATAATAAATCCAGTTCAGGAGAAGGAGAAGAAATGGGGGAGGGAGGTTGGGATTAATAAACCAGAGGTAGTTCAGTGATGAGAGGGGTAGGAGCAGCAGTCTCAGCATTGGGGAGGAAGTAAACATCTGAGGAAACTGATGGTGTTTGGGAGGGTTTTCTCCGCCGCCACCAGCACGCCTGAACCTGTGACTCAGCTTCCTTCTGCATCCTCTGCTTCGGGATGAGGGGCCTGACCCATTTGGATGGTCTTTCTCCTCTGTCCTCTTCCTATCTTGCTTCATAGGGCACTGGGGCAACCAATGCCCCACTTTGCCACAGAGGTGGCAGGGGTGAGTTGCCATCGTCCTTCTCCCGGATCCCGGTGTCATTGGTCTGGTGGCGGTGGCAGCTTTGGCGTCTGTGTCCTCTGACGTCGGATACTCTGCGAAGGCTACGGAGGCTCTTTTGGGGCACGCTTTCGGGTCTTGTAGAGGAACCGTCCTGGCACACACTTCAATCATCATTTCTACTGTAGGTCGGGGGTTTCGAGGGAGAGATCGGATAGCCCGCCTGCACGCTGTGTTGGCATTGTAATAAGCCATCTGCCTAAGCATCTCCTCTCTCTCCCTTTCTCCTGGACCCTGCGCTTCAACGAACCGGTAGAGTCTTTCTATAAATTCTAGGTAAGGTTCTTGTGTGCCCTGCCTTATTTCTTCTTCTTCTAGCTGGGAGGTGATAGTAGCTAGCTTATAAAAGGCACGCTCCGCAGCTTTCCCTGTTTCCCTGAGTTGTTCTGTGAACAACGCCTTTGCCTGAGCTGCCCCACTCGCCCACTGCCCGGTGCCTACAAGATGGTCCTCAGAAATTGCCAAGCCCTCGGTGTCATGAGATGTGGAGGGGTTCTCCCAAAGCGTTGGGAGAACCTCTACAATCTGCCTCTTCCATTCTCCCGCCCAGACCCTAAATTCAACGGGTCTCAAAAGACTGGAGAAAAGAGCTCTCAGGTCCGCAGGCACCAGATTTCCCTGTGAGACCACCGGTCGAAGGAGCCCTCGGAAATATTCTGATTCCCGGGAGTGGTCACTCTGAGCCTTGCACAGTTCTATTATCTGGGCCTGGGCTATGGGTGCCCATTGGGCCTGAGCACTCCCCTCCCCGCCGAGGCGGTATGTAACAGAGGCGGCTTCTAACAAGGGAGCTTGCTCCGGTTTCCGGCTTTCCCCGCCCCCCCCCCCCTCCGAACACAAAGCGTGAGAGCTGGGGGGGGTGGCGTGGGAACTGAAACTGGAGGAGGTTGAGGCGGGGTTTGGCTATGACGCAAGGCAAGGGAGTGGACGCGGCAAACCACCCCTCTCCGCCCCCTGGGCGGCGTTCGGAGGCGGAGGGAAAAACGAAAGCGGAGCGGGGGGGGAGGGAATGGGGGGCTGCACCGGGGGAGGGGTTTGAGGAGGAGCTGAAGGTGGGGCGGAGTGCTGAGAAGTGAGCGGGACGGAGGGAGGGTATGAGGGAGGGGTAACTGGGCAAGGGATGTGGTCAGGGTAAAGGAAGGGGTTGGTGCTTGGGAAAAAAGGGTTAGCGGAAGAAGAAGGAGCTCTGGCGGCAGAGACCACGTGGTCCCCGCCATCTTGAACAGTAAAGGAGCTACTTTGTGGAATTTCATTACTAAGCTGAACAAACTTAGGGGTTGAAACTGGGGACTTGGGAACTGGGGTAGAGGGTGAGGATGGAGGAGCTTGGCCAGGGCTCCTCGAACGGGGAGGCTGAGCAGGTCGAGAGGGAGCAGGGGCAGAATGGTTTCCCTGCTTTTTGTTGGCCTTTAAAATCCCTTTCAAGGGCTCCTGCTTGTGGGAAGAGGGAGAGGGCTGGGGGGTAAGGATGCGGGAACCGGGAGAACTGGGGAACAAACTCGAAGAAGAAAGATCCTTTCTTGAACTCCCGGCTGGGTGCAGCGAAGTTAATACTTTGCTTGCCCAGTATGCCACGTTAGACAACCGGGGTTCCCCAGCGTTAACCTGTTGGTCTAATTTGGCCACAACGGCTGCCCAAAAACGCGGCTCTTTTGCAACTTCTGGGGAAACTTCGGGGAAATGTGAGAATACCCATCTAATCAACACTATCAACTCTTTCTTGGGGGCAGTAAAACCTCTTCCAAGTAACAAACCCTTAACTACAAAAAAACCTCCTTTTTGGGTTTTGCTCTGACCCACACCCATGATCGTGGGGGGTGTAGAGGCCCCGCCGCGGCAAACCGCGCGGAAAAGCCGCCCCGCGCTGAAAAGGCCCGCCGCAACCACTCAGCGCTGCGCCGAGAGCCCCGCTACTGGGCCCGGCGCCACCGTGCAGGGACACCGCGGGCGCGAAAAGCGGCAGACGGCAGTCCCCCGCGTAGAGCTCCCAGGGAAAATTAAAAAGGCAGGGGAGGAACCGAGTCCGGGGTTCACCTAATCGAACAGCGTTGCAAACGAAAAGTTCAGGCGGATTGGTCCACTGACACCGGAGGTAGTCTGACGGCTAGTAGATTTAAAGTCCAGTCCGCGGGGTACGGTGAAGCCCCCGCGTGGGCGCCATCTGCAGAGGTGGGCATATGTGGCCCGAAGTTTAGAGTCCGACTAGCTGAGGGCGAAAGGCCGACGCCCCTCTGCAATTCCTGGCCAGCACCCTTCGGCGTCTGATGGCCTCGGGCTGTGCTGGCTGCGGACTGGCGTACACCGCTGGTATAGGAGAGGAACGGAACTGACCATTTCCCGGGGGTTAAACATCGGTTTATTGAAGGTGTTGCGGGATCCAAACGCGGGGAAACCAACCAGGAAAAAGTATCTCCATAGGGAGTGAAACAGGATTATAAAGGAGGGGGGTGGGTACAAGCGGAACCAATCGGGAAAGGTGAGGGGATGAACTTCACAGAACTGACACTCCATGGAGACCAATAATCAAAAGGTAAAGGAGGTGTCCTGGGACCCCAGCCAACCACCATCTCCAGAGAGGAGAAGGTTCTCGAAACCTGGGAGGAGAAAGGGAGTGATTGACTGGACCTAGGGAAGAAAAAACTTTCACTTATAAGGGAAACCAGGGGAGGAGCAATTACACATCGGCAACTATGAATAGCGGTTACTATAGCAACTTAGCTGACAGGCTAGCAGTGGCGGGAAAAACTGGGGGAACGAACCCATTTTACACATAATAGGGGAGAACAATACATAAATTGGGGGAATAACACAAGAAACTTAACAACACACTACAACAAGACCCTCTCTGGTTAAGGGACACAACCAGCATTTCTAGGGTGTTAGGAGACACCAAACCCAGCAGCCTGATACAGGCAAGGCTGCTGCAGCTCCATGTCCCTCCGTCCAGCCAGAAGAAAGTCTTGGTATGTGCACTCAATTCAATACATGTGCTTAAATTCATGGGAAGCCACATAAATCAGAGACAGAAACCATAAAACCCACACAACACAAACAGCACCAGTGCCCTGATCTTTTTGCCTCAGCCAACATCCAGATCCTAGTGACTCCAGAAGCAAGGATCTCAGATTATTCCAGTCCACTTTGATGCTCCTGTACACTTCTGATTGCCTCGGTATTTGGCTTTCAACATTCTTCTTGTGCTTTCATGCAAGTCTCCGCTGCTGTTCCCTAGTGCCTACACACACTAATATTCCCACCCACACAATGTGCACCCTGTCCTCCCCCACTGCTGACATTGCAGGAATGTGGTCCCCCACATGTGACTTTTTGTCCCTTTTTCGGTTGCTGGCATTTAGACCCCCATACAGACATGCATGTGGAGCCACCTAGACCAGAAGAAATAGCTAGAGATGCAGTTAAATGAGAAAACAGGACATACAGTTGTGATCAGACAAAATTCACCCATGTGGCGGGGCAAGTGTACCAGTCAGCAACCTCTATACATGTGACCTACACATTTATTTCCTTATTCATTCTATTGCACCACTCTGATACCTCCCCAAACCACGCTGATCCCTTTCTTTCTCCACATTCTGTTCTTCACTAAGTATCCTTCATACAAAAGTTTGTACAAATGCAAGATAATTTCCCCTTACATCCCACAGTGTCTCCCAGACCCTTGCAGGGAGTAACCCCTTTTAGTGTATAAAGGTGATGGAGAAAGCATGTCCTATTGTCCCACTGATTGGTGTCATGTCTGGAAAATCTGAATGATGCTTTGAGACAGTCCTGGAATGAGCCAGATCCAGGTGCTTCATTTTCTCTGTTCAGGTTACTGGGGCTCCTCTGCCTGTCACCGATCCAGTGTGCTCCATTGTGTTTGGGGAACGAGCCTTCTGATGCATAGATCCAAAACTGCTTCTAAATTGATGGTAATATGTGAATAAGATCAATTGAATGATGACATAAGAGTTCCCTTTCTCCCACTGGATGTCTATGTAAGTTAGTTTTGTGAACATCTATATTTATTTAACACAACCACCACACATGGTGGTTGTGTTAAATATAGCGAACCATCCTTAGTAGGGAAGAGGACAAATATTTTCCTCTTTACACCAATGTAGATCCTCCTTCTCTAAGACTTCACTTTTGTCACCATAAGCCACCCCATGCTTGCTTGAAGGCAGTTTACATTCATGTGTCCATCCCACGTGTTCTGAGAGATCCAGCACGGTAAATAACCCTCACCAGAATAGGATTTCTTTCATATCAGAAGGGGTTTCAGTACTTGATGAACGTGAAGAACTCCATGTTACTACAGGCAATTCTCATCAAGATGGACTAGCTGAATAAAGGAAAGAATTGTTATTAATTCTGCTAGATTTGTAGGGGCAAGGCTATATTATTCTGTACTGCTAGTTTAGGTTAATCAGCTTAAATGCGACCTGATAAATTGTAGTTAATACATAATTAGGACATCACAAATGTATAAATCTATCAAAATAACACAGAATTTATCAGAAATATTTCAAAGCCACCCCTTTTTACAGGCAACACTATTTTTTATTAGTTTTAGAAAGCATAACTAATGGACATTTTGGCAAATAAAATTCCCACTATGGCTTTAAAAGAACATTCTTTTAATCTTTCCAGATGTAGATGAATATCAATGATTACAAAGAACATGATTTATGAACATGGGTGAATATTTTTAGGAGAAAATGTATTCTTCTAAGGACTAATTGTTATGCAAGTATGAGCAGAAAGCAGGAAAGCCTCCTGCTACACATCAATATATATTTCATGGAACATGGAGCAAGTCAATGCAGACATACATCTGCCTCATAATATGCCAATAAAAAAAAATAACCCACAACCAGCCAAACAAAAACAAAACAATCCAAACAAAACCAAAACCAACCAAACAAAAAAATCCCCCGAAGGCAGAACTTTCTTCAGAGAAATCTAGATCTATTTTACCAAAACTAAGGAATTCCCACTAATTTCTCATTTCAGCCAACCCTTATCCAGGAGAACCAAGATCTTCTCAACACTTAAGAAGAAAAAAAAAAAAGTAATTTGATTTGCTGTACTTTAACAATGATGGAAGGAGTTTCACTTATGCCAGTACAGTGAAAGGAAGTAAGCCTGATTATTTTACTGGCATTGGAATTGATGAGAGCTCATCTGAACAGTCCAAAAGAGATCAAGGACCATGTTAATAATTAAGTAATATTGATGCTGATGGGTTTCAGCACTGAAGCTCATTTTCTGACCCTCTTTCACTTACCAGTACAGAGGAAGCTTTCTCTCCATGCTTCAGAATTGCCTAAAATGGAACTCCAGGCACTGTTTGCCTTACTCTTTTCATCTTTCTTCTCTGAAATAAGCCTTTGACATGGCTATGGTTTGTAAGTTACATGGTCACCTTCGACCCACTAATTACAGAAGACCCCAACACAAAACTCAAGGAACACTTCTACTTGTTATGCTCATCTCGAGGGCAAACCCACTAAGAAATGTTGAGGAAGCAGTGACAGTACTGAATAAACTGAAAGAACTGAATCTTAAGAAGACAGGAAGCACCATTTCAACTGTAAATTGTAGGATGACACTGAAACAGCTCAGATTAGATGTGAAATCCCTTCTACTACAGATAAAACACCTCTTAGAAGAGCTATACTAAGAAAGGCATAATTTCCTTCCTCACAAATCCTGAAACCCTGTCCCATCCATCCTGAGAGAAGAGCAACAGAAACAGCTCTCAGACAAGAAAGAAAGAACAAATGATGCCTTCCTAGTATGAAACAGTTTTCTAGGCAGTTCATTGTCACAGACATCTTTTATGAAAAATCATTTCCTTAGGATTTTTCCTCCTGGGAAGCTGAGAGAGGCCTCAGGAACAAAATGTAAACATTGATTATCTGCTGCTGTGGAATGCAACAGGTGCATCTGTGATTGGCCCATGTTGGAGGTTTGTAATTAATGGCCAATCACAGCCCAGCTGGCTCGGACAGAGAGCCGAGCCACAAACCTTTGTTATTATTCCTTCCTATTCTATTCTAAGCTAGCCTTCTGATGAAATTCTTTCTTCTATTCTTTTAGTATAGTTTTAATGTAATATATATCATAAAATAATAAATTGACCCTTCTGAAACATGGAGTCAGATCCTCGTCTCTTCCCTCATCCAAGAACCCCTGTGAACACCATCACAGTTCATTGTTGGACAATTTCCAAATGTCACGGATGAATTAGATGGGAAAACTTCCATTGACATCCATGGCAACAGGAGCATTGAATGACAAACAGAAGGGCAGGTAAATCTAGAAAGAATATTATATCATGTCTTGCTGTGATGGAAAGAGCATTGGCATCCGCCACCTGGTCTGGTTTTGGGTTTAAAACAGTAGTTTTAAAATGTGGATTTAAATGAAAATGTAACAAAAGTATTACATAAAAAATAAACCAAATTCCTTCCTCCCGATGTCCAAAATTTGCAGTACTTTTTGTGCTGGTACTGAATAGTGTTTTCCACTGCAAGAACCACGCCCACATCAATAGCTGGATAATCATATTTTAGTAGCCTAGAGACCTACCCAGTTTTAATGTGGGCCAAATCTTGTGGGCTTAGTGAAGGAATGGAAACAGAACTTAGTGGAGTTGCCAGGATCCAGCTGGTATGGAAAGTTTGATTACTGTGATAATTTCAATATGGTCAAAATGGCATTTACTCAAAGAGAGTGTTAGCACTTTTCCAGGAATTGCCAATTCTAGCTCACCAATGTGACCTCATGCCCTCAGGTCCATCCATCCAGCAGAGACATTAGACCTCCCACAGATGAACACACACTGGATAGTTACTTCAATCAGTCAGCCTAGCAGATTCCCATTTGGGAATGCAATTTTTGGTTCACCATCTGAAAGTTTTGGTAAGACAGTAGAATAAAGCACTTTATGTGAAAGGAAGATACCTAAAAATTATTCCTGAATCACAATCTCTACGGATTAAAAAAGAAGCATACTCTGTATGAGAGGAGGAAATATAATCATCTGAAGAGATTCCTTGAGTTTTTCCTTCTTTTTATGCATATTATATGACTCCTGTATATCACAGGGGACCATCACAGGAACATTTCTTACCTTCAATGTCATGTTCAAAGAGTTATTTCAATGGTATACCAGTAAGGTTGGTGATGTAAGGCACTGAGATTTCAGATTTGAAAATAAGGCTGAAAATAACAACATTGAGGGTGCAAGAAAGAGAACTTAAGTTATCTAAGGAAAAACTATACCAGACACATTTTCATTGGAAGTACAGTCTCTAGAAAAGAGGTACAAATGATTTGAACTTCATGTGTGTAAGAGCAGGACTTGGCTCTAAACAGGACAAGAGAAGACTGTGATTGTTCTTTGTCTTTATGCAGTATATTACTGGCAGAGTCTGAAAAACTCCCATTGTCACAATATTTGAGAAAAGCTTAAAAGCTGTTTAAATTTATTAAAGATTTCATCCTACGTCTTTCTTTTTGTTCAGTGTGCACAAACTGATGAATTTTCTTTCATTTTTTTTCTTCCCTTTTCTCTTTTGCTGAGATTAGCTGTCAGGTTGCTTAGATTTTTGGCTGGGTTTTTTTTTTTTGTTTGGTTTTTTCACATTTGTATCTGTAAAAGAGTTAGAGGAGCTATCCAGCCTTCAGTAAATAAATCTTTTCATTCTCTTCCCATCTTCACGTATAGAACCCCTTCTGAATAAATAGAGGAAAAGTGTTGAGATTCATACATTACTAATATCTGCAACTAAAAAGTCACAAATATCTGCAACTAAAAAGTCATCAGTTAAACAGATTTTTTAAACTCTTTAGAAATCCTGGAGATGATGAGCATTTTCTGTGAACAAAAAAGTGAGCAATCAATTCTGTCAGGACCTTCTGTTCAGAAAATGTGACAGTCTTTCACATAAATAGTTTTGTGACAGACCATAGAGGTTTGCTTTAAAAAGTCAGCCATCTAGAGGTTACTAGATTAATTCTTTTCTTTTGAGAGACAATAAACCTGTCCTCGTATGTATTATATCTGTAAACCTGGCCAATACAGGACCTTTGGAATGCTTATTTGCCTTTTTCTAGGACTGTGGGACAGAGCACCCTTGATTACAGTTATAAAGTTTTCAGAGAATCACTTACATGGTTAAGCACATGATCTGGGCTACTACTTTATTAAAAACAGTAAGTCTCTGCAAGATCAGATTCAATCTTTTAAATTTTTGTTTATCAGGGCACAACGCTGGCAATGGAGAAATTCCAAAGGTGCAAAATGGGATCTGGTTTAACTCAGGTGGCTGAGAGCAGGAGGCACTGGCGCTGTATTTACAGACTGGGCAGGTCCTATGCTGTCACTTGAGTCATGTAACTTGCTAGGAGGAAGTGTTAAATGGTGGACATAACACCACTCACACTATTCACTGGTAAAAGAAGTCTGTATGTGAGGAAATAATATCTTACATAATTTGTGACAAACTGTTTTTATTTAAATCATTAACATCCTTGAGCTGAGAGAAGAGATGAGTGAAATAGGCCAGGACAACCATGTATGCATTTCTGCCTTCAGATGAATTGATTTTGTGTAGCTGCATAAAATTCACTTGTCTCAAAAAGCAAAAGTAATGGTAGGCTGGTGAATCTTGCTCATGAAATCCAGATCTATAAACAGACATTAATTAAATGGGTTTGATATGGTTAGATATATGCAATAAGAATGTGATGTATGCTGTTTGAACATATCCATCAGGACAGATTAGTTCTGGTCCTAAATTAGTTGTCTATTTAATTGTTTAAAAGTTGTGGCTAAAAAGGAGTAGATACTGTGGACTGGATACTAGTTCTCAAATTATTCTTTGTTGGCATTTCTATTTTCCTCTAATTTGCATTTTAAAATTTCTCAAGTCAGAATATACTGAATTTCTATACTTCTAAACTTGTAAATTAGTAAATGCTCAGGAAAGCTCTTATTTCAACTCTATTACACTACATCCTCCACTCCTCATGATATTGGAGTCGCTGTATTTACAGTGTTTGTATGTTCACTTGAAACACTTGAGGGTGAGGGAATATTTGCATGCCAATTCAGCCACACTACTACCACCACAGGTGCTTCCCAGTCCCCTAATTTGCATGTGCTCTCTTCCACATCCAGAGCTACACAAGACTGATGTGCAGTAATGTGCTCACTTTGCCAGATATAAGAAGAGCTGGGGAAAACTTGGCAAATTATTTGGCTTCAGAGCCAGGACTCCAAGTTACTCCTTGTGAGAAGATAACACTCAGCAATGGTATTTCATAACTGGTTATATCACACATTATTTATACAGAAGCTTTCTATTTTTTGGCACTGGTAGATTCAAAATTGGTCACAATATGAATGAAATTGCTAGGAAAATATGTCATTCAAACCCTGAGCAAAAATGTGGAATATATAAAATTTTCCTTAGAAAGAATATTTGATGTTTCATCTTTGTATACTAATCAACAAGAAGAGAGATATAATCCATGAAACAGAGAGCTGATAACAAGCTCGAAGTGATATCCAGGTGTTGTAAAAACAAATTACTTGATGGTAAAATTAACATGGGAATTGGTTTAGGGCTTGAAAATTCTCTCGGACATAGAGGGAGGTTAAAAAAGCTTGGGAAGAAGGATGCCCACTGACAGTCTACACAAAGAATACAGAATTTATGGATCACAAGGACGTTTGGCAGAACTCCCAAGATAAGGAAAAAACTAACAAAGCCCTCTCAGCAGTTGTGCTGAAATCATCTCCCAGTAGATAAAATATAATTCCATCAAGGCACATCACTGACCACCCAAGGAACTTACCAACTCAAAAGAAGAGAAATTCTGCTTATGCAGACTAATTAGCATGAGAATCAAAAGAATCATTAACAAATAGAAGATAGAATACTAATTAATAAGAGAATTAGGTAGCTTGTAGCCAATGAACAATAATTCTTTGTTTGCTAAAGTTAATAAATAGTAAAAAGTTTTGACAGTTGCTGTGCTTGGTTTGTGGAATACCCCCCGGCACCCAGGCTGCCCAACACTGAAATAAGTAATCAGTGTCTTTCTCAAATGTGTAATTATTGGTTTGTTGTACGCTGGGTAACAAATTGGACTTTTATGAACAAAAATCTACTTAGGGCACTCTAAGACCTAACTTGAAAGCACCTGGTTTCCACTGTGATGTCTAAACCCCTGCTTTAGGTAAATGGATTCTTCTTATAACCAGAGAAAAGAACTGGTGACTCACACTTTGACTCCCTAAATCAATCACTCTGAATTGCATAAGATCATGGGGAGAGGGACAGAGAGAAAAGGTTAGACCTCACTCAGCAACATCAGAACATATTTTTTATTCCACGAGTGTTTAACAATGCGAGAGTCTCTCATGCAAACTCATACCCTTTCTTTTTCTTTCTCCTAAAATAAATGACTGTTCATGCAGAGGAGAAAATGGGCAGGCCTTGCTGGAGGACAGATCACCATGTATACTTATCTAACAGCTTCACTGGAACACCACTTAAAGCAGTCCTCAGAGACAGCTGTGATTGATAGACACGTTGTGAATTCAAGATTGTGCTAACTCAGTTGGAAGGGTGGAACAATATGCACAGTCCCATGAAAAAAAGAAAAGTGTATTCCCCCAAAAGAGGGTGAATCAAGGTGAAACATGAACAATCAGATTGCGAGGCAGAAGCAGTCTGAAATATTGCTCCAATCAATGAATCAAGGGGAGTCAGAAGCATCACAGCCTAGGTTTTAGATATGGAGAAATGGCAGAGCTTTGTCATGGACACAGGTGTGGTATTTTCTGAGTTCCCCAGACGGAGGAGGAATTGATCAATCTGACTCCATGTTCTTAGAAGGATAATTTATTATTTCATGATATTATATTATATTATATTATATTATATTATATTATATTATATTATATCATAGAATGCTATACTAAACTATGCAAAAGAATAGAAAAAGGATACTTAGAGAAAGCTTAACAAGATACTAACTAAAAACTCATGACTGACTCTTCAGAGTCCGACACAGCCTGACGGTGATTGGTTATTACATAATAATAATTCACATGTTGAATAATCAATCTCCAAACCACATTCCAAAGCAGCAAAACACAGAAGAAGCAAATGAGATAATATTATTTTTCTTTTTCACTGAGGCTTCTCAGCTTCCCAGGAGAAGAAATCCTGGCAAAGGGATTTTTCCAGAAAATATGATGGTGACATACCGGTGTGCTACAATCTTGCTAGATAAATTATTTTTGTTTGGGCTACACCTTGGTAACAGAAAAAAAGGCTGATTTTGCTACCAAAATGAACCTACAGCAACGTTTTGAAAAACAATGTGAGGGGTGGAGTTTTCAGACAGCTGGTAAGCTGCCATCAAGATTACAATGCCTGCACTGCACATCTAATAACAGTGGACAACCACAGCCAGAAAGGACATTTTTATAAAATAGCTTGACAGTATGTGAGAGACAGAGTTAATTTTGCCTGTTTTCCCTCAGGAAAGATCTATCCTGCAAGAGCAGGTTGAAAAGTCCTCCATGTAAAATTCCCCGGTGATAACCACTGGCTGGTGGTTATGGTACTTCTGGAAGACATGAATTTGGATAGCATTCAGAAGCAGAAGTATCCTCCACTGTTTATGAGAGTGCTGTATCCAGCTGGGAGGAATGCATCACCTCTTCTTCCCCAGCGGTTTCCAGAGAAAGCCCTTTCCACCAGTGTGTCTTGCAAGGATTACAATTCTGCATGCTCAAAAACATTGCCTGGGTTAGGCGTACATTGAAAAGAGGGTTGCTGCATTGAAAAGAGGGTTATGTGAAAGGGTGAGCTCAGACACTGACCATCCATGGTGCTCAGCTCCTGTTGCTGATTTGAGCTGCTTAAACCATCTCTTTCCATGAGAGGGAGGCTTGCTGTAATGTGTTCCCCCTCAGCAGCACGGGCATGAACCTGTCCCCACTATTCCCTTACCACCTGACCCCTTCCTGTTTAGCACCACTATACAATGAACCCAAGAGGACAGGAGACAAACAGTGTCTCTGGTGTCTGTGGAGAAATTAATCTGCTTTAGCTTAGGAAACCACAAGTCAAAGTCTGTGTACTTTTCCAGCTTTACAGTTCCTGGAGAAACAGATGCCCATGGAGGTGACACAACTCACCCCAGGTTTTGTATGTGCGCTGTCAGCTCCCAGATTCTGAAATGCAAGATTATCTACATTGGATACCAGCCTTTGAGGGCCTGATGATGAACACCAAGTGTTTTCAGCAGGGTGATCCTGCCTGGACAGGCAGCATGACGTACTGCACCCAAGGTTATCCCAGAACCACAACCTGGCAGGCCTCACGTCCTGATGTTGCTCAGCCACCCTGCACCCCAATGCTGTCACACAACACATTCACATGGCAAAACAAGCCCCCTGATTATTTTAGCTGCTTTGAGTTGAATCCCATGCATCAGAGCATTATTTATGGGGCACCATGAAAGACCTAGAAAAGCCTGGGCCAAAGCTGGCTGTGGGCAGTTTTCATGAAAAGGCAACGATGATGTGCACATCACACCTGATTTGGGGTTCTCTCCCTAGGGTGGTGACAGAAACAGCGCAAATCTGTGCTAAAATGTGTGTCCTAAACATCACCCTCTTGAGGGCCTGTTTTTTTGTACATGGAGTATCTAGGGTGATGTGTTCAGATTCAGAGATGTAACTTTTACATCATTACAGATGAACCTTGAAAGGATTTTTCAGGACAAGAACATTAAAAGGGCTCAAGAGAAGATAATTTCCAACATAATAAACAAACACATTAATCCTTATCAAGTGCCACAACATTACTACCCATACTGCCCATGCATTACTTACTATATTAAGGAAGGCTCCTCTGCTGAAGAGCACAACATAACAAAATTGCTCTGAAAAAGCAGTTAATATTTATTATGCTTGTGACACCATGAGAGTTTGAACGACTGATTTGACAGCTACAGTTGATGATAATAGACTTAGAAGCCATTAAAGATTTGATAGCACAAAATAGGGCCTTCCATTCATCATCTAGTTCTGCCTAACAAAGAAGATACGATACTTGATGTATCTACACTTCATGAAAAGCCCAGGCTGCAAGCATATTTTTGAGCCCTAAATCATCTTACACAGTTAGTGTTATAGAGTATAGAGGAAACCCGCATTAACATGGTATGACCATAAATTGATATGTTTCCTTCCATGGCTGGACACACCAGGTCTGACCCAACTGTAAACAATCACCTGCGTTTGTGGCCTCATCATAGAGCTACTTTCCGGTGGACAAATTAACCTTGGGCCCTTTGTAAAAAAAGCCTGACATTATATGATGGAAGAGCAAATATGGGTTTAAGAGAGTAGGATTTATTACTACTCAGGACATAGGTAGTCTGTCATTGCCTTGAACCCTGGTTGCGTGGAACTGTAGAATTGTGTCAGGCACAACTAAGCATATACAGATTACAGATTGCATAGATAGCCACACTCCCAGATTTATCCAGTCTGGACACTCTGGTTTTGTTTCACTTTCTCTAAACAATGGCTTTAGAAATCATAAAAATTCCATGGGGATTTTTATGCAGACTGAATGCTGCAGTTGGATTTGAAATATTTGCAAATGAATCAGTCCCTTCAGGGTCGTGATTAGATTTGTCTTACAAGAACTCACTGCACCGTCACCTAAACATTACTCTTATCTCTGGTTGATAAAACAAACATTTTCTACATCTTCAGAACAGACTGAGTCAAACAATCTCAAGATTTTTTACAACTCTATGTGAAAAAAGCTAATAATGATTTCTTGTTCCAGAGAAAGAGCAGATCCCCTCCACATGCTTAGATGCTGTTTGAATCTTTAAGCTTTTGGGAATCAAAGGCTAGGTTCAGTTGGAAAACTTGAGAGCATTTGATTTGAGACAGGAATGTTTTACAGAACTGTAAAGACACAGTTGTGTTCTCTAAACAGTCACGTAAAAGGCTTTGGTTTGCAAATCATAAAAAATAATGTACGAAGTTGTCCGATAAAATTTTTGTAGCCCCTTACTCTGCCAATGCTGGATAGGAAATAGTGACCCAGCAGCCACCTGAGCAGTGATTTTTATTTTTTAAATATGAAGAGGTTCTCTTAGTAGAACTTCCCGGCTAACATAGATTTAGCTTGTTCTCCTTTCTCCTTTAATGCAGATATTATAACTTTCTATCTCTGTCACTTAGATCTGCTCTTCACTTTCTAATTCATGCAAGGTCACAAGGGATACATTAGCTGTAAATGTCCTGTTAAACCTAAGGAGAAAATCTTTGTTCAGTTTTTTTCAACTACATCCCTTTCTCTACTCAGTTCTTGGAACCAATTAAAATCAAAAGGTTTCTACTAGACAAGAAGGACAGAATTAGCCAACTCATATATAACAGTGGTGCTGAAACCAAGTCTTTCCTCAGTCCTCAGTTTGCTGTGCTTTATCAGGGTTCATAAGCAATATTTGAAAGCAAAACCAACCCAGATTATAAAATTAATGTGAACTAAAAATCAGATAATTCTGGTAGCATTTGGCATATCATGACCTCTTCAGCACTCCCATCACACCATTTCCAGAGAAATGAGATGTAAAAATACCTCCATATGCCCATTTTCAACAATGCATATCAGGAATCATATGTCCAAGTAATCTGTTGAAAGCACAACTCGAATTATCCTATGTACAGATCAGGAAGAGAATGTAAAAAAACATTGGAAAGAAATCATGGTGAACTAATTAATTAATAATTAGAGTGAAAAATTATAAAGAGCTTCTATACTTGAAAATTGACTGAGCTTTACAAATAAAAACAAAGAGGCAAAATGGAATCAGCAGCTGGAATAATAAGCAAAATAAAGGAAACTAACACTATAAAATGCAGAAATAATAATGTGCTTGAGATCTGTTGAAATTACCTCAATTTCTCCCTCAAGCCAGCAGTTATTTTTCTCTTAGTGGGAATAGTATAAGGTTGGCAGGTCTGCATCCAACCCACAGTACCATAGCCAGGAGAAAAAAACATCACTGAAAACCTTAACACAAAAGGAGCAGCTGCCTGAAAAAATAAATCACTGCCAAAATACTCAGACAGCCTATTCAAACACAAGCAAAGGAGGTAAATACTAGCAATTGCTAAACAAACCAAATGAAGCAATTGATGCTCAGATCTTGTGGTGCAAGGTAATAACGGCCCGTGCACATATTCACCCTAGTGTTCCTCTTTCTGAGGGGTAGAGATTGACAGGGGGATTGCTCTGGTTTCAAAAGTTCTTGCGTGACACTTGCACAAAATAAAAAGTTGGACAAGACATTTTCTAGTTTCAGAAATTCAGGAGGGACCAAGAGGGACATGACTTACAAGCAGAAACAAAAAAGACGGGGGAAATCTCAATCTTTTAATCTGTGGAGATGAGAAATCTGGATGGCATATGACTAAGGTTTGTAAAGCCATGAAACCAGTGGACAAGATCATTTAGAACTCTTATTCACCAAACTGTGCAAACTTTAAATTACAGACAGGTTTTTAAACCAATAGGAGCTTGATTTAAAACATCTGAGAGAAAGTGACTCTCTCTAGAGCGTAGTGAGCCTCTGCAATTTACACCGTAAGAGTTTGTGGATGCAGATGATATCAGCAGGTTCAGAAAAGTATTAGACAACTCATACACAATAGGTCCATAAAGAGATACTACAGGCAGAAAACATATAGTTCTAATATTTAGAAAGTCATACTCTTTCTAATACATAGTTTCTGACATGCCAGCTGGGTTAGTGAGGAGTACAAGGAGAAGAGACAGCTGAAAATGGTGCTTGTCTGCAATGCTGAAACAGCATCTCCTGTCATCTCTCAATGGAGAGGGAAACAGGGAGCTGGATAGAATCACGGTCTGACCCAGACAGGCATTTATTCTGTTCTTATGTTCTTCAGTGTGCTGTGAATATGCGCACTGTGCTAGCCAATTCATATTCTGTTGACTTCAACTACTTCATTACAAATGGCCAAAAAAGAAAAAAAAGAGTCTGGTCTAACAATGATCACACTAAGTTGGAATTTGAATTCTCTTCCAATGCATGAATTAGAGCTTGAATAGAAATATAGCTCATCAAAAAGTAAAGAAAGAAAAAAAGAAAGCAGGAAACTATTCTGCTATATTAACATGTTTAATTCTTTATGCAAGCTTTTGTTAGTAGAGCCCATACAACTGCTACAGTAAAAGGATACAGTTGTTTATGACATTATATAGAGTCTAGAGGTGGAAAATGACCAGGTAGGAATATGATTATCTAGTATTCAATTTGTGTGTGACATTCAGAAAGCGGCAGGAAGTAAATAAGGATAATTCCATCATTATCGTGTAGTGCTCACACTTTAATGCTTTTATAATGTACAGTAGTCTTTCTGGGCCTTTCCACAGTAATTGCTGGGTCGACTCGGAGTGCCATCAATATTCTGCAACTGCATTATACTGCATAATGCTAATGGTATTACAGAATGATAGCAGGCAAATAATTACAACATGAAGCAAAGGAAAAACAAGGAAGTGACCCAAGGAAGCACTGGGAAGACTGTATGGTATAACATACATATGAGGTGGGAAGGGAAATGGAAGCACTGCCTAGTTACCATTGTCATCTGTATGGCTTCAGCTGATGGATCTAAAAAGCTATTGCACCCAACCTGTTGCCACCAGAAGACTTGATTCAGTGTGTCTGTAAACACACACCTCTCCTGAGCATGTGAGGAAAACCACTGAAGGTCAGGCTACGGTCCACTTCAATAAGAAGTCACTTTCATGGACTTCTAGATAATGACCTGTGACATTGTCATTTCTGGAAGTTGTAAAAGAGTATACGTCCTCAAATTTCAGATACAAAGCCTAAATTGTCCTGATTTCTCAAGGACTACATAGTGTTTCATGGTAGAAACAACCAGTATTACATACTTCATAGAGACTTTTCTGGAGGATGTTGACTGCAACCTGGACATATGCAGAGAAAAATAAAATTGTTTCATAACTGGACAGGTTAGCTGAAACTTGAAAAAAACTTCATACCTGAAATCAAATGTTCTCTTCACCCAACAGGGCAAAGGAAGAAGAAGAAAATGTCTATACTCTTTTATAATCTATTTTCCTTACAATAAACTACAATTATTACAGCCAAAATATATCTTAGGATTTTTGTCCTTTACATTCTTTTCTCCAGGTTGAACTATACCAGCACTTTCAGCCTCTCTTGCTTGTCAGACTCTCCAGTCCCTCAGTCATGTTAATGGCCCTTCACTGGGCTCCCTCTAGTAAATCCATCTTGCTCTTGTTCTGTAGAGCCCAGAACTGGACGCAACACTGCAGATATGTCTTTGACAGTGCTGGGTAGAGGTGAGGAATCATCTCCCTTAGCTGGCTAGCAATGCAGTGTGAGAGGGGGCTTGATCTTTCCTGCAACAGAGCATTGCATTTTTGTCCAGCAGAGCCACTGAATCCGTTCCTGCAAAGCTGCTCTCCAGTGGTTCAGCAACCAGTGGGTACTGGTGCACAGACTTATTGTTCTCCTTGCAAGGGCAGGACTTGCTAGGAGAAGGAATTACAAGTAACCTCACCCCTGATAAGGCACAGCTGTGCCCAATGAGGATGAGTGTGATACAAGGGTGGGTTGGCTAGTCAGGGGAAGATCCTGTGGAAGGGGAACTGCAGGAATGGTTCAGAAGGCCTGGTGGGTGGGCTAAATGGGATAGGGAATTGCTTCTGTGAAGGATTTGCTGAGAAGTCAGTCTGGGTCTGCAGTCAGAGTCTGCAAGGGAAGTCTACAGTTGGAGTTGGAGGTAGCTGGAGTCAGTGAGTAGTTGGAGTCAGGATGGCTGAGTTGTGAAGAGAATAAACTCGGACCCTCCTCATGCTAACAAACAAGCGTGTGTGTCTCGGCTTGTTTCTAGCTCAAATGTGAGGTGTGCTGCAACAGGACTTGAGATTATTTTTTGCTGAACTTGGTGAGATTCCTGTTGGCCTGTTTCTCCAGAATGTTAAGGTCTCTCTGAAGGCTAGCACAACCCACTGGTGTATTAGCCACTGCTCTCAATTTTGCATCCTTCCCAAACTTCCTAAGAGTGTCCCATTGTTTCAGGTCAAAGAATTTGTTAATGTGTAGTGGATGTAGTGTTAACACTTGAGATCCTCCATGAGTGACTGAGCTCCAAGTAGACTTTGTGCAGCTGGTCACAGCCCTCAGAGCCCAACAGCTCAGCCAACTTTCATCCCACCTTTCTGTCAATGTAATTCATCTTCATCAGCTCTTCAGTGAGGATGTGATGAAAAACTCTGTCAAAAGCCTTTTGAAAATCAGGAAAACAACATCCAACCCAGTTTTCTCATGCCAGAAAGTATGAAATTTATCAACTATCATTCTCCTTTTGCAAATCCATGCTGACTTCTCCCAATCACCTTTTTGTACTTTGTGTTTGGAAATAGCTTTCAGAATTATTTTCTCCATCATCTTCCACATCTCCACCATCTTCCCAGAGGTTGAAGTGAGGTTGGCCAGCCAGGAGCTCCCCAAACTGTCTGCTCTTTCCCTTCTTGAAGAGCATAGTGAAGTTTACTTTCTTCCAGTCCTCCAAAAATTTGTGACATCACAGACTTTCAAGAATGATCAGTGGGTTTTATATAATGATACACAGTGTTTTTATCTCAGTCTCAAGGCAATGTGGTGGCACCCATGGTTTCTCTTTTCCCATGCAATTTAACCTACTTTATTACTTTCTGCAATACAATAGGGAGTAAAAGTTTAAAGAGCTGAAGTTCTTTCAGATTTCAGACTCAAAGAAAAGTGATGTAGCCAAAAACCTGCCTGTAGTTTGGTTTTTCCCAGTAATATCTATTGATCTTATATCAGCTGTTTCCTTTCCGTAGAAATTTTCTTGCTGCAGTTACATTCTGCCATTGCAGAATACCATCACTGCAAAAGGAGTTCAGCAATTTTTTTCTGCAGGAATTATTTGTAGGAAATAGTAAAGAATTATTCTGAATGTATGGAAAGTAATTAATTTATGACTTTATCAGAAATACTGGTGTGAGGCTGCTTTCCTTTCCTAAAATTCTGCTAAACTTTTGAGTTCCTGAAACTGTTAGGCACAGCCCTATACACAGCTGGAACTTTATATAGCTACACCACTAACAAAACTGATACTGTGCATCAGAAAAGCCATGCAGAAGTACTTGCTTAGAACAAAGAGACTTCTTTTGCACTGAATATTCTTGCTTCATGTGTTCTATGAATATACTTTAAAACACTATGTTGCTAGGCAATTTTTAACACCTCTTTTTACCACTTCATAGTGATGCTCTTGCGTTTTCTTATTAAATTTCTTTCTCCCTCCAGGATTCTCATGAACTATATGCTCCTAAAATTATTTCTAAAATGACTAACTTGATGTAAGAGAGGGAACTTGCCACTTCTGTAAAATGATAGGCCTTTCTGTTCCTTAAAACAAATTATGTTCCATGTCTGCCTTTCTGCTAACAGTGGTCTCCAGTGTGAGTATAGGTGCTCTGCTTTTAAAAGTTATGGTTAACTGCAGCCAGTCTCACTCTGGAAGAGAAACAGACCTTCTAAGTCACGCTGCTGTTAGCAATTAAGAACAAACAACAACAACAAAAAATGGGATTTAATGGCAGTACTTGCATATGAACTGAGAGTTTGGTTCTTAATAGAAAATACTAATCCACAAACACACTCCTTAAAAACAGCTGAGATGAACATTTACAATAATGGTTTTAGTTAAACTGTCCTTCTTACATTTCTGCAGGGAGATTTCAAAAAAAAAATCCCTGGATCTCATAGCATGACAAATTCCTCCCTTGCTCTATGTGGTGGGCTCACCCTGGCTGGATGGCAGGCACTCATCAAAGCTGCTCTCTCACTCTCCATCACAACTGGGCAGGGCACAGAAATTACACCATAAGTCTCATGAGTTGAGGAAAGGACCAGAACAGATCACTCATCAAGTACCATTACGGGCAAAACAAGGAATTTAGAGAAATTAATTGAATTTGTTAACAATCAAAATCAGAACAGGATAATACGAAGTAAACCAAATTTTGAAAACATCTTCCCCACAGGAGCAGATATCCAACTTGCAGCCCATGGTAAAACTCTGTGATGGAACAGCTGGATGACCAAAAGAAGGCATGAGGGAAGCCCAGGTCCTGGAAAGAACCTGTGGACCCATGGAGAGAGGAACATACCCTAGTGTGGGTTTTCTGGCAGGACTTGTGACCCCACTGTGTCAGCCTGTTCCTGAGGAACTGCACCCTGTGGAGGGCCCCACGCTGGAACAGCTCACGCAGAACTGAAGCCCATGGGAAGGACTCACTTTGGAGAAGTTCCTGGAGGACTGTCTCCCATGGGAGGGACCCCAGGCTGAAGCAGGGGAAGGAATACTTTCCCTAAGGAGGAAGCAGCAATTGAAACTTGATGAACTGACCACAACCTTCATTTTGCATCTCTCTGCAATGCTGCAGGAGAGGATGTATAGATCAGGAAGGAGTGAGGGGAAGGTGTTTTTGAGTTTGTTTTACTTCTCATTGTCCTGATCTAATTTTGATAGATGTGTAAGGAAGCCTTGAAAGGGTTTGTCCACATACACCCTGTTTATGCATTTGTTTCTGGGGACAAGAAATAAAGAGTGAGCTTTGATCTATGCTGGATGTGAACTCTAAACTGAACAGCTTGTGCCAGAGAGGAAAGGTGGGAGATTTTGTCTTCTCTTCCCTGCAGCAGGCCTGTGCTCTTGTCACTCAAAGATGAATAAAATGAAATGTTGGTTACAGCATGACAGTCCTGGCTGATAGCGGAACCTGTTGCAGTGTTCCAAATAGTGACCTGGCTTGGTATCTGAGGAAAAGAAGAGAGAAAATGTTTATACATTTCTTATACTTTCTGTATTTAGAACACTGAGCATTTTGTGCACTTTAGAGAGGCAGTTGAATTCTGATGAGTTCTCTAAGATGTTTTTTGTGGGTAGCCCTTTATACTTAAATGAAATCTTTAAATTCAGCTAATTTCCAACATGGCTAGAAAACAACCCAGGCAGATACCCTGACATTACCCCAAAAGACCTCTAATGAGGTCTCATCTGGTATAGACTGTACAGAAATATTTGTCCAAAAGAAGAATATGGAGCCACACTTGAGATGAACCTGAGAAAAAAAAATCAATTATAAAATGGTAATCATTTTGTGATAAGAATTAAAGTAAATTATGAGTTACTACTATTCACCTAAGATATATTTAAGTAAAAATTTCAAATATATTGTGAAATAGGGTGCTATCATTCTGATAGAAGTGTATTCACACAATGGCTACATTTAAATGGAAAATGGGAATTTAAAAATTAAGTGTTAATAGAATATTGGAAGGAACCTTTAAAGACATTCTAGACCAAACCAACTGCCATGAGCAGGGACATCTTTCACTATTTAAGTTGCTCAAAGTCACATCCAACCTGGCCTTGAGCACTCCCAAGGCTGGGGCACCCACAACTTTTCTGGACAACCTGTTCTAGAATATCTCACCAGCCTCATCATAATTTATTTCTTATGTCAAATCTAAATCTACACTCTTTCTGTTTAAAACCATTTCCCCTTGTTCTATCAAGAAGATGTCCATATTTTTGTCTGTTGCCTCACCTGGATAATTGGAATTGGATCCCAGACTGAGTTGAGCTAGATCACAGCTCAGAAGACTAGAGAACTTTGCACCACAGAACTCTTGCCTGTCTGATGGTACCTGAGAGAAAGAGAAGGGCAAAGGTGCCAAATAATAGTGAGGACAATACAGAAAAACAATGCAGTTATGGAGTTTTCTCTTTTTCATCGAACCCTCTGCAACATCTAAAGCTAAATAGCACTGCTTTTCTTTTTTTTGCTAGAACATTTGGAGAAGGAAGTAGGGGAACACACTTATACCTCTGCAGTCTGGCAAAAGATTTGAAGACATGATGACTTCCAGTCCTGGGGACACCAACCAGACATGTGGGTCAGACCTCCCAAGAAACAGAATGTGAGAGGATCAAATATTTAATTTAGTCTCTAAGTCATCTTGTGTGTGGTGGCTTTCTGTCTCTTTTTTCATAAAGCACACATTGGAAAAATGCCCTTAGGAGCTTCCTGGAAGTAAACATAAAACCATTGTTATTTCAGCCAGTACACTGTTCTGATTTGTTTAAAGACTTTTTTTCCTTTTTTTTTTTTTTAACTATGTTTAATGTAGCATTATGTCTGTCTTCAATTTGTGATAAAGAAGGGTGAAATTAAACACAGTTGTCAATAGCATGTAAAAGCAGTGAGATACACAGCAGGACTAATAAAGCAACACTTCTGCAAGTGTCAGACAGCAAAGTTTCTCCTGATAAACCAGAGGATTTGTCCACCATTAATGGGTGTCTTAGCAGGGGCCTTTTGGCAAAGATTTTTGTTGGGTGGGTTTTACCTCACACAGCTTCTGACTGGTGCAACGTTCATGTCTGTCTTAGTCTCCTGCAGTTAACAGATTCTTTCATGATGTACTGAAAGTGAAATATGCCACAAAAGTGCTTGGGAGATTTTTATTTTGCTGGTCAATCAAAACAGTCCAGATGGCTGGCAAAGGTGTAAAGGCAAATGACAGAGTCAGCAAAGTTGGTCCCTAACAGGCCATTGCTTCAAAGCTTTCAGTCAGTGGTCTGGGATATTAAAGCAAAAGCAAAGTTTTCACTCAAACTCTTTCAAAACGAGATTAACAGATGTACTTACTCCACCAGGAAAGAGACAGCAAAAATTGTGTACATTCAGAGTAAAAGTAGTCTTAATCTTACTTTATGGATAAAATATCATAAATTCCCCTTTTGACACTTTGTCTTGGTATATCTATATATCCCACTATTCCAGTGCTCATTTTTAGGCATTCAACCTTTCACATCCAACACAAAGATCATTTTAACACCAATTTCAGCAATATGAATTCCATTAATGGAATAAAGCACCTGAAAGTTCCCAATTCCCTTTGTAGATCTAACCTTTGAAACCTTTGTAGACTGGTTCAAGAAAGAGGAATTCAGCCTGAAGCAGATGCAGGGAAGACCTGTTTTGGCAATCAGAGGAGTAGAGAGTATATTTTGTGTGAAAACTTAATGCTCAGATAGTTTAACAAAACAAAGGTGATAGAGAGGTGATGCAATTGATTTTTATAAATACATCAGAATGAAAGTGGAGTTATTTAATCTGAAGAAAGTGCTGTTGCAAGCCCCATAAGACACAGACTGCCCAAAGAATACATTAAAATTGGATATTGGAAGAAAGGTTTTATTTGCTGACACAGCGAAGTCCTAAAAGAGCCATCCAGCAAGGCAAATGAGGAAGAATGGAAAGCATATAATTTTAAATGAGTTCCAACCACCGAAAGGATGGAGTCTACTGGTGCACCTGAATTACTTGTGACAACAAGAGGCTGGAATTAGTTTCCTGGTTGCTGGAATATGCTCACAGTTTTGTTATATTCTCAACTGCAGATATGTGGAGTTTTAGTTCATGTTTTGCTAGAGTTAACCTGCAGCTTTAGCAACTTATTCTAGGTATGGAATGAGGTTAGAGGTGCAATTTTATTGTCACTGATAACATCAGATGTCCATGGCAGTCTTTTGCTATTTTCTCTGAATCTCTAGCTACTCTGTGTCTCTGCCACAGCAAGTTCCAGCTCAGGCAACCTGGTTTAAGGCAGAGCAGCAGTTCCAGCTGCATCATTAAAAGATAGAGATCTGAAAGGGATGAAAACTATCCCAGGCATGTCCAACCATACACATCCATTTGATACAGCAAAAACTTGTGTGCTCTCTGGGCAAGAAGCAACTCTGCCCCAGGAGGCAGTTTTACAAAACAGAGCTGTTGAAGAGCAAATCAAGTGCTAAGAAATGCCCTCTTTGCTTCTAGTTCAGACATGCTGGGATGTGCTGTCTGGTCCAGATGTGTCCCGAAGGAGTAAGAGCAGAGCATTGCCCTCCCTTCTTTTCATCCCAGCTCCCCAGAGTGAGGAAGAAAGGACATGTCCCTACTATAGCTCCAGGACTTTTGAGCTACCCTGATAAAGAAAAATAACCAAGTGTTCCCTACTTTTCCTTACTTTCTTTGTGGCCCAATTCTGTTTTCTACTTATTCTGTGAATTTTGATGTCTTATTGGATCTAATATGACCTTAATAGTTTTTTCAGTATCAGAGATGCTCTACTGTAGCTCAATGAACAGGAAAAAGAGTATTAAGCATCAATGAGTGTGCTTTTCAGTAGTTCCAAGATGTAAATGAAAAAAATAATAAGTGCAAGATATGTATGGGAGCATCTTGTTGTTTTTGCTGGGAGTTTCTGGCACTATTGTTTTCTGGCTGCTATGAAAATGAGATTTGCATGCTGAGAACAGCCTTCAAAGCACTCCTCTTCCATTGGAAGAAGGACAGGACTCCTAGAGGAAGGCCTCTTCCAACCTCTGTGAATTATCCCAGGAGCCCAGAGCTGTGCTTTATAATCCAGTTACTACTCACAGTTATGTTATCTCAATAGAGGAGGAAATGCAAAGCTCTTCCTACAATTCTGGCCCTACAGAAGCCAACCTGTTTTACCAATGGCCTCAAGAGAGTCAAGATTTAAAATCTCCATTAGATCTGAATTCCACTACTGCACCCTGGCCTCCATTCCAGTACATAAATCATAGCATTTCTCAAAATTATCATCCTGCAGTACTTAAACCTGGCACTTTTCATGGGGTGGCAACCCAGTTCAGTATAATGGTGCAATTATGCAGGGCAAACCAGGGCAAACTAGGTAGGCCAAATGCAAAAGCCCCTCTCCCTAGAGAACCCAAATCAGTTTCAGCAGAACAAAGGCTTTTGGTCAGGCTGCTGTCACAGAAGAGGGCTGGTGGCACATTGTTAATTTTACTGATGATAAATGTGCTTTTTATGTTCAAGATCATAAGCAACATACATTTAACAGCCTGACATACTCAGAAGAAAACAAATTTTCTTTCTGCACAGCAGATGGAAATTATAGATGTAAGAGCTGGGAAAAAAGCAATAATATCCATAAATCTTGTATTTTGTCAATCTATTTCAGTCTGTACAATTAGAAAAGTTATCAGTGACATCACAGCTCATGATACATACCCACTGAAGTGTCCCCTCTGGGAAGATCAGCATGTCTAACTCATTGTAAGAGTAAGATATGTGCATCATTTAAACTACATTAAATTCCCAGGTGATGAGTGGGGTTATCTGGAATCTATGCAATTATACTGCACATGGAGCTGATCACAGACCCCAGGGAGTGCTAGGATTTACACAGCCTTCTCTGAATGCACTAAAAAGGAGATCACTGCGATGATTTTCATGATGTTGATTATTCTCATGATCCATACCAAACAGATGAGGATTTTTTCTTTCATGGATACATAAGGATTAGTATAACTCAAGCAGACAGTAGGAAATGCCAGGGGAAGTATATGTTGGTAGCTCTTTCTTCTTCATTTCCTGTGACACCTATCTCAGGGAAGGGGAACAAATGCCTCTGTGACATCAGGTTAGATTCATCCCATCATAGCCTATACCTGAGTTTGTCAAGCCAATGTTTTTTACAGCAAGCAGAAAAAACATGGAAATTTCAGGCAGAAGTAATTTGATTTCCTTTAGGCCTCTACTTTTAAGAAAGGTCATGCTTTAGCATCTGTTTCTCTCATCACTTAAAAAAAGTAGCTCAATAGAGAAACTCAGGTGTAGACATCTGTTTTGCCAGATGAATTACACCCTGTGATTTAGTTTAAAACTCCCTCTTGACCTCAGGTTTGGGTTGTTTTGTTTGTTTGTTTTTTCATGAATCAGAGTGGGACTATATTGTGGTCATTCTGTGCACAAGCAGGAACTGATCTGGCAGAAGGGAGCCTGGGCGTTTGCCTTCTCACTGACTTTCGACAGTGTGAGCATGATGCTGATGCAGCGCAAGCTACATAAAACCTGTCTCATTCCTACCTTATCCAGATTTTCTCTACATTAGAGCCTACTGATTATTAAGCATGTTTGAGAAATGAGACATATGGCTTCTAGACCTATGTTATTCAGAGGAGGGAACCCTAAACTCAGGGTTGTTTTGTACTGGAAGAAAAACGTTATCAATACATTGGGAACTCTCCTTCTTTCCTGTTTAAGTTGGGCACATATCCAGGAGTGTGAGAACATGCAGGTTCATAAGAAGAAAAAAATAAAGTGGAGAACTTGAGTCCAGTCTGAGTCTTCAAGTAATCCTCTTCAGAACTCACTTATTGGAAAAGCTGATTATGATAAGAACTGATTTGTATCAAGTTCATGACTATCTCCAAAATGAGGTGAGGTTTTGTTTTTCTAATTAATTCTGTCTGCTTTTTTTAGAAATTAATCCATATCTATTAACACAGTAAAATTAGGTAAGAAACTCTGTTTCCTGAAAGATAACACCACTGCTGCAGGGAATAATGCTTCCAGCATTCCAGCTTACCAAGGGTTTGCCACTATGGAAACATGGCATAATCAGTGCTTTCAAGAGCTATAGTTCCAATTATAATGCTAAACATATGATGGTTCCCTTGCCTTTTAACTAGTGTTGCAGGTAACAAAAAAAACATGCTGTACTGCCTTGGCCAATGAGTTTTCTTCTGTTCCTGTGTAGTTATTGCAGTTTATTTTTCTACATGTGCTTCAATCATCCACTTTAATGATCCTCTTTAACCACTAAAAAATGGATTAATGACCAATTTCAATTTTAAAAAACTCCTAAAAATAAAATTTAACAGTGCTAGGAGGACAACAAGATCAGTCTTGGATCTAACCAAGTATTCAGCCTCCCACAGTGAGGAATAGCAGATGTTATTGCATGCAAACAGAGCAAGTATGTTGTGATGTTGATCAAATACTTCAGAGCCTGTAGCTGACAGGTTTTTGAGCCAAAGTTCTTATGTTTGCTTATGACTGGGAAGATAAAGAAGTTAATAAGAACCAAGCCTCTAGTCAACTGCAATGGTGAGTTTTTTTCTGAAATTCTATGTTTTAAAGAACAAATGGAAGGAAAAAGATCTAACTTGTCTTACACTTCTAAAAGACTCTGTAAAAACATATTCCTTCTCTTCCCACTCCCTGGTCCTAGCCCTTCTCTGGAATCTGGGTTCCTAAACATAAGAATTCCCAAAATTTTGCGTCCAGCAGCCAGCACTGCACACCTTTCACTTAAAGTGCACTGATACAACTCTTCATGGGGGGCAGTGTCCCCCTGTGCTTGTGAAGTGACAGCGGGCAGTAGTAAGTTGATGTCTTCTATACCAATCTGAAATATGTCTGTTGGACCAATATAGAAAGGTCCTGAAGAGTGGTGTGGTATCCCTCTGGTACCTGGTGTTACCCTTTGGAGGTCAGAGACACTCAGTTGCTCATGGATTCACACTTGATGCCACACTTTTTCTCAGTTCTGATCACTTTTGGCTCTGGATTTTTCAGGATTTTTTCTTTCCCTCTAAATAGTGACCATATCAAATAATCCTGTTTTCAGTTGCACAGTGTTTTTATCTGTTAACTTAAACAGACAGCCTGAGTTTTCTCATGCAATTACATAATGCAGTATCCATTGACAGGTATTCTCACTCACCAATATCCAATAGCCTTCTAATCCTCGGGATAGCAAGTGTCAAATTTTAATGTGTGCCCAGGTGCCTCTCCACATCTATGGCTCCCTTGCATCTACAAACCTGATGCTTGACCCCTCTGCATTTGAAACAGACATTTTCCTTCTCCACACTTCCCAGTATAGTCACTACAAGGATTATAGACTGGATGCATATTTTCTTCAGAGTGGCAAGGACACTGCACAATCTGGGAATGTATTTCAAGTCACAGCAACATGGAATCAGTTAGGTTGGAAATGACCTCGGAGATCATTGAATCCAACCTGTGACTGAACGCCATCATGTCAAGTAAACCATGGCACTGAGTGCCACATCCAACTTTTTCTTAGATGCCTCCAGTGATGGTGACCCCACCACCTCCCTGGGGAGTGCATTCCAATGTCTAATCGCTGTTTCTGTGAAGAATGTCCAGTCTAATGTCTTTGCCTCTCATGGCATAGCTTAACCCTATGTCCGCTCATCCTGTCACTTGTTGCCTGGCAGAAGAGATGACCTGGCTGCACCCCCCTTTCAGGCAGTTGTAGGATGATAAGGTCTCCCAAAAGCCTCCTTTACTCCAGGCTGAACACCCTCAGCTCCTTCAGCTGCTCCTCATCAGTCTTGCACTCCAGACCCTTTCCCAGCTCCATTGCCCCTCTGCGGACACGCTCCAGCCCCTTAATGTCCTTCTTGTAGTGAGGGGCCCAGAACTGTAACACAGGATTGGAGGTGTGACCTCACCAGTGCTGAGCACAGAGGCACAATCACTGCGCTGCTCCTGCTGGCCACACCATTCGTGATACAGGCCAGGATGGCATTGGCCTTCTTGGCCATCTGGGCACAGCTGGCTCATGTTCAGCTGCCATTGACCAGCACTCCCAGGTCCTTTTCCACTGGGCAGCTTTCCAGCCACTCCCCTCAGTCTGTAGCACTGCCTGGGGTTGTGGTGAGCCAAGGGCAGGATGTGGCACTTGGCCTTGTGGAATCTCATACCCCTGGTCTCATCCCATGTAGTGTAGTCATGGCTCCACAGCATGGGGTTTCTAAAACAATTGCCATGGTTTTATTTAGGGGCTTTAAACAAAATTTTCTGTGAAACTCAGGCTGATGTGAGCATAAAAACCTTGGACAGGTTTGGACTGATAGTTAATGAAATGCCAGGTAATTTGGAAACACAGAAATATAACAAGGAATATTGAAATGCATTAACAATTTGAGCCTCTCAGATCCACTCACTGCTACCTACCCATGGCAACTTTCACAATTCCTTCTCTTCTGTAGTCAAGTTCTGCATTGACAGGTCTGAATTTACATTCTTTGTTCATGATGTGGATGTTGCCAGAGGTCCTAGCTGCTGAGACAGCTACATGCTCAATTTATTGTCACAAATGTTGACTGATCCTGTTAAATTTGTGTATATGTGTGAATTTGTCATTTAAACTAGATATTCCCTAGGGATTTATAATATTTATAATGTCACCAGGATTATCTTGAATCTAATTTGCATATTTTCTGTTTATCAAGATTTATTTTTTATAGAGACAAACACTGAAACAACATAAACCTTTTGTAAGCAGTAATTAGGGACTGGAAGTGGTTTCCAGAAGAGTCTAGTTATTGGACTCCACCTGGGCAATCTATTTGTGATTTGTTTCAATTTGCAAATTTTTACAATAAAAAAAAGGATCTCCCTCTCTTGGTGATTGTTTTGAAAATTACCTTTCAAAAAATTCAGTTTTAAACACAACCTTCTCCAGAAGCTTTCTGAAGTGGAGAGCAGTGTTCTCTCTTCTCTGCTGGGAACAGCCTATTTCAAAACTGAACAGAGAACTCTTTGAAAGCAAATTCTTTGGAGCCCACTTCGGTTCCAGTGGTAAAGCCCAGCCACTGGCATTTTTGTTGCTGAAGGGAGGGAATATAGACTTAAATCCACCTGCTTACTACCCAGATAATGCAGCAGCAATAGCTGCTAGCAGGAACCTGTTTGAAGAAACAGGTGCAGAAATAGCAGAAAATGAAAGTAAATAGGGATATAAGAAAAATGTTGCGATTGCCAGTAGAGTATAAGGATTTCAGAAGTGAAATACGAGTTATATGCAAGACATATTGATTATGCGGGGAGAACAGCCAAGGCTAGAGTTGCATTGCATGCAGTTGGCAACCTTCGTCCCTGTTATCACCATCACTACTTTCTGGAATTCATCCATCTGTAACTGTCAGTCCTTTCCCATGTGGACTCTGCTACTGGCTCCATGGTGGATGGGGCAAAGAAGGGAAAAATGCAATCCTGACCTTTGCAGCTGGTCCCTGGGGCAGCAGCAGCAGGAATTTGTGTTCATTTACTTCCAGCTGATGCCCCTGCATGTTCTTCTTCTCCCATTACTCCTTGCTGGAGCCTTGGTTACACCTACATTATAATTTACCAGGTGGTGCTATTTAGACCATACAGCTGGCCTGAATCCCCCTGCATTTTCCCTAGATCTGTCTCTCTGCAGCAACTTGCTTTGAAGTTACATGAACTATAGCTGTGTGAGCCACACCTCCGATTGGAACACATGTTTTAAAGCCTTACCATGAAACAATTCATGGTCCCCTGCCAGCCAGGTGGCACCAGTGCAAAGGTAGGTGGGAGGCACAGAGAGACCACTGGGTCACCACTGGTACCCTGTTCCCAGGGTACCCCGATTGTGTGTAGGCACACACAGTGCTGTGTCTGACACACAAGATGCCCTGACAGGTTGCTTCCTCAGGCAGACCCTCTGCTTCATAATAGGCCTAGAACAAGTGTTTTTTTCAGTGTAGAATGTGTGTGGATTTGACACAAAGCATGTTGTAAAAATGTGGTTCAGAGTCTGGGAAGTGGTTTTGACACACAGAAGGAATTTAAGGCATATAAATGCTGAGATGAGAGCTGCCTGTCTCAGGAGATGGAGGTTTTTAGAGGTGGAAAGGTATAAGGACTCTTTGCAAAGAGTGTAGGAATCCCCCAAAACGGCTGTGAGCAGTTTTCAAGCAGTTTTCATGCTTTTCAAAAAAGAGCCTGTAATTGCTGAAATAAAGGAGTGGCAATAATTTGCAGTTCAGCAGGGAACTCTTAGGTGCTGTGGTGTTTTGCTGGAGTGGTTAATGAGAAGATAGACTAGGAAGTTACCACTGTGACAAATCTCTGTTAATTAGGACAAGGAAACCAACAAATAGAAGAGATGTTTACAAGAGAAACAGGAGGCACAAAGATCTGTTCGGCTCTTTATAGGGTGCTATCTCAGATTTAATGGAACACCTAAAGCTGGTTAAATCAAAGTGTTACATTTCAGCACAGATTTTAGAGTGAAACATTTTCCCAAATGCTGGGTCTGTGGCTAGTGGCACATTTTATCTCTGTCCAACAGCTCTTTGCTGACCCAAGTGATCATTTTAGTGTGATGAGCTGCAGTATTTCACCAGGAAGGAAGCTGAGGGTGTCCACCTACACTGTGTGAATGATGTTTTAAACCAGGGACACTCTCAACATGTCTGCCTCCAGCTGAAAACTTTATTTTGCTTGCAAGGCTGGGTTTTGCTCTCCTGCTGTCTTCTGACCTCCATCTTGATTAAAATTCAGCAGTGAAGGTAACAGTAACAGGACAGTAACAGAGGAGCCTTAAATGTTGAGGAAATAAGCCAAACAAAAAGGTGGCAACCATGCTCTGAAAGACAGATTTTCAGTTCTTAGGTCTAAAGAAAATAGACCTAGATCTCAGAATAGTGTACTGGAAGTTTTGGTCATGTAGGAGAAGATGGCAGATTTGTTGGGAATTACCACTGTACTGAAACATGCCTCTATTGCCTAATGAGGGACAGCACACAGCTCCCTGAGCTCCTGGAGGTGATTGCAGTGAGTCCACATGGTACATTATTAGCCCAGCGTTGTGCCTGAGACAGTCTTTGATGCTGAGGAAGACAGATAAGCCCTAGGAAATACCACACCCTGACCCTATCTGCTTACAATTTGAAATTAAGGTGTTTTATCCCACTCCCTGTGCCTTTGATTCTGGGACTGTTACCGACAACTAAGTTCAGGTCTCCCTGCATGGGACCAGTCACAACTTGGGACAATTTGGAAAGAAGGACTCAGCCTTCCTGCAAAGTTTGATCTTGCTGAAGGAGCTGCCAAGCACTGAATGTTGCAGCTGCAGAGCAGATCATAATCACACTCCAGAAGTTGGGACACTATAATATTCAGAAATCATTCTGAACAGCACACTAGAAAAAGACTGGATATGGCACACACTGCCATGGTTTAGTTGATGAGGAGGTGTTAGGTCATAGGTTGGACTTGGTAATCTCAAAGCTGTTTTCCAATCTAGTTAATTCTGTGATTCTGTGATTAGTCTTACAGTTGGCAAAGGGTTAACTTTAGCACTGGTAAATCTGAGGAGGTTTTAGTGAACTTCAGTGGAGACAGGAATCACCTGTGATACATAAAGATTAGGAGCAGTCTTCAGATCTTCACAAAAGTCAGTGTGGTGGTTTTCAGGTGACCCAGAAGGAGACTACACTGCTCTTACAGCATAGCAAATTGGCATGGGATTAAGCACACCCTGCCCCATGTTTTCAGCTTCCTGTTCATTGAATGTGGGCTCAAAGCCACCTTAAATGTGTATTGACACAGCTCACTTCTCAAAGGGTATTAGCTCAGGCTGTGGCTTTGTCCAACTGGAGACCATTTTATGCAAGCCCTGTTTAAAGTTTAATCCTCAACCAATTTACCACATCCAACTCCCTGTAACCTCCACCAAGCCCTTCTGCCCATCTGCAATGACAATATCAGGCAGACAAAAAGGACTCATATTGTCTCCTGGAAGGGCTGTGGCACAGTCATCTGGAGAGCAGCGAGGGCTTGTAGGCAGGATTCAAATGGGATTGCATTTAGGTTACTGGAAAAGACACTGTGGATACACAGTGCTGGATTTCAGCTTCAAACCTCTCCAAGGAAGCATCTGTTATCGGATGGACAAATGCAGTTCAAAAAAGTGAGGTATGGATATCTTCCAGACTACTGGACCATGGTAAATTCAGCTCAGCCTGTGATCACATTCATCCCTGACAAGGTGCCAGCTGTATTTGGCTGCAGTTGACCAGTCCCAAGTGGCACATGGACCGAGTTGTGGGTGAGCCTGAAGTTACATTCTGGCTTATGCTGGTGTTTAGGAATGGCTTTCCTCAGTTTAGTGAACCTGAGCTGCTGCTCTGTCCCTTTACCCCCTGTGACTGAAAGCAGAAAAGGCAAAGATCATGGGTTGAGATAAGAGCAATTTACTGGAAACAGCAATGAGATAAGAAAATGAACAGCAGCAGCAACAATATTAATAACAAAAGTGTACAAAAGGGAGTGTGATCTATAAGCAAAATATTCACCAAACTTGAAGCAATAGTGGATGGTTTCCTTTTGTTTGACCAGAAGCAACACCATTCTTTCAAGAAGCAAGACCTCCCTTTCCCTCACCCCTGGTAATGATGTGAAGTGGTGCTGAATAATAGTGGGGTCTTGGCCATATCCCTTCCTGCTGAAACAAGGACAAATTGAATCTGCAGGTAGTTCAGGGTGCAAGTCTTACTGACTGCGCAGAACAAGGTAGCCTAGGTGTAAAGAGGCTGATAACTGCTTTCATATATTTCTGGGTCATCAGCCATTGCTATATTTCTTGGTCTGCTTTAATACATGAGCAAGTTCAATGTTCTGCTAGGAAAGTATTTGGATTTTTATTAAATTTACTAGTATAGACAAAATCTAGATGATACATGTGCCACTTTAGAAGAATTTCAGAGAATCATAGGATGTTAGAAGTTGGAAAGGACTTTAAAGATCATCCAGTCCAAATGTCCTCCCTACTGCATTGGACAGGGACACCTCCCACTCACCAAGGTCTCTCATGGCCTTATCCAGACTGGCCTTGGATACTGCCAGGGTTGGGGCATCCACAGTCTTCCTGAACAACCTGTTCCACTGTCTCAGCATATTACAGGAAATAATTTTGTCCTAATATCTAACCCATATTTCCCCTTTTTCACTTTGTACCCATTATTCCTTGTCCTCTCACTAGTGTTTTATGAAAAGTCCCTTGCCAGGTTTCCTGTAGGCCCCCTTCAGATACTGGAAGGTTTCTATGAGGTCTCCATACAACCTCCTCTTTTCCGGGTAGATCAACCCCAAATTCCTCAGTCTTCACACAAGAGGTGCCCCAGGCCTTTTATCAACTTTGTGACCATCCTCTGGACTTGCTTCAATAGTTCCATGTTGTTCTTATGTTGAGAATGCTAAAACTGTACACAGTACATTTCAGAAACTGATCCTTTTGAGCAGTTGTCATTGCCCATTTCAGATCACCTTGAGCTTTTGGGATCCTCAAAATTGTACACCACTCTTCAAAAAACAGAAGCAGAAGCCATTACAGCAATGCTTTTCAAGATCAATTTGAAAAGTGTTAGTAGTCTTCTGTTTGAAACAGTTTCTTTTTCTAGGATTTAATTTTATTAATTAGTATCCAGCTCTAAAAATCTGAAGCAGAGGTAGAAGGATTCAGTCTCTTTCAGATTATCATCAGTAAAGCACTTTCCTTCAGAGCTGCCAGATAGGGAGGAATACTTATATGTCATTATTGCTATTGTCTGATGATACTTCACTTTAGAAGCCCAAGAGTATTTCAAGCCTCATCAGTTCAACCAAAACTCTGGTACGTTGATTTTAATGAGCTCGAATACTTGAATGGTGCAAAACAGAATAACAGCTGTCATTACTGATTTTTACTTTGGTGTTTGATGATTTAAATGCATTGAAATAAAGACCCCTGATATAGAGTTTCAGTTACATTTTAAATGTCTTTTGAATAATTCTTCATTCAAGCATTTGCAGTCTCTTGTTTAACTGAGCAGCAGTAACAATTTTCATTGCATGTGCTTATACCTATATGAAGTACTGGAGACCTGTAACAGGTTTGATGTTGCTGGGTACTAAATGTGCAAGGAGGTGGCCAAAGGTCAGCACCACTGAGGGGCTGTCTCCATGAAAAGTATGGGCTGACAGCAAATTAGGAAACCAGCCTCTTTGGAAGACTTTGACGAAAGGTTGCCAAAAAAGGAACCTGCATAAAGTAGAATAGAATAGAATAGGATAGAATAGAATAGAATAGAATAGAATAGAATAGAATAGAATAGAATAGAATAGAATAGAATATTTCAGTTGTAAGGGACATGCAGTGATCATCCAGTTCAACTGCCTGACCACTTCAGGGCTGAGAACAAGTTAAAGCATGTTGTTAAGGGCATTGTACAAATGCCTCTTAATCACTGACAGGCTTGGGGGGCGCCAGCCACCTCTTTAGGAAGTCTGTCCCAGTGTCTCACTACCCTCTTGGTAAAATAATGCTTCCAAATGCCATGTCTAAACCTTCTCTGGCACAGCTTTGAACCACTTCCATGTATCCCATTACTAGATACCAGGGAGAAGAGCTCAGCCCCTCCCTCTTCACAGCCCCTCCTCAGGGAACTGCAGGGAGAACTGGGTTTGCCCCTCAACCTCCTTTTCATTCAGACTAGACAAACCTGGAGTTCTTAGCTTCTCCCTAAAGGACATTCCTTCCAACCCTTTCACCAGCTTTGTTTCTCTCTCTGGACACATTCAAGGACCTTCGCACCTTTCTTAAATTGTGTGATCCAGAACTGCGTTCAGTGCTGAAGGGGAGACTGCACCAACACTAAATGCAGCGGGATTCAACTGGCTGGGTATGCTGTGTTTAGAGTCATGGAATCATTTAAGGTAGGAAAAGACCTTTAAAATCATGAAATCTCACTGTAAACCCAGCTCTGACAAGTTCACCACTAAACCACGTCGCTATGCACCGCGTTTGACACACCTCAGGATGCAGTTTTCCCTCCTGGGTGCCAGAGTACTCATCCGACCCATACTGAGCCTGCTGCCAACCTGCAGCCCCAGATTCTTGTCTGTAGGGCTGCTTTCCAGCCACTCCTCTCTCACTTCCCACTTCTTCCTGGTCTTCATCCCAGGTGCAAAATCTAGTGTTGGTGACTGTAGGAATTGCACACATGGTTCAATAACTCTAGGAAGGTAGGGATTGTGTTAGACATGTGCTAGACTGGCTTCTAGACACCTTAGGCAGGATTTATCTTGCCTTACATTTTGGATGTCTGCAATGTAAATTAATATATTGATATGCTGATATTGATTACTGGTCATCTTACACTGTGTTGTTAATCAATTACATGAGCCTTTCTGTGGCAGGTGATTCATCTCACCTATCTTATAAATGTAAGTAAGTATGAAAAGAAACAGAATTGACACTTTCAGAAACATTTTCTGAAAGTGTTCATTCATCCTGTAAATGATAAAAGCATAGATCATAATTTGGTCTTATAAATACGACCTTTGATTCAAGGAAATCTTCAGGTGCCTCATGTGGCTAGGAAGATATCTTTGGATCCATCTTCAGTATTTAAGCACTTACAGTTAATGTATTTTTCATTTCTTGTGCCAAAGGATTACCTGGATCTTGCCCTCTCACTTTATTTGTTTGTACAGCCACAGGAGAGGGACATAAGCAAAATCTTTGGAGATAGTCTGGTTTCTAGTCTGTTCCACATGAGCATATCTATGTGTTTAGGACAATGGCCAAGTCACAAGTGACTCCCCATGTAGAAATGTATCTTGAGCTTCTTGCAAACCTTAGCCTCCCCAAGAGTTCATTTCCATTCACACATCTGTCATCTTTTCCCTGGACCACTTAACTGCACATGTCATTCACAACCTTTAGGGGTTGGGGATGTAACACATTCATTGTCACTCCCATACTTGCCTGGCATATCTTCTACAAGTAATCATCCAGGTTTAGTCATCTTCTTCGCCTTCCATAGCTGCTACCAAGTATGAAACCTCTTCTCTGTGTAAGAATATCTACGATTTCTTTCATCTTTTGAGTATATCTAAAAGACCCATTGTGTGAAACAGTTTAAAAGACCTCCCTGTTGGACTGATACTATAGTTCCCAATGTACATGTTAAAATATCTTGGGCTTTGGGCTTAAATGAGATGCTTTTTATGATCAGTGATCTGTGGTGAAAGTGAGACACCTGAAGAGAGCAATTAGAATCTAACATAGGTAGAACTGCTATTTCCAAGTATTTCACTCTTTTCATCTGCATTTTTCAGAGCTGACCAAAAAAAACCAAAGTCCCACTTGAGCTAGGAAAGAATCTAGGTCTTATCCAATATTAATGGAAAGACAGTGATCAGTCTGATCAGTCTGTGTGTCCTGGGATAAATAAATTCCTATCTCTGGAAGCTGACAGCATCATACTATAAAAAGTGCATAGAACAAGTTCAGAGCTGCCCTAATCTCAGAGATGAATAATTGAACACTGGAATATTTTGGCTCTAAGTATATTTAAATACTAAAATCTGGGTTTAAGCAAAAAACATTCAAATGAATGTTGACCCTACTTCCTTCTCTGCTCTTCCCCCTTCAGAAATTTGAAGCCCTGATTTGTAGAGAGAGAGAGAGAGAGAGAGAGAGAGAGAGAAATAAAGAACAAATTAATTCTGTGAAATACATTTTGTGGGGAAAAATACCAGATGCAAAGAGAAATTAGTTTCAATGTGTATACACCAGAGCACTAACATTCAGCTGGCTGAAAAATCTGCTAGTGAAATGCCAAACTTTTGATAGGATTTATTTTTTTCTTCGGTTCAGCAGATTCCTTTTTCATTACTGTAAGAAATATTGTATAGTGAGCAAAGCTCGGGATAAAGTATATCAACAGCTTCAGCTGTTGAAAGAGCATTCATGTGTATGATACAAAGGATGACGGGAAATGTCTTTTACTACAATTGTTACCTCTGACCCTCTCTTCCTTGTCTTCCAGAAGATGAACCTGATACGTGGTAGAGTTTACAGCAAGAAATCTATTGACTTTGAAGTGCTGGAATGTTGCCATTGAAGCAAGGAAGAAAACAAAGCAAAGCAAAACAAGCTTACTCTTGACATTAAAGCCAAACGCAACTGAAATCACAAAACTCCAGCAGCTGTCTGTTGTTTCAGGATATGTTTCCTGCATTATGCCCATGACATTTTGCAGGAAATGCGTTTCAACGTCCTCAAAGATTAAACTTTAGTATCACATCCAGGAATTAAATTGTAAAGGCTTTGAGCTAAAGTGGGAGAATTGAATCTTAAAAGGAAAAAAAAAGTCTGTGATTACAAGTAAACGAACAAGCTCTAAAAGGCAGAAACTGAATTATTTTCTCCTTGTAAGCTCTATACTGCCTGTGCAATGCATAAGATTTTACTTTAGCCAGTACATAATGTGAGATTAAGAGGAAAATACATATTAATGAAGAGGTTTTACCTTAATATCCATTTTCAAGTACAGCTCAGTAGAGCAGTACAAATAGTAGAAAGCCACGGTGCTATTAGAGACACAATCATCAGTGGCAGCTGCTAAGACATGAGGTACATGAGATCTCAGATGTACTTTTCTGTGAGGGCAGGAGGAGGAATCTGACTCTGAGGGAAAGAGGTGCACAGTCATCTACAGAAGACAAATATAATAATAAGCTTTTTAGTTAGGTAGAAAAGGAGTACCAATCACTGATGTTTTTGCATGTCTCCAAAAATATCAGCTTAGTAATTTTATCACACATGAACAGAAGATCAGCTAAGGTATTGATGCAAAACTTAGATATCTGTGCTCTAATGGCACACAGTAAAGGGAAATCTCTTTCTTCCTATTTTTCATGATGTTAATAAACTGATGATTTAGAGATCTATTTAGAGACACATATCCTATCCAATATAGGCATGAGCATAACCTGAGGGAGTTTGTCTTCCTTTCCTCTCTAATTGGGTTTTGTTTTGGTTTTTTGCCCTGGTCCTAAATTAGATTGTTAAGTCTTCAAAGCAGGGACCCTGAACTCAATTATCCTCTCATTTTTCTCAGTCAAAGTCACTAAAGCTTCACTAGCAGTAAACTCGCAAAAGTAGATGAGGAATCATGCTTGCCTCATTATATGTCTCCAAAGACATCTAAATTACACAGGTGTGTGAGACAGTCACCTGAGAAAGTTCACCACAAATTACATGGATTGTGCCACCTTCCCCATTGTCATTTCTATCATTATTACATGACAACAGAATTTTCATCTTTTGCTATTCTTGCACCAGAAATGAGAAGTTCTTCTGCAGATCTGGTAAGGTTTCTCCCACTTTCAAAGATAAAGCAGAGCAGCATAGTGCTTTATTATGGCCAGTTAAAATTTTGGAAAAGGTATTTCTCATTCCAAGCAGGTTGGCCTCCCCTCTATCCTAAAATAGCAAACAGACTTAGGTTCTCACATTCAAAATGCAGATTTTTTAAAAAAAAAACATGCTTAAAGCCCTCTTCCCAGGGGAATCAGACTGATCTATATGTCAAACAAGGCTTCATGGCTATAAATCCCAGCCAAAGGGAAGACCTCTCCAGAGGTGCACAATGATGTACTTGACCTGACTTTCAAGAAGGGATTAGTTCACATCTCTCCTTTTTGGATTTCTTCATTGTTAATTTAGAGCTACTCCTATGTCTAAGCCTTCATCTTCCTCTAGCAAAACCTCTTCTCTGTGCACAGTGTGGAGGACCTGCCGCCTCACTGCCATTTCTGGGTTCAGTCACAGTGGTTCCTGGGATTTGGAAAGTATTCTCAATCCCCAAGGAATTGGGGAGAGTATTCTGCTTTGATGAGGACATAAACCTTGGGATAAAAAACACAGCAGAAACCTTTGTTCAAGCCATTTTCAGGTGAGTGTGGCAATATGTGTATCAGACAAAATAGAAGAGCAAGAGAAGTCAGTATCAAAACTTCTGACAATCTGTAGAAAAAGCAACTGTTTCACTAAGTCAAAGGTCATACAGAGTAAGTATTTGACTGACTTTACTTTTTTACGGTGTAAAATTGCCTTTACTTATAAAAAGTATACACCTATTGATACAGAGAAAAACTCCTAACTGGTATTCATGATTCTGATGTTCTACTCCTAAATGGCTTAGGTTACCATTACAATTATCCTTTGCTACCTTTGTAATTTATTAGCCATTTTATACATTGAACCTTTATGTAATATGTGATGTAATGCTTTATAATGACCTCATTTGTTTAAAAGGTGCTGCAATTCTTTAAATAGAAGTTGTTTTCATAAAATTTGTCTTAAAATGAGAACTACTTCTGTCCAAGAATAATAACCAAGTTCAAGCACTGTCAGACTGAAACACAGTGAATCAAAAACAGTTAAAATGCAATTTTGCCTCTATCTGACAGTCATCCTGTAATATTTATAGATTTTATTGTTGCAATAAAATTTGATGGGGAGAAAGGAATTGACTGATTTTCTTTGTTCCACCTATTACCCTACAGTGAGTTTTGAAAGATATATTCACATAGGAAAAATAATTAAACCAAATGTACTCTTAATAACATGAAGAAAATAAGATTAATATAATATTTTGTGTCTTCTTTAGTTACAGCATATCATAGTGATAAAATTGGAACACTTTCAAAGGGGACCATTTTTGCTTTTTTAGGCTCAAGATGTCTCTTTAACATTCTAATCTAAAACTGAATTATGCACATGTCTTGCAAGAATGAAATGAATTTCAAGGAAGCAGTTAATGTCAAACACACTTATTCTGCCTTTCTCTTGACAAAGTAGTGAGGCTGACAGCCTACTTTGTTTTTTTGCTTCAGTGCTATTGTGTGTTTTCAGGTGAAAACTAGATCTGTAGCACTGCTTAATTATAGATTTTTAAAAATTATTATTTATCTGTACTTTAAAGAAAATAATAAAGAAATACCCCTTTGCTCTAAGTGCACAAACCATACCTGGATGATACTCCCTGATTGGCTCAGAGATTATTTGGTTATGTTCAACTTCCTCCTTGGACACCTTCTACCAGAAGGTCATGATACTGTTGATTAGAGTGATTGATGGGTTTGATGGGTTGAATATTCCACTTAGATAGCTGAGACCTTCAGCTGAGTTTTTGAACAGTGCTTCTTTGTTCATTTAGCAAAATACTGGCTTCTCTTAATCTAGAGTTCTTTGAAAATGTGTTTTTTTCTAAGTCTGAAATCTCAGGCGCTGACAGGGTGTTGGCTGAGTCTAGCTCTGGGACCAGAAGCCTAGCAGTGAATGCACAGACCAGACCTGAGAACTCGTGGTGGATTGTCACTGGCCTATAGACAAATACCCACACACAGACACTCACTCTCCTCCCTGGCAGGATAAGTAGTTAATCACAGAAAGGTGAGAAGGCTCGTGCATTGAGATTTGAGTCTCAGAGAGAAACAAAGGTACTCCCAAAAGCAAAGGGAAGAAATAATTTATTCACTATTTCCTGTCAGCAGGCAGGTGCCCAGTCACTTCCAATAAAGCAGGGCTTCATCATCTCTTATGGTTCCTCAGGAAGACTAATGCCACAACCATGGACATTTCTCTTCCTTCTCCTTTCCCTGAGCTTTTATTGCTGAGCAGAACACCATACAGTATGGAATATACTTTTCCTCATTACAGGTCAGCTGTCCTGCCTGTGCCCCCTCCCACTTTCTAGCCCTCTCTCAGTGGAGAGCTCCAGCTTGTAGAGTTGTTTTTGCTCTCTACCCCTGCGTGTTCAAACTTGGACAAATCGCTTCTCAAAGCCTCAGTTTACTCAGGCTCAATATAGGAGGAAAAATTCCCCTTTAAGACATCAAGAATCCCCACTCTGAAAGTGCTTTCAGAGACATTGACAAAAAGAGCAGCAGAGGCTTCAAATACCGTAGTAATATTTTTAACATTTGTATTTCAATTCTGTCCTCTTCACATGTGTTTTAGAATTTGGCTTAGATTAATGTGCACTGAATTTTAGGGTTTCATTAAATTTAGTCCTCTTTCTCTAATCCCTATGTCCTTTCTCTAATCCCTATTATGTTTTCTATGTACCTCAGCTTTGGTAGAGCTGTGCAACCAGGAGGGTTGCAGAAAGGAATACAAGTCCCACTCCTCCCAGACCAGGATCTCGTGATCCTCTGTTTTAATACACAGCAGTGAAACACAAAATGAACACCGTGTTTCATGGGTCATGCTGGTCCAAAGGCTTCATATGCCTCACACCTGACTGCTGGACAGCCTTCCCCAGCAGGAGGCTGGCCCCAGCTGCCCATTCCTTTGGACTCAGGGCTTTGGCATCAGTGGCTGCCTTGTGACTCGGGGCCGGCTGTTGGGCTGCTGAGCAGTGGAGTGCCTACAAGACCCTACAGGGGGTGGTGCAAGATGCAGCGAGGAGGATATTCCTGTGGGGGGTTGTCCTTATGTACATCTGGAGTGCTGTCCTGGAGGTCAGGCATTATCTGAGGCTTGCACCTTCTAAATCAACCTCATGCCTCTCTGCAGATACTTCCTGTCAAAAGGGCAGAGCAGTAACAGTCAATAACATACTCATAAAAGTCACTGTAAAAAAATGAAAGAAGTGCAATAGGAGACTCCCCAGTAGATTTTTGTGTTGTTATTTACTGTTTAAGGACCATATGTCTTTATACTAGCTAATAATGAGCTGCCACCAAATGTAAATTCAACTTTTCACCTGCTTCTCTTCCATGTGGCACAGCAATGACTCAGGCTGTACATGAGCAGTTTCATAAAACCACTTTTTTGATAATTTCTAGTTCTGATCCCTTTTTAAAGAGTAGGAGTTTCAGTACATTGCTATTACCCACTAATTTCATGGTCCATGGTCAAACATAAGGCTGTAATTCAATTGTGGATTTTTTTCTGATACTGAAAACAGCAAGAGCGATCTGATTTATATTCTCAGTGTTCATAAGGACTACATATTGTTATTTATAATATAAGTAATTTATAATATGTGCTATTTATAATATAGTCATTAAGTTATTTAAAATCCATTATTCTGGAAAAGAAATCTTAATCCCTAAAATGTATAAAAGGAAGGGATTACAGTGCCAGAGACCTCAAAAGGAAGTGTTACTGAGGAAAAAATTTATCACAGTGCTTTCACTTCCTGAGGAAAAAATCACTTGTAGACAAGACAGTGTCTTGTCTGCAGCCTGCATGTACAGATCAATTTTTTAGTAAGATATTTATTATAAAATGCCTTTTCCTCATAATAATACATGGGAATTAATTGACAAAGTAATAAGGATATCCTATATCTACTTATCTTTGTTCTGGCAATATCTATTTCATGTTATGTTCAGATGAACACCAAAGTACAGTCATAATTGCAGGAGGAAAAGCTTTTGAAAGATGTGAAATCAATATCTGTCCTGAAATTTGTACCAGAAGAGAAATATTTTGCAGAGCGATTAAACTTACAACTCACTGGGAGCCACACACTGTCATAACACTTGATCTTACAAGAAGCTGAACATTTTCTGTCTGCTCCAGCAGACCACTCATGTGTGGATGACAGATAAAGTCCCATGGATAGCACTGGCACTACTCTCTTACATTTAAACTGGCCATTAACCACTTCAGGTTTTGAACCAGTGTGCACAGAAAGTTAAAGAAACAAACCTTTAACAAAAATTTATGAACAGTCCAGAACCAAATCCTGCAGTCCTGAAGGTCAAAGTCTAGCTCATTCGGAGTCTGTGACTCATGCTGCATAAGGCACACATATTTAAATTATTATTATTATTAGTCTTTATCCAGGCAAAATGTCCGTTAGTCTATGTATAGAAACAGATGTATTAATTCTACCCATCAGGTTCTGGACTCTCAATAATAACTTAATCCTCTTCCATTACCTGTTAGCCAGCCTCTGCACCTCACGCTTCTAGGCTGGCCCTGTGTGTCACTGACAAGGGAGTGGTTTTGGTGCCCTCATCGGATGTAGCAGGATCTGTGTGCTTTGGGTGAGTAAGGAAGGACAGGAGGAACCTGAGGTGCCCAGGCATGGGGCTTTCCTCTTAACCTTAGTTCAATAGTTTATATCTCAGAGACTCCAACACTATTGGCTGCTTGAAAAGCAGCAAAGGCAGAAATAAGTAAAAAAGATTGTGTTGGGTCTGATAGATTTACTGTCTGTCTGTCCTGGGGTGTGTTGCCTGTTGGAAAACAGGGATTCAAGGACGTGTGAGTGTGCTCCCACTAACATGGGGCAGCCTCACTCCACCTCTAAGAGAGGTAAAATTCATTAATGCCTGCCCATTGAAATAATGAAAATAGATATTGTTTAGCTAAATTAGTTTGTCTTTACAGGAGGGAAGTCTGGTCAATAAAAACAACAGACAATAAGATCTAACATCTGCAGAGATCTTTTTGTGTTTCCATTCAACAGCACAATAAGACAAGAAGGGACAATTATGTCCAAACTCCATGGAAGGTAAGAATATGAGATCCTGATGACTTCTCATGGCTTTCTAGTCTTTAGTGGATATTCTATAAAATATTTTAGCTCTACAATCTTCTGTATCAGAACCAGTGTTCTGAATTTTTTTCTGCTTCCCTCTCACCTAGGAATTTCATTATCCAAGCAAAAGCAAGTTTGCTAATACAAACTAAATTTCATCCGCTGTCCTGGCATACTTTGCTTCCAAAAGAACAGTGCATGTAAAACCTATTGAATACTTGACTCTATTAATTTTTTGTCTTCTGACTACCTTGCTCATTCACCATCCTATAGGTGCAACAAAGCCATAAGGATTAAGGATGTAAGAATATTTACATCTTCCATTTTACTGCCAAACCAAAACCTGGAAAAAAATCTCCTCACCAAATTAAAAACAATAAAACCCTAGGTATTAAATTTAGAGTAGAATGATTCATTCTTGGATGTTTGACAGATTAAAAAGCAAGACAGGGACTACAGCAAAATAAGAGGAGTGAGAAGAAGGTATCTGGGTGGTTCATGCCTGATGCCAGTGAGCTTGATTACTTCTCAGAGCTTCCACTAGTGCCCAACGCTTTCTGCTTCAGTGTGTCTGAAATCCATCCAGCCAAAGCTGTCCTTAGCTAGGAGTGCTCTCATCCAGCCTTGTTAATAGAGTGTGAGAAATTACATTCCCTGAAGGAGCTGTAAAATGAATAAAGTAGGTATTGGCCTTCTTGGGAACTTTTCTGGGGGACTTTCAAATGGGTTCAAGCTTGTTGAGGGCAAAAGTCCACCCTTGTGAGGTGAGCAGCAATCCAGAACAGCCAGAGTAAGTCAGGAAAGATGGGAAGGACAAGATATCGGAACATCTCACTGTCTCTCCTCTGGCAACATCCATACTCAGAAACCAAAGAGGGTATGGACCACTGCACCACTGTGTAGCCACAATGCCAGGTGGCACCAGACAGTTCACATGGATATTCGCATGGTATTCCCTGCCATAACAAAATAAACTGGTTGAAACACTCCGCAAGGGAGAAGGAAATGTGCAGATGAGCAGGATGCCAGTGCCTGAGCACCTGGGCATAACCCACGTATGCCATTCTGCCAACGCCTCCATCAGGAGCCTGCAAGTTGCCATTGGTTCACACATGTTCCATTATGTCTGACAGGAACTTGGAATACCTTAAAACATGGCAGCTAGGATACTGTAAATGTGAAAGAAAGAAGGGACATTGATTCACCATTGTCAGCCTGTGTGACTTCTCAACAAGTAGAAAGGGATCACTTTTACCTTGATAATATTGCCAAGACAGCCTGTTGTGTCTTTGCTTCTATTTAGTGTCTGAAATTAAGAAATTTGGAAAATCATGTAATAGATTTTAGAAAATGTAATAATGAGCTGCTTTGACATTCCTATCATTATTGCTGTTTTCACTGTGATCAAAACTTAGCAAATTGAAGTGAAATTTATCATAACTGCATGTTTCAATGCTGTTGTATTTGCCTATTTTTTTCCTTTTTTCCCTCCCAAATATAAGGCTGACTAAAAAAAAAAAGAAAGAAGAATTGGATAACATCTAGTAATTTCATCTGCACTGCATCATAGTTCACCAGTGAGCTGGTGCCCATTTTTGGAAAGTCCAGGCATAACTCTTCAAGGAAAGGAGTTGAACCATACCTAGATCTTGCCCCAGAGTGGAGTCAGTACAGAGTCAGCATGCTCATTTGCGTGCAGGGGTCCAAGACTGTCCCAGTCTATTTATTTGGTATTGTGCAACCCAAGATGATGGGGGTGTTGAAGGTCTGGAGCACAGTCCCTCTCTCCTAGGCATTTGGATGGCCATGCTCAAGGCCAGGTCACCTATGAATGGTGCTGTACAGCAAGAGCTGTAAGAGCCTCAGAGGAGTGTGTCTCTCCTTTTGGGAGCTGCTTTGCAGCTGAAGTTTTTGTTCTTGGTCCCCACCTGAGGTGAACTTCAGCTGCTTTGCAGCCTTAAGTGTGCTCCATCTTGTTCCTCACTGATATTTACTCTGATCCTGAGCTTCTGCTTTGACTTTCTGGCTTCAGCTCGGACTTGTCTCATCACCACGGATTTGCAGGGTGAATCCTGCTCTGTGTCTGATGCTGGCTGCTTTTGCAGACCTGTTCTGCCCTCCTGGCTCGGTAGAAGTGGGACAGCCCTGGATGGTGTCAGTACAGGCTCTACCTGCCTTGCTGAGAATATCAGCTCCCAGCTCCTCACCTGCAGGGTGACGGACCCTCAGCTCTGCCTGGCAGGCAGAGATTTTCGGCCTTTCTTTGATTTCCTACTTGCTGTTTCAAATGCAGCAGATTATCTCAAGATGCCTGGAAGTTCATATTTGAGTTTGATTGCCTTCATAAAATGAGTAATATCGAGTCAGCTTCCTGAAGATGGCTGTCCACATCTCAATTGGCATTTCATCTACTCAGAGTTATCAGGGGTATTCTCAGAACCAAAATGCAAGTGTGGCTGATGATATGAAATTAATGGAATTACATCTGCCTACATGGAAGCAGACTCTCTGACCTTGAGTACTTAACTTCATAGATGTGACATGAGGCATAAAGGCTCAGCAGAGGAAACTTATCTATTCATTCCATTGTGCCTCTTACAGGGAAAAAGGGAAGACTTTCTGCCTCTCAGTCTGTCACCACTTGTCACACAGAGAATTATGTCTTAAAAGAAAACAGAGGAAAGAATGAATTAATGAATAAATAATCAGTGGAAGTTTTTGACAAAGTTAACACAGAGATAAAGTTCATGCAGTACTAGCAGGACACCTCAGGGTTTCTGAGGAATGGAGATGTTATTATGGACTCCTTGTTTGTGTAGAGTTCCTTTATAATCTATAAATTGAAATTTAAGAGTAACCTTAAGTAGGAAAATTCATCAGGCCAGAGGGTTGAATTTACTATCCAGCGTCCTTGCCTTGGCTTAAAATGATGGTTTTAATGCATGGTTTAAACTGTTTCAAAACTTTTTACTGCTAATGCTCTTCTCTCAGGACACAAAGTTAAAGACCTGCCCCAGTTTCTGGTCATATGTTGAGCAAAACAGGAGGTGACACCCTCACCCTAAACTATAAGGTCTTTGAAGCAGAAGACAGTGCTCTCTTTGTTCTTTGTCAAGCAGGTGGGAATCTGAGGTCCTACACCATTGTTATGCAAATTAAAAATAACGTTAAATAACAGAACTCAGCTCCTTACCCATCCAGAATTAAATCTCTGTCCACCTCCACAACATGTGGTAGATGCACAATTTTGTTAAAATATTTCCCTTTTGATAGAGGAAATAATTTTTCAGTAAAACTGAGGTTAACAATAAGATAGAACTATAGGTAAATTGAAATATCTTAAAGGCAAACTTGAAGAAAGGTAAGCATGTTTTAAATTTAATCCAGTACTTATCATGCAGATAAAGAGAAAAGTGAATTCTAAGCATATTTTTCTTTTCAGAGGTGAGACCATTTTAGATACAAACCAAAAATCTCACCCTATGAGAAATTTTCTGAGTAGTGAAATGTAAGTAAAAGAATTTTAAGCTAGCAAACCACTCCAATATTCCAGGATCACAAATTTTGTTCTGTTTTCTATGTCATTTTCCTCAGAAAACCACCCAGAAAAGTTTATTTCATCCAGAAAAGAAAATTTTAGAAACTGTGCAGAGTTCCCCCTTAGCTGTATTCTAGTACAGCCATATAAAAGCCAAAACCTCACATACACAAGAAGAAGGCCCAGAGAAAGGTTAAATCCGGAGGAAGCCTGAAGTTTATACATTTGCTTAAGCTACTTTTGCCACTGTTGATCTAAATCAAAGACATTACTAGGGTCCTACACTTGGCTCAGATGGACTTGTGTGGGAATAACGACACTTTGCCTGCAACTCAGGTGATGTAAATTTTTTTAATCAGGGATGTTTCTAGGATCATGGGAATTTGAGAACTATAGCATCATGTCCATACTGGATGTACTGTAATATTTTATTATCAACATATGTGTATGTGCACTTGAAGGGAGATAAAATAACAGTTTACGTGCTGAGGAGAGTGTAAGCAAAATTTCTGTCACTAACTGTGATTTGAGTCTTTGTTCTGCAAAGTTTCAGAATAAGAGACAAGATGCAACATTTTGCAGGAAAATACTTGCACATGCATTTAGGTTCCAGTGTTGCTATCAGCTGTTAAGCAAGTATTTAAAACCTAAGCATGGCCAAGAGGTTTACTAAGTATCAATTGTGAAATAGAGGCTTCAGTGATGGTAAAAAAACCGTGGGAAGCCCAAATGGTAAAATAAGATATTTATAGAAAAATCTCCAGTGGGGGATAAATTCTTACCCTCTTGCTCATGTTAAATAGCAATTTATTCTACCCACTTCTTGACTACTTCCACTGAGCTTAAAGAACTGGTCCCAGTTACCTAACATGTCTGTAGTCCAAGTCAGGGTTTTCCAGGAGACATCTTGTAAGATCCAAAAACTTAAGTTTAAAGAAATCTTTTTAATATAAGGAGATATTAAATGCATGTTACAAGAAATCTTAGTTCTACTTGTCATTTCTTAGTTGCATGGAAAATATAATTAGCTTTTAGATTTTTAACAAAAACTGATTTTTGCAAAATTTCTTCTAAATAAAAGCCTTCACTTTTTACCTAATAAAACAGGACAGTTTCAATTGCCTGATTCAAGCTAAACTAACTTTTTTTAAACATCCAGCCTGTCATTAAATAAAGGGTATGTATATTAAATGTGGGTGTTTGATAATCAGAGTTATAGAAAGTGTAAAAGCTGTGCTTTTTCATCCTAGGCATTTACACCTCTTGATTTTAATTTTCAGCATGTAGGGAAAGAGTGCCGTCAAAAACATATTGTTTGGTCTAAAACTGGCACTTCAGGTAATTTTTTATTTCAACAATTTTTATATTTGTCATAGTGAAAGCAATGTATAAATGAAAACAGCAGAAATAGCAACTTGAATAAGTTGTTAATGGCTGCTTTCCTTTTTTCCCTCCAAATCCTCCATTTGTTATGTCATAATAATGATTCCTTTCAAGGGCTGTCGTTTGACAGTCCCACACAGTGTAGGAGGGGTAAATGAAAGCTGCTTCTTCTGCCTTCAAGCTGAAGCACTCAGCACACTTGCACGAAAGGCAAGAGCTGAGAGGATGCTATATATCATTATCTCAGTCATTGCCTAATGTTGCTGTTAGTTGTTCTTAAATTTGCTTTTATTTTTCAGAGGGGGATAATAAAATAAGCCTCTATTGCCTTCTAACCCCATCAATTCAGATTTTGTGCTTTTAAATATTTGTTTCTTTTGACCTGACTTCAATAAACATGAGGCTTGAAAAGTGATTAAGTAGATCAGGCAAAGATTAAAAAAACCCTCTTATTAGCCTGGACTTCTCCTCCCCTCAACAGCCCACAAAAATCCTTGGACATTATTATCACAGGTAGGATTTAAATCTCAGTTACATTCTTGGGGCCTGACTGCCGCTAGCACTGCCTTACGGCAATTTACACAGATGACTCTCTGATCCCTTGCTGACAGGCTAATGGAGTCCATGAAATTCTCTGCAGTGGTTCAGTTGTACTGAATTGCACCTGAAAATACAGTATGTGAATTGATTTAGGCATCAATGTCCAGTCTTTCAGCAGCATCTTGTGTACACATTTAATTTTATGCACACAAGAAAAGCCATGGTTTAATTTGGAGCAAAACTAAGTGCCTTAATTTGTTCTCCTACCATTTATAATGACAGTTTTCCTGTTAAGTGAGCCACTCCATTACTTATTTATGCTCTTAAAATGTTATCTGTTACTATTTTTAAAAACTTCAGTTTACACTTACAAAAAACATGGTCTTGATCCAGCTCCCACAGAAGTCCCCGTATCTGCCATTATTTTTGTAGGTGAGTGCTGAGATTTTACCAGCTGGATTCACTGTGTGTCAGCACACCCAGCTGTGCTCACACTGCAGCCCAAATAGCCCCTTTATACCAGCCCTGGCACATGCTCCCTGCAGCTTGCTCACTGCCTACCCTGCTCCCTGTGTGGAGTACGGCGCTATCAGCAGCGCGGGACTTCAGTTTTCCTACGGCTCTTGTTGTAACCTGACATGCAGTGGTAGCAGAGATTGAAATGGGGGGTAAGGGAGAGTGGTAAATAGGTCACCTGTCTGTGAATTGAGCCCCTGCTCCTTACAGGTCAGGATTTTACAGATGGCACATTTTCTCAGCCTTTCACCTGACCAGCAGCCCAGAGTATCCTCATGTTGCACCTGTTGATGCTCTCTTGCATGACAGCAGACCCAGCACCATTTCTTTGAATGGGTGCTGGAAGGATGTATCCATTCCTCAACAATCTAGGTTAGAAGCACACTGTGACAGCACCATATCAGGCTGGAAGCATGGTATTAACTGCAATGGACTAAAAATCCTTTCTGTACACAGGGCTACCATCACAAGCTGTGAAGAGCTGATTGTTTTTCCACTTCAGCAGTGTGGTTCCTCCCATCAATGGAGTTTTCTATCCCAGGAAGATGCAGTGTTCAAGTAGAACTTTAGATTTCCCAGTCAAGAAAGGAGTGTCAGAACACTGTGGAACCACAAAATGGGAATCATGGATAACAACTTTGGAAGAGCAAGGTTATCAATTACCAACAACTGTCATGAACATAACTCTATATATTCAGCACAGGATGCATCATGACAGATAGGTTTTTTTATTCTCCTTAACTTCTTAATAAGTATGTCCTCTCTGCAGAGTGCATCCCACCCTATCTTTCTATTCTGAGAGGAATCCCAGTCCAGAGGCACGCAGTGGATATCAGCCACTTCCACACATAGGTTAGCTGAGTGTTTTCAGGCCTTTACATACAGCATGGTCCTGCTCCACCCCTGTCTGGATCTCTGGACATGACAGATAGGGTCATCTGTGGGAGAAATGTGATGCCTAAAGAGAAGTGGACTTCCTGTGTTTCTGTTTTTCCTGTCCCTGAGCATTTACCTCTGCTCTTCAGGAGAGCCTGAAGTGTGCACCCAGACTCACAGCTGCTGTCCTACCACACAGCTATATACCACAGCTATATACCACACAGCTATATACCACACAGCTATATGCCACAGCTATATACAACACAGCTATATACCACAGCTATACACCACACAGCTATATACCACAGCTATACACCGCACAGCCATATACCACGCAGCTATATACCACACAGCTATATACCACAGCTGCTGTCCTGACTCTGATGGCATTAGTGCAAACTAACAAACACAGCAGAAATGTTGCTTTCTTAAGACTTTTTCAGACTAGCAGGTGATAGTGATCATCAGTTACTCTAAAGAGTTGGAATCACTGATCACAGCCATTTAAAACAGATATGGATAAATCTACAAGACTCTCTCTATGATAATGCAGGAGAACTAGAAAAAATTCAAGTAAAGGAAACGTGGATGACCACATGACTGCAATTGGTGTAAAACAAAATAGACTTCCAAAGTGGAAAAGAGAAGACTGAGGTAGGACATAATATCTTAAAAGAACATAATGAAACTATCAATATAAAATATTAGTATAAAATATTTGTTTTTAAAATGATGTAGAAATGGCAAATAAAGACTGATTATTCACTATTTCTCACAGTAACAGAGCCATGCAGCACTAAAGGAAACTGTCAGGTAACAGGTTGAAAACAAGACAGAAACTAAGCTCTTCAGTATTACTACAGTGTCTTATTTGCTTTTGTTGACACTTAAAAATTGGGTGAGAGATCATGTGTAAGAAAATCAGCTTTAACAGTCACGTATTCTCACAGGGATGGGCAGCTGAAAATGGTGTTGAGAAGGAATGTGTGAGACATCTTCTAAAGATGTGGTGTGAAAACCAGGTGAGGTATTTTTTGCTATTAGTTAATATAAGCTGTCTTAATTTTCAGGGAATCAGTATCTTCTGTTCTTCATGTGCTGTGAGCCATGGCATCTAAATCTTTACTCCCCCCAAAAGTACTTCATTAAATAATATTGATAATACCTACAAAAAGGAGTTGAAAAAGTCTCTCTCTGGTATACAAACAAGTTGTGCACTGGATGCTGTTAAGGCATGCGCAAGAGGGAAGGAAGCCTATTGGCCTGCTCCCAGTACTCCCAGCAAATTGTGGTCATCCTTTTCAGCTTGCTGGATGCCCTGGATGCCCAGCTGACAAGGGATGAAACCTCTGTCACAAAGGGCTGAATCTTCACTCAAAAAGTTACTGAAAGCAGAGAACTGGAGACTTTTAAGGCTGAAATGTTATGATATCTGATAAGCTCTGGAAAATCATGTGACAACAAAGGCCAGAGATCATGAATTATTTTTAACTAGGACAGCATGGAGTCTTTTTGTATACAGAATAACATAATACTGTGAAATGTCATATGCTTATTATTATTAATCTGGTATTTATGTCAGCACAAATTAGTTATACCAAAATCAACAAAAAATGGCAATATAAAAACACTACTTTAATGCTTATTACTCTTCAGTATGTCATAGCAGGAAAGTAATTGAAGAGAGTACATAGTAAGAAAATTATGTGAATGTATCCAGTAAAATAATATCTTTTTTACTTTGGAGACTGTAAACAGCTCTCAAAATAAAATTGACAAGCTTGTGGAAAAAAGTGAAAAATTTATAACAACTAGAGCTAAGTGGAATATTCCAATTGCCTTATGCAGCTGGAACTTCTTGTCTTGCTGTCAGAAATCCATAACAGAGGAACAGCCTCATCATCCACCTATCAGACTTGTACTATACATTGTAATATACACATATATACGTATATATATATATATATATATATATATATATATATAACCTTTATGTATGGTGATGGTTGGAGCAGAGTTCAGTCATGGGAAATCATCCCCCTCCCTTCCACTAACTACAGAAATGGGTCTATGAGGGAGTTATGGGTAGTAAGTGATAAAGATGATGGTGATTGTTTCAGACATCCTAAAGACAGAAGGAAAGGACATAGACTGTATTCAGGTATGAAGAGTAATAAATCAGTTTCAGTATCTTGAATGAAGGTAGTGATAGCATAACAATGGCAGAGGTTATCATATTAAAACGAAATAGAAAATGAAGATGTATATGCTAAAAAATTCATATGCAGGTCAATAAATACAAAGAAGCTGTTATGGAAGCTGTATTTGGTTAAGACAGCAGCAAAGTATTGTCAGCAGGAGAGGATAAAGCTTCTTTCCTTCGCTTGAATTTGACATATTTTTTGCTTTCAATGACAGGTGGAATAAGTATTATACAGAGGTAAGACACTGAAGATAAAAGTGTGCCCTGTTTCACAATTAATAAATTTTCTGGCTTCAGTGGAATCAGATTTTACCCAAGGTCATCTAAATGTATGAGATGGTCTCAAATCAGGGATCATTTCTTGCCTCTTTTTTATTCCTTTTTTTTTTTTTAACCCGTGGTGCTGCAGCTAAATGGATCTGAAGTTTAGTAGACAAAACACAAGAAAACTTCATTTAAGTTAGATTTTATTGCAAAGTATGGGAGCCCTGTAAGCCTTATAACCAATGTATGTTCTGTCTCTGCCCTAGATGAACACATAGAGTGGACCTTTTTCCCCTTGGATTACAGAGGATAAAACTAGCTGAATACCACATCTTTCATCTGCTATCATGAAATATTTGGCATGTTGTTTGCAGAACCTTGTTTATGGGAAACAAAAGAAATGCTCTATGAAATGGATCTTTTCACAGTCAGGCTATTTTTTTTTACCTCCCATGACTTCAAAACCCTTTAAAGATCTTGGAAGAGAATTGACTTTGGATTTTTTGGGTATGAATTGTTGGAATGCTTTCCACCTGCTAAAAGACTTATAGGAAGCAAGTTTCCTGATCCTAATGTTCTCATGACTACTGTCACAGACAAGTCCAAGGCAAAAGGTTTGCATTGTAAGCAATGAAGTACATGTTACTTCAAAAGTCCAGATTGTTCTTCATTTTTCATGGAGAAGCATTAAGCTTTTACAAGCATAAAATATCAGATAGCAGACAGCCCTTAAAGACATCATTCATCCCAGTAACCTTTATTGTGACCTTTGGTAAATAGCCACTCTTTTTTCCCAGTCCAGAGAAACCGAGGCTATTATTTAACAAAGTTAGAGACTTAAGAACAAGTTTAAGAGTCCTTGCTTTGAAATGCAGTTTGGAGATAGCTAGTTAGTATGGGATTTTCATACAGTACCTTTAATGTGCAACACTACATTTTGTTAACAACCAATAGTAGCTCTTCTATGTAGGATTTAGCATTAGTGAATACATCTGCATCTTGGAATTATGGTTCCCTAATAGTTTTAAGTTCAATTTAAAAAAAAATCATATCCATCTTGAAGCTTTCTTGCAGAAAATTCTAATACTGTTGCAGTGCTGAAGCTCTCTAGAAGAAGTGTAATAATTTTATCTTTTACTACTAGTGCATCAATTTTTCCAATTCTTCATTTCAGTTTCTTTCATTTGAGATTTTTTTGCTGATCAAGGCCACTGGCAAAACTGTGGCAGACTTGCCCTGAAATTCCTGGTGGGATTTGGTAAGAAAAGCTGAGCACTAACAGTTCACAGTCCATGGAAGCTAAAGATATCTTTCCAGTCTCCAAGAGGCCTTTAGAACAAGATCCAAATATATATAGCGTTTCTGTTTCCTTAAAAAACTGGGATATCACTCTGAGACTACTGGAGTATACCTAATCCACAGCAAGCTGCTGTGATTTCATTGATGCTGAAGCTGTTTTTATCAAAGATGTAGCTCTGCATTCACACTTTCCACAATGCTTGGTATCATGGAACAAATTTAAGTATTTTGGCTTTGTTGACTGAAGGTTAGCTCCTTGTTCCTCTTTTACGTATTTATATTTACTAATTGCTTTGTAGCAAATGTCTATGTATAAAGTGAAGAAAAGATCAGGGCAGGAAGGAGGGGAGGTTTCATGTAAGGATTTTTTTCCCTGAAGACAAAAGAGAAGAATTCAAAATGTGTAAGTAAAAACATTCTGGGGCAGAAACAAGGCAAAAAATACTGAGAAAAAAATGTATTTCACTCACGAAGGGACATTCAGACAGCAGTGAGGAGGCAAGAAATGGTGACATATCACCATCATTATCACATCTCCCACTAATGTTAAGTGTTATGTATTTATCTATGGAAAAAAAGAAGAGAAAGGGACCAAACAAAAGCATTATTTGACTTCATTCAAAAAATCAGTGTAGAGCAAGTCCATTAAAACTGCCATACCTGTTTGGTATTCATGAATGGAATTCAAGCTGTTCCAAGCCTTTTGCAAAGCTTTCACAAAATTAAACAGACTTAAGCAAATTATACTTCAAACCCATTATTGATCCTCCCTAATAACACTGTTAATCAACTAACATAAATTAAACTAGCTGCAAAATCTTAATAAAGCAGGCTGCTATTAAAGTACAAAAGAAATTTCAGCTAAAACTCTAGAAGAGCGTGCCAGTCAATAATATAATTGTTTCATTGCAGTCATCAACACTGGCTAACAAGTAACCAAAAATTCATGTCATAGAATCATTGAATATCTCACAATATCTCACGCTGGAGGAGAGCCATAAGGATCATCAAGTCTAAACCCAAATATATATATATAAATATATATATATATATAAATCATCTGTACATTCAATAAAATAAATCATGTCCTGATATTACAATGACTCAATCCATTTCCATTTCAAAGGTACTTCACACATCTGAATTTCACTGATTTATTCTGGTGTATTTGATTCCCTTTGAGATTGCTTGGATTCAGCCTTCAGTTACAAACACAATTGCTCAAATTGCATCAATATCAACATCCTCCTCCACCGGCATCCTCCCTGCACTGCTCCCACATCAGGGACAAAAAATCACACGTCTTTGCGAAGGATCCATCAAAGATGCCACTTCAGGTTCGATTGAGTGTTCATTTTATTTAGATAATGGAGAAGAGAGTCAAAGTCTGTTTGATGTGGTGTAGGATGGATTTGCTTAAAAATGCCTAGAGCTATAAAAAAAGGACTAATTTCAAGATATCTACAGAAGTGGTAAAGGTATTCATTTTGAAAATAATTGTTATGTTATTTATGTTTAGACTAAAATATTTAACTATTTAAAGACCAACACGATTTTAAAACTACCTGTAATCCTTTATCATTCTATAGTTTTTAATTGTGAAAATATCTGCTTATTTTTATCCAATTAACTTGTTATTCACTAAAAAATTCTTTGTAGCCCACTTTTTTGGGGCTATCCATCCTATTGTTGTGCTCCCAGGGCTGTGACCAGATCTGGCTTCAGTGGCAGCTTGGGGGAATGGCTGGGAATTCTACCAGGAAAGCTGAAATATCAACATGTAGCAATCAATCCTCAGGATGAGAAAAAAGGCTTCTTCCTCAGAAGAAACAGACCAAACTTTTGGTCCCTTCTCCAGGCTTTTGAAAAAAAAATCCCATTTTTTGAATGTCACTTCAAATTACCTGCTCGATGTTGTGTCTGTTAATAGCAGCTTGCTCTAGATCAACTTGCCATATAAATATGAAAGCCCTGTGTGAGAACACAACTGCATTTACTTTTGATTAACCAGAACACACGGTGCAGTGTTCAGCTGGCTCTGTGTCAGCTGCATGAAGGCAGATACCTGGTGTACTATGGGGCAGAGTTAACCCTTCAAAAATTTTACAGGAATTTCAACTGGTAGACCAAATTTGCACCATCAGTTCTGTTTATCATGTGAAGGCAGCATCTCAGACCTGGTATTTTTTACCTTTAAATGGAATTATTTTATTGAAAAGACACACTTTCAGTGGCCCCTGAAACAGTCTGCTAGTGGGAACAAACTTTATTTTTACAGCTGCCTAAAGTGCAGGCTAGCACTGAGAACATCCCAGATAAATCTTGTTCCATAAAAAAAGAGAGCTGTTTTGTACACATATACCTTGGGGATCTTTTTCTGCAATGTGCTATGATATTATGTAGGCATCCATGAAATTCCCTGTACCAAAACCACACATATCTGAGACTTCCCCTTTATAGACAGGTAAGATGTGAATTTAAGCATATAAGCACCAGTTAGGACTGGGACCTCTCTGATTTGCTACCAAGAAATGAGGACGTTTTGAAGGGTGGTGGAAACAGGCAATAGAAAAGCTATAAAGAGTCAATATTTTAAATTTAGCAGAAACTATATGTAGGTGGTTTTCTAAGTGTTAATGAGTTATCGTTGGCTAGGATACACATGCATTTATTGTAACAGAAGGAGCTTGGAGGAGATAGTTAACTCAAAACAGGGACTTGGGTATTTCTGGCTCCTGTGGCTCAGAATACAGATGCACACAGACTAGCAAGTTGTGTTGATGGAGGTGCAAGGATGGATACATTCTTTTGTGCATCAAATAAAACTTTTTTTCTGCTTATTGTGGTCTGGAAATTATTGCAAAATTTATCTACAAAGCATTCAGATTTGCGGCTCTTGAAAATCTGTGTATTTATTTTCAATGCTTGTAGTGAGTTGGTTTTACAGTCAATTCGGAAAAAAAAATGTTGTCATTCCTAGAGAAAGGAAATGCTGGCAAAGCTAGGGTTTTATCAGATATTTTCTTTCACATTCACATTTTTTCCTGTGTGGTTATTCATTTAGGATTCCCAGGCTTTTTTATTACTTGTGTAATCCTGTATGGGAGCTTTTATCTACAGGTTTTGAATTTATTATCTTAGGCTGCACAAAAGGGTCATAAGATAACCTCCTCCCCTACCCTTCTGTTGCAGTTGACAGTGACTTTAAACATTCCAATAATGGAAAAGATCAAATCTAGGTGCCAACTCCTAGCTTTTTTAAAGAATATACTACTACTGCAGCAACCCAGAGCTGGGAATGGAAGAGGAAAAGAGAACAGCTGGTGGAGAGGGGAGAGAGGAAAGACCATGGAGGAAAACAGGCAGAAACATTCTTTTAATATAGTACTACACTTTGGTACATCAACCAAAGTCTAAAATGAAAAAAGGAAAGTTCAAAAAAATTACTCTAAGATATGAAGCTATTTCAATCCAAAGAGTGCCTTGGAAGGCATTCCAACATTGCTCGTGCTGATGGTGACTAAGGCAGGACTAGCTGTGAGCTGCCCTGCAGCTATGTTTGCCCTGTATCATATGCTCCAGGGTCACCTGTGTCACAAAGAGCACGTGTCAGCCAAATAGTATGCTCTGTTTTTATTTTTTATTTCTCTCTATGCAAAGGAGAGAGATGGTTATGGAAGAAGAAAATTGTTCAGCAGCGGTGAATGTCAGAAGCTGAACAGATTTGTTTAACAAACCGTCTCAGTACCATCTCTTTAATCCTCTCAGAGAGGAGTAGAGTAGAAGTGCTGGTAAAGTTCAGTCTACTTCATTATTAATTTGCCTTTTTTCTTCTCTATTAACTCATATACTATAACACTTTCAATTTCTAAGCAACAGCCTGGGGCAAAGTCAGGGCCTGGCCTTAAGCAAGGAACATTTTGCTTGTCTGGGGCTCTCCAACATGGTGAGGCCATTGAGCCTCCAGCTGAAAAGAAAAATTGCATCTTCCTGCTCACCTTCAACCCTGCCTCCCCAACAAACCTTATGGGAAATGCAGCACAGTGTTATTACCTGCAGCATTAAATCCATTTCCCATTTCACACTTGGGAGCTGCTCACAATGTTTACATAGACACGTGTTTGCACACATGGTGGATGCACATCAACATCTCCCCACTCTGGAGACAAGTAGCATGGCTTTAGCATAATTCAGTATAATCTGCACATTTTTTGCAAGTGCAACTGGTTGTGCAAGGCACAACACCTGCTGGTACCTACCCTGAACAAAGTCTGAATGTAACTCTTGGGATAAAACCACGACTAAACGTTAAAACCTTTTGGGCGACTGGATTGCAGGTGTTAAAATTGTTCTTCAATCCACTGGGCAGATCTATGTACATGATAACCCTCTAAGGATTCCATGCATACAGTGTATACATAAATCTAACCTGATAAATCAGTAAAATGCCTCCATTAAAGTGTAGAGCAAAACTGACAGCAAAGTTGGAGAAGCACTGTTATAAATAGTTAACAGCAAAATAACACAATGGTTGGGTCTGTCTAGTAAAACTGCCAGCACATGTCAGCTAAGAATATCTGAAACTGCAGTAAAATGCTTTGTTCTGATGAGTGTGATAATGGAGGCCTGGCAGAAGATAAGGCAGCAGAAGTTCCTGGGTGTTCATGGGGTATTTTGGTGTGGTCATTTGGTGAGGTGCTTGGTTTGAGGCAGTAAGGGCTCCTGATATAGGCCAACCAAGCAGCTTCTGCAGATAAGATTTCTGCTCCACTGATTTCTGATGTGTTTCTCGGGAAGTCTTCCCAAGTATCCTTTTTCCGCTGCAGCTGGCTGGTCCATCTACCTGCAAGCTCTGCCTCAAGCCTGAGGATACTCCCACAGGTGACTTTTCGTAGCTTCTCTTAATTTCAAGACTCTTACAATAGGTTTTCTCTTATGAAAAATCCCATGCACCATTGGAGGAAGAAAAAAACCCATCTTTCATGGCACACCATTTAGTTATCTCCTGGGGAGCAGAAACCCTTGCCAGAACTAGTCATAGACTGTGGAAGGAAAGCTCTTACCCCCCCAGCAATGCATTTGCAACTCAGAGACAGGGAGGCACATTAAGGTGGGAACCTAGTGTGCCCCTCACCATGCTGAACTAGGCACTTAGGTGGTGTGTGACATGTGGTACTCATTGTCCAAATCCTTCTCCTCAGCTCATGCACCTTGTGAGGGCTCACTCATTAAAAAACTTTCAGGGACAAATATACCATCCATGAAAAATGGGTTGGTGTCGCTGACAATACCCTAATGATAGCCATGGATGGATGTCAGACTCAGGAACTCCTGTCCTCTGCCTGCAGGGTAAAAATTTTAGCCACCATGTTAGCACTGCTGCACAAAGTATCTTGCAGCACACCTACTACATGAAATCTTTCCAGAGTTATTATAGATTATGGTTACCCTTCCAGAATAAGCTGGTTCTACTTCTTCCCCTGCCATATTGTAAATTCTACAAACCAAAGACCATACTACAGGCTAAAATGGATTCACAAGCTGAAATCACACATTTTTTGTCAAGAAGACTGGGATAAATTTTTAGTACCATCCCCCTGTTTATACTAATGCATTCAATTCAGAGTATTATTACTATTATTATTATTGTTGTTATTATTATTCAATGTTTCTACTCAATTTCTGCTTTTGCTTTTGTTCTCTGATTTCTAACCAGTCACCACACTTATACGTAATTTCAAATATTTTCAAGAATTTGAATGTCATCCTATTGTCTTTATTAACCTTATTTCTCATTAGTACATTGGCTGCAGTCACGTAGAACTGATGGAAAAGTAAAAGGCATAAATCGTTCCGGAACTAATCTCAGAATAAAAAGTCTTTCCTGAAGGCTGTTGGAAACTGGGTTTTATGCCTTGTTAGAAAAGATGCAGTGGCCTTTTGACACAAAAAGCCTCTCATTAAAACTCAGACATTAGTGAACTCTCCTGATCAGGATTGATTTCTATTTCATTGTAGTGTGATTAATGTATGAAAAAAAGAAGCAGTATTTGAGCAAACGAGGCAAGGGTTATCCATTTATGGGCAATAATATCTGCTCAATCAAGAGACCTCACAGAACAGTTTTTTGTTCTGATTAAGATGTATACAAAATTAAAGGTTTCAAACCAGTTTCCACTCAAATCAAAGGGAGCTTTCTCCACCAACATCGGTGGGTGTTGATTAGGCCTGCAGAGGGGATGTTTTTTCATGTATGAAAATTTTCCCAGATCACTCTATTTTCCTTGAGGTAGCTTGTTCAAACAGGAGGACCCTGAGACAATGCATTGCCTGAAAGATTTCTGAGGAAGGAAATTTGCAAAAAGACAGAGGTCAGGAGATATTTCTGATTATTTCTGCAAAAGATCAGTTTATTTAAGTCTGTACTTACCTGTGAATCATACATAAGGTGTATAGACATAAGGTGTACACTTAAGCATCCACTGAATAATCAGAAGATTGGCTCTTATTAATGTTTGAAAGTGCATTTAAATAAATAAATAATGTGGGCTGATAAAGTTTTCTTTGGTTGCTTGGGATTTTTGGGTCTGTTTTGGTTTGGGATTTTTTTTCCTTCAAGTACTAGTGAAATGACGTACCACTAATACTAAAATACCCCTTGTTAATGTCTGTAAGAATGCTTGAAAAAAATTTAGTTTTAAGGTATTTTGGAAGAGTTTTGGAAGAGCAGTAAAGCAATTTATCTGAACAGACTTACACTGATAGAGGCATTAACAGAAAATAAAGCTAGTACCAATAGCTCTTTGGTACTGCAGAGCCTGCATCTGCAACATATTTACAGATGTCACAATGAATTGGGATTGCTTTCACAATTAAGTAGCACTGTGGCCTTCTAAATCTAACTTTTTTGGACATGAATGTGTCTATAAAATATTTAAGTTAAATGGATGAAATGAAATTCAAATAATTTCAAGCATTTACAAACATAACACATAAATACTTGAAAGCAGTTAGAAAACTAATCATGGTAAGAGTTGTGCACTTAGAATCAAGATCCATCCATCCATTGATTGTTGCAAGATTGTAAATAGCGTGTAGACAGTGTGACACTAAGGACTGGGTATAACTTTAAAAATTATTTCAACTTATAACATTTACCAGAGGTGAGTCTTTCTGCTTAGTTGGCTTAACTCTGGTGTATAGACCCATCCTCTTCAAAAATATGCAAGTCTTTTCTATTTTATTAAAGGAGTGTTTAAATTATAAAGCAGTTAAAGGAAAAAACTTTAGCATTTAAAAAACAAACTAGCTATGGAACTAGAAAACCTATAAGATTAAAGGAAATCAGCTTTTCCCAGGTTACAAGCGATAAAGGTTGTACAAGGACTCCAGGTTGTTCCAGAAGAGGGTTGGCTTGAATTTAAGGAAGAATTTATTTGCTGGAAATGTTGTTGTCAGGCATTGGAGCAGGCTACCCAGAGAGGTGGTGGAGTCTTTATATACCTTGGTGAGGTGTTTAGAGATACGCAGATGTGGTGTTTAGGCACATGGTTAAGTGGTGCACTTGGCAGTGCTATGTTAACAGTTGGGAATGATAATCTTAAAGGTGTTTTCCAACCTAAATTATTTTATGATTATTATATTTTGGTCAGAACACTATACATGCTGCCAGTACATCCATTGCCACACCGACACTATGTGTCTCCAACAAGTTTCTAGGTCCCAGGAGGGATTGCAAGGAATGAAGAATCTAACTATTAGGACCAGGTAGACCTGTACATACATAAAGAAGGGACAATTGAGGCAATTTTCAGATTTGAAGTGAAGAACTACTGGCATTTAGAGACTTTTGTTGTAAAGCAGTTTATGACTGAGTGAATTTGAGGCTTTGATTTTGGACTTTGGATATAAAGTCCAGTTAAATACTTTTCTGGATCTGGCCTGTAATTGCTAATGCCACATCTCTCTGTGTATGTTTTTTTTCTCTAACTGATCTTTTCTTAATTCAGACCATACCCAGTTTTTGAGTGAGTATTAATTGGCATCAGTTTAATGTATCCCACCATTGTGCATGCTCATGCTTTTGAATGGAGAATTAATTTGAACACTGAATATCTTAAAGAATGCCAAGAAAATCTTGCATAATTCCAGCTTCAAGAGAATTAGCAGGCTACAGTGAAAAGAAATATTCCTGGCATCTCAGTTTTGATCCCCTTGGCTAAGCCCTGTTTGCTTTCAATAATTTCTTAAAAAATGTAAACTTTTCACTTGTCTGACAGAATACTCAGAAATTGCTAGACACCTTTAGTTAAATATAGCACATTTGCATTTCTACAATATTCATGCTTATTTTACTAATTCTGTCCACCCAATATTCCTATCAGAATGAATCCCAAAGTTGAAAGCACCATTCCAGTTGCAGGTATTGTTAGAATGCCTATGGACAAATCAGCCCAGCATTTTTAGAGCGGACAGCACTGCACTAAGAGAAAACCAGAAAGTCATGCCCATGTAAAAGGTAAAACAGAAAAACAACCAAAATCCTACAATAGTTTAATTCACACAAATCAGCACAAAAAGAGTAACATTTTTTTTTTTTGTTTCTAGAAATGTAGAATTGTTCTCTAGTCTTCTGTCTGCCTTTCTGAGTGTGTCCTTTAAAATATTAGCTCTCATTACCCTTACCTGCCTGAAGTGAATATTTTCAGTCCTCTGTTCTCACCTCAGAAAGAAACCAGTGACCAAGTGTTATTGTCATTCAGTTGGAAAATTGAGATGAATAACTTTCTTGTGCTCTATTTTTTCAGTATATTAAAATTTTGTGTTAAAGTAAAAGAACAAACAAAATGCTCTTGTGTCTAGGTCTACCTGGTTTGCTTCAAGTTAGGCTAAGCTGGAGATGTCTGAGTCAAAAGAGGAAAATAGATACAACTGACCTATTCTGAGCAAGAGTAACTTCATCTCTCTTAACTTCCCAAAATATCTGTCATCTCCTCAGGGGTCTGAGTCAGCACCTCAATCATAGACTAGTCAAACCTGCAGCTGAATACCACCATGCCCACTATACCATATTGCAAAGTGTCACATCTATGCTTTCAGGGAAGAAATTTTTCCTAATACCCCACCTGGCTCAACTTCAGGCCATTTCTCCTGTTGTATTGCTTGGTCAATCTCCAATTTACTGCAACCTTCTTTTGTGTAATTGTAGAGAGTGATAAGGTCTCCCTTGAGCTTCCTCTTGCCCAGGCTAAAAATTTCCAGCTCCATCAGCCACTCTTCATAGAACTTATGCTCAAAAATGTCCCATATTGATTGTAAATACGGGCCTGTGTGTAAATACGGGCTCACCTGACTTAGGGGCTTTTTATATTACTTGTTCAAGTCAGAGGCTGGTGTAGTGAGCCTTCTGATTGCCAGCTGGTTTATATTCAGACACATTTTACAAGGCAGTAGCAGCTGGATTCTTGCAGAAAAAGTGCTGTTTGCTGCCACCTATCCAGGGAAATTGTTTCCTGTGCTGTGGAGTCACTTAGAGTCTATTGCTGTCCAAAGGGGTGAATTGGAACCACCCATGCCAGTAAGTAATTACATCTTGAGTTCCTCTGCTTGCCTTTGCTTTAGAAGAAATGAAGATCAGGGGCCTCAATGTGGAAGTGGTGAACAGCAGAAATACCTGTCAGTTGGTGGAAGTTGTGAGCTGAATCTATTCACTGCCTGTGCCATTTCAGCCCACCACCAGAGCGCCCTAAAATGCTGTGGTGATTTGCCCCACCTTCATATACATAAGGCAATAACCAGGGTTTGGTAGAACTTTGGAGACAAGGGTAAATATCTAAATCCAAGTTTAGTGAGCAAGAATTGTACTTTGGCTTCATGGTCTTCAAAACATTCTCCCAGTTAGTGTGCAGCCAGTCCTTCAGTGGGTACAGTGTCTCTGGGTTTAAACTCAAAGAATGGGTACTGCTGCTCGCAGAAAGTCTCCTTGTCAAGCTGGAAGCAAAAGTGCATGCAATGAAATACTCTCCCTTGCAAGAGATGAAAGAAAAAGAATCAGAGAAAGTGACCATGACAGTGCCCTCAGGCAAGGAAGAAAAGAGGGGACCCAGCATGGAAGAACGAAAGTGGAAATAGAGCTGATGAGTGGAGAGAAGGCTTAGTTTTCACATTTCCAAGGATTTAAATAGTTATTCTCCTTTCCCTAATAATAATCTCTAAGGTTATTCTCTCATGTCAGTCTAAAAGCTCCTGATGTTCAGACAGAAAACCACTCCAGACTCAACTGTTACATGACATTTTGGGTACTCTATGACATATATATCACATGCATCATTCATCTTGATTTTGCCAGCATTTTATTTACTGTTCTTGCCTCCTTCTTATTTGAACAGGACGTCACTGTTTTATTTGCCATCTGTGAGCTCCATATGGTCATAGCTAATGAAAGCAAGTAGTCTAAAAAAGATGACACCATTAAATAACCTTTGTTTGATTAAATACACAGTCTACTTCTTTTAGACTAGACTTGCCATCTCTAAATGTCAAGATAGATAGTCTTGTATTTTCTGTAGACCACAGTGTTTGGGATAGCTGAAAAAATATTGGCTGTCATGTTACAACTGCAGTAACATTTCCTAAAACTCTCTCAAAATTGAAGTTCTGCTGAATCTTTCTCACTCAGATAAGACACAGTCATATTAGCAGCTTTTCCTGAATATCCAGTTCCATCAGAAAGAAAAAGAAGACTGAAATAGGCCATCAAATTTTTGTCCTCTCATCTTAGACACTTGGGTCCCTGAGTCCACAGGGCTTATCTCTGATGCTGTGATCTCATTTATTAACCCATTCACCTTGTTAGGAAGAACAGCCTGGGAATCCCCTGGTGTGCTCTGAAGGGCCACAAACACCACTGAGCTTCTGAGCACTTCAGAAGACTGAGCAACAGCAATATCAGCTGCATCTGCCTCTCACTTGCCTGTCTCATCAGTGTCCTTTGCACTCAGTAGTCAATAAAACATTCAGATCTGTAGCAATGGGCCCTGTCAGACCCACAGAGTCTGCCTTCCCCAGGGGCAGCCTCAGTGACCAGGGTAGCAGCTGCAGTGTCCCAGCAGAATTCTCTGAGGAATGTGTACTTTTTCTGAAAACTCGTGAGAGAAGAGACCAGGATTTACACCTGATATTTTACACTTTAGGGATATAATTAAGGCTGGCTTACATCTGTGAAACCCCATTAAGGCTCTGGCAGCCAGAGTCAGGACCTTTTAAGCCTGTGGGTTTCCAAGTTTGATTTTTATAAATGAAGTTGAAATGGATGCCAGCTTTATGTGGCTACAGAACTGCTACTGTACACATGAATAGGGATTTTAATGATTAGTTGAAATCCCTATGGTGTTGAATGAGGTTTTAAATATTGTTTTAAAATGCATTAAATGAAAATAATTAAATAATGTCTTGCTTTTACAGTGCAACTAAAAGAGCTATGTAATTAGAATGAGGAGTAATATACAATATTTAATTGTGGCCCTGGTGTTCTTTATAATGAAGTTTGAGTAATTAGTGGCATGATGACTGAGTACTTATTACTTAGTGTGAGGTTTGTGTTCCATTACACAAAACATCAATTACTGTTTCCCCATGACAGCTGTTATGGCAGTGTCTCTTTTTCTCTTCTCCTGTGACTCTGTTTGCAGATTTCTAGAGTTACCCTAAATTTTGTTTAAGCTTTTCACTGTCTGTCTTGATTGTTTTGAAAGTAAGGCCAAACTCCATTGTCATTATCTATATAATATAGCATGAATGACTACCAAAATGAGGATTTTTCTTTTCTTCTGATAAAACTCTTTATATTGAAAGGCATACTGCAAAAATCTGGTTTAACAATTTTTGTAACATAACTGTCCATCTATCAAGTTTTTGTGTCTATTTATTACAGAATTTAAAGGGCCTTTTTGTATAATCTGGGAAGCTCTTGTGCAAATTTGTATTGATATGTTCTTTCCATGCTTTTCTTTGCTCTTCAAGAATTGAGCCCATGGGAAAACATCACCTGAGATAGTCAGGTCTGATCTTCCCAAAGGTTTTGAAATGCAAAAAGTGAGTGTTAGGTGTTTAATTAAGGGCCAATACTGGGAAAATGTTTCTCCCATCCCATTTTTGTCTGCAAATATCTGTTTTTCCCCTCAACACTAACTCAATTTTCTCCTACATCCATGATCAGTCTGAATTCTATTACAAAGAGAGCAGGTTATTCATGAATGTCTGGGTTTTGTGACTATGTGACATCATGGTCCTTTGTTTTGTGGTTGGGGAAAAGGCAGAGAGGCTTTCTTCTTGTTATATATTTCCCTATTTTAGGGAACAGGCCAGAGTAGTATTAGTAACTGAAAAGCTGGCATTCTAATGGTAATGGGATGGTATTAATTGCCTTTTTAAAGGTTGAGCACTACAGAGCATTTCCTGACTACATCCCAGACAGCTGTTCTCTGTTCAAGGCCTGCTAGCACTCAGACCTTGAGGACTGATGTAGTATCCAGGGTGGGAAATGAGAGCTTGTGCTCAGCAAAATCAGCCTGTAAGGTCACAGCACCTCCTAGCTAGCCAGCCTCTCCATGGCATCCCACAGATGCTGCTGTCAGTTTTCTGTCAGGCTCTTTAGTGGTCAGGCTGAGATCCACAGGCACTCCCTTACGTCACACACTAGTAAAGGATGGACTACAGTTATATGATTAACAAAAAAAATCTTTCTCAGCTGCCACAGGCAATGACGTGCCATGATAACTTGCAAGTTGCAATGGCACATTTTCCACTTCAGTCACTGGGGGTCATATTGTGAGTACAGAGGATGACAAAGGCAATAGTGGTCTGGACTGGACTGACCATGGCTGGGAACCCAGTGATGTGCTAAACACAACCAATATCAAAAAGATTTTTATAAGATGAACAGACTTTGCTGGCTCACATCATAGCAACCTCTTTCTAATAGCCAAAAAGGACAAGAGAAGAAGAGTTTTCTATATGGGCACAAACTGACTAAATATGGGAAATTGTTCTGCCCTGTGTCTTTTTTTTCCTTCTGCTAAAAAAGCAGAAGAAAACTGATTAATATGAGAAGTGTAGTGGCACTTAGATAACACACTCGGCCTGAACTCCACAGGTTTGTTTTTTTTTAATATTGTTCATTTTGTTCTTTTTGTTTGCCTGTTTTTGTTGTACATTTAAGGAACAGTGAGAGATAACCTTCTTATACAAGAAGTCATTTTCATGAGAAAATTGAGACATGTAAATATTACCAGTTTGAGGCATAAAATCAATCCTGAAAAGATGCTGATTTGCACTTGCTAGCTGGGCAAATAAGTAAAGAACCTTCTCTGACAAACACTGTTGCTTGCACTCAGATTGACTCACACAGTCAATTTCATTGACTTCAGGCTAACTTTGCTGAATGCCATCAGTTCTTATTGATTTTAAATGGGTTTAAAATATATGGAATACATTGTATATAAAGTGAAGGCGGAATAGACCCAGGGAGAACATTGGATGTGAAATGAAAAAGGGAAGTATTAAAAAGAGGAAAAGGGAATAAGGTATAGGGCAAGTTTAATTGCACCCAAGTTGGGTCATACAAAATCTTGGTGTGTAGCCTGTGTTAATTGTACAGATCTTCTCCACAGTCATGAAGAGGAAGTGACAACTCCACAGAGACATTAATTTCAGAAATCTCAGAAAATTATTTCAGAAATGAATGAATCACCCTTCAGGGCATCTGTGTCCCTCCTCTGAGTTTAAAGGGAGGATAGGGAATGGTAGGGAAATTTTATCTGTGAAATAAAGGCATTAATTTGAAAGAAAAATTCAGCCATGGAGCAGAGGAGAGCATACCACTATCCTAAAGACAAACCAATTACAAATTGGGATCATTTCTTGTTTTCTCTTAGATGCTTTATTGAAATTTAAGGTATAGAAGATTCGAAAGGCCTTTTCCTAGAGTAAGACTATTAAATTCCGTCTCTAGCTTCACTCATTTTTAATCAAATGAACTTAAGTGTTTTAAAGTACCTGAATGCCCATATACAGAAAATAAACCAGATGTTATGTGTCAGAAATATCTTACATCATAAACATTTGCATTATCACCACTTGATCCACAGTGGGTGTATCCCATAAGACCTGTAAGTCCTTCAGTGTGGACTATAATCACAGACAAGATGAAGCGTCTGAATGAGAATTTTGATGCCACATAATCTTACTTTACAGTCTTTAAACCTCCACCCTGTTGTGGACATATTTTCTGTTTGATTTCTAACAGCTTGCTCTGCAGGCATTACTCTGCAGAATTACTCCCCTCTGAAACATCAAGCGCATCACTCATTATTACCAAGAGACAATTATTACCAAGAGACACCTATAAATAGATGCCGTGAAGCTGTCTGACCACTTGCTAATTAGGTGCTCCCATATCTAACTTTCAAGTGTCTGGACACCAGCCTGGTATCAAAGACTCTGAGGTGGAAGCTTAAGAGGCATTCATTCAGTAAGGAGGCACATTTAACTAACCCCTAGGGAAGGACGTGGGATTGGGAGTAGGAGAGTGGGTGATTGGACAGGATAACAGTCAAGGACACCAGAGACAGGAAACAGGGGAAAGCAAAGTGTTCTGCCTGAGACTCGTGATCAAAAGGTCACCCTGGGAAGAAGTGGGCTCAGGAGGGGAAGACAACCCTGCATCTGCCTTGGCCCAGCCACCTGCACTTAAGCTCTCTGGTCCTCCCCAGTGGGTGACTCCCAACGAGGACAGCATGCCTTCCTTTGGGACTTCCTCCAACAGCTCCTCTCCACTGACTGTGTAGCTAGCATTGCTCACTTATTGTAAGGTAGTGCCACCTGAGCATCTTGGTCCTGTGGCTTCCAACATCTGAGCTCTTGATTGGCAGGAGGTGGGAGCCTGTTTCTATTCCCTTGTCAGATTGAGGAGTTTAAACTTTGGTTTCTCATCCCCAGTGCCCTAGGAAGATACTTATATCTTAGAATTAGTGCAGAAATCCTTTTCCCCTTCTGTTCAAGTTTCAACATTGCCCAGGGGAAAATAAATCAATAATTCTATAATCAGAAACAGAGAGAACAAATACAGTCAGCTGAAAAAGGACAGTTATCTGCCTTGGAACTGTGTGCTTTTCATGACTAGGAAAAAAACCCAAAACACCAAACCCATACACCTATTTGCAATATTGGTTCTGTATCACACAGTTCCTGCCTGGGTGAATGTCCTTATTCCCAGCTGGGGAATCAAGAGTTTTCTTCTGCTTCTTTCCTTTTGCACCTTGAATTTCTAAAATGAGCTCTTAACAGTCCAGTAATCTCTACCTAACACTAGAAGAAAGATTAAAATATATATTAATATTTTCTCAGGCATGCCTTCTTTTTCAGCCCACAAATCTCATCTGTGAGCAGTTCAAGAAAACTGATGTTTGTTCCAATGTCCAGCAGTGTGCTGCTCCTGCTCTCCAGGAACAGTACAGCCCTGAAGCAACAGCAGCACGAGTGCTCAGTGGGGAATGCTGGACCCGTGTAACAGCAGAAAATGTTGGACTGCACTCTGGGATGGGAACACATCAGATCCAATGTGTTTTGCAGAGGCATGGGCCAGATATTCTGGCCATGTACGCTAAGTACAAGGCCACCTGGAAGAATTTAACTCACGGAGCACTTCCTAAATGTCAAAATGCTCTGCACTGATCATTGACACCCAGGCCTTACTCCATGCCAGAACAGGTTGTGAGAGTTTATTTTCGTTTCCCATATCAAGGTACAAAATTCTCCCCATGAGGCAAATGGGCACAGACCACAGACCTGTCTGCCACAATATGGCAAAGCATTGCACTGTGTAATCTCTATGCAACACAGTCCTCTGCAAGATTTGGTCCCAGCTGTCAGTTCCTGTTTGCTAAATAGTGATATTATCTACCTATTGCTTGCCTTATTAACTGTGCTGTATGAATGCAAAATTTTATTCTTATCTGATGATATTTTGCATTAATTTTAGTCTGATATGTGACAAAGGCTTCAGTCAGTGGTTACTGAGCCTCACTCACTCTGCTTTTAGTTGCCCCTGAATAGCAGCATTTACTTTACTAGATTGGTTTGTGATAATCAGGATTGGTTTCCCAGAAAATACAGCTTTTCTGTTCCCCGTGAATTCTGGGAATATTACCATGAAGTTATGCCATCACTAACAGCAATAAAAAAAAATGGAAAAGCAAAATTTTCTGGTCACTTAAGGCTATTTTATCAACCTCCAGCTTCCCAACTTCAATTTTTTTTTTGGTTTTGAGAAGTTTGTAACTTCAGAAGGAATCTTACTATGTGCCATTTTCCTTCTCGCTGGTTCATCAGCAATCAAAGATGCTGACACTTTCTCTGACTTGACACATTCTCCATCTACCTCTTCTACAAATGCCAGTAAGATGAATGTAGCAATGCTTTTTTTACTTGCACAAAAGACAGCAACTTGAGGACAAGAGGGAATGCGTGGTGACTCTGCAGTCATGATGTCTGCTACTTCCCCAAGCCAAATTTAACCGAGCTGATTCTTCACATGCACCATATTAGGTTGTTATGTTTGAACAGGTCTCCAAACATGCATATCAGTCTAGTCTGGCTTCTAACCTCTGTTAAGACCCTCTTCAAAAGTCACTGAGGTATGAAAGTATACTTTTTAAAGAAAGGAACTTAGAAAGGTCAATATTTGAAAATGCTGTGCCATACTTGTCATATTGACATAGACACCTTGCTTATCCTACAGAATCTAAAATGTCATGAGACCTAACGTGTGTTAGGTGTCCATGATTTCTCACCACGTGTGCAGGTTGGTTTTCTGAGATAACTACCCTTCATAACAAGCACAGGCAGATAGACAACCCCAACAGGCCAATCAGTCAATCTGCTCCAGAAATTCTTTATTGGAAAATTAGCATCTCTTAGAGGGCCTCTGCTTCTTTCCACAGACTGGACAGAGAACATATCACAGACAGGTCAGACATTCCTGATGCCTGTCTTAGGACAAATGAATTCCATTTCAAATCTTAGATCAGGCTCATGCCTATTTGAGTTAAAACCCTGTTTGTGTGTAACGCAACAGAAATTATAACATCTGGGTTATCTCACTCTCAGAACTTCACTTCTTATCTTATCCTGAAAGTTCTATGTAGATTTTGCTCCTACATGCACTGGGCCAAATAGAAATACAATTAGTGAGAACAGTGTAAAACTCCAAAAATATTTAAATTCCTAACTAATGCAACCTGCACAATGAAATACAGAGGTTTATTTGCAGAACAGTCCATTTCATGGCTTCTTACTTAATGGAAATGAAATGAAAGTTTTCAATCATTTACTAGAGAATAAAATTGTTTCAAAAATCCCTTTGGGGACTGGAAATGGAAAACTTTTCTTTGTTTAATATGTGGATGGTATTAACATTTTGGTATGCCTCACCAAACTGATCAGAGGAAAGTCTAGGCCCAGGTTGTGCCCTGAGCCAGAAAAGGGGCTTTCCATGCCAAGATTACCACAGATTAGGCAAAACACTAAGGCACTGCTGATATCTCCAGTTTACTTCTTCTTGAGCTTTAAAACTCATCCACCTTACTATAATCAATTAGTTCCTTTTCATTCACAGTATTATAGGCAAAGAGAAAGTATAAATGGAATGATGTAGTTAAGATCAGGTTGTTTTTTGTATAAAATAAAGTTGATTTTCACAGTGAGATTAAACCTTTATAAAGGGTATATGTTCCTGAAGCAGATACAGAAAAGGAATGGTATACTTTTGAGATTAAGAACAGTGAAACTAACCAAAAATCTACCCAGAGAAAAAGATAATGATGGTTTGAATAAAAGTATCAAAAATCAACTCTATCAAGGAAAACCTGATGCTATAAAAATACTCAGGTAGAGGTTTGGTTTGGCACTTTTTCATAGAACTGAGAACATTGTCTATAAAGGTCTGTGCAAACATAATTTTAGAATTAAGGAACTGATGAGCAGTTTGTAGAACATTCAGCTAAACATAGGCTTGAAAGGAAGGTCAGTAGGTTTTGACCTGCTCTGTGCTTCCTTGGCCATGTTTCCTTTTTTCCTTTTCCTTATTATAAGAGAAAGTATATAACATTTCCCGAGCCTTTTGAATTGGTGTGATCTAAAGCTTAATAAATACATTTGTGACACTCACACTCATTTCAACTGTTTACAGTCAATCTTTACTGGGCATTTTCTAAGGCATCCTTCCCCATGTCTTGCTGTCAAAGATGCTACCACATTCAGAAATTTTACTTAACACCAATTAATTTGCTTTCAGAAATGAAATCACACTTATTTTCACTTGTAAAAAATGCAGACCTATGAAGATTCAGTTTAGGTCATTCTGAGATTTGAGATAGATACAGATGAATGCAAAGATCAATTTTACAGAAGTGTAACAAGTAACCTTTGGTGAGCTCTGCTGCAGTGTCTGTCACGATACATAGTCCTAGGCAATTACAACAGTGAAATAAAACATTTTATTAAACTTCTCTGTGAGAATGTAAAGTGAGTGATCTCCCTGCATGTCAAGACCTGACACTTAAGGTGCTGGGGATGTGTTGGATTCAGCTCAGAAGAGCACATCCTCTTATCCCCCTGACTAGACCAAGTTCACAACCACAGCTGGAAATCTCAGCTTTCACTGCTGCATTAGTTCTTTGGTTCATTACTTTGTGTAAAACCACCAAGCAATACTAATTAGGCTAAAAAAAAAAAAAAAAGAGAGAAAGAGTAAGGAAAGATTAGGAGGGTGCACTGCATCTCGTAACATCATGATCAGTAAACTGTGAAATTACTGCTTATCACCACTATACATTTTCTATTACCCTATGGACCTTTTCAAACTCAGTGTGCTGCTGACAGAAAAATAAAATTTTTAAAACTGCAGGTTAAAGCCAAAGTTAAGCAAATTTGCATGTATGGATTTCAAAGTAGAAAACAAAATAACCCCATCAGAATTTAGTTATATTTTAATGTTTTAGGAAAAAGTAGTTATTTCAAGGTAGTTATTGGTAAAGATGGATGTTTAAATAATTAGAAATTTGCATTAAGATATCCAGACATTCTAAACTTTGCCCTATATGTATGTGCTAAGAAAGCCTAAGAAGAGTGTCTTATCAACACTAGTAAACAATTCCTCCTGCACCATGTGCAGCTTGGTCAGACTCCAAATACTGTCCCAAAGAGTCTATTTTCCACTGGATACAAAAGGATTATATTTCTCCTTTAAGGGATACATTCTGCACATGATTAATTGCCATAGGGATGTGATATTGATCTAATCAGAAAACTGTATTTTAGAACCAAGATTAGAAAGTTAATTTACATAAATTCCAGTAATTCATTAAAACAAAGATCCAGGGGTTCATGTATTTTTTGCAAGTACATTAGTCAGGATAAAACTGTGATAATTGATAACAACACAGATGACATACACACATACACAGCTTGTTGACTTGCGCAGCACATGTAAGCCAATATTTCAGCCCAGCAAAATATCTTAAGTGCAGGAAGTAAAGTTGTTATTCGGCAGTAAACATTTCAGAGAAATGAGATAGCTAAATTTGAAAAACACATAATTATTCCGTTTTTAAAAGCCATCTTATTTTAGTAGCAGTGATTGTGATAGCACATTTAGTTTATATAGCTGTACTCTTAATTTTTGAAATACTTTTAGTTGTGCCAGTTATATGAACTATAAAGATGTTATGATATTTCATTATAGGAATTAGCATATCAATACTGAAAAATAAAAGATAAAACAACATCTCAAAATTTTTTCATAAAATATCTTCCAATTCCCTCAAACAACAAGCTTATTAAACTATATCTCAGAGCCTGGATCTCATAATGAAAGGTAGCAGTCTACAGATGAGAAGAAGGATGTTCAGAAACAGCATCTCTAACAATAGAATATCAATTAAAGAATGGAATGTTGTCCTTGTCTATTACTGGTCTTCATTTTTGATCTGATTTAACTCCTTCTGAAGTTGATGAATAGATTTCCAATTACTCCAGTGTGAACTGGATCAGTAACTATGCTCCTCAGTAGACGTGCAAACTAAAACAGTTATTGTTATTAACCTAAACCAAAAGAATATTAAACAGTGACCTCAGTCTCAGATGAAATCAAAGGCTCAGAATCTCTCAATAATATCTGTGATAGTTGATAATATATAGGCTATTCAGAGCATGAAAGTTTAGTAGAGTTCTATTGCAACTGAACTGCACAATGACATCCAAGTTCAGCAGGGTTGGACACTTCTGGGATGGGAGATCCCAAAAAGGAGATCAGGCAACATGGACAGAGGTGGAGGCTAAATGGACACTAAAGTCTGCCTGGGCAGGAGGCTTTCCCCCGCAATAAAACTGATTTCCTTTTCATAAAAAGAATTGTGGCATGTAAGATGACAAACAGATATCAGAGGCATGTAAGCTTCTAACCAAATACCAGAGCTTGGTGGCTTTAGTCAGAGTTTACAAGCTTGCTCTGCTAAGTCCCCAGACTGTCTCAGCAGAGTAGCACACACATATCTGAGATGGGAAACACGAGTCACTGCTGATCTCTGGTATAGCTCACAGGTGGGAATAGGCATAAAATGGGCTTTTTGCTGGCATTAAGGTTAATTGTGGAATGTACAAACTTCGGGGGTTGGAGGTATGTGTCAAGGGGCCATGTGCTCTTTAAATGTGAATATTAAATGGGAAAAATATTCTTCTGAGAAAGGTAAACAATGAGAGGTACTTTAAGCAATATAAAGGGTATGAGACAACATCAGCACTGTTAAAAGTGACCATGTTTTTATTTCTTTTGACATTTGTACATGTTCACTCATCTGAAGTGGCAGACAGAACAAAAGCACTGCAAGCCAGTGTCTAGTGCTTGTTACAAAGCTACAACTCCACTGAAGACTTGCCAGCATGTATGAAGGGTTTAAGTGTTTGAGTGGGATTGTGTGATTTTATTTACTATAGCCTTGGGAGGTCAGCAGTGGAACGACTTCGGATCAACAACTGGAAGATGAATTTAGCTACTATTTTCTTACAATATCACTGTCCTCCTGTATGGATGTCAAGGAAAGAAGTGCAGGTAGTACCTCAGTACTTAGACCAGGTACAAATCTAAGGTCTTAGTTAATGCATCCATTATTAAATGGTTTTCTCAACTATGAAGGATAATGTTACTACAGAACATTAGTTTGGTTGTAGAAGAAAAAGTTTACATAAATGTAGGAGACAATGGGGAAAATAGCATTGATAAATTTCTCCAAATCATTAATATAATTGTACCATTTATGCACTCTCAAGATAATTTTTTTTCTTTCAGTAATTGATAATTTTTGTAGATGCTAAAATAACTTCTGAGCTGAGGTATATATTCTGCAATACTGGCAAATATTATGTGTTTGCACTTTCTGTGGTGGAGTGTGTGATATTGTTCTTATCTTCTTTCAATTATTTAGTTGATACAGAAAACAATATTTAAAGTAGTATACATATAAAAATAGTTCCAGAATGGCTTCAGGAACATCTCTGATGCAAATTTCTTCTCTATTGCTTTATGCAAGCAGTCATTGTGATTCTATTTTCTGCATATGAGCTCAGTTATCGGAAGTTTACAACTAAACCCATATAAAAACTTATAAATACCAAAGTAGTAATTGCATGGTTTTATTTTCAAAAATACTAAATATGTTTTATTACAGCGAAAATAATGTCAATTTCACACCTACTATAAAAAATGGATGAACCTGCTCACACTTTGAGTCACTTCAGAATTTAAAGGCGTGTCTGTAAAATGGGCAATAGAAAATATGAATTTATACTAAATTTAGACAATAGCTCCAGAAGAATACTCTTTATCCTGCCCACCTCTCAGGAAGAGGCTAGGCCAGGGTTGCTCCTAAAATATTGTAGCAAAAAGCAAAGAGTCTAATTGGGACAGGATAATTAGTGTGAGATGGAAAATGTGACAGAGAAACTAGCACTAGTAAAAAAATTGAGGAAATTAATATTTGGAGCATATACCTTGAAGATTTAAAGACAGTGGATAAACCCATATTGACTCTAAGAATTTAATTATATCCAAGAGTTATGGGTAAATCCTGAGTTTCTTGCAAGGACTGGAACTTTTCCAGGACAAGGACATGCTTACAGCTGAACTTATTTCTTCTTCTTTTGTGTGACAGTAATGCCTCTATATGAAGGAATTAATTTTCATGGAGCTCTTTCCCAATTTTCCACAGAAATCTTAGGATGTCTTTCCCCTCTCTCCTCTCCCATACCATCCTTTTCTGCTGAAAACCTCAAGGAAAATATCAGGATAATGTAAATGTAAAGCAGAATTTTTTTGATGTCTCCAAAATGAAAATTCAATTAGAAAGAAAAAAAAAGAAGTTCCTTGGCATCCTATCTTGTAAGCTTTGGTAGTACCAAGACTATATAGTGCAAATTAAGGTAAAACAGCCCAATGTGTTCCAGATCCAATCTAGGCCATATTTGTACTAGCAAATATGACTAGCCTGGGCCTGTTTCCTAGGTCTGACATCAAGAGATGTGATGTGACGTAAGCTGTAAAAGCCAGAGAATATTTTCATATCCTGTTTTCAGAGACAGAGGAAATTGAGCAGCTGATGAATAGAAATGTATTAGGTTGACTCACTGCTTTTCTTTCTTAATATAGCTAGCAACTCATTTAACATGTACCATAGAGTCACAGAGTTATGGAATCATTTGAATTCCAAGATACTTTTAAGGATGATCAAGTTCAACCCCCTTGTGCTATGGGCAAGGACACCTCCCACTAAAACCAGTTTGCACAAAGCCCCAGCCTTGAACACTTCCAGGGACGAAGGGAACCTCTTTCAGTGCCTCACTGCCCTCACAGTAAAGAATTTCTTCTGCTCTTACTCATTGCCCAGCCCATATCCATGTCCATATTTGGGATTGCCCCAAACCAAGCGCAGGACTTTGCAATTGGCCCGGCTGAACTTAATCCCTCTGAATGGCACCCCATGCTCCAGAGGACCTGCCAGCAGCACCACTCAGCTTGGTGTCATTCAAAAAAATGCTGAGAGTATATTCAATCGCATTATCCAGGGCCCTATTGAAGATGTTAGATAATACTCGTCACATTATGGACCCCAAGGGAAACAGCTTGTACCTGACATATTTTCCAATTTTACCAAATCATCTCTTAGCAGAGTAAAATTACAAGTGGAATGGAAAGTGCCCACTGCAATAATCCTACACAGCAGGATTGCTATGTTTTTATTTTCTACTTTCCCCCCAGTATTTTCCTAATAACATTCTATTTCTTTTTCAGTGCTACTAAGCATTGAGATACGAGTATAATTTTTTTGCTTCTTTTTATTGGATTTTATTCAGCATTTTATTACACTGTGATTCATTATCTTTAGCCTTTTCTGCAACCTTTGTTAGTCAATTCTCCTCTTGACATGTGTTTTTAAAACTTACTAATATCAGCAAACTGTCACCTAATTATTTTCTCTTGTTTACAGATCATCTGTGAATACACTGAACAGTTTCAGTGGGGATCTCTGTTTCCAGTGGGGAATGGCAGCTCAGTTTTTCCCTGTACTGTGAAAAGCATTTATTACTGCTCTGGCTTCCTGTATTTAATCACGTTAGAACGTTCCTTTTAATTCATGTGAGTTATTTCTGTAACAGTACTTGGTGAGTTCTTGACAAAGCAAATTGTGTAGTCTGTTACCTTTTGTTATCAGAACTCTTTTAGGTTGCCATCTTATTTCTGCCTTGAGTGCTTTCTGGGTCTTTCTAACATCTTAAGTAATATATATGAATTTTCTGTGAATATCCTGTGTTATGTTGTCTATTTAATGCACTTTGTACATCATGTAAACACATTTTACCCTGTGGGTCTCCCCTGTATCTTCTTCTTAAATGAGAAATCACATCCTGTCATGCTTATGTGGTCTTCTTTTGGACATTAAATAGTAGGGTAGAAGACGGGGTGACAGGGAGCTCATCAGGACTACTAAAATCCTGGATCTAAGTATGTAAAAATAGCTTTTTAGTAAAAAAAATATTATGTGCTATGGAAGGGCAAGCCATAAGCTGCATCCCTTCCTGCATGCCCTGACTCGTTGCTCTACAGATCAGCCAGTGATGTCTAAAAATTTAGTCTCAGCATCTACTTCTGTTCTGACATGTACCCTTTCAACAAGAGACTGCAAACTTCCCCTGCTCTTCTTCTGTTTCTTAGCCTTTCAATTTGATGATTGCTCTGACCAGGTCACAAAAAATCATTGTCATCCTAATTGCATAGTACTAGATGTTTCTTATTTTAAATGAAAATTTCAAACATCTAGGAGTGTTTCAGCATTTCCTGAAGCATTGAAATTTTTTATTTGATTAGACTATTTCCATATTAGCAAATACACTACATTTCATGTGCTATTTGCCATATAGTTTCTGCTTATTTGTTACTGTGTCTCTAATTGTCTTCCTCCCATTAAGTTTTTTTTGCATATTTATAGCAGAATATGTGAGTTTAAAAGACAAGGTTTTCCTCTTCTTATTTCTGGGCTTTTTATATTTCCCACACAATTTTTTTTTTTCAGTGCCATATTTAACTGGGAACTCATTTATTGAGAATTCTCCCTCATCATTACTGTCCTCTCCTTTACATGAGGACACACAATTCATCAACTTGAACAGTACTGTCCATCTGCCTCTGCTGGCTTCCGTCCTCCCACCAAGACCATTTGTTTAACTTCTATGTGTTTTTTAAAAATTTTTTCACCTTTTTAACCTTGTTCTATAGGAAGGAAGGAAGTGGCGGAAGGAAGGAAGTGGCAGAAGGAAGTGGCGGAAGGAAGTGGAAGAAGGAAGGAAGTGGCGGAAGGAAGTGGCGGAAGGAAGGAAGTGGCGGAAGGAAGGAAGTGGCGGAAGGAAGTGGCGGAAGGAAGGAAGGAAGGAAGGAAGGAAGGAAGGAAGGAAGGAAGGAAGGAAGGAAGGAAGGAAGGAAGGAAGGAAGGAAGGAAGGAAGGAAGGAAGTGGCGGAAGGAAGGAAGTGGCGGAAGGAAGGAAGGAAGTGGCGGAAGGAAGGAAGTGGCGGAAGGAAGGAAGTGGCGGAAGGAAGGAAGGAAGTGGCGGAAGGAAGGAAGGAAGGAAGGAAGTGGCGGAAGGAAGTGGCGGAAGGAAGGAAGTGGCGGAAGGAAGGAAGTGGCGGAAGGAAGTGGCGGAAGGAAGTGGCGGAAGGAAGGAAGGAAGTGGCGGAAGGAAGGAAGGAAGTGGCGGAAGGAAGTGGCGGAAGTGGCGGAAGGAAGGAAGTGGCGGAAGGAAGTGGCGGAAGGAAGTGGCGGAAGGAAGTGGCGGAAGGAAGTGGCGGAAGGAAGGAAGGAAGGAAGGAAGGAAGGAAGGAAGGAAGGAAGGAAGGAAGGAAGGAAGGAAGGAAGGAAGGAAGGAAGGAAGGAAGGAAGGAAGGAAGGAAGGAAGGAAGGAAGTGGCGGAAGGAAGTGGCGGAAGGAAGTGGCGGAAGGAAGTGGCGGAAGGAAGGAAGTGGCGGAAGGAAGTGGCGGAAGGAAGTGGCGGAAGGAAGTGGCGGAAGGAAGTGGCGGAAGGAAGTGGCGGAAGGAAGTGGCGGAAGGAAGTGGCGGAAGGAAGTGGCGGAAGGAAGGAAGGAAGTGGCGGAAGGAAGTGGCGGAAGGAAGTGGCGGAAGGAAGTGGCGGAAGGAAGTGGCGGAAGGAAGTGGCGGAAGGAAGGAAGGAAGGAAGGAAGGAAGGAAGGAAGGAAGGAAGGAAGGAAGGAAGGAAGGAAGGAAGGAAGGAAGGAAGGAAGGAAGGAAGGAAGTGGCGGAAGGAAGGAAGTGGCGGAAGGAAGTGGCGGAAGGAAGTGGCGGAAGGAAGTGGCGGAAGGAAGTGGCGGAAGGAAGGAAGGAAGGAAGGAAGGAAGGAAGGAAGGAAGGAAGGAAGGAAGGAAGGAAGGAAGGAAGGAAGGAAGGAAGGAAGGAAGGAAGGAAGGAAGGAAGGAAGGAAGTGGCGGAAGGAAGTGGCGGAAGGAAGTGGCGGAAGGAAGGAAGGAAGGAAGGAAGGAAGGAAGGAAGGAAGGAAGGAAGGAAGTGGCGGAAGGAAGGAAGTGGCGGAAGGAAGTGGCGGAAGGAAGTGGCGGAAGGAAGTGGCGGAAGGAAGTGGCGGAAGGAAGTGGCGGAAGGAAGGAAGGAAGGAAAGAAGGAAGGAAGGAAGGAAGGAAGGAAGGAAGGAAGGAAGGAAGGAAGGAAGGAAGGAAGGAAGGAAGGAAGGAAGGAAGGAAGGAAGGAAGGAAGTGGCGGAAGGAAGGAAGGAAGTGGCGGAAGGAAGTGGCGGAAGGAAGTGGCGGAAGGAAGTGGCGGAAGGAAGTGGCGGAAGGAAGGAAGGAAGTGGCGGAAGGAAGGAAGGAAGTGGCGGAAGGAAGGAAGGAAGTGGTGGAAGGAAGGAAGGAAGTGGCGGAAGGAAGTGGCGGAAGGAAGTGGCGGAAGGAAGGAAGTGGCGGAAGGAAGTGGCGGAAGGAAGTGGCGGAAGGAAGGAAGTGGCGGAAGGAAGGAAGGAAGGAAGGAAGGAAGTGGCGGAAGGAAGTGGCGGAAGGAAGGAAGGAAGGAAGGAAGGAAGGAAGGAAGGAAGGAAGGAAGGAAGGAAGGAAGGAAGGAAGGAAGGAAGGAAGGAAGGAAGGAAGGAAGGAAGTGGCGGAAGGAAGGAAGGAAGTGGCGGAAGGAATGAAGGAAGTGGCGGAAGGAAGTGGCGGAAGGAAGGAAGGAAGTGGCGGAAGGAAGGAAGGAAGTGGCGGAAGGAAGGAAGTGGCGGAAGGAAGGAAGTGGCGGAAGGAAGTGGCGGAAGGAAGGAAGGAAGTGGCGGAAGGAAGGAAGGAAGTGGCGGAAGGAAGGAAGGAAGGAAGGAAGGAAGGAAGGAAGGAAGGAAGGAAGGAAGGAAGGAAGGAAGGAAGGAAGGAAGTGGCGGAAGGAAGGAAGGAAGTGGCGGAAGGAAGGAAGGAAGTGGCGGAAGGAAGTGGCGGAAGGAAGTGGCGGAAGGAAGTGGCGGAAGGAAGGAAGGAAGGAAGGAAGGAAGGAAGGAAGGAAGGAAGGAAGGAAGGAAGGAAGGAAGGAAGGAAGGAAGGAAGGAAGGAAGGAAGGAAGGAAGGAAGGAAGGAAGGAAGGAAGGAAGGAAGGAAGGAAGGAAGGAAGGAAGGAAGTGGCGGAAGGAAGGAAGTGGCGGAAGGAAGTGGCGGAAGGAAGGAAGGAAGTGGCGGAAGGAAGTGGCGGAAGGAAGTGGCGGAAGGAAGTGGCGGAAGGAAGTGGCGGAAGGAAGGAAGGAAGTGGCGGAAGGAAGGAAGTGGCGGAAGGAAGGAAGTGGCGGAAGGAAGGAAGTGGCGGAAGGAAGGAAGTGGCGGAAGGAAGGAAGGAAGGAAGGAAGGAAGGAAGGAAGGAAGGAAGGAAGGAAGGAAGGAAGGAAGGAAGGAAGGAAGGAAGGAAGGAAGTGGCGGAAGGAAGGAAGGTAGGAAGTGGCGGAAGGAAGAAAGGAAGGAAGGAAGGAAGTGGCGGAAGGAAGGAAGTGGCGGAAGGAAGTGGCGGAAGGAAGGAAGGAAGGAAGGAAGGAAGGAAGGAAGGAAGGAAGGAAGGAAGGAAGGAAGGAAGGAAGGAAGGAAGGAAGGAAGGAAGGAAGGCAATAGTACTTCTTTCCCAGAAATTCTCGCAATTTCTAAGAACCTAAAAGCCTTCTCCAGTGTTTATCCTGACGTCTCAGCAGGAAGGCTCTGCATTTCCCTTCCTTTCTTTTCAACCGTATGAGTGTTAGGAGCCTGGAGTTGGGATGGCTTAGCCGTGTCTTTAGAAATACTGTGGAATAAATTTTCTTTCTCCCTGGAGGACCTACCTCTGGACCCCAGAACCTGCCCAGGAGATTTTCTCAGCAGGAATTACTGCAATGTGACAGGAGAAAACCGAATAAAGCTAATATAGCCTTAGACCATGAAAGGCTGATGATACAGAATCATCCTGGGGAGCAGAGCAAGTTTTTCATCCTTAAGTAAGCTCATGCCAAAGGTGCAGATGGACTTGTTTGTGATACATAAAGAGAGTTGAATGCACTACCAAGACTCATGAATTCTGCAAAGTGGGTCTCTCCAGAGTGCACACACTTAGAAGGTGGAATAAACCCAGAGTAATTCTCTAATCTAAGTGAAAAACTGAAGGCCGAGTACTGCAAGGAAAACAGTGAAATAAGGTGTTTTCGATCAGCATGTCTGAGTGGAATTTTAACAAATATTTTTGCAGTTCTGCAGGGGAAACACTTTCTCTAAGCATAGGATCTGAACAAAGTGAACAACGGTGGCAAAACAGCATGTGAACACAGTAGATTCCGCCAAAAGAGAAATCCTTGAGGGTAAAGGAGGATGAAGGTGAACTCTCGGAGTTTTTATTGGATTAGTTCCAGTATAGTGCTGCATGTTGAAATGAACAGCAGTGAGGCTTGAAACAATTTCTAGTCAGGAATCTGGATTTTTTTTTTCTTAAGTACACAATACTACAGATTAGGGATTGCTATTATGTCACATTCATTAGCTGCACTTTGCTAAAATATCCCTTGGGCTCTATAATAATTGCAAACTTAAGAAACTTTATTCTATTTAAACTCTTTTTAACTTAACTGCCTTTGACCAAATCTATAAAATCTCCATGATTTTATTCCCTCATTGGATCCTGGAATCCTCAACAAGTTAACAAGAATCAATTGATGACATTGCCACAACCGAGTCAGAACAAAATGTCAAAAAATTTAAATGAAAGAGACAAGTAGAGATTGATGTGGAGAGATGTGGAGAAATGTGTTATTCCACACATTTGTGGAGAAATGTGTTGCTTTTGGAGGCTCTGAAGGCTAGTGATGAACTGGGAAACCCAGGCTCTTCTTTGGAATTGCCACCATTTCCTCATTCCTGTTACAATGCCAGGTATTTGCAAACCACTGCAAAACTGACTTAACCTCATTGTGAGCCAGAACTAGAAATCTAATTCAGTGTTTTAAATCAATGAGGAAGCCTTGCCAGAAGTCTTTAGCACCAAGCCTCATTTCTTTGTCAAGAGGAAATCCAAGTCCAAAGAATTGCATGAGTAAAATAAAAAAGAGTGCTGACCAGTGTGACATCAGATGTATATATCTGTTATATAAAACAAGTGTAAAATTTGTAGCAGCTCACATAAATATAAAACAGCATTTGTGATAAAAAAATACTTGGCAATTTGCTAAAAATTGTGTATTCCTTTTTATTTTAGGGGGAAAAAAGGTAACCCTTCTGTGCACCATGGGTAAATGTGCACCAAATATAAATCATTGACTGAGTAAGTTTTGTTTCTAACCTGCTCTACAAAAAGGGAGCTGTGTTTCTCCAGATACAAATGGGAAATATCATTCATGGTCTGATAATGGTGTTGAAGTTAGAGCATTTACAAAATTAGGAATGGTTTTCATTATTTGCCATGGGGATTGTATTCCTCTACTTTTCAAGTTTTCAAAAGTAAATGGATTATTAACTTTAAACTTTAAAAAACTAAATTTTTCAACTGCCATACAGATGGCAAATAGAATACAATTTGCTTGGCAGCCCAGGACATGTGCCCAACGAGGCCAGTTTTTGGGACTTCCCCACTAAGTTGTGCTTCCCTACCTTGGAGCTCTTGGAGCTGTTTTCTGGGAGAGACTGGTCCTTTTTCCCTACCAGAGCTGCACTGCATCACAGCTGTCTGCTGGGGCTCACATGGATCCAGACTCTGATCCATGATGGCCCAGCCATGTTCCATCTTCATTCCCAGGGAGGTGCCCAATGCCTTGGGCTGGCGCTGCCCTTGGCTACCCCTGGCTGCCCTGCTCATCACTGTGGGCAGTGAGATGGCCTCACTGATGAGGATCTGCCTTGCCTGCCTGTCAGTCTTGGCTCACAGCTTCTCTTAAAAAACTTTCTGCACCCCCTGAAGCTAAATGACTAGCCTGGATTTAGGAAATAATTATTTTAGATAAACTTCTTTTTAGATATATATACTCTATATACTTCCATACCAATGTCTTCTCTGGCAGAGCAGCCACCAAAGCAATGGTGAACACTTGAACTTTGAGGTTGCTTGACAGAGATTTATCTTGGCCAAGGTTCAGCTCTGTGTATTAGAATGAGAGGCAGGGCAGTAATGCAAATTGCCTTATTTTTAAGGTAAGACAATTTGCAATCCTCTGAAGGATTTTTGTTTTATTTTAACTGGTTTGAAAGATTCTTTGAGTGAGCATCAGACTGTCACGACATCCCTAGGATCTGTATTGATTTTTGGCTATTTGCCTAGAAACATGAGGCTGGGAAGGAACCCTTCAGTCGCCAAGGACAACAGTTCGCTACTGCAGACGATCACCTTATGTAACAGGTTTTTGAAAACTCATCTTTCTCTTACTTAAATCAATCTTCTTCCTTGTTTTTAATAAATGGCTGTGCAGAACATCACTACATTTATATTTACATCTTCTCTTGACTTTTCAGACAATGTACTTAGTGAAAATCCAAAATTTTCTTTTTTTTTAATGCCCAAACTGTTATAGTCCCATGTTTAACTGGTAGACTTCTATGATTTCTGCCTGCATCATTAGTAAACTGACAGAAAAAATGAGAATCTATCCTTCAGGAACATTGGTGGGGACAATTCCCTAGATTCATGATTGCACTTTTGACACAACTAGACTCCTCATCCTTATCTTCTTTAAACTTTCCTCTCTCTTCTCTGGCATTACTGTCTCAAATACCACCATAGCAGTGTAGTGAATGTCAGATACATTAATTTCTTGTCTAAAAAACAATTTTCTATTTTAGAGAGACATTGTGTTATTTTGGTGTTATCTGTCATGCATAACATGTTATGTTCTTATAACATTTATTTCAAAGTTATTAACATCTCTTTAAATTTATTTTAAAGCTTTGCTTACAACTGAAATCAGTCTACTGCATCTGATGTTGCTCCACAGCTTCCTGTTTAGAAATAGGTAATTTTCCAATCCTAAAGCACCAGACAGCACCAACAGTAAATTTTAAAATTGTATATCAAGATTTGTGATTTTGCACAACAATTTTTCCAGATTTTGTGATGGTGATTTTCTGACAGGAGCATATTGTGTTTCATAAATGAGATTTCTACTCCGTTTTAAGTAATTATTTTTTTATTATTATTTTGTACACATCCCCATTCTGTCCACTGCATTCACTTGCTTAGTCTATAGCATGATTCTTATTTACCTGAAACATCTAAGGAAGATGGCAAGAAGGAACAATTAAATCTTTTTGAACCTCAATACCATGGTTATTGTTTAGGATTTCCCCTCTTGTTTTCCTTATTAGAAAAACAGCACAAAATATACTGGGTCAAACAGGAAGTCCATTTCCCTCAATATCATTTTTGCAAGAATACACTAAGCATTTGCCATGATAAAGGTAAAAATACAAAAGTATAGGTGCCACTATCAAGCCTCCAGGAGCTGTCACTCTGCTCTATTAATTTAAATAACTTGAAAAAAACTAAGTCTGTTTATTCTAACTTTGAATGCAAAACCTAACCTTGTTGGACCTGGGGCAAGACTGAACTGCCTCCTTTCTGAGCTGTGAGATGTTTGCTGACTTGTTTTGTCTCCTTTCCTGCTCCTGATTATTCCTCATGCTTTTTCAGAGGCAGCACTTGAGCTTGTTAGAGCTGGAACCCTCACCTTTCTTCTTTACTTGAGATGCAAACTCTGAAGACTTTTTACAACTTTAGGTCCAAACCAACAGCATATTAGAGATCCTATCTGTACCATTTAGGCCTTCAAAGTTTGTTTGTTCCCGTGAGACTGAAAGACTTAGATGAAAAGCTAATTTTATTCCTACATAAATTCACATAGAGCAAAGGCAACATATGTTATTCAGTCCAAGATTGTACTCTAAAGTCAGTCCTTATATTCTCATGTACTTTAGAAACATAGCCTTATCCTACACCATTTCTTACCCATGTAATATTTATGTGAATAAATCTTTGAGCCAACATTTCTATTAATACCTTGACCATGTAATTCACTTTTATTGTCTCTGTTCACCAATTTGTATGTGGGAAGTTAAAATCTTCTTCCATTGCACAATTCAAAAGAGTATTTCTTTTTAGCAATATTTTCGAGATGTCTATTCCAGTTCCCATACAGTCCTTGAATGCCATATATTACTTCTAATCCTCAGAATATACTTTACAATTTTCTTCAAAGCAATTTTTTTGCTCAAGAAGATTCTTTTGTGTCTGAATTTTATAAGCATCATATTTCTCTCTCATCTGTGCAATATTTTGAATTCTATCTTTTTTTTTTCTTTTTTTTTTCTCAAAACTTTCACAACTCACAGTGTTGGAAATCTTGACCTGGCACATATTTCTACCTGATGGAGATATGGTCTAAACACCTTTGATACCAATATTAACTTATACAGCTTTTAAAATTCGAAAATCTCATACAGTCTCAAGTTCTTTTTAGATCCATTTTTCAAGAAATCTGAAAAGATGTGAATTATTCAATATTTTATTTAGAAATTTAATGTCGTGTTATAGATTGTGCAACTTTAAAACTTTTTTCCCTGCATCATGTATAGTCTCACAGACAGTTTTTGCACACATTTCAGCAGTCAGTGTTTCCTCTTTGCACAGGTACTTATATAATTAAAAAATATTAAATATATATGTATATATGTGTTCATATGATGAGCATAATAATGAACAATAAGCCAAAACAATATTCAAATGATAATCTACCACCACTGGAAGGTGTCTGGAAATTCTGATACTATGAGGCACTCAGACCTTGGGCTTGGTGTATTTCAGGGGATGAGAACCTGTGAACTTTTTCAGACACACAGAAATTCTCAGTGTATTTCTAAATTGGTTCTCTTTCAGGGTTCTCTTTCTTTAAGGTACTTACAACAGTGTCTGACAAGATTTCACTACTCTGTGGCACTAAGTTGATGTTACTCGGTGCATACTTGGATATGCAGAAATTCTTTGCATTGCTTCTACCACACCAGTACCTAATACTGATCTGCAATATTCAATCAGAAAAAAAAAAAACCTGTTTCAAATTGGAAGAAGTCATTCAATTGCCACCTAGGGCCTCCTACTCTAAAGTGGTTGCAGTGCTTGGGCCTGTATATGTTGGGGCGCCTTTACCAATTTCTCCTTCCACCAGTGTTTGCCTCCCAAAACCCACATCAAACAAAGCTGCTCCTTCCTCAGTTCAGTGAATCAGTCATGCCTAGAAATCATGCAGAAAAGGGCAGTCCTGTGGTTAGTGATTGTAATGACATCTCAAAACTACCAGAAAATGCATATGAGACTACAAGACTGCATGTATATTATATATGGATTTTTATGCAAGGATTTTTCACAGACGTGTGTAACATCACTTTTTATTGAGCAATGAGGAGAGTCTGCAACAGGTACCTTCAGCCTGGTGCCTAAGATTAGGTGGCCTGGATTGAGAGACAGGTTCCAGTTCAAAGTCATAAGGGACATAAATACAAGTTCTTGAGGAGTGCTGTTGAAGTCAATGCGTTTTAAGAACATAATTAGGCCTAAATGTGTTAATGGGCAGCAACTTTTCCTTCTGAATATTTTGGTTTCTTATTTAAAAAGAAAATCTTCTATCTTATTTTGCTTCTTTTTAATCACTTTGTGACTTCTCTAGGGCTGATAGTGTCTTTGGGAGTGGAACTGAAGACTGACTTCTTTGTGCCTCTGTATTTGCAATGATTTTCTTATATCATGACTTCTGAAATCACCTGGACTTTCAGTTGATTTTCAGACTAATCCAGGCTTTCCTTTAAAAATGGAAAGCTTCAGTGCTTCATAGATAAAGAGAAAGTTTTGAATACATGTTCAAATTTATCTTGACAGCTTAGCAATCAGGAAACAACAACAACAATGAAAAATGAATGAAAATCTTTAAAGCATCACTGCTTTTAAATTGATGTGATGATAATTGGAGTTTCATTTAGAGTTTTTGAAATGTTGAAAGAAGCAATTCTGATCTCTATAGTGCAAGAGAACAAAATTTTCACTGGAATCAAACATTGAAAAGAATGACTTATTAACAAATGCATGCTTTAATTGCAGGAATTATATACAGACATTTCTGCCCTGACTTTAAATGGAAATGTGATTTGGCCCAGGTAGGAAGCTAGTCTATTCTATCTCTCCCCATCACCCTCCTTAGTTGAGGCAATTGTCAAAGAATGGGTAATTAAAAAGAAAGATCCTGGGGAAGAGGGGTTATGGCATTCAAAGTGAGCAAGAAGAGTGATCTCAAAGTGGAAGAAAAATTTTTCAAATATTCACACTTGTGGGCAGCAAACTTGAAAAGTCAGACACTTCAGATACAAGATATTTATTCTCTTTTCTTATTTTTCCTTTTCATATTTTCTTACGTTAGCCTATTCCCAAAGAATATAAATCTCAAGATTTGCTTGTCTATTCTCCTATTTTATGAGGAACACAATTAACAAAAAATACTGAGCAATCATAAGAATCTTTTTCAAAATTCACAAACTCCAGACACAATTTCAGGGATTACTATTTTCTGTACATAAAAATCCCCCATCACTCTTTCTCACCTGCTGAAAGTTTGAATAGAACCTTATTTTTTCTGGATGCATTTGCCCACTGCCAATTGTTTGTATTCTGTAGGGATGTCTGGTCCCTAAGACAGCTCCAGGTATTAAATAGACTATGTCTCAGCAGGTTAGCTACTTATAACTGCAGCCACTTGAAAACAGTAGCAGTAGGAGAGCCAAGTGAGATTATGATACACGTTTGAGAACAGAACAAAAAATCAAGGAAAACAAAAGTCCCTCACAGAAATAAATACTAGAGAAAGAGTCCAATTATAGAACAAGTACATCATAAGTTATTTTTCTTCCTCCAATAATACAACAAAACAATAATAACAACTCTGCAGAAATGGGGACTTTATATTTAAAGACTAAGTACTTTTCAATTAGACCAAATTGAAGCTTGATCAAGACAAGGATTTTCCTCTTCATGCATGTACCTAATATTAATGAAGGTGAAGAAGGAGATCTCACCAATCACATGGTAAGCAAGATGCATACTAATAGCCACAATATGATGGATTTCACCAAAGACATTAATTTGGCAGCATAATTCCTGATATGTTATTTGCTTAGCTTTTGTCTAGATAGTTATTCAAAATTTGTATCTCTATCACCCGGGTAGGCTATCCATAAATCAACCAAATAAGAAAAAAATGAATGAAAGAAGGGAAGGTTAGTGAGCAGAAATGCTCTCCAGAGATGCTGAGTCCACTCCAGACAACCAACAAGGGAAATATAGAACTTTTTCATAGTAGCTACTGAAACCTCAAAATAGATAAAGTGAGCAAAAGATTACAGCAACAATATATCATACATTTCTTATAGGAAAGTGTATTTCATGTAGCACTTAACTTAGTAAATTATTTATCAATAGGAATATTGGTACCTGGCTCAGTAGAAAATTAATTGATATTCCTGTCTGGTAGGTAATCCTTCCTCATCATCTTTCATTTAGAGATCTCCCTGTACTTTTTATAAAAATTGTAATTTTTAAAATGAGTTTATGTTGGGCTTTTTTATGCTTGTAGAAGAAATAGTTTATTATTTTGTAAAATATTGTATTCTTTAGCTGTCTAGCAGTGGAGAAAACTTCGCCTTTTTTTTTCTAATTACATATATTCTAATATATAAGTGACTTTGTGATTCTTTCATTTAAGTAGTTTTATATCCATATTTTTCCTCCTGAATCTTTGAGGGGAGTTTTAATTTGTGAAAAAAGTATACTTGAGCTCATACTTACACTTTTGATCAAAGTCCTCACCAAGAGATTCTATCTTCCTGGGAAGGAAAATATTTAAAGACAGGACCAATGTTTTTCTTTAAAAAAATAGGGGGTTTTGCACAATCCTGACCCTAAAGTTAAGCAGCAGTGAAGCAAAGCTGGATAATCAAATGGTCTTTGACTTGAAGCAGTTGTGTTTCTTTCAATACAGTGCTTAGAAATTGTTATCAGTAATGCAAGCAGATACCAAGGCAGGAGGCATAAAAGATGCTGCCTCTGTTGACCCTTGCACTTACCCAAAATTCAGGGTCCTACAGTTTATTTCTGTTAGAAGGAGGAATAAGTGGAGCCAGGAACCTTTGTTGCTAACCTGTTTATTTACACACAGTAAAGACTTTTACACTCAAAACAGCAAGAATGAAAAGCCAGGATTTCCTTGCTTGGAGTTCTAAACCCCTTCTAGGCTGAGCACCACTTAATAAATAGCTTCATTTCATTGTAGAAAGCTGAGGAAAGGTAAGAGTGTTTCTCTCTTTTTATCTTGCCCTCCTGTTTGTTTTATTTGTGGTGAATTGTGGCACTTTTAGTAATTATCTTCAATTTATCACATTAGTCTGCCTTCCCCTCCTTTGTTGTTATCTGACATTGGAGAAAATCCTGGAACCACAAGACCTAAGTTAACATTAAGGTGCTCACATTATTACAGACCAAACTAAAGTAATGTCTCAAAGAGTTAAAGGAAATTATGAAACATCAAAGTTTGCTGGTAGGTAAATTCAAAACATTTCCATTTCTCTTTTCCTTGAGCCCCTCTCAGAGCGAAGAATATCTAGCCAGTAACCAGTTCCTCCACTTAGCCTCAATGACAGACAGCAATCACATTCAGCTAATTTCAGTGAACAAAAGAACTGTACCTCTGTTTATTTGCCATCTGAGGACACATTTTTTCCTGCTCAACAATATTATTTCCCCTATGATAGTCAATATATACAGTGATTCTGAATGTCAGGTGTCTGAGCACATTGTCCCACTGCTGGGGATTTCTCTGCTTGGGCTTAGGGACAACTTAGATAATGTGTAGGTACTCAGCCTTGGAGAGAACTGTTGGCAGAATCTCTGCTAAAAAAGCCTCAGTGGAGGCTCCTCCTGAGCAGGTCTGCTAAGATACTCCAGCAAGGAGTCTGCCTGCTAGTCCAGGAGCTGGTTTAAGATGAGGCTTCGCCCATGAGGTACATCCAGAGCCACTCCCCAGTCGCAGCCATGCTTGCACCTTGTACATACCTGCTGGACCAAAATTGGACTCTGACTCGCAGACAGAGCCTGGGCTTGACCCCAGACCTGCCTACTGCTCAGGCTGCCTGGCACCTGCTGGGCAGTTCACTGGTGTGGCAGAGCCCTGCTACCCCTCGGGATGGCCCGGCGGGTGCCCCTCCACTCCTGGCCCCCAAGGAGCAAGGCAACCACACTAAATGTTCAGTAAAATGCAACAAACCCACCATCAAAGGAAATAGCTTTCAGGCACCCGCATTGTACAGGAGAGCACAAGTTCAAGCAGCAGCCAGAACAAAGGATTGCTCTGATGGCAAAGCCAGGTAAGTAAAAATGGGCAGGAATGACTGCCCTGAAAATTGTGTGTACCACCATCTTTCTTTTCAGGCAAACACAAAAGCATTAAATGCCTACAACATACACTACTGCAAATCCCTGAAACACATAATAAGGTCGTGTATAGGAGGATTTGACCTTGAAAAAAAAGATGTAAATAGAATCTTATGTTGTATCTCCTTATAGTGGATGGCATATTCATTCTAATGCCATTTTTTTAAGATGCCTTAGTTCATTTAGCAAGCCACAGATTTAATGAAAAAAGTATTTCACTCTCTCCAATAAGAATTATAATAATTGAAATTATTTCAACTACATTATTGTTAGACGCCTCAGGTTAAATGAATTCACATCAGCTTCTAACACATTTACACACATTACAAATCCTCTGTCTTTTTTCTGTGCCTTGTTCAATAATACTTCTTGAAATATTCAGCTTAAGGGGAAACAGTCTCAGAGATTTTATTTTTTTTTCTACATATATATTTATAGAGAAGAATCAATTATTTCTGATCAAAGAATGATTTAAAGAGTGATTTATTAACAGAAGGGCATAAAAAAGGAATAATACTCCAGGTACTTGATAACTTCTTACTTAGCCTGTAAACTAGATGTACATTGTATTTTTACATTTTAAGTGAAATGCAGATCCTTTCTCTGTAAGTGATAGCTGACTCTACTATGTCTTTTGTTAAATCAGTAAGAGTGCTTGCATGGAAAAATGACAACCATTGTGAAAAAGTAACAGTGACTCTGATCAACACTGATAAAAAATGTTAAGGCTGAAAAACACTATTATCTCTGAGAAATGTTTTCAAGACAAAAATAAAAGTAATGATACAAAAATCTAGAGTATATAAAAATTTGCTGGTGAGCTAAATCAGAAATTAGCTATTTAAAGCAAGTTCAGAATAAAATGCAGCCAAACTGATTGTGAATGGTAGATTAATGCACAAGGCGCAGTGCTATGTTGACAGGGACAGCTCTGAGAAATTATTTGTAAATTTGAAATACGTAAGCTTGGAGTTTATAAGTGGAAAGTGCAGGTGGATTTCAGGGAAGAGAATGACACACAAAAGATATGTCCAATAGTATGAGGAGATGAAAAATGAAAGTTTAAATCTAGAGTGTATCCCTTCTTACAGAGAGAGAGAGAAATTAATAGAGATCTGCTTCTCTGCAGGTTCTATCAGCTAGATCATACACTTCTGGTTACCTGTGAACTCAGTAAAGCTAAACTCAAGGAAGATTAACCAGATTGTCCTAGGGAATGCAAAACACATTTTATTAGCTGAGATAGAGATGTGTGGCTTGCTTAGACAAGCAGGAGGAAAACTGAGGGGGGGTGTCATTGCTTCCTATAAATATCTAAAGCAGAGAAGAACAAGGCAGATTCAGATCTATTTATGCTAAAGAGCCACTTTGGCACAGGTATGAATGAACCATGGATACATTAACTGCAGATCAGATTCTTTTCAAGATTAGATTATTTTCAAACAGCACAGTGGACTGCTGAACAGATTTGATGCTTAAGAGAGAACACCTTCCAGGTTTTTTCAGCTTCTCAGTTCTGGAAAAAGATAAGTTGATACATACATGATAGGAGATGATCCTGTGGATGCTGGTGACCCAAGAGTTCCCTTGCAGTCTTGACGTACTTGGAGTGGTTTGGAGGAGATAAAGATTCACAAAAAGCTGAAGTCTAGTAGGATGAAGTTGTTAGACACCAAACTACAATTGTTTTACTAATCTTTTTTTCACTTATTGCACTGAAATATGAGATCATTTACCGTTCGTGGAATTATTACCATTTTTGCACAGAAAATATATATACTGCTTCTATTGTAAAAAAAAAAAAAAAACAAACAAACAAAAAAAAAAACCTGAACAATTGTTACAGTATAAAAATCTATGACAGGAACAATTATTGTAACATGACCCTTCATAGAGCCATGGCTGATCTGAGTCATATTCTGTATTTACAATTTTAAATGGCTACAGAATGGATTAGTGCAGAAGGGCAAAGGAGTTGAGCAGATTTTCCGAGAGCTGGAGGGAAGTGAATGCTCTAATACAGTGTTTCTCAAATTGGTGGAGCTTACTGGAAACAAGACTTTTGAACTGATGACACGTAACTGAGAAGCTAATTCAGTTCCCTAATAACTTTCCAGCTCCTTCTTTGGCCCACTGAAACTCAGATGGTTCTTGCCACTGCAGCTGGTGAACATTTCCCTATTACTGCTCTGTCAGGCATCCTCTCTGCTACATTGCTAGTTCCAGAAATTACACTGAGCTATAGACAATCAGAGATTTATAACTCTCATGTTATGTTCACTTCTTCAATGACTGATGTGACATTTTGGATGTTCTCATGCACAGAATTTAGAATGAGGGAACTTTGAAACCGCAGTGCTGTCAGAAATCAGGATCTCAAGCAAGGCTTGTGGAGCTGCAAGTGACCAAGTTCTATGGCAGCTGCAGTTATGCATTTTCTGAGGATGTGTTTTTTAGGGAGGGCAGCTTCCTATCCAGGTCCACCACAAGGGATGGGAAAACTTCTCTACAAAACAAAGATTGTACAGGAGAGCACAAATGATGCTCAGTGCCTTGTTCTCCATCCTGCACTGCTGAGGCTCAAAGAGCTTAGGCTCCATCTAAAATCACAGCTCACAAATTCCAGTAACCATGTCACATATCTCGAGCAGTTTGCCAGTGATTCTCCACACCTTTCTCTACCACTGTCTTGCACGTGGCTACAGACCTTCACACACATTTAAAAGCCAGCAACTATAATTCTTTGCTGCTGTTGAGTTTGGGGAGAGCTGTGTCCCCAGCACGGACAGTGAACAGCAAATTGTGGAGTCCAATGGGGAAGTGCTTTCCAATCCTTTTTCTGTGCTACCTTCTGCTAGATTGTTCCCAAGGGACATGCCAATAAAAAAGGCTGATCTTTCTCAATAATTTCAAGCTCATATAGTGTCTTCTGGCTTTAACAGCTATCTCTATGTTACATACCATATGGGGAGCCTTAAGGAATACCTGTTATCCTGCAGGACTTGGGTTACCCTTGGCAAGGCCATTCCAGATCTTAGGCCATACCCTAGTTTGTCTTTATTTCATATGCTCTCTCAGTCCTGCTTTCCTTTCTCCATAAGGGAGCTGCCTTCCATTTTGCCTCAGCAAGCACACCAATCCTGCTCTGCAGCACACTGGTCCCCTGGTTGCACAAATGTTGGCTTACTTCTGGGACTAGTTTTCTCTAAAGCAAAACTTGAGCATGGTTCTGATAAATGATTGCTGTATGCAATGGCAAGAATGGACCAGATTTGCTTCCTATCATTCTGTGAGCACCTCTCCAAAAGCTTCTTTATTGTGCATTTCCAAAAGCTTCCACACAACTGTGTACCTGTTGTCATGCCACAATCCAGGCATAGAGTCTAAGAGCACTGTGCCATTTGGAAACATAAATGAGCATCCAAAACAGGTATATATAAAGAATAGCTGCCTTCTGGAGCTAGCATACCTAAGCAAATTACCCAGATGTAAAGGACAAGAAGAGGCTTACATTTGTATTGAGATCATTGTCCACTACTTGGAATTAATGTCTCAAAAGATTTTATTCCTATTTACTTGATGTACTTGAGCCAGCTTCCAGGGAACCAGGAAGAAGACCAGGGAACAATGGTAGCCCTATTCCAGGTGATCCACAAGAGCTCTTCAGCAACCACCTGCCAGGTTTGCATCCCAACAGGTGAGGGATGCCCATCATGCCCTGGATGATGATCATTCTCCTACCTGGTGTTCCCCAATGCTGGCTTAGGAATGGGCCTCCAGTAAATAGTAGTTCCTTGGATGTCTGTGGTGAGGGGAGGCATTCTCATGTATGTCTGTAGTTTGAATAACTCCTTTTGGGTATCCTTAGTTTGAAAGCTTTCTTCTTCCTTCCCCGCATCTCACTGGTAATGATGCTTTTCCCCATCAAGACTGGGCTAAGCATTCCCAAGGGCCATTCCCAAGCTAAGCATTCCCAGCAGCTTTCAGAGAATCATAGGATTGATAAAGTTGGAAATGATCTTTGATATCACCAAGTCCAACTTTGCTGCTGAAGACTTATTTAGAATCTTTTAACTGCACCAAGGCACAGGCTCATAAGAACTCAATCTGTGTGCGGAAAATATAAAAAATGAAACTCAAGGCTCATTCTCAAATGACTTTTTTTCTTTTGCTACACTAAAACACATAGAAGTAGAAGGTCTTTGAAGATTATTCTGATATTTTAAAAATGTATTAGTTCTGGTATTCTGCCTTCATAGTATTTCCCAGTCTTGTGTTACCTTCAAGTACAATGGATGCATTTCTTGTGACTATGACAAAAGTAAAAAGGCCACAGTGTGAATTGTACCCAGGCCCATAGATTTGTTTGCCCTTTTTCCTTTAGAAAGTTCTTTATTTTATTTTATTTTATTGAATTGTATTGTATTTTCATCAATTTTACTCTAGAATGCTTTTGAAAGGCTTGGATAAAGTTATTTATTTTAGTTTATTTCCCTGGGTAAAGGGGTTAAGCTAATTGTCTAAAGGCCTGCACTTGAGTAGCACCAGATATGATTGTTGGAAGCCTATCATTTAGATTTTTATGAAAAGAATGAGGAGCATAATGACTATTCCTGCAGCACCAAGGTAAGGTAGCACTCCATCTGAAAGTCAAGAAAGGAACGAGAGGCAGAGAGGCATCATTTTCTCCCTTGATATACCATTTGCTGTTTGCACAATGATCTACATTTAATAGGAAAAACCTGTAACTCTTTAAAAAGAAAAGCAGCCAAAGAAAAATAGTATCTTTCAATATACAGCAGACAGAGTCACTAAAGGCATAGCAGAACATTTTAACCAATACAAGGCCATATGAGTTAATTAGGCTTTTTTCATCTTCCATTTAATAAGAAACAAAGTTACCATGGAGACTCACTGGATAATGCATTCTATTTTGGTACAAAAACACCTTTTAAAAGAACATACTTAGCGAGGAATTTTCAAAGTGAATGCTTTGGAAAAACATCCCACATGAACCCTTTGGTTATCCATTTTCTTTCTCATTTTTGTCTGCAGTAGGTGTTCTGTCCCTGTTGTCTGGTGGCTGTCTGAGAAGAGTTCTCTGTTCTGTCCATAGAACAAATAAATGGAAACTGGAGAGACAACAGCCCTGCCTGGCTAGATTGCAACACAGCAGGACAAGTTATCCGTGAATCTGGTACCCCTGGGACCCCTGGACTCTGTGTGTCTCTGGTGAATTGCTTTCTAATGCCATGGATACTGAATTCTCTGTGTCTAAATTGCTCTATCTTGTACAATTGTCCCTAACCTAGCAGCCAGACTTACAGGACAGAGAGGAGACTCTTCCTGGAGCTCTCTGTGTTGGCAGGGCATCGAAGCAGGGCTAGAGGAAAGGGTGTGAAGAAGAGGAGCTTCCCTCCTGCTTTTTTGTATGGCATAGACACCTAATTCAGAAGAAGGCCTCTCTCTGACAGGTTTTCTAATGAGACAATTTTTTCAATACTATTTATATCTTGGTAGATGATGTGAAGTGTGGTGAAATGGTGGCTGACTCCAGGATTATTACATTAGTTGTTCCATAAAAGTTTCCATAAACCAAAGGTTCCATAAAAGCTTCCATAAAAGTTTCCTTAAACCAAAGGGATTACCATTATCATTTATAGTTATTATTATTATGTGAGGAAGCTTCTCTCATGGAATATTTGGAGACTTTGTCTTTATAATTCTAAGACTTGGAGTTTTAATATTGTAGTTTTATATTTCTGTAGTTTTTCATATGGGTTATTGGATGATATATCTTTTTCACCTGAAGGAACAGTACCAAAACATTTTCTGATTTTTAATTAAGTTTACTTTGACAACAGATTTTTTCATGTGAGCTTTCATATGAACACAGAAAAATTTCCTTCTCCAGTCACAAAAAAAGCTAATGAAAACAGATAGTATTAATAAAAATTATATTGCATTTAGAAGTGTTGAAATGCTACTGATTTTTTTTTCATTATTCATGTTTCAGAACACTGGTGTTTAGCAAAACTAGATTTATCATTCTCAAAACCAGACCTATAAATGGATTATAATAAGCATATATCAAGAATATTTTGAAGGACAGTCAGTACCTGTAAACCAGGTAAAGTACATGATGAAATATAAATAGCACATATAACCTAATAGATGTGAAGCACTTCATAATGCTAAAGATAATTTTTGTCATTCATTATCAATTCCTTGTTTTTCTTTGCACCTAAATCAAATTAAACAATAAACAATCATACTTCAATTTAAATATTTTGACAAAATAGTGTATCACTCTCAGCTTTTCAACACAAACATAAGACCTTAAATGCAAATAGGCTATTTTGAAATTTATGACAAAGGATCATTATCAAAAGCCAAAACCTCTGGACAAGCCTAATTGTCACCTCCAAACAGAGCAGGTAGAAGCTCCATGGAACCAAGCACAATCTATCACAGGAAAGTCTTATTTGGGGCACTTGGAAGAAGTGAGATCATTTAGAGGGGAAGTAATTTTTCTTAAATTTATCCCCTAAAGGACAAAAAGGAAATATTAAATACTTAATGACCACACAGAAAAATAAAATTACCAACTTTAACTCAATTTTTAAGTCTGATTGATGCTATATTATTTCTAAAGCTGCATAGATGAATAAGAACTAGATATATTCCCATAGTTTCTTGGAGAAATGCAAAACAGCAAGTAAAATACTGGAAATATTACTATCATTGATGGATATGGTAATTGACTAGAGGAATTTCTCCAGCACACACACCAGACAGACACTTTCAAGATGACATACACAAGTTATCAGTAGCGGTAATGGAGAATTCTGAGAAAGTGTTCAGAATTTAAAATGTCCATAAAATAAAATTAAAAGAAAATTCAGGAAGGAAAAGCATCAAAAAGAGTAAAATTAGCTGCATGTACAAGAGATGGCTAGCAGTGTATCTAAAGCATAACATTGTTTTCCTTTCACCAATAATATACTAAAAAGGTCGTGGGAGAGCTATATCATCAAGATGCCTGCAAGTGAGCTATCAGCCTGTATGATACTTTATGATCAAGAGGCAAAAAAAGACACTACCAAATAGGGATTTATGTGCCCTTTTGTGAATTCTGATTTCAGGATGGTTTTTTCCCTCTCCATTAATAATAAAAGGAGCCCAAGTCATGCAGATTTTCTAACTTTTAGATGCTTAAGCGAAGGATGATTCATTCCCCTTTTTCTTGTGAAAACACGCATTATTAAAATATAGTCTCCAACTTAGTTGCAAGAACTTCTTTATGAGGGGAAGAGCCCACTACATTTTATTAGTACCCCAAATGGACTGACCATCCCATGGCTGTTTGCATTTTGAATCACAAGCAAAGTTCTGGGAATGTTTGGGGGCACTTTGGGGGGTGCTTTCTTTGTGTTGCTTACCCTGATCACCGCTTTTCATTGATACATTGGCTCTTGAACATTGGATGCAAGGTGCAGATACAACCTCTTTCCCACAGAATTGCAGATGACTTATCTACTTAGATTCTTATAGCCAGAAACTCTATTGGAAACTAAAGACTGTTCATTTGTGCAAAAAAAGTTATCCAAATAATGGAATTAATTTCATAATTTAGGATCAAGTGACAACTATTGCCCCTCATGCTCTTCCCAAAGCATGACTGATTAACACCTCTAAAGGATAATAGGGCCACTGTTGCACTGCTGCCCCAGATAATCCTTATACAAGGTTCCCAGGCAAATGTGTCCTCCTTTGCAATCAGATCCATGTCTATGAGAAGCATTTTCAAGAAATGTCATTCTGACTGATGGTGATCCAGACAGGAAACAAAAACAAACCAAAAAAAAGCATCAAAACTGCTGCAGATTTGGTATAAAAATATTGGCATTTTCAGAATTAGCCAATTGAACTTTTGCCTTCATATAAACCAAGTTCTTTAGCTTTATTATGAAGCTGAGCATTCTTCTGACAGGGTTGACTTCTCACAATTGATTTAGCAATGCAGCCTTGGAAATCTGTGACAAAATCATTTAGTGTTGCTCCTTTTGTCAGAGAAATAGGAATTCCTCAGCTGCACTGGTGATAATACAATATGCACCAGATATGGTTGAAGTCATCCAGTACAAAAATATCTTCAGTTGTTTCATTTTCCTCTCATTTTTTTAATCCCCAGAGAATTGGCAGACATATGGCTCTCTGGGTACCCAATACTTGCATGTTACACACATTTTTTATTTTGCTTCTTGTTTTGTTTTAATTTCTGTTTTCTTTCACAGTGGAACCCTTCTTATGAAGATTTGCCAAAGAAAGTTAGTTGTTAGATTTCCCATACTTGCACTATTTATCTTCCTAGATACAATGTTTTTCTCTTCCTCTTCACAGGAAACAACTCCATTACACTGCAGATGAGCAAGGAGGGATGAGCCAAGATACTTAGTTCAAATTGCTAATTTTTGGTGATGCGATTTTTCTAGCAGGATCAGCAGCCTGAAAACACAGGGTTTGATTTTCTGTATTTTAATAGTTTTCCCAATTTCAGTAATTTTTAGGGGTTTTTTTTCTGTAAATTTTACAGAATTTACAACTGCATCAATCGCCTTAGTGTGAGTTAAAATATGAAACAAGAAAACATTTTACAAGGAATAAGCATTTGATGAATGATCTCAGTCTGTTAGGGCTAGGAGGGTGCTTTGCTTTAGTAAACAAATTTGAGAACTTTGCTGGAATTTGCTGGGAGTCATTGATAAAAGCAACAGCAATTTTATAGATGGGCATGTATCTATACATCCAAGAGAGAATCGGAATTTTAAGGACTATATATAAATATATATCCATCTATGCATATATTTATCTTTTTCCAAGGGTTTATCCCACAGATTCCGACTGCAGTTGACAAGTGAACTAAAGCAACAACTTCAAATTAGCAAAAGGTATCTATTTTTGACAGAAATAGCAATTTAAAAGAAATGTGAACACAAAGAGCTATGACACAGCTCAAAAATCCCTGTCATTTAATATTAGTACTGAATTGTGTCACAGCACCCAAATCCTCTGAAAGCCTGATTGCACTGTTCTGCTGCATGCTGGATATGTGGGCAGGAATTCTACCTCAGCAATGACCACATTGTATTTCTCCTCTATTTTGTTCAAATCCCATGATCAAGTGTCCAAACTCTTTTTTTAAACAGCTTAAATGCAGTCCAAGTTCTGATTGCCTTCAACTCCTCCTGCCCTTTTGGCTTGGCACATCAAAGTGCTCCTAGGAAAGGTCATGCTTTCTTTTCCAAAAGGACCCAAAGCATTTGTTATACCTGACATCCTCGCTGCAGGATTTCCTAAAAGATTGCCAGATATGTGTGTGTGTGTGTGTATGCCTCTTCTTCCTATTAAAATTAAGTTATTAGTAATAATAACTACACTATAGCCAATACTATGATTAATAACTTCTTAATTATTATGAATTAACTGTGGCTTGGGTCTTCTCTGTAGCAGTGAAGGCACAGTTATCCTCTTTTGTAGAATAGCAGCAGGATTTTTCCAGTCTGCATAACCTCATGTGCAAAGCAGAACCCCAGGCCGGTGAAAAATAGGATGTGTCTTTAACCAAAATCACAAACAACTTCCTCACCGAACCTCTTAGTGATTAAATTCATTTACAGTATTCCTTTTCACTTGGGTATCTTTCTACTTCATCTGAAATGTAATCACTTTCTCTTTTCTGTGTTGTAATATAGAAATTTGAATTTAGTTTTTCCATTTTATTTTGAGTTTATTTTGCCTCAAAACAAGTTATTTAAATACTGATTGAAGTAATTGTAGGCATTAAAAGTGTTTTTTATAAAGTATGTCCTCATTGGAAGCTCTTTATAAAAACAAAACAAATACAAAATAAATACAGATAGCATAAAAATAAATGACCATCAAGTAGAAATACAAGTCAGAAATGAACCATTACACACTAAGTGGAAACAAACCACTAAAGCTTTGTGGATATGAAGGGAAAAAGCCTAAATTCTACAATGCGTGCCCAAATTCAAAATTGAGTAGTCAGGGTTTATTTTTTCTGACTGAATTAGTCTGTTTTGTGACTTGCTTTTGAACTTTCAGTCAAACAGACTATATTCTCTAGGCACCAATAAAATAGTATAAACATATGTCAATTCCCCATGAAAGGAAAGCCACCATTAGAAATTTTGCAAGTATTGTGCATTTCATTTAGCGTTCAGAATGACAGCATAAAAAGTCAGTACAGCACGTTGAGGCAAAGAGATAAAACACTCATCAGCTTCATCCATTTAGAGAAAAATTAATGAAATATTGGCAGTCTGGGAAGGAAATCCATTGAATGGGAAAAGGAGAAGTTGCTGTGCCCTTTAAAATGTGTCTTGTTTTGTGTCACTAAGGCAGGAGGATACACAGTAGTTAAGATGCAATCATATCACAAATCTTATAAATAGTGTTTATTTAGTTGTTCTCCTTCTGTTTGGTGAAATATATTTGAAATCTCATTAGAATTACTCAGCTTAGTGTAAGAATCCAACTTGACAGTGTTTATTGTCAACTGTTTTCTATGAATAAACACCAGAAATTTGAAAGTTGATGAAGTAATTTCTCAGAAAAAGATATTTCAATAAAATTGAATGTAGTCCATTAAGAAATAGCAACTCCAGAGAGTAGTAAGGAATTTTTAAATTTAAGACTTATGTAACTGTTTTGAAAAATATTACACATTTTATTTTTCTTGTCTAATTGCTATTTCCACAAAATAATGTGATGAAAAAAAAATCATCATTTTCTTTTTTTAAAGTCTCTTGTTATTAGTATTTGTCCACCTGTGTGTGTCTGTGCATAAGTATGAGAATAAGGCACTATGTTCTTGGGTTGAGCTGTTACTTTAATTCTACGGTGGTTTCCTAGGCCTATCCAAAATCATTCAGAGCACAAGTAGAGAGGCCACTACTCCAAGGGGAACCACAGACAACTTGGAACCTAACACAGTAAATCACAATTGCTTGCAGCCCTTAGAAGACATTTTTGAAAGAATTCCTGGAAAACTGTGGTTGTTAATTCTGTAATGAGGAGAATGGTTTTCTATGGGAATTGAAATACACATTTATATGATACTCATTTTTTGTTGTTTTCCCCTTGTTCTGAAGGACACACCTAGAATTTTTTTTCTGTGGCTGTCAGTATTAAATGTTTGAAAATCTAGTTCTGTATTTGCACAGTATGTAGAGAATGTCAGCTACATTAAAACCCAAGCTTTTCACATTACCTCTGAAAGCAGCCACACGCTGTTTCAGTTCTTTTGCAGTAAGCTCAAAATTGCTGTTTTCCTGCGCCAAACGTGGCAGTTGGCAATTCATATCCTAGCCCGTGCAATTAAATGGTCTTGGGCAGTGGGCCATGCCCAGGGCATACAGGTAGGAGAGGACACGAGCTTCTGGAAACAGAAATGGGGCAACTGCACCAGAGCCCCAGCCCATCCCAGACTGCGCGTCCTGTCTCGCACCACTGCAGGCTGAGCACTGCGCAGGGCTTAGCTGGGAGAGGTGGGCATTGCAAGAGCCTGATCTTATTCTGTGCACATCATGGTGATTCACAGACAACAAAAAAAGAATGAGTACCCTGTGGAGATGCAATTCTACCCCCTAAGTTCATGCCTGAATTCATTCAAATTAATGGCTCTTTCCTGTTTACAAGGTTTATGCAGGTATTAAGCCCTGGAGGCCTGAACAGACAGTAGTGAACTGAGGAAATCTGTGTGCTACTACAAAGTTTTATCATTGTATTGTTATGTTTTAGTACAAAATTTTATCATTTTATTGTTATGTTCCACTTGCAGGCATTTCAGATCTGCTGCTGATTTACATCATTACCATAGAAAACTATGTTACATAGCTCACCTTAGGACTGGCACAATGGCAGTGTTTTATTGCTGTATTGGTCAGAGAAGCCCATCTTTGAGCACAGCACAGACAGGTTTGCTCTACAGAAAATGGGAGACCACCACACAGAGATGCAAACACAGCTGTATGTTACATTAAATGTGATTGGAGCAATCCATACTTTTTTGTCTTGAATAAAGCCACGTTATAACTTCCATGATATTATTGCCTGATGCACGAACGTAACTAAGCAATTGAATCATATTTAACTAGATGCTGACAGTTACCAGTAATTCCTATGAGAATGGAACCATAGTTCATGGATCATATTGAAGATTGGTTCCAGCTTTTCTATTATGGTTCCCATTCATTATCACAATGTTCTAATAAAGGATTTAGTAGGTTATTGGTAATTCTTGAGTGTAACTTAAATTGTCATAAAGCCAAAGATAACTCCCTTTGGGACTTGGGCCAGACCATATCTAAAGTTGATAAACATTCTACTTAATCCCAAAGTCACATAGAAAATTCCTTAATAATGTGGAACATGTTTTATAGAGCAGTTACGACCACATAGTGGAGAGGTAATCTTTTCTTGTCTTGACAAGTTGTCCAAAGGAAGAAGGGTGAAAGAGAGAGTTTGCTACATTTAGTCCATCACTGCATGGAAGATTGGTTATAATAAATAATATATTTGTAATAGATATTCATATAAAGCAGAAACAAGGAAAGTAGCTGCCTGCTTTATTTTGGGAGAGGTATTATTTTGCTCTCTTTATGTGTGGTCAGGGCTTTTCCATGCCACTGCAAATGTATGGATGGAAAAGAATATTTATACAACACTAGAAGCTCAAATTATGAAATCTGTCATTCCTGGCTACCTTTTCAAAGAAACCAAGCAGCAGTATTCCAAAGCATTCAATGAATTTTAAGTTTCTGAAATTTTCTATTTTTATGTATAGAGGAAATTGAGCAGAAGAATTAAAATGGCTTCTTTAGCAGCTTTGAGTTCTAACTGGCAGTGTGAGTGGTAAAAGAGTCACTTGCATATCTATACTTCTGTAAAACTGGTAAAACCTAGTTCACAGCCTTTCTTGGTTAATCTTCCATCAGAAAATTTTATCAGTGTTCATTTTAAAGATGGAGCACTAGTTAAGACTCAAGTGAAAGAAAACATCCTCTTCTTCAACTACTAAGGCAGAAGTAAAGAAAAAAACCTGAAGACTTCTTTCTGCTGCTGACTTTATGATTAAATTTAACTAGTTGTAATAATTTGGTACTTGATAATTTGATGCAATTGATTTATTGATTCAATTTCAATTATTACCTTGATTTAATTCTCACATTATTGCATTATTAATCTTTGGCAGTAGTAATTGCTTTAGTCAATGATGTATATATTTAATTCTAGATTAGCTTGACTTTTTAATAAAATTAATAAAAATAATCTGTTTTGATACACCATTTTTGCTTGGATCATGGGTCAGTTTCTCTAAAACAAAGCTGTCTCTGACAGGTATGTCATGCTATTCACCAACAGAACTGTGGTTTGTTCAATGACCTGCTGTTTACTGGCACTCTCAACTAGTGGTTTCCTTAGGAATGTTATTGCTACCAACATTAGACACAGAATAAGCAATTGGGCACCTGATTTAAAAGAAAATAAGCTGGAACAATATTATTACCTGAGTGCCTTTTATCTCAAAATAAAAAACTCAGTGCTTCACCCATAGCTAGTTACACATCATTTTATCATCTGTTTCCTCTGCAAACAAAATTAATTATTTTTATTGAAAATGAAGAATGAAAGATGACAAGAATTACATAAAAAGAAATAAGACTTGTAGTAGTTTATTTAATTCTAAAGCGAGAATGACGCCAATAGCAAATCAGCATTGGATTTAAATACCTAGTTCACAGGCAGTCCTAGGCAAATTTGTCCCTTGGAGCTGGTCAGGGATAGCATGAGAACAATGCCTGTCCTGCCACCTGAAGGCTGCAGCCAGGGGTGTTTCCAGGCAGGCAATACTGTGCCAGGCCAGTACCCACGCAGGGATTACCTCATGTTTTCACCTGCACCAGTTGCTGCCTGCAGCATGCCTCCAATACGTGTGTGCATGAGCTACCCCAGGCACTCAAGGCCACCTTTCAGATAGAGCAGTGCTCTCTTCTGTGTGCTTTCCAGGAGTGACAGTCTGCCAATGACACTGGAGCTGACAAAGGATCTCAGCTGTTTCCCTGGCAGCCACATTCACCCCTACCCTGAAGCTGGGCGTTGGGATGTTACCTCTGTGCAAAGGACTAACTCACCTTGAATTGTTTCCCAGCCCATCTGCAACGATGTGGATGGTCAGCCTGCATAACACCCTCTAAGTTCTCATTCAAATATTCGGCCAACCATCCTGCTACATTATCAGTACTAGGTCTGCCAGAATATCATGTAGGTGGTGTCCTCCATCAGAAGACTAGGCAGATCCTGCTCAGACCAGACTGAGAGTACAGTGCAGTCCTATGGGTCTTGCCATTTCATTTACCAGGGAGACATTCAGCCAGTCTCTCATGTTGAACCTGTGAGATATCTTCCCCTCCATTACCTTTCACTGAGTCAGGGCACAGCAGAGTAATTCATATTCCCCAGCACTGCAGCTATTTTTGACAAGTTGTGATACACTTACCTTTCGGCCAGAAAAAGCTGGTTTAGATATTGCACTGAAGAATCCATACTAACTAACATCAGAAATAATTAATCTGTAAGAAATCAGTGGTCTCTGTTGTTAAAGGGGAATTCATGCTCAGTAAGCTTTCTACCCCTTAGGTGGTCTTCAAGGACTTAGAGGATTTAATGCACAAAGGAATTTATAAGAATCTGATATCTTCCTGACAATGTTATGAGATGCCCACAGGGCACCCAGAAAAAATTGTCATTGTCTACAAGGCATAAATTTGGATTAATGCTGGAAATGTGTGCCTAGGAAATAGCTGTTTTAAAGCAGTTAATCATTCATATAAATGCAAACAGCAAATTTAGGCAAATAATATATATGAATCTTTGTTATTGCTCAAAGACACAAAATATAATTAAGAATAGTGTCAATAGATGTACCAAATTCATCAAACTTTCTCCCCTACACTGCAAAAATCTTTCTTCAGTGGTATGAGTTAAGCAAATAAGATTTGAGAAAAATTGAAGTGAAACCAATTAAACCAATGAACAGCTTTGTTAAAAAATCCTGTACATTTTAAAGACAAAAATTATGGGATTTTCGAGATGCTATTTTCTTATATTGCAAATATCTGTGTAGTCTGATTATTTAATAGCTTAACTGAGAGTCTTTTGCTCAGGAATTAAATACCTTATTAATAAATGGGATGGATAAAAACAAAGAAAAATTTCACCTCTTGCCTCACAGCAAAGGAAGGCAAACAAAATAAAATGTTCCTGTTTTAAACATTGAATGAGCTAGGTTATTTTAAACAAAGCACTCAGCTGGTGCTAGGCCAAATTAATATGACTGATGTCTTTCATATGTTAACCACTGGAAAATGTAAGTTTACGTGCTGGCTGCAGAGATGTCTTGAACTCAAGTTATGCTATGTAGAGCCCAAGTCAAAAATTTAGCCTTGATCATAACTTGGTGTGATTTATTTAGGATTCGATATTCACCTTTTTAAAAATTTTTCTCCTTTCCCTACAATCCAATTTTCCAACAGTATTTGAGGGACAAGACTTGGAAAAAACTTGGAAAAAAATTGGAAAAAAAGAGTAAAGGAAATTTGTATTTAGAAAATTCTGGAATGCCAAAAGCGGATGCAGTCGTACAGAGTTGTAAATATTTAAAATATTTGTGCAGAGCATGGAAGCTGATGTAAAAGTATGAGGTCCACAGCTCTGCATCCTCTGGGTTCAGGTGTTACTGGACTGCAGCACAGTATTCTGGGGAATGCAGTCATCAAGTCTCAAACAGAGGTGGCTGCTGGTGTGCAGTACAGAAAACTGTCTCCTAAGTAACAGGCTGGCAGCAGCATCCCTGTGTATCTGAGCCAGTGGACACACAAACAAGGTCAAACACATAGTCTCAATGTTATCCCAACTCAGAGACTTTTTTCCCCAATATTATCCTCATGGGAGAAAAAGAGCCACTCTTCATATGAATGCATCTCCTGCGGGTGCCTTGCCAATGACAAGATCCCGCCACTGCAGTGGCCATGCAAGTCACCTTCAGGGCAAAACACAAGATGCATTTTTGTTATACTTCATGCCACAAGCATTTTGTTCCAGATCTCAGACTCTCTTGAAACAGAAAGGAAAACCATGGGACCTATCAAGTAGGTCAAACAAGGGAAAGAATTAGTCCTGGGAGAAGCACAGATTACCTATATAGACTGCATCAGTAGTGAAGGCACACTCATTTTACAGAAGCTAGTTTTGAAGAAGGCTTAAAGGCATTAGTAATGAAGCTCAGATCCAGCTCAGATCCTGGTGCAGTCACTTGTTTTTATTGTGCTGAAACCAGTATTTTTTTTGCCTGATATTCTTACATGGGAAAGAATACAATATTGATGTAACTATTTCTTGGAAATTAAGGACATTCTATGAAGTAGAATAATTCATTCAAATACATAAATTTGAAAGATCACATTCAATTACAAGTAAAATTTGTTCCTAAAGTTTTATGGATTCATAACTCTTGACATACTGCAGCTGATGCTATATACATTTAGTATTTCTTAAATCTTGAAAAGTCTACACATTTCCCAAGAAAAAAATTCATGGATCTTTTATAGACCAGGTTTCCAATTGACTGACAGAGGCGACTATGTATAGAAGGCTCATTGACATTCTACCAGTTCAAAGAGCTCTCAGTGCCAAGGAGGTTGTTGACATTAGCAACTCTCCTTTCTGTTGTTGAAACAGCTCAGAGTGGAGGAACAAGTTTTATACAAACACATACAAGGTATGTGCAAATACCTGTATGCACTGACATTGGTGACGCACTTTTTTGCAGGTGGACATGTAATGCACAATGTCATAATAAATTATTTCGTGTTTCCTATTTCCACATCATCTCAAGCTGTTTTGAAGCTGCTCCACGAATCCATACTGTTTTAGCCATTTCAGTGATAAGAAGTTGACTGAAGGAAGCAAGTAGGATCCACATACTACTTTTATTTCTATTCTCATTGTGTAGAGGCAGCTTTTGCCAAGAAACAGTACAGTCAATATTATATAATAAGAAGACAGTAACTTTTTGTGTTAATCCATTATGATGAATACACTTATGAAAGTAATAGAGAATGTGGATAAATTTGAATGTAGGTAAGTATAATTTCATATATTTTTATTTGATTACAAATCTGGATATAAATTCTTGGATAAAAAAATAAAAATCACAAATTTTCAAGGAGTGTTACTCTATAAATCTGAGAAATTGCTATAACTTATGATTTGGTGTAGCTGGAACGAATCTGAAAGAGTCTCCTGAAATATCATTCAGACCTTGTTTTCATGATTTCACAATCTGTGCTCCTCTTTAATAGGCATAAAGTAAGGAGTAATTTTAATGTCACATAAATTTTTAGAATTTTTTGTAAAGAGTTAAAATAATTTTAATTCATAAATTAAAAAGGTTGTGTGAAAGTTAATATACAGTTTCACCATATTGCTACCACTTCAGAAATAGAGTTGTATGTAGTGCCTGCTGTGATTGTATAGGCTCCCCACCAGGACTCAAAAGGAATAAAAGGGCCACCCACTGAGAAGAGGCACCACAGCTGTGAAGCCTAGCTGGTTTAAGGAGCAATTATGAAAACTGACTGGAAAGGAAAAAGAAATAATCAGAAACTGACTCCAACCATAAGAAGTCTGGTATTTTGCTTTCCCTTCCTGGAGAAAAGTGGAAATTAGGAGACTTGTTTAACTTGAGAATGGAATTAGTTGAATGAATAGATTTGAAAATATTTTAAATGGATTTTCCAAGTGAGAATACCTGTAGGATTGTTTTGCCAGACCTTATCCACTTTATGCTCAACAAGATTTTAGTATCTGGAAACTTCAGAAGAAAACTATGATATATATTCCTGTAACACCTATCTTTTTCAAACCCCATTTGGACATACCAATGGATATTTGTAAACATAGATATTATGTGTACAAATTACATAGATTGTAATCTTATACGCAAAACGGGTCATCAATTTGATTACTGAAAAATAAACATTACGAATGTGAAAGAAAAGCTTCCACTCTATTTTTTTTCTTGAAACAAAATAATTTGAAATCTTTCAAGGCTCATCTGCTTTACCTGAGATATTTCTAAAACAGATGAGCTACAGAAAGATGAAAAGAACAACTTTTCCAGCATTTCAGATTATGAATTTTTTTTTTGCACCACCCTCTGTTAGAATGTTTTTCTACCCATTGAATGACTCAACTCTAAGTTGTCACAATCCATGAACTGTGAATGGTGTGAAATTCCATACCACTATAATGTTCTTTCCAAGTACTTTAATGCATTAGATTGCCTGCAAAACTTGAAACAGACTTTTGAGTGTGGTTCTTCAAATAGGTTGCTCTAAGACTTTGTACATGAAGTACATAATCTTTTCAAGTTATTTCTTATTTCTCTTCAGAGGATCACTTGGAGAAGTTTAATCCCAAGTATATCAAGCTCACCCTTAGGAAATGATGATTCATAGTCAATCAAAAACATTTAATTAATGCATGCTGTTCAGTACTTTAGAGGACTAACACACTCAAGAGATATGCACTATATCCAGTCACATTCTCACATAAGCGATTTCTTAAAGAAGAAGAAAAGTTTTGGCACCAGAGCATTCTAAAAAATGGAAGCAAGATATAGGCAGGATATTGAAGCCTTTCACTCTTGTCATGGTTTAAGCCCAGCCAGCAGCCAAGCCCCACACAGCCACTGGCTCAGTGACATGGGAGAGGGAATCAGGAGGGTAAAAGCTGGAGAACTCATAGATTGAGATGCTGACAGTTTAACCAGGAAAGTGAAAAATCTCAATGCAGGTAAGCAAAACAAATTCACTGCTCATTCACTGCTCCCCGTGGGCAGGCAGGTGTTCAGCCATCTCCAGGGGAGCGAAGCCCCATCATGCATAACAGTGACTCGGGAAGACAAAAGCCACTGCTCCAAACATCCTCTGCTTACTCCTTTTTCCCCCATGTTCTGGAATCTCCCTTTGGTAAGGTGGAGTCACCTGTCCTGGCTGTGTCTCCTCCCAGCCTCCCAAGCACCCCCATCATCCTCACCAGCGTGGCAGTACAAGAAGCAGAAAAAGCCTTGGCTCTGTGCAAGTCCTGCTCCGCAACAACAAAAACATCTCTGTATTATCAACCCTGTGTCCAGCACAAATCAAAACCGCAACTTCATGTCAGTCACTGTGAAGAAAATTAACTCAATTCCAGCCAAAACCACCACAACTGTCTTCTCATTTATTACTGGTGAAAGTTCTCTGGCCCTGTAACTATGATTTCCATTTAAAAAATGGTGGTGGAATAGTATGGAAACAAATATCTATTACCCTTAACTAAAAATTTCTGAATTAAAACCAATATCCATCAATTATAATTTACAGTGCTTCAGTTTTCAAAGCCCTGTGCAGATACCTGTTCAGTGCTGGAATATGAATTCGTTTGCTATATACTAAAACCTGATTAAGTTCTAATCCTCATTCTTGTTCAGTCTGTAGAAAACATACTAGAAAATATCAATTTTTCAAACACCACAGAATGTTTGTTTTCTGTATCAGTACTTTTTTCAATAGTATTCACATAAATAGACTGCTCAGTGTCTTAAAGATTTCCTCCAGAATTATACATGCTTCAAATAAAATGAATATTTTTCCTAACTCTGTAGATGGCTTATGATTTGTTTCCACTTCTCAGCCAGGATCTCGCTCTGTCTCCCTTGAGTTGCACTGGTTTTAATTCAATTGTCATCCCTCATCCTCTGATATTTAGGCTAAGCCATTTATTTTTGCATGAATAACTTTCTTAAAAGCAAAAAAGAGAAATGAATAAAACAATAAAAGCAAAATCCTTTTGGAATTTATAGTGTATATTGGGGTTTTTTTCTGTATCATGCTGCAGCACTTTGAGCAACAAATTACTTTCATCATTAAATGGAGTAAGTTCCACCCAATGACACTGTATTCTATTGAAGTCATGAGCCTTCCCCTCGCCCCTAAAAAAAAAAAAATAAATATTAAAGTATTTATTTGGGAATTTGCGAATTTCCTCCTTAAACTTCATAGTTGCTTGCATTCTCTGTCAACTTAGAAACTTTTTTGTTTCAGTATGAAAATAAGCCCTTGTTAAATTGCACCATGAAGTTGAATGCTTCCAAACAACAAATTATTTTCTCTGATCCATCAGGAAGGATATAAATGCTTCACACCTATAGATCTTTCTTCACCAGAGGTCAAAACTGTGTTCAAATAATCATAAACAGATTATTCTCTCTTTTTTTTTTGGCTGGTTAAACTAGTCACCTTATCTCCCTCTGTGTTCCTGGAAAAAAGCATTTAACTCTTACCTTCATTGACATTTTTCTTAGGGTAAGCTAAATTGTTTCTCTTTATCACGTCTCTTTCCCATATGTTTTTCTGATGTGTTTTATTATCTTCAAAAAAGGGGGACTTTAGAGGGGCTAAATTCAGTAAAATTAATGTCCACCTTTTTGTGTTTATTCTGTTGCCTTCTCTGTGAGAATCATGTTATTCTCCTTCCTGTGCTATTCAAAGAAGAAAGTGCCTTGACAAGTGTTCCAGTCTAACCTTGTCCTTCACATTCTGAATTGTGATACAACAATCTTATGAAAATTTACAGATATTGTGTACAAGCTGGAACTGCTTGCTCTCTTTTCTAAAATCCCCAAAACCACCATGACCTTTTGATACATTAAATGCTTGAGAACATTCTTGGCCTGCTGCTGTATACATGCTGATTTGGAGATTCAAAACAAGATGGAAGACAAAATGAAAGCATTCATTCTTCTTCAATCTTAGAATTAAAATGTGTGTACACAAGAAAATGGAATACATCCTACTATGTCAAAACAGTCCACCACAGGAGGATAGTGTTTTGTTATACCACTGCAAAACAAATAGAGAATTTTGAGGTAGAAAAGTCAGTCTATGTGAGTATAAACAGCAGACTATGCTGCATATATAAACAAAAGCGATGCATTTATTCAGAAACAAGCATACATAAAACCTCTGCATTAAAGTAACCAAAGTATTTTATGTGAAAGTTTTACATTTTTGAACAACAAGATAGCAATTAAGCACAGAGCAAAAGCCATTTGGTTTCATCAACTGAATGTAACTTCTCTACAGATAATTACTTTTCCTTCAGTCTCACATTTCTCTGAAAACTTGGTATGTTAAAAAGTATAGTTCAGGGCTTTTCTATTTACACAAGGTTTATCATGGTAATGCAGTCTGCCATTCTCTACACAGTCACATAGCCAGATATGAAACAGTTGGCTAAAAAAACCTGATTCCAAGCTTTCCTTATATGGCACATCATTGGCAAATGCCTCTCATGGATATCACAAGAATGTAATTATTATGTCATGGGGTTTTATCATTCAGATACAGTCAGTATTAGTCTGTTTGAGTCTACTGCATGGAAATTTGAGTCTAGACAAAGCATGAAAGCAAAGCATTGGCTGACAATGCTTTTTGCTGTTTCAGTTATCCTCATATGTTAGTGAGTCTGTATCATCTCCCTGATTCTCTATTTTATCATGAACATAATATATCTTCAAACTGACTAGTCTTTGATATAGTGCCAATGTTGAGAATTTCTGGGACTTCCAAATAACAAGTTTCTACCCTGTCCTTACAGATATATTGGTAATGTAAACAAATATGTCTCAATATCTTGGTAAACAGTAGTGGAGGAAATAAATTAGAAGCATATTCAAGGGAGTAAGGACCAATGCATACTGCCTTGAATTTTGGGAATTTACTTGAGTGTGGCCCCAATGTCAAAGATGTGCACAATATAGACACTAGAATGTTAATGATAAGGAGAATTTAATGATCTGTGACATTATGACTAGGAGCCTGTGTAAATAGCAGGACATACTACAGAAAATTTGGAGTATGAAGAAATTATTTTGCTTGATTTAAGATGGACACAAAGGAAAAATTGATGAAAATGCAGATATATTTTATAGTAAACTGTGTTCAGGGAATGAGACCATAGTCTACAATACTTTAAATCAGCAGGAGGAAAGGACAGTACTCTCTAAACTCTAGTAGCAGAATTATCCTTGTGCCCTTGCTTCACTTCTGGAAATTTTTCTTTTTCAGATTTAAGTACTATGATGCTACGAAACATAAAATGGTAATATTAACACCGTTCCGCCAGAGGAAATAGAGCAGAATTTCTGCTCACAATAAAGCCTAGCTTTACCAAGGTCATATATATAAAAGCCCATCTTGAGATTCTGTTTCTTGCAAGCCTCTAGTTTTCTTCAAATGAAAGAAAACTTGCAAGTATTCACTAACATTTTGCATTTGAGACATTCTAAGTCAGTTAACAAACTTAAGATTTGATATAATACCTTTTGTGTAGTACAATTTTATATGCATATAATATCTAAAAATAACTTCCACCAAAAATTTTATGACAGTTTTAGGAAAAGAGGCTACTTCCATACCACTTCCATTGAGGCTCTCTGTTGCAGTTTAACTTCACAGATCATTTGAATATATAATGTTTAAGATTCAAATATAATAAAAGACAGCTCTAAATTATGGCTAATACTTCAGTAATCAAGTGCAGGCAAATGAAGTAGGCATTTATGGTATCAATTTTCTAAGAAGCTGAATAGTTACAAATTACAGAAGACATCATTTTATCCCGTTTCAAATACCTTTATCTTTTTCTTTATCTTTGTTGCTAGGAAACAATTAACACACTATTTGGAACATACAATAGTTAACAATGCATAATTTTGTTATTTAGCCTTCTTTTTTTACTTATTAACCCTTTAAATATATATTTGCCTGTGCTCAGTGAAGAGAGAAAATATATTCTAGCACCCAAGAAAGACATCATGTTTAAGATAAAAATCCGTTCGTTATTCACATTGTTGAAAATGCTTTGGCAGTCCAATTTACACGATCTCATTTCTTATTATGTCTCACAACATACAATGAGCTTTTTAAGCATTAAGGATTTCTCTGAGATTTCTTTGAAACTAAAAGGGTTGATATTAGCTATCCATGGATGCCTTTTATATGGTGGTACCACATTTGCTGGAAAGTAATTTAAATATTCATAACAAGTTTCTGGGGTTTATTTAAGCATGAAATATCAATAATTCATTTGTTAAAGAAATTGGTGATTCCACAATAAAAAAAAAAACTCTGGCAGGAAGGTCAGCTTAAGAAGTTCTTGCTACCTGCTTTAGTCATGGTCATGAATTTAAAAAATGGGTTGAGTAATCTTGAGCCCATATTAATTCACTTATGCAATGGACACAACGAAACGAGAAGCGTGCTCCTGCACCAGGGTTGGACAATACAGCCACACAGGATGTAAAAATGGTTTAAGTCAACAGCATTAACTCCTTAAACTATCAAACTGAGGTCTCAAATTCAGAATTGGCTTCAACCTGTGCAGACATTACTAAATGTAAGGTGCAATTCTGTGCTTTCAGAAATGAATGTGAATGTATCAGATAATGTCATAGATATAACTTTCAAATCATTATTTCCAATTAAGATTGGTAAATAGTGATGAAAAGTCATTCTCATATTACTTGATAAAGAGCACCCTTCTAAGGAAAAACATCTTTGACAAAGCTGTTGAATGAGGTCTATATACCAAAAAGCAACAGCTCAGAAAGGGGAGAGTCACAGTGGATAAGCAGCTAAGAATATTCCAGCATCCCTCGTTAAAGTAAATGCAGAGGAATATTTGAGAAAAGTTGAGAGATTACATTTTCCTTGATTATACAACATTAACAAAGCAGAATATTGCACATAGTTCTTGTATTTACACACAAAAATAGAAAAATTACATTGGAAACAAGAAATATAACTCAAATTATTCAGAGCTAGGAAAATCCTCTTTACTTGCAGACTGAAGGTGTTCAGCTTATCAAAAGGAAGTGTAAATTATTTGTGTACATAAAAGCTGGTATTCTATGAGATGAAATACTAGATGTGAAAACAATCTGTTTGGACAAGGTCTTAAAAATCCAGTTCCGTAAGTTGATGACACACTTCAGCTTCTAAAGGCATTGCCTCTTGCAAATAACTTCACTCTTACCCAAGAAGAATTATTTGTATAAAAATAAGTGTAGTCCCAGAAACATAAGAAACAAGACTCTAGGTCTTTTGGATTTTGAATTGGTTTTTTTTTTTGCATTTCTAAATAAAAAAGAAATAAAAAGTTTTAGCTTTATGAATGTATTTCGATAAGAGGGACCATCAAATATCTATACTCTCAGGAAGAAAAAATAGTGAAAAAATGACTTCGTGTTCTGAAAAGGATGATCATATAAAGTTCTATGTCATTCCTTAAAATATCTTCTTTCCTCCCTCTATATGTCCTGATTTTAAAATTGCTACATAAAAAAGTTAGCAGAGAAAGGTTTTCCAGTATTTCATTAATCAAAGCCTTCTCAAGATCAGACTAATTTTAGCAGCTAAATGTATCATCAATTTATTAGGAAGTACATTATTATCATAAACAATAAGGTGTGATTCTAACTCTAAAAGAATAAAAACCAGCAAACATCTAAGAGGTGTTTATTCTTAAGTGTTTATCTTTCAGATTTACTGACATGAGAAGAAGTGTCAATGAAGATTCACTTTGGTAAAAACCAGGAAAGTGTGTATAAACATGCCGTGCTCAGTTTCTCAGTGTTTTCCATTTGAATTTGAATTATGAATTAATATTTCCTGATGGTTCATTATTTATTTATATTTGTTTAAATAGAAAAATCCCCAACTTAAGAATGCAGGTGCAGAACAGCACCACCATATTATTCACCCTGAACTTTCTTTAGAAAAAATTATTTAAGCAGCATGTCATATTTATGACTTTCAGGAGAAAGGATCAGTGTAATAAAGCTGCAACACAGAGCTCTGGCAGGAGACTGATTGTTTTTTTCCTGGCACCACTCACACAATCTGGATAATGGCCACCATATTGACTTTCACAGTGTAGGCTGTTAGAGGACAGGATGCTAATCTTATAATGTTTGTACAGTGACTCATCCTCCACATCAGTAATAGAAGCAGAGGACACTACTGTATTTGAAGTGTGTCTTTTCACAGGAGGCATTACCAGAATCTGTGGGGTGAAATACAGGCGGCACTGGGGAAGGAAAGAAAATTAGAAAATATGACTAAAGATGGAGGTTGTGTAGAATTGCTGAGTTCTGCAGTTTCATCTCTGTACTTCCTCAGAAATGAAGACTATTAATTACTTGTTCTCTTAGACTAGCAAATGATAAGAGTGGAAATTTAGGAACACTAAATCTGCACATTCCAGAAAAATAAATGTTGCTATGGCCTTCAGAATTTCAACTTTTATTTTAAGAAAAGAGGAGGAATATAGACAGATGAGCCTGGATCATGCAGGAGACTGAGAGGGTAAGGAAGGGTGAGAGAAGCTTATTTAGTTGCAGTAGACAGTAGCATAGGACAGAAGAACTGTGACTGGTTTAGGGAAGGCCTCAGTGCATTAGGCAGGCTTGAGCAGTACCAGAGTGGCAGGAATTGCAATAGGACACCTGCAGCTGCTGTAGGGGGTTCACATGAGTACCTATGAGTATATGATATTGGGTAGTGCATTTGTTTTTGAGAGCTGGCTTGCCTGTATTTAGGACTGAAAGGCAAAGCCCTGCTACCGGAGGCACTCGTGTTCTCTGCCTTTGTCTGTTGCTGCTGTTCATCCGTGTGTCACTTCCCCATGGTTGCTCATTGTAAGATCACTGAAAGAGAAAGCAGGAAAAAACACATGACTGGATGAAAAGAAGATGCTAAAGGAAAGGAAGGACTATTGAGTAATGTCAGCAGCCCTGATGAATGTCTAACATTCCAGCAGAGCTGCTAGAGACGTGAAATGCATGTGATTTAGAAGATTAGAAAATAAATCTAAGCTTGAAAAATGCTTTTGCCTGTTGCAGTCTTTCTCCTTTTCTCTAGAAGGCTTTTAAGATTAGCTGTTGATGCAAGAAATGAGTATGGGCAAAACAAAAAGAGCTATATGTCTCCAGAAGGAGGAGCCCAAATGAAACACATTTAGCTTCAGTCCTGAGTACAGTGATAAAGGGAAGCAGTAAAGAGCCAGTGTCCGAAAGAATGAGAGTAAAACTCAAAAAAGACTGCTCATTGGATATTTTGGACAGGAAAGCAGGCTTGCTATTGATAATACCAAAACTAAACTTTGCATGACCTTTAAAGCACATACCCATTTACTCTTTAGAAGGCACTTGGGAGACACGGGAAAAGCACAAACCAATGAGGGAACATTAGGTTGATAAGAGGACTGAGTGTAATCACAATCATTGGGAGTAAATACCCAATCTTCTGGGATGGCCAGCACAGGAAAAGGGATCTTTGAAGCAGCATAGTGCTACAGAGAAACACTTCATTATTAAGAGCAGGAATGGTTTGGAGGAGGCCTGCATAACTACATACTGTCATCAGGGGAAGGAGTTTGGAGAATATTTCAGAGATACAGAGAGATATGCAAAGCATAATTTGCAGGAAAATTGAATTATTCCATTTCCATGCACCTTACTACATGGAAATGGCTAGACACCAGCAGCAGACACTGAAGAACAAAGAAATATACCAAAAGAATGTGAACAGAAAGAGAACTAGAGTAGGAAATAACCTTTGTATCAACAGAAAAGCTATTTAACAAAATGTATGAGGAAGTCAGGAGGAAGGAGAGGAAAAATTGCCAAAAATTGCTAAAATTGCTCAAATTAAAATGAATAAAATGGTCAGGAGACACATGGAGTATGGTTTTATCTAAAACATTTAGTAGAAGCCTTATGTGAAAAATATTTGGGGCTTTGTGCTTACCTGAATGCATATGATTTTTAAGGAATAGGAATTGGATGATGATTTGTATTTCGAAGATTACCTGCTATTCTGAGTTCCTCCTCTTGACTAAGGCTTCTGAAGGTTACAGTACTGTGTGTATTGTACAATCCCAAAATTATATGACAGCGATTTTATTACTTATCTACAACAATTAGCATGGATATAATGTAGCTTTGGGACATTCTTTGTGCATGTACAATCACTTCAGACAGATGTACGCAGACTTAATTCATTTGGATCTGGAAAACACACCTAGGGTACTTTGGGCACCCTGCCACCAGGGCTGTGAGCGAGCCAGAGCAAATCTGCTGACAGTTATCTTCCTGGTTGCTGTAACAGAGGCACAGAAGGGCTTTGCCTCAATCACAGCCATGGCACAACATTTAGTAATCTGCCAGAATCATCTGAATAGTGGGTTTTTCATCTTCCGTATTTCTAGAGTCACTTTTTTTTTCCTGAATGTCTCTTAAAACCCAAAGTGGCTCATGAAGAAGAAGTTACTAGAGTATTTAGGATTAAAGCAGGCTTGCTTTGCTGGAAGTTTGGACTAAAATGGATCTGCTTTTTTCTTTTAACTTGACTCTTGGTTTCTGTATGCACAACATCAAGAAAAATTAAACTTTATTTTTCCTGACCACAATATTAATGCTGAACAAATAATTATTAGCAGAAATGTTGTTAGGCAAAGGATATAAAAATAAGAGGATTACTTTTGTATGCAGAGGGGGAAAAAAAGTCAACTAAAACAAAAGAGTCTAATTAAAAAATGAAGAGGAAGAAAATTAGTGATGATGATATTGCCGAGATGCTGACTACTCAGTTTTTAATGAGGAAAGAAAAGGGGGGAAGTAAGTATAATTAGGAAATAATGAAGCTGCTCTAAATACACCTGTTTATAAAACAGAGATAAGAAGATGCTGGAACGTACTATGGCTATATTCACCAGCGTATTGCTTTGTACAGAAACTACTGACTGAGGTCAGGTTTTCCTCTGCTTAGACTCCTCTGACTAGCAATTCAAGGAGCACAAGAGTTACATGGGGATTTCTAGAGAAGTTACACATAAAATTTAACCTAAAGTAATCTAAAATGAACTGTCTAATTCAGTGACAATGTTCATAAAGAAATGAGAGAACACCGCAAACATTTTTATGGCATATAATATTTTTCCTGGTAACTAATGTTTTTGCCTCAATATTCATTTCTATAACAGCAAATTGGTAGTTATTCAAAGTCTGGGGACAATTGTTGCTGGGGTGTGTCAAACACAGCATCACCAGGAAGACAAAAGAAGTGATAATCAAGTGATAATCATTAATCAATAATCAATTAGCAGTGAGGCAGCCTCACCTTAAGCACTGTGTAGTTCTTGGCCCCACAAATTAAAAAGGGTGTGAAGGTCCTTACATGTGTCCAGGGGAGGGCATCAAAGATGGTGAAAGACCTGGAAGGAATGTCTTATGGGGAATAGAAAAGTATTTTGGGCTAGTTCAGAAAAAGGAATCTGTACCTTGTTGCTCTATACAGCTTCTTGAGGAGAGGAAGCAGAGAGGGAGTTTATGAGCTCTTCTTTCTGGTACTTAATGCTAGAATGCATGGGAATGGTTCAAGGCTGTTTTGGGCAGGGTTAGATCTGAAATTAGAAACCATTAGTTTACTAAAGGGCAGTGACACACTGGAACAGTCTTCCTAGTGAAGTGCTTGATGCCCCAAGCCTGTGAGGGGTGAGGAGACATTTAGAGAATGCATTTAAGAACATGCTTTAACTTGTAGTCAGCCCTGGAGTAGTCAGACAGTTGGACTGGATGATCATTGCAGGTTCCTTCCAGCTGGAATATTCTATTCTATTCTATTCTATTCTATTCTATTCTATTCTATTCTATTCTATTCTATTCTATTTTCCTACACAGGTCAATCTCTGATTTCAGACTCTGAAACTGTGAGTAACCTCTAGGAAGAAATTCCACAGGCTGTTTCTATATATAAAACATGAGGGATATAAACAAAAATAATCTTGTGCATCGCAAACTGCAAGGATCAAATTAGGCAAGGATATTACCTTCAGTACTCTAAAATTTCACTGGGAAAATGAAGAGTCATATAAATGGAGGGTGGCATCAACATTTTCAGGATGTTTAGGAATTAGAGGTAACATAAGGTATAAATTGAAAATTATTTGTCTGTGTTGTCTTGACAGCCAGTAAACAAGTCAAACACCAAGTTTTACATGCAAGAAAATCTAAAGGAGGTAGGTAAGATCTCTATACCTGTTCATATACCAAAAAAAATAGATCAGTGTTTCATTGTTAAAAAGGTGCTTTACATTTCAGAAAGCTTTTTGTTTGTTTTGGGTTTTTTTGTTTCTTTGGTTTTGCTTTTGGTTTTTTTTTTCAAATGAAGCACAAATGGTTCCAGGTTTATTTTACATTTCTAGGTCTTGAAAGCCAAATCAGTTCTCATGTCACACAAAACTCCCAATGTGCCTAAGATCTGCTCTTTATGTTCAAGTCTCCAACTATAAAGAATAGTAGAATTTCCTCTTGCAAATAAAAGCCATTTATTCTAGGAAGTAATTTTTGCACAGTGCCTAATATGACAGGATGTATCTCTAATTGGTGTCACTGGTAACATTTAAAACACAAACACATTAAGTGTACCAAATGAAAATAGTTCTGAGTCTTTCTATTTCAATACCAAATAAACACAAAATGAAGCAGTAGCACTATTTGCCCTCTTTTTTTATAATTTGTTGAACTAATCAATAAGATTTAACATATTTATATCAACTATAGAATAACAGTGCATGAAGATCAAGGATATGAATTGAGCTGAACCTAAATAAGTGAAACTAAAACACAATTCTAAATACCTTGACCTCTTGTTGCATCCAGATCCAAGCATTGCCTTGTACTGTCTTCCATGTGTTTACATTTTGTAACATGACATATTAAAGCCTGAAAGTTGGTATGATTTGGGAGTTCTGCTGCAATTGAAAACCTCTTGCTTTCATAAGCATTTTTCATGATTTAGCCCCAGACAGACATTAAGGACCACACATTTACTGACTCCTTTCAATGTGGTGAGGGAGAGCACTAGAAGGGTTAAAGTGAGAAATCTCGTCAGTGGAGATTAAAGCAAATAGGAAAATCAGAAGCTTCACAAACTAAGCAAAACAGGGAATTCAGTCACCCCGTCCCATGGGCAGGCAGGTGTTCAGCCAAGGAGAGCAGGGCCCCATCACAGTTAACAGTGAATTGGGTAGATTAACACAAGTTTAAACATTCCCCTTCCTGCTTCTTCTCCCACATTTTGGTGTTAAAGATGACACCACATGGCCTGGATTGTCCCTTAGGTCAGCTGGGGTCAGCTGTCCCATCTGTGTCCCCTCCTACCTCCTCTTGCACCCTCAGCTCTCTCACTAGCCCACTGGCCAAGTGGGGTGAGAAGGAGAAAATGCCTTGATGTTGTGTAAACCCTGCTCAGGAGTAACTAAAACATCCTTGAATTATCAGTGCTGTTTCAAGCCCAGATGAAATCTCACAGAATAATAAATATTGGGAGGTTAATTTTTTTCTTTTACATTTTGAATTGTTTTTTTTACTACTCCTGGTTATTGTGCCGATACCTCTGCTGCCACACTCCTTAACAAGAAGATCCTGCTGTGAACGTCCTTCAGCCCTCACAATTCTTGGCATGGAGATGACTCTTCAGACAGTCCTTCTCTTGCCAGATAAACACCACTTGTGAACTCTCCCAGAGGCCACCTTACCATGTACAGACAACTCCTACCCCATAATGGACATCATGGAAATTTTTTTTCATCCTCTCTCAGCATTTCTGGCCCTTCAGTGTATGATAGTAGATAAAGGGAAAAAAAAAGGTCCGTCCTTCTGAAGTCCTCAGGGAATGCTGGCCTGTTCAAGGATATTCCTTGCTGGTGAGTTACCAGCAAAAGCAACCCCATACATGGCATGCTTCAGTTCACAAGGCTTAAATGTTTGACAGAATTTGTTATCTATGCCAATAAAGTATGGTAAGAAAATGAAAGATTTTTTTTTACAATTGTTCTTCAGTTTTAGTGTTCTGCTTTCACAGTAACAAGTTTTTCTTGATTATCAGGAACAAGTTAGCAAAGACTATCCCTAAATGATCTGTCATTCTAGGCACCTACATCCTCTTTGGCAGGAGTATAGTGCAAATAAAGAGTGGGCAAGCTTACCTTTTTTTGATGTATTACCATAAACTGTAATTCCCAAATGACAAGTGAATAAATTTTACTTACTTGAGTTTATCTTCAACTATGTCTCAACTGAGATTCATAAAAGTAAAAAAGAAAATTTTCTTAAACTATTTTCTTGCTAGATTAACCCTTTTGGTCTTACAATAATTACATTTATTAAAAAGGTGGAGTTTCATAGGCATGGCAAGGTAAATGAAAAGAGTGCAGACAACTATTAATCACAGGAACTATCAAGGGATTATTTTAGATTCAGTCACCTTTAATATTTTACATGTTACTGTCCATGTGAGGCAAGAGGTGCGACTATTGTTCTGTTCTTCATATCACTCTTTCTTGCTGACCCTATGGTGTGCATCTCCTTCCCGTAACTCTTTCTTTCCTGATTTTCCTTGTAACACTCAGCAGTCTCCAACCTTTACCTCCTGAGGATGTCCTTCATGAATGTGTAACCCTCTCCCAAGCCTTCTACCTGACCCACTCCATTTCATTGTAAAACCAAGTAGCAGACTAACCAAGATCAATTGGTGAAAAAAGCACACACCATCTGTAATGGGTGAACATGCTACAACTTGATGTGAATTAGGTGCACCCTGCCCCTCTGTATGACAAAATACTGAAGATGGTAGAAAGGATGATGATCAGAAGATCATCTGTCATCCATTTAAAGTTAGTTTAACTAACACAAAATTCAAATTAACATTTGGAGAATTAGGACCAGTGCTTTCTCCCTGTAACCTCTCAGTAAGGCCATCCTCCATATAATTTATACCTTGATGTTTATTTCCATTGCATTCTAAGGAACCATAGAAAGATTGTATAGGTGGAGCCTAAAAAGTATGTTACAGTGTGTTTAACTATCCACAATAGCAGAAAAAAGTATATAATATGTACAAAAACTTTAATTAATCTTATTAAAATATATATATATATATATATATATATATATATAAATTACCCTCTCTTTCCTCCTGGGAAACTAATGCAGGAAGAGCTAACATGGTTTTCCATCCTGCAGTCCTATGATCCAGTCTACCTCATTTCAGAAGTAAGACCTTATTCATCTCACATATATTTAGATTTTTAGCTAAAATTCTAAGTGCATGGTGGTGTATAGGCATGAAAATGCCTCCGTATTCAACAAAGAGAGGTATTTGCAAAGGGTGACCCAGAAATTCAGTGGGTATTTCATTCTGTGTGGATTAGAAATGGATGTGCAAACACTTGGCTTCTTGCCTAGATAATTTGGTTAAGTCTAACATTAGGTGGAAAGAATCCTTGATGAAATCTTAAACTTGTAGTGGTGGAGGCACGTGGCTGTTTTCAGGCTCAAAAGGTATTAGTGAGAACAGTAGGCAAGGCATAAAATGGAGAAGCGAAATCAGGATATTTGAGGTCCTCCTTTAATTATTCTGTCAATTCTATATACTACCTGCAAAAACTAAAAAAATCACACACTCTAGGTTTTCTGTTTTGTGTTTTGTTTGTTTGTTTGTTTTTGCTTTGTTTTGTTTTTTAGGTTTTTGGGGTTTTTTGCATTAATTGGAGGAAAAACAAATTTGCATTTGCCTGTTTCTCAGCTGTATTTCTCTGGTTACCTACAGCTTTGATTTTGTGACACACTGGAAGAGTGCAAGACCTTAACTTGGCATGAGCAGTATTCTTACCATTGAATACAGACAGGATATACAAAAAAAAGGATGGTATAATTTTGTTTGATTTTTTGTCAAATTTTTCATGAAGTAGTGAAGAAGCAAAAATGTAACCACACTCAAAAACCACAGAAAAGTGTAAATACAGGACATAGCTGAAGTAACTGAAGTTGTTCCACAACATTCTGGCTTGGTGAAACAGGAAATCTGTACATAATGAACATGACTGAACAGTGAGAACAAATAAATCAAAGAGTGAAAGCAAATACATGATGAATAGATCATTAAAAAGGGTAGTGCAAGTTTTGTTGTGAGTAATTTCAAAAGGTCCTAAGAAGCACGTGCTATAGGAAATGAGGTCATTATATCAGACATAGTCCTTTAACCTGACTATTTAGAGTTGTTGAATGTATGCAGCCATGGAGAGGTCAGAATGCTCTACTTCTCTAAAATCCAGACTGTCTGCTTCAGGTCAGAGTAATCTGTTCTAGTTTTAGCAACCAAGCTAACTAATTTAGATGCCTAAGTCAGAGTTAGTAAGAGCAGATGCTCTCCATAGCTAATGAACAGAAATAGGCATCTTCAGTGAACAGATCAACTCATCCCGAGGCATCTAAGCATCCTTGACAATTCATGACCTGGATGATGTGGCACAGTGTACCCTCAGTGAGACACATCACACAGAGTTGGGAGAAGTTGCTGAGGCTTCGGAGGCTTGCACTGCCATCCAGAGACACGCCAAAAGGCTGGAGAGATGGGCTGACAGCGACCTCATGTTGCTCATCAGTGAGAAGCACAAAGCCCTGCAGGAATCCCAGGAGGAACAGTCATAGGCACCAGTACAAGCTGGAGACCACCTGGCAGAAAAGTAGCATTAAAGGTCCCAGGGATCCAGGCAGACACCAAGCTGGACATGAGCTAGCAATGTGCCCTTGTGGCTAATGGGAATGGTATCCTGGGCTGCATTGAAAGAATTGTTGCCATCAGGTTGAGGGAAGTGATCCAGCTTCTCAGCGCTGGTGAGGCCACACCTGGAGCGCCGTGTCTCATTCTGGGCTCCTCAGTATGGCAGAGATGTGAACATAATGGAGAGACTCCAGCAGAGGACCGCAAGGAAAGGCTGAGATAGCTAGCACTGTTCAGCCAGGAGAATAAAAGGCTCAGGAGGGAATTGTATTAATGTATATAGTTGCATGAAGGGATGGAGTAAAAAAAAAAAAAAAAAAATGGAACCAGGCCCTGTATGGTGCTGCCCAGTGACCGGATCAGAGGCAATGGGCAAAAATAAACACAGGACATTTCTCTGAATATAAGAAAACACTGCGAGAGTGACAGAGTACTGGCACAGGTTGTCCAAGGAGGTTGTAGAATCCCCCTCTTTGGAGATATTCAAAAGGTTTTTGGACATGATCCTGGGAAATCAGTTCTAAATGGCCTGGCTTGGGCAGAGGGTTTTGACCATATTATTTCCAGAGGTTCCTTCCAAACTTGGACATTCTTTGATTCTGTGAAGTAAGTTTGCATATTCCACACTCAACAAAATCTTATTTTTCTCACTTGAATTTGCATAGAAATAGATGGTCAATATCCAAGTCTCAGAGGTTCAGTTTCCAGACATATGAAGATGACTTTAATGATTTTTACTCACAGTTACCCAAATACAGATTGAATTGCTTAACTAGACAGCATTTGGACATATAGGCATAGGCAAGCCCTTAAGATCACTTCTTCTTAAAATTTAATTTTCAGCAGTTCAGTAAACTGTGAACAAATCCAAACTATAATGTGGAGATAATAAAAACTTCTTATTGCATAAATAGATGTTGAGATGTATTTACTGATCTGAGTTATTATTTTCTTATGAAAATGAATTCACATAGGAAGAAAAATAAAATTGCGCAGTGTAAGCACAGCAACTAGAGCATAATTGTCATCAACAAAAGCTACCATACAATTGTAACATTATCTTTCAAAACTTTTGACCTTTGCCTTACTCTTAGTAAATGTTATTCTGTAGGTAATTTAGTTTATAAGTGGAAATTTTGAAAACTTCCTAGAAGTAGCTTTAAAACATTCAAAGAAAAGTACACAGAAGTTAGTCAACATGAAGTGTAATTCTGCACTGGATTCTCTTCCTAAGGTATGAATATAACAAAGTATTTATTTGAAAACAGTCACTAAACTGACACTACTTAAAGCTTTGTAAATATCAAACTAAGGGGAAAATATTGTATACGTAAGTCTCCTGAATTTTTAAAATACTTCCTCATTTTGTTCATGCAGATAGGAACAGAGAGTGTAAAGAATTGTAATTCCTCAGCTGAACGTTACTATTTCCATTTATCACCCTCCAGAGCTGAAATCCAGTCCCTGTCATTGAGACAAAGAATCATTCAGGCTGGCAGTGATCCTGGGAGGTCTTAAGTCCAACCTTCTGTTCAAAGCAGAGTCAACAGTGAATTCAGAGCAAGTTGTTCAGGGATTTGCCCACAGCAAATCCATGCTGACTGGTATGAATTACTTCGTTTTTCTCTGTGCACCCAGAAGTGGCTTTCAAGCAGACTTGTTTAATGATTTTCTTAGGGAATAGACTGAAGTTCACTGTATTGTGCCTCTTTTTACTTTTGAGTACAGTACATTTGCTTTTCTTCAGTCATCAGGAGCCTCCCTGCTCCAATGTCTGTGGCCATTCAAAAATGATAAAGCTACCACCCTCTACATCCTCGAAGTATTCCTGTTATTTCCCAGAATTTGATGGGCCAAGATGCCTAAGGATCAATTATTTTCTGCTATTGCTATTTCGTCTCCTCCTTAAACTCTGACTTCTAAGCACAAAGACAAAAGCACAAATTAAGGCCCAGCAATTACCATTTCCCAACTGTGCACACAGTAACTGGAAATTGAAGGGAGGCAACTTTGTTTACTACTCATACATCATCATAAGAAGACATCTAACTGTGTAATAGAGATGGGGCTCTTAGGCAGCTGTCCTCAGAAACTTATACTGAGAGTCATCTAATTTTATTCAGGCATCTAAAATTTAACTGTATAAAAATGTAATCATAACAATTTGAACAATCTAATTACAGGATCAGGAATATAGAATAAAAAGGAAGGGAAGACCAGCTAAAAAGAGTCAGAAATATTCACCTCTCACTCAGACTAAGCTGAGAGGCCCACTCAGCTGAATGCCAGCACCCTTGGACAGTTTCACAACCCATAGTACACATCTGCAATAAACAAGACATAACTGCAACGCAGAACCAACAAATAATCTTCTGGGTGTTCTTGCTGACTACAGAAACAGCATGAGGGTAACTGCCTCTGAGACAATTTGTCATTTGATGAATGTTGATTTCAAAAGCAGTTACAGTTTAAAAACAGTCATAAGTGGCCCACAAAGAGATGGCCTAGTGTACAGTGTGGAAGAGCATACAGTAAAGCCAGGACTTATTTCAGACAGCGCTGCCAGCCAAATAGATGCGTGCCAGACTTAATAAGATTTACATAGCTAACATCTGATCAGACAGATCCTATCTCTTTTGTGTACACAAGGTAACCCTGGAATTTTTTACGTGTAAAATATTTCAAGCTCTATTAAGAAAAAAAAAAGACACATCACTGATGTTTTCTGATTGTTTTTTTACACTTCTTATGTACAGATAATAAACTTGTGAGAAGCTTATTATAGCTAGTGGTAAGTGATTTTCAAATACAGATGCAGGAAGTTAGAACCAAAGACATCAGCATGGCCAGGTATGCTCCAAATACATAGTTATGGGAAAATACTTGAAGACTCATATCTTTTGGATGAGAATTTTGGCTTAACTAATTTTCTTGTTTTTCTATTTTTACTTTGTGGGAAATTCATCATTCATTTCTACATTTTTTTTCCCTAAATCTAATATCATAGGGAATTTGTTTTGATGAAATTAATATTAATTCTTGGTGGAATAAATAACAAGTACTTTTTAAAAAAATCTTAGTTCATGAATAAATATTTCAAGTATGTTAAGTTTTCTTTATAAGCAATTCCTAGCCTGCTGGTTTTGTCACTGAAACGTTTACACTCCACTAGATGTGCTGAAGTAGCTTAATGATTCACTAAATAAATGCATTCATTACTTATTCAGTATAGTACCAGATGAAAAGAAATCAACCAGTGTCACCCACTGATTTTCCACTTTGTTAAAAATTATCACGATAGTATCAACATATAAAAGGAAGCAAGATATATTTCTGGAGTTTGTAAAGTGAAGGAGTGAAATTTTGTACTGCTCCTTGTGCTGCAGCTGTTGACGAAGAAATTTTCTTGCTGTCATAAATGATCTGGCCTGAGAATTTCCATTCTAGTGTCACTCATAGAAATGTTAATGACTGTCCAATATCACTTTTCTTTTTTGTGTCAGTGTGCTGCCTAAGTTCAAGGCAATGTCTTGGAATATGTGTATGCTCATAAATTAAATCAGCAGGTGATCAATGTTTAATATTTACACTGCAAACACCTCAAGATACTTTAACACTAAATTACATTCATATTATCAGATTACTATAGAAGACCTCTTTGACCAGTTCCTTATCTTCAGCAATGCATGTTATGGCTTTGATTTCAGTGTTGACCTATTGAAATGAAAACATTAATGAATTAAGAATGTAGCTTTAAATGAAAGAGAGGTAAAGGTTGGGGAGGGATAAGAGCAGAAGGATGCTCTTTTGACATTTTTATGAGATTTTATTTGCTTTTTAAATACAGGTTACAAAAGAAGAAAAGGTTTTTATTCACCTATCGCATGTGTAGTCTTTTATATTACAAGGAGTTGCAGCATCACTACTAGCGATAAACAAAAATATTTAGGTGACAAGTTGCACAGCACAACTACTCAGTTCCCATTAGGATGAGGTTGTATGGATGCTTTATTGCATCATTTTCAACATAAAATCTAAAAATCATGGGTTCATATGTTTTAATTTTCCTCTATACCTTCCATTTTAATATAGGAAAAGAACAGTGATAATGTAGTAGAAATTCTCAGTCACACAAGGAAGCCTTTCCTCTTCAGTTTTCTTTTGAATTCATTAAGGGTGGTACTCCCACAGCAGGCATCAGAAATATGATAACAAATCTTTTCCCACCAGACTACTTGTCTCATTGTATCAGTGCATAATTTGTTTTACATTTTGACTAAAAATAAGTGTTTAAAAACTTACATTAGTTATTTTGAAGTACTAAGAAACTGTATTTTAAATTTGGCTTCTATTACATCTAATTTATTCAAGCAAAATTTAAAAAAATCATCTTTTCCTAGCTATCTTAAAATCTGGGCAAAGTAAAAAAACTCTAATCAGACGCTATGAACACTAAAAACAAGAAGAAAAAAGGGTGAATAGTAAAATACAATGTAGCCACTTGCAGGTTTGAGTGGTTCAGAATAATATTTTAAAAATTACTATTTTTATAAATACAACAAACATTAGTAAAATAAGTGAAATTTCTTTGTTACAATGTGTATTAAAGCCACAAAATGAGAAACATTTGTGCAAATCACATTAACATTTGGATGATGCGATGAACTAGAATCATAAATCTGAAAAATAATTCACAGGAATAAATATGTACAAGGCAAGCAGAAGTTGAAAATGAATACAGTTATTTTTATTCCAGGAAGAATTTTTAGTACTTTGATGGCAGTGAAGACTTCTTCACATTCTGGTAAAAATTGTTACATATGATGGATTTTTATGTTTTTCTTTAAGTTTTTTCCTCAATTGTGTTTTGCCTAGACAACTAAATCACATAAATCATTATCACAAATAATTGTCTCAAACACAGGCAATACTTGAAAATCTCTCCTAAAATTTGTTTCTGATAGCTATGTAGAGAATGCTATCTATTTAGATATGCCTAGTAATGCTTGGAAAGGCAAGTAATTGCTCACCTTACAGTAAGCAGCTCTGTGGGATGCAGGATTTACAAAGATTCCATTTTCTTGTGCATCTGTATTCCAGGTATGAGAAATGTAATTCTTTCCTAATAAACTAGTAAAAGGCATGACAACTTTATGAGCTTCCCATTTTGCTCAGTAATAAAGACACCTCATTGTTAGGAATCTAAAATTGTCAAGACAGAACACATGCTTGAGAAGCTTAGCTACAATAATACAAACAGCATTCTTTCTTTTTTTACATGGTAGAAACTTGGTGAGTTGCACAGAAGTGCCTTATTTGTGAAGATAAATAGGAAGCCTACTGCAATATCAACAGAAAGAGCTACCTATTCAGGCTTTTGTATCTAAGTAAAGTATTACACAATAGCACAATGTGGTATCACACTACAGATTGAAGTCAACAGCAGAAATTTGTGAATTCGGTCCATAGAAATTGGCACACATTCTAGATATTCTTGATTATTAAAATGAGTTATGTCCATTTGCCGTTTGAAATCCAGTCAGACTCTTTGAAGGTACACACTTTTCTGAAGATGTTAAAAACATTTCAGTGGAAATGTAATTGTTGGCCTATTCCAGACCTCTCCAGGAATAAAAAAATTGGTATAAACACATCCAGAATGCAAATCTGTGCATTGGCTTGAGAAGGAGGTCTAGGAAAAAAATTTAAAAGGAGATACATTAATTGGCTGTAACTAAGTTCAGTAGAGAGCCTAAGTTGAACACTTTCAAAGAAACCTGTATATAAGGAGGCAATATGAGCTCAGGAATTATTTTACTTTCTATTAAGTAACTCATAAACAAAGACATCTTCAAGAAAAAGTGAAAAACAGACCACATACTGAGAATCAATTAAACCAGGAGCTCAGTGTGTAGCATGAGAAGCACAAATAGAAATTTTGTCCCTTAAGCAACCTTGATAAATAAACCTTGACCTATTACAGAGTGAAAGGTAGTGCTCAAGCTCTTGGTGTAGAGCATCCATACCAATGCCAGTAAAAATTGTTTTTATACTACAGTGTAAGGATGGGACAGTTAGAAAGCACAGGACAAGTCTAAAAGATTAAAAGAGAAGACAGAAATACTAATCTCGTGTTGTAAAATCACATCATGAAAATTATTTCCAAAAGAAAATTTTTTTAAAAGCTGCAATACCTGGATTGTCTGGAGTAATAAGCAGCTGGGACTTCGAAATTTGTCAGGTTCCTATGTTCTGAGATGGAATAATATTTTCAGCTGTGCTTTTCTTCTTAAGGAACAGAGGTTATTTATACTCCCTACAGGATGCTATACAGCAGTTGTATCTATTTTATTTTAAAATTTTATCTATTTTAATAAGTGAAGCAGGGACCATTCTCTGATTCTGAGGTCAACATTTCAGCTTCAGCTGCTGCATGTCTAAACATCATATTGAAGGTTATAGAGCTCTACAATACACGAGATACCAGCATCTAAACACCTAATTGGGCTGAATAAATGAGGTGGAACACTGATGACTGCATCTGTCACTAACAGGTAAGATTGAGATAATTTTACATCAGACACCAAAGAGGATACAGTAGGAACTGTTTTTTTTTTTATCTTATGCAGACAGTTGTGTTGGCAGTACTCAGTTTTCCCCCGGTAATCTACTTAACAGTATGTGTAATCTCTTAATCTGAGAGGTTTTGAACTCTTGTTTGCCAGTTGCAAGGATACTGTCCCAGCCACCATGCTAGAATGACAATATAGTGAGACAGTTGGACCTTTAAGAAGAAAGAAGTGTAAAATTGATGGAAAGTCATAAACCAAAAGAAATTGTCTTTCCAGTTGAAAGATGAGAAAGCTCCCAATGAACGCAGATCCCTAAAGCTGCTAAAGAGAACTTCAGGGCAAACTTATGGAGATGCTAACTGTGCAATCCTGATTTAAGTTCTTACTCAATCACACCCTTTTATTCACTGTTTCATCAGTCAGCTCTAGGCTGTTCTTCACCCAGGATATGAGAACACTTTCCACTGCTGGAAAAAAATATTTACAGGGGTAGTTGCCTCAAAGAAAACTAGAGAAAAAGGAGTACCTCATTTATATCTTCCAAGGCAGACTATTTTAGGAGACATTTTTTCTCTACAAAGAGACAGAGCCCACAGATAAGCCGAACCTCACTGCTGTAATCACTAGGCTTAATAGCAGACAGAGAATAACACAAAGTCTGGCCAGTCAACCAGATCATTTCTATGAAAACACAGGGGAAAAAAAGAAAACTAGATAGAAGCATCTCTCCCTCTACACAGTAGTTGTGCTGAGAATGCAAATGGATGCTGAAACAAAAATATATTGTGGGAGGGCACCTATCAGAGAGCAGAAGGCAGAGCAAACAGAAATATTTATCAGAGTATCTTTGATCACCAGCACGTCAAAATAGGACTTTATCAGTTTTTATAAAGAAACATTTAACCAGAAATTTATAAGGTGATGCCTCTCTCTTTGTCTTCAAATATAAGAAAGTCCAATCAATAAGACAGACCATTCACAAACTGAACAAAGTATGTCTGAAGAGAAATCTTTAGATAGAGCTTAAGCTGAACTTAACTTTAAGAGGTTGAGAATAACTTCAAATGAACCACCCAGAATATAAGCAAGCACAATACTCTGTAGTAAGTAGGGATCAGAGAGTATCTGTTTAAAGCACCTTAAAAAAAAAAAAAAAAGTCAACATTTTGGGAAAAAAAGAAGATATGAGGAAGATATCTTATGATTTTGCTTGCCTCTGCATAAAATATAAAGTTACATGTTAGCCAGCCCAGCCCACTTATTGGGGAAACAGCTTTCACAGATAACAGTGGGTGCAAAGGAAAGCTGTTAATAATAGGAAAATATGAAGAATCTTTAAAGATTAAAAAAGAAATGAAAGCAAAAATATGATACTGTAGTAAGATCTTTTGGGTCCTTCTGTTAAACAGTGGAGAAAAAACTCCAAGAAAGGACAAATTTTCTATGTAAACTTTATCTGTACCCAACACTGAAATTAAAGTTAAGATTGTCCTGCTTCCCTCACATCTACATCAAATCCAAACACCTTGCAAGCTAACTATAAAGAAATTAAATATAGCATTTGTGTGTCTGCCTGAAGTTGGAAACTGCAAGTAATTGAACTGTGCAGAGGTTAATAAAAACACAATGGGTATCCAAGGAAATAAGTCAAAGCTCTGAGTCTTGATGAGCCTTTTTTTTTTTAAACATGCAAACCTTTGGGATGCAATGTGTACATGGCAGAGTGAGACTGACAGCTCTGATCAAATATAACATAAGCACTGTTTAAACATTGTAATTTAGTTATTACTCACCAGATCTGTATAACCTGCAGAGAAAATAGTCTGATGCTATACTACATCATATTACTATAAACAGGAAGAGATTAAAGTTATTTCAATATAAGACAAAAAATTAAAATAAGTGGAAGTTGTTGAACCTCGATGTAAAATGTGTTGCAATCATGCATTCTGAAAAATAACTTCTATTTACTCAGTGAAAATAAAAAAAGGTGTAGAATGGACAATCTTAGAGCCCAGAAATGCCAAAGTTTTCCTATGCAATTATAGCTGCTCCCTTGTGCCTACATGTTATGACAATATAATTGCTTGATCACCTACTAATTTTCAAATGATACATTAGAAATTCTTGCAATAACTTTTACAACTCTTATGAGGCACATTTTGTAAGAAATGGTTTTCCTGGGGACTTTCCCTGTTTCACCAGGTATCCTGGTAAATAAAGGCTATTCGTGTTTTTTTCCCACACAAAAAACTTGTGCATTTATAAAAATATTTCTGAAAAATGTATTATATACTTTTATCACAAAAATTATACATAAATGTGAAAGTGAAGAAAGATTTGTCACCCTACAAAATTCTGTAAGTAGCTTCAGTGAAGCTCAGTACTCATTAACAATCTCTCTCTCTCTCTCTCTCTCTCTCTCTCTCTCTCTCTTCTTTATTGTTGTCCTAGGAAAACTACAGATTGATAATACCAACCAAATCCATTCAATAACTTCTATTGAGGATGTATCTGCTGAAAAAGTTTTCAGAATTTCTTCCTATAAAACACCTGTTCTATGGACGAATGTAAAACAACCTGAAGTTATGGGTTTTTTCCCTTCACCTGAATGTAGGAGTACTTTCCAAAGAATGACTTATCATTCATACAGTGAAGATATTGTGGCCAGCAGCCAAAAACCAATACTATAAGTAGCCTGCTAGGCTGGTAATCTAGTGTGTGTAGGAGGGAAACAGGGTTGTGCTGAGCTTTTTGTTTAACCAACTCCCGGGGAGTGCCACTGACCAGGAACACCCCAAATTACATGGAAACGGGAACTCTGCAGTCAGTGAAGCAGTCCACCCTAGAGAAAAAAACAAAGGAGCTTGCAGTCCTTTTCTCAGACAGCACAGGTCTGCAAGAGTCAGCACGGGGATGAGGTTTGTATTCCCTACCACGTGGTTCCCAGCAGGAGCCACAGTGACTGCCCCTGGTGCAGAAGCTCTTGGAAGGGGTCTTAATCATCCAGGTCTCAGCTGCAGAGAGTGCCTGCTGCTTCCAAGACTCCACTGGAAGTGATGATGTTCTCAGCTGTATAAGGTGTTCTCTGGTCAAATCATTGAGCTACCAGGTGAAGCTGCCAAGACTGCACAATGTTGGAGACAGTGAATTGGAGGAAGTCTACAAGTTCTTAATGGAGAAGGTCATCTAGAAGCTACATATGAGTGTGTGGTGGCTGGAAACACGCAGCTTCCACCAAAAGAAAGAAAGTTCTTTCTATTTCTGGGCACGGTGAACTGAAGGACACTTGCTGCAGGTAAACAAGAACAACAGGCCATGCAACAAGATTACGGAGCACCTTTAATAAACATCTATTATATACTGTGTCAACAAGAATAAGACTTGAGAAAGAAGCCTCATGATTGCAGGGCCAGGTTTTTTGGTGCGGGCTGGGAGGAGGGCAGGCTTTAATCACTCCAAGATCTGCTGCAAGGGTAGCATGGTGGGGTGTAAGCAGTCCAGAGGTTTTCTTGAATCCAAGAGGACAGTCTTTCCACATAGGGAATACATGAGATTAGCTTCAAAGGTAACCTGATAAGTCTTCTACAAACAAGTAAGGAAAACCTGATTGGTGACATAAATATCAATGGTAACTTGGGTCTGCAGTGACCATGTGCTGATGGGAATTCAAGATCCTGAGAGAATCAATGAACATAAGACCTTTGATCTCAAAGCAGATTTTGACCTGTTCAGGGATTTGCTTGACAGGATTTCATCAGAGCCTGCCCTGAAGAACAAAAAGAGACCAGGAAAGCTGACTGATCTTCAAAGACATATTCCTTAAAATGCAAGAACAGCTGCATTATGGTGTTCTAGAACTTAGGCAAATTCAGTAAAATGTCAGTCTGAGTTAATGGGGAACTCCTGATTGATCTCAAATACAGAATAGCAAGTGTGCAGAAGGTGGAAGTAAAGACAGGGTAACTAGAATGAGGACAAGCTATACCAGAAGGTTACAGATACACTGCTGCAGGGAAGAAAGGAAAAGCTCATTTGGGATTCAAATTGTCAAAGGACCTGAAGGGTGACAAGAGCTCTTAAAAGTAAAAGAAGAGCAAGAGTAAGTAATATGTGGACTCATTGCTGAATAACTTGAAGGAAAAGTGACAAAGGATATAGAAAATGCTTAAGTACTCAGCGCTTTCTTTGTCTCATTTTATTGGAAATGTGTGCTCCTAGTCCCTTCCAGTTGCAGAGTTTGTGGCAGTCAAGTGCTACTCATGCTAGAGGAAGAGTGAGTTGATGATTATTTAAACAAGCAGGGCATCCATATGCATTCAGTAGTGCTGAAGGAGCTGGCTACTCTCACTACAGGTCTGTTCTATACAATCTTTGATCTTGATGATCATGAAAAATGCAAATATCACAATAATCTTCAGGAAGGTTGAGAAAGAAGATTATAGGAACAATAGGCTAGTCAGGATCACACCAGTCCCCAGGAAAACTGCAGAACAACTCCTCCTGGAAATAATTTCTGGTACATGAAGGAGATCAACATGTTTAGGAACAGTCAGTGTGCTTTTTCAAAATGAGACATGTCTGACTAATCTGATTGCCTTCTGGGGGTAAGGGGAGAACACTGAATGCTGTTTTACTTCATTTTAGAAAAATTTTTGGCATAATCTCCCATAATAGCTTCATAGAGAGGAAACAGAGGTACTGGATGGGTGGACTACAAAGTGCAATGCAGAGCTGGCTGTGGTCAGCACCTCAAAGTCCACCTGGCAGTTGTGGCAATCCTGAAGGATGGGTGGATACCTGGGCTGATCGTAAGGAAGCAGTGAAAGTTCACTGTTCCACAAGTAAGGGGGAGCCAGGAGCAGAGTACTACCACACAGGCAGCAAGACAGGGGCCTGGACAGTAAGAGCCCAGTCCAGCAGCACCTAAATGAGGCAAGTGTGGTCTGGCTGTGGTATGCAGCCTCAGACCTTGTGCAGTGATCACAAAGCAGGTCTGTAGCGAAGAGGAACAAGTCAAACCAGGAAAACAGTGCACAGACCAGGGTCCAAATTTGGACCATCAGGGCTCATGATCAGGCACAGGTATGGCTGCAATGCAGTGGGAGGTGTAGCTCATATGGGAGCCAAACAGTGCAGCAGCTCTCAGGTGGGGGCTGTGAGTAGCTCCCAAGCGAGGGGAGTCAGGGTTTTCTGAGGCCTTGCTTCAGAGCAGTCAGAGACTGTTCTGTCCAAGGATAGAATTCCCAAGCCGTTCCCAAAGGAAGGGGAACAGCCCTCTGCTGCTCTATCCCCAAGTTGACCCTGAGCATAGCAATCCAGGAGGGAGAATTTTCTCAGGGCCTTCACTGGTGTTACTGCTATTACTGCTGTCCTTACTAAAGACTAGAATGATAGGATAGAGTTCACTTTCAGTTTTGTGAATGATGGCACCAAGAGGATCAGTTGATAGGGTTTCCATCTGGAGTCACATCAAGAGGCAGGAACACTTGATGACAGGTAGAGCAGGAAGCAGCAGAAGCCTGCTGCCCAGCAAGGGAAAACTAACCAAGGCAGGCAGAGGCAGACCTCACTAACAAGGATCCAAAAGGCTGAGTCATTAAATCTGGATCAGGAGCAAGTCTGGACAGAGTGAACAGGTGTAGCTCAAAAGTCTGCTCTCACAAGGCAGGCTGAAAGCCCTGTTAGATAGGCCCAAAGTCAAACCAGACATTCTGGGCCTGGATCCGGATTAAAAAGGTGCAAGGTGTACATCTACAGATGTAAATGCTACACAACAGCAATGTAGCACAGGCAGGGCACAGCAGTACACCCTCTGCTAGAAAGCAGTTCCCAGGGGAATGGAGGGGCATGCCCTCATTTCTGTCTTGCTTTGCTATAACTCTTACAATGAGGGAGCTGACCTCAGACTGAGACAGCTAGATTCTCCAGCTCAGCCAACTAAATTACTAGAAAGGGGGAATGTGCTCAGGAACCTGGCAGCATCTCATGAAATTCAGCAAAGGCAAATGCAAAATACTGCATCTGGGAGATAATGTTGTAATGGCACAGGCTGACTATCTAGAATGAAGATTTGTAGAAAGGAACCTAGGTTGAGGATGAAGAGTGTAAAAAAGCAGTGCAGTTCTGCAGCAATGTAAGCGTAAACACAAATAGGGTTGCATTAGTAAGAACATAACCAGCAGGTTAGTTGAAGTGCTTATTCTCCTCTCTCTGGCACTTGCAAGACTACATTTGGAGAGTTGTGTCAATTTTGGGTATCTGCGGTATAACAAACACATTGAAAAACTGGCAGAGTCCATCAGAGTCATCCAGATAGTTAGGAAATGAGAGCACAGGACAAACAAATAGAGGTTGAGAGCACTGGGCTTATTCATTTATAATGGAAGAAGGCTGTGTGACAGCTAATTGCTGTCTTCAACTATGCAGTAGGTGAAGACAGAGTAGATGGAGCCAGGCTGCTTGGATAAACACAGTGAATATAGGAGAAGCAATGAACAAAAACTGTAGGAGAACAAATTACTGATAATTACAAGGAGAAAAAAGTCACCATGAGTATAGCCTAACAATGGAAGAAGATTTCCAGAGAAACTTCAACTCTAAAGATATACAAAACTTGATTGGATAAGAATTCTTCAGCAGTCTAAGTTACTCACAGTGTTGAGTGTTGGAGAGGTCAGGGAAGGGAGATTTAGAACAGGTCAGCTTTCAAGGACCCTGACAGCCTAAATCTGTGTCATGCACCTCATTGTCAGTTCAGATTCTAGAAATCTTTTAGAATGTATTTTGAAAACAATACTTAGAATCATGGTCTGTATGTAATTTTTATTATGCAGTTACAATAAGCCTGTAAATACTGTTCACTATAATGAAGAATAGATATTGATGTCTCACCGTCCACATGGAAAATGGTGCCATGTGGGCTTCTGCAGGGTTGACCAAGATTTGATGCCATATAATAATGTCATTAATGATCTGGATGATGGAATGCAGTGTGTGCTTATTAAATCTGCAAACAATACTAAGCTGGAAGCAACTGTGTACATTGGAGGACAAGATTAGAATTCAGAATGATCTTGACAAACTGTAGGAATGGTCTGAGAAAAACAGGATGTTATTGAACAGACACAAACGTGGGGCATTACTTTTAGTAGACATACTAAATTGCACAAATACAGGATGTGCCTCATCCAGCTTGTTTGTACTTTTGCTGAACATGATTCAGGGGCAACAGAGGATCACAAGCTGAGTAAGAGTCAACAATGTCATGTTGCAGCAATAAAAGCAAACAACACTGACATTTTTTTCTTTAAAAGTTGTAATCTACAAGACATGAAAAATAATCTTTCCCCTCTTCACAGTACTGCAGGGTCTCAGCTGTAGTAGCCAGCACAGCTTTAAGCACTACCTCAGTAAAGATGCTGAAAAATTAACGCAAGATCATGACTAAGCCCTATTGGGATTCTGATGACAGGGTAATAATTTTGACTTACTTTCTTGGTGAAACTGTAAACATCCAGAAATGCATCCTTTTCCCAGGTATCACATCCCTTCTTTTACGGTCATAGCTGGAAATCATTAAGCCATTATCAATAAAATACTCAAACAGGTAATGTGAAAGCAAGGTAAAATAAATAATGCTTGGAAATCGAGGAAGAAGTGCTCCATAGCTCTTTCTTTCCTAGGGGATAGATGGCTTTCTTTTTTTGTGGTGGCATTTTTTGGGGTTTTTTTTTTGGCAGTAATGTCAGAAAAGAAAAGGACTATCCTGAATAACATATTTTCATTTTAGTGAAAGCAAATGAAAAACTAAACAAATTCCTTTGGACAAATCCTGCATGCATTTTCACACAGAAAACTCAAAAATCAGTTGCTTAGCAGGAATATAACAAACATGTTTACTAGATGTCTTTTCATTTTTTTCCTAAACTATTTCCAGAGTTACAGATATGGTAGCAAAATACATAAACCAGGAAGATAATAATGGAATCATTAAATCATGGAATAGCTCAGGTTGGATAGGACATCCACAGATGACCTGGTCCTGCTTTTTGTGGGAAAGAGAGCCTAGATGAGATTATCTAGCACCCTGTCTGATTGCATCTTGAAAACCTCTAGTGATGGGGATTCTACCATTCCCTGGGGATGTTGGTACAACTAATGAGTGCTCTCAATGGGAAAAAAAAATTTATGTCAATTTTCCCAGTAAAACTTGTATCCACTGCCACTTGTCTTCTCCACAGGACTCCTTGTCAAGGAGTCTCTGTCTTCATTGTAGATGCTCTTTAAGTACTGGAATACTGTGATGAGGTCTTCCCTGGGCATCCTCTTCTCTACAGAGAAAATATGTAAGTCCTTCAGCCTTTCATTGTGGAGCATGTTCTCCAGCCTGCGACCACCTTTGCAGCCCTGATTTGGACCCTTTTCATATATTTCTGTCTTGTGGTACCTGTCATCTATCTTTCTTTCCTTTTCTTTCTGTCCATATCTTTCTTGAATTGTGGTACCTAGAGTGGGACTGTGGCTGCATCCAGACAAATGCTGAGTAGAGTGGGAAATAATGTAAAATAATACTCAGGAACATTATCAGGCTCCTGCTGATAATATCAATGATATATCAATAAACTGTTCAGTGCTCCCTGATAATGAAATTTGGCCATCAAGTGCATATACTTTGTTGAGATAAACTACTGTATTAATTTTAACCCTTCTGTTCTACTCTCCTCCTTGGTCTATTATAAATGTTAAGTCCTTAAAGGTACAATTTAATGGCATGTGGTTAGAAATGTGTTTCTAATAAGACACAAGAGCTTGGGATCCTTTTTGTCTCCTATTGTTGTTCATACTCCAGCATAGAGAAAAAGTGTGTGAACAACATCCTTTCTCTCTAAGCATTTATTTGGTTTCAAGTAGATAAAGTGAAAGCATGCAGAGCACATAAAATAAACATAATTTGTTGATGAATTAGGTCTTTTTCTTCAACAAATATATGCTTCATAGCAACAATTAGTTCATTGCATTATGGCAGTGTTTCCACCAAAAGTTAATTTCCATTATCCGTTATTGCCTATATACATACTAAAAGAAGCATGTCAGAAGTAACAATAATTCACATATTTTCAACTCTAATTAGAGTTTGGATTTTTTTTTAAACTATGTTATGCTAAAAAAAGCTCATAGAAATCCAGTTGTAAAAGCGTCTTGGACTAACATTGGCAGAATCGACTGATTTCTCTGGGATTTGGCCACAGTGATGATCAACAAAGGATAACTCTTAAAGTTAGCTGGCAGCATGATGTGCTGCATGAATAAAAGAGTGCTTGACAAAGAGAATATAAGGGGAGAAGAGAAGACCAGTAGGGCTTTTCTTAAGATCCCAACTGTTGTCCTGAAAGTAGATCTTTACGGGCCCTCATGTTACTATATTCCCATTATTCAAGAACAAACAACATAGATTGAGGCATCTACAGATCAAGGAGTCGACACATCAATATCAATGATATGAAAAATCAGTTATGGACGACCAGTAAAGGGGTCAATATTAATAATTGACCTTCATAATAATTATTCTAATAATAACATCAATACTAAAAATGATTGTATTAATTTCAGTATTAAAAAGACTGTCATGGTTGCGCTCGCAAAGTATAAGAAATATGAGAATAAAATGTCCAAATGGAATAAGCAGCTCAAACTCATGGTTTTAAAGCATGTAAAGATGCTGATTTTTGAACACAATAAACTCTTTCAAAACCAAGAAGCTAAGCTATGTGTTACTGCAACAAATTGTGCTGTGTGTTTTCTGTAATAAAACATACAAATCCTGCTATTTACGAGTCTGCACATTTTATTATGATTATACCTCAATAAAAGCAATTAATATAAAAAAAGTTGAATAGATATGAATACATATCTTAATTTAAAAGTAAAAGTTCTGTTTTATGTAGATCTGGTTACTGTTCAACTACTTCTCAGACTATTATGCCTTTTTACACTTAAAGCTAATGTTTAATGAATTCTCAGTAGAATACATAACTATCAGAACAAATACAATTTTTGTTCTATTTTTAGTACTCTAAGTGTAAAAATTAGAGAGATTATATAGATTATTATAAATTTATTATAGAAAATAACTATATTTTTCAAAATTTCTACTGAATTATTTGGCGCACCTATTGCAATAAAACCAAAATATCTCCTTGAAATCATACCATCTCCATCTGCTTCATTGTGATGGAAATGTAGAGAATCTCACTTGGAAGGTCTGTTATGGTGTTTCTGAAATTGCACATGATATAAAAAAACTTGCCTGAAGAAATACATAAAAGGTATTTTTTTAGTATTACTCTCTTTCAAGAATAAAGTAAGAAATTGTATAAAAAGCATGTAGAAATTATTTACAGTCAGAATGGCAAAAAAATCTTACCAGGTTTTCTTTACCCCTGCTTTAATGCATCCTGTCATGTAGAAGTTAAAAACAGTGAATGAAACACATCTGAGCTGTGTGGTGCAATTGACATGCTTGGAGGGACGGGAAGCCATCCACAGGGACCTTGGCCAGCATGATAGGTTGGCCTGTGCCATCCATGTGAAGTTCAGCAAGGACAAGTGCAAGGTTCTGCACCTGACTCAGGCCAATCCCAAGCACAAACACAGGCTCAGCAGAGAATGGATTGAGGACAGCCCCGAGGAGAAAGGCTTGGGGGGTGCTGGTAGAGGAGAAATTGCACATGAGCCAGCAACGTGCACTCACAGCCCAGAAAGCTGAATATATCCTGGGCTGTGTCCAAAGCTGCTTGGCCAGCAGGTCAAGGGAGAGGATTCTCCACCTCCACTCTGCTCGGGTGAGATCACATCTGCAGGGCTGCGTCCATCACTGGTGCCCCAAACACAAGAAGGACATGGACTTGTTGGAGCAAGACCAGAGGAGGGCCATGATGGTGATTAAATGACTGAAGCACCTCTGCTACAACAACAGGCTGAGAGAGCTGGGGTCATTCAACCTGGAGAAAAGACAGCTCTGGGGAGACCTTATAGCATTTTCCAGAACCTTAAGGGGGTCTATAGGAAAGCCAGAGAGGGATAATTCAAGAGGGAATCTAATCACAGGACAAGGGGGAATGGCTTTAAGCTGAAAGAGGGCAGGTTAACGTTAGATGTTAGGAAGAATGTCCACTGTGAGGGTGGTGAGACACTGAAATGGGTTGCCAAGAGAAATTTTGGATGCCCCATCCCTGGAAATGTTCAAGGTCAGGCTGTGTAGTGGATGGTATCCCTGTCCATGGAAGAGGCTTGGATGTATATGATCTTTAAGGTCCCTTCAAACTCAAACCACTCCTTGATTCTATTTAGTGCAACCCATATGCATAGCAGGGAAAATTTACATGCTGTGATGGCCTTTCTGTTTATATTTGCCAGTTTGTTTTTTTTTTAACTTACAAGAAATCCTGGTTTTCAAGAGAAAGGGGCTAATAGCACTTCCTGATCCTGGCACAGGAACAAATCACATTATCCTTACTCATGAGAATAATCTAATTATACACAACAGGAGTCCTCATATGGACACGGTAAAGCAAGCATCATTTTGATGCCACAGTGGCAGACAAATGAAAATTCTCTTCTTCTTTCAAACATGGTTCAGTTCTGGTCTATATAATTTCATTATTTAAAAACCCACTTTTTTTTTGTAAGAGTCAGTGTAAATATATGTCTGAACAGAGCAGCACCTATTTACTGAAATAGTTCCATGTTTTGTAGCCAAGAGTCTGTCTTCTAAAGCATGTTCTGTCAAGCTTTCACAGTTGAGTGATTACATAATCTTTTTACCCCAAAAATGAAGTAGTATTGCTAGAATTTATTTTAGAACTGAAATAAAAATTGAGCTAAAACTTTAAACTTTATTTGTCAGTTTTATTTTCTTCCCCATCTGCTTGTGGCAAACATTGGAGAATGGATAAAGGTCTTTTGCTTTGTTTTTTGATATTATATTTGAGACCACCTTCTGGCATTTATGGAGAATGGAATCTGAGAAAACCTGAAGAATATCACGGAAAAAAAAAATTCCTGTCAACTATTACAGCTGAGGGAAAAGTATGCCCTGGAAGCAAAGGGATTGCTTTCTCTCATTTTAGTGGGGAGCAAGTCTTGTAAAAGGTACAGGAAGAGAAAGGATCAGATCCTGTCATTCTGTTTTTGTGAAGGATGAAGGCATTCATAGAATCCTTCTACCCCTGCCACACTTAGTCTCATCTGTGTCAATGACTGATCTTGCACGCTGACCTAAAAATGGCTACAATTATGCAAATTCTATGATTTGCTAATGCAGAACACCTTGCTGGACTGAGATCCAACTAAACATCTCATGAACTAAATTCTCACTAAGAAATTCACAGTCTTTGGAATGAAAATGTCAATATCAAGAAGACGAGACAGACAATATTTTTAAAGAAAATATATGAATCCTGTTGTATAGCATTTGTTGTGTATGTATTCTTACTTTAATTTTCAGTCTGATGAGGTGCTAGAATGGAAGCAAATGAACGCCAGAGCTGCAATTACTAAAGGGCTGAGATTAATGTTTCAAATTTGTTTTTCTTTCAGAATGCCAGTGCTACAATAATGTTCACATGAGTTGATGAATGGCTCACCTCAATGAAAGTTTGCTTATCAAAAACAAACACTGTTGATTAGAGAAGACAGCTACTTCTTAACAGTGCTCCAGCTTATAAAAATAAAGAGAACATGATTTTGAAAAATTGATTTGTAAAACCAAATATGAGTTTAAGAACCAAAAGAAGTCTCTGCTATTAAATATATTGTTGGGAATTAACTTTCTTCTAATGTTTTTTTTTTTCCTAATACTACGCATAGTGTATTATGCAATTTTAGCAGTAATATGTTAACCACTTTTAAAGAAACTCATGATTGCAATTTTATCAGAAATTTAGTGTGGAGGAATGCATTGACAGTTGTGTATGGTACAGCTGTACTCAGGAGTTAGGTACACGGGCAAATGATGGAGTCTTCCATGAGGAGCAGCATGAAATGAGGAATGGAAAATAAAATGTATCAAATTATATTTTGTTATCCTGTATTTTTTGTGGAAAAAAAAATTATGTGGCTATGTGGTATTTGTTCATCCATTCCACCATGAAGATGAACAAGTCACTGACGAATTTTAAGCAAATTTAACAATGGATCTCAACACTTTGAAGTTATTTTGGGATTTGTGAAAATCAGTAAGTCAATAGAGATCAAATTTAATATACCTACCAGTAGGAGAGCAATTATAACAGCTTCCTACCCATTTGGCAAGGACAGGCAGTAACTATGAGATGAATTGGAACAAGAAAACCAGTCAACCCATCAGCCAACATGAAGTTTCAACCAACAATATTATTTATAGCAACACGTCTCACCATACAGACGTTGTAGATGGGAGAATAACCAAGACAACTGACTGCTGTGGGTTAGCTCCTGAATGCGTTACAATTTTAAGTGTTACAGAGTTCTAGGCTTAGGCTTCAGTTTTGCAAGAGATCATGTATTCCTGAATGTAGTTTAGTGAGTGTGTATTCAGCTTTGCTAGTTCTGCTGCTGATGAGAATGGAACCTTTGGCACTTCCATGAATATAAAAAATGAAAGTACACCTATATTATGAATCATACACTACTGCTTGTGGCTGGTGCAAATTGTAAAGGAATTTCTTCCAAGAAAATTTGTGTTTTCTTATCTTTCATTAATGACCTTTTGGGTTTTCTTCACATCTTTTCCAGCCTTCTGAAATAATGTTGGTTCTGTGTTTCACAGCTAACCACTGTTTTAGTCATGTCTATATATCCGGGCTATACACACTGACAAGCACCTATGGACTTTGGCAAAAAAGTAAATGTATCATACTGTATCTCCATGTACATAGAGCAAATGCATCTTAGTACAGAGCTGAGGCATCCTCATTCTTTTGGTGGAGCTTACAGAAGCTGTTGTAATCTAGGAGGATGTACTGATCCAGTTCTGCTGATTCATCGTGTTTTTACAGTTTATTACCTAGAGCTGGATATAAGGAGGACCGGCAATCCAGCCAAAACCCCAAGTCTGGGGCTACAGAAGAGTCAGGGTGAATGGTATTCTATGACTAGGGGGCAAGCTTTGTTGCAAAATCCAACTTTATGATGAACATCAATATAAAGCCAAGAACATCTTTTTTAACAGGTATGGATTAACTCCAACACACATAGAGCAAATATATACAACTTTATTCAACGCATACAACAATTAAAATAATTTGAGTATCCTCAAAGCATTGGAGGATTTCTCTAATATTTCTCTAGTACTGGAGAGACTTGACAAAAATGCTCATTGTCATGAGCATCATTGCAATCAAGGGGCATGGGAAAGCTGATGTTGACTGGACATCATTGTACCTGGCACCACCACCAAGCAAGAGCAGTGCCCGAGGGCCGGGGGCAGCGCAGTGCGCTGAGTGGCGGGGCCTGGGGGCGGCGAGGGCGCGGCACCTCCCGTCACGGCAGCGCCGGCGCCGCCCGCCCCTCCCGCAGGGGGCGCCCTGGGGCGGCGGGGCGCGGCCGGGCGGGCGCACGGGGGTTCCACCCTGTCCTTTCGGGCGGCCCTGCGAGACCTCCCCGAGCGGAGGGCGACGGTCCGCGGCGGCCGGGGTGAGGCGGCGACGCGGCGGCCCCGCGCACCTGCTCACCTGTGCCCCGGCCGGCTGGGGGGGCCCGGCCCGGCCACTCCCCCGATGGGCTCGGCGCAGGCGCTCTGGCGGCTACCGCAGGCAGGGGGCGGCAACATGGCGGCGTGAGCGGCGGCGGGTTCGGCTCCACAACAACAGCGGCAGCGGCATCGCTCGCGCCGCCGCACGCCCCGCGCGCCGCTCGCCCCCGCCGGGCCGCACCGCGCTCGGCGCCGCCCGCGCCCCCGGCCCCGCGGCAGGGAGGCGGCCCCGGCCGGGCGGTCCTCGGCTAACGGGGCATCGGCGCCCATAATAATCCCTCATTATAGCGGAGCGGGGGAGCGGCTCCTGGGACAGTGCCGGCGCCTCGGGCCGGCTCCCTGCGGCCCCGCCGGGTGCGACTGCGGTGGATGCGCGGCTCGGCCCGGCCGGGCGGGGAGGCGGCGGCGGCAGGTGCCGGTAACGGCGGGGGGTAAATGGCGAGCGAGAAGCCGGTGTCGGGGCCGGACCCGCAGCCCGCGGGACTTATCTCCGTCGGGGCCGGCGGTGGAGGCGGCGGCAGCAGCAGCGTCGCGGTGATGGGGGAGCTGAGGGCGTCGGGCTCCGGGTCCGTGGTGCTCCCCGCAGGGATGATTAACCCGTCGGTGCCGATCCGCAATATCCGGATGAAATTCGCCGTCCTCATCGGACTCATCCAGGTTGGGGAAGTCAGCAACCGGGACATCGTGGAGACGGTGCTGAACCTGGTAAGCGGCCGGGCACCCCGCCCCGGTGACGCCCCGGCGGGCACCGGCCCGCGCAGCCCACCTCCTGCCGGGGCTGCCCCTGCGCCCCTCCGCCCCTGTGCCGCCGGCAGGGACCGCAGCCTCCCAGCCCCCGTGTCCCTCCTACACGTACGGCCCTTCTCCAGCCATCCTTCCTTCCCAAACTCCTCGTTAATCCCGCGACCTGCTCATCTCCTCGTCCGTCGTGCGTGTGACAGAAGCCCCCTCAGCGCTCCCTAAACTCCAGGCAGGACCCTACCTAGAACAGACAGGCCACTCTTCCCCTTCCCAGTGCCTCATCCCTGCCGCCTTCTGCAGAAGTGTAGTGTGTGCAATTTACAGCGAGAAAAATAAGGAGATTAAGTAATTTGCAATTTCGTGTTATGGACGCTGCCCTTTAACCTAGTAGCTTCCTCTTGAGACGAAGAGTGACATGAATATAGTATCTGGTTTTAATTGAAAAACATTAAAAACCCCAGCCTGAGCTGGTGTCGTTTTTGGTGGCTGAAACATGTGAAGGGTTTAACCCTGTTAGATCAGAGCTAGTTGAGCAATTCACGTGGAAGAAGGGGGAGAAGGGAGATTTTTGCAGGGATTTAATATGCTTTAATATTTGTAATAAAGAGTTAGTTGTATTGCAGTATTGTATTGCGTTGCCCAAGTCTTAATAACCTGCTCTGTTTCCAAGCCACATTCTTGTCTGCAAAAGTAAGTGTTGTTGCTACTTTGGTCCAAGGTCTGTGCATTGCAAAATACTATTGTACAGAGGTAAATAGCTGAAACAAGGAGAAAATGTTAAAATGTAGCTCCTTAGTCAGCTGCTCACTTCATGGAGTGAAAGAGTTACTGCAGGACTGTATGACTTAATGTTTTTGCGCTACCTACACCAAAGCCTGAGGAACCTACAGAAGCCAAGCGAGTGCATCTAAAAATGAATCACTTTCAATTATGTGCAATTTGGTGCTGTTCCTGAATGCAAGATTTGCTGCAGCAAAGCTTTTGAAGCAGTTCAGTCAATGAAATACCCTCAAATTTTGCACATAAAATAGGATAGAAAAATGATTGCTTGAAACTGAATGGTAATTAATTGAAACTGCCTTTGTTTCAAATGAGTTTAATGCTCCTAATCTCCAGTCATTTTATACAAGTCATGTAAAGAATATATTTTGTTTCAAACACTTTAGAAAGGTGTATTCTTCTGTCTGACAGTTATTTGCATTTGACCTAGCACAGACTGAATGGAAAAGCTGCAGCATGCAGGGAAGGACGTAATTTGGTCAAATCATTTTAATATTAAGGCAAATCTGAACACACAGGGTTAAAACTGGTAGTTTTGTGAATATGTCAAAACAGTGATCTGGTATATTTCCCATTCATCTCTACAAGCTGTTTGACAGCTTGAAATGTGACTTGTAATTTTTATTTTTGTTCTTTGTATGTGTGGTACAAGTATGGTACAAGTCATCATAACTTCATTGGTTTATTACCCATTTCTTTAAATGTAGCACTCAAAATAAGTTAATGACATGCAGTTATTTTAGTAACTGGCTTTGTGCAGATCATGACAAAGATGTTTATCCTTTTCTAGTTTTCTTTCTTCTTTCATTCTTACTGATATTTAAGCTCATTTTAATTCTGGCTATTAGTGCACCAGCAACTGGATTAACATTGCCTTAAGGTTAAGAGTATGGTTTGGTATCTATGTGGAGGATATCCATTGCTTGCATGTAAGATAGACCTACTAATCAGATCCTGTTGCTGAAAACAGGGTTTATATTTTAAAATAAACACAAGAGTGTTTAACAGTTTCTCAGCCCTGGGAGATGTATATGAATGTGAAACTGCTTGTGAGTCTGCTGCAGCAGCGTTGCATCCTGGATCAGTCATTACTTAACAGATGGACTCTAATATACAACAGTCACTATTCCCAAAGCAGAGAGAGGCTGTATTGTGTCTATAATTTTTTTCCTTAGGGCAGTAAATGCTTCAAAATTAGGTTTTTCTATTTTAAACCTAATTTACTCACATGTGAAACAAGCAGTGAATATGGCAGATATAAAGTAAAACTGATGGCATATTCCTAAACTACTAAACATCATCTCATTCTGTATTAAGGATTTTAGCAGTGACTTAAAATAAGGTGCATTTTTCTGTTTTAGAAGCATTCTTCAGTGGGTAGCTGGGGGTAGAGAGAACTATTTGATTTGGTAGTTTTGTTGTTTTGGTTTTTTTCAGTCTTTACCTGTACTACTCCTGAATGACTTTTGATGCAGGTATGATAATGAGTGAACAGCGATCTTGTTTTGATACATCAGTTGATATGTTAAGTCGTTCAGAGAAATGTAACTTACATTATGCCATATTGGGTTGCTATAAGCCATTTGGTTATAGCTTTTTAGTGTAATAATTTTGCATAGCTGAGATGTTTTATTATCAGAGAGAATCAGAGGCTAAAGATGGAGATGCCTTTTAAATTTTCTTATCAGAGTTTATTGCTGTCTTTTGTGTAAAGCTTAAATAAATCTGTTTACTCTTCTTGCATCTGCATGGAAGCAGCAGTAAAGGTCCGCGACAAAACTTTTTTCTGGTGTGCCCTTGTCATGGAGGTCGTCACCCTTCTTTCTTGTGAAGCTGGGCTTTTAGGGTTTCTCTTGAAGAGTTTTTACCTTTGCATGTTTGTTTTGGTGGCCCACACTGTAATCTCTAGTGCTGGATTTTGGATTTAACTCATGTAGTACCTTGTGATACTGATGGACATAGTGATTTATTGTATCTATGAGGTGAGGAAGTGTATTTTTTATAGCGTAGAAAATATTTGTGGTCCAATATATTGTTGTATTTTCAGCTTTGCAAAATCTTAAGTGTCAGATCAGACAGTAGTTTGTTCTTGAGCATTCCTCCATGTTTGTGAGATTAGTTGTTTCTCTTAATGCTTTTCTTAGTGTTTCCTCAGAACATGCTGTGTTCAAAGTTCTGTTAAACTGGTCAACTTGTTTAGCAGAGTGTCACTTTGTAGAATATCTAGTATTGCATGTGTTATTTTTCATTGTTTAACATTATTGTGAAAGACAGTGGAGAGAGGGTTCAGCCCTTTTTATGCCAGTGCCTACGAAGGAATCAGGTGTCCTTAGAAAGACCTGATGCTGTTAGTACTGTGAAGGTCAGAAGATCTTAAGAATCTAGGAGCTGAAAGGGTTTTTAGAATGATTTTATATAATATTGAATTATTTTTTACATTTCTGGAAGTAGGAGGGAATGTCTCATTGTATCACATGCATTCTTCTGTGATGGTGCTGATTTTGGTTTTGGTCCATGGGTTTAGTATGAATTCCCAGGCTGAGCATGCTCTCTCTGAGATGTGTGTTCACTGACCCTTGTGTACTGCAAAGCACCAAACTAGAAAGGGCTTTCCATAAAAAATGTGTAATCCTCTAATTCCTCTAAGGGATTTCTCTTTGGGGATATTTTGATACCAGTTCTGTGCTCCTGTTGTTGAGGAGGCCCCTTTGAACAGCTCTGTTAGTTTTCTTAGTGTGCTCTCAAGGATGTTGTTATTGCATGGGAGATGTTCACATTGCTGTTAGACTGATGTTTAAAACAAAATTCTGTACCATGTGCTCCAGAAAATATGATGTTAAAGTGGAAGTGGGTCAGTCTGTCTACCTATTCTTGTACTTTGTCTACTTTTTTTTTCCTTATTTCCTACAACAAAGTTTCCACATATGGCTTTAATTAGTTTTCTTTAATATACCTTTATTGGTCTTCTATTATTTTACTGACTTGCTTTCTCAATTCTCTGCTTTTCCAGTGTTTTCGTGGTCTTGGAAATTTTTTCTTCAGTGTACATTTTGAACTGACTCTTGTTTGGCCATCTTTGATCAAACGTAACTATATGATTTGCATTGTTCCTTAGCTTTTAGGAACCTTTCTCTGTTCCAGTTTGACTTTCCTAGCATCTGTGATTTTGGGTTTTGTAGTGCTGATTGTATGGCAGTACACAGTAAGCAAGGTGAACAGGAAGCTGAGTGATACTAAAAAGTTGTGACTGGTGCTGAAGCAAGCTGCTCATTTTGCCTGTGCATCTTGAACAGATGATGTGATGCAGATGTGAACAGATTTCAATCTGATACAGGTGTAGCTGACCAGGGTTCTCCTTGTGCAATCTGCAAAGCTTTTATATGGGTTTTGTCAGGCTAGAGAGTACTTGTAAGAAGTAGGTCAAACACCAGGCTTAGTTCAAAAAGTCTTTTTCTGTTCTTGTTGACTGCAGCCCACACTTCTGCCTAGCTCTTCTCGTTTTCTTGGCTGTTCCATCCTACTTCAGTGTTAGTCACCCATCACAAGAGGTAAGCCGTTTTTCAGTGCTCTGTCACATTGTGTACTCGTAGGAGTGGCATTTGCAGTTTCAGAGCAAATGGGTTGAATTATGTGAGAGATCCTTCTCTTCCTGCAGGCTTTCTGTAGTACTAGCCATAAGGAAAAATATAAAGGGAGGCCTGTGTCAGAGATGTTTTGGTTTTTTTTTTTCCCTTTGGTACTTTTCTTCAGAGATTGGTTAAGGGTTTTCTTATGCTGTAGCTGGCTTTGGTATCTGAGTTCTTTGAATCCATTTATAGTTTTGGTTGCTGCACTGTCCCATGGCACAGTTCTGCTTACAGGTGGGGAGGAAGAAACACTTTTGTTCATTGGACAGTGTTGTAGTCTGAGAAAGTGTGGGCCTCCTGAGCTGTAGCCTCTGTCATATGACTTGGTTTTTTTTTTTTTTTCTGGAACTAGCTTTGCAGGCTGGAGAATCTTATTCCATTTCTTGGTGTAAACTTTCTCATTTTGAGTGTAATTCTCTGCTGATAGATGGTACTAATAAAAAAGGTGAAGTTTAGGGAAATTTCAAAGTTGGGATTTTTTTGGGGCTTTTGTTTATGTGCTTTTTGTGTGAATTTTGGTTTAGGTAATACTTAACTGAAGGTGGCAGTCCTTGTCCAAGTTGCTGTCTGTCCCACTGGCCTCTTGGTATCCTGCTCATCTATCCAACTAATCTCTGTTTGAGCATTGCTGTACAAGCTACCAGAGCTGTATGAAAAGAGATCATCTATTGTGAGAGTTGTCATAACATTCCATGGGCAGCTACTTGAGAGTACTGTAGCTCTTGTCATTATTTAATGCTTCTGTGAAAAACTTAGTTTTGATTACAGAAAATCTTTGAATGACTGAATGCTCATTTAATTACTTTATTGTAACTGATTTTTGGGGGCTTTTTTATCTCATCTTTGACAGTAGGTGTTTATGGCTGAAAATTTTTTTCAATTCTTCTGTCAGTCATAAAGCACTAATGGTATCTCAGCAGGTGGCTTGGAATCTGCTGTAGTTCTTGTATGATGGGTTGATATATTTCTATAGGTGATAACTTTTAAAAATCTGTCATGTTGGCATGTAACTGAATGTTCCTTAATGCTTAACTCTGAATAGCTATTTTCTTCTTAGCTTTACATCTTGATTTTACTTCTCACTTGTCTTTACAGGATTCAATTAATGGATAAGGGAGGTGAATGCCTAGAGACTTTTTTATTTTAGTCACACTGAAATAATAAAGTTGTGAGACTTGTATTGAAAAAACACCTGCAATCCTTGGCCTTTCCCCCTTCTCCCTCCTGAGACCCTACCTGTGTTTTATTCCTTTGCACCAAGCAAAGGGTTAGCACCTTTCTCTATCAAGATGCTATTTTTATGAAATTGTGACCTGATTCCCCATTTAAGCCATGTGTTTTACAAGACTAAGCATTTAGCTGGGTATTCAGTTATACACTGGTCTTTCTCTCTGCCCTCCATATTTTCCCCTGTCCCTGCTTTCAGATGAGCACTCCAAGGAGTAGAAGTTGGGGCTGTGGCAAGGCTGAGGTCTAAGAGGCTGTGGTGCAGTTTTTTCTTTCATGTTAGTGCTTTTCAGTGTGTTCACTCATGTGTCTCAAATATATGAAACACTTTCTATATTGCATCTTTAAAAAAACCAACAAAAACCTAACACCCAAAACCTGCATAATCATCTCTGAATTCCTTTCAAAGTGTTTGTTCCCCTTCTGCACTGTATTGAGTTTAGTCAGAGTGGAATGAAATCTGTGATTGGGTTAGTAGCAAAACGGAATATTTTCTGCTAAATGCTGTGTACAGTATTAACAGAATGTTAACTTAATAAGCTATCTAAGCTATTTTATATCAGCCTCTTAGTCTTACCTGTTTATTATTTGGTTCTGCACTTTTTCCATTTTGTATTTTGGCCTGTCTCAGTAAATCTATTTCAGATTAATTTGTGTTGCTCTTCCGTTAGTGTACAGTGTTTTATTGTCCTTTACACAGAACAGCATCAGCTTCCTCATTATATATTCAATGTGCCTGGTGGCCAGAGGGTCACTCTACTAGTGTCTGTGTACTCTGATGAAGTTCCATTTATTTTTTTGTGAAATTTGATCATTCATTACTATTTCTTTTTATAGAAACACCCCATTGTGGAGCTTTACTAATTCTTGCATAGAGAGAATCTTTAAGCTTTCTTTACTTCTGAATCAAATTTAGAACTTACTTTTATAATCAGAGGCAGCAGATCCCTTGAAGCATCAGTTTTGAATTTGATGACCTACCCTCACATCTGTCTTGCAAGAGTTTGGTGTAGATGTCCTACAATGATATGATACATGATCATTAGCATAAAGATAATTAAAAATTTAAAAAATATTTTACTTGTGGGGAGTCCCATTCTTTCCTTTGCGATAGCAACATCCACTTCAACTATAGGATTAATAGGGACTTCAGCTATTTTAACTATAATTTCATAAATTCAGTTTAAGAAGATTGTTAATGACATTAATATCTAAGAGGAAGATTATTTATTATTTCCAGTAGAGAAGCACCTCGACTTCTGATCAGCCTACTGATTGCTAAAATTGCATTCTAGTAATTTTTACAATTTAGCATTTTTGTACTTTTGACATAGATGGAAAATAATAACCTTTGGTAAATAAGGCTAAGTAGTTTTGGTGTTACTGAGGTTTAGACCAGCAATGTCAATTCATTTATTTTAATGCAACCCTATAATATGACTACCCTGCTTTGGTTTAAAATTGGGTTGCATCACTGAAATTGTTCCAATCTGACAATTCACTGAAAGCTTGTATAAATGCGAGTGTTGGTAATGCTGTTCCACAGCTTACAAATGCTTGGCATCTGTCTTTGCAAAATGATGTTTCATTCACTGCCCTTTTGTTTAACAGTTGAAAGCCTTCCTTAACTATGCGGAATAAGTATTAAGTTTTGGAATTAGCTGGAAGTGAGATATGGCAAAATATTCACTTAGGAGTGAAGTTGTTATTCATATCATGCTTTTTGTTACCTCATGGCTTTTGTAGTACTGGGACAGTGTAGACAGAAGGATGGAAATAATCATTCTTTGAGCAGATTCTTCTAAACCAATGAGGCATTGCAATCAGTTTTATGTGATCTCACTTCTTTTTTTGCTTTATAAGTCTTCATATCCTATGACAAATACTAAATTATGCAAAGTTTTCCAACTTTTATTGAATTTTGATTACCTGCTTTAAGAGCCACTATAGCAGGTTTGTCTTTTTTTAAATTTTGTTTCATAAAAAGAAAATCGTTTGAATATAAACGCAAATATGAGTTTGAAAGCCTGTCTTTTGATTGAGAAAGGATCCCATAGAAACCTGTTGCAACAGATTCCTACTACAAACTTAAAGAAAAAATAAAACGTGCTTTCATTAAATATAGAATAGTAGCCATGTTCAAGATAGTAATGACCCAGCTGAAGCCAAGCTGTTTTGTATTGCTCATGCCTGACCAGTCAGTTTACCCTTAATCTTAAACAATATGTAGTGTGACATACTGCATTAAAAAAAAATAAAATCTTGATTTAATTGGGAGCAAAAGATCTCCCTATGTCACTGTTAACGTTAAAAACGTTTTTTATAGCTGGAAGAACAGGAAAGCTGTCTGCCCCTTCCAATAAGACAAACACATCAAAATGGAATTACAGAGGTATGTCTGCTCCAGTTGTATAGCATACTCATAATGGGAGCAAACATGTTTAATTGCAAGAATTGGAATGTTGAGAGAATGGGTAAAGAGGTTTTGCCTGAAAAGAGAAGAAAGCCTATTTTATAGGGAGAAAAAAAAACCAGCTTCATCCCTCTTCAAATCATGATTTTTATGTCAATAATGAAACTTAATGAAGGGCCCTCTGAAAGCTGTATTTTTGGGTATATTAAGAAAAAAGGAAGAAGGTAAAGAACCTAAGTGTTGTGTTACACTTTCAAGGTTGGTGGCTTTTGCCATTTTCTTGTGAGTTTGAGAGCTCCAATAAAAGCTCAGCGCCCCCTCTTTTCTTTCTGTTGTTCCAGTGAAATAAATTATCTGTTTTTGTAAATGGCAAGGTGTGTGCAGTATTTATGAGTCATATCTGTGACTGATGGCTTCTTGGCTGTTAATATTAATCTCTGGAATAGCTGAAACTGATGGAAATGTTGGTGTAAGGCTGCACTGGATTGGTTAAGGTGCTCCAAGCAATATGCTCATGATAAAGGAGTTGTTTGATTCTTATGTTTCCCTTCAAGAGACTTGTGGAGCCCTTGCCCCATATTTTAGTCTCCGGGGTTCTGAAAATCTTTGCTGCTGCTGGTTCTGTATGTTCAATTGTGGCATACATATCTTCAAAGAACCTGCAGAAGTCCATCTTTTGTTTGTTTTGTTTTATATAGCTTATTAAGTGATTTGAAAGACTTTCTTATTAACTCTGTTTCTTATGGAAATGTTGCAGTCCCCATTGCATCATTGAATACCTTAGAGAGCACTTTGTGAATGCAGAAGTAGACTTACAAGAGGACCCTGTTAGTGTTGAGTCTGCTGTCCAAGGGTGAAGTGAATTCCATCCATCAGAAGCGAAACTGTATCTTGGTATCCTGGGCTCATACCACTGAGGAGGGTCTGGCTCCCTTGTGTCTACTCTCTGCCCACCCTATCCCCCCCTAAAAATATACATTTATAAGATCTCTTCAGACCTTCTCTTCTTAAGGCTAAATAATCCCAGCTCTCTTCAGCCTTCCTTTGTGTGTCAGATGTTCCAATCCCTTAATCATTCACATATTTAAATCTTTATTCTCCTTGTGCAGATAAGAACAAATGGTAGGTGGAGTCTGGGAAGCCTTTTAATTATAGGAGTCCTCTTCCTCATCTCGCAGTATGAGCTGAAATATCTACCACAAATAATCCAATGTACCAGTGCCTAACTCAGCAAAGGAAAATTAGCACCCCGTGCAGCCAAGAAAGAAAACAGACCTTGGTGAGCACAGCAGTGAGCGTTTGCTTGTCATCCATGTCTGCTTGCTAATAGATAGTCTTGGATGAAACACAAACCCAAGTCTGTCTGTTGGTTCTGCAAATCAAAGTTACAGTTGTATGTAAGCTTATTTCTTGGATTTCAGAAATATAAAATGTAGGTACATTTAATATTTTGCTGAGAAAGTACAAAGTTAATGGCATAATACTCGGTTAATGAAACATTATGGCTCTTTACGCATACTATAAATACTCCTTTATTCAAAAAATTAGCATGAACTGAAATTAAACTAGAACTGTTAGCGGTGTTTTCAAATAGGTGCTTCATGTTAGAAGGAAAATTAAAAATACAAAATTCAGTGTAGAGCTAAGGCTGTTGAAATTCTGCATTGGGTTTGTTGAAAATAATAGATTGGTGACCTTATATATAGTCTAAGATTTATATATTAAATATTCAATAGCATTTCACGTGCCTATAACTCTGTTCAACTTAGAAACTGTAATATATGAAACAGAGATGATTGTGTAACAAAATTTTTATAGTTCATGTTCCATGAACAGAAAACCATTTATTCAAAGTAACTTACCATGTTCAGTAATAAACACATTGCAAATAGAACAATGTGTAGGCTTAGTCACTGAGAGGTAGTCAGTCTTTCATAGCTGATACAGTGCAGTATTTGACATTTTAAACATAGTTCTCACTGAATAGGAGCTGATGCATTCTTTAAAATGGATCAGTGAAGTTGATAATTGCAGGTATTTTCTAAAACCCAGAATCAGGTTATTCCCAGTGCTCACAATTGCGATGATTTCCCTTATTATTAGCCTAAGCGGTTTTTATACTTTCAAGGCCAGGTTGGGTCGTGCTTTGAGAAACCAGGTCTATGGGATGATGTCCCTGCCCATGGTAGGGGAATTGGATTTAGATGATCTTCAAGGTCTCTTCAAACCCAATCTGTTCTGTGGTTCTGTGATGATTCTATAACAAGGAAAAATGAACTATAATAAAATAGTTTGTGTTTGTTTGCATTTTTTTCCTCAATAAAATATGATTAAATTCTATTTAAGAATAAATTTGGATATACTCAGTTTCTGTCTCAGTTAAAAAAGTAGTTTTCAAGTCTGTAATCTGTTTTGTCATTTGAAGTTGTCGTTTAAACTTCCACTTTTTCAGAAGCCCAACAGCTCAAACTAATGCAAATATATTTATAATGTATGAAGAGCCTTTACTGTACCTAAGCACAATCAAGAAGAATGGGAAAGGGAGGAAGCAGAAGTATCAGCTGAGTGAGGCTGGTAACTTTTAGGCTGTTGAAGCTGATATATTCCCAGGTGAGTCTTTAAAAAAACCCCAGAAATGTATAAAATTTATCCAAATTATTAGCTGTTTAGATTAAGTTTAGCTATTGAGAAATGGTACCATTAAAAGGAAGCTTTATATTAAAAAATAAAAACAGCATGAGATGAAAATCCTGAGTACAACAGGTTATCTTTCAGTGTCCGCCTGGATTTGCAGAGACCTTGAAATGACTTGTTACATGATGTTTTATTAATTTTTGAGGTGTCTGAGGGAATTTTCACCATCTGTTAATACCAGAGTCTAAGCCAGCATGTGGGTTTCAAAGTGCTTTGTGTTGAAATTTTTAAGTAAGAAATCCTTCTCTTAAAACTAAATGCTGTTAAGAGGTTTCAGAGTGTAAATAGAGAATACCTGTTATAGTCCAGATTTAAGCTCTTGGATCATTTGTCATAGCTTTGGTTTGTGGTCCTAGCCTGTCATCTGAAGTTAGGATGGTTGCAAGTACTTGTAGTGGACTTTTCCTCATGCAGGATTTAGGACATAACTGTCTTTTCAACTTGCTTGAAGTTAGCAGAGCTCTGTTTTAGCCAGAAGTTACTTCACTATGCAAAAAAAAGCAGCACATATATTGTATTTTAGTCTGGCCAAGATCAATCCTAAATGCATCTTGTACCAAAAATCTGGTATTACCCAGAAGTGCAGAAGAAACAGTAAAAGTCTTGAAGTGTCATTGCAATCTAAATACTTTCTGGAGGTCAGAAGTATCTTGGCAACACCTTGTGTAAATTATTACTTCAAAATTCCTCTCTCATATACTCCTTGGGGAGTTATAGTAGATTTTAGGCCTTCCTTAGTAAGAAGATGATAAAGCAACATTTTTAAGGGTGAGCATTGGGTTGTTTTTGCTTAAGCAGTACATCTGAAATGGCCATGTATGTTTGTTGCATTAGTTTTTGAACAATCGCAGGTTTAAAAATTCTCTTATGTATGCATTCTGTGGAGCATGAATTGTTGAGGGGACCACGTATTTTGTAGTACAAGCAAGACATGGCGCAGCTGCAGCTGACAGTACAGCCAAGATGAACTTTGATTTAAAATTCCTTTAAGAAATCCTGAAGATTGCCTGGTGGATAGGGAGACTTGTGGTCTAAAAGCAATCCTAATTTAAATAAAACTCTTTGGCATTTCTATTTATTTAGAAAATGGAAATCCAACTAAATAGTCTATACTTAGTGTAGCAAAATGAGATCTTTAAAACACTATAATGAAAGGCTACTCGAGCATTATTAAAAATTAATACAGCCAAGAGAGTTATTGAGAAAAGGGCCTTTAGAAGTAATTGTTAATGCATTTTGGTACTGCTATATGGTAAGTAGCTTCCAGCTTCATAGTTTGTGTTCTGTTTCTCTTGTAATATTTTTCATTTTTTTTCAATGGTCTTTTTCTTCTTGTATATTTTTAAGTTAAGAATAACCATTCTAGGTCAATAGGTTTGTACTGTGACTGAAAACAAAGACTTGCCTGAAGTCTTTTGTTGTATAAGCATCAAAATAAGGTGTAGAATAAAAATAAGTAATAAAACATCTTTGGAAAGTAGAATGTCATATAAAAAAACTGTATTATGGTGCTTCATGAGGATAATGTCTGGGATAATGCTCAGCTTTTGAAGGTGTGGAGGTTGGGGATTGGAGTGGTATAATCCTGGTCGCAGAGGATGTAGTGGGTTTATGTGTCCAGGCTTTGGTAGTGGGGGGGCTGCAGGGGTGGTTTCTGTGAGAACCGGCTGGAAGCTTCTCCTGTGTCTGAGAGAGCTGGTGCCAGCCAGCTCCAAGCCAGACCCATCAGCAGTGGTGGCAGTGACTGTGGGGAACACATTTAAAATGAAGTTACTGCAAAGGAATGATTGCAGCTGGAGAGAGGAGTGAGGATATGTGAGGGGAACAGCTGTGCATTGGCACAGCAAGGTCAGTGAGCAAAGAGAGGGAGGAGGTGCCCAGTTGATGGAGCAGAGATTCCTTTGCAGTCTGTTGTGTCGACCACGACGTGGCAGCTGTTCCTGTGCAGCCCATGGAGGTCTGCAAGGGACGCACCTGCAGCCTGTGGAGGACCAGGAAGCAGAGGGTTGCCCAGAGGAGGCAGTGGCCCCATGGAGAGCCTGTGCTGGGGCAGGTTTTCTGGCAGAGCTTGTGGCCTCATGGAGGACCCATGCTGGAGCAATCTATTACTGAAGGACTGCACCCTATGGAAGGGACCCATGCTGGAGCAGTTTGTGTAAGAACTGTAGCTTGTGGAAGGGACCACGTTGGAGAAAATCATGGAGGAACGTGTCCCGTGGGAGTGCTGGAGTGTGGGAGGAGAGCCAGAAGAAAGAAGTGATGGAGACAGTGTGAAACGGACAAATGACAGCCCCTATTCGTTGACTCTCTTCATAATTTAGAGGAAGGAGGGAGAGAATTTGGGAGTGAAGTTGAGCTTGGAAAAAAGGAAGAGGGATGGAAGGAAGGGTGTTTTAAAGTTTGATTTTATATATAATTGTCTTATTAGTGATTTTTAGTGAATAGGTTTCCTTAAGTCATGCCTGGTTTTCCCATGATAGTAATTGCTGAGTGATCTCTATTCTTGCTTTTATATTGACCCATGAGCCTTTTGTTTGTCCCCCTGTCCAGGCAAGGAGGACAGTGATAGAGTGGCTTGGTGGCCACCAGGTGTAAGGAGATACAGTAAACCTGTAGATTAAATACTTTTATTTGTAGTTGTAAGCAGAATTAGGCTTCTATGCAAGGATTGATAGTTATTAATAGTTACCACTGTTAATTTGTCTGTATTTCAACAAACAGCTGCTTTTCAGCTTTTGAAATGTGGACTTTCCTAGTTGCATTGACATTTGCAGTGGTGAGGTATAATCAGAAAAAGGTGATTGATACATTTGAGTGATGAGTAAGGCTTAGCTATGCCTAGTGGCTGTCCTACGAGTGTTGCCATTTCCGATAGCCCAGTAGAACCTGATAGGTTTGAGAACTGGCAGTGGCACAGGGCTCTTTATTAAAGACTGGAAAGTCTTGTTTGACAGACATTAATCAGCTTTCCTGTGAAGATTTCATGTCCCTTTTCATGCATGTGAAGCTATTAAAAAACTTCTTGGAAGGCAGTGATACCAGTAAACAATTTGTGTTAAATTTTTTTTGTCACTAATTCCACATTGCACTCCATGTGATATAGATCAAAGTCCTTACATTTGATGCTCTGTAGCTTTTATTTACACATTTTGGGATTATTTCTTTTCTAACTAGCACCCCTTGTTTAACATATCTGCTGGAAATGCAAGCCCAGCTTTCACACAGAAAGCTCAGAACTTGCATCTTGTAGGATTTGTATCCTATAGCTACATTGTGCTTTTAAAGCCCTAGCTGAACAGAAAGAAGACTATATCTGTTCTCATTGTGACAAGTTCATAGTAGGTTTTAGACATGTTTTACCCTGACTTGTAATATTACAATTAAGTGTGTTAAAGAGGAAATTAAATGTTTTCTTTTTCAAGCCTTATCAGACAGCTACTGCTATTTAAAACTGTCTTGTATAACAGAAAACTGTCATTTATTTATTATGGTGGTAGACTGGTAAGTTACAATTTAAATTTAACAAACAAATGGATGGGAATTTTGTAAGTTTGTCAGTCCTGGATATATTCAAAATGCACCCAACTAATTTAAAGTTAAGCATTGCACTGCTATGGCACAATTACTGGACGATTTCTATTTTAAAGAGGAAGGCTGGAAGATGTTGCTTTTTTCATGGAAGAAAAGATCAGGGTCGTGTTTGAATGCCTTCCTCCTTATCACTGTCAAATAGGATTTAGTGTTTTGGTTGACTGCCACAGTCCAGTATATATGTGTGTGTTCTACCCGGAAACATTTGATTGTCTTTATCTGTATTTGGGAGTTATACCATGGATGCTTACATAAGATTTTCTTTGTGTAGGTGAGATTAACATTGTTTAATTCTGTGTGCTTTTAAAGTTGCACAGCCATTCCTTTCTGCTTGTAAAGGACCAGTTAAGACTTTCACGGATGTCTGGCACGTTTAATTGCAAACCACCATTGAACAGCATACACACACAGTTTAGTTGGATTGCATTTTCTATTTTAAAAATGAAAAAATGGAATGCCTAGTGAGTATCAGTAAATTATAAATGTAAATATAAGTATTTGGAGGCACTTCTTTGGTATGAATGAAGTATTAATATAGATGTTATTACCCAGTTTTGAATCACAGGATTCTGAAGTCTTAAGAGATAAACTATGAGCATTGGTTAAAATGATTTTTAAAAATAGCCTTGGATCAATTACAGAATGCTAAATCATGCTCACAACTTAAAATAGAAGGCTTCTATTATTGGTGGTCAAAACTGAGCAAGCATATATTCAGCTGTAGGCTCAGGTGAAGGGCATCATGGAACACATGATCTCATTTAATACCTTCAGGTATTAAACAGCATACATATTAATACTGGGGTTTTCTTTGGGTTTTGTTCACATATTTAAAAGATTTGGATTTAATTTCAAGAATGTGAAGAGGTTGCTTTTTTTAAAAAAAATGTGGCATTACTGGATCTCTTGTTCTCAACAAGTGGTTCTTGGTAGGCTGGCACATTACTTACAGGAGAAGAAAATCTGGTTCTTTGAGAGGAGGGTCTTTACAGTTACAGTCAAAAACTAACTGAAAAAGCTACATACCTGTCCTAAATAAGATAAAACTGGATAAAAAATGGGACATATCTCTTTAGTGAGGCACTGTTGTTCTAGACATTTACTGGCCAGTGATTTCTTTATCATTCTTCACCTAGTTCGACTTAACTTTCTCTAGAATGGAAATTTGAAACAATTGACTTTTTAAGTCCCATCCCATCTTTACTGTTTAAATAAGATAGCATTTTTTAAATCTTCTTTTGATCTTCAATAGTAATAGTCAGTATAATCCTTATTATAAGTATTTCAAGTGGTGGTTTATAGTTTTGTTTTCAAATTAAGTAAAAATTGAATTGTCATGGAAAACAAGTATTGAAGATGCATTTCAATGACTTTGTGCAATATGGGGGAGATATTATTAGAAAAGGAAACAGAAACCAAGTATCTGATGCAAACTTTCAGTCTTTTTTTTTTTTTGTAGGCCCATTCATTTCAGTTTTCATAGCTTCACTATAACACTTTATCAGTAGTTGCAATGACTTTTTTCTCAAAATGATAATTTTAAATCATTCTTCAAAGTCAATTCATTGCCTATTGAATGAAAGTAAGGCTACCATAGTATTTTATCATAAGTAAACATTACATTTTTCCTGTACTTACATTTTCGTGAGCATCAAAGCTGTATCTGTTCTAACAGGATTTGGGGATAATTGTTTGGCAGGATTTTTTTCTTAATGGATTTCAAATGAAAAATATGCAAATATTTCTAACTCTGCTTCCCTTAAAATAAGAACCATACTTTTCAAATAATCTCAGCAATATTGAAAACATTAAGTATTTCTTCTGGCTGGAGTATTTCAGGAAAATATTCTTTCATGAAAATCTTTGATCTGCTTACATTAATTTTACTAAACTACTTGTCATGTAGAACAGTGAAAAATCAGTTTCAGGATTTTAGGCTGATTTTGTTCTTTGTTTTTTGTTTTAATTTCCTTAAAATACATATTAATATATAATACATAAAATACATATATAATACATAAAGTAATAATGACAAACTAAAGCAACTTCAAAATCACAAATGGAAACATGTGATGAATGAAACATGAATGAAACAATCTCACTTGACTGGAAATCAAGTAATTATTTTTTAAACTACTTTTAAATTAACATTCTCTGAACCAAAATTTAAAACAAATTATTGGTACAGTGGGTTACTAAGATGGTATCAGGAAGTCTCAGCTCTGGCTGTGGTCTGTTGAAGTTTTCTTTTCATATGGCTTTGTGATTGGCCTTTAAGGGAGGAAGAGGATTTGGAGGTGTTGGACAAGAAGCTTGATATGACACAGCAAAGTGCTCTTGCAGTCCAGAACAGCCATATCCTGGGCTACATTACAAGGAGTGTGGCCAGCAGGTCAAGGGAGGTGATTCTGCCCCTCTACTCTCATGAGACCCCTCCTGAAGTACTAGGGCCTCTACATTAAGGAAGATGGCAACCTGTTGGAGCAAGACCACAGGAGGGACATGAAGATGATCAGGGGGCTGGAGCACCTCTCCTGTGAGGGCAAGCTGAGAGAGCTGGGTTTGTTCAGCCTGGAAAAGAGAAGGCTCCAGGAGGATCTTACTACAACCTTCCTGACACTGAACAGGGCTTACAAAAGAGCTGGAGAGAGACTTCTTATAAGGGCATATAGTGGTAGGATAAGGAGCAATGATTTAATTAGATATTATGCAGAAAGTCTTTACTGTGGTGCTGATGAGGTACTGAAACAGGTTGCCCGGAGAACCTGTGGGTGCCACATCACTGAAGGAGTTCCACACCAGGTTGGGTGGACCTTTGAGCAGCCTGGTCTAGTGGAAGATGTCCCTGCTTATGGCACACAGGGGTTGAACTTGATAATCTTTTAAGATATCTTCCAATCCAAACCATTCCATGTTTATATGAGGGCTCTCTGGCAGATGAGCAGTGAGTATTTAATTTGCTAGAGGATATAAATAGAAGCTGCACTGTCCTTCATGTCCCTCTTGAAAATCTGTTTCTCTGGAATCAGTGTTTTGTTGAGGGCTCAAGTGGAGCATGCAGTCAGTCTGCTCAAGGTCCTTAGTTAATGATCTCTTTTGCATTTTTCCTAACTCCTTGGTGAGTGAGGTGTAAGTGTAGTTTAAGTATGAAGTGAAGAAGAGGAATGCTTGTGACCCTGTGTAGCACTCTGTAGGGAAGTGTGTTATTCTTGTTTCAGTCAGTTGAGCCTATTAGCTAGGATTTTTAAATCTGTTGTGTTTCTGAAATACCTGCTCAGTCAGAAGATGGAGGCTCTTCTCTGAGCCTTATATTTCTTGTGAAGTGGAGTTTATGCGCTAGGTACCTTTCTTTCCTAAACTTGTTCAAAATCTGGGAAGAGTTGCATGGGTTGCAGATTCAAGCATGAGTTGTGCTCGTGGGTGATAGTTGTCAAGAGATTGAGATGCTTTTTAGGTTGGCTGTGCTGAACCTTTCCAACATGAGCTCTTTCTTGATCTCCTGTGTGCTCTCTTCACAATCCTTCCATGCCAGGATAGTCCATTACATTTTCAAATAGGTTGTACCTCCATGGGATCTGAACTTCACAGTCAGTAGATTGTTGTCAATCCATTTTTTGTTTCACCTTTTCATAGAGCTGCTGTCTTCACTGGAAGAATTCCTGGCTTTACTGGTAAGTTACTCTTATGCTGGCTTTTTCTCCAGTGAGAATGGAAGATCAGATCATTCATCACAGTGAGGGTCATGACTGAATTTCTCCCCAGATGAGTTTAATTAATTTCTGTTTTATTCACTGCCTGGCAGAGACATTCATCTGTATTCTTGATCTGAGGAAACTACCTTCTTGCTGGGACAAACTAAGGTGTTGAACTTACCACATGTTTTTAAAGATGCAGCTGTATTTGTCTAGAAAATATCAAAATTGTGCTCTGTTGTGTCAAGACTACATAGAAATCCATGAAAATGGATTCTATTCAAAGTTGTAAAATTTTCCTTATTGGACATCAAAAGGTTGCCACCTGGGGGTTTTTTATCATTTCTATCAAGCTGTGTGTATACTCTGTAACAATGCTTTTTTGAGAAAGCAGGTTTACAATAACTTTTTGCATGCATTCTAAAAACACTTCCAGTGAAGTCATATGATACTGCACAAAGGTTGCTATTTCGCTTGCAACAAACTCTTGTTTGTACCTTACAGACTTAAAAATAAATAATTAAGACTTACAAAAAGTTGCTCTTTTGAATATCTTAGTATATGGCTGTCAAGTAGGAAAATTCAGGTTTCCTTCAATGAAACTTCCAGCATGACAAGATCCAAGATATTTTGCTGAATTAATTTTTTTTTTAATCCTACTGAATTAATTTAGTGCTTTGGCTAATGCAGATGAGCTATTGGAAACCCAGTGATATGATAGTATTTGTGGGAAAGTGCTGGATATGTCAGGATCCTACAAGTTTTTGTTGATACTTAGCTATGGCTAGGCTTTTGTTGCTTCTTTGGAACAGTTGTCTTGTTTTTCAGATAACCTCTGTCAGAAAAAGATCCCACGTTAGCAATCAGTGCTGGTACCAGGGATTCAGTGTCCCCATAGCATGCATTTTAGAGGAAGTTACTTGAGATTAATTTTAGCCTAGTCCTGTTAGCAACTATAACACAGTTTATTGTTGAAGATTTGGAGTTACTCAGCTTGACTTTTGTGGCTACTCCTGGAGTGTATCTTGTATTTTATTAATCTAAAATATAATTTGGACATTCCAAGTTAACATTGTGATATGAAGATGAAGGCAGCTTAATAAAAAAATGGCTGCATGTGGAAGAAAAGGAAAATAGAACATTTATTCTCTCCTTCCCATCAGCAGGTAATGTCCTTCCACTTCCTGGGAGTAGCACATGTAGCAGTGAGTCTGGAAGGCCAGCATAATTATAACAAAAGTTATAATTATGCTCCTTTCTTGTAGCTTTTATTGCTGAACTGCTGTCATATGGTAGGGAATATCCCTTCAGACAGTTTGGGTCAGCTGTCCTGACTGTGTCCCCTCCCAAGATCTTGCCTTTCCCCAGCCCACTGGTTGTTAGGGTGGTGAGAGGGGACAATGCTGGAGAGATAACCTTGATGCTGTGCCAGCTCTGCCCAGCAGTAGCCAAAACACTTGTTATCAGCACCTTTGTAGCTACAAATGCAGAGTACAGCACTAAGCTAGCCAGTGAGGGCTACTAAGAGAAAAATTAACTTTCTTTCAGCCAGACCCAACACATGAATTTATATCATAGAAGGGTTAATGTTGGAAGACACCACTGGAGGTGAACTCATCCAGTCCCCCAGCTCTGGGAGGGTCCCCTTGATCATCTTACTCAGGATTGTGTCCAGATGGCTTTTGAATACCTCCAAGGAAGGAGAATCCATAGCCTCTCCGTGCAGCCTGTTCCAGTCCTCTGCCACCCTCACATTAAAGAATTTCTTCCTCATGTTTGGGTAGAATGCCATGTCATGGTTTCAGTTTTTTGTCTGTTGCCTCTCATCACACACGTGTAACTTGATGTGCGTGGTGGCCTTCTGCAGTCTTCTTCAGGAAGTTCTGACTGAGACTCCTGTCTGAAGTAAGGTTGTGTTGGTGTGTGTGTTGTGTGTGAGTGTGCTTTGCTATGCATTTAAATCCATGCATTAGAGTCCGCTACAAGAAAATAAATGGTAGGAAATTGCTGCTGCCTTTACCAAATGAAGTTTGTATGTGCTCTGGAAAACTGAGTAGCTCAAGTCTGTCAGTACACCTGTTAAATCCTCAACAGAGTGCCTCTTTTCATTGCAGATCTATTTTATTATTTCCAGACTGTGAGCATTTCCTTTTGCCTGACAATCCTGATTTTTTTTCATTAAAAAATATTGGCTTTGAACTCATTGTTTATGCCAAATTGCACAAAAGACCCATCTAGCCCCCTGCACTATCTGTCAAGGGTGGGTGCATTGGTAAGAGTTACAGAGCAGGGAGAGCTCAGCGAGAGCTTGTAATAGACCTTTTCTATTGCTGCTCTAGACACTAGCAAAACATGGCTCTGAGATGTTTCATTGGTCACCTTTGTACAGACATTGGTAGATGCATTTCTTCTTCCTTCATTTAATTTTTTTTTGCTGCTTTAGAATATACATAAATGTCTGTTAACCTGTGTAAAATATGTTTAGTATGTTTTTAGTGGGAAGGAATTACAAACGTGCTTGTGTAGCTTTTATTTTACAACCTACCTTCTTCACTTTAATGTGATATACCTTAGCTCTTATGTCTCAGAGCTATTGATTTTTTGACTGTACCACCCATTATTTAAGGGTCTCTCATTTTCTTTTCCTTAGATGCCTCCTTCTAGCCAAGGAGTCCTGATTTGGTTAGTTCTTCTTGTAGACTACTTCATATATAAACAGAAAAACAATAGAAATGATAAATTGAAAAGTGTTTTACGTGCAGCATTTCAGTTTTTAACTGGAGTGAAAAATGTTTTCTAGAATTATACTTTTCAGTCTTAACTACTATTTGGGTTTTGGGTTTCTCATTCATGAGCTTTTTGGAACAGATTGAAGTCATAATCCCTGAGTTTTAAATCCCTGAGTTTTTAAAACATACTGTTTGGTCCTGTGTGTTGTTATTCCCTCCCCCTGCTTCCTGCTTAAGTGTGTGATACATGGAACAAATCCTTATCTGTTTGGTTACTTTTTCCTTCTCCCTTACTGGGCCTTGCAGCCCTGCTGACAATGGATAGATCCCTTTGTCACAAATGATTGCAATAATGATGTTGGAATCCAGGAGAGAGTATTTTACTAGAACTACATTTTATGACCGTTCTTTTTTTTTTTCCCAGTGGAAAGAGAATACTGCGGAAATTTGCAAAGACCATTACTAAAATTGAATTGGAAGACTTGCACAAGCCTGATGTAGATGACATTGATTGCTTACAGGTAGCTGAGGTTGGTGCTACAGTGACATCCCCAGAATCTAGTAGTGGTGCTACATTAATTCTTTTGGCTGGATTTAGCTACCTGTAACTTTGTTACCATGACATGGTTTATCCGATGTTACTGAACTTCGGTAATTTATCAGAAGTTTTTATTTAAGTGGAATTCTTTTTCTGATGTTTGTGTAGTGATCACTATTAGAAAGTAAGATAAAACTTCTTTCTTGGCCTTGTACAGGGCATAAGGATCTATATGCTCACTTAGCACTTCAAAATAGGCTTATTTTTTTATTCTAAAATGTTAAAATACTTTAAATGTCAGATTGCCTATTCTTTTCTATGACTATGTTATGAAGACGCTTGGAATCACAAAGCTACTATCATGTTGTTTCTTGTTTTTTTTTAAACAACATCTCAAGATTCTGTTATTTTTTTTTCATATTCCCTTGCTTCCTGGCAGAAGAACTCAAAAGAAGATTGGCATTTGTTTAAGCTCTAGTATTTCTCATAGCAGCTCCCTTATTTGCAGACTTTTTTTTTTTTTTTTTTTTTTTGCAAAGTAATTTACTCTGATGGAGGAGAGATATGGCTTTTTTTGGCTGTGGTATGTCAGATTGCCAGGTTTTAATGGTTCAACCTCTAGTGTAGGTAAAATGTGGCCACTTCTCAGTGTCTTTATTTTGCATGTAGATCTAGTCAGATGATTGTATATGTCTTCACAAGTTTAGCTTCTCCTAATTTGGGGGACTTTTCAATCCTGTTGGTTTAATTGTTTGTAATAGCCTAACCTGCTTCTATGAATCACTGAAAATTTACTGTGTTTTTCACACTTTTAGACTAATCCTGCTACTAAGCAGTGTGTTAACATAGGTATTAACTGATCACTGCTCACAATGATGTCACCAAATAAGATGTATTTAGATTGCACCATGTGACAGAATGGGCAAATACCATAGTTTTCTATATTTCAGCAAAACCTAAATGAAGCAAAGTAAAAAACAAAACTACCATCCTTTAAAAGAGAAGGTGGTGTCTCTTGTCCTGTGATCAAAGCAGTCTGCTGAAGGGCTGTGGAAAGAGTAATTAAAGATACTGGAGTAGCTCATCTTTTCCTGCAGTTGAGTCATACACCTGTTACCAGCTTGTGAGATGGTGTAGTTTGAAGCATATCAAGCACCACATCATGGATTCTCTACCAGACCTTATACTGAGACTCTGATAGCTTGAAATGTGTCATCAGAGGAAGATAAAATGAAGTTGGAGAGTTAGTGACAATTAGGGAATGTAATAGGTACCACATCTGAGGCTGTCGTTTCTATAGATGCACTTTGTAACCTTTCAAAGAAGGGAAGAGATGGAGAAGGACTCTGGCATAGATGGGAAAGGCCTGAGTCAGAATCTTTCTTTCAGTTGACCTTAGAAAAGCTTGTTTTTCCATTTCCCTTGTCGTAAGAGATTAGTCATTTATTTAGGAACCAAATTAGATCTCTCAAATTGGTGATGCACATATTTTCCTAATCAACTAGTGATTAATTTTCAGTTAATCTGAGGTCCTTTGTTGCATAGTCAACATTGCCGCTCTTCTTGTGGTAGTTAGTGGTACTGACATATTGAAATCAAATCTGGGATTTGAACTCTGTTGTTTTCTTCTTAGAGCTTTACAACAGTTTTGGATTTTTTTAACCCAGACTTTTCTGTTATAGTCTTTTTTTGATTGGCTATGCAAATTATACTGGTTTGGTGGAGCAATTTTGTTATACTTGATACAACATATATTTAAATTTCTAACAGAAAATCTATGAATATATATGATTTCAGACTCTGTTTAGAATAAAATCAGTGAAATGTCAAGTTCGTTATTTTGCCTCTTTAGGCATTGTGCATATTTTGCATTTTGCATCTGTCTCCTGGGTACCTGGGTACTCTTCCTTATTACAGGACAGTTGCCTAGTTAAATCAGTGGGTTTATTCTTGCTTTATTTCCTGACCCACATGCAGTTTTTTTTGAGTGGGTGGGCTTCTTCTTGGTTGCTTGTTTCTGTTTTTGTTTTTTTTTTTTTTTAGCTTTGCTTAAATAACAAAGCTTTTATTGCAAAATAATTCTGTTTTGGCAAAAAGTAATCTTTTCTTATTTTCATAAGATCTCAAGCCTAGAGTTACTAACAGTGATATCCTTCCTTAGAGACTGAAGACTGTATCAACTGGAATTCAGTTTCATTTATTACATTATCCTTAGAAGTCATAGTGCTTTTAAAAAGATTTAAGTAATAATCTGTTCTTGCATCTTTTAAAAAACTGTCATTTGCTATGTGTGAATCTGAGTAATGGCTTTTGAGCAGGAGTAATGGATTTGTAAGGTTAAGTGTTGTCAAAGCTGTAACTTGCAAAGCTTTATAGAATAACTTGTGAGTACCAAAAGCCATAAAAAAATAGGATATGTGATGCATTCTTATGGTAGTTTTATAGGAAAAACCACTGTTTTTAAACAACAAAAAGTTTTAAATCCTTGACTTTAATTCTTTGTCTGTTGTGCACTGAATACGTAGCCTGCGGCTTGTATTTTGTTCTCTGCTTCAGTGATGTTATAATTGAGCATATCTAAGGAGACTGATGGAGATATTAATTAGGAGTGATTCCTAAAAGAAAGTGTTGAACACTGGAGGGCAACATTACTGTTTGCTGGAAGCAGTCAACCTCTGCACGTAGGAGAAGCTGTGCTCTTACTCAGTGCTCTGTGCTGGCTACCTTTTCTATTTCTTTCCCTGTTTTAGAGTTTTTCACATGTAAGTTAGAATTAATGTGACTGTTAAAGCTGATTGGTAATGTGGCCTTTGCTTTGCTGTTTCCTGCAGTGTAGTGATTTAATGAAATTGAGTACTCAATTTTAGTCAAACTTTAAATTACATCCAGAAGTGTAATCTTTTAATTTATCATTTATGTCTGCTCAATAATTGAAAAGTTATTTTCCATTCCATATTAGCTATGGGGTTTTATCATTGATTCAATGAGTATTTTCAAATGCATATCAAAAGTGTGCAATTTTTAAAATATTCCTTTACTAGACAGCTGAGATGTGTGTCAAACTGGATTTGGATGACAATTGAGTTTCATTCAAATATATAAAATGGCATTTTAACAAGTTTTAAAAATAGTATTGCTTGTTTTATGAATTTTTACAAATATCTAAGAGTGATATGCTAAATATTTTAGTATTTTGCAACATATTGATTGAAAATTTGAAAAATTATTGAGATCGGTGTTTAAAAGCAACTTCCACATACCAGTAATAACAATTAGATACCCAGGTGCCTCTGAAACAGTGGCTCCGCATCTCCTAAAGATTTTTGGTTTTAATGTGTATATCACTTATAAACTTATTATCTTATAAACTGTTTTTTGGAGCACAGGTTTTGTGGTATTTGCTACTAGTTCAGATAACATATTCTGCTTTCCATTAAATAGGATAAGCCATTATCTTTTTGCCTCCTTTAAAAATATAATGCCTAGCTTGTGTTGTAGCTTCTGTCTGCTTGCTTAATTTGTAAATTCTAGTTCCTGATGCAAAAATGTTTTTTGCAAAGATGCTGCCAAATAACATTTTCTTACTGATGTCTCTTTAAGTTTAGCTGTTTCTTCATAGCATATCCAAAATTATCTTTTTCAGGTAGAGAATTTTTTTTTCTTTACCTGAAGTCACTTGGGATGTCTTCTTATTTATGTGTAAATTTGGTCTAAAAGAAAGTTTACATGCACCAGATTTTTACAGCATATCACTATATGTGTAGTTATTTAAATCAGTGAGGGGGTTACAATCAAGTTTTTTGAGCAGGTGTGAATGAGTTACTACTCTGAAATTGCTTTGCAAAAGTTAGGTGTCAAGGTCTTCATCTCCAGCTGACTGCTGAGACAGTTGTCTGACCTTAAGCTTCAGTCTGTCATTAAAGGAGAATGTCATGAGTAATTCAGTTCTGAGATGGATTGATTCATTTTCTGACATAAAACTCTATTGGCAGTGTGAGGTGTGTGCTTTTTAGATGTTGCCCATTGAAAGCGCTTTATGGTGTATTGCTAGGGTGAGATTTGCCTTGGCCACATTTAAGGATTGTCAGGAATAATGTACCAAATCCTTCTGTTACGATAAATATTTAAAAGACCCCGATGTTCCTATCTCTTCATAAAAATATTCTAATAACATTGTTATTGAAGGTTTGGGAAAAAGGCATTGTGTGAAGTATGAATGAGCAACTGATGGGTAAAAAAAATAATCTATTTTGGTAGAAGTGGTTAGAAGAGAGGAAAAAGAGAGCAGAGAGGAATAAGGTGACATTTGAGTGACAGTGCAAAGAAAGGATTTGGAATACAGGAGATTCAAGAGGCATCATTTCATCAAAAGGAAAGATTAATATGCTTAGAAACGTGGAAGATATGCAAGAAATTACATAAACCACATGAATAACAAAGAATAAAAATAAAGGTAGTCCTAAAATTGAGGAGTGGGAGGAGGAAAGAGGAGAAATGGAGATTACTAAGGAAGGGGCAGTTAAACACTAAGCTTTGATTTTGACTGAAAAAAATACTATCTTGAACAGTTTGTTTGGTCTGAGGATATGATCTTGACACTCTGTTTTAATATCCTTGATTTACAGTTTCATTTTGTGCATGCAATTCTGAAAAATAAGAGGAATAGAGGTAGAGTGTGGCTATTTGTGAAAGATATTCCAGGCTACTTGCATTTCCTTTCCTTAGATCAGTGAAACACTTAAACTGGAATCATGCTGTTAGTTCTTCCATTGTTGTCCAGTATGCAATTGGAGCGAAGGAAGCTCTTGTGTTTTCTGCATAGCTAGTCAGGTTTGGCTCTAGGTACTTCCCTTCACTCTCTCAAATTCTCAGTGCACTTGTGGTGTCACCCTTTCCTTTCTTCCTGAAGCCCTGCATGGGCTGCCCATTGCAATCCCCCTGAGAAGACTTGCCTGTTTGACCCCACTGTGCACACATCAAGACCCACTGCCATAATATCATGATGAAAAGTGAAATTGTCCCTAATCCAGGAAATAACATCATTTAGCCAGGAGGTAGCTTGTTGTCTTTCAAAGCTGGTATGTCTTAATCTTCTACTTGATGTTTGCAGCTTGAAAACTAACATCTGTCTGCGAAGGGCGATACTTTTGTAAGCAATGTAATTGCAAGTTATTTAACATTGTGGAACTAAATACATTATTCTGCAACATACAGATTACAGTTTTATGTATGGATCTTTACATAACTAATTATTTTATTTTAGGATTCCTTTACTTGTCATGTAACCCATATTATTTATGGTATCATAAGTATAGATCATAAGTATAGATTCATAGGACAAAAGAAATAGTGGAGGGGTTCTCAGAAAGCTATGTTGATATATGTGCTTGATATATATGTATCTCAGCATTTCAAAGTGTGGTTTTAATGTGTTTGGAAATTCCATAATTTGCCTTAACATCCAGCTTCTCTGAAGGTTGAACTGTTAATTATTATTGTAAAAAATGTATCTCTAGTCTCTTATATACATCTAAAAATGGTTGAAGGAAAATACAGTTTTTGTGCTTTGGCTGAGTTGCATAGATTTGAGAAACAATGCTTATACTTTTAATGGTTATCTTCTTATTTTTTTAATAAGCTTTCCTGATTTAACATCTGCAAGCAATGGCTTTTTTAGAGATTAGCTGGAGTTAACCTCTGCATGTCCTGGAAGAATAAAATGGGGTTAAGAATGTTTGTTTTACAGAAGTAATTTAGATTACACATGCTTCATTTATACAGTGTAATTGTATGCCTTCAAAAGCCTCAGTAACATAATTAAAGGACTGATAAATCTGTAAAGGTCACATACTTAGCTTCAATTATTCTTATTCAGTGTTTTTTAACAAGTAAGCTTTGTTTTCCGGGGATTTGATTCCCTAAAAGTAAGATTACGAAAACCCTAATGGTGTTTTTACTTCAATTTATAGTCTAAATGCTTGCATTTTAGCAAGGTATGCTCAACATAGATGCTGAAAGCTATGTTTGTACAGGCTCAGTTAGTTTGCCAGTTAAGAAGTTTGAGTTGTTGACCTAGTATTTTATTTTAAATGCCCCACTTTCCCATTTACTTTTTGAACATTTCAGAAATATTTCTCAAGGCTTTTCTCAAGAAATACTTTTCACTGGGGTCTAAGAACCACTTTAAAGAACAAATAAACTAGGATGTTAGTTCTGCAGGAGTTTTGTACAGTCCCACATGTATAGGATAAAGAAGCTTGTGACATTAACTTCAGAAACTTGTTCCTGGACTTTATCCAGTGATCGAGTCAATGCATCTCCTCACAAAGAGTTTAGAAGCAAGGAGGACTGTCTTTTTTATTCTTTCTAACTCCTAGGGTTGTTGTAATCTTGCATTACCTTCAGAGTCTGAATTGCTTTTTTTGCCATTTCTGTGATACTTTCAAATAGGGGAAGAAAAAGGTTATGTGCCACCTGCAGGGTACATACCTTATCTCTGTCAGCAAAGGTGGAAGCATTGCCTTTGGCTGTTCTTAAGGAGCAGTCAGCCAGGATCAAAATCCAACCACAGTTACAGCAGTGGAGCATTAAGGGCTTGTAACACTGGATGATCACATTTTATTTCTGTTACAGCATCACTGTTATGTCCTACTTTGTCCATCATCTTTTTTTGAATTTTTCTTCAGCCATGTATCAGTTGTTGTACAGCACATGGCCACCTTGTGCCACTGCAGCCAAATGAGCTGCAGGGCTTTATTTACATAGTGATAACTGAAGAAACTTTTTTCAGCTTAAAAAAAATTGAAAACAAAAATTGCTATACTGCTAGATTTTAGAAAATGTACTCAATAAATTGTAAAATTATTAAGATGAGGAAGAACTATATCTGACCACTGATGAACAGGTTTTTGGACTGAACACTTTGGTATCTTAGACATGTTGAACACCAAAAAGTAAAAAGATTTTTGGAGGGGGCTGGGAGGGTTGTGGGGGCATCTAGGCAGGGAAGGTTTGTCATTTTGTTTGTGATACCACTAGAATGCACCAAGGACTGCTTAAATAATTTAGAAAGACCAGGAAAAATAGTCAAAATATCTCAAATCTTACTCTATGTCACTTACTACTTGGAGATTGTCTAATTTCTAAAGTTACCTTGTAAAGATAAAGTAGCCACAAAAAAGTTCTTGCTTCTTCACTGGACATGAATGACAGTAAATTAAATGTGAAATTGCATTTGCTTGGGAATAAGGTGTTTAAAGAAAGATTTTAATTTACTGATAAGATTATTAAAGATTTTATGTTAGGAATGAGATGAGCTTGTAATTGGAGGCTGTGGGGATTATTGACATATATTCAGCATCCAGAGAAAGAACACTGTTTTGCCGTACTCCTTTCTTTTCAGATTTTATTTACCCTAACCTTCTTCTCATCAACTGAGTAATAAGTAATAAAAGTCACAATGAAAATCTAAAGAGGGAATGAGGGGGTTTTGACTAAAAGATAGAACAGGTATGTGTGGTATACAATTAGAAACGTAAATAAAAACAATCCGGAGGAACTGTGACAAAGCAGTTCTGCATCAGCGTAATAGCTTTGTTTTGATGAACATAAAAGTTTGATTATCTAGATCTAAATTTTCAAAGATTATGATGCTTCAGAACATCACAATTGCATCTAAAAATTTCCGTGAGAGAACATATTTATTGTTATTGTAATGGTATGAAGCTGAAAGAACCAGACATGTCTCTATGAAACTGAAGTTGAAAATCTAGTTGAGACTTAATTTTACCTACTTCAGGTGATATGGTTTGCCCAGGGTCACTCTGGGTATTGGTATTTGAGGATGGCATGATCTTATTTGACTAACAGTGAAGAACAATTATTTTTAAGAATTTATGTTAGGAAAGCATATAAACTATATATTTATGAGTGTTGCAATTTACAGTTCATGAAGTTCTATTAAAATTTGTATGGAAAGTTATAAATAGTAAACCAACTATGTTTCAAGCACTCAATACAGTGACTTTTAAAAGGTGCCTAAAACCAAAATGTTTGTTTTCATGTGCATATTGTGAAGATTGTTGTCTAAGGAGATTGATGTTTCAAGTCCTGAGAAGTATCGGATTCTGTTTGATCCCTTTTTCTTCACTTTATTGTTAGAATATGTAAAGTGATTTTTAAATAATAATTTTAAAAATACAGCTCTCATATGTGATGTTCTAAAGAGATCTAATGCTGGCTTTTTTTTTTTTTTTGAGTCAGAGGTTGATTAAATAAAAACTTGGAAAAGCTTTATGAATCTAATACAGACCCCAGCTAATGTGGTACTAGGAGTTGGTAATTCTTCAACAAGTCTGGTGTTTCAGTGTTGCCTGCAGTCTACTCAATGCAGTATGATGTCACAAAATCAGATTGGAAGTACTCCAAACAGTGCCTTTAATGTCCTCCTCTCTGGTAACTAGTGACAGATAAAATCATCAGTCTGTTGTTTCCACTTGCTGATAAATGAGTGCAACATCTGTGACTTAATCAGTATCGTAGGAAGCAGAGAAAAAGAGAGAATGTTAAAGACTTTTTCTTTCTCAGCCCACATTGACCTGTATATTAACCTAGTATGCTTCATTTAATTTTTGTCAAGGGAATGTGTAGTTTCATTTGGGGAGATTGGTGTCTGTTCTTGGGTTTTTTTTCTAAATAGAGTAGGACATGTCCTACAACATGTAGAAGTTTAATTGTTGGGAAGCAAGCATGCAAACAAAATTGTAGACCTGATTTCCATAGCTGTTGTCTGACTTTTGAAGGAATAATTTCTTGCATCACCATCCTCTCTTGTGGACAGCTGCTTGGCACATAGCGTGAGTTGACCTTCCAGCAGTCCCTCAGCAATGTGACAGGTGTGCGGTGTGTGCGTTTTCTCCCAGGGACAAATAACATTATCAGAGCAGACTCCCTTATTAGAACTATTACCTCAAAAATAAACAAATAAAGAAATTCCTTGACCTAAACTGTTACCTTGAGGTCTTTGTTGTTCCCAAGTTCGAGATGAGCAGCGTCTCAGGGTGATTCCATTAAAGGTGGGCATGTGTTCCTGGGGACCCAGCGGCTCTCGGGCTGCATGAGTCAGCTGGGATTTGCAGTGCAGCGTTCTGTTCCTTGCTGCCTGGGTGAGTCAGCAGTGTGCTCAGCAGCACGAGACCATTCTTTCTCTAGCCTTACCTGGTGTGCTGCTTGCTTGGTCACGGTCTGCTGGCCCTTGCAGGAGCTGTGCATGTCGTGCCATTAGCAGCAACTAGTATGTATCTAGTGATAGTATCTAGTAAGTAGCTAGTAATCTTCTCCAGCCTTTCTAAGGAGTTCAAATATGAAGAGATGCATTTATAGTATACTATAGTGAATATGGTTCTGAGGATATCAGTGGAGCTTCAGGTCAAGCCGCAAGAACTCACTGTTCAAAATAAGAGACCATGTGGGTGAACACTGAAAACATTTCAACATGTTTTAAGGAGCAGCATTTTCTGAAGGAAAAATGTGTATATGAGCATTTAATATTATCCAATGTTTTTGGCTAGATTTTTCACCAGAGGCTCTTAAAAGAATTTTAGGTTCCATGATATAATGAGAAATTCTTACATGTGTAAAGACTGCTTGAGATGTACAATGAAAAGAACAAAAATAAGTGGCCTGATTTCATACTGAAGGGAGGTCATCAATGGAATCCCATAAGGATCTGAACTGAGGCCTGTGCTCTTAATGTATTCATAAATTATTTAGAAGAATGAATAATGAGATGTCAAAGTTTGCAGATACTACAGAATAATTCAGGATAAGTAAAAAAAAGTCCAACTGATATAATGTAGTTCAATATAAATTAGTATGTATATAGAGAGGGAATAATCCTAACACTACATGTTGATCTAATATCCTTCAGTTGATTATTACTACATTGAGAAGGAAACCTTGAAAATTATGAAAATGTTAGTTCAATCCTCAGTTGCAGAAAGGGAAGTTAAGGAATAATTACAAATGTGTTTGAAAGGAAAAGATCAGAACAGCATGCCAGTAGGGTAGAGTTCTGCTGAAATAATGATACAAAATTGAACAGATTTGCTATTGCTTCTAAGTAGGAGTTATGTTAATCTAACAAGTAAAAGCATTCAAAATTCAAGATGCTTTTCAACATCATGTGTAGTTAAGTTCTGAGACAATTTGCTATGGGCTTTTGCAGCAGAATCCATCACATACAAATATATACCCACTAGCTCAAGAAGTTTCAAGTAAATACTGGAGGTTCTGGAGAGGAAATTAGGCCAAGCAATGTATATACTTACCCTATGCTTATATTTTTTCCATGGTATCTTTTGATAGCTTGTTAATAAACAGGTATTTTTTAGATAGATGTGTTTTTGTCTGACCTTGTATGGCAGCTTTTATGAACTCTTTTGATATGAAAACCTTTATTCTGGCCTCAGGCTTTAATTAAACCTCTAATTAAATTCCTCTCATGAGGGAGAGGTAAGAGGGAAGACAGAAGTAATATCTTTGATACATCTACTCCTATGTGGTGGTATTAATGTGCAGTTTCCTTCTACTCCTGCTGACACTGGTGATCTGACATTACCTCTGATATTTTTTTTGTCATACAGCTCTGTGTAGGTGGGAAGTGTTCTGTTTGCTTTCCTGTTAGCATGCTAATCCCGTTCTCCCACATAGCACTACAGTTCCAGCATTCATAGTACTTCTTTAATTCTTCAGCTCCTTTTGTCAGATTTAAGAAGCTGAAGGGGAGCTATAATGGCCTTCTAGAAATAGACATTTGCTTCCAACTTTGCTGTGGAGCAGGAAAAAGGACTTGAAGCTGTACTCATTTTCAAGTCAATCTAATACAAAAATTAGTCTATTTATAAGTATTATTCCCCCTCCCTCTTAACTGATTTAAATAGAGCAGGATAACTAAACTGGTTAATGAAACATTATTATCCTAAGTAAGAACTTCAACTAGGAGAGCTGCCCCTGAACCAAAGAAGGAAGCTGTTCTGTGCCATGGCCCATTAGTTTGGAGACAATATCTGAGGTTGGGATTGTTTGGGGCTTGCTAAGAAACAGTTTGGTGTTAAATAAGATTAAGCCAGAGACATGCCTTGTGTGAAAACTGCAGAGATTTTTGATTATCCTTGATTTGGATGACATTCATTCATCTTGACCTGACTCCTCTAGAAATCTGTCTGCAATACAGTGAGGGAAAGGCTTCATTGTTATGCTTCAAAAATTATTGTCTGCAACTTTAAGCAATTATTGGCTACAACTTTAACAAAATCGTAGGCAATCTTCTTAAAATAAAAAAAAAAGACAAAGAAACCTAGAACATCACTACGGTAAATAATAAATCTTTAATTTAGTAATATTATGAGAAAGGAGCAATGGAAGGGCAAGGTCAGACATTATATGCTTATAGCATTTGCTTTCTAGGCCTTGAACAATGTGCCCCGGCATATTCTGGTTTTGTGTAGCTAGGCAAGGGCAAGTTATCATGTGCTTAGATAGATCAACTTCATTATCTGAATTTGAGATACTCTAAATAGTAATATTAAAGTATAGACTGAATTTTCCTTTTTTCGGCCATTTAGGATTTCAGCATTGACTGAAAACCCTTCATGATTCTTTCCTACTTCTGAGACAAATTCCTGTATTAGCAGAAGATGACTTCTTGTACTTCCTGATTGGTTTTGGAAAATTTGACTTAATTACCATGGTGCATTCATAAATATGTTAATGACAAAAAGAGATCTTAGGATGATCTCCATGCTTTCTTGGGTAGTGGCAAAGGATGAGGAAGAGGTTGAGGTACTTAATGCCATCTTTGACTCAGCCTTTAGTAGTAAGACCAGCTGTTCTCAGGGTACTCAGACCCCTGAGCTGGATGATGGGGAGCAGAATGAATGATCCAAGAGGAAATGGTCCACAACCTGCTACAGCACTCAAGACTTGTAAATCTATGGAACTGAATAGAATCCATTTCAAAGCTGCTGAGGGAGCAGGCAGAAGTGCTCACAGAGCTACTTTCCATCATTTACCAGCAGCTCTGGCTAACTGGGCAGGTCCCAGTTGGCTGGAGGTTAGCAAATGGGATGCCCATTTAACAGAATGGTCAGAAGGAGGATCCAGGGAACTACAGGCCGATCAACCTGACCTCAGTGTCAAGGAACAGATCATGTTGAGTACCGTCACATGGCATGTTTAGGGCAAGCAGGACATCAGGCTCAGCCAGCAGGAGTTTGTGAAAGACATGTATTGCTTGGCCAAGCTAATCTCTTTCTGTAGCAGGGTGACCCACTTACTGGATAAGGGAGAAGCTGTGGATGCTGTCTACCTAGACTTCAGTAAAGCTTTTCAAACTGTTTCTCACAGCATTATCCTGGAGAAGCTGGCTGATCACGGCTTGGACAAGTGCACTGTTTGCTGGGTAAAAAACTGACTGAATGGCCAGAGAGTGCTGGAGAATGAAGTTACATCCTCCTAGTGGCCAGATACTAGTGGTGTTCCCTAGGGCTCAGTACTGGGACCAGCCCTGTTTAATGTCTTTATCAAGGACCTGAACTAGTGGGCTTAGTGCACCCTTGTTTATACACAGGTTGTGGTAATTGGGAGTGGGGCTGTGGCAGAGCCTGATCTGCAATGGGCTACAGCTGTGCAGGGCAGGTGAGCAGCATTGGAGGTAACGCGCTGTGACGTGCTGAGGTGCACTGACCAATCAGGAAAGGGCACACAGGTGCAGTGCATTAACATGGGGATATAAAAGGTTGGGCTAAAGAACAAGAAAGAGCAGACTCTTGTGGCCTTCTGAAGTGGCATGGTGTTGCTCTGTATGGGCAGGTGCTTGAAGCTGTCTGATGAGGTAAGGTATTACTCTGTATGGGTGAATGCTTAAAGCCTTCTGAAACTCTGTGGTGGCCGTCTCTAACTGTGACATGTGCAGTGACACACCCTCAGTCAGTCTGCAGGGGAGGTCAAGTTGGGTGGGAGCCTTGATCTTCTGGAGGGCAGGAAGGTTCTGCAGAGGGACCAGTTGTGTGAGGTTCGACAAGGAGAAGGGCAGTGTCCTGCACTTGGGACACAACAATGCCATGCAGCACTACAGGCTGGGGGCAGTGGCTGGGAAGCTGCCTGGTGGAGAAGGACCTGGGGGTGCTGGAAAACAGCAGCAGGACGTGGGCAGCCCAAGTTCTTGGCCGATGTCATCCTGGCTTGTATCAGCCGTAGTGCGGCCAGCAGGAGCAGGGCAGCGATTGTGCCCTGTACTCAGCACTGGTGGGGTCACATCTCCAATCTTGTGTTCAGTTCTGAGTCCCTCGCTACAAGAAGGACATTGAGATGCTGGAGCATGTCCAGGAAGGGGAAATGGAGCTGAGGAAGGGTCTGGAGTGCAAGGCCTATGATGTGTGGCTGGGGGAGCAGGGATTGTTTAATCTGGAGAAAAGGAGGCTCAGGAAAGGAATTCTCTGCAACTACCTGAAAGGAGGGATTAGTCTCTCCAGGTAGCAAGTGATAGGATTGAGAAGAAGTATCCTTAAGTTGCACCAATGGAAGTTTAGACTGGATAATAGGAGAAAATTCCTTATAGAAAAGATTGTCAAGCATTGAAACATGCTGCTGAGTGAAATGTTTGATTCTCTGTCCTTGGAGGTATTTAAAAAGTTTGTAGATGAGGCACTGAGGGATATAGATTGGTGGTAGACTTGACAGTACTGGGTTAACACATGAACTGGGTGGTCTTCAAGGTCTTTCACAATCTAAATGATTCTACATTTATTATTTGTTTGTAGAAATTTACTTAAAGGCATTTAACAAGTTTGTTACTTATTCTTAGGACTGAAGCATTTAGAATTGCACTATATTACTCAGTAAAGGAAATGACTGATTATTTTATCTGCACTTTTTTCTGAGTTTTGAAGAGTGTAGATAATACAGTGCACATCAGTATGCAAATTGAAAACATCTTTGAAATCAAGTGAAACCATGTCTAGATCTAAAGTGGATTTTATGTATTTTGAGATGTACATCTCTCAAGCATTTCAGTGTTGCTAAATACAACAAAGCTAGATTTTGCCTTTAGTGTTACTGTTTATGCTCCAGTATGTGTACACCTGAGGCAGTTGGGCCTGTCTGAAGAAGTAATATCCCCCAGTGGCTGAAGTTCATGGACAATTTATACCAGAGCAGGGACAGCCCTGAGTTTCTATGACATAATAGTCCATTTATTGATGGACATAAGATAGTATTTTTCCTGGATTCTTAAAAAACTGCTTGAGAGATCTGACTTAGTAACAAAACATAAACAAACATCCCCCCCCCCCCCGCAAAAAAAAAAATCAAAAAACAACAACCTTTCAGACATGTCTTGCATGCAGCCCAAATTAGGCTGTTTAGCCCCTTATTTCTAGATAACTAATATGATGTTCTGAAATGAACTTAATCTGCTAAATAGGCCAGAAATTTGTTCTAGTTAATGTTTAATTTCATTTCTGTACCTTTTTTCCTATATTAAATTGTGGATAGTGTGGCACTTGTGAATATGGCTGAGGAATGTTTGGGAGGTGCTGTGCTGACATTTGGACTACATGAAAGGTCCCTTCCAACTTTGATGATTCTGTGTTTTGTTGTTTGCTGTTGTCTAACTTCTTCACTGGTGTATCATTGATCTAAAGACAAGGCCATATTAGATATGTTAGGAGCATAAAGTGTTAAAATATTATCCAGTCACCCAAAATAGTCCAAAGTTTAGTGTTTAGTTCTAAAATAACATTTATTTTTGGAATTATAAAATTGGCTGTTTTCTTGGACTATCTTGGCTTACCTTAGGTTAAATGTATCAGTGTTACAAAATACTTGAAGGGTTTTCTGCAGGGTCATGCAAACACAGGAGATGTGTATTTCCTAATTTCTGTAGATGTTTTTACAGGAGACTCATTATCCTGATTTAAGAAAAGGCAGATAATATAATTTTTTATAGTATTCGCATAAGAATGCCATTGATAAAAAATTTGCATTAACTGTTAATATTTGCACTGAGTCACCCCTTCCTGCTGTAGGGTTCACGTTTCATATTATGGATACCTGAGCAGTCAGGGCATGTCTATATGACTGGTTCAGCCAGCATTGATGTAGTATCAGTAAATCAGCTAGAATTTAAAGCTTACTTGTAGAGGGATAGAATATAAGAAAATAAAGATAGTGTAGAAAGTAATCTTACCCCTAAGGAGTTGCAGCTGGCCAATTATCAAAGATTAGGAGCAAGCCTGACTTTAACAGGCCACAGCTGTGATCAATGAGAAGAAGAGCGCTATAAAAGAGTGGGGTGCCTGGGTGAGTGGGAACAGGAGTCAGTTGGCTGCTGTGAGAAGAAGGAAGAGTCAGTGCTTAGAGGAGGTGCCTATGATGAAAGATCAAGGAGGTATGAAACTCTTGCAATAAGGAGTTAACAATATGAAACCTTTGCAATATAATGATAACACTTACTAGCCATGACTTTCATCATGTACCATAGCATACTGTGGTGCAACACTACTATCAGTTGTGATTGTATATTTATGACACATCATTAAGTAGCATGTGACTAATTTTCCATGAACGTATTTATATATGCACATTCCAATATATTGTTCACTACCTTCATTGTGTTCAGCATTTGTATGTGCTATTTTTGTACCTATTCTAACTCTTTTTTTTAAATTAGAAACCATGTGTGTAATACAAATCACTAGTGTAGCTGTTCTTGCTAGCAACAAACAGTTTTCATGTTAATTGTTCTTGAATATGGTTTTTCCAGTCTTTTAAACTTCACCTTTCCTTTGCTTCAGAAGGAACCAGTATTTAGAGATCAGGACTATTTTTCATTTGCTAAGGACAGATCCACTGTCAGTTATTTTATACTAGGCAGGCTGCAGATCCTACAGTATGAAGTATAGGAACATCATTCAGAATTGAAAGGGGGATACCAAATGAAGGGGGTACTCTGCATGCTTATGCAGTATTGTTGCATAAAAGTGTAGCAATGCAGTGAAATCAATGGTAAGAAAGTTCTGTATCATCGTAGTCATCCCAGTTTGCACTTAAGAACCACCTCCTCAGGCTTTTTTTCATAGATGCTGTTACTCAGCTAAATCTCTCATTTCTTCCTTACTTCTCTTTTTTGGGTACCCCACTGGAAATATGGGAAAACAGAAATATAGAATGTGCTGAGTTGGAAGGGAACCATCAGGGTCATTGAGTCCAATTCCTGGTCCTGGACAGAACACCCCAATAACCACATGTGTCTGAGAGCATTGCCCAAATGCTTCTTGAACTCTGTCAGGCTGGTGCTGTGACCACTTCGTTGGGGAGCCAGTTCCAGTGCCCAACCACCATCTGAGTGAAAAACTTTTTCCCAATATCCAACCTAAAGCTGCCTTTGTTCAGTTTCATGCTGTTTCCTTGAGTACTGTTACCAGAGGGAAGAGATCAGTGCCTGCCCCTGCAGTTCCCCTCATGAGGATGTTGACCACCATGAGGTCTCCCCAGTCTCATCCAGGCTGAACAGACCAGGTGACCTCAGCCACTCCTCATACAGCTTTCCCTCCAGACCCTTCACCATCCTCATGGCTCTCCTTTGGATGCTCTCTAATAGCTCAATGTCTTTTTAAAATTTTGGTGCCCAAAACTGCCCCCAGCATTCGAGTTGCAGCCACCCCAGCTCAGAGCAGAGGGGGACAATCCCCTCCCTTGCCCAGTTGATGATGCTGTGCCTGATGCACCCAGGACATGCCTGGACCTCCTGGCTGCCAGGGCACAATGACTTAGATTCAGCTTGTCATCAAGCAGGACCCCCGGTCCCTTTAGACAGGGCTGCTCTCCAGCTACTCATTCTCCAGTCTGTACACACAGGCAGGGTTTCGCCATTCCAGGTGTAGAATCTGACAGTTTTGCTTCTCAAACCTTGTGTGGTTTGTCATTGCCCTTTCCTCTAATTTCTCGAGGTGTCTTTGCAGCACTTCTCTGCCGGCTAGGTATTTGACGGCTCTCCCCAGTGTGATGTTGTTGGCAAACTTAGTATTCCTCCAGGTCCTGTGTCCAAGCCATGAATAAAGATGTTGAAGAGAACAGGGGTGAGGATGGAACCATGGAGAACCCCACTAGTGACCAGTCGTCAGCCTGATGTCACCCCAATCACTAAAACTTTGTGCCTGACTTGTGGGCTGGTTACTCACTGATCATGTAACAGCTATCCAGCTGAATGTGGATGCTTTCTCCAGAGGAATACTCTGAGAAAAAGAGTATCAAAAGCTTTGCTGTAGTCCAGAAAGGTAACATCTACTGCCTTTCCAAGATCAAGGAGATGGGTTACCCTGTTGTAGAAGGAAATTGGGTTTGACAAGCAGATCAGCTGGGCACTCTCCCAAGACTATCACAAGTCATCAAGAGAGGCTTTGCAGTGGCATCGCTGAGCTCTTTGAAGATTCTGTGGTGAATCCCATCAGGCCCCATAGATGTGTAGGGATCCTGCTGGAGCAGCAGATCATTTACAAGGTCAGGGTCAACTGAGAGTTGTCCATTCTCTCAGTCCTGGTCTTACAGCATGGGATCAGATTTCCATGATTTCATGCTAGTCATCCATTAATTTGCCAGCACTATTTTCAGACTACTCCCAGGCAACGTTGATACATGGTAACAACTTTATTAATAGCATTTGAGTCTTTTTCCTAGATGAATATGATTTTTTCCCTTTATGGGAGAAAGAGGGAGTAGGCACTGTTTAACACACTTTAGTGTATCATTTGATGGATAAACTGTTTGCCTCTGCATCTTTTGTTTGAAGAGATTTCCTCTGAGCACAGGATACTTCTGTCAAGGAAGTTTGTCTTTTCTATCATCTGTATGCTCAATTGCTTCTTGTCATCAGAGGATGCTCAAAAAGAGATGCAGGATAAGGTGCATTCAATCAAGTTTTGGATTTTTTCCTCCAGTTTAGACCTTTTGATTACTCTTTTGCACAGATGTTCATGTCTTGCTGGACTGCAGTTTCCTGTATGGAGCTGCAGGCTATTTGCATGTCTTTCATATGGATCATGTGCTTGACTTACAGCTGATTATTTATCAGTGCCACGTGGATGTGGATGCAGAGCTGTCTTACTAAAGGATTTCATCATTTCTAACTTGTTATACCACCTCACTTAATGAGGATGTGAAGATGCAGCATAATGTTGTTTAATGGATACTGCTCAGGAGACGCATCTAGGATCTGTGCCGTAGCATAGGCACTAAGCACAACAGCAGTCTGACAAGCACAGCAGCTTAGAACAGTTTTATTCTAGCTGAAAGCCTTAAACTGATAGCAGCTCCATGCTTCATAAACTTGCCAACTGTAGTAGGCGTTTTTTCTGTTAAAAGATTATTTCCGTACAATTACTAGTAAGATTGTGCAAGATATTTATCATCTGACTAACATGGAAAGTTCAAATCACCTTCTGAAGGAGTATCTTTCCAATCGTGATCAGCAGAGAGAGAGACTTCAGTTTTCTGTACCAGTTGCATTTTTGCTTTTCTTGGATAAAATGGACAGTAAATAAAGCCTTAGTCCTGCTAGGAAAATTCTTTAATTCCAAATTCAACACAGAAGATGTCATAATGGTTCACATGGTCTTTTAGTGGACCTCAAAGATTTTAGCACAGATAAGTGTGATGTCTTTTATGGATATCATCTCACGTTGACAGTAAAGCTCATCTGTGATAACTATTCATTTTGAAAGGGAGGCAATTTAGTGGTTATTGTGTATTATGTGGAGGAGAGGTGCAAAAGAAATACTAAGTATCAAACTGTTTCAAAAGAACAGCTATTTTTTTTTTTTGTGGTAGTGCTTGTTCTAAAATAGAGTACTGCTTTTAGATTCCCTGCTGGCATTTGCAGATCAACATAAATTATTCTACAAAACTAGCAGAAGTCTTTGGTGATTATTTTTAAAGATGTAAGAGTTCATACTCTCTTAAAATGCGCATTTTGATTTGGGCCATTTACCTTGTGAAGCTTCACGTTTGCTAAAATCTGAACATGTTTTAAAAAAAGCTGTAAGCTAGCATAGACCATTCTTTGATTCTTTCATCTCTGTATTTGTTTCAGCAGTAAAAACAATTAATGTGTTTTGTAAGGTTTTAACTCCTGTAGTGCTTATCTCATGAGCAAAGCAGGGCTTTCAAGTCAGTATCTGAGAGCATGGAACATGTAGGAATAGCTCTGAGTCTTAATGCAATGGGCTATGAATATGCATATTTAATGCAGATCTTAGCACAATATGATTAAGTGTCTAAATTTTGTAGCAGGTGAAAATAGATTTTTTTTTTTTCTTTTGCCTAGCATCCAGATGGTACATGGGGGAAAATAGGTTAATCCCTATTTTGTATACAGAACTAGTACATACTGATTAGCAGATTTCTTTTCCATGGAAATTTCAGTCTGGTTACAGTAGAGCTCTGTTCCATTGTTGTTCCAGCATTTCTGTTTTTATAAGGATATTGCATAACATCTAGATCTCTGTGATCCTGAAATTCTTCAATGATATGATACAGCTTTTCTTAATTAAATCCTTCATAAGAAACACAGTATTAAAGGGTGTTTTGAATGTAGTTCATTCTGTCATGGATGTTCTGCTGTGGGCTATCAAAAAGAATACTCCGCTTCACTGAAAATGGTATTTGCAAAAATAAAATCCTTCACTCATGGTAGAAAAAGAAAGGGAAGTTTGAAGGTAATCATGCTTGAAAGCACTGTCCTGATCCCTTATCTTAAATATTTATATCTACTTTGCTTTGATTTAATAGCAGTTGTAGAATTTGCTTTGGAAATTTGTGTGTGCAGCTATCCAAAGGTTTTTTGTTTTTTTTCCCCCACAGGCTATGTGTGCTTGAGAGAAACCAGTCCGCATAAAGGAGGTCTGCAGTGACTTACAGAGAGTTACATAGGGCAAAGTAGATATTTTTCAGTTTGTGAATTGGGAATCACTCTCATACTGAGGTGATGCTGCCAGAAAGGCAACAAAAGCAGAAGAGGCTTCTAATCAGTCTTTTCCCAGAGCAGTGGTTGGCTATTTGGTGGACACCAGATATGGAATAACTTTGTTTTGAGACTGCTGGAACAATTCCAGAAGAGTCAGGAATGTCTGCATTAGTTGAAAGCAGTCATAATCCTTTTCTATAGAGATAGTCAGACTTTCCATGATACAGTCCGATTAAGCTAAAAAAAAAAAGTTTTAGAAGTTTGGGGGGTTTTTTGTTAGTTAGGTTTTTTTTTGCTTGTTCTATTTTTTTAGGTATGTCTTGTCACATTAGATTGATGGTCCTAAGTTCTTGGTTCATGTCTTTACAAACTGTCATACTTACTGCAAGCATCAAAAGTGGCCTCTTTTTTCCTCTCCTATTGTTAGAATGCACTCCTGTGATTTGTTAATCTTTTTTTGTCAACAGCCTGACTATTGAAACATATACTATGAAATTACTATGCATTCATTATATCGATAATACAATGGTAATTTTAAATGTTTAAAATGGCTTTCAGTAAGAGGGGTTCAGATTAACTTACACTTCAAAAATACAGAATGCAAATATTTCTGGGTCAAATAAAGTGATAGTTTGAACAATCATAATGGCAGATTTCAAAAACAGAAAACTTACCTCCAAGAAAATTTTGCTTTTTAGCATTAAATATTTTAACATGAAATTTTACTTCTTAAATGTCTTGTTTGTATTTAACCTTTTGTATTATTAAATGCAGGCCTAAGAAGAGGCTGATAGTGTTTATGGAGGAAAAACAAAATCACTATTTCTTTTGTTTAATAATAAAAAATGTAACGAACTTCACCATTCTCCAGTAGTCCTACTGGTAAACCCTGTTTCTTGGATTTACATCAGAATCCATGGTTGTTTTCAGGGCCTAGTTTTTAGAACCTTACCTGATATTGTTGCCTTTTCTAACAAGAGATTTGGAGAAGGCCATAGAGAAATTCTTCTTGCATATAAAATCAAATCAATGCTTACAATTAATTGTCAGCACTTATGAAGACTGCAGCCCTAGACAGAAACCACAGGGATTTCTAATGTTCCTGCCTTTTTTTTTTCTTTTTCCCTGAAAGTTGATGGTTTTGAAATAAAAAAATGTAGATTCTTCTTTAATTATGTTATTTCAGAAATCAGAGCTAATTTGACTATAACCATTTAGTGGTATACTTTCCTGAAGTTTCTAATTGAGGGGGGACTTTTTTTGGGGTGGGGGAGGAGGGGTGCAGCAGGTATCCAAGCGTTGATAAAGAATTTTTTAGAATTAGGTCATAATCTTAATTCTAAGTAATTTATTAAAGGCCTAGGTGTGTATTTTCAGAGTATCAGAATTGTATTAATTTTATTGTTTTGTTTATAGCTGTATCTTTTACTTCCGTGCTTTTTCAGTTACATTTAATAAAGGAAAGCTCAGTGCTTTTTACCATTAAGATGTTCTAATATACCCCTAAATAAAGCCTCATTCTGAGCTTGAGGCTGCCTTTCTGTCAGTGAGCATCAAAGCCTAGAATTTTTGAGCTGCTTTTGTTGGTAAATATGTGTAATTTTAGGTGTTCTAATTACAGTTCCTCAAAATCTTTGCATTTAAAACAGCTGCTGAAATAGTGCAGGTGGTTTGAGACTCAATTAACTGAGTTTCTGGTTCTTCCTGACATTAGAACTTGTAGATCTGCCTTTTCACTTATATTCATAGATGAAAAAGGGATGTGGGGTTTGGGTTTTTTCTTTGGGTGTTATTTTAAGCTCTTTCAGCAATTGAATGAACTGATAATGATGAAGGTACTACTAAACTTTAATAACAAAAACTATAAGTGTATTTGAGACTTCTTTGTTGAGTAGTGGTTTAGCCCTTCAGCAAGCAGACTGTGATACTTTAACAATGACTGTTCTGTTTAGCTAAATTTATTTCTTAGATGCCTTAATTGGACTATGCATTCCTACAGTGGGTTTACAGTTTGTGATAATTTCAAATGTAATTTAAAATTTAGTTCTAATGAATGTTTGCTATTAAAGAATAAATTGCTCAATTATTTAAGCAGTTTTAGATGTAAGGAATTGAATTTACTTAGATACATGTTATTTTCTTTGTTTAGTCTTGAATGACTTACAGATATGGGACATTGTCTCTTTTTGCCTGTTTGCTGAAATTCAGGGCAGGCTCTCTAAAGGCAGGGAGAATTTTTCTAGTGTTTTCATAATGTTGCTAGTTTGAGTTCTTTCTCTAACTGTTCTGAAAAAAGAAAAATATTTGTTAAGCATACAAATACAAACATTTTACAGTAATAGAAAGGAGACAGTACTTGCAACAAGTAACAAGAAAAAACAACAAAAAATGTTGGTGTTTGCTGTTTGGTTTTTGTCTGTCTCTTGAGCAATTACTGTGCTGCTTTATATACAAAGAATCTTACTCTGCTGGAAATCTTGGTAATGGTCCTTCAGGGCATAGCATCTGTAGGTCTTCTCGGAAATGTTGCTGGTTTTGCAAGCAAGCATAAGCTGCTGCTTTGTCTCCTGTCCTCTTTCCTCCTGCAAGGACAAATACTGGGTGTCTGGGGAGAGAAGAAAAAGGAGGAAAACCCAGCAATGCACTGGGGCTCTACAATACATGCAGGATGGAAACTTCAGTGTAGTCCAACAGTGTTACTAGCAGAAAGAAAAGGAGGTCTTAATATATATTAAAGTACACTCATTTTAATCAAGCAAAATCTGCACCTTGTGGAGGAGAAGGTAAATTGTGCTATCATCTCCATACACATGACATTAGAGGTAGCATTTCTGTAGTGTTTTCTGTAGAGAAATGACTCAACAATTAGTTTTGCTTTTATATTTCAGTTATGGTTTTTTTAAACTGACTTGTTAATAAAGGGAAATTCATTGGCTGCAATCTTCATTAATTAGGAGTTTGTGCTGCGTTTATTTGTGCTTTGTCCTACTTACCAAATAAAACTTGAGAAGTTCTTTTCTAGTGACTTTGCATTGGAAACTCCTAACATTGGTCATTGCCATTGGGTGGGAGTAAACCATCCCTGTCCTCTCCTAAACTGCAGCTGCATTGGCAAATACTGTTTTCTTAGAGAGCAAAAAATGCTGTATTTGAGATTGTAACTTCCTGGGGAAAAGTGCGGTCTGTGTCTATCAAACTTCCTTTACTGTAACATTAAGAATAGGAAGATGGGAAGCTTCTTTTAGAAAAAGAAAGTATTCTTTTCTGTATTACAAAAATGGAACTATAGTTTAAAAAGACAAGCTAGAATTTAAATCATGCTTTGTCTTTTGGATTAATAATTGAGTCATTGGTTTATCACTTGACCTACCAACTAAAAACAACCATTGAAGCAGTTGGTTTGAGCTTTTTGTTCTTTTGGATTGTCATGCCATAAATTCCATGTTTATTGCCAAATAAGCATCTCACTTTGGGATTTGTACCATGCCTGGCTATGAGGACCTATTTTTTAGTCTAATTTCATGCGGAAATGATAAAAGCAATTTAAAAAGAATATGTAATAAACTGAACATATCCATTCTGTCTTTTACCTTGAGATGTTGCTTTTTCCCCCTTCTTTTAGAGAGCTTTTTTAAAATTATATTTCAAATGTACTGTTTAAGTAGCTAAAAATTATAGTTTTCATCCAGTCATGGAATCTTCAATAGCACGGACAATTCTATAAATATTTAATGGAAAAATATTTACTCTAGATACATCTTACTGTACTTGAAAATTATGGTGTCTTCCCACACTAACCACAATAGGAATTTAAACTTGTCAGTTTGATTACTTTTTTGTAGGCTATACTGTCCTACTGTAGCCTCATTTGGGAGTCCAACTATCACAGTTGCTTGAAGACTTAAATTGAAGAGTTAGATTAGTTAGATGAAGAAAAGCAAGTGACTATGAAATTACTAAACAGGCTAAGAAGAGTAACTGCTGAAGACATTAAGTGAAATAAGCAAATTTATCACTTTCAAGAGTAAAATAAAAGTTGTTAAATTCTTGTATATTGTGATAGCTCAATTTTAACCTTTGTGTTTTGTTTCAAATTAAAACCCAAAAAGGCAAGTCTAGTTCAAATAACGGGTACAGACTTTGTTGTAACTAGGGTTTTCAGGTATTTGGAACTAAAAGTAGATATTTTGGCCAAAAGAGATTGTGTAAATATTTAAATATTTATTCAAGTTGGAATAAACAAATTACAATCTTGAAGCTTTTGAATGGGTTCCTGCAGTGCTCCTGCAAGTTCCTTCTCAGTGATTGGAGTAGGAATGAAATCTGGAGAAGATAGGGAAATTGGAACAGCAGAGTCAGCCCAGAGAAGTAGGTTGCTCCATATATTCCAGCATTTTGCTGTGGTCTCCACTGATCAGCAATCACCCCTTGTTCTGGTGTTTTTCTAGGCATTACCATGTGCTTCAACATCAGTATTATCCTGTAATCTGTGTGCTTCTCTGCTAAAGCATTGTCATTCCAACAACCCCAGCCCTCTGACTGTTTCTGGAATTGAGGCAAGTTCTGAAGCGGTAACTTGATCCTTTTTGCCACTCTGAATTCCCTTTGAGTATTGGTGTCACTTGGATGAAGGGGAGAGATGATTGCTCCAGCTAACATCATGGGAATTGCAGAATACTGAACAGGCATGAAGCTGTTTGAAGTAGAGTATGGCTGTGTGAGTGAAGATGGGAAGAATTCTAGTCTGGTGAATTTTTCAATACTCTGTGCAAACAACTCCTCTGTGGCTTTGTTGCAGAAAAATGTACTACATTAATAGCAAGAAAATGCATTCCTATCTCTCTGTTTACATAGTATTTGACTAGTTTACACCATTAATAGCTTTTGCTTAAATAGAAATTATGTCTGCTTTCTCTAGATTGCATGCACTGTAGAGTAAACTAACAGGATGAAAGAGCTGAATTCATTCAGAATGGTTAGCTAGGCAGGAATTTCAAGGTCAGAATGAATGTAGTAAACAAGGATGAAATATATAGCTAAAGAAGAAAGGTTGTCTGTTCAGTTTGAATGACATATATGGGTACGGTTTTAGTTGAGTAAGCTTCTGGAAAATGATACATGTGCAAAAGGCAGTTTGTATGCTTGATGTGTTGCTTTTTTAAAAAAATTAGGTTTTCACCATGCATGTCTTCAGTATTTTCTTCCCTCTTTGAGATTAGAAATCTTTCCCAGGGTAATTTTTTTTGTTTGTTCAATACTGCTTCTTCAATTTAATCTAGGGAAAAAGATTAAACAAACCCAGTCTAAGCAATGATATTATAAATACTCTGTTAATTTATAGAAAGGAAGGGGTGGGTTGCATGATTGCAAGAGAATGTAAGCAATATTTATCTTTCATTCTGTTCTCTAGTACATATGTTAGAGTCTGCTAGACATTCTGCTTTATAGAGGAAATGGAAGTCTAATGCTCCAGTGTGTTTATGTGACTTTGTTTCATTATGGTAATAATTATTATGGCTTTCATGTCCATTTCTTACTAGAGAGAAAATGTGGTTTGAGTTTAGGTGTATGTCAGCCATAGTTTGTGTTTAACAGACTGTGACCTTGAAATAGTGGTAATTATTAGATGCTATGTAGGCAGATTTTTTTCATAAGCTGCAGCCTGAACACCATGAGTACAATGCTAGAATTGTTCCACTGAAATTTATCTTTTGTGTGTGCACTTGCACACACACACCAATCAAAACAGCAAAGGTTTCTGTTCAAGAAAGATTTACAATAAAAAGCATAGTATTAAAAAATGTGTAATAGTGCCATCTGCTGACCCCTATCATAGCATAACTAAGTTGTATGAGTGGGCACTGGAAATGTTGCTGCAGAGGGTTGATCTAAACTGAGAAGTGAGCCAAATCTGGTGAGAGAAGTTGATAAATCTTGATATCAAAGCATGATAAATTATGTTAATGTAATGAAAACCAAAGCCAAATAAAACTGGAAGTGAACATTGATCACAATAAGAATTGAGAATTTTTATGTATATGTGTTGACAAATTATGAAATTTGACAATAACTAAAGTCAATCTGATGCTTTCTTGCTATTCAGCAATTTTTGATTTTGTTGTGGCAGTCAACATAAAGAGTTTTGCTATCACTTGATGCACTAGAAAATTCATACAGCATGACAGCACATAGAAATTTATGGCTAGAAGAGAAGAAGCTGATAAGACTTTGTTTCAATGGCAGTGCATTCTTTAACTCTCTCATGGTGGTCGTGTGGCCACTTTTATTAAAGATTCATTTGAATCATTTGAGCCATCATAAGATGTTGGAGTGGATCCAGAAAAGGGTCATAATGATGATCAGAGGACTGGAGCACCTCTTCTCTGAAAACAGGCTAAGAGTTGAGGTTGTTCAGCCTGGATGAGAAAAGGCTCAGGAAGACCTGGAGCAGCCTTCCAGTCCGTAAAGGGGCCTGAAAGAGAGCTGGAGAGGAACTTTTTACGAAGGTGAGCAGTGATAGGACAACTCTTCTTAAAGAGGATAGGTGGTTTTAGGTTAGATATTAGAAAGAAAATTTTTACTGTTAGGATGATGAGACAGTGGTACCTGGTACAGGTTACCCAGAGAGTTGCACCATCCTTGGAAGTGTTCAAGGCCAGGCTGGATGGGGCTTTGAGCAACCTGGTCTATAGTGGAAGGTGTCCCTGCCTTGGCAGGGTATTGGAACACTTAGAGACTAGCTGATCTTTAAGGTCCCCTCCAACCCAAACCATTCTATGATTCTATCATTGCCAATATCTTGCAGTCATAGTACCTCTGTCCTGCTTCTATCCTGAGCACCTTTCTTGAGGTTTTCATTGTAGCATGCCTGCTCTTAGAGGAACTTCATGTAAAGCTCTCACAGTTATATAGAAATGTGTTTACCACATGGTTTGAGGAATAAAGTGGAGGGGCATTCTTAAAAGTATTTGGATGCAATATCTGAAAGAGCAAGGATCTTGCCACTGAGGTTGACATGAGAAGATGTTTTCAAAGTCCTGGAAAATGACTAGAAGCCTGGGTTGTGAAGATTACTGCAGGTCTTTTTGTGCATGTTTGGAAAGAGGCAATATTCAGTATTAAGTCAAGCATTTGTATTGGCATTGTTTTTTCTCACCATGTAACAATAAATGGTTATAGTTGCAGTCTTTCATGTAATTAGAAAAGCTTTTGAGATACAATTATACTAGCCGAAGTTGATCTTCCTTTATATTACACCATAGTAAAACAAGTAGAGTGCTATAGTAATCTAAAAAATGAGCAAAGTAGCTTACAACCTTCTTGGTTTTTAAAATTACTTCAAAAAATTCATTGTTTATGACACTTTTACTTCAACATATGACAAGAATTTTCCACAAAATCATTTTGGCTAAGAAAGCCTTAATGTGTAATGTACCAGTAACTAGTCCCATTCAGCAACGTCCATTTTATTTTGTTACTGGTTTTGTGGCTGTTCCTTTTATCTCAAACATAAGAGGTTTTATGTTTAATTTTTACTTTGCATGTTTAGACACTGGATCTTGTACTTAGGTTCTACATGAATCAGACAAAGAACTGTCATATATTTTCCTCCCATCTTCAAGAATGGCAAGAAGGATCTGTGAGTCTACAGCTTCACCTTAGTCCCTGGGAGGGTGATGGAGCAGCTAATCCTGGAAACCATTTCCAGGCGCGCATGAAGGTTGAGAAAGTCACCAGGAGCAGTTAGCATGGTTTGACCAAGGGGAAGTCGTGCTTGTCCTATCCGGTAACATTCTGTGATGAAATCAGTAGGTGAGGGAAGAGCAGTGGATGTTGCCTGTATCTGAACTTTGCTGAGGCATTCAGCACTGTCTCCGGCAAGATCCTCATAGGAATGCAGTTGATTTCATTCCTATGAGCATAGATAGACAGTGAGGTGGCTTGTAACACAGCTGAATGGCTGTTCCAGAGAGTGGAGATCAGTGGCTTGCAGTCTGTCATAAGGCCAGTTACCAGCAATGTACCCCAAGGGTCAATACTGGGTCCAGTCCAGCATCTTTATTAATGATCTTGATAAGGGACAGAGTGTGCCCTTAGCAAGTTTGTGGTTGACACCAGCTGCAAGGAGTTGCTGATACCCCAGAGGGTCATGCTGCTATTGGTGAGCTGAACACCTCATGGTGTTCAACAAGGGGAACTGCAAAATTATGCACCTGTGGAAGACCAACCACATACACCAGTACATGGCAGGGAGAAATCAACTTTTCAAAAAGGCCCTGAGGCTTCTGGTGAACACCAAGTTAACGTGAGCCAGCAATGTGACCTTGCAGCAAAGAAGGCAAATGCTACCCTGAGCTGCATTAAGTAAATTACTGCCAGCATGTTGAGGCTGTTGATCGTTTTCCATTATTCAGCACAGGTGAGAGTCACACCTAGAGTTCTGTGTCTGGTGCTGGACACCCCAGTAGAGAAGAGAATTGGACGTAACTGGAGAGAGCCTAATAAGAGACCGCTAAAATAGTGAAGGAACTATAATCTCTCTCCTATGACTAAAATCTAAGACAGCTGGTATCTTTCAGCCTGGAGAAGCCTAAGGAGGGGTCTTATTAATGTGTGTAAATACCTGATTAGAGAGTGTATAGAGAATGCAGAAAGTCTTTTTTTTCAGCAGTTCTCATTGATAGATTCAGAGAGGCAATAGGCATAATCTGGAACACAGGAAGTTTCTCCTGAACATTAAGAAATGCATGTTTTTGTTTTTTTTTAATTTTGAAGGTGACAGACTACTGGCACAGGTGCTTCAGAGAGGTGGTGGAGTCGCTCACCTGATGGATAGTCAGAAGGTGTGTGGACATGATCCTGGCCAACCTGTTCTTGGTGGCCTTGCTTGAGCAGGAGACCTAGCCTGACTATCCAACTTTCAACCTAAATCATTTTGTGATTCTCTGATATACCTGTGAATGTTTAATAATGAACTAACAAAATAGGTGTAATTTGTAACTATGCTGCTTTTAGCAGCTCAGAAGTAAAACTTCTATTAAATTTCCTTACTTCTTGCTTAAATGTTTTTTAACCAAGTCATTGAGGTACTATTTTGTTTTAAGTTTTTTGGCTTTTAGTGGTATTACTCTGGGATAATGCAGCTGTAAAACAAATATAAAACCAATTTACTCCCCCAAACACCCCCAAATTCAGGAGTCCTAACAAATCTTGAAGATATGCTTGGAAAAAGAACAATTTGCATTCTCACTGAAGTCCTTAAGTGATAGCCTAGTGTCTGTGAAAATTTACTAAAGTTCAGTGAAGACCAGTTGTCTGGGTGACACTGTCTCTGCTGTCCCTGTAATCCATTCTGTGTATCTTTGTGACATAGAAATCTATATGTGATGAACTGAATAGTTCTCTGGATTTCACCATCTAAGTTGCCAAGATTTTTGCTGTCAGGAAGGAGTACTTACATAGACAGCTGACATAGATATTTAAATTAAGAGCATGTTTAAGTTGTGCTGAAGTTCCAGCTGGCATACCTATAAGACTTCAAAGTTCTTCCATATTTCTTCTCTTCTGGAAGGTGTGCCCGTCCAGGTTTCTGAGTGATCTCCCAGTTGACTTTGCCTAACAGTCCCATTTTTAAACAACAACTTTTTGGTGTGCCTGGATAGTGTTCAGAGTTTTTTCTGTTTATCTTTTCCAAGTTCTTCTTTTATATTTCTGGAGAATCACAGATTTCCTTTTCACTTCTATGGCATTTAACTATTTTTTTCTTTTAATATATATTTTTTTATATTAAAGAGGGTAAAATTTGTCTCCCTGTTCTTTTTACTTCTATCTTTTTTGAAAATTTATGCTCTTGTATTTTTTTCCTTTTAAATTCTTTCTCTTTTGCTCTTTAACATTGTTAAATTTGTTTTAATTAAATGTATTTCTATTTTCTTTGTTAACCCAAGTGCCAAGACACCTCTCTTATCTTGTCTCTGAGGTGTTAAAAGTACATTCTTCAAACTTCACTGTTTTGTCCAAATTTGTTCCATTTATTCTGGTCATATTTTACACTATTTTATGTCCATTTAGTGATGTGGTGGTTTGACCAGGAAGAAGTGGGAATTCTGGGATGCTGTGGTCAAACAAATGGGTGCTCGGATTTTGATATTGGCACCTGGTGTAGCCAGTGATGTTTGGACACACCTCTGAGAACACACAGGGGTTAAAAGCAGAGCTTCGGGCCTGGGAGGTTCTCTTGGGATGTCGAGGCGAAGAGGTCAGATCTCCCTCCCCTGTCCAGCCGCTGCTGCTGGGCGGGGGAGGGGCTGCCATGTGGTAGGCCCGGGCCTGGACAGAGATGGGGGCTGAGGAGGCCCTTGAGGATGGAAGGGTGGAGGAGCAGCCCCAAGAGACACAGGCAGTCATTCCCCCCCCCAGGAGGGAGAGAGGGAGAGCCGGCGACGACGAATGTGATAGCAGCCCGCCCAGGAGGAAAAGTGTGGGGGGGAGTGCAGCGAGGAGGTGCCCGGCCGGAGCAGCAGCGAGTGTGGCAGTGCCGGAGCTCTGGGACAGGCAGAGACTGAGATATTTAACCCTTTCTTTCATGATTGGGACCTCGCAAAAATGCTGATCCTCCTCGGTGCTGAAAAAGAAGAGAGATATGAGATAACAAGGACCTGGCCTGAGGGAAGTGGAGAACACTGGCTGAGTGGAGAGAGAGATGATTGGAGTGGCTTTTTGGCTGGACTTTTCTTGTGGCCATGGACTCAGTTTGTTCCTGTGACACAGAGACTGCACTTGGGTGGGAAGCAGTGCCTCAGAACCAGGAGGGTTCATCGTGGGGACCCCTCGGCCCCAGGGGGTTGGAAAAATATGGGGGGGGACAGATGTCCCAAAGCAGAGACTGTGCCTTTTTGGAGTGAGACAAGGCATCCTTAAAAGACAGCCCTAAAAGCAGCTCTGGTCCATGCACAGTGGTGAGACCACTGGGCATGGAAGGAAGATGTCACAAGCGGCAAAAGGACTTTCTGGGGGTGCCGAGTGACATTTGGAAGCACACAAGGTTTCAGCGTGTTTCCAGGGGAAGCCTATGGTGCAAGAAGGACTCCTCTCCTCTTCATGGACTGAAGTTTGAATATTTTAAAGGGTGGTGCCAGACTAGGCAGTTGGTGATTTAGGGGAATGTATCGGATTGGGAAATTTTTGATGGTGGAGAGGAGGAAAGTGTTTTTTGTAAGGTTTTCAAATTTTTTCCCTTATAGTTTTTTTCCTTCTTTTCTTGTAGTTTAGGTAATAAAGTTTTCTTTATGTTTAAGCTGGAGCCTGCTTTGCTTATTCCTAGTCACATCTCACAGCAGATACCAGGGAGAGGATATTCTCATGGAGGCACTGGCTCTGTGCCAGGCCCAAAACTGTGACAAGTAACCTTATTTTGATTTTTCTCTTTGAATGTGAAGTCAGTTTAATGAGTTGATGATGAACCCCTTGTTCATTGACTGTCTGCCTGGCATGCTGCTATTAATACAGCTGGACTTTTATTCCTATTAGCCCCTTCTGGTATTTTAGAGTACTGTGTTATTTTCTTCCCAGTATTGTAAAAGCAATACTGACTTCTTTTCAAAGTATGCTATTGATGTCTGGCTTGCAGAACACTTCATAGAGAGACTTTAAGTCTGTCCTTTAGTCCAAACGATATTTTAAGATTTTAAAAGAATTTTATGTTCTCATGTAGTTTAACAAAAAAAAACCCCAACAAACTCAACAACTAAACAACAAAATCTCAACAAATATTTATCACGGAGGTTTTGTGGTAAAGGCCTCAGCTATAAGATAAAGGCTAATTACATTCATTATAGGTAAAAATAAAGAAATTTGCCTATCTTTACTGATACCTATCTGAAAGGTTAGTCTGATGGAAATCTTAAAAATGTGATTTCCTCTCCCCTGGCACTTTCTCTCTTATTTTTGACGGCAGTAAGCTCAGTCTCCTGGAGCCAAAGATGTGCTGGCTTGGGACCTCAGTACATGTGTTGGAAAAGAGACTTTAAAGACTGATGTGCTTCAGTTTTGGGGGACAGAGGATGGGTAGGATTTGAGGGGCTTCTTTTTGTTGTGCTTTCAGTAATGGTAATTGTTTGATACTTGCTTTGTAATTTGTGTTTCACGTAGGCCCGTGGCTCTGGTATCACTGCTTTTTACTTTCAGGTTTGCCTTTCTATGCACTTAATTTTCAGTTATAATTCCTTGTTGCTGAGGGAATCTGGGACTGTAGTAGCTCTTGCTATTTTACTGTCTTACAATGGGTGTAAGTGCTCACAACACAGTAGGCTTTCCAAGTTATTTACTTTTGCTCTCCAGTGAATTTTTAGGTGTCATAATTTACCTGTCTTCCAAAATCCAATAGCTGGCTAGAACTGTAAAATTTCCATGAATTATTACATTTTATCTTTAAAGATGCTTCTTTTTGGAACACAGCCTTAAAGATCATGAATGTATTTTATTTATAAAGATGGAAGTTATTTTTATTTTCAAGGAATTTTAACGTGTGGTAGTTGCTCTTTGTGAGTTTTTTTAATGTTAACTGAAGTCCGATGCCTTAAGGGAATTGCATCAGAATGCCAAAGGATTTCACACTTAGATAGCTTAAAGAGTAGTGTAAACCTTATTGCTTCCAAATTTTCAAACATTTGTATGTATTCCTTTAGGTATCAGTGAATGCTTCTATACTGTTACTTGTATTGCTAGAGAGAAATAAAAACAACATAAAATGAAAAAAAAAATAGGGTTGGACTTCTTTTGATTTGTTACAGACTTTTTTTTCCTTGTCTGCTAAATATTACTTAGGCACTTCACTAAGTCTAGCAAAAGAGCTTTAGGCCTAAATATTTTTGCCACTGTGTGGTATGCCAGAAACATGAGAAAAGGGCTGGTCATGCATACTAGAACGTGAAAACAAATGGGGTTGACTACCAGTGGCCAGCCATTGCCTAATGCCTTCAACACTCATGCTTTGGTTGGATGATCTTGCCTACTCATGGAGCTGCCTTTTCCAATTCTCTCTGTCTTTTATTTTTCTTTTTTCTTTTATTTGGCAATACTAAAAATGAAAGATCATCTCTATATGTATTTTTCAATGCACTTGTGTTTGGCAAGTGTTTATGAGCATTTGTGTAGACCTTCCTAAAGACTCGGACTACAGAGTCCCAATGGATGAAATTTGCACTCCTGTTCCATGGTCTGTGTGGAACAGTAAATATTTTATTGGTGCAGGGACTTCTTAAGGCACTACTGTAAGAATATAGATTCAGAAATGTTCATGTGCGTGGTTGCCAGATGGATAGTTTTATAGAGGAAAAGGACAAAATCTTGAATAGCTTAGGAAGCGTGTTCTGCTTTGAGGGAATCCTCTTTCTTTAGGCAATTTCTTTGAATAAATGCCTGGTTCCTCACTAGCATGGTAGGCTAAGCAAAAGCTTTTTCCAGTATATTTGGAATCTCAAAAAAGACGGTACTAGTATTACTTTCTCTTTTTCAATACAGAAAATGTACTGAAGTTAAATGAAATTCAGAGTTGACTCAAAATCTGTTTAATGCAAATATTTGGAAAATAATATTTCTAATACAAAGCTACAGGAATACATTTTCATTGGCGAATCAAAATGATTGATGGTTTGACATTAAAAATTCTTTCATCCTTGAAGTGTTTCTCTTTCCAGATCTGTTAAAAGTTATTACAAAGGAAATATTTGTAATAATTTTGTTTAGTAATGCATGACAATCTCTATGTAAATAGTTTTCTTACCTATGAAAATTTCTTGAGTGCATAAAAATGTTCCTGTTTTCAGCATTGTGGGTACATAGAGAAGGGAGTCAAAAGGAAGCCAGCTGGGCCTGGGCAAAAGGCACATTGTGTATCTCTGGTTGCATTGCAGCAAGGTCATTTGGAACAGGCACAGAGCAATGAGACACAAAAGCCTGTGGGATACTAGAGGGTCTTTTGTTAATGCTTAATAAGCGTAATGTAAGGGCAACTGACAGTGGAAGCAGGTGGAAATGCTGAATGTAATTACAAACACTGATCTGAGAACTGCCATTGGTAAAAGTGAGTAAATAAACTAAGAACATGAATATTTTACTTTATAGGTTTTACCATGAGATTTTTAAAGTCTACTTTGGAGAAAATAGAGGGAATACTAAAACAACAAATCTTTATTCCCTTCAGCTGAAGTCACTTAGTATCTAGGATGTGTGTATGCAATGCTGAGTGTGCTTTGCAGTTCTATATTGTATGCATACAGCTTTACCATACTCTAATTTACAAATTCCTAGCAAATACTTGACAAATAAGGCACACATTATTATAGTAGCACAGACTGGTTTTGTGTCTGAAAAATCTGCCATTAGCTACTTAAATAAACCCAAGAAACCAGGCTCAATAGTTAAATCCTTTTGCCAGCAGTTTCTGCCATCAGCAATTTAAAATGTCTTTAACTGAAAAAACTATTTACTTTTATATGACATTTCTCTAAATAAAATAGAACTGTTATGTTATCATACTGAAAGCATTTTTAGTGGTTTTAGACAAGATTATGGGCTTCTCTCTAATTTTTGAAGACAAAAATTAACCATCTCAGTTCTGGTTCTCTGGATGTTTCTCTACAAATAGTATTTTTTCTACCTCTTTTCCTTAGCTTGTATATTAGCTTCAGATAGCATTCTCCCTTTGTACCTTTACTTGATTTCCTTTTTTCTCCAAATATTATATCTCTAATGCAGAAAAGTATTTACGTTGAGGTGAGCCAGCTTGCATAGAGGGATTGGCTCAAGTCCTTGTCCCATTAATCAACTACACTTTGAAATCTGTTACTGCATACTGATTTACAGTTCGTATAAAAATGGGTTATGCACTGCTGAGATTTAAAGGCATCCCTTTTCTCCATTACTAATCCAATTTTCCTTATAGTTAACAAGTGGAAGCCTTAGGTGCCCTTGTATGTTGCACCTTCTGATCTGGTGGGTTTTTTCCTTACAGAGGCCTGAGTAAACAGCATTGCTCTCCTTGTCTAATAAGGTGTTGTAAGCAAAACTGTCTTTATTTGGGTTTTTTACTTAATTAATTGCCAGATAACCCAACATTTTGTCACCAATTTGAGTGTTGGGGAGAACAAAATAATCAAACACTTAGGCAAGTACGTCCTTCCATCTGCCCCAGGTTAGAGGCAAATAGAATACCTCTCCTCCCTCCGGCCTCAGCTTGCCCTTTTGTCCCTGTGCATGGTTGTGGGTCCACCCCAGCTCCTCCAGCAGGCACTGGGAAGCACAGTCAGGGCCATTGGCTTTGCAGTACCCATCTGACACTTCTCGCTTCTCAGCTATGCCCTCCACTGTGCTTCACTTGCTCATTTTTTCCTGCAACTCTTTGCTTATTTACAGTTTCCCTCTGCCACACAGGGCTTCTTCAGGCTTTTCCTCAGCGGCAGTGGCTTGGGGTGCTGCTGCTCTGGTGGGACTCCCTGGGGGAAGCGCACACACCCCTGCTGGGGTGGGATGTTCCTCACGCCAATAGCTGTGGGTGTGCACTGCCCCTGTGGCTGTGCAGCACACAGAGGCAGTGCCTCGGGCACACAGGCAGCCGGGCAGAGGCTCAGCATCCCGCTCAGGGGTGCCTGTCTGGGGTGCTGTGGGTTAGACACAGCTGTTTGGGGGCTGGCTGGGAAAGGCAGTGACCAGACCAGGGCAGCTCTCATCTACTCCCACCTTTCCATACCAAAACTTGTAGAACTTGTAGTGGATATATAGAAAAAAAAGCTTTCTGTAAAGTAGCAACACTTCCTTTAGGTCCTGAATTTCTGAACTAGAAAACTTGAAGTGATGGGCTGAAAGGCATGTATTGTGTTTTCATTCAAAATTCTAATAATTATTTTGTGGTAAATCTTGAGAATTATATATTGATATAGACATTGTAGACCAGAAGCAAGATTTTGACTAATCTAAATTTATTTATTTATAAAAAGGCAAAATTATTAATTTAAAAAACAGAAAAAAACTATGTGATGAAGGAATAGCCTAGACATAACAATTTTTTTCAGATAAAAGCCTGAGGATTTCTTTTGTATTGGGAATAAAAAGTAAGTTAATGAACAAGGGATAGCTAATGAAGGTGCACTTAGAAGCCAATATATGGGTAAAATCTAGCATTAATATATAGGACAGTCCACATAAATGCCCTTAATTTTTACTTGTGTTTTTATACACTGCTTTTACATATATTAGCTCTGTTTAACAGTTAGAGTAATTTCAGTGGTTCTTCTTCTGGTGCATCTTTAGGAAAAAACTCCTTGTAGTTCAACAAGTGAATACAAAAAGAAAGCTATTTTAGGGTTCATTCAGAAAATAATAGAACTTAACATTAAAACATTATATTTGGGTTTATAAACAAATTTTAAATACTATAATTTAGCTGTATTCACAGAACAAAAAGAACTTGCATAATTAAAGAAAAATGGGACGGTAATGTGAAGAAGAAATAACAGTGAATTTGGAAGGAAGAAGATAAGGACATTTTTAAGTATGAGGAAGGGGAGGAGAGAATACAAAGAGGATCTCCTTTATATCTTTGTTAAGATAATATGAAAAAAAGTACTTGACAATTAACAATTTGGCAAAATTAGATGGAATTAAGCCTTTGTATTTGCTGGGCTGAGAGGAGTGAGGAACTCTGGGAAGCAATTGTTTTTCTAAAGACTTGAACAAAAAAGTTGAGGGATTTTTCCATGTTCATTTTCTAGGAAGGTAGCTCGAGTGCTGCTTAGGAGAAAAAGTTTTTTCAATATGCATTTGTTTAGGTTTATTTTATGTTAAAAGAATGATAAATTTCTAAAAATAAGTTGTTGTTAAGTTTCTCCCAACTCTTCCTTTCTTTTTAAACTCCTATTTTCTGATTTTTTTTGATCAATTATTATAAAATGTATGCACATGTAACTTTATCTCTAACAATACACATATTGCACATTTTAAACTTTATTTTAATTTTAGTTTTATTCCCTGGTATAAGTAAAGCTTCTTTTTCTTTTTTTTCTCCTGTCTACTTGCCTTCAAAAGTGATTTGTTTTATATCTGTGAGAGAACATCTTGCAGAAAATGACATGGAGCTCAGTCAAATGAACTTATCAAAAGAGATGAGGTATGACTTGATCTGAAGTGTGTAGGGGCTTCTTTGTGGTAAGATTTTATACAATAAAAGTCCTGTTAATTTAGAAGAAACATCAGAAGAACAAAGCTAAAAGCTGCATGGGCAAATTCAAAATACGTACATTTTTAATAGAATGAAAATCACTGCCAGAATTTACCCAGGAGTTAGTAAAATATCCATGTTTTCTTGTTGCACATTTTTAAATAAAGATTTTTGGATCTGTTTATAAAGTCCTTTCCAGATCTAAGCACAGGCAATCCCATGTTTCTTCATGGAAGAAATTTATAATTTTTGCAAGATTGAATACAACATCAAAAAAGTATTCTGACAGCTCTTGGATCTTGGAACACCATACAGAGAAGAGCAGGCTAGCATTTTGCAAGGAAGTGGCTTAGGGGATGCAAACGTTTTTCTCCACTGTCTTTTTTTCAGTATCACAGATATTTATTGATGAAATAATTGTATTTAATATCAGCATCAGGTCCTTAACCAAGGGTCCAGAATCCCATTTGAACAGGAATTTTCTGAACATAACAGTGTAGCCATCATGTAAGTGGTGGTCTGAGTATGTTTGTAATCAAGCTCTCCTATGGAAGTGAACATCACATTACACTAATTGCTTTTGTTAGATGTGTGTGTGTCTCGCTATGCAAACTTTTACTCGCTGTCTCTGCTTTTGTTCTTAATGTCTTTGTTGTAGGGTAGTAGAACTTAAGTCTTATGTTTCCTTCAATTGTGGATATTTATGGACCATATTGTGACATAAAGTATTTTTTCCTTGTGCCTCCCATCTGATAAAATCATGACCTCAGTGAGCAATTTTGTATGATAAGTGCCATGGTATTCCCCCTTCTGAATGCAGGAATCAGAGGAAACCATTTTTTACTGTGGATAGTCTTTTTAATCACCTGTCTTTCTAGTCCGAAACATCTTCAATGTCAAAGGGGCGTAAATCAAAATAATGGGATTAAAAGAACGTTATCTTAATCTTTCAAGGTGGAAGACACATAACAAAAAGTTCTTGTATGTGTGCTTTTTATATGGAGGGGCATTAGTTATATATTTATATAAAGTTTCATCAGTAAGAAAGCTTTAATGTATTTTTCTTACAAACATTGCAAAAAATTCCCCTAATTATTAATAATTTCTACCAATTTTGTAATGCGATCTTATAGTTTGAGAATTTAATTGCCAAATTTGTGATCAAATAAAGTGAATCAAATGTATTCAGATATATGTTTCTATTTGAGTGTTTCTTCAGGATGATGATTGACACCAAATAGCCTAAAAATTTAAAAGATAACTGGATATAACTGAACTTGTTAATTGGACCAAGTTTGCTAAGCTTCATCAGAATTGATTTTTTTTTTACTGTAGTGGTAGCTTTGGTTGAATCTGTATATCAGTCTCTGAAGCTTGCATTAAAATACGGAAAGTAACCTAGTTTCTCATCTCCCTCTCATAATGAAAGCACAAAGTAAAAGCCTTTTATAAACCTATTTTGTAATGGAAATTTTAGCAGCCTTTTGAATGAACAATTATGTCTTTGTTTCCATGGAGCTAGCCCTAAAATAGCTCAAAATCAGTGTGGTGGTATTAGGAATCTTATGTAGGCTTCGTTCGGGATCTTTCCACTTGTCTTGGTCAAGACAACTTCAATTTAAGAAATTGTCAGAAGAATACTAACAAATCAAAATTAAAATTTTGAGTGTATTTGTTTAATTGAAGCTTTATTTTGTAAATGTTTCTGTGCTCCTCCTTTCTTTGAAGCCTTCCCATCAGCAGTTGGAAATGTTCCACTTTTGTGTATAAAGACTGCAGTGGAAATTTCACTCACAGTCTCTTACCTACAGGAGGTATGTGATGAAACCCAAGAATTTGGGAAAGTATATTTATATTAATATACTCTGTTTATTAAGAATTTTACTTGAACTCTTTGAAAAATTTTGGTTTCACCTTGTGAAATTGGAGTGGAAGTAGGATGGTAGTGCGGTGAGTTTATTTTTTTTTGAAGTTTGGGGTCATTAAACTTGGAGGTATTTTAACTCTCTATATGACTGTTTATGATGTCTTTAAGCATAAAATCATAGAATTATTTAGATTAGAAAATACCTCCAAGATTATTGATTCCAAACATTACCCAGCACTGCCAAATTCACCACTAAACCATGTCCTTCAGCTCCACACCTACAAATCTTTTAAATACCTCTAAAGGTGGGGACTCAACTACATCCCTGAGTAGCCTGTTCCAATGTTCAATAACATTTCTGTGAATAGTTTTTTCTAAAGAATTTAGTGCTTCAAATCTCCTGGTTTTTTTTCAGGTGGCAAAGCCTGAAACTGAAATCCTGAATCTGATGATTATTTTAGGATAGGTTTTTCGTCATTGTTTTTCAGCATAAGGAGAGTAATTGCAAGTGACAAGTTGATACAGAAAGTGTTATGTGTTTTCATGTGTGGGAGTCAGTTTAAATGTTTGAAATATCATCTGTTGTTTTGTGGTCACTAATGATTGTGGAGGTATGTATTTCTTTCATGGGATCTCTTGTTCACTAAGGAAGAAGTTTCTTTCTCTCTTCTCTGTTAAAACTTCTTCCCAGCACCAACCCAAGGGTTGCTGCATCTTTTCTGTAATGGGAAGAGAGCCCTTAACACAGATGTCACTCCTAATTACCAGCTTCTGATCTGTTTTTAGGAAATTGTGAAGTTTGTATCACAGCAGGGGATTTCAGAAGAAAACAAAAAGGAGTTTGCTTTTTTTGTCCTCTTCCATTTTAACCAGAGATTGGTAGCCCTAATGCATCATATTAGAATATGTAATCAGATTATGAAACACAGTAGCAGTTAAAAAAACAAACATCAAAACAAAAAGCAAAACAAAACTTCAGGAAATCTGAGAAAATAACAGATGGATCCCAGACATCCTTTTTATAGCTTGCAAAATAAAACCAATGCATGTTTAGTGTCAGGTGTTTAACTAATTATTTCAAAGGACTTTGAAAAATGTTGCAGAGTAGGTATCCTAAACACTATGTAGTGAGTGATTTTTTTCTAGCTGAGTCACTGTAGACAATTTCATCTGGCCAACCTGTATTTCCTTTGTTTCAGACAGTCTGGTACATATGGATTTGAGAGATACCTGGGGCTTCAGCGGCTGTGGCTTCTGAAAAGCCTTTCTGAGATTCTTGTTCTGTAGATGCATTTGAGGCAGAGGCAGAATTGTGCACTCTCAATAATTGCTGAAGCACCTGGTTCTCTGACCTTCATCCAGCCATCTGTTCCATTTTTTTTTCTACTTGTTTGGTGCAGCCAAGCTTTTCTCACTACCCAACATTCAGCTCAAACCTTGACTGTTCCTACCTTGCTCTTTGAATTGGGTTCATCCAACTAGTGACTTTAACTGTTTATTTGGATGGATTGTGTTACATTAAACTTAAAAATTTCTTCTGTAGCTGGAGAAGCTTTGTTTAGTGAATAGTGTGAAGAGGATAGTTGCAAGTGTCATGTATTTATCAAATATTTGTTTATAGCAGTAGTCAAAATCCTTAGGAATCAGATGGGTAAGCCTGCATGAGTCACATAATTTTTCCTACCCATTAAACACATTGAGGAGGCTGTGTGTACTTCCATAACTTTCCTAGCACCTTTCCTGTGCCTGAATTTGGAAATATGTCTCCCTTATGTATACCATCTTCTTACCAAGTGTTGACTATATTCCCATTTTCAATGTGATGAATTCTGGACATCTTCAGGAAATAAGTATTAGTGGAAAGAAAATAAATGTGTTTAGTATCTGCAGTTAAGGTGATCCTGCATATTATAAATCACTGTTTAATGAAGAGATGAGAGGTTCATGTAGCTTATACTGTAGTAGAACAGTAAAAAGGTTTGTCAGCATGTTCAACTTTGAACATTTACTTTCAGAATTTTCTCAGGTTGGATCTTGTCTTTCACAAGACTTCTTTCTGGGACTTCTTTCTTTGCTGATATTTGGACAGTACTTTTGTAAAGGCATCTTAACAGCTTTGCTTAGTAACTATGTGGAATATTCTGCTTTCTGTAATTTGAAGCTGCCTGAGTTGTTGTTGTTGTTGTTTATTTTTGTCCTTTGAGAGGGTAGAAATTACTCTGCTTTTTAGTTTAGTTTCTAGATTTAATGATTTCAAATTAAAAAGAAGGGAAAATACCCTGTGATACTGCAGTGACCTAAGGCTTGTGTGTAAAACTGTAAGCATCTGAACATAGTGACTTTTGTTATAAAATGTGGTAGATAAGGCATTTGTTCAGTCATGTATTTTGTCGCATGTTTTCTTCATATTTTCGCATATTGTGAGTGCTAGGTCTAGTTTTATTGTGACCCCATAGATATTAAAATGTTTTTTCTAAAGACTATAATATTTTCATTGTTTTCACAGCAACTTTTAAGCTTGGATATTTTAATATTTATTTTATTAAACATGATTACAAATTTATATTGTCCTATGATTCTGGTTGCTATTGATGTAACAACAAGTGCTTTTGTGTTGCATTAAAGAATAAATAGCATTTAATATAGGAAGTATTTTTAAGTGTTCAGACTGTGAAAAGAATTAAGTTTGCTATGTCCAGTCTGAACTTCCCCTGATGCAGCTTCATTCTATTTCCTCATGTGCTATCACTGGTCACCACAGAGGAAGATGAGCTCTCCCAGCTCTACTGCCTGCCTTGAGGAAGGTGTATAATGCAGTCAGGTCACTCCTCAGCCTTCTGTGCTCCAAGCTGAACAAACCAAGTGACTTCAGCCACTCCTCAAGTCTTTGCCTTCAAGACCTTTCACTGTCTTTGTTGCCCTCAGCTGGACACACTCTAATAGTCCCTATGTTGTGGTGCCCAAATCTGCATTCTCGAGGTGAGGCTGCCTCAGAGCTCCTTGGACAATCCCCTTGCCTGGCTGGCCATGCTGTGCCTGATGGATGACCATGCTGCCCTTTTGGCTGCAAGAGCACTCTGTTGACTTCAACTTGCCATCAACCCTGAATTCCTTTCTACAGGGCAATTCTCCAGCCTCTCATCCCCCAGTTTGTACATATAATCAGGGTCACACCCATCCCAGGTGGAGAATCCTGTACTTGCTCTTGGACATTTCATGCTGTTGTTCATTGCCAGATCTCTAGACTGTCCATATCTCTCTGTATGGCCTCTCTACCCACAAGGGAGTCTAACTCCACCTAATTTATTATCATCACTAAAGTTACTTTCTGTCTATTTGATTCCAGCATTAAGATAATTTATAAAAACATGGCAGAGCACTGACCCTAAAATTGAGCTGCGGAGAACCCCACAAGTGGCTGGCCACTAGCCTGATGTAATGTGATTAACTACAAACCTTTGAGCCCAACCTGTCATTTGATTGCTCATCCAGTATATTATGGACTTGTCCATGTCCTGGGCATTTAATCCAGAAGGGGACTCTAAGTGATGGTACCAAAAGCTTTACTAAAATAAAAAAAAGCCACATCGACTGACTTCCCTTGGTCAACTAGTTGGGTGACCTTGTCATAAAAGGAAATTAAGTTTGTGAAACAGAAACACATAATTAATGAACTGCTATGTAATGAAGTATTAGAAAATGTACTAAGCATGAAACACCTGTACTGCAGCTGGTGGCACAGCTTTTGAAGTAGAAAATACTTATTCAGCTAATTCACACTGACAGTCAGTCTTCATCTATTTATGTTCCTAGCTTTTATGATGTGAGATAAAATTTGCATTATTTATTTCAGAGAAAATATGTTTTATTTATGTTGTTGATTAAATAACTTTATTATTGGGTTTAATAAAGAATTATTAATTTTCAAAGACAGGTTATTAAGTATATATGCTTAAGGGGAACTGTGGTATCTCATAAGTATTAAGACAATTGTTTTAAAAAGATGGGCATCATAAAATAAAAGAAAAATTGCGAAAAAATCTTCTTGCTACATTTTGCAGAATTTTAAAAATTCCATTCTACAAGTGATCTGAGATAAGCTTCAAATATTACTTGAGATATTTAATTAGGCATAAAATGCATGTAGTAAAAAATTTAAATATTTATATTACAATGTTTTTATACTGCTAGTAAGACTGTCACTATTAAGGCCGAGTATGAGAAATCCTCTTTATACAATACATTTTGATATATTTTTAAGAATCCTGTAGGTTCATCTTTCTGAAAAAATTGATGCAATTTGAAAATAATTAACAATGAAATATCTGAGAGGATCTACATAATGTCTTTTGAAAATTATGTTATAAATGTGATTTGGTCAGGAATATCAAGAAATTGATTAGGTGAGAGAGCTTTATGAAAATTACCTTTTAGTCTTCTAAAAGATATTTTAAATGTCATGAGCTCAGAGGAAAAGAGTTATGGGAATTTTGATATTAGGGTACTTCATACCAACTTGGTTTGCTTTTGCGTACTTGCTGTGTTGTCATATATTGTTAAAGATAGTTTGGATGACTTAGGTTTTTGTGGTTTTGGGGGATTTTTTCCACCTATGAGCCTAAATTGAGTGGTTGACATGGACCTTCAGTCAGAGTGAAACTGAACAAGGAAGTATTTATCCCTGTCTCCCACCTCATGAGTTCTCCCTGTGTTGCACATGGCTGGACAGAGGGCTGGCACAGCCTCCTTCAGCATGGCCACTGACATCAAAACCTTGGGAGGGACATTGTGTACGTGTCAAGATGCTCTTGTGTTGCAGCAACTATTTAACGTGGATCAACAATCAGGTTAGGCTGAGTAAGGCTGATAAAAAAGCAACTTTTAATGAGGGAATAATCAAATTTAAATTTCTCAGTGTCAATCAAACCTGCAGTACGTTACCAAAACGTGGATCTGAGTCATCAGCAAAGGGAAGGGGGAAGTGTCTACTGATGCTAAAACTTGCATCAGTATTGTCACTGGTATTGAAAATGGTACTACTTACAGTACTAAAGAATACTTTTCAACACAGAAGAGGCATTTGGAAGTTGTGTGACAGTACCTCAATGGATGATTCTTTCCACATAGAACTCCATAGAAGAAACATTCAGAAGTGAATCCTAGTCTCTGTAGGGTTGAGGCAGGAATGATATATGCTGCTTAAGGTTAACTTAAAGTCAAATTTGACACCAGAAGTTTCACTGACCCTTCTTGGAGGACAAATTGATACAGATTCAGGTGATTTCAAGTGATAAATGTTTTTGATGCTGCCATGCTTCATTTGAAAACATTTTGGTTTGGAGTAGGTGTAATAACCTTGTAACAAAAAAGTTAGACAGTGCCCTGTTTTTCTTTGGGAGTGATGCTCACTTTATGATTGAGCTTTCAATTGTCTTCTGGCAGTCGCAATTTGGTTTTGCAACTTTTCATGTGCTTTAATTCTATTTAGTTAGTTATAACTAGATACATTTTTTGATGGATTTTCCTGCTGCCTAGGAAACCAAAAATGTATAGGAAATACAGAAAAGAAGAATAATTGGTGAATTTCATAGACCATCAGAATCAGATCAAAGCCATCTTTTCTTTTTAAAGATACAAAAAGTAGAAAAACTTAATCTGGCATTCAAAGTCCTGGTAGTGCTATGGTTGAAAAAAAGTGTTTTTTCTCCTCCCTCATGTATATCTGTAACTTCTCTTATGGAGAGGATTTAAATGTGGCATTTTTTGAGCAGGTAAACCCCAACTAGATCTTAAATAAAAGTTTCCCAAGAAGAACTAATGAAGTAAATAGTTATTTTGTTTACTGAAACAACTGAAAATGTAGTTTATTTGAATAATACAATTATGATTATTCCCTGTATTCAGTAAGTTAAGAATATCATTAGATTTGCCATGTAATAAAAGTTGGGAGAAGTACTGGAAGGAGAAATGCCTGAACTTTTGATCAAGATTTTGCAGTCATTGTACAGATTATGTTCCACCAAAGTTGCTCTCATCTGTTTACACACAGGATGAATTGGCAAACTGCTTCTGATTATCATATATTTGATTAAAGAGCACCGGAATAAATTTTCTATTTTGCCAGTTGATAATTGTTTCTGAAGACCTCACTTATGAAAGAGCTTTTATGGATTATGATTATTTAAATAGCTCTGCTTTTCCCATTTATATAACTGTTCCATTTCCTCTGAAGTAACATTCACCTAAATTAAGTGCTGATTCTGTTTTACACTAGACAAAAGGAGAAAAACACACTCTCCCTGTTCATCATTATGAAGACATAGGCCTTTGGATATGTTTGTAGAAATTCTAATGTAAATTAAAATGTCTATGATTTATTAATCAGTTATAAATAACATAATTGATGTTAAAAATTTGTTGAAATAAAATAATGTATTTCATTAGGTAAAAATACAGAATAGCAAAATAATAATACCTTTCTCAAGTATCTTTGTTGCTCTTTAACATTGATATATGCATATTTCAATTTGAGTATCTTAAATGAGATCTGAAAAGTCTTTTTGATAGATTCTGCTGGATTTATGGTTTTAGATATTTTTAAAGGGTGAACTGTAACTATAAATCCTTCTTATGTTTTATTCCTCTTTCTAAATTTTGTAAGAAGTTGAAAATAACTGAATTCAGCCATTTGAGAAGACCTTGTTTAGAAGTTCTTTCCTTTTATTTACTGCTTAGTGTTTTATACTTTTTCCTAAAATAAAAATGTATTTAGGTTCTTCTGAGATGATACAAAAACAGTTGAGTATGAATTTTTACTGGTGTCTCATGTGAATGGCTTCTAATCTGATTTGGTTTTTTTTTCTACTTTCTCATTTTGTGTGACTGGAATGCTGTTTTTTGGAGGGTTTTTTGCATTTTTTAATAAGTTAGGTGTACTTAGTCCTTTGTGTTCTAATTTCTTTTCTAAAATATGATTAAAGAATATGTTAGGCATCACCAAACATAATTACTTCAAATGACAACTGATTATTTTAGAACCAAAATCTTCATTAATAAAACATGGCTACGTTGAAGGACTGTGATTGAAAACGTGTTCTAATGTGATTAAAACCCTCTTTTCTTAAAGGCCCCTCTTGCTGTTTTTTTAAAATTCTTTTTAATAATAGCTTGATATTTGCATCTGGTGAATCGAGGTAAATCTTAATTATGTACTGAGAAAATTTTCATAATTTTTTTTGTAGTTTGGCAATTTTTGAGAATTTTTTACTAAGCAAAGTATGAATTTCTCTTTTAATACAATTAAGAATACTTGAATTTCCTCCACTACGTAAGACTAACCCTGTAATTATTGACACTTCATCTGCAGTTATCTTGTAATCAAACCAGATGATATGTGATTTCAGTTTTAGTCAGTTACATGATGCCTTGAAAGGAATTCTTAGTACAGATGGAGCTCTGTAATTAGATTTGCAGATGGAGGATTTGAAACTCAGTCCACAGTTACATTGTTTTCAAAATCTGGATCTGGCTCTTAGAAAACAAAAGTGTATCCTGAAGTGTTTCCTCCAAGCTTCATTAGTTGAGTGAGTGATGAATAGGACTAGTATCAAAACATGGAAGAAATGTTAAGGTCTGATGGAGTATTTTGCTGAAAAAAAGATTGTTGCCTGTTCACCATAATTTTGTAAGCACTTCTCTTGGTTGAGTTTTTTTTTAAGTGAATCAGCGAAGAGCTAATGTTCTGATGAGAGGATACATTTTCCTTTTTGTGTGAGGAGAGTTTATTTTCCTAATTCTTTATCACTAGAACTATCTTTCAGTTGAAGTTTTGTGTAGCAATTATTTATAAATGGAGCTTATGATAGGAATTATGAATGGGAAGGTTTTGTTGTTTTTTACAGAGAAGTATGGTGCTTATGTAGCTGCATTTATTTTGTGTAAGTACTTATATAAAAGTCTGTTTTCTCCTTGTCTCATAGGGAGTAATAGAAGTTCTAACTTCATTTCACATCTGTGAACCTATATTAACTGTGCACTCTGACAGGCATTATTGTAAATGGTCTCACAGTGATATTAGCTTTGTGGAAAATATTTTGGTTCTTAGTAGCAATCAAAAAAGGAAATTAAATATAAGGAAGCATTAAGGAAAAATGATAATACAGGAGTGATATTTTGAAACTCTATGAATTATTGATATGTCTGTATTTTGAATGTTGTATGAAGTTCTGGTAATTTCCAGTCTCAAAAGAATATATTAAAGCTAGCAAAAAATTTGAAGGGTGAGGAGTGTGATTAAATACAGATTTCAGATGAGAAGCGACTTAACAAGGTAGGATTGTTCAGCTTGGAAAAGAGCTGACCAAGTGTATTTGAAATATAAGTAAATAAAGGGAAGAATGTGATAGAAATCACCTTGATTTATGCTTTTCAAAATGCAAGTAGCAGAGGGCTGAAATTAAATACACCTATGGCAGATGTATAACAAGATATTTTTACACAAATCATGGGGAAAATGTAGGACTCCTTACTATGGGCTGCGAAGGCTCCAAGAATTTGAGGGTTCAGAAAGTAATCAGAGAAATTATTGGAAGAAAATCTATTGGCCTATTGAAACAATTATGTTATTTCTGGAGTAAGAGATTGCTGTGTCACAAATAATGGGAGGTTGATATACTATAATAGAGAAAATTCAGTATATGCCCAGCCTATACTGTTACACTTTTTGTAGATACTTTCCCTCTTGTCACTGATTTTCAAGTGCTGAGATACTTTGTGTAATGAAGATCCAGCAGGCTTCTTACATAAGGGAAACTCTGACCACTAATAGTTTCTCACACTTCTTTATTTGCCTTTGAGTTTCCTCATCTAAAAGAATCCTTTGTCATTAGAGTTGCACCTCCTATATGGCTATATAATTCTGGCCTTTGTTCTTAACTGTGTTATCATCTATAAATTAAAGAAAATACTTTATTGGATGAGGAGCTGCATAATAAATTAAGAAGCTTAAGGGAAGGCAATTAGGATGCACTTAAATGTTTGTAAAACAATTCATTATGGTCTGTGTGGTGCCTCCTTTAGCAATTGAGGTTTTGTGTTTTATCATTGCACAAAAAAATCTTAAATCATTAATGACAGCTAAAACCCTGTGGGAGTCCAGTCACAAACTATAAAAAAATTCTTCCACTATTTGAGAGTTATTTAGAGAAGCAAAGGGAATAATATTGACAAATCTGGTTAAAATATCCTAGCCTTACAAATCATGGTATCTGAAATTGCTTCTATGATCAAGGGCAGGTTCTTGTAAGGAATTGAAAAAAATAAATTGGATTAGAAAAATTTTAGGAGATTTTAAATTACAATTCTTGTCTTTTATCTTTTTCACTTTTGAGGAAGAGAAAAATGTTACAAATAGTTTAACTTGTATTGATTTTCTTAAAGCAACACAGAACCTGAAAGGGTTTCTGTGCTTGAAAATTTAACAAACATCAGGCTGCCAAAACTGAAGAGCAACAGAAATTATATGGCTATTGTTAAGGAGGGTGGCTATTGAGATTTTTCCAGCCCTGACATCTTAAAGTCATGTATATGTATTCTGTATTTTTTCACCCACTAGACAATGTTGTGCTGTTGCAAGTTATGGCATTTTCAGAGAAATTATTGTTTTTTGTAATAACTTCTTAGGGTTTGGAAGGGATTTGCTAAAATTTATATGGGAAAATGGGAACTAAGTAAGATTTAAGGTAATATATTTCTTTATACATTTGATTTCACTTATTTATAAAATATAGTCAATGAGCATTTCAGTCTTATAAAGAATTAGGTAGATTCTATGGGGAAGCATTTGCTCAAGCTCCATAAATCAGACGAACTCTATAATAGATACTGTTTTGTTATTATTTCCTGCAATCTACGTATCTTTTTAAAAAGAAAAAGTCTGCTTAACACTTCTACATTTACTGTTGGCTTTAACCTAATTATGTTGTATGCAGAGAATTAAATAGAGCAATAGCACATGCCCAGTATTAGTTCTGTAATCATTAAAGTCACTGAAGAGTCACTAATCAGAAGCGAGTGAGGGCTTTTCACTGTGCCAAACACTGGGTTGTTTTCTCCCACATTAACTTTTTGGAGCAGAGGACTGCATGGTAAGTAGTTAATTAAAAATGAAAGATTGATGAGAATGAGCACATTGAAATTGAATGTGGAGCTTCTCTAGCTGGTGATGAACATTGCCACTGGAAATTTCAGCATTTCAGAATGCTGACACCAACCGAAAATATGACTACATATCTCAAAATTATCAATGTATGCAAGCAGCAGGATGTTGAGAATTAAGGACCTTCCCATTAAGCTCCTGCTTATCAGCAAAATTAAGTTAAGACCAGTGCTGTGCACATCTCACTTCAGTGTTCTTTGAGATCATTTTACACCTGGCATTGTGAATTGCCTGGGCTATCCCTCTGCCATTAATCTTTATTGTGCATCTATAGGTATCAGTTGGAAAATGGTACTGTCATAACTAAGTTCATTGGAATTGTTTTGGTTTTAAATATTGCATAGCCATGATTTATAGTTTCTGGGCTTTTAAGAGTTGTTGAATGTTGTGTGACAAGAGGAATATGAAAAATCTCAAAATAAAAGCAGTGAAAGACCCTAAAGAAAACCAAAACTTAAGAAAAAGGTGGACATGAGAATAGGACACTCTCAAAATTCATTATTTCATTTTAGGAATTCAAATAGGTAATAGATAGCTTAATCTTAATATAGAAATTTAAGTAATTTGTTTTCTTACCAAACAGTCCACTGGTATAAAAAAAAAGCAAGCTGGTCAAGTGATATTTAGCAAAGTAAGTGGCACATAAGAGAGCTCCTGAATAGTGAGGAGAAACAGGTAATGCCCTCTGAGAGCAGCCACTTTGCCCTCCTGATTGTACCCCATGGGAAAGAAGGGGGCAGGAACAGAGCCTGCAGACTGTTTGGTTTGGGTTGACAGACTGAGGGGGAATATGTGATGGCTGCCTAGAAGATAGTGGGCTAGTACTTGGGGCTGGTGGGCTTTGTCCTGATCATGTGTGGCTATTTTTTGTTCTTAGCCAAAGTGTGTAGGTAGCACATACACCTTGATCCTCACAAATCAACATTCTTTGTCATGTTTTTCTTCTTTAATTGTTATGTATCCTTGATGTACCAGAGAACAGTCCCACTGACTATTCTAAAATAAACCCCATCATTTTCCAAGACTAAAATTCCATTAAATGTATTGTTGCAATTTGTTCTAGTCACAGAGTGCATCTGTGAGTTAACACACAAAAGAGAAATTGCTTTGATAAGTATGTTTGAATAATAAAAAATGAATAAAATAAACAAAGAAATTTGATAAACAATTGTTCTGAGTTACTGGCAAATTCTGTTGACTACAATTTTCTATTAGTATTTATTGCAAATACATTCTCCTTGCTCCTGTATGTGAAGTTTGGGAAGCAGGTCTGCATGCTTTGTTTGGGAAGCAGGTTTGCATCCTTTTAAAAACAGACATTGCTCTTTGCACAAACATAATGTGTGATAGTGTTTGCTGTGCAATACAAATTAGATTTAAATCAATGTGTAATTGTTGACAGCTTAATGTTTCTTAGAATTTCAATTTTTTGTTGATGTTCTCTGATAACTATGTTAAACCTCAGCAAGGTTTGCTTTACAGAGATAATATATTCATTCAAACTACTGAAAACACCCCAAAAAGCTGCATATAGTTTCAGACTGTTGAAAAACAAATAAGGAATGCTGCTGACCTATTAGATTTGGCTAAGTTTCAGCGGTGCAAGTACATAGACTTATTAGTAGAAGAGGCTACAAAAGTAGTTGCAAAAAAAAAAATCTTTTCAGAATGCATATCATTTGTGATTTTTGTAACTCTGTTATTTCCGTTTATTTTACTTCTCTTCTGGCTTGGAAATGAAGAAAACACTTGAAAGAAAAAACAACCCCAAAAAACAACAACAAAAAAAACCTACCAGAAAAGCCTCGATTCCAAACCACCACCAAGTAGCTTGTTTTAAAATACACCTGGTTATTGAAAACAGGCAATTAGAAGGATGAGTTTATACTGTACTAGCATCTGTACCTTGATCTCAAAGTTATAATTGAAAGTGAGAGAAGACAAGCAAGAATGGGCTATGAAGTATTAAAAGCAAAATGAGCTGGTAATGTGGTAATGTCTGTTTAGTGATACTATTTTTCATACTCTTTAAGCTGTGCTCATTTATCAACTTCTTTGTAGTCCGTAAAAATAAATTTTGAATTTTTGCTTTCAGCCATGTGGCAAACCTAAGTTGCTTGGTTTTATTTATTAAAATAAATTCTCAGTATCTGTTCTCTTTTTTGATGTAAAAAAGTCCCTTATCTAATTGGCTGATCTCTTTGGGGATTAAGTCAAGATCAGAAGTAATTTATAAGATAAACTGAAAACAAATTAGCTACAAGTTTGAGAATGGTTTTAATTTTACTTCACTGAAATTAAACCTGCAATTTTTATTGCTTAGTCTCTAATTTTTCAGGTTCAATGTCTTAAAGTAAAATCTCATATTCTGCTTTGGCCAAAGATGGTTTTGTGGAGATTAAAATAATAGATAGGAACAGTGTCTCCTTTCTAATGGCACAGGAACAATAGACCATGAGGAGGACTTTTAGGTTTGTGTTTTGGATTAGGTACTTTTACGTAAAATACTTTTATCTGTCTTCATTTCTGTCAAACATGGTTGGATTACTTTGTAAATTCTTCTAAGTGGATAAGATTTGTTTTGTGTCACACTTCAAAACTTTTATTTGCATTCCTTCTAGAGGTAGGACTTTTTATTTCAAGGAATCTGATTCTTGTGCTAAAGAAGCTTTTATGAAGGCTGATATTTGAACTTCATCAGACTAATTCCTGTCCTACCCCAAAACAGTGGTTTTTTACAGTAGGTAAAAAACAGCTTAAGAAATTTGTGGCAAATAGCCCATTTTTTGTTTTTGCTTTGTGGTTTGGGGTTTTTTGTCTTTTTTCTCTTTAAGCCTCAGCAATACTTAGAGAAGGTCTGACATTGTCAAGGATGTTATACAGCCTTGTGATCTGTCCCAGAGTAATTGATAGTTGTCTCAGTAAATCATATGTATATGCAGTTGATCAACCACTGGAGCTGGTCTGCCCACAGGAGTGTCCTCCTCCCTCGAGGGAAAATGTAAGAAAATAAAGATAAATCCATGCATATTTTTAAGCTTGCATAATAACCAGCACATTCGTGTAATTTCTAAAAGATCACCATTTTACTTCATTCATATTGTTTCAACAAGTACAAAAAATAGTATTTAAAGTAATTTCTCAGATTGCTTTAAATTGTCAATAAACTTGCTAGGTAGCATTCCCTTAGTGACAAACTACCAATATAGTGCAATATATTATTCAGAGTAAAAATGGTTTTGAAGTTAAATGAAGGAAGGCTCATTTAAAAGGGTATGTTAATGTGCAGAATTATATCCTGTTGTAATGATTCACATGAGAATCAGTCTTTTAGTGCTGTTATTTGGTTATAAACCATATTGTGAGCTCATTGGTTAAGATTTATCTGACATAACTTTAGAAGTGCCTGTCTGAACTAGTTTTCCTTTTATAGTCAGTAAAAAGTACTACATTCTCTGAAAAAGATTTATTTCATTCTGATGTTGCAGCTAAAACCACTGAGATAGTCACTTCCCTTAAGCATCTTTTACTTTCCAGAGAATTGTGAAAATTAGCCCAGATACACATAGCTATAATTCAAATCTCTAAGGACTACCTTTTTAAATGTAAAAATAAATTAAGAATGTGTACCAGTTATGAAACATCCCTTCTTAAGTTCTTTTTAGCTGTGATTTTCTCTGTAGTTATATTGATATATTTAGGTTAACAAATGCATATGATCAGCACACATTTCTGTCACTGAACAATTTAATTTATTCCATTTAGCATTCTAAATGGTTTTGCCTAAAGAAATCTTCTTTCATGCAGTTGAAGAAGAATCTTCCTAAAAATGTGAATTAATTGTTAGGAAGTTTAAGGTTTTAGTCAATGACCATAAAAGAGTAACCTGCTTTTCCTCCCGCTCGAGTCCCCTACTGCTTTTCTCAGAAAACTGTGTTTTAATGCTTATACTGTTGCCTGTCTTTATATAAGAAACAGTAGCAGTCTGATGCCACATATTTGGAATTCTCACTGGTGATTATGAAATCAGTTCAGTGTTGTTTTGTAGAAAAGATGCTCCAATTTTGACAAAAATTATACTTCCATGTTATATGATAGCTTTAGTTATCAAGAGTTAAATGTTTACTAATTTTCTCTTCAAAAGAACTAATTGATTTGGAATTTAAAGAGATTTTCCATCTCATTTGAGTAGGTTATTCTCAGCTCTTTGCTTGTGGAAACTTGTGCCATATGCTGAGTCAGCTGTCTAAAATGTCTAAGATGAGCATTAGAGGAGAGGAAGAGAATTAATAGTTTTTTTTTCAAACTGTTTACCTCCTATATAGCTACCGCAAAAAAATATTTTTTTTTTAAATTCTGGTTGTATATGTATATACTTGAACTTAAAATGCTGCAGTTTAAAACAGATGAGGTTGTTATGTGGACTGTGTTATGCCTTCATTTATTTTTGCCTTTAGAAAAAGGAGAGCAAATGTGATATTGCTTAATTAGGAGAGAGAATGTAGGAGTGACTTGGTGGAGATTAGGCCTGGATGTGGTTAGCACTTTAGTAATTATATTATTGTGATTCTTTAATTTTTCAGTGGCACTGTCTCTCTAGTGTTGGCATTCTTATTCTTGATTTTTGTTTAAATAAATGCAGACAGGACTCCAGCTTGAAGGAAGCTAGAAAATGCTTCTTTGACAGCAATGAACAGCAAACTTAGAGATGTAAATGCTTGAAGACTTTGGTTTATATAGGTCTAATATACTGTCTTTAATTGCTGCTGTCTACAGCTTCCTGAGGAAAGGAAGTGGAGAGGGAAGTTTTGAGCTCTTCTCCCTGGTATCCAGTGCCAGGATGCATGGGAATGGTTCAAAGCTGCACCAGGGAAGATTTTAACTGAATGTTAGGAAGCACTTTTTGAAGAAGGTGGTCAAACACTGGAACAGGCTTTCTGAAATGCGTTTGATGCCCCAAGCCTGTCAGAAGTTAAGAAGCACTCGGATAATGCTTTTATCAACATGCTTGAACTTTCAGACAGCCCTGGAATGGTCAGATACTTGGACTAGGTGATTCTTCTAGGTCAAATCCAGCAGAGATATTCTACTCACTTTTAATTTCAATTCATTCTTCCAAACTTGATTTGGAGAATCTGATACTAAAAAATTCCAATTTTTAGAAGTCTACAATTTAATTCTAGATGTTCAACAGCATGTATTTTATTGCATTTCAAGAACTGGTATGAATATGCTATCTGAAATATGTAGACAACTTCTTGTGTTTGGGGGAGTATTTCTTCTCTGTTCTAGATCAAAAGGGTGTAAAAAACCAGCCTAAGTTCTGCACAGATGTGACAATTTAGGAAGAAACACTTTTATTGCATAGCATGATGAATGGTAGGAACTTACTGAGGAATGGCCATGACACTCAGAAAAATGGAAATTCTGAACAAAGCAGCTGCATTTGAGAATGGTGGTGTAGGTTAAGGAAGGCTCTTGCAGAAATTTGCAAGGAGTGTCAACCTGTTGTTGCAGGCAATCTCAGCATGGGGAATCCAGTCTAACTTGGTTATTGCTGGCAGTTCAGCACCACTTTGGGAGGAATTGTTTGTTGACCGCAGTCAACACACCTGTAACCATTATCTGAACATTAGACTGGTGATTCATTTTTTATAGCTGTGCTGTGAAAGATGCAGAATATGAGAAATTACAAGCAATACTTCAGGATACTTAATCACAGTGAAAGCACATGGTATTTACTAAATATTAAATATTTCCTTGAAGAATGCAAAGAGTTAGTGTTTGACATAAAAATAGATTCTATTTGAGATATATGATATGGAAAGAGTCCTGATTTATGGTATGGTATACTGGCTTCTGTGAGGATTTCTTCTAGTGTTCATGTTGTACTCCAGCTGAAATTTGTCTTATTGCAGAAGTCTATTACAAGAGCTATATTAAAATAACTTACTTTTTAGAAGTATGATTTAACTTTTTGGTATGTTGTGTTGCATCCGCAGTTTTGCCCAACTTAGACAGCAGCAAATTCATGATAAATATTTAGTTGTTTTTTGGCAGTTTTTAATATGGCATAGTTTTTTGAAGCAGCATCCTCACGGGCTCCGAGATCTCTTTTCTGGATGATAATAGCAGACTTTGGAGCCTGTTGTCTTATACACATGAGGAAAACTATAATAATTTTTAATTACTTTGCATTTACTGATTTTGAGTTTTTAAGCATTGCTTCCTGGACAGTTGATATAAGAAGAATTTTCACAGCTCCCAGCAGTTGGTTTCTAACTGCATTTAATGATTTCTGGCTCCTCAGCAAAGTTGGTCATTTCATTAGTGTCAGCATGTTACCAGCTCATTGCCTCTGTGCTTCTCCCCTGGTTACCTCCCCCTGCTGTGGTGGAGACTGGGTATTCCTATTTACCTGCTGTCCTCCTTGGGAAATCCCCCTGCAGAAATGTTGTTAGAGGATACCTTTTTGTAGTTAATGTCCTACTTCTTTTATTGGCTGAATTCCATTTGATTGTGCACCTTGTGCACAGGCAGAGATGCCTGCTTTATTTCTTGAACACAAATTAATAATGTAATTTATTTCTTTATACTTGCTTCACTTTTGTTTAGCTTTTCCTTGTCATCTTAGACTTCTCTTTATCAAGAAATTCATGATGAATTTAGGATGACTACTTAAAAGACTTCATCTCCCCCTACCATCCTAAATTTTTGCTATCATTGTCAATTAGTTCATTAATTTGTTTCCTTTACTAAGGAAGTTGATTTTAATGATAATTATGATATTTTTTACTGTCTGAAGTGTGCTTAGATTGAATTTAAGGCTAAATAGGAACATTTTCATGTTTTCTTGCAGTAACCCTGATGGGCTAGAAGTTTTTTGTGGCCAGTTGTACAAGTGAAATAATTGTAGCACCTGCTGGAAAGTCTGTAGCCCAGGAGAAGATTCTCCATAGAACCAATTTTATGAGCCTTGAGTGTGTTTTTTGATGCAGATTCTCTGAGATGCTTTATAGATGAGACATCTTGGTTTTATTAGTACAGAAATATCCTGTCACTTTAGACTGATACAGGGGCTTTGTTTCAGTCTCTTAAGTGTTACACATCAGTATATGGATTACATTAGAAAGCAAATATGGTTTGAATTATTTTAGTCTACAGTGAATTATTTCCATCTGTTTTACTGATTCTATATTAGTTTATTAATTTAAATTAATTAGAATTTTACTATTAATACTGTTCGAGGAAAGGGAATCAGTCTGCATTGTACCTCTTTGTTCCAACTGAGGCATAACTGAATTTTTTCCTTGTTTTTAAGTCCAACTTAAAGCAAATTATGGGTCTAAATATTATCACCGAGTTGGTGAGGTTGAAACAGAAAGTCTGGAGGTTCTCTTGCAAAAGCCAGGCCAACTAAGGCCCGTTGTTCTGATCTGTGACCACATGGCCTTTGAATGAATCCAGTGATGAACTCTCAGCAGATACAATTCTTCATCCTAGATTTCCTCCATGGAAAGAAATGGAGGAAAGTAGACACTTCCAGGAGATGTTTACTTTCATCTCAGAATATTAATCTAAGGGAGTTCAATTGAATGTCTTCTACAGGTGGCTGTTTTACTTCTGTGTGTTTTTGACATAATTTTAGAGAGGCTCATCCTGGTGAAGAGATGAAGAGGTGAAGAGATGTCTGAAAACACAACAATGCAGATTGTGGATGAAGTAGGCACAAGTTGCTGCTGTTTTCAGAAATAACAACTCTGCCTGGGTTTCTTGAAAAGAGAGTAAAAACCTCTATGAAAAATTTCATAATTCTAAATAATGAACATAGAAATAGTGTGTTTCTAACCTTGAATTTTATTTGCCTTCCTTTGGTACACATCATGTGTTTACCAAATATGCAAATATATGCTATGCAGTCACAAGTTTTAATTTAAAGTACTAATTATAATTAGGATAATAGTTTTTATTTGAATGTAATTAAATGTCTCAGGAGAACTGAGGAGGTAGTCAGTTTATATATTTAGCATATTAGAATCTTTTATGTTACAAAATTATAATTATTATTAGCAATTAATTGATAGAGGAAAAAGTAATTTGAAAGTGAATGCAAAGTATGAATTAGGGTGGAAGCTAAATGTATTGTATTAATTGTCTGAAGATGGGTTATGAAAGAAGTCTTTGAATATTTGGATAGGCTTATCCACCAAAAAAAGTTTGCATAGTATTTCAACTTGCTTATTTTTGAGTTTAATTTCAAGTCAATAAAAACTGCTTTTAAATAGGCCATAGAATTCTATTAAAATTGACTGTTGAAATTATGCGCTTATAAGAGATAATTCTTTGAATATCTTTAATTTAAGCTTTTTATTGAGATTTTAATTATATAACTCCATTAAACAAATAGAGCAAAATTCTTAAAGGTATTTTAATATTAATTTATTCCATTATTTTGTGTAATATATTTACAGTTACTAAAATTAGTGTTACTGACAGGCTGAGAGACTTGGCTTGTTCAGCCTGAAGAAAGGAAGGCACCAGGGAGACCTTATAGCACTCAAAGGGAGCCTAAAAGAGAGCTGGACAGGGAGTTTTTACAAGGGCATATGCTGGGTTGAGAGGGAGAAGGCCTTAAACTGAAGGAGGGAAGGTCTAGATTAGATATTAGGGAGAAATTCTTACTGTGAGAGTGGTGAAGCACTGGAACAAGTTTCCCAGAGAGACTGGCCAAGGTTGGATGGGACTTTAAGTAACCTGGTCAAGGGGAATGTTCCTGCCCATGGCAGTGTGAACAAAATGATCTTAAAGGTCCCTTCCAACATAAGCCATTCTGTGATTCCATGATTGTGTGAAATTTCACACTGGTATTTTCAAAATTCTTCAAAGTTATTAGGATAAAGTAGGATTCATGAGAGTCAGACTGTGTTTCCTTCAGAACTGAAAGATTTTTATGCCATTAAAATGGCGGGGTTTTTTTTAATGAAATTTTATATTTGGTTTAGTAGATTTTGTTGAGTTCAGCTTTTTAAAGTTACACAAATGACTGATCAAAATTGTTGAATTCCATTCCTGAAGATATATTTGGTCTTGATTATATCTTCTTCTACTGGTTTGCTTTTCTCTCCCTCCTAATACACACCTGGTTGTTGTTGTGTTTTATTGGAGCTTAGGACTTTAGGAAGTGTTTTGTCAGTACCTGGATAAATAGGAGTCAGGCTGTCATTTCATTAGAACTGCTGTTAACTCACTTCTTATCTGAATGCTTGATCCTTTCCTGGTGCAATCTCTCCCTTGCACCAGCCAGCTGGTTTCCTTGACCTCACAATGAGTGATGCGTGGTACAATAATATAAATTTTCTATGTCTTCGTTACTCCAGAGCAGATGAGTTGTTCTTTTTCCAACCATGACTGCATGTCTGTTTGGATGGGATAATGGAAAAGGCAGTAAGGTCTTCCAAATGCATAACTAAGGGCAAATGTTGGCTTATGTCAGGAGAAAAAGCTGAGTTAATTTTAGTGTCTTTTTATTTTTGAGTGGGCAAATTTCAGAGAATGGTGGAAAAGCCTCAATTTCTTTCAGAACTTTTTAGGTTCTGCACTACATCTCTCTGGGCCAGGCTACCTTATCAAGTACTTCACAAGAAGGAATGCTTCAAATATAGAAAGCATAGCTATTAGTTTCTCTTATCAAAGTTACTTCTCTAACCATGTAAAACATATTCTGTATTGGTCACAATGAAGGTATGAGAGACACTCAAGTATGTATTTCACATTGTAATAATGTTCTTGTTTTCTTTTTTAGCTGGTTGGTGGTGAATTTGATCTAGAGATGAACTTTATAATCCAGGATGCAGAGAGCATCACGTGCATGTCAGAGCTTTTGGAGCACTGTGATGTGACGTGCCAAGCAGAAATCTGGAGTATGTTCACTGCAATTCTACGTAAAAGTGTCCGTAATTTACAGACCAGCACAGAAGTTGGCTTAATTGAACAGGTACTGCTGAAGATGAGTACTGTGGACGACATGATTGCAGGTATAAATTGCCAGCTGATAAAATAATTATTGCATTCTTGACTTGCCAATGTTTTGTGATTATGGAAGGGTATGGGATGTTTGGGTTTTTAAAAGTGATGTTTTCATTAGTACTGCTGTTGACTCAGAAGTACTTTTTTATTAATTTCAGGAAAACGACAAATATATTCTTAGTTTGTAACCTCGGTAGATACCTGGTGTAAAATAACTGGGTGTTAATTCATTTGAGAATATATTGTATCTTAGTGATAAAAACAATTTAAAATAATCAAAAACAATGTTTTAGACTTTTTAACTACAAGGCAATATTTTAATTTTTATATACATTGGTCATTTTTAATCGTGATGCCAGAATTGCTAGATCCATTTTAAACATAACTTCATATGACAGCATAACAGGTATTATTTACAGGTTTGAATGCTGGACATATGGATTACATTAAACAATCATTCCATAATGTATTCCTGTGATACCTATATTTTAATTTTTTACATTTGTGGGTTTTAACATTCTATAATGTTTTGCAGCATGAAAAAAAGAGCATGCTTTGTTTGTTTGCTGAAAATAAGTGATGAAGTCATTGCTCAGTTAAGGTTTTCATAGTATATTTGAAGGAGTTTATGGTATTCCACATTCCATCCTCTCCATAGCAGGGTACACATTATAATCCTGTTTACTTGGATACAGAACAGGTTTGCTCATCACATTTAAATATGGCACCTGAGGAGATTGATATTATTACTATTTATTTTCCCTGAGGGAGCTTAGGCATTTTCTTTCAATACAGTGTGAAAGCCAAGTTCTTATTTCTTACCTAATTTGTGACTGATGGTAGGATTGTGAGGCTATCTCACAATGCCTGACATTGTGAGGCATTTTTGAAAAATGTCAGAGGTTTACCTTCTGTAATTCTAATCTTTTAGTTGATGATCTGATTCCTGACACATATACAGGTTTTTGGAACAGTAAACTAGCAAGGATTTCAGACAAGAAGCAAGAAGATGATTGCAGTAGGATGAAAACTGTATTACTGAGGAATGATTTATTCCTTGTACTTTTTTCTTTTTGTTTCAGTATAAATGTGTTTGTAATATTAAGTATTTGGAAAAGTTACATTCTGTTTTTCAAAGCAAGTCATAATCAACATCTTCTTTAGAAATGTTTCTCTAAATGCTAAAATCATGTGTTATACTAAATACTGTACAGTGAAATTCAGACTGAAGTATAACAGACCAATAGATTCATAAATTATGGTTTTCACCAAAGATGTGGAAAGGAGTGCATATTTAGCTGAAAATAAAACTGAAAATTGGAATTCTGATGACATTTTACCTTGCAGTGTGTTTCAAATTATCTGAGTATAATCTATGTATGATGAGCAGGAATTGAACAGAATCATATTTCCTGGAGTTTTTCTCTCATAACTATAAATAGACAATTTTTGGAGGGTTTTTTTAAAAAAGACATGGAAGTAAGCAAATTGATCATTTTGCTTTTATCTCTTTTTGTAAGTACATTAGTTTCCTTTTATAAGGGGTAATAATATTGGTAATAAGTCAGAAGTAACAAAAAAGGTCATGTAATAACTGTTTTGATATTGAGCAAAATCAGTAACAACTAAAGCAGTATCTTTGTTTCCTAATGCAGATGTTGAGGTCATAATTGTAAAATTTATTTGCCTCAAATATTTCTATGAGCTTCCCAAAGCCAGGGGTTAAAATAAGAAATTTTGTGTTAAAATGATTTTTAGCATTAAGGGGAGGATGGTTTGAGCAAGACCTGTGTTAATTTTTACTGCTACCACTATTTTCCCAAAACAGTTGCTAATACTCTGTCAGCTCAATGTTTTGAAATTGGCTTTTATCATCTGTAAATGGTACAGGCTTTTTTGGGTTTTTTTTTATAATTTGCTTCTCTGGGAGTTGCTTGTTTGTTTTTAGGTCGTGTCTCTTGTTCCTTTGTGGAACATTTTGATTAGATCTAGATAGGGTTTAAATGGACAAGACAGGCAATAATGCTTGTTTTATGTTCTGATAGCTCACTTTCAGCACCAGTCTAAGTCTGAAGCCACTCTTCTCTGATTTTATGATAGTAAGACAGCAGCAAATGAACATGTACCCAAACTTTTGCAATGAGAAGAATTTTTCTGTCTGCTTAGATGAAGACTCTCAGATCCATGAGATTCTGAGTACTTTAAATATCTAACTCAATGCAATTTTACAGATTGTGTGGTGAGGAATAAAAGCTTAATCATTTTGAAAGTCTCAATGGCAACCCAAATCAACTCAGTTTGCTTTCCAGAAGCATCACCTTTCACAAACAAATCTTTATACTGTGACAATCTGTTATACGAATATAGAGAATGGTCAGCAATTTTATCAATAGTTTAGGAGAAAATATTTTCATAGATGATTGGTGCTTTTTTTTTTAACACTTGCACGGGACCTTCCTTGAGGGGCTCAGGTTTTGCAGTTCTGTTTCCAGGCGATGAGTAGTGAAGCAGATCGCCTGCTCAGAGGGACTCTCTGGGATAGCGTGTCTGTAGTTCCGTCTGAGAGGTCTGAACAATGGATGAGAGAGCAGCCTGATCTCGTAGAGAGTCGATATGTCTCACCTAAGTCCCATTTTTTCCTCACAGTTATGTTGTGATGATGTAGGTAATTGCTCTAAAACTGTTGGGACTGAATTCTTAAGCACTGAAACAGTTCATAGTTTCCAAGCAACAGCGTTGGTTTTTGACAGCTCTGTCATTAATGGGCTGCTAACAAGCTTTCCTCTTTCAACCTATTCTGTAAGAAAAACTGCAAAATTATCACATTGTCTATTATGACCTGTAAAAATTGATTTACAACACTAACAAGAGTTAAAATTCACAATTTCATGGCCATGTAATATTAAGAGGCTAAGAAGACATGAGGGTAGTTTCCTGAAGTTTTCTTTTGACTGCTGTTTAATGTGTCTTCCAAAGTTAATGCCAGACCCTTCATTTTGATATATGTGCATTGTTACTTGAAAGACAGGCAGGCATTTTCCTATTGTATTTTCATATTAAGTGACTGAGTTAAGCATTCCTTCAAAGTTACTGGTTAATTTATAAATCCTATGAAAACTGCTTAGTATGAAAGTATTCAGAAGGTGCCATTAATAGAAATTAGAAATACCTTGAAAATGGGAAGCTGTTTTCTCCTTCTGGACTTAATATTATTATATACAATCTTGTTTCTAAAATGAGATCATGGATTCCAGCTAAATATGTAATCTTATTTAATATAAAAAAAAAGTAGACATTAAAAAATCCAGTTGTAGTGTGCTTTCTGACCTTAGTCCATTTATAGATGAGTGGATTACTAGGGTTTATAAACCAGATGGGACTGACTCTTTTATGAGATTTCTAATAAGTATGAATAAAGTTATGTAATAATTATTTTTAAGTCTTTATATTGAAAAAAGAACCTTTAAATAGCCTTAAGTGCTTCAACTTCCACAGATGTTGTTTGCTTTATCTTTGCTTGTTATCTACTGGTCTTCTATCTTCCAGGTCATTGTTTTACCCAGAGTTACATAATTAGGGAGCTTATGTTTGTTTCTCTCCATGGATGTTTAATTCATTACTTATAAATATGTATTTCTAATGCCTGTAGGTTATCCACATCTTCAGTAGAAATAAGAATTTTTTTGTGCCATAAGGTAGTACAGGGCTATACCAGTGACACACAGCAGCACACATTCAGTGATTTTTAAAACTTGCAATAATTTCTGATTTTGACTGTATTAATTTGTACTTTTTTCCTCTTTTTTTAATGGTGGTCTGATTTTCACCAGACAACTTCGCTTCCACACAACATTTTTTCTTTATAAGGGAAGCAAAATTTGCAGTCCCTTGATCTGAAAAGAAAGCTGAAACTACAAAATAGGAATTGGGAAATTGTCAGCCAAAGATTAGTATTCACTTGTGCTTGTTTCCTTTTCTGAGTGCTCACTGTGGCTGTTCCCAGTTTCTGATCATGTACAGGATGTGCCAGCTTTACACTGCAGGCTGGATACCACTGTGAAAGGGGCAGGTACTGGGGGAGCTGAGTCATAGCACCACCACGAAAGAAAAGGCTTTTATTTTTCTTAGGTGTATTTTGTTTTCCCTAATTCTGACACAAATGTATGTGGCAGTGTTTTTAAAGGGAAGATTAAAGAAAGGTGGGGGGGGAATCTATACTTGGAGATTAGGGATGTATTCAGAATTTACAGAGAAAATATCTGCTAAGTTTTAATGCTTTTCTTCTGCCTTTCCTGATAGGCAATTTCACTCACCAAGCAGTTTACTATGTCTTCTGTAAATTAAATGATATTTCATTTTTCGCACATGCCTTTTGCTTGCTAAAGATCAAAGGCTAGTATCATTGTGGAAAAAGCTAAATAAATATTAATGCTTTTGCTCAAGACCACATATATAAGCATTTGCAAAGAGAAAATTTGTTTTAAAACAAAATATGAATGTGAAATGTCTTTGGAAAGAATTGTTTCTCCTAAAAACTATTCTTTGTCAGCCCCTGTAAGAGTCATCCTTTCCCTAATGAACAAGGATAACATGCAGTCCTACAACAAAATGTCAACTTATCTGTAGAAAGTCGTGTCTTCCACAAGTTTTAGCAGGGAGGCAGGAGAGGGGCAAGGGAATTCTGTGATTGTTGAACAGCTGGGGAAAATGTGTTAATGCTGAGTCTGTTGTGTCATAGCTCTTTTGTTTTGAAAACTCTGGACTTCACTGCTTGATCTTTGAATTAAATTCTTATGCCCCATCTGTGAATATGAGCAAATTGCTTTACCTCCCACTTGAGGAAGTCCTAATTCTTTAGTCCATTTTATTCCTGATAAAAGTGTGGAGTATAAGCAAAGATTCAGCATCTCACAAGCGAACACATTCTTAAAATGGAATTCTGGGGTTTTAAATAAGTAATTTTAAACCTAATAATGTCTGAAAGGAAGACTGTTTAATGTTCTTACTGTTAAAGCTTATGGGTTTTGAGACATTGTAATGAAAGCTGTGTTCCATAATCCTGTTAACAATTTTGATCCATTCTTTTTATTAAGCTCTTTAATTTTTTTCTTCCTATGATTTCTGTTTGTTGTCCTTATGGTTTTTTGTTGGTTTGCTATTGTTTGGTTTGATTGCTGGGTTTTTGTTTGATTGGTTTTGTGGGGTTTTTTGTTGGTTTGGGTTTGTTGTTTTTTTTTTTTTTTTTTGCAGGAGACAGAGGGAGGTGTTAATTTTCTTTTATTTTCCCCCGGCCTTTCATTACAGTAAAGATCAGAAGCATCACTGTAGCAAAAATGGGGAAATTACACAAATTATAATATAAAATGCTGGGATTAGGTTATTGTAAAGCAATCTTTGGGTCAAAATTTTTTGAAAAATGTTAACTTCAGAAGAAGGAAGGAACTCTTATCCGAAAAACATACAGCAGAAAGGACAAGTTTATCATGTGTGATGCATGTTGTGAAATGGGAAGAATTAATGCTCTATAAATGTAATACCTTTTTCAAAGTATGATGCAAAATTTAACATGAAATACTTTGTAAAATATTCAATACAAGTAAGTTGGATTTTTAGAATTTGTGAATACACTTACTTTTAAAGGTATTAATTTTTTCAGATTTTTTTTGTGTTTATCAAAGCAATGAAATTCAGAGTTCAGAATAACTTTATTTTCCTTTGAAGATCTCCTAGTTGATATGTTGGGGGTTCTTGCCAGCTACAGCATCACTGTCAAGGAGTTGAAGCTTTTGTTCAGCATGCTTCGAGGGGAAAATGGAATCTGGGTAAGCTGTGATCAGATGATCAGATAAAGCATTAAGTGTCATTCCATTAGAGCCTGAAGTTAACATAAACTGTCTCCCCGGACAAATAAACTTGAATTTGTTTTCTCATATTGACTGAACATATGTTCAAGAAGTATTTTTGCTAACTATTTTAAAGTTAATTTGCTCTGTTATTTGAAAACTGTCCGCTTTCCTTTGTAGCTTAGTGAGTACAAAAATGGTTGTATTGACTTTTGTGCAATTTTCTTTTTTTCACAGCCAAGACATGCAGTTAAATTATTATCAGTCCTTAATCAGATGCCACAGAGACATGGGCCTGATACCTTTTTCAACTTCCCAGGCTGTAGTGCTGCAGTAAGTTTTCAACCAAAATTCTACAATTTCAGGAACAAATAAACTCCTCATTTGCATTTCTCTTCATTTGGTTTCAGAAGTTCTTGAAAAAGAAATGAGAGTGGAAATACATGTTTGAGTGGTGTAGACATTGCATTCCACAGACTTGCAAGGCAGCTGGGTTGTTGAGAAGTTGCACTTGTGAGGATGGAATATTAAGCAGCAGATTTTGGTCTGGGGAAGTTAATGTGAAAGAGAAACCTGAAAATTCCAAAGAACAGTGTTATTTTATTAGAATAATGTAATCAATATTATATAAAGGAAAGAGTTGAGAAAAAATCAGGAAATGAACTTGTCTGCATCATCACAATTTACAGTGCCTGCTTAGTCATAAATTTTTATAAAGGTTTTTTTTTGTCTGAATTCCATCAACTGTTTCCTTTCCATCAAGGCAATGGAGATAACTTAGAATGGTGAAATTGTATTCCTTTCCAAGCCTTCCCAAGTAGATATTCTCTCTTCCATTCACTGCATGTACTTTCAAAAAAAACTCCTCTACAAATAAATTAAAGTATTGTCTACAGATTTGTAGATTGAGAGAGTAAATAAAAATAGTTAATACTAGGGAATAGAAATCTAAGGTATGGTTCCATTCTGGTATAGAATGGTAGGTATATGCTCAAGTAGAATGTGGAATTTTCTAACAGAAAATAATCCTGAGATTCCTGTTTTCTCATGCCAGTGCATGAAGGCTGCTCTACCTGCTTTTCATCCATCAGTAGCACTGATAATTTTCTTTAAGCACAAATTGCTACATCCATTCCTTGTGAACAGACTTATCAGAGTGGCAGATTGCATCAGGAAAGTAAACTGGCTGATAATCACTGTTTTACACCTGGGTTACTTTTTGCTGGATTAAGTCTTTGATCTTGTTTGATATCCAGCCTTATAAACAGATGTGTCAGCAAAATGCATAGGGCAGATTGTGTAAAGAATTAATTACTAAGTTTTGAAAGGCAAAGTTTCATTATTTCCCACTAAATTAAAACCACAGTTAACATCTTTTACAAGTACATCCACCAGCAAGAAAGGTGTTGCAGAATATGAATGTCTACAGGGATACTGCTTTGACATTTCTGGGCTTCAGAGGCAAACCCTGATGAAATTTCTCTCTTAAATTTAATTTTTTATCAGAGGTTCAAAAAAGATTTTGCAGGAGAAGAATTTTAAATATTCCTTCCTGTCCAAAGATGTGCATCTTTAATAGGAATTCTTGATTGAAATGCAGAGTCCCTTTCCTTTGATTCTTCCAGGATCTTGTTTCACATACTACTCATGATGAACTGCACACCTGTAAATCAAGAAATATAAGTTTCAAATTTACACTTCTTTGTTAGTGCCTGTTGGATTACACTATGAGGTTCTGGAGAGGATACATCCTCTGAAGTGAACCATGGGCAGAAATTTATAAAATGATCCAAAAAACAAAGCACTCCTTTAGAAGAAAGAGTGAACAGGACCTACTTCACTAGCACTGAGTTTGTTTTCAGGTGTGATGCACAAGGTTGACATTAGGCAAAGAAACACCATAGCTTTTAATCAGCATTGTAGATTTCAGGTTGGCTCTGTCTAAAGTTAAGTGTGAGCTCCTTGTGCATCCAGGACTTCAGTGGCAGTATGAAGGAGCCAAGATTCTACAGATACGCTGTTGAGAGCTGCAGGGCACTTCTCAGTACCTATTACATCTCTACCAGTCTGTGCAGGTGGCATGTTAGTCACTCCAGTTGGAGCACACTTTGTGCTTGGTAGTAGTACTACTCCCAGGTTCCCATTTGTCATCAAGTAGCTCTTCTGCTTCAGGCAGGAAACTGTCTCTCAGGAGGCAGAAACCATATCCCAAAGGTGTTCTTTGAAATGTTTAATTTTAGTTTTAACAAGGAATCTCTATTTTATGTTTTGATTAATTTGATTTTTTTTTTAAGTTTAATGGTGAGATTAATAATTGTTAGAAGCTGAATTTATAGTTTAATTTCTGAAGGAGTAGTTTTTCTTTTTGTTCTCTTAATATCGCCCATTCACAAATTTAATGTTGTGTCCTCTATTGATAGAATTTATGTAATTTAAATTATTTTAAAATAGATAGAAAAGTAATACATTAATTCAAAAGCACTATTTAAAGGGTTTTTTCTATAATTCATATTTGAAAGTTAAAGTAGATCTACAGATCTAGAATGACACAGAATTTTGCGAAGGCAAAAAGTATTTGAGAAATACTTTTAACAGTATTTCTCAAAAAACTAATTATTTGTTTCTTTTTTTCTTTCCTCTGTCCAGGCAATTGCATTGCCTCCTATTGCTAAGTGGCCTTATCAAAATGGGTTTACTCTTAATACCTGGTTTCGTATGGATCCCCTAAACAATATCAATGTAGATAAGGATAAACCCTATCTCTATTGGTAAGTAGTAGTTATGGTTTGTTCTGGCTTCCCAACAACAGTTAATCTTTCTTATCTTTTAGTCTCTGACATGCTTTGCCCCCACCCCTGCCAAATATCTGAAGGTTTTAATGACTGCTCACTGTATACAAACTCTTAGAAAATCATCTGTTCCTTTTTGCTTTGTGATTCAGAAATCCATGGACTCAATACATGTGCCTTGTAGATAAACCATAAAATCTAGTGTTGTGGTTTCTTTAGAAATTCTAAGATATATTAATTCTTAGACCTTTAAATGGAAAATGTTGTCATATTATTTGTTTATGGTGGTTAAGATTCTCAGGTGATGTCAGTGCTGCAAAATAAATCTGTTAAACTTGGAGTGCACAGTTTGCGCATTAGCTAAAGATAATAGAAAGTAGATCTATGGATATAAAAATGGTTAACTGATGACTGGTTCCCCAAAAATGAGAAAATTTTATGTGAATGTAATGTGTATAAAAGAAACTGAATATATACCGATCTCAGAAGGAAATCACAGAATCTGTCGAGTTGAAAGGGACCCATCAGGAGCATTGAGTCCAACTCAGCCCTGCCCAGGACCATCCCCATCACACCATGTGCCTGAGAGCATTGTCCAAACACTTCTTGCATTTGGTCAGGCTTGGTGCTGTGAACACTTCCCTGGGGAGCCTGTTTCAGGGCCCAACAACCCCTGGGTGATAAATCTTTTCCTAATATCCAACATAAACCTTCCCCAAAACATCTTCAGGCAGTTCCCTTGGGTCCTGTCACAGAGATTGTAGATCAGTGCCTGCCTCTTCTCTTCCCCTCACAATGAAGTTGTAACTGCAATGCGCTCTCCTCCAGGCTGAACAGACCAAGTGACCTCAGCCACTTCTCATACAGCTTCCCCTCCAGGCCCTTCACCATCCTTGTGAAGGCCCTCCTTCAGGCACTCTCCCATAGTTTAACATCTTTCTAGTATTTTGGTGCCTAAAACTGCCCCCAGCACTCGAGGTGAGGCCATCCCAGCTCAGAGCAGAGTGGGACAATCCCCTCCTTTGCCTGGCTGGCCGTGCTGTGCCTGATGCACTTCCAGACACACCTGAACTTCCTGGCTGCCAGGGCACTGCTGGCTCAAATTTGATTTGCAACCAACCAGGACCCCCAGGGCCCTTTCCAGGCCGCTGTTTCCAGCATCACATTCCCCAGCCTGTTTGTCCATCCAGGGTTTCCTCATCCCAGTTGCAGAATCCCACACTTGCTTTTCTTGAACTTCATGTGGTTGGTGTTTTCCCAGTCCTCTTATTTTTCAGTTTGTCTCTGCAGGACCTTCTTGCCTTCAAATGGGTCAACATCTCCTCCCAGTGTTCTACCATCTGCAAATGTGCTTTCATCCCTTCCAGTCCTGCATCCAAGTCATGAAATGAAAATGTTGAAAAACACAGGGTCTAAGATGTAGCCCTGCAGACTTTGCCATGACAGGAGCAATGCAAATTATTCTTATTTTTATATAATAAATTAAGTCAAGGTCTAATTAATAATTCAAAACAGGAAAAAATATGCATCTAAACTTTACACAGGTTTCAGACTTTGCCGCATGAAAGTTGTCATACACAACCACCACCAAGAGAAAGATACCAAAACAAATGTGTATTTTCTTTCGACATGATTTTTGGTCATGTAATATCTTTTTCAGCTTAGGTGAAATATGGGTAGTATAAATAACTCAAGTCTTTAAGTGAGTGCAGTGCCTTTGTGGTGTGAGACAGCAGTTACATCACATCAACCATTATGCCAAAACATTCTTAAAAATGGAAAAGAGTAGTGAATGCTTTCTCATTTGCCACATGTGAGGGAAAATTGCCACTGTTCTGTTATTAGGGACATGCTAAACCCTGCTTCAAGAATTGTGTGCTGGTTTGGTTATTTCTAAAAAATGTAATTTTAGGTATCTCTGAGGATGGTGTTGGGCAGCTGCTGACAGCCTATTAACACTTATATATTGGAATAGTATTGTAGCTATCTTACCAATTATAAATCGAGTGTGACAATCCTGGAAGAAAATTAGAAGTCTGACATCTGCATGAAAAATAAATAAGAAAAAGGCAGAGCAGTCAAATTCAAAGGGTAAGGTTCAGAATTCTGTAGCAGAAATTTTAGTAAAAGCCAACCAATATCATGTACCTAGCAGTGGGTGATGGCTGCCATGCTTATGGAATGAATAGCCATATGTTAAAAAGCAGGAATTATAGCAGGATGTTAAGGATTTTTATACATTACCAACTGACCATAAAATCCATTTCCATTGCTCTAACTGAAAGAGCTAATGTGATTTTTTAAGGATAGTCTGAACAAACAGAGATGGCAATAAAGGTGATGTGATCCCTTCCTGAAATCTTGGCAAAAGCATTGCTGGAATGCCAGTTACAGTTCAGACTTGCAGCTTCTTTTAAGAGACCATGGGTAAAACTGGTACTATTCAGAAACCCTTGGGAGTGAATTGTCCCTTGGAAAACACATTTTATAATGAATGAGATTTTTTCGTTTTTTTTTTTTTTTTTTTTTTTTTTTTTTTTTTTTTGTGTGTGTGTTTTTTTTGTTTGTTTGGTTGGTTGGTTGGTTTTTTTAATTGGAGATCCAGTGAGTAGACTGCAAAATAAGAAAATTCAGACTTTTAGTTATAGTACTATCGTCACTATCGCAATTGTAAGACATAGTAAAAAAAAAAATAATAGTAATAGTAATCCTTATCATACTTTAACAGATTGTAAGAAATGTTTCTTTAAAAATAAGGTGTAGATTCTTTGTCATGAAGAATTTAGATATTTAGGACTCGCCTATGGCACTCTCAACTGGGAAGTCTCCATCCCCTTAACCATTTTACTTGTTCCTGCTAAAAAAAAGAGATGGGTAACATAATTATTAAGTAAGGTCTTGAATTACATGTGATCAATCCAGATGCTGATTGGTTTATTGAGGGTTTTTTTTGTGTTCTTTTATTTTTAAGAGATGTTTTCTATAAGATTATGTATCAGGTTCTGTAAAAGAATTAGAAGGTGAAATGAGGCTGGTATATCGTAATTGTTTTTTGTCCACAGAAAGTCCAAATGCTTCTACAAACATTAAATGGAAGAATGGTTAAAACTTCTGAAAGTGTGTTCTATGTTTTAGTTTTACAGATGTAGAGACAGGAAGGAAAGAAAAAAAACCAAAACCATCCAAAAATCAAGCTGTCTAGTATTTTCAGACCTTCTTTTGAACTTATGATAACAGAGATAATGCAGAACAGTTGCAAAAGCCTGTAGTGGAATTCTAAAGTTAGTAGAAAGCAAATTTCACCCACACCATTCAGGCAAGAATGAATAAATACCTTATCAATAATGGTACTATGAACATAGGTTAAATTGCTCATAAAATCCTAACCTAAAGAAACTGGAATCCCTAAACTGGAATCCCACTGGTGGAAGGAAGAATGCTCTCTTGCTATGGAAGTGTAATAACATTCAGTAGCTGCTTTGAGAAACTGGCTGAAAGGAAGCATAATTGTAAAGGTTATATGAACAAACTGTAGCAAAATTGGTTTTTTTCTACAGCTGATATGGGAGGTTAATTTAAGGCTGATATGGGAGCCTTATCAGCTGATATGGGAGGTTATTTTAAGGCTCATAAAATCATATGGCTGTTGATGGTGCTGCTCTTGTTGTCTCCATGCATGTCATCTATGGATGTGGCAAGTTCTGCACCATGTAGGTAATTGGTAAGGGAACTTTGGAGTATTCTATAGACCAGTCCTAGCCTATGTTACCTTTGGCAAGAAGGAAAATATCAAGATTAATATTATATAGTATAATGTTGAGGTAAACAGAACAAATTTGAGTACTCAGCTTCTTAATTTCTCTTATATTATAAATCTAATTAATTTGGAGGAAAAACAATTCATGTTTATAAAATCATTCATTCTATTCCAAGGCAAAGAGCCATGCTAAGAAATGAGCAGTTTTTTCATTATTTCATTGTTTTCTCATGTTTGTGTGCTGAACTCCAGGAAGTTACACACTTAAGGACAACTCAGTGTTTAAAATTTCAGGAACAGTCTGATTTGACCGTAATGGAGTTAAAATCAGCCCAGTAACCAACGGATAGGAAAGGGAGAAAATTTGAAAGATGTAGACATTTCTTCAAGAGATACTCTTTATTTCAAAATGCTTTCTCGCTCTTGTTCAAAGTATTAGGATGCATTTTATACATGGTAATAATATTTTATCATGTAAAAACGTTAATATTTACAGTGGTTGGCTGTTGGTAATTTAAGAGAAACTATTATATTTGACATTTCCAATCAAATAATATAACACTGTCATAATGTAGTGAATTTTTGTATTATTTTATTTTCCTTCAGAATGTGATTCTGCTAAATGAAACTATTTTAGACCATTTCAGAAATGACATTGCAGAGAAACAGATTTGGCATTGTGAGAGTTGCAGTTACCTACTGAGAAGTTCTTTGAATGGCATAAGACCCTAAGGAGATAAATCAAAGTCTTAAACCATCTCACAGCACATTCAGTTGCTCTTATTGTAAGAGCTGTATTTTGAGTTTTATAACCTTTCTTTCATTGCACTAAATTCAGTGCTGTGGTTGTGTATTTGGGTAATTCAGATTTATGTGTGTATAGTGATATTCTTCCATGAGTGTGTTCACTGCTCCTTTTGTCGAGGGGTAGAGCTGCCTATGGGGTCATTGTAGAAACAGGATCATTGGCATGATCCAGGTTAAAAATAGCCTTCAGAAGATGCAAAGGAATGGCAGTGTTACAAAGTGTTCAGTTTTGAGGTCAGTGGTAATGGACAGCATGTAATATTTCTTTTCATTCCTAGGTTATGTCTTAGGTTTATTTAGAGAGGACATTTTACGTTTATCAAAGAAGTGCTTTCTTCTTTTCTGCAAAGAGAGTTCTGTGTAAGCCCTTATTAAAGACAGTGGCAGGGAATAATGCTCCTTTTCATCACAGCAGCTTGAGGGGAGAGAAAACTGGATACAATATAGAGAAGCAGGTGAATGAATGAGGAAGACACGACCTGAATTGGGGAAAAAATAAATACTATATATACTTCAAGACTGGAAGTAGGAACTTCTGTGCAAGGGTTCATTAGGGTGCAGGAAAATCATCTATAGGTGTTACTGCCAGTTCTATTTACTTTGTTTTTAAAAATTTTAACAAGTATCCTTTAGTAGTTTTTACAAAGGTGTCCTAAGTCATTACAAAAAAAGTAGCTTTCTAGAATTTGAGAATTTGCATGTCTTTTTTTTAACCTCCTTTACAAATGCCCTCATAGGAGATGAGTGTCTAAGCTGTGATCACCTCAGGGTATAATCACAACACCTATGTTTTAAAGTTTATTTGTTCTGATAAGATCATGGTTTATTAACTATTTTTTTTGACAATGAGCAAAGAGAACAATGTGATCCTCTCCTTAAATTATGCACACTTATTGACTTAACTGTAGGCTTCTGAAGATGGAATAAGTTTCATGAATATGAAATTTTTTCTGTGTTAAAATGAAGATTGTCTATATGTAGTAGGGTAGACTAAAAGTATACTATCTCAGCAGCTATAAAAGAAGATGAAATTTGAACTTAGTCTTTGCGTGTACCTTTCATGTCTTAAAATTCCTAGGAAAAAACTAGTCCAACTGTTTGAAGAAAATATTTCAACAAAGAAACCATTTAAAACATTATTACTAATTATTATAATATTAATAATTATTATTAGTATTATATTATTAGTAGTATTATAATTTTTATAATATATAATATATAATAATGTATAATAATATATATTATAATATTATTAGCTATATATTATTATATATAATATATAATTATTATATATATTATAATATTAGTATTATAATTTTACTAATTATTATTACTATAATATTACTAATTATTACTAATTATTATTATAATTATTAATACAATAACATGTAATTATTTTATAAGTTAGCTACATAAAGAGAATTAGTAAGCTACAGGACTTTGTACAAATACTCACAATTAGTAGGTTTTTTTCTTATATTTGCAAAGCTTAATTTCAGAATTTACAGATGAAATTCACCATCCAGACCTGGTATTTCAGTCATTGGTTATTTATTAAAATTCTAGAAGTTGTATACACTGTGCTCCATATTATTAAAAGCAAACTGCTCTTCATTGTACTGAGCTTTTCAGAAGTGATTAAGCAGCATAACTGTAGATGTGGACTTGCCATAATGTCATTCATGAGCTTTCACCAGTTACCTTTGCAAAGTGTTTTTTTAAGAAGTCTAGAATTTCTTTTTAAAATGCTTTTGATTTCAAATATTAAATGAACGAGCTTTCTGCTTTATCTGTCTTTATGATATTTGTCACAAGAAAGCTTGGAAATCCTTGTTAAACTGACTTTCCTAAAATTTCAGTCCTTTATCCATTTGACAAATGAAAATAAATCCACAACTCAGAAAATTCAAACTTTGTATATCATTAGCATAATTTATTAATGTCTTGAAAAATAATTCTCGTGTATTATAATTATCTTGAATCCAAATTTGTATGTCATATCAGCTGCATTGTTTCCTGAAACCCCCAAAACTGCAAGGCATCTCACAATTTTTCTGTAATGAATATTTTTCCACAACTTTATTCAGATGCATTATTTTAAATTATGATTAATTAAGAAACTGAGGGTGAGACGTGATAGACATAATATTTACTATCTTGTATTCTAGGGAAAAAAAAATACTGATTTTTAAAATGTAGCTTGGAATCAATTAAGTGCTGAAAGTGAGTAGCTCTCCAGAAAGAATGGTGGAAGAAAATTAGATTCACTATTCTGGGTACAAATTTATTTTCTTTTTCACGGCAGATTAAAGTAGTATTTGGACCTTTTTACTATAAAATAATTCCTCTTTTTCCAATTTAATTCTTTCTTTTCAGTTTCCGCACTAGCAAAGGTGTTGGGTATTCTGCTCATTTTGTTGGCAACTGCTTGATAGTGACATCCTTGAAGTCAAAAGGCAAAGGTTTCCAGCACTGTGTGAAGTACGACTTTCAGCCACGCAAGGTAAGCAAAGTGGTGTTTGCAGGAAGGAGGAGCACTGAAGGTGTGCTGACTAAGGGGATTTATCCCTTCTGGGAGCAGGGCTAAAATCCCCTTAGTGCTATGGTATTAATCATAGTTCCTCGTTTATAAGTAAATGCTCTTGTGTTCATGCAGAGTTACAGTTCAGAATAAATTCAAGAGAAATGTAATAATTTATAGTGTGACGCTTCTATAAAGTCAGCATGTTTTTCAAAACTACTGCTTAAGTGGCTTCAGATAGAGATGAATTGTGAGTATTTGTAGAATGGCTACATTTAATTACTTAAATATCTTCATTCTGTTTCTGAAAATTCTGTACTTGGTAACTGTTGCCAAGGTCTTGAAAAATTTTGCTGGCAATGCTAGAGTTTCATTATCTGATGCTGTATGATATAATGCTCTGAACTTTCTTCCATTTTAGTGCTGTTTTAGGATTTCTCATTTTTAGTAGTAAATCTTGATTGCACCTCTAGATCATTTTAGTGTTTATTTCTACCCTATGCCTACTAGTCCTAGGGGAATGATGATTTTGTGGCCTTCAGTGTTGCAGTTAGTTGACTGAAGCATTGACTTTTCTGTACAGCAAGCATTATGTGTTTTGTCGCTGATATCAGTCTTGTGTGTATTTTGCTATGAAGCCCATTTCTATTTTTTATGGGTTTAGAATTTGTATATTGAATTTCAGTGCTTGAATTTATTTTTTTTTTAGAAACCAATCTCTTAGGGAGGGAATGCCTTTGTTCACACATCAGCTTAATGTTCCACTATTTCTCTTGGTGTGTATTTGTGGTTCAAAATCACCAATTGTAATTTTGTCATGTAGCTTTGAGGTCATTTGTGGTTTTCTTAAAACAAAGTAATGTCTCTCTCTAGCATATCACTCAGGGTTGTATAAAGCTTTATAAACACATATCTGCTGAATCTACTGGAGTGAATCAATTCTGTTTATCACAGTTTTCCAATTTTATAGCCAGAAAAGTATCTTGATGACAGTTCAGTTTTCATTTAAAATATCATCTGAATCTAATGACAAATGTAACTGTTAACTTTTGTATTATGGTATGGGTAATAACCTCTTGGGATCTAGCTGATCTTTACTTGTTGATGAGGAAGTAGTCTATCTTACCAAGAGATGCTTTTGGTAATTTTTAATACAAAAATGACTAGTTTTCTTTGTGCCAGCTCATGAAAAATTTAGCTTTTGCTGTTGCTACTCAAAATGACAAATTCTGAAATACTGGTATCTGTGTATCTCATTATATGAATGCCAGTTTCAATTCAAAGTCTGCTGATCTGCTGAAGTGCATAAAAATATAACTCCCATGTTAGCTTTACATATCCCAAAGTTCATGCTCCATACAATTTGAGTCATATGTTAGCTTTAGAAAGTATTTTAAATAAATATTCTGGAATATATTTTTGAGTTGTTTAATATATGTTTTTTCATCATTAACTTGTGTTCACATGCCTTTGTTAAAGTACGTAATGCATAGTGAGGAAATAAAACCTGTCAAATATAATTCCTGGCCCTAAAAATCAAAACTTATCCTGTTTTACATGCAAATTGATTTTCTTCTTGTTGTTTAGATATGACATTGGCTTCTCTGTACAAGATTTGAATGTGTAGATACATATTAAAAAATGTGTAGTCATTTATAAAGCAATTAACTCGAGAAATGTGATATTTTGCCATCAGATGTACCATTCCCTAGACATTTGCTAACAGACACACACATTTCAGCAATAAATTTTGTCAGAATCATCATCCTCAATAAACTTCTAAATTATGTGGCTTGAAGGTTTTTAAAAAATTTTGGTGAATCACAGTAAAGTAACAAATTCAATTTATCTGGTTAAAAGCTTTATGTAGACAGATCAGAGTTGCTCTGTTCACGTGAAGGTCTTCCTGCTATGTCATATGACACTATTCACAGTACAATATGTAATATTAATGTATAACTTTAGGTCTCAATTGGTGTATTTTATAATATTGTAAAAGCAAGCATTTATAAAAATATGTGGAGAAATTTGGTTATCATATATTCAAATAGAAAATGTGGGTGTGGTATAATAGCCTGATGTCTCAACAGAGCTAAACTAGCTTTGGTGATGTTATGTTTAAAATGTCTATACTGCTTTTTTGAGACTCCAAATTGACATTTTGTGTAGGTAACTTCAGTGTTTTTGCTTCCTTGAGCTTCAGCCTCAGCATCAAGTCTTGTAAAACTGGAACACGAAAGCAGCATAGTCAGGAGCAAATACCTTTTTTGTGTGTGTTTCTAACTGTGAACATCTTTACTGACTGTAGCAGAGACAGAAATAAGTTCCACATCCTGGAAATGCTTAGTGTATGATGCCTCATCTCTCTGATTGTGCTGTCCTATGGAATAGGAATATGACTTGGTGGGAGCAGTTGGTGACTAAGCTTGACAGGTTTCAGCAATAAACAAAAAATGCATAGTGAAGGGTCTTTTAGTACTCCCAAAAGAAGCTGTTGTTATAGCAGAGGGAGGAGAAAATAATATGGGGAAGAAAACTGCAGGATGAATGTGAAGGAAATTTGTACTTCTGACTTTGAATATTAGGGGGAAAAAGGATTTTTTTTTCCAACGAAGAGTTCAAGAAAAAATATGTGTGAGATCATCGAACTTGGTTTGATTCATTGTGTGGTAGCAAAGTGCTGCCTTTCCTTCTTAAAAAAAGGGTTTGCTAGTGCTAGAGAAATTGCCCAAATACAGAAATTTGCAAAAACACCCATTAATTAAAAAGTCCAATAAACTGCTTAAAAGCTCTTTATAATGTACCTGAGCACAGATAAATAGCAATGTACAGACCAGTGTAAGTAAAACTGAGTTTTTCAAGAAGTTGAGGTTGAATCGGAATTGGTATTTTTTCAGAAATGGTTTTAAAGCGTTCTGAAAGAAAAATCACAGACAAAAAAATTATGTTTTTGGGGGGATTTTATTTGAGGATGACAGTGAATCACAAAAATTACTTTTTTCATGGTTCTTTGGAAAAAAAAAAAGTTTCCATACATGACTACAGAAGCCAAAGCTGGAGCAGTACTTCTTTATTCCAGCATTGCCCAATAAATCTATCTATTGGAAAGCCAAGAAATGAGATGCTCAAAAGTATTGTTGTATGATCAGCATTTTTCTACCCTCTGTTAGTTGTATGTTTAAAGGAGGGAAAAATGAAAAAAAAAATTTAATACCTGGAAACAGATGTGTAAAAATGTGTTCTCATCTCTATAGCTATTATACACCTATAAGAGAATACAGCTCAATTTGACGACTACTGTAATGCTTATTGTCAAAATGTGTTTTGCTGCATGCTGTTTTGTTTGTAACTTTGTGCTTTGTCTAATTTTAAAATCAACATATGAAAGCATCTACTTTTATTTTCTCTGACAGAGAGACAGTTTTTTATATTAATAAGCTCTCTGTCTACTTATCCCAGCTCAGGAAGAGAGTCAACAAGCCCCTAGGGTTGCAGAAGTTCTCTACTTTGGAGAAAAGGGACTTTTCTGAACATGGAAATCAAAATATATTAATTGAAAAAGAAAGAAAGAAATGGATGATGATGAAAATATCAATTATTATTTCAAATTATTGGAATACAAAAGGCTATTTTTAAGACAAGGTGACATTTTCACAGAGTCAATTGGGTTAGAAGGGGATGTGTTGAGACTGGCTGGTCTCTCCCCCTGCTTGCAGAAGAGACTCTTAAATTAAGTTGCTTTGGATTTTGTCCAGTTATGTTTCAAATGTCTCCAAGCAAGAAGACTCCACAGTTCTTCTTGAATTTATTTGTCATGGACATCATGATTCCAGTTAAATAAGTTATGGGAAAGATTACCATAGTAGTAAGTGGAAGCACTAAATTACACTGCCTTCTGTGTTTGACTATTTAATGCATTTTTAATGATATGACAGTTGTCCAAAAATTGATGGAATGGTAAAGAAGAGAGGAAAAATATCAAAGCAGACAATCAGGATCATGTCTTAACCTGGGCTGTAAAATTTGCTATTGAGATTTTTTTTCTGTTTATTTAATAATTTCTGATAGACAGAAATTTTTGCTGTGATGCAAAAACAGAGGTTGTGTGATATGAATTTGTTAAGGTACGAGCACATAGCTCCAATTTCCTGCCAAAACTCAGCTGTGTTTTTTTACAGAACAGTGTTGAAATTAAATTGCACTGTTGACATTAAATTGTATGTGTGCATTTTTGCTTCTAATGCCATAAAAGAAAGCAGGTAGGTACATCATTGCATTTAGGCATAGTTCTATTGACTGGACTTGAAGTCCCAATGACTTGAATTTTAATTTTACGTGTTTACGAGGGCTCATCTTTTTGTGCAAATTTATGAGATTGGTCGCCCTTTCTTTATGCCATTCATTAACTTTGTTTTATAGCACAGAACCTGCCCCTGTGCACTGACTTTTCCTCTCTTTCCAGTGGTACATGATAAGCATTGTTCACATCTACAACCGGTGGAGGAACAGTGAAATACGCTGCTACGTGAACGGTCAGCTGGTATCCTATGGTGACATGGCCTGGCATGTTAACACGAATGATGTAAGATTTTATTGGTTTTCCTTTCTCATCACTTTTCATTTTAAGGTTAATTCAAAAAGAAAAAAAAGTGTTACCTTTTTTTCCCCTCAAGATATTTGCAGATTTTCTTTTACAAGTGTCTTTTCTATTAATTCTTATTCATCTGCTTATTAAAATGTAATATTATTGACTTTTTGAGTTTGTGTATACGTGTTGTCACTTTCTGTACCTTTGACTTTGGAAAGTTTGAGAGCCTAGACCTAATGAAGAGGCAAATATTACTCTTTCTGGCTCAGAGTTCTGGCTGTGGAAGGCAGACAAAATTATTTTCTTGTTCTTTGCCTTCAGCTAAATCTGTGATAGAATTTCTGAGGTTCTTGGTTCATCAACTTACTATGCTTTTGTTATTTTTTATTTATAATATAGTTCTCATTTCTTTCTGACTACTATAAGGGATAAAGAAGCCTTAGGGAAAAGAACTGTCTTTTGCTAAATTCTAGAGGCAAAATAGGATTTGAAAGGGAGAGCTTAAATATTACATGTTAATTAATGTAGGAGAGCTCTGCCTTCCAAAGTTTCTGATTTCTATTCTTTTGGGTTTTCTGGTAGCATTTTGACTTGCAAGAAAAGGCTAGCCTTTCAGTTTTTGCAGAGCATGGTGTCTCCTTGGTAAGATAAAAATTTCCATGGTAGGTGAAATGCAATGCCTGAAAAGCCAGCTGAGGTCTCAGAGGATCTGGTCTGGATTATTGGTTATATGGTGTGGGGATCAGTAATCCTTAATGACAAATGCTTAGCAAAAGGAGCTGCTTCTTCTACTTCTATTTTCTTCAATGAATTCTTTTTTACTTTCTCATGCAAAAAAGTACTATTTTTTCTTAAGGTGAAATTGGTTTGCCAAGATTTAGATTATTTAAATCTTAAATATGTGCTAAGGGTTTTTTTTGTCCACAGGATAACAGTCTAAGCTATGGAAGACACTAGTTATCATTAGCTATGTATTTTTTAATAACAAAAATCTGTTCTGTTAATAGTAGGAAGTAGAATAAAAAGATCAAGAAATTCAGGAAAGTTATGTGAATACAAATGCGTAAAATACATAAAGGAAAAATAGAGGAGTGTGTACGTAGGCTTCTTACTATTTTACATTACCTAGGAAGAGAAGCTCTTCTTTTAACTATATTAGAATTTTCTTTGAATTGTTAGAAGTATTCCCTTGAAAAGTCTTGAGCAATTATCCAGGCCATTTGTTAACATCTGCCTTCATACCCTTACACTTGGATATAATTTTAGTCTCCTGGAAGATGTCAGTGTAATACTTTACCGTAATAGTGTTGGAGGAAAAGAAAACACTACGTACATCAGGCAATAATTTTTCTTGCTTTATATCCCATGTTGAGCATAAGAATTTATGTAGTTTACACTGATAGATTTAACAGTACAAGTTCTGAAAACAGAAGGGGTCAGGAGCTGCGTATTGACTAAGTGCATCTGACTGTTCAGTCTTTTTTAGGGATGAATATTGTAATATAATCAAGATGTAGTGTTAAAATTGCTAAATGTACTGATGACAAGATTTTTCATTTGCTCACTATGTCAAATCTATCACTGAACAATAAGTATTATGATTAAACATATTTTTAGACTAGTAAAACATTCATTACATTTACATTATTGAGTTTAACGTTAAGGAACTGAATTTAATATAATTTTTTAAGTATAAGTTTTGTCATGGCAGAGATTACAAATTTATTTTATTTTTTTCCCTGACTGATTTTGCATTTCCATTCTCTAATGTTTTTGTGAGGGCTTTTTCAGTATCAGAAATTTACCTCTTGTATCCAAGCAAGAAGTGTAGAAAACCTCAGTCTACCATTTTCATATGTAGCCTGGGAGATATGGAAGTAAAGATAGAGGGGGTAAAAACAGTGAAACTCTTAAAAAAAAGCTTATCTATTAATTTGTCTTAAATTATTTTTTCTTGTATTTCTTACAATTTATTCTTATTTATACAAGGCCATGAATTTAGTAGGTTCTTAACTATTTCTGTAATGTGGCCAGGCAGATATAGGGTGTTACATGATGTACTCATTATAGGTTCAGATCTGCATTCTTCACAAATATATATTGAATTAAGAGAACTGTTTTCATTTTATTGAGCCTCCATGTATTAAATATTTGCAGTATGCTTTACCCAAATGTTAGAGGGGAGATACAACTTTGGATGAAAAAGGGGAAGACAATATAAACATTTTTGTATTAGCTGTTTCTATTTTCAATGCTGCTGATTCTTTGTTTTTATATAGCCATTTTTGGCTCTGAATTCATTAATACTATTTAATGAAATATAAAATCATATAAGTGCCAATCTTTATTGTTTTCATGTCCTATACAACATACCGTGGCTAGTGATAAAAGACTCATTGAGCTTATATTCCAAGGGGTAAATATAGCTTGAGATTATGGCAGAAAGGTGAAGTGACATGCATGGCAAGGTATAACTGATGCTTACAGATTGCTTGGCATCTGGAACAGAAATGGACAAAATTACCTGGAAATCAGGAGTTATCTCTCCCCTCCAATTAAAAATAATGGAAACACCTAATCAAGAATGAAGTGCCAGAAATGGGAAAGTGTAAACTGGGAAGAATGAAAAAAAGGAAATTACTAGAGGCTAAGAAGCCTAGATCGTAACTATAATTAGAACTCAGAATCTGTTGAGAGCTACAATAATTGTTGTGCAATTAATGGTCACTAGAGGAATCTAGGAAAATACCCTTAAAATGAGCAGGAATGTAGTCTCAGAATATTTGAGTATCAACTAGGAAAAAGGTGGCATCCCTACCTCAGACAAGTTCCTCAAATAACCATTGAAAAGGGCAATTGCTCAACATTAATTGATGTAACATTTTCTGACAGTAATGGCACAGTGTCATGAAAGCCTTCAAGGCTAAGCAGGACTTGAATAAAGTAACTGATTTTTTTTTTTTTTAATTTTGCCACTAGGTTTACCAGGAGTCAAAGGAATCTGTTTAACTCATCTTTTGCACTGTGCATCCTGAATATGACTTTGTGAATCAATTTTCGTGTAGAGGTTTTGCGAAAAGTTTTAAAATTTTGTCAAAATTGCTTAAAAGAATAGAAATTCCAAGGGGAAAAAATTATAAGAGGTAAATCAAAGGAGGATAATGACAGACAAAATCCTGGATACTTCTTCCCTCACCTGTTTTTAAAGCTGAGCTCCAGATCTTTGTCTGTCCTTACACCTGAGCCCCCTTTTCCTTGTTAACAGCCTATCCTCCTAGACCAGTTGCTGTTACAGTTCACTGTATTTTATTTTGTTCTCTAAACTGACAAAAGTTTTCCTCAAGGTAAAACTCAGCAGTTAAGCCAGATGAAAAAGCAAGTTTCCTACTGCAGGTTCTGTTGGCTCAGCTCAAAAAGTGATGTCAGACCCTTGTTCCTGTTCAATAAAACACCTATGACTCAAGGAAGCTGAGAGAATAACTTTCAAAGATCCTTGAGCTTCTTCCTGTTGTCCTTTTTTTGCTGCATCATGTTTTCTGGTTTCTCAGGTGTGTGTTCTACACAGGTTTTTTGGAAGCACCAGAAAACTTCACCAAATCCTTGCAAAATAGCCACAAAAATCACTCCTAATCTGAAATAGTATGATGTGGACAGACAGAAAGGCAGGGATAGTTAACAGCAGAAGGGAGGGATAATTTTTGGAAGAAAGAATGGAAAATAACAACTCTTGTGTGTATAGAATAAGACAGAAGAGGATTTAAGGTCAGAGGAAATCATTATAGGCTGTGGTCAGAGAGGGAAAATATGCAACACCTGCAAATTAGAAAATCTCTATTTGTTTCCTTTTTGCCTTCTAAAGGTGTTTAGCTCTATTGGCACCGCAGTAAAAGAAGAAGCTATTCCAGCATGTGTTCTTGTGTATTAACAGTAGGAGCTCTGAGTACAATTACCCAGAGGAGGTTCAAGTGTGTCAGGTTCCTAGAAGGCAATAGGGGGGATTATTTGGTGCTTGAATGTACTATTCTCATTTTCTGTCTTGTATGTTTACCAATTAATAGAAAACAAATCCTACCAGCCAGTCATAAGGACCTCTAAAACACCTAATGCTACAGTATTCAAAATTAAGTTATTCACCACAGGGTAGTAATAAAGAATTGTTAATGATCAGTTTATCTTTTTAATTCCAGTCTCCCTTTATTTGTGGCTTTAGTAGCTGTGCATTAATATTATTTCTTTATTAACTGCCTCTTTCTGATACAGAGCTATGATAAATGTTTTCTTGGATCTTCGGAGACTGCTGATGCAAATAGAGTGTTCTGTGGCCAGCTTGGAGCAGTATATGTGTTCACTGAAGCACTTAACCCAGCACAGATTTTTGCAATACATCAGTTAGGACCTGGATATAAGGTAATACCGGATTTTAAAAGCATAAAACTGGAAAAATAAAATTATTGAGAGATATAGTTGGAAGATATGTGAAGCATGTGAATATTCCTTATAGAATCACTTAGAATTTTTTAATGTTATTTGCTTTCAGCAACATAAGGCTATTTTTTCAAGTATCCTAGCTAACCCTAATTTTTTACCATCTTTTTGAAAGACGAAGGTTTTGTTTAAAAAATAGCTGAAATATGTTTGTATGGGAAATTAATTACTTTGAGTCATAATCAGATTAGAGAAATTTTGTATTTGGCGCACTAAATAGCAGAGAAATAACTTTCTTCTCTACTGTTTGTGTTTAAAATCTTGAGTTAAAGCAGATTAACATTCAACAAGACATAATAAAACAATTTTGTTCAAATGCACGGTTTCACACAGTCCTGATAAGGTAAAAGTTGAGCTTTTTCTTTAGTCATGCTTTGTCACTGACATCGAGGGGAAGATTGGACAAATTAATGATGCATGCATAAACTTAGATCGCTGGTCAGATACGTGTCTTGGAATGGTTTTGTATTGTATTATTTCATCAAGAACACAGATACTTCATAGAAATCTGCAGAAATGCCTTTGTAGATAATACTTGAAAATTCATCTAAGCCTAGGTAAACAGTAATGAATTTCAGTTTATACTATCTGATATTCCCAAGTTTTCTTTTTTCTAATTTTTGAAATTTGTAGTTTCATCCAAAGTAGTCTTTCAGTTTTTCAATATATATCATGTACTCTGAAAATAAAAACTTTTAAAAGCCGTAAGTAAAAATCAACATTTATATTATAATAGTACTAATTTTGTGTGTAGAAAATGCATGCTCTTCATCATTTGATTACAGCTAGTACTTGAATGACAGAATCAGATGGAAATATCTTTTATGGTATGTATCTGTGTAGGGTGAATAAGTATATGTATATCAGGATTACTTGGAGAAGTAGTGGTCTACTGCCAATAGTTTATGACAGTTTTTGAAACTAAAAATATTAAGTCAGTTATGAAAAGTCCATCATCTGTGCTAACAAAGAGTATTTTATTCCAAACTTTATACACTAATTTTTTTAGGCAAATATTTTTTGGTCATACAAAAGAATTTTTAATCTTATACTTAATAACAAATGTAGGAACCTTTATGAATTTTTTAAATTAATAAAGGATTCCAGTATGCAGAAACATACTGGAGTGATATCAAACAGGAATTAGTCTTTCATGTGTTTCAAGAAGTGCAAATTATTATGTAATATTTTCTGATTGTTGAAGGGATTGATAAGGATATGAGCTTTCATCCCAAATGACATTTTCAATAGTTACTGCTCTAACCTTATTACAGTTGTCAAATTGCCCTACTTGATTCATAGGCTTCCCTTAAACTGCATTTCTGCACACATGTAGCTTCTTAGTGATTTTTTTTAAAAAATGTCATCTATATTTAATATTTTGCTGAAATTCTTCTTTCATTGTGTCATGGTTTTGGATTTGGATTATGTACACAGAACAGTTAATGCCCCCTTGCTCTCTGAAGGAATTTTCTTCCTTGTCTAAAAATATGGATATATATTTTATTATTTAACACCAGTTAAAAAGAACAGGCTCCCACAGCAGTACCTTGGATATAACATTTATTTCTTTGACTTTCTTATTCCCCCCAAAAATAAGACAAAACAGAAGACTTTTTTGACCCTTTTCCAACACAAGATCTACTCACAATCGGAAAAGAAACCCATGTCTTTTCATTTAGAGATTTCAGGGCACCAACTCTAGCTTTCGCTCAAAGCCTGCCTGTTTCACTTCTCATTTAAGGTTATTTCTGTAAATCCTTTCAGATTCTGTTCTGGTGCAAAGGTGCCCCAGTTCAGAATACTTTAGGTGGGATTTAATAGTCTAAGGAAGCCTCAATTGACATATAGCTTGTTTTCCTGAATATTAGCGATCATGTTCTTGCTCTTACTCAACTTGCTGATGCAAACTGGCCTTTCAGAAACTTTTCTTAAGCAGTTCACTACATTTCCTGTCCATTCTAATTGTTAGTACTCTTAGTGTATGGGGAAAATCAGCAGTTCAACCCTTCCTAAAAAGACCCCAGGTCAATTGCAAACTCCAGTTGTGCCAAACTATTCTGCCAAAGAAGGATTATTCAAAATAGTTGAGATTTTTTCAAAATATCTTCATACAGATCTTTTTTGCCTTTCTAACACAGTATGTGGCAGTTCCTTTGATTTAAAATTCATACTTTAGTCCATCATATCTGAGAATCTGATTCTTTAGGGGAAGTGACCATTCCTCTATCTACTTTGCTCATGAGAGGGGACTATGCTTTTGCCTCTCATTCAGCTCCTCTCACAATCATTCATAATGCCCCTAGTCTACCATGACTGCCATTAAAACCTCTGGAAAATAGAGAAATCTGCATAATCTACATGCATACAGGAGAGTTTGCACATATCTGTTAATATACTGAGTAAATAATGTTGTGGATGACACCAAAGCCACAAAGTTCAGGAAAAGTGAGAGCTTGATCTACAGATATAAATGAATCTGTTGCACCTTGTCCCCGTCCTGTTCTGTGGTGCAGGTAGAAACAACAGGTCTTAGGACTGACTAGAGAAGTCCTTAAAATAAGTCTTACTTATTATGTGTATCAAATAGTTGTATATTTATATATAATGCTCATATTATTTATTGCACGTGACATGCTTGTACAGAGTATAGTAACACAGAAACAGTTCTTAGTCCTTCCATGCTGATCTTGCTCAGCATGTTCTTATGAGTGCATTTGGTTATAACCAGCATGCCCTAATATAAAAATTTATTTGTTAAGCAAATAGATGTTTTAGTTTGAAATACTACATTTTCACTTGTAGCAAAAGGCTTTCTTTAAAAAATAAAAGGTTACATTGTGTGAGGAGCAATAGTGAGAAACTGACACTCTTAGTAGCTATTGCAAAGAAATTACTCATAATCAAATGTCAAAGGGGAAGAGAGGAAATACACTGGCAATAGAACTATATGATTTGTCTCTTCCCCATTAAGTCTTCCCAAAATAATCCATAATATATCTTGGAATTTGAAACTATTTTTAGTAGAAACATATTACGATTCAATATTTGCATACCTAGGTTTTATCTTTGATAAAACACACTCATTTTGATCATTGGCATTGCTAACAGGACTTTTAGATACTCTGTAGATCCTTTCAGTTGTTGGAGATTGAAGAAAGAAAAAGGAAATGAGAGGAGCATCCTTGCTCTCACTGTGCTTTCCCTGCTGCCCATCCCTGTTCCCAGGCAGCAAGGAGAGGAGAGCCCGTCTGTGCTGGGATCCCAAGGGGCTGATAAACACAATGGAGGGGCAGGGGAGGTAATGTGAGAGGAAGAGATGCATCTGATACCAGTGTTTGCTGCTATTTATAAAGGGATGTTTCTCAAAGCCCTGTTCTAATAGCCCTGTCAAACCTGTGCCACTCCTCCTAGCCCTCCCATAGGCATTTCAAAGCGAGTTATCAGATCATTCCATATGTTGCTTCAGAGTTTGTTTTTGATCAGTGCTGCAATAATGATCTTTTTGTCACATAAGGTTGGATTAAGAATACAGTAATTCATGAACACAGACACAAAACAGCACCAAAAATTCAGATTTTCTTAAACCAATTATATAGTACAAGAAAATATTTTATGCACAATTGCTGAACCTACAAGGGCAATATGTAGTGAATAGTAAATAAAAAAAGCTGCAGTCTTGCTGCTAAAGGAAGGGGGAGAGCTGCTGGTATTCAAGCAGTTCCTGATCAAGCACAGATTATTTTACTGGAGAATACAGTGCTGGAGTAATTCTCATCTCTCTCTGTTACTTCCTATTCCAGTAGGAGCCACAAACATACTTTATATGGATCCTGTATATGCATTTTTACCTTATATAGAATTTTTTAAATCCATGGCTCTTTCTTTGTCCTGATGCCCTCACACTTCTTGTGCCAGACCTCAGAGTTGCATATGCACAACAGCCTCTACTACCATCCTGTGGATGTATTTTCCCAAGTCCCCAGTACAGTATACATGTACTGAATTTCTTTTCTTGTGGATCAATGCTAGTAATAAAGGGGTATCATATGTCAGAATTTTTAGCCTCTCTTTACCTTCTTTTACAATAATCTTATAGATTAGGAGACCAGAATTTCCAATTTATGATCACTTTGGTTAGATGATGACAGAATATTTCTTTAATTGTTTTTTTCTGCTAAAAGTGTGAGGCAGTATAATGTTCATTCAAAACTTATTTGTGTCTGACTTTCAAATAGTGATTTTAAATTCTTGCAGCATATTAAACACTGCCATTGAGGAGGTAGAATAATGTCAAAATTTGTGTATGAAATTGATTTAACCTAACTGGTTTAGAATCCTGCAAGATTTCATGGTCATGAAATGGTAAGATTTTGTGTTGAAACACCTTGACTTATTTAAACAGCAAAGTTATGAAAAACTCAATATATGAGCTTTGTAATCTGAAAAAAACTGAGAGGCATGGAAGATTTTCAGAGTAATAAGTTTTCATGTGGTAAAACATTAAAATATAGAACAAGCATGATGTAGATAGATGTTTTTGGAAACAAGTGAAATCACTAAATTGTTTTTCCTCTGCAGAAAGTGCGCAAAGATTTCTATGTATAGTTAAAATGCCCTCTGAGGTGAAATGTTACCTTCCACAGGACAAATCTGTAATCTGTAGCAGTCATTTCCTGATAAGTGAGATCTAGGCAGCCATATCAACAGAGAGCCAGCTCTCATGTTCTGAGCATAATATTCCTTCTTTGGGAATTTCTACTTCAGTAAGTAGTGTAGCACAACAGGAACATATTTCTGGATTAAATCATTTAGTGCTGAGGACTGAGTACTCACAGACTCTTATATCGGTGTTTTTACTTTGGATTCGTTGTAGTCTCATCCTTTGGGCTGAATGAATATCACCAATTGCAGGATATTTGAGTTTCAGCCTGAAAGAAGTCTCTTTGGTTCTGAACAGCTTTGTAGTTTGAACAGAGTAAATAAGTGGGGACCACTGGGAGTTTCCCTACAAAACACACTCTTAACCCAAATACAAATAACAGAATCACAGAGTGGCTGAAGACATAGGAAGCAACTGGAACCTGGAGGTCTTCTGGTCCTCCCTGCTCAAAAAAGGTCACCCAGATCCAGTTGCCTGGGACTATCTTCTGGCAATTTTTAAATAAATCCCGAGACAGACTCTGTCACCTTGCTGGGCAGCTTCTCAGTGAAAAAGTGTTTTCTGATGTTCAGAGGGGAGCCTTCTTTGTTCCAGTTTTGCCCACTGACTTGTGTCATACCACTGGGCACCACTGAGAAGAATCTGACTCCGTCTTCTTTTAAACCTCCCTTCTGTTATTTATAGATGAGATCCCCTCTGCTGCTTCTTTTGTGCAGTTTGAAGAGTATGAACTCTCTCAGCCTTTCCTCATATGAGAGATGCTTCAATCCCTCCATGTCTAGTGGCCATTCATTGCATTCTCTCCAGTAAGTGCCGGGCTCCCTGTGGGAGCCCAGAACTCCAGGCGTGGCCTCACCAATACTAAGTAGAAGGGAGACAACACCTTCCTCCACCTACTGGCAGCATCCTTCCTAGTGCAGCTGAAGATATTATCCTTCATTGTCAAATGCAGACTGAACCACAGATTTGCCATTTACATGAGTTTGCCCTTCCAGGCCCTTCTGTTATGGTGCCTGTGTCTGATACCTTTTCAGCATTGCAGCCTCCCTTCTCCCAGACATCACCGAGGCTGGGACAGTGCAAGGTTGAGACAAATGTGCTCCAAGAGCTCTCCAGCAGCTTCAGTCAGGTGGCCAGCCTGCTCAGCTTCTGGCCCACATACAAAGGGGTGCAGTCAGCAGACCTTTTATTGCTGTGTCAGTAACTTGAGCAGATGGGCTTTCCCACTGTTTTGCTGTAATCAAAAGAATTTTTTTCAGGGTTTCCAGCAGCCCTGAGAGCTCTGAAAAGGCTGGATGGGGTTTATAGGCTTACATCAATAGTATGAACCTCTGATTTGTTTGGAAAGAGAAGCCAATAGCTTATAAGTTGCCTGTTTTAATTCTAGCATTGATAACAAAAACCCCAGTGCTGATACTTCCAATAGCGTCAGAGAAAGAGGAGATTGTGGGAGAAAGGACATATTTGGTAGGACCAAAGGGATAAAGAGAATTGTGATCACTATGCGCAGTGAAAGCAAGGGAAATGATTCATGTATAAGCTCAGAAATAAATTATTTTAGACTCAGAAAATATTTTAGCGGTAACATTTTATGTATGTATATATTTACACACACACACATATATATATATACTTGTATCTTCATTTGCAATAAAATTGTGGTCATTTCTAATAAATTTGCTTTCCTTGTATCAATACAGCACTGTACTGTGTTACTACTAATTAATTGGTTTTTTGCCACTGTTAAATGATTGTTATATGCCAAGTAGATCTTACAGTGCTTTGCAGAAAGACAAAAATCTATTTTCTTGTGCTTTGTTGATTTTTCAGTGTTGCCAAAAAACTTAATTTTAGATCAGATGTGAATCATGATATGTTCATTTTCAGTCTTCCTTGGAAAAGCTCTGAATTTGCAAAAAATTAATGTAAAATGTGGCATTTAGGATTTATTTTGGATTTTAAGTGGTTCATTTGAGTATACTCCTGACTGTTAATTAAGCATGGTTTCTAATATTGTTCAAAAATAACTATTCCTCTAATCAACATAGTATAGCATTTTATATTCTAATTTGAGTGAGCTCATATGAACTTAAATGCAGCACATTTAATTTGTTCTTTATTTTTAGTGTGTTTTTTGCTTAAATTTTATTTTAACTTATTTATGGTTAGTGTGTGTTTTTTTAAGATAGTTACTTCTGAAGCTTGTAAACACTGATGTTAAAAAGAGAGATAATATGTAAAATAACAAATAATGTGTTGACACATTGATGTGATGTAGACTAAAGAGAAACAAATCTATCTCATTGTTCAGTAGCATTAGACTACTGGTAAATGCAAGTGAAATTTAGTGGTTTATTTATTCTCTCTCAAGTCCAATGTAGTTTTTGCATATTTTGTGGCAAGGAATTTGTCTAAATTAATTACTTTGTAAAACTTTTGGGTCTTTTTCAGAGCACATTCAAGTTTAAATCCGAGAGTGACATTCATCTGGCTGAGCATCACAAACAAGTGCTGTATGATGGAAAACTCGCCAGCAGCATCGCTTTTACCTATAATGCGAAGGCCACCGATGCTCAGCTATGCCTTGAATCCTCACCAAAGGAGAATCCTTCCATTTTTGTACACTCCCCCCATGCTCTCATGCTTCAGGTTGGTGCTGCTAAGCTGATGTTTTGTGATTACTCTTGGCTGAACATCACACAGAGGATTTGTCTGCTAACGTACAGAGATTGTTCTTTTGTGCTCTGTCAGCTTTTAATATAACTTTCACTTGAACTGTTCTTTCTTTGCTCCCTTTCTAAAGCAAGGAAAAAAATATCCCATAAGAAATACAGACTTCTTGCTATAAGGCACAGTTTGCCATGTTACTGAAAATTTTCTGTTTAATGTTTGCCTTTAAGTGTAGTCATTATAGTTGAAGTATAAGTATTGAAACAAAATTTTTAAAAGTCTGCGCTCAATTTGGTGTTGAAGTGCTGCAGAATTATATTTTTAACTGTTCTTTAAAATTGAGATTAATTGTAGCTTTTCCTTTATTTTATGTCTTTAGGATGTGAAAGCTATTGTAACCCACTCCATTCACAGCGCAATTCATTCCATTGGAGGGATCCAGGTTCTTTTTCCTCTCTTTGCCCAGCTAGACAATCGACAGCTGCATGACAGTCAGGTGGAAACAACAGTTTGGTAAGCTTCTTTTAATCAAGACTGAAACAAAATTAAGCTTACGAAATGTTTTCCTTTTTTTTTTTTTTTTTTTGTGGGCATGTTCTCTAATTTTTTCTACATTTTACCCTTGTTTCTTTTAAAAATATAATTAAAAAAATTAGTTTACTGTACAAAACTGATATGATTAAGTAATGAATTCAAATCACTCTAGAGTCTTTAAGAATAGTTTTGCAACAGTTCACCCAACTTCTAAAAGAACTCAATATGCTTTTCCTTAAATGCAATGTTGTTTACCTTCTCAAAGTCTGTGTCATTTGAATTCATACTTCATAGCATTCAAAAATTATTTCATATGTGGTCAGAAAGTCATAGAGCTATGAGCAGGCATTTTGTGACCATATTACAATTGCAATAGTGACTGGGGACATAACAAGAGAATTTTAAGCTGGGACCCATGAAGTTTCTCCTCTGGTGCTATGGAAGACACGTCTAAGTTAAAAAGTCTTCACAGATGTTAAAAACAGATGTTTAAAAAGACTACCTAGGAGTCTGTTAATATCCATGCTGACTTAGAGTCATAGAATCTTTTAGGAAAAGACCTCTAAGATCATGGAGTCCAACCATTAACCTAGGACTGCAAAGTCCACCACTCAGCCACATCCCTAAATAGCATATCTGCACGTCTTTCAAGTATCTCCTGGCACGGTGACTCTTTTCTCAACATCAACTCAGCTATGGTTATTTTTACAAGATCTCTTGCCACTTGCTTGTTACAGCAGGCACATCTCCTGCAGCACAGGATAGTCAAACTTCTCCAGAAAAATGGTTGGCCTAAATCTTTGAGGGTAACAAATCTGAAAGGATAATGCTGAACAACTGGTATGGTGTTTCCCTGGAGGATTGTTTGTAACTAAAGCTTGCTAGAAAGCAATGTTTAGGGACAAAATAAACTGGCTTTTCTATTTGGATTAGGTGACAAAATAGGTGAGTAATGCTGAGCACGCAGCATATTTTCCTGCTTATAATATTCTTCTATTAATTATTCTGGATGTTTCTGATTGCATTAGATAGTTCAGTTAAAAAATACTTAACTGAGAAAAACAATTAACTAATACTAAAATTGCCAACAATTTTAGAAGACAGAAAAGTGGTTGTGTATTTGTTACTGTAACCAAGTGGAATATTTAAGTCTCTTTTGCAGGATGTACTTTGCATTGAAGCATTGTAAAGTAAGGGAAATAAAAAAAGAAATGCTTGGTTTGAAATAAGCTTGGGAAAAAAATCACCATATGTTTTTATTTACTGGCAAAACAGAAGACTGAAATGCTTTATTCTAGTTTAAGGAAGGTTATGTGTGTATGTATCTCCACATAGGAATAAAATGTATGTTAAATTCATTAAGGAGCTGAATCTGTAATAGGCGACAAAGCAATAACTAGATCCGTTTAAAAATGAAGAACGAATGTAGTGTAAGTTTTAGAAGCTAAGATAAAGACTAATTCTTCCCAAGTGTGTGGTCTACCCAGTGAGTGAGAACATTCATAATGTTCAATTGCAAATGTACAGAACATTTCTGGAGTTAGTTGAGCTGTAAGTAGAAAAAAATTTGGTCTTTAATAAGTCAATGAATTTCTTCTATAATTAGATTATATTCTAAAAAGAGATCTGTAATTCATTGTGCTATATGATTGTACAAATGCATAATGCAAGAGGATGTGATTGTAACTCCAGAACATATTGAAAAAAAAAATTAAGCAAACGACTGCTTGATGAGATGTAATTTATGTGTTTATAGGTTTTGGTGTCTGTGCATTATTTTCTCATATGTTATTTCTTAAGATATAAGTATCAAGAAAAATAATGCTGGAAGTTAAAAGGAAGTAGGCAAATAAAAGAAGAAAATATTTTTGGGATCAAAGAAAGGAGCTAATGGGGAATGAATGCTATACATGAAAAGAACCATTTGAGGAGTGGAATAAGGGAAGTGGTGCATTTAATGAGTCCTTTCCTTGTTCCCCCTTATTTATTAGATTATTGTCTGTCCTTATGTATCTGATGCTGAGTTATATCTGTCTGTATACAGGTATGTCTCTGTAACAGCAACAGAGAACTTTCCCAGTTTTACTGCTTTTCCGAGTCCTACTCACCTCTTTCTCTCCTGCAAATATCAAACTCCATTTAAAAAGCTCAGGGTTTTCAATTATTTGATTTTTTTGTTTGGATTTTTTTTAAATATTAGAAGGGTTTTATTAGCAAAACCCAGAACCTCACCATCTAAACATAAATAAAAGAATTATCAAAATGATCTAGATTTCTTAAGTAAGATAGGTATAACAGAGTATCTACTTTTTAAGATTTATAGTTTGATAAGAAATAGTCAGGGTTCCTATTGATTTCTACAGAAACAACCCAAGTTGACAGGAATTAGTTTGATGTATTGATTTTATTTATTAGCTTAATATGAAAAATCTGTAAGTTTCCAATAATTTTTCTCAATCTCTTTAGTTTAATTGAATTTATCTTGAAGTTCATGACAGCAAATAAGATGAATGCCATGTGGTGTCCTACCTTCCTAACCTGTCCTCTCATCCAATAATTTTCTTGTCAAAGCTGGCTCAGGTATTTAAATTTGAGAGTAGGTCTGGAAGCAATCCTTCCTGAGGTTTTTCCATTTGCTTTTGAGCATCTCATGGGAAGCCAAGATTCCAGTCCATTGCTGCCTCCAGTGTAAAATTCAGAATTTGCACTGTTGAGTGTTGGGAACTCTCTCCCTCTCTGTTTTGAAGGGAAGAGAGCTGGATATTGCTCCTAAAATTCTACATCACTAGTGTGACCTAGCTGTGCTCAGATAAAATCAGTTGCTTGAATTTTCCCAAACTGTGACAGCCGAAATGTGATTTGCCAAATCAGTCTGCCTGCACAGGGGTTTATAATGAAAATCCAACCTCTGCAACACGTAGTAGAAATGTGTTGTAAACTCCTGAACTGCTGTACCTCTGCATACTCCAGAAGATGCAGAGACTATTAAGGGTGGCTAATTTACTACTGGAGTCTGTGTCACAAAATGTTTTGCCTGTAAGCAGAGGTGACTTGCCTCTCTAGTTCTCTCACACAAGACCTACTCAGCTGACTCATGTTTTTGAATGAGACCTGATTGGTTGTCTGATTAGCTTCACCACATGTTATCAGAAAACAATTGAAAAGGCATAAGAAAAAATCCCTTCACCTTTCTCTTACAGAAAGAAAAAAAAAATTAAACTGGAAGTTAGGGAAGCCCTTTAGAGATCTGCCATAGCTGTAGCTCATGGAAACATTAATTGTTGGTTTATAATCTTCCTTAATACTACTTTATCTGTTTATGCTATGATTAATTTTCAATAGTTATCATACTAATTACCTGTGATGGAGTTGCTCATACAATTTCTTTGTATTACTTTGGAGAAGCTGAAAATACAAATAAAGGATTTTTATCTTTATAAAGGATTCTTTCCCAAAGAGAATCAGCCAAAGCAAATACATGTATTATTCTCTTTTATATAGACACTTCAAGTTAAATTGTCTGTAATTAATAATCATACCTAGATCTCGAAAGCAACATGCCTAACTTTGTTAAAGATGCCTTTTGTATAGGTAATTTGTACAGATAACTTTGTAATACATGATCCAAGGTGAAACTTATATTAGGGCAAATGTGACAGAGAAAATTATCATGGGAATGAGGAGTCTAGAGAAAATGATCTGAGTAGTGGTTTAAAAATAAAATAAAAGAACTGCCGCAAAAAAAAAAAAAAAAAGAAAAAAAACAAAAAAACAAACCAAGGCAAATTTCACTTTTATTCTAAGAGTGCAAATTCCTGGCTCCTAAGGTACTTCTAAACAGTATCTAAACAGTAGCCACTGGAGGTTCTGCATCATCATGCTTTGGTCTATCACCTTTTTTTTCTCCTGCTTAATAATGGAAAACTACTGGATTTTTTCCCCAGAAATTAGATGTATTTTCAGTAATTATCACAGTTCTCTGATTTAGTGTTGGTTGACATATATAGTTTCACTTTCTATCTGTATCTTGGCTCCACTGCAGACAAACTGATGTCTTCTAGGAAGGGCATGATATAGAAGAGATGTAGGAATGGGCTGAAGTATCCTTTATTTCTAGGGGTGTTAAAAGTAGGAAAGAATGGAGACAAATTTTGTGTGACAGTGCGCAGAATTTTGCAAGTTTAATGTGTAATGTCAATTACTGTGCAGCAATCTGATGCTGGTAAGTTTGTTAAATCCTGTTTGAAAAATTGTTCAACTTAATCCTCTCATTAATATTATTTTCCCTCTGTCAACAACAACCTTTTTAAAAGAATGATTTTGGCAACCTGTTTCTGCTGATAAATATTTTCATATTTCAAATCTTCAGGTTTAATTTGTGTTCAGCTGCCAAGGTGAAAAAATAAATTGGGTATCCCTAAAAGTTGTTGAAAGTTCTGGATACAGTCCTCCAGATTAGGCAGATTAAATTCTTAGAATGCAATATTGAGGTGAAAAATACATTACTTCAGTTTGGATTTTTTATATCTAGACACACATTTCTTGAGGTCAGTCTGAAATTGTGGGGGAAAAGAAGTTTTGAAGAGGCTGGGAAAGTTTGTTTGAGAATTCAACCAGATCAGATGCTCTCAGGCATAATATGTAAGGAGAAAAACATTACATGTGAAACCACTGTTGTGTGCAGCAGCTGTTTCTTAGTGCACTTTCATTCCCATCTCCTCCTCCAAAAACAAAGTTTCACCTAAGTCTAAGCAACTTCTCTGAGGGGAAAAAGTCCACAAAACAAAACCCAAGCCATAAATACCATACAATTCCCCACCTCCTTCCCCAAAACACAGGCCCCAACCACACAGACAGCATGAAGTCTGTTTTCTGCCTATCTCTGATCATCAGGTAGGGTGATCATCTTCAGTACTGTACATGCAGTGAGAAATTTAAAACCTTCCATTTTGATTTTATAGCTCTTCTATGAGTTAAAATATTACAGATCTTTTACTTACTTAATTTCCTGCATAATAATGTGGGCAAACTGCTAGTTATATTCAATTATTATGTTAATTTTTATCAATAATGTGGTTCTGTACAATATTCATCTCAAACTTCATTGCACCTCTATGTGTCTGACAGATGGTTCTCTGTAACTGCTGCATTCTCTGGTACTTGGATTTTTTTAATGTGCTTGAAGGTGTAATGATGCATTCATGTGTGCTATCCCAAGATTTGAATTACTATATACTGCAGTCAACTCTATTATTTATGGTGGCAATCTTGGATAATGTAGAAGGATTAGAAGTTAGAGTTACTGCCTGCAGACCTGAGCTGACTCTGCAGAGTTGATTGAGGTATCTTTATGTGTCTGGATCAATAGATGTTAAAAGCCATTTTGGAATTAATTGAAAGCATAGCTCATTCACAAAGGCATTGCCTAAATTAATACATTTTCCTGAAACTAGAGTCACTGGCATCACTCTACAGTAGCAGCTAAGGTAGCTCTGTGCAGCGGTAATATGGGCAGGCAGGATTAATTAGTTCAGCCATAGCCAGCATAAAGATGGTTAATATCTAGAAAGTTATATTTGGACACTGACTACATCTGAATTACTACACTTTTTTTGAGTCAGTCTTTCTTACACAGAACCAGCTTGTCTGTTTCTGTGGCATTGTTAGGTATAAACTGGTCACTTATGATTTCTGAGTTGACTTGTAATTTATGTGTGCTTAAATAGAGCAAAAGAGGGAAAAATCTGTATTGTTGTGGTGTCAGTGTGTCTTACAACTTACATTCAGAGTCTATCAGAATTTTTAACAGTTGTATAGAGATTGTATCGATATAAGAATAACTGGCCCATGAGTTTACATCTAAATTCATAGAATGAATAAGTAAACTGATATAAATTTAAAGGCTTTTGACAAAGTACTTCTGAGAATAGAAAATGAACTTAAGTCTGTATATGGTACAAAAATCTTTAAAATCCATTTTAAGAATATTTTTAACACTTCAAATAATATTAACAGTATTTACTATTGTAGTTTGAATTATAATTCTGCAAAGGTGTATGCTGTTTGACTTTATGCATAATGGCTTGTTGTCGTGAGTCATAAAGTTACTCATAGAGGACGGTAGTAAGCATGACCCATCTAAATGGAATTTTCTTTCACCTCTTTAATTTTTAAAAAAATCTAAATTAAAATCTTCAACACTTAATTTGACCTGCTTATGGATTTTCCTGCAGAAAAATGATTAGATTCTTATTTTAGATGACAAATACACTAGAAACTTTTGGTTGGGGTAAGAAAAAATTGATGCACATAATCTGGTTTGAAGTTGATGTGACAGCTTGAAAGGTTGTTTTGATAAAAGCTTTGGAGTACTGTAAATGGATATTATCTGTGTTCTTTTATTGCTGACACTCTGTGGAGCAGTCTGTATGTGATTTTTAGATGGATTATTATGACCATTCAACAATGAAGAAAGACAAGGCACTATTTCATGTTCCCAGCATGTACTTTGGCTGCTCTCTATTCTTTCACATGGCAGCCTTACTCAACAAACAGAATAAATCTTGTCTTCCTCAGCACTTTGATTATTTTTTTGGTGCTGACATGGATTAACCAAACTCAACATTTATTTCAAAGTAAAAGATTCTGTTTTAAGAGCAAGTAAACCTTTAGATGACTAGATACTGTAAATAAAATTGAAATGTATCAAATGCAGGTTGGATATTTTCTTTAAGTCCCTTTTTCATACCTGCAAAACCCACAGTTTTCACTCTTGCCTGGGCTACTACCTGTGTGAGAACTTTTCATGGGTGCAGGCACTTGTCTGTACAGCTAGGAGCTGTTACATCTATTTAATTTTTAGAAAAGACATCATGATTTTACGTACGCGTTGTATATGCACTACAATACATTTTGTCATCTACCTTTTTGAGGTATTTGAAAAGCAATTTTAAATACTTCCCTCCTGTCACTTTTATTTTTTCTTTCTCCTTTTCTTCTTGATTTTTCAGCAACAGATTAGTGTATTTTTGTTTTATTCTCATCACCCAAGAGTCCATTATGATTTATTTTCCCTGTGGTGGATTAATCTGTCATGTGTTTCCACTGCTGGTTTTTATAACATAGTTTCACTTTCTTGCCAATTTCATCCCCTGAAGTCTTTAATATCTCTTATGTTTCTATACTGTAACCTTTTCTGAACACTTTCCCTCCTTGTACTTTCTGAACACTTCACTTAAAGACACTGCTGGGATGGATTCTTGGGTGATTTCCTTGTAGCCTCTGGAGTCCCACTCCTACCACTGCAATATGTGAAAAATCACTGGAGAAATTTTCAAATGGTAAAAATAAGATTTGTGTTTTTCTAAGGAATTGTTCACCACTTTAAGCCTATTTCTATTCACTGAATAGCTGATGATTATTGAGAAAGCAACATTTTTAATCTGAAAAAATCTTGTTCTTTACATGCAGTGCTACTCTATTGGCTTTCTTGGTTGAGCTTCTTAAGAGTTCAGTAGCCATGCAAGAACAAATGCTTGGTGGAAAAGGCTTTCTAGTCATTGGTTATCTCCTTGAAAAGGTATGTTTGGAGGATTTTTATCTTTTTTCTTAGTATTTCTATTGCCATTGTGGTACTTTCAATCACCTGGCTCAAATGTCTGGTGGAATAAAATATATTTGTGACTTACATTGCAAATTAAAAGTATTTTATAAGTTGTCAACAGAAGATTCTTAATCTTCCTCACCCAGTATTCAAAGAACCAGTTTTCTTGAGGAGGTTCTGTTATTTATGTTTTTGCTTTAGATCTGTTTGGGAATCACTTTAAAGTATTTACATTTCTGCATTTTCTGTCCCTCCAAACTTGCTTAGGAAAGTTCTTTTGTTTCTAGTTTGTATAAAGCAGAAATGTCATAACTGAGGGGGTTTGTTTGTGTATATGTAGGTTAATAAAAGTTAAATTAATCTTCTGTGAAGATTCTGAAATTGTCAAAATAGTTGTCCTGTGTTTTGAAGAAGAAAAACGGTAACAAAATTTAATTTCTGAAAAAAATTGGTGGGGCATTCCCTGCAAGGGGTATTCCCTGTACTTGCTTGTTTTTAGGCATGATGAGCCATTATCTCAAACCTGAGGTTTGGTTCAGTTGTCTGAGGAGCATCACCTGCCTCCCTTTCTCTTGACACCCTGTTACTGGGGTTTAATAATCTAAATAATCTGAGAGCAAACTATTGTCAGCTGTACTAAAATAGTGATGGTCCCATGATTGAAGCTCATGGCTCTGACATTCTTGGATGTCTACTACTGGGCTTTTATTACCATGAGGTCAGAATAGCAATCTTTTAAGCAGAAGATAAGACTCATAATATCACCTTTCAAAAATGTTCTGAATTTTGAAGAATGATAAGTAATTTCTCTCATTCTATTCCCTTTGTTCGTTGTGCTAGGGAAATACCTTCACTTAATACCTAAATGTAGATTTTCTGTGCTTCTGTTTTCAATGCTAAGCAAGTGTGATTTACAATTTCAAAGAAGTAGCCTAAGGTGCTGGTTTTTCCCAAGGTTACATTTTCTTGTGCCATAACTAGAAGGAACCTACAAAGCTGTTATCTTTGGTTTGGTGAGTTACACACAGGCAGACTGGTGAGCCTTCATGGAGAGCTTTCCCCTGAATAGAGCATTATGGTTTATACACATGGAATGCATTGATTTAGAATGTTCAATATGATTTTTTTAAGAAAGAGTTTCCATGCTCTTCTAATTAACACCTGCTATGTTCATTAGGCTTGGGCATGTGAGTATTTAAAAGATTTCTATTGATCACAGCATAATTCTTAAAACGTGTTGCTTTCTGGGTGGTTTTTTTACATTATATTTGCTTAGCTGCAGTTTTTTGAAAGGATTTGTTCTCTTTTTTCAATATATGCTTATATTCAGTTGGCACACACGGTGGGAAAGCATCCTTTCCTTTCCTAGTCTCAATTTTATTATTTTTAAATTATCTGTTGTATCTGTTGCTTATTTGCATGTAATCAAATACTTCAGAGAAGAGAGTTTTTTTTTTTTTTACTTGAACTTCCAAACAGCATTTTTATTCTTATTAGTTGCACATTATTTATTGTGAATTTTCATGTACAAGCCAAAGGGAATTCAGCGTGTAGGCTGAACTTGTATTACTGACAGTAGACCTCAGTTCTAAAAAAAATAGATCTCTATATTCCCAGACTGTACTTATGTACTTACAACATTAAAAACAATTGAAAAATAGAATCACAGAATCATTTAGGTTGGAGAAGACCTCTAACATAGAGTCCAACTATTAATACAGAACTGCCAAGTCCACCACTAAAGCTTGTCCCTCAGTGCCACATCAACACATCTTTTAAATACTTCTGGGATGGTGACTCCACCGCTTCCCTGAGCAGCCTGTTCCAGTGCTTGACATTTTGTGGAGATGGCAAGGAGAAAAATCTTTAGAGTTTTTTACTATTTATTCATGTTATTATTATTCATATTATTATTAATGTTAATTTAGTATACAAAGAAGTTTGTCAAAGTCCTCAGGCCATGTTACTACATAGGAGCAGGTCTCAACAGTGATTGCATGGCATATGCTATGAAACTGAAAGAATTCTGAAATTTGAGGAAACTGAGCCCAACTCCTTCAAATACCTACTTAAGTTTAAGAAACAAAATCAAGTCTCCCAATAATGTGTGTTCACACACTGAGACACCAAATTTCAGTAAGACACCAATTTAAGAGGAGATAAGGACTTCAGATGAAGTTCTGAAGAATTGTGCTGTAAAATGTAGCATCCTTACTGGACTCTAATAAAATGAAAAGAAATGCAACACCAAAGTAAGCAAAATACCAAAAAAACAAAGTTATTGATGGACATAAATGTAGCATCCTGACTGGACTCTAATAAAATGAAAAGAAACCAAACTAAGCAAAATACCAAAAAAAAAAAAGTTATTGATGGACATTTGAGCCTGTTAAATATAGCCATTAGAAAGACCATTAATATTGTTATAAAGTATAAACTGCCTTCATATTCAATCACATTAAAACATGCAAGCTGAATGTATGTAGTAATGATGAGTTAGGTGAAAATACTGCTTCAGAGTTCTGCTGTAATCATATTAAAAAGATTTTTTCTTTATCTTTTTTCTTTCTGATTATTTTCCCCCAGTCATCTAGAGTTCATATAACCAGAGCAGTTCTGGAACAATTTTTGTCATTTGCGAAATATTTGGATGGATTATCTCATGGAGCACCTCTACTGAAGCAATTATGTGATCACATCCTTTTCAATCCTGCTATCTGGATACATACCCCTGCAAAGGTAATCGTACACTGGCATAATGTTTAGACTCTCCTACAACAAAAATAAATACCTGTATTCTTTTATAATATTCTACTTACGTTTTTGATTTTTCTCTTTTGGATTTTTTTATAAGCAAGGCAATAACAATGATCTTAGATTATCAAGTCTGTACACTGCTTAACTGTATACTCCAATGTCTTTTATACTTTCATAAAAGCAGTTAAATTATTGCCTAAGATTCTGTCTGATTCTATGAAAAATACTGTTTCAAGAAACCCCGTCCCTTTTTCAGTGATTGCATTCCATTGTTTTCCTGCAGATTAAGCATAGAATTTTGTGTTTTTAATTGCAGTAAAAATGTGTTTTGTTACACATTAATGTAAGCGCTTATTTTAATTCAAACTATGTATTTTAGTTTGATAAAATCTCTAGCATGTTATCATTCCTCTCTGGTAATAATGAATTCTTTGTTTTCCTAAGTAATCATAGTTGGGATATGTAAACCAAAGTGAAAAGTGGCGTTGTCCTAAAAACTAAAAATATATACTTTTTGTATAAAAAGTCAGAATAGAAAGCAAACCAATATGTTTATCTTAACTTAAATCATTCCTAGGTACCAGTGCAGCCCCTACTCTAAGCTGAGCTGTAATTAGTGTTTCAGTTTATGTATCGTATCCAAGGTCTACTCTACAAAGACCCCTACAATTTACAGTTGTTATGCAGAGCTTACATTTCTGTGGGTGACCATTTCACTCCCCAGGTGCAGCTGTCTTTGTACACCTACCTGTCAGCTGAGTTCATTGGGACAGCCACGATCTACAACACCATCCGCCGAGTGGGCACGGTGCTGCAGCTCATGCACACGCTGAAATACTACTACTGGGTGGTCAACCCTGCTGACAGCAGTGGCATTACTCCCAAAGGGCTGGGTAAGTGCAGCACATGAGGGAGAAAATATAAGCATTCCTCCTGTAGGAAGGTTTGTAAAGTAAATATCTGAAAGCTCCTTGGATCTGTAGACAAGGAGATGAATAAATGGCAATAGTTGATGGCCATCAGTAGAAGGACTATGGAAATACTTTTTGATGTATCATAAACTCATGCTGATAATTTATATTTATATATATTCCCAGAAGATTCCAACTCTGGTCTCCAGTCACGTAGCATATACTTATGTAGGCATACTTTAGGAAACATATTAAAAAGATTGATTTTTCTTCTTCTTTAATAAAGAGGAAATATTACATGTATTTCATATGCCAAAGAAATCTTTGTGTGGTTTGAGTGATTAATAGTGTTAAGTGACCTTGAAAACAGAGTGGAAACTTCTAGTTCTCACTGCAGAGGTTTCTGAAACTGTATTTCCAGTTCAATAATATTTTTTTCGCTGTCCTTATAAAATAGAGATTTATTTAATTTTGCTGAAAGTGATGCACTTAGCTTAGCACAGGAGGTACTGAATGACAGAACCAACAAAATGTAATAATGAATACTGCTTGAATGCTGTATGTTGCAGATGTGTGTTAAGCAGAGCAAATCATTCTAATCCTATATCTTTTGGCTGTGATGCCATTGCATTTAGCTATCTACTTGTGTAAAGCAGGAGGATTTGCCTGAAAGTCTCTTAAAAAAAACCTGGTAAATGAGAATTTATTCATTATTTTATTGTGTAACTATTAATGTCATGCTGAGAAATTGAATAATTGGGGGATGTTCTTAATACTGTCACATACCCAAATATTCAAGAGTGTGACATATCTAACACATTAGTTGTTGGGTAATTCCTTTTGTAAGTGAGGTGCATGAATAGAGGTTTCCCTCACTTTTTTTTTTTTTTAATAAACAAAACTGGAAGTAACAATTCTTTTCCTAGATTAGATGTCCTAATAGGCAATGAAGGCGTTGAAGGCTGTGGGATCTTGGGTGACATTTATAGTTCCTGCATAGTATAGTATTAGATGAAGAGTAGTCTTCAAAAATTATTAAAATTTATTTAAAAATACTTAACAAAAGATGACAAGGTTCTGTTCGTTTAAATGAATGTTTGAAATCCTAGTTAATGAAAATTACCTGAGTTGGTTACTTAATTATCTTGAAATCTTTGTCAGTGATAAATTAGATTATCCACTTATGCTGATTCTGGATTCCCTCTGCCAAAACAGAATTAACATCTTTTTTTGGTGCCTGCAGTGAAGATGTCTCCTTCTGAGCTGGATGTCTGCTGATAATGCACAGTGGAATGCAGGAGTCAGTTGCTTTAATACAGATTTCTAGTATCATTGTAGTCTTGGTGGGGCATCTCACCTGCCTCTCAGAAGGATGAAGGTCTCCTGTGTATCCAACACCAAATCTGCTTGTTTGGGGTAGATATTTTGCACACTTTACGGCGTGACAACTTACACTGGTATGTTTAGGAAGCTGTATCTTGGCTCTAATTGACAGGCACTTGAGAAATGCTTTGTTTGAAGCGTAGTTGCTTCCTAGGCTGTGTTGCCTCTATTGATTAGATCTCCACTAACCTCGGTGGGAGGTTAGAAGCTGCTCTGGTGTGGGAGCTACACTGCTGATGTCTGAAATTAGGGTGAACCAAATCCTATCCTGGGAGTGGTTTATCAGGATTCATACTTCCAGAAATCTTCTCTGTTGAGGTTTACACTGCTATGCTGCACAGGCACAGTTTTACCATTGGACAAATTACTGTGTCTGAGATCAGTGAGGAATTGGGATGTTTAAAACTCAGATGATCAGCTTATTTACTTTGTGATTGTTCAATACCCAGCTGTTGTGAGGTGAGGTTTTCAGGTGTCAACCATATTTATAGCTAGGTAGAGACATGGAAAATTCCTCAACTAGCTTGAGAATGAAAGTCTGATAATACCGTCTACTTGTTATGGTTGAGATTTTTTTTTTCCCTAGTATATTGGTTTAAATTAAAATAATTCCTGTGCTTCTGTGTCATGATACTACCACCTAACAACACTTTGAAAATGTATTGCAGACTGCTTCCCTCTGGCTAGGTTTGCTCCTTTGGGGAGTCAGTGGCATTTCTTTCTTTAGGAAGCATGGATTGCTTTTATCTTGCCCAGATCTTTCTCTTTGCACTTAGCTGTATTTTTTGAGTATTTGTATGTGTAATGCCAGTTGCATAGCTTCAAAAAATATATAATGTATTCATGAAAATCTGAACATAAGGCATGAGGTACACAAGGATACAAAATTAGGAATGAGATGTGAATCAGTTAATCTAAATTAAGCATAGATATGGCTGGTTTACATCCCTACCTTTTCTTTCATTCTGAGTATAGTACATTCTCCTCTCATCTGTGTCAGTTCCAGACAAGATTCTTATTTTACCTGGAAGGCAACCAGGTCAGTCCCTAAAAGTAATCAGGTACTGTAAATTAGTGGGTGCCTGGTGTAGCAGTTTGACAATAAGTCAAAATTTCTAAGGCCTTCATACAGCAGTTGGGAAGGTGTTATATAAACCGAGGTAATGCATATTTTCAGAAAACATATTATGATCCACTATATCTGAATTTTCTCATTTTGTCTTTAGTTAGGTTTATAGATAAACTTGACTTATTGAAAGTTTAATATCTTATTTATTCTTTTTTCCTTGTTCCTTATCCTCTTCCTTCTTCCCTGAAGAAGGCCCTGTGTAACTGATACAAATACAAAGAAGTAGTAATTTCTTTTCTGTCTGTAAAAGTGGCTTTTCTTGTATTGCCTTGAAGAATGCCAGCCTGTCAGACAGGAGCATCAGTGACTTAGCAAGCCCAGCACAGCCATGGAGTTTTCTCCATGCAAATCAGCACTGGGACTTTTTGGTATTATTTCACAGATAATTTCTGCTACTGACTAATAGAGCTGTAATAACTGTAATGGTTTGCAAGCAAATGATTGTGAAAAATATAAAAATTGCTGATGTGATGGGTTACTAAATTTAATTTTATATTAACTTCATTTCATAAAAGATGTTTTAGGATGTCCACATTAGTTGCTAGCAATTGATAAAATTAGTGAAAATATTTTAAAATGTTTAATCACTTGGATATTACATCACTTTTCTTTACCAGATGTTTTTTTAACATTAAGTGTAGGCCTGGTTGATTCAGACAGCTTATAGTCATAGAATGCAGTTCTAGAAATAACTGTAGTTATTATGCTTAAGGTTTTTCTATTTTCACCTGTGTTTTCAGCATCTCATAAATCCACCAATCCAAATAGTTCAAAAAAGATAACTCTTCCAGGATTTTGGATTCATGTAAATTTTTATTAGCCTGTTTGCAACCAGAAAGTTTATAATTTGTTGAAATGTAGAATAATGTAAAAAAAATTTGTTAAACTAAGAAAGTTGCAGTGTAAAAATACAGTTATGTGAAATTTAAAGTTGCTGCATTTTAAGCAGCATTTGAAATCTCCAAATGGAAGAATAGGATGTATTTTCTATAAACATTAATTTAATGTATGAAACAGAAAAATGTCATCATGTGAGTAAATTGCAGCTGAAATTCTAGGCTGACTTGTCATGAGACTTTTCTGGAGAAGGCTTTACTGGAAATCATGCCAGTATCTAAAATTTGACTGCATGTGCTAAAGTGCCTTCAAATAATTTGCTGTCATATTAGGAAGTAAGCTTATTCATGAAGACATTTTAGTAGTGTGATGTTTTCTTGTCTTCTAGGCATGCCATTTTTATGTGGAGATACTGAAACAATTTTTAATATTAGTTAATAATTAGTTTGTTTTACTATTACTTGCTGACAGTTACTCTGCTTCAGGGTTTTATTGCCTTCCCCTGCCTTAATAAAACACAAAGTGGGTGAGTTTTCTGCACTGACAGTTTAGTAGCACTTACTTTAAAGCCAAAGAAGCTCAATATTGAAGCTTCCCATTTGGCAAATACTGTTTTCTTTAAAAAAAGTTAGTTTTTCTTTGGCTTCTCCTAGTAATCAGCTTCTAAAATGGGAGGTATAAATGGGGTTTTTAAAATGAAGTTTAATAATTTTTTTGAAGTTTCAGGTATTTATTTTAAATTTGGTTTTGTATCTTTTATTATTGGATTCCTGATTCACACTTGCGTTTCTTCTTAGATTCAGCATACTGAATTCATATTTGTATTTCCATTTTGTTCTGAAACAGTGGAAATACTGTTTCAGAGGGTAGAAGTATCAACTTGTTCTGTAATTAGTAGCTTTACATTTTACATGTAAATCCACATAGTAGAGACAAGTTGTCTGTTTAAAACCATGATTTACACTTTTCTTCTGGTGTTGTTTCAGATTTTTTTACAAAGAACCTAAACCATCAAGCTAATTTGCAAATAAAAGAATCCAATTTTTTTTTCTTTTTTTACATTTAGACTATGGTTTGCAGCTATTATCTTGATTTAACACATGCACACCTTTGATATTTTGTTAAATCATACAGAATAGGGATAATAGGATCTCCCAGCCATTGCAGTATCTAAGTAGCCAACAAAGCAGGCAATGGAGAGAAAATTATTTAAAATTTATAGCTTCTTTCTGTAATTATTTGATTTTATATTGAGTTGGAAGGGACCCCTCAGGATCATCAAGTCCAATATCTGGCCCTGTGCAGGACACCCCAAGAGTAACTCTGTGTGCCTGAGGGTATTGTCCCAACTTTTGAAGTCAGGCAGGCTTGGTGCCATGGCCACTCCCGTGGGGGAGCCTGTGCTGTAGGAGAGAAATGTGCATTTGAGCTCCCAACTGTGTAGTTTAGTTCATTAACTGAGTGGCCAAGCATTTCTCTCTCTACTGATGTTTCCTGTGTTCTTCATGCTCAATAAGTGCTATTTCAAACTCTCAATGAGTGCTCCCTTTATGACTATCATGTATCCATCCTTATTGAGAATGTATGGTGGTTAAAGTACAAGTTATGTCATGCTAAATAGTTTTCAAGAATGTTTTTCACGTCCAATATTTTTGAACACGAGCTGTGGAAAGGGGAATTACAAAAAATTATTATGACAATAAAGTAACTGTAGTTTTTATCTTTGTAAATATACAAAGTTCCAGAGTTATTTTAAGAGCTGGATTAGAGTGGGACTCAGTTCTTATTAGATTTACAGCAGAGAGAAAATCAGGTTTTCTGTGATCCACGTATCATGTGTTGTTATTTATGTGTGTGTGGAGATCAGATTCTGCTATCTGTATCATACTTTATTAATTTAAGGAGTAGAAAAATCATGCTTTTTACATACAAAAAAAAAATCAAAACAGATGGAAGAATGTCACATTTGTTTGTTTGTTGGTAGAACTGGTAAGAAAATTTTATTTCCAAAGACAGAATTAGAAATCATTATTATTGTTATTCAAAGCTTCCAATCAGTTTGGACATTTTTGGTTTTTTTTCTTGTTTTTGTTTGTTTGGTTTTTTTTACAGCAGTACTGATTGTACTTAACTCTGTGAATGTGTTTACTTATTTCCTCTTATTTACTTCTGGTTTATGCCCCTATAATTTCTCTATGCTGCAGGGATGAATTGCATAAAATTATAACTTTTTCATTTATTTTTGTCTGGGTAAAGCAGGCTAACTCTTATTATGAGTGTGTATTTTAAAAATCTGACGCAAATGATGGGCTCTGTGAAAAATACATACATAAAGAAATCTAAAAGCAGGAAATGCTTTAATGACTCATCCTCGTGTGGGAAAAGGGAGGCATCCTTTCTCTTTGCCAATTAAAAAGAATGTGATTATTTTGTATTAGGGATTTATGGTTGCTGTGCCAGATCTTGAAAGGATTATCTTCATACTTGATCTAATTTGAGATTGGTTTTAGTCTTTAGCAGTGCTATCAGTGTCTAAGTGATGGTGACACTGAATTTTCTATATGCAGTGATGGGCACAAAGATTAATAGACAGTAAAAACTACTTTGCAATGTTTGAGTTAAAAACAAGATCTACTTGTCTCTCTTTGCCTGGGTATATGTGAGGCTAATGTATACTTTTTTTAATTATAGGATAAAATACACCATTGTTTGGTCAATAATATATTTTTTTAAAATAAATCTTCAACTAGGAATGAAGTAATTTAATTAGTAATGAAGTACAAAACTGTGATAATATAAAAATTATAGGGGAAAAAACTGCTTTAGGTAGCTTCAGAACTTCGTATTTAATTAATTCTCTTCAGTCTGTGTCAGATGATCATTACATCATATTGCTGTATTCCTTGTAGCTGTCTGGTGATTACATAGCTTCCAGTTTCTCCAGCCTTATTTTTCCTTGCCAGTTTTTGAAACTAATTTTTGAAACTAATGAAGTCTTTTGGGTAGCAGCTGTCCCCGTTTTCTGATTCTAGAACAGTGAAGCTTCCTGACCCAACTAAAATGCAAGGAATAAATTGTACTAGAGAAGGCTACATGCCAAGCACTTTACCTGCTTGGCATGTAGCCTGCAAGCAGCAACTCCTTTGCATGTTGAAGAACCCTTTTCAAGGTTGTCACATGTCTTCAGGGAAATGAGTGGGCAAATGTAGAAGTAGAAGAAAACTCGTGTGTCTTTGAAGAGGTTCCCAGTTACATTGGGATATCTTCTTCTTGATATGTCCTTCCAATATCTGTTATAGAAATGATTTGCAGACCTCCCTATTGTCTGTATTCTGTTTCCATAATTACAGTCTTTCAGAAATGACAGAGACTTTTCTTACAGAAAAGACGAAATGTCAGTTTTTTTGTTTGCTTTAGTCCTTGTTTTCAGATGCTGTCTGATATTGATTCCCAATAAGGTGTAAGAGGGAAGAGAGTACAAAGAAAGAAACTTCTGTGATGCATTTAGGGAAATTGAATCCACATTTAAATTAGGGGGGAAAATAGCTAAATTATATAAAAATATCATATTTATATGTTTATTAAATAAAAATGACTTGTTGAAAAACAAGCACACCATTGCTAAAAATTCATGCAATATTTAATATAATTGCATCTAGTATAAGAAAAAAAATCAAATTACTTCTGTTTCTACAGTGGAAATCAGATGTTTTATGATGCCATTATTAATATAGACTAGTCTTATATCTTTAAAGCCTAGCTGATAAACTTTTTTGCTGCAATACTCTTACTGTTCTTACAAATTGTGAGTGGAATGGGACAACCAGAGATTTATTTGCTTTTTGAGATTTATTTGCTTTTTTTCTGAAGAGTACACAGTTCTCCTCTTTCTACTCCTGAACAGGGAAGAAAACTTGAGTGTATTAGCCATTCTTTTTCTTCCTCCTAGGGAAACAAATATACTTTTCCTTAAGGTTTTCCCTTGTCAAACTTGAACTACTGTGTGTAAAGCAGTGGCTTCACTTCAAAAAGCATCACCAAAGACAATTAGAGAATCTTCATTAAAAAGTTGTATTCATCTGGATTCGAAATAATAATGGGACATAGACTTTTTTAAACTTTGATCTGTGTTTATCATTGTAAAGTGAAATGGATGATGGAAGAATAATTTAAGTTGCATTTGTTTTTACTGTACAAAATTTAAGACTGTCTATGCCCTGGATTGCCTGAGAAGCAGGAGCTTAACAAAAGAATTTGCAGTTCAACCTCAATATTTATGAAAAGGGAGAGTGACAAATACAATAAAATAATTTCAAATTGCCATAGTTCAATGTCTGGCTTTTTTAGGCATTTCTGTTTTCATAATGTACTTCATCAAGCACAGTTGTTTAAAGTATTATGGATTATTGGTTTTTTCCTTTTTTAAATTGAATATTTTTTTTAGATTGTAGTTTCTCTTTGGTTAAATGGCTTTAGTTTCTGCTACAGGTAATGGCTACCACTGGTATTTCATAAATCCTTTCTCTGTTGGTTTTCATTCAGATGGTATTTAACATAGTGGTTAGTCATTCCAAGTTGTCTATCACTTATTGCTGTCTATTACTATCACCTTATTACTATCTTTCATCTTCCCATTTCTTTTAAAAAACTAAGTAAAACCTTATATGGATTTCTTTTTTTTCCAAATAGAGCATCACATATACTTAAATATATTGTGTTGAAAAATGTGATTCTGAAAGGTTATAAATGATATCATTTGCAAATATGAACTTTTATATAAGAGTAGAGTACTAAATCTGTTGTAGGAACTGTGATTTCCTTAAGAAGCTGCAGTGATTAAAGAAATTACTTTATATTTTAAAGTGCTATATTTTGTTTCTTTCAGATGGTCCTCGGCCCTCCCAGAAAGAAATCATATCATTAAGGGCGTTTATGCTTCTGTTCTTGAAACAACTTATATTGAAGGTAAAATGGTCTGTTCCAGAATGAAAACATTGACATCTGTTACATACTTGTAATAGTATCTTTCATAGTAGAAAATTGTTTATATCTGTCCAGTATTGTGTCATTTTCTGGTTAATTTAATGTTCATGCACATCCTTCTAATCAACAGAGAAGTAGTAAATCCATACAAAATTTCTTATTAACCTCACAAAACTCTGCCATGTATATTTTATTAAATGTCTAATATATATGTTTTAATTAATTGTCATACTTTAATTTTTTTTAATAAAATGGTCAAATGAAAAAGATAATTGCAGTTGTCAAGGTAATAATTGCTGTATCCTTCTTGCTGGTTCTACCACTGGTAGAAATGGTGTAAGACTCTTTCTGTTACAGCTGAATGCTACTCTTTGAGGGATAATCTGCTGTTTGAGATTAGACTGAAAACCAGTGTTTTCTGTTCTGTTTTAGAGTAGGAGTAACAGTAATAGTCTGTAGTATCTGAGGGCCCACACTAAAGGAATCTGACCTCATACTGTTTTGAACTGCCAATATGATAAAGAAGAGCAGTAAAATGATAGAGAAAATGTAGTCTTTTAGGTTCAAATAAAAAAGCTGTACAATTATTTGACTGGGTCCAAGGTTTGCTTATCCAAACCTGAGGAATGTATTTTCTCTGAACAACAGCTCTTTTGTTTCCCCCTTAGGATCGAGGAGTGAAAGAAGATGAACTGCAGAGCATATTAAATTACTTATTAACAATGCATGAGGTACATTTCTCTAATTACTTACCTTTTATTGTAACTAATTGTATCAGCTCTGTGGGAAGCTTGTTGTTGAGGTTAGTTTGTAGAATAACATTGGTGCTTGTCATACAGGATGAAAATATCCATGATGTGCTGCAGCTGCTAGTGGCACTAATGTCCGAGCATCCAGCATCCATGATCCCCGCCTTTGATCAGAGGAATGGGATACGGTAAGACAGTCAAGTGGGAAAGTACCTTAAGGGTACTTCCAGGGCTCTCCAGTTGGCATCTTTTACACATAAATATCACACTAGCTGATCTTTTAAACTTGAGATTCATTAACTTGGGCTTTATTTTTTGACAAAATGAGTGATTTCAGTATGTTGGAGAAAAAGAGAATTTCCATTTAAGATTATCATGATATTTCAAAGTAACTGCACTGTTTTACTTGCTTCTCAATCAAATAGAATGTCTAATTAATAAAATGCATCAAATGGCCCTATATCGGTCTCAGAATAATTTTAATTATTCCTTGTTTGTATATTTAACATTATCTGGGGAGAACAAGAGGAAAACAAGGAATCATGCCCTAGCCTCTCAAATTCTGTCTGAAAAAAAGTTGAATTAATTTATCTGTTTGTCTGTAAAATTAATAACTGATAATTCCTAAAAATGTGTTATTGGGGGGGAGGTTATGCCTAATTTGGTAATATAATTCTTTTCAGGGGCTAATAATTTTCATGCTAATAATTTGATATTTGCTATGTTGGGGTTTTTTTTTTGTTCTGAGAATACTTTAGGAAATGCAAGGGGCTTGTAAAAGGGAAAAAGCCCCATAATATCTACTACTTGATAGATTCAAGCTCAATTTTGCCTAAATGCTAAGATCTTTGTACTAAGATATGTACTTAAAACTGTTTGAATGACAATGCTTATTGAAAGAAAGACTCATGGTAGGACTTTGCTTTCTGCCTATAGTTTGTATTCAAACAGAATTCTGTTCCTGTCATTTTTTGAAGAAGGCTAAGTCTGATCTGGAGGACTGGAGACTTCTTTATGTAACATTTGTGGTATTAAAAGTGTTTGATGGTGCAGTCTTTATGTTTGAAAGTCTGTGTTGTAGAAGGGTGGGGAATACACAAAATTACAACTTTCAAGAGTTTAAAGGACAAGACAAAACACTCCCAAAGCCTTACATAAAATTAGGGGTTCATTTGCCTTGAATGTCAGAGATCAAAAGCCCCAGGGCTCATTTGGGAAGAGCAGAAGTAATTTCAAAAGGGAAAGATATTGTCTGAAAACACACTCCTTAGTGGAAAAAGACTAGAAAGAATGACTAAAAACTGAAGGCAAGCTAATTCTAATGGGAAACTAAAATATAAATTCAAAAATTTGTTACAGAAAAGTGCAGGCCAAGGGTAATCTTTTCTGTCTCTTGGTGACCTCAGATCAAGGCTGGTTTCCTTTCTGAAAGACTGCATAATTTGTGCTTAAACCTACCATATTAATTAAATATTTAATAATTAGATTAGCCAGTATTTGAGGGCACATTTATTTTTGTCCAGGATTTAAAAACCGAGGGTGTAATGAAAGGAGATTTTCACTAGCATCCAGGTACTCCAGGATATGACCTAATGTGTTCCAGTCTGTTTCTCTTGTCCTAAGCTTCCAATACTTAGACTGTCTTTTACTTCATTGTCCCAAGAGATAAGTATATAAGTATAGGATAAGTTACTTTCTGTTATAAAACATTGAACTGAACCAAACTACACCAGGTCCCTAACCTCAATAATTCACTATCAAACTCTTATGCTGCGCTTGATTCTTTCAGTATATCCTATTTTGTGTAGTTTGTTGGTTTTATTTATTTCTTAATAAATATTCTTGCTCAGTGAAATACAAGCCATATACATGACGTTTAGTGATAGAATATATATATGTGATGTTTGAGCTTTAATTTGTTTTTCTGTTTTAGAGTAATTTATAAGTTATTGGCTTCCAAAAGTGAAAGTATATGGGTGCAAGCTTTGAAGGTCCTTGGATATTTTCTTAAACATTTGGGTCATAAGTAAGTGTCATTTTAAAATTTTTGTAGTGGTGTATTTAAGTTCACAATTCTTCTTGTGTTTTTGTCATGATTACTGTATATTCTTTGTCAGTCTTTAGAAATTATTTCAAATTTTATTAGGTTTTCGGATTAATAATTTGTACACTGTTAGCTTTATAAATCAGATAAAGTTTTTTTTTCCTCTTAACTTGCTATTACTATGACATTTGAAACACTACATTTGTTGTCTTTCAGATATAAAATATCTGAAAAGTCAAGTCATAAAACAAGGGAAAAACATTTTCCAGAAATACCTCTTATGACTATATATTGCATGTTCAGCTAAAGTTAACAGGAAACACATGAGTGTGATCTAAAATTTCCTTCTGGAATCATCAGTGTCATTGCAATAAAATTTTCAGGGCAGCATTTCTAAAAATAGTTTTAGAAGGATGGGAAAACTAAATAGAACATTTTATTGACATGGGAATGTTTCAGAAGGAAAAGCAGATACATCAAGCAAGTGGTGTTTTAAAAAGGTGGTAAGGACAGATCTCTGTTCAAGAAATACTCACTGAGAAAATGTGGCAGCAAGAAATATTCCCATTTAAAAAGACCTGATGTCACAAAATGGGTTTACTTAGTCTGATCTTCCATATTATAGTGTCAAGAAGGCGCTAACAATCATGCAGTGCTGCATAGCCTGCTGTTGCTCATTTTTCCCCTTCTACATGTGGTGTTAAAATCCCTGCTGGGATTAGCCCAAAATGGCATTTTAGTGGGAGGCTGTGTATTATAAAAATGATCCACATGCTTCACAAGAGGCTTCATCATGTAAGCCTCCTTTGAAAGGAAAGGAGGTAGGAGTCCAGCCAGAGTGTGGTATTGCTAGAAATGCTTTTCTCTCAGTAAGATCAATAAAGTATGACTGTATAATTGAGAGACAGTTAGCTGAGAATATGCTTCTAAGTGAGATTTTTCCTTTGGGATCCAGCAAGTCAAATACTGTTCTGGGAATTAATAAAGTGAATTGATAGTCCACTCAAGAATCTCCAAGGACATTTCAAACATTACTTAGTAAAAGTCGTTCACATTGATAGGAGTTGGATTAAGTACGATACACCAGATGAAGGTTTGATTTGTCAGAAGCCTGGTTGTATACAGATAAGTATATTTGTTTAAAATATTTATCCAAAAAATCAATTAGCAACCTATGTCCTGGGTGCATCAGGCACAGCATGGCCAGCCAGGCAAGAGAGGGGATTGTCTCTCTCTGCTTTGCATGGGGCTGGCCTCACCTCGAGTGCTGGGGGCAGTTTTGTGTGTCACCGTATAAACAAGACATTAAACCATTGGAGAGTGTCCAAAGGAGGGCAACAAGGATGGTGAAGGGCCTTGAGGCGAAGCTGCATGAGGAGTGGCTGAGCTCACTTGATCTGTTCAGCCTGGGGGAGGTTGAGGGGAGACCTCACTGCAGTTACAGCTTCCTCATGAGGGGCACAGCAGAGACAGGCTCTGATCTCTCCTCTGCAGTGACTAGTGACAGGACTCAAGGAAACAGCATGAAGGGGAGGTTTAGGTTGAATATAAAAAGTTTTTCACTCAGAGGGTGGCTGGGCACTGGAACAGGCTCCCCAGGGAAGTGGTCACAGCACCAGCCTGACAGAGCTCAAAAATGTTTGGACAATGCTCTCAGGCACATATGTGATTCTTGGGGATGGTGCTGTGCAGGGCCAGGTGTTGGATTCGGTGATCCTTGTGGGTCCCTGCTAACTTAGCATATTCTATGATTCTATGGTTACAAGAAAAGAAAAGAAAATTTTCAGAAGCTGAAATTTTAATTTAACATCTACTTGCAATTATGGATATATCAACGCAATTTCCATTCTTGAGTGAACATATGTACTTAGCAAAAATTAACTTTATTTTTCATGTAATTGGAGTGATGGAAATCCCCTTGAATACTCTGTGTAACTTTCAATGTTTTTTTTTAATTTTTAAGACCTCTGAACATCTGCAAATGTGCATATTTTATGTAGATTTTAGCAAGTAAAAATGCCCTTCCATTTCATGTTTCTCAGCTACTGCTTGTGCCTTTTTGTTCACATACATATGTGTGCATACACATGACTTTATAAAATGGAAGTCAACTGCAAAAATTACAAAGTACTTATATTCCTGTTTCACAGTACAGGAAACAGATACTGCATTGTAACACACTGAAGCAGACTCACATAAAGAGATGCTATGTGATTTATGAAATCTAAAGCAATACAATATTGCTAACAAATGTATAGGTACTGAACCAATTACTGTTGCTGTAGTTCATATATACATGTATCACAGATGAAGCTATGGAGTAGAAGTGATTGATTCTCAGAAATGACCAGTAATGTGTTACATAAGAGCCTGAATAACTTAGCTGATTTTTCTTTGTCATCTGCGATGAGAGACTACTTTGTCTAACCTTAGCAGTTGACAAAATCCTGGTTTTTCCTCCTCTGCCATATTTGATTCTATTCTATTTTACCACTTGAAATAATAGTCTCTTGTTTACTTTTGGGTTTTACCCACACATGTAAATCTCCTAATGGATTTCTACTTCTATCTTGTAAATCTTACCTTAAAAGGTTGAATACATGTTGGTTTTCTCATAATTAATTCATGAACTCCCTTCTGTGCATACAAAAGTACACATTGTTACAAATTTTTACCATTCTTTTGTGGTACTTACTTTGAAATTTATGAAATAATCAATTAATTTCAAAAGTTCTAGAATGAACCTCTAGAGTTTGTATTATTTTCACTGATAATCATGAAAACACAGTTTCTTAGCTTTTGAATGCATATCATTTTTAGAAACTTTATCCTATTTAAAATTTTTCTGCAGTTTTAATATAGATTATTATTTATTTTGTAAAATCATTTTTATTTCATATCCATTATAGTAATAGGTAAATTTAATGACGCAAAATATGAGAAGTCCTCTATTTATGATGTTATGTCTTATTTTAAAATGGTGGAATTTAGGGACTAGGGGAATTCATTGATGTGAACTGCTTCCTTCCTCACTTTTTAAAGATTTGCGTAGTTTTGGATTTCAATCATGTAGAATTTCATAACTTTTCAGTGTATTGTAACATTTTATTCCAGGATTTAATATTTTGCCTTCATGAGAGAATGATATATAAAGAAGAAAGGTGGTACTGAAAAATCCATATATATATATATATACACACACACACACACAATATATATTAGTATTAACAGATACAGATTGCTTGAGCAATCTAAGGGGTACTGACCCAGATCATCCACTGTGGTTGCTTCCAACCTAACCAGTTCTGTGATAAATATTGGAAAATATGAAGCTGGATTGTCCTGAGTTCTTGTGATGTGACAAAAGTTGTGTTCTTCAGTGATAAGATTTTAACCAGCCTGTGCACATCTTTAACTTTCTTACCCTGAGTAAGACAGTAGGAGTTGACTTTGAGGATGGTGTGATTTTTATTTTTTTCAATACAAAAGCCCATCCTAAATACGACATTGTTTTCTGAGGACATTGGTATATTTGTACAATTACATTAATTGTGGGAAACATCTTAAATGTATATAAAATAACAAGATTGGGAGCCTTTTAGTACAGCATCAAAATATTTGGCTTTTGGGTTTTACCTTGCTTTTATTTAAAGTGACATGTGGCTAATGTTTCTATTTTCTCTTACAGGAGAAAGGTTGAAATCATGCATACTCACAGTCTTTTCACACTTCTGGGAGAAAGGTTGATGCTGCACACAAACACAGTGACCGTTACAACATATAACACGCTTTATGAGGTACAAATTGTTAAATGTAAAGATTATTGTTCTGCTCTAAAAAGCATGACTTAAAATATGTGTGCTCTATAATATCCTGAGTCTCAAGATTTTTGAGAAAAACTTTAGAAATTTTGAGAAAGTGTTTCTTGTTTCGCAATGTATTTTGCCATGTTTTAGATATTTTTATTAAGTGTCCTAATTTTTACATAGGTTCTATAAAACTTTCAACTTCTGATAGAAGAGGTTCTGTTCCTTAGGATGTTCATCACTTTTCACTAAAAAAAAGCAAAAACCAAAAAAACCCAAACAAAAACCAAAACCACAACAGATACTGCAGACCTCCAATTACTCATACTTCTCCATTGTTTGGAGAGTGTGTTTCCATTGAAATGGAAAATGCTTAAGTCAGAGCCGCCTCTCTTTTCTTTCTTCTTTTTCATGTCACTCATTTTATGTTTACAAAATTTTGAAGAGTGCTGTTGTTTTTTCTTTTTCAACCGTGCCAAATGGTAACTAACCCAGCCACTTTTATGTAGCTGATACTGCTTGAGGTAAATAAGAATGATCCCAAAGCATTCTGCTGTTCTACCAGGTTCTTGTAGAGGCTTCAGTTTTGATGAAGAGCAATTTTGTAAAAGCAAACTATCGAGAACATCATGTGGTTGAAACCCATGTCTTCATGCCTGCACACATCAATCTCATGTTTCATTTTCAATTATTGCTAAAGTGGTTCCTTAGAACAGAATTTCTCACAATTTCTGAAAATCTTATGCACTAAAAAGGTTTTTAGTGCTTTTTTTACTTGCAAATAGATTTAGGGACTAAATGCTCAAGGTAGGTTCCAGAGAAGAAAAAAGAAACTACAGGAGTGCTTGGTTTTCAGGGTTCTAAATCTGAGTAATGTGGAAAATTATTATCCTATGATTGTAAAAACCTAAACGTTATCTATTTGCCAGTGACTTAGATCCAAGTTCTTTTTGTTGTACATTACCTTTTATGGTCTGGCCACTTGAGCCTGAGTCTAGTTCCTGCATTCAGTTTTCTGAATGCTTCTATGATTGGTATTCTCAGAAAAATGCATAACTCATTGACAAAATCCAAGTCCTCATGGAGTTCAGCATCCACAGACATTAACATTTGAAAAAATAGTCAGAGGAAAGGAGAAAAAAGGAATTAAGTGGTCTAAGTACTGAAGATTTGCTAAGAAACTGATGCTAAGGAACAGATATTTTCCATATTCTCTCATACAAAGTAAGGCATATTTGCATTCTGTTTTAAATACCAATATATCAAGACCTATTCTAAGATTCTGTGTTCATGACTGACATTAGTTTGATTATTTTTTAATGAGAGACCTAAAGTTCTTCGTTAAAATAAATATTGCTAGTGAAATTACTCAATTTTGAAATACATTTACTTGAATGTAGCTTTTCTAAATCTCTTTACTAATTCTCTTTACTGAGAATTCTGTGTTGATGTCATTGAATTTTTAGCCTTTCTGTGTTGATATCATTGAATTTTTAGCTTGTTCTTAAAAACAAAGTTGCATATACACATCCAGTGACAGGTATCCCAGTGTGAAAGGTTTCTGGTGTTGCCTCAATACAGATTAATTAGGTTGTCAGGTACAATTCAAGCAACAGGAGAATTTTCTGTCTTCCTCATTATGTGAAGCCCCAGCATTATACCTACAGAATGCTAACTCTGACTCTTACCCTTTGCTAGTTGGAGGAAACCAAACCCAGTTTTAAAAATGGTTTGGTTTTGATGACATATATGAGAATAATTGTTGATGTATGTTGCTTGTGAAAGATATTTGATGTGTGAATGTATAAAAATATGAGAAATATGAATTTAATGTCTTTAAAATACTGTTATTGTATATTTAGGTAACAAACTCAAAGTTTAGCTAATCAGCTACAGTGCAACCATGAAAATCTTTATCCCTGCATAGAGGAATTGCTTTATTCTGGTTTTCAAGATTTAAAATATTTTACCTAATTTTTTAATATCATGTTGCATGTGGCCATGTTAAATGTTCTTAACAAATTTTAAAAATAACAAAGAAATACTGTAGTGTTTGATTAAAAATGGTAAAGGAAGTTAATATTCTGTTTTAGATTTTGACAGAACAAGTATGCACCCAAGTTGTTCATAAACCCCATCCAGAGCCAGATTCAACAGTGAAAATTCAGAATCCAAGTAAGGACAATATATTATGTTTGTTTGATAAATGTGTCACCTAGAGGGTTTTTTGAAATGTTGGTTCAAAAAGTGAGAACAATTCATTCATGTATCTTAGATACATATGGGTTGCAGTTACCTCTTACATTAATGGCTGTTAGCAATTATTTCTTTTTTTAAACATTGGTAAAGTGCTTTACATAACTAATTTATTCTTTCAAAGTGATTCTTAAGGTGGTGGCAACACTGTTAAAAAACTCCACGCCAAGTGCAGAGCTGATGGAAGTTCGACGATTGTTCTTATCTGATATGATAAAACTCTTTAGTAATAGCCGTGAAAACAGAAGGTACGTCCATGCAAGTAGTATTTTCTCCTCATTGATTTCTGGGTAATAGCTATTTGTTATATTCTGTGTAGAGTTTTAGAGTCTGTAGTAAAATAAATATATTTAAAATAAATTTAATACATTTGTGGTAACATATCTTAGTTCAGTAACTAATACTGGATTCTTCTCTCTAGTATATTTTAGTTATTTTTTTCATGCTGAACTATTTTTAAGTTTATTCCTAACATTGGATTGATGTTTATTCCTAACATTGGATTGATGTTCTTATCTTAACCATTGTAATGTTAAAATAAAGAAGCTTTGTTTGGATACATTTTGAACTAATTATTTCACTTTAGATGTTTACTTCAGTGTTCAGTGTGGCAGGACTGGATGTTTTCTCTGGGATACATTAATCCTAAGAACTCTGAAGAGCAGAAGATCACAGAGATGGTTTACAACATTTTCCGTATTCTCTTGTACCATGCAATAAAATATGAATGGGGAGGCTGGAGAGTGTGGGTGGATACTCTTTCTATAGCCCATTCCAAGGTAAGAAACAGCTCATAGATGTTTTTTTGAAATACTAATAACCCCCAAATCTTTAGCAATACAGCAATATAAGATGTAAAGTGATTTAGTGCCATCTGGTGGCTCTCAATACTCATGTCAAGGTGGCTTTTTTTCTTGTCAAACACTTAGTAAGCAGTACTTAATATGTTCCTAAAAATCTTGCTACATTTTGCCCAATTAATCTAATGTATATTTATCCACATAATCTAAATGTTCTTTTCTTTTTAAGGTCACATATGAAGCTCACAAGGAATATCTAGCAAAAATGTATGAAGAGTATCAAAGGCAAGAGGAAGAAAACATAAAAAAGGGGAAGAAGGGGAATGTGAGCACCATCTCAGGTCTTTCCTCTCAGACAACGGGAGCAAAAGGTGGAATGGAAATTCGAGAGATAGAAGATCTTTCACAAAGTCAAAGCCCAGAAAGTGAAACAGATTACCCCGTCAATACAGATACGAGGGACTTACTCATGGCTTCAAAGGTGTCAGATGATGTGCTTGGAACTGCTGAGAGACCTGGAGGAGGAGGAGTGCATGTAGAAGTCCACGACCTTTTAGTTGATATAAAAGCTGAAAAAGTAGAAGCTACCGAAGTAAAACTTGATGATATGGATTTATCACCAGAGACACTGGGAACTGGAGAAAATGGTGCACTGGTAGAAGTGGAATCTCTTCTAGATAATGTATATAGTGCAGCTGTTGAGAAGCTCCAAAACAATGTTCATGGAAGTGTGGGTATTATCAAGAAGAATGAGGAAAAAGATAATGGTCCATTAATAACTCTGGCTGATGAGAAAGATGAACCTTCTACTAACAATACCTCATTTCTCTTTGATAAAATACCTAGTCAGGAGGAGAAACTCCTTCCTGAACTTTCAAGTAATCACATTGCCATTCCAAATGTGCAAGAGACACAGATGCATCTTGGTGTAAATGATGATTTGGGATTGCTTGCACATATGACAGGTAGTGTAGATATAACTTGTTCTTCAAGTATAATAGAGGACAAAGAGTTCAAGATTCACACCACTTCCGATGGAATGAATAGCATTTCTGAGAGGGAGTTGTCTTCATCATCTAAAGGACTAGAATATGCTGAAATGACTGCCACAACTCTTGAGACAGAGTCTTCTGGTAGCAAAACTGTACCTAATGTTGATGCAGGAAGTATAATATCAGATACAGAAAGATCTGATGATGGTAAGGAGGCAGGGAAGGAGATACGGAAGATCCAGACAACTACCACAACCCAGGTAAATTTCCAGTATCTGTGTGTGTCTAATGTAATCACTGATCTTTGCTGAGGGGGAGATTAATAGTATGAGATCTGAGAGATATTTGAAGTATATTTCTGTAATTATATGAAAAATATACACCTTCCAGGCCCATTTTCTTTGGAAATGCCATAAAGTGAAATCTATCATGGCTGTATAGAAAATATATATTACATATACTAGATAAATTACGTTATTTCCTACTAAAATAAATGAAAATTTACAATGAATTGGTTTAAATATGTCGGCATTAATTTCTCTTCAAAATAATATTCTTAAGAAGAATTATCAACTGAGCAACTAGCAGAAATTAATCTTCAAATCTCTTCTTTGTGTGCTATGAACTCTAAGGTGTGCATGGTTAAATACTTTTTCTTAAAATAAAGTAAACTGTAAAAAAATAATTGAAGTAATTATTAAATAAAAAATAAATGGAAAATAATTGTATTCTTAAATAATGAGAAATTTTATTTTAGCATGTATACATTGGAGCTGCTGGTTGGAGTTTTGATTGTTGTAGGTGTGGTAACTGCCTCATTAGATTTGATCTCCTTGAGACCACTGAATGTTGCTTAAAGACCAGCCACCTAAGTGGAGATACTTATATGTTTCATGCTTGTTTGTGCAGTGGCAATGCACATCAAAGCCCATTCTTGCAGATACAGTATTATTGGCTAAATAAAAGCTCCTCTGTTATGTTGAAGTTATTATACCATTGTTGCTGCTGGCATGAGGGTTACCTGCAGTAGTACCTGAAGGAGAATGTATTTGACTGGAGTTGCTAACCTCAAATTCTCTAAAAGCAGGTCTACAATCATCTCCCTGCCTTATCAGTAAGAAGTAACTCTCTTTTATTCTAATGGACTGAAAGAAAGCAATAAAATTTTGTGACAGAGATGGGAACTACTGCTTACTCCTGAGAGTTAATGCCTTTATTAATAATAGATCAAATATTGAGTTCATATATATATCATGACTATATAAAATTCACTCTTTCCTATGTTTCTAACTAGAAAATATGGAAAATACAATCTAAAAGCACAATGCAGAAATTCATGTGAAAAATTAAAATCTTAGCTAAATCTAAGAAAAAAAGTCATTTAAAGATAACCCTAAGAAAAAGATAGTAAATGCAAGCAACTGTAATAATTTTAGTCCCAAGAGGTCAAATTATATAAAGAAAACCTTTTCTACTTTCATAACACTGGCTATAGGAGATCAAGGTTGACTAAATAAACAAGAAGCTTTTCAGCTCAACTCCAGTGCTGTGTCCATTTTTACATTGCTAACATAATTGTTTTGTAAAGTTCTCTTTTGTTTTTAAATTGCTAAAATGGGATTTGGGAGATTAGATGTAATTCTCTAATTATCTTGCTAAAAAGACCAGATAAATAAATTGGTTTTCAAAAATGAGGAGCCATCCAAAAATGTACATTCCTTGAAGCCGCCAGTATGTAATTTGTCCATGTTTATTAGTTCAAAATATAATTGTTACATATAAACAAAGTCTTGTCGCTGGCCTTGGATGGGACTACATTTGGTCTTTTCTGTAAGACTTCAAGTGAAGAATCTGAGAGAAAAATCTTGGTGAGTAGCTGAAAAGGGGGCCAGCCACATCCCCCAACAGCACTGACTGATTTGGCTTGGAGCAGCTCCTTTACTGAAGGATACTGCCTGCCTTGGAACACCGATGTCTCCTGTGATTTGGGGCCACATTGTTTTGTCCTGTCCTTTCTCAGATTCTGTATTGTGTTCAAAAACACGCTGCATGCAGTTAACATCACTTTTGAACCTCTTGTTGGTGTAGGCAATACAGGGTCGATCTGTCACCCAGCAAGACCGGGATTTACGTGTTGACTTGGGATTTCGAGGAATGCCAATGACGGAAGAGCAGCGACGGCAGTTTAGTCCAGGTCCACGCACAACTATGTTTCGTATTCCAGAGTTCAAATGGTCTCCCATGCACCAGCGGCTCCTGACAGACTTGCTTTTTGCACTAGAAACAGATGTACATGTTTGGAGAAGGTGCGTCCTTGTCTCTTCTTTAACTCCTGATCTGTGCTGCCATCAATAAGGAAAAATTAGGCATGTAAGAATGGGGATGTTACAAGGGATAGTGGGGAGAAAAACCGTTGGTGTTAGCTGCAGTGCCTCTCTGTATCTTCTATCTTCTCTCTTTACCCCTTCCCAGCCTGGAACAGCTCAATTTCACAGGTAGTAATTTTTACAGGTAGTAATTCCTGTTTTCTTGTGGAGTTGTATAAATCCTGAATGCCTAAACAAACTGAGCTGCTCTTCCAGCTTATATTTAGCATTAGAATCTACTGCCCCTGTTCCAGACGGGATAACTTCTGCTAATGGCCATCTTACTAATTGATTAATTAAAAGATCTTCTCTACCTGCAAGGTGTATAAATAAAATCTCTTTCCTATAACATTTTCTAAGGAAACACTCTATTGACAAATTTTCTTTTGCATACCATCTACTGGCTGAGTTTTGTCTTGGTGATCATCTAATATTTTATGACAGCAATGTGGTTTCCTAGTGTTTTTGTATGTTTTGTACATGTTAATAGAGGTAGTTTGCAACTATAATATAAGGAGACAATTTACGCTAATTTCCACTAGAGAATAGATAATTATCACAAAACTTGAGCATATTTTTGTCGAAGGAGTAATTTATACTACATTACATTTCCAGTTTGTTGAACTTTTCTATGCTACTCACTTGGAAATAGACAATTTTGATGTTTTGCTTTTGGCCAAGTATATGGGATGTGTTCAGATAATGCCTGAAGGTTAAAGCTCAGATGGTATATTTTCAGTTGCTGCCTTTAATTTTTGTTTGGTGGCCGACAACAGATGTTGCTTTGGGGAAAGACCATACTGAGAGTATTCATCAATATTTTCACACAGGGGTTTTATATTTTTGGGGAGTGACTGTTTCATGGGACAGTTGCTCACCAATTAGAAGTCGCTGAGATTTCAACCTATCTTACAAGCATCTGTGGCTTGTGGAGCTATTATTAATGTTAGGCTTATTATCAGTTAGCAAAGTTAATATTGAATCAAGTACTGGCCATGTTATTGAGTTTCTCCTTTAAAACAGTAGCGGGTGTTATCATTAGATGTTATCAAGGGTGCTTCAAATAGCACTGCTGCAGCATGGTGAAGTCAATATTAAATAGTTGCTTTCAGGCTGCAGAAACAACTTCACTGCCGTCAGCAGAACTGCCTGTGAAGTGAAGTATTGGTTGATGGGAATAAAAGGTTAGAGAATGTTGTTCTCAGCTGAGTATTTGAATGTAATCCTGTGCAGAAAGAGATAGCAATCATTTTTTTCATTAGACTAGCCTTGTTGATATTTTTAGACAATTTACATGCAAAGTTTTGTAGACAAAAGTTTTCCTTTTTATCAAAGGAACATTCACAGTATGGTTGCAAAGAATATATTTATCTAAAATTTATTTTAATTGTTTGTTTTTAATCCTTCTTTTCTTCTGTCCTTGCAGTCACTCCACGAAGTCAGTGATGGACTTTGTCAATAGCAATGAAAATATTATTTTTGTACACAACACAATACACCTCATTTCCCAGATGGTAGACAATATTATTATTGCTTGTGGAGGAATTTTACCATTGCTGTCAGCAGCCACATCCCCAACTGTAAGTACAATATTCCCACCTAGTGGTCATATAAGAAATTGTTGTTAATAATGCAAACTACTATTTTCAGCTGACTCTTCTTCTTTAGGGGCTCTTGTCCCCTTTCTGCTAATTCCTTCAAAAATTTAAATTTATGATCAAACTGTTAGACTTTGATATACAGAATGTTTATAACATTTTGCATTTGAAATGCTTATTATATCAGATAAGTAGTACTTAGTAAGAAAAATATTTCATAGTTATTTAATATTTCATTTAAAGGGATGACCATTAAGATAATGATTCCTGTAACAAAACAGCATGCTTTATGATGTCTACTCATTGGTATTCATAAACCTTTTTTGCATGGCCACTATTAGTTTGCAGGGGAGACCAGAAGGGGAGACCAGAAGTCATCCCCTGTCTACTCTGTTTACTTCTTCCTTCATTACATCCTTCCCTCCCATGTTTTTTTTTTTAATCTTGTATTAAAAAAAAAAATCTGATGTTTTTATCTGCCCAAAGTTGTAAGTTCTTAGCAGATGAAAGCTCAGGCAGAGTATCATCACTAAAAAGGGAGAAATATTTTATAAATATTGCATTATTGACAAGCGTAATTTTGTTATTTGAATGGGATGCCTTGTTTGTGCCTTTAATATCTGTGACTATTTCTTCCATACTAAATGTCATCTAGAGCATCCTGTAAAAATTAGTTGTAGTTAATATAGGTCTTTGAAAGGGGAGACAATGAGGCCTAGAAAGGATAGACTCCTCTGAAGTAATGTAGGTAATAGACACAGGAGACTGCAAATGTGGTTTGCAGTAAAAGATCAAATATTTTTTTCCTGGCCATTCAGCAATTGAGATTACTTTTTTCTTTACTTTTACTTCAATTTAAAAACCTTCTCATTTTTTTTGGTGGATTTTGTTTGGATGGTGTGAATGCATGGGCTGGCAATTTGCTATACATTAATGTAATTATCAGACATGCAATTAATAAATTTTTTTATGATGTCTCTTTACTATTTTTGCTGTGTTAACTGGAAAAATATTGCTATAAGCAAAAGTGAAAGGACACAATTATTTTTTGTAGTCAAAAAAATAACATTAAGGTCTTGATTTTGGAAGTCCTTCATTGTAAATATTGATAAGTATGAGCAAGTACACACCTAAGCTGTCTTGAAATCAGGCTACATTATCATTCTTTAAGAATATTCTTTAATATTCTTAAAATATATTGGGGGTTATATTTTTAAAGCAAACATTTTAGGCATCATTTGAAATGGTGGTGTTTTGATATCTTTTATATAAAAAATATAAAAAAGGCACAACATTAATTGGGCTGCAGTTCCATTGAATGCCCTTTGTGGTTTTTATTTCTTGTCCTGGTGTATGATACTGCAGAACCATTCTATGAAATTATAACTTTTTAGTTTGCCATTTCCATCTATTTTTTGGGGATAATATATATATATGTGTGTGTGTGTGTCTCTATAGATGGTTACCTAACACAGCTTTAATCATTACACATCCATTTCTTAAAATATTGTGTGTCGATACTGCCTGGCTCAGTAGCAGTGATTTTCATGCACTGATACAGAAGACTACATTTTCAAATTTGGTTATTATGCACACATTTCTCCACTATATGGAGACTGTGTGTATTATTTAAATACTGGATTTTACCATCTGTCTAGGACAATAAAATAAAAACAAATTGTGGAATAAAGTCATTCACTTAGTTTGGTTTCTGCTTCAAATTGAATGAATCCTACTGTGGAATTAAAAAAAAAAAGGCTTCTTCTTGCCTGTTCAACTCCATTCCTGTTCATCATTGCCCGTCCATAAAGATTAAAAGGAAGGTGGAGCTATTCATCACTGTGACAGATATGAAGAGTGCAGCCCATCCTTCCTCCTTAGAACAGGTGCTCTCCCTCAGTCTTGCTGTGAATCACAGTTTCGAAGGGAGCAGATGCCCTGCTGGGCATCAGACCACTTGTGAGTATCCATAATCTGATGAATGAAAAGAAGTTTCATACTGATTCTCAGACTTCTAATGCTTGTGCATCCTTGAACTGCTGTGGAGAAGCAGAGGGATTGCTGGTTCAGAATATATTTCTTCTCAGCCTTGAAAGGGCAAGGTAGGCCACTGAAAGCAATCAGTTACAAAAGGCTGTCTCACCCTCCTCCTTCCAGAAGCTGCTAATGGGAAGAGAAAAGAGGTTTGAAACTGGAAGATTGATGTGACATCTCCGCTGCATAAAAACACTTACAGCAGGCCTGCTACTGGCCACTCTCTGCCAGAGTAACTCTTAAAGGGGGAAAGGACCTGTAAGCTTTCTCCTTCACTGACTCAAAGACCCACAGAATCCTAGAATGGCTGAGGCTGGAAAGGGGATGCAGGAGGCCACCTGATCCAGCACCTGTGCTTAAGCAGGGCCATCTACAGCCAGTTGTTCAGGACTGTGTTGGGACAGCTTTTCACCATCTCTGAGGATGGAGACTCCATCACCTCCCTGAGCAATTTGTGTCAGTGCTCAGTCAGCCTCACCACAGAAAAGTGTTTCTTGATTTCCATGTGGAATCTACTGTGTTGTAATTAATTACATTAATGAATAACTTTCTATCCACAAGGTACACAGTTCAAATTTTGTGTAGTACCTCCTGAATCCCTCCCAAACCCAACCATACTTTCAGTCTGTAGTTCTGTAATTGAAACTGGTCATGGTAATAGAAGTCCACTCAAGCTGTGTTGCACTTCTCTCCCAAAAGGAAGAGGCTCCATAAGCTGCCTCACTGGGTCAGCCCAAGGGCCTGTCTGCTTCAGCATTCTGCCACCAACAGTGGCTGTTTGCACCTTACATCAAAATGCAGAAGTACAAGCAAGCATATTGATTGCTCTAATAACACTCTGTTCAGTATTTAGGATTTTAACAACTAGAGTGGGTGTTTGAGCTGTCATATTTAATAACCACTGAGGAATTCATCCTTCTAGACTTTATCTAATCTTTTTTGAAGCTACTTACGCTTTTAGCTTCCATAATATCCTACGGCATTGAGCCTGACAAAGCAATTATATAACCTTTGAAGCACTTCTTGTCTTTGTTTTCCTTAAGCCTGCTTAAATGCATGAAGTCACTATGTGCTTTACTGTTTATACTATGAAAAGAGTGGTTAATCATGTCTTTACTCAGCTCCATATCCTGTATGACTTTGTAGGATTGAGTCACATCTCCTGGTATGCCTGTTTGAATCCACACCAACATCTTGTTTGGTCTCTGATCCTCCATATCTCTGTTCTGCAGAGCTTTTCAGATCACATTTTGTAGATCCTGTAGAATACATACATTCAATTTAACAACAAGTGTGAGCTCATTTTTACTTAATTTCTTCCTTCTTCACTTCACGAATGGTAAGACTCTGGCATTCCCACTGATGGTGTTTGGGAGCCCATATTGAAATTTTAAAGTAGTAGTTCTTATTTATTTCCTCTTTGTATATTTTATTTGTGGCATAGATCATGTATGTACATCCACTTACAAAAAAGAAATTTACTTTTTGTTTTGGAATAATGAAACATGAAAGCAAAAATACTATAGAACAGACAGTAAAGGTCATTCCACCCTTTAACTTTGGGATGATTGAAACAGGAATGGAATTCATGAAGAGATTAGGGTAAGATCTCAGTATTCACTTGAGGTACTTACATGTGGCCTAGATTTCTATCTAATGGAGATCTACTCAACAGAAGCAAATTATTCAGAGATCTCTGATGTAGACATCCCTGTAGGGTCTGGCTGGAATGATTGTTAACCTGGAGCTCAGCCCATTCTCTTTTTATGAGATACCTTGTTTTCTAATGGAGAAAGACAGAAGCACACAGTTCCTTTTTCAGCTGTCTCACAGTCCTCCCTGTGCACAGTTCCCTTATTTCAGTGAATCAGTTGGAGTTCTGGCAAATCTGGGCCCTTCATTCTTAAGCAGTCCTAAATTCTGCTGCAAAACTCTCTTCTCAACAATCTGCTATAGAATTAACTGCTCTTACATGTATCCCATTGCCTCTGTATTTATAAAGCAGTTTATCTATTTCTCATTAGTAGAACAGATGCTGAATATTAGATCCTTGAATTAATTAAGTGTATTTGAAGAAAAGAGCCCAGGATAAATTTAGCAAAATGACATTCAGAAAACTAAAGCAATTGCAGTTTTAGTTTTTGTTTGGTGGTTTTTTTTTCATTTGTGCAACAGATTCTGTATTGTGTTCTCTCCATTGCTAAGAAAAGTTGTGCTGTCGCAGTTTCCTTAAAAAGATGAATTCTTGAAAAACTCCCCATTCCAAAAAGGCTTTTTTTCTTTTGCATGGTTCAGATTTGGAGTGAAATGGCAATTCTTTTGGGCTGGGTGGAAGATTATTGCATGATTCTTTGCCTGCTGTAGAACGCTCAGTCTTAACTATAGAATTTCTTCAATATGGAGTGCCTGTAAAAGAAATCTTCCTTTTATCTTCTGGGGTTTCTTTTTGTTTTCTTTTTTGTATGGTTTTGGATTTTTATTTGTTTGATTGATTTTTTTTTTTTTAAGTCTAGACTAGGATGATCTGAATAGAAAACTTTAAATGTAGATTTAAAAATAAAAGGGAATAAAAAAAAATGCATCTTTGGTGTAAACAAAGCACTCAAAAATCTGCAGGGGGTAACTCAGGAATGCAGAGAAGGTTTTATATTTTTATGACATACGGAGCAAACTTTACTGTAATTTGCAATAATCTATTCCCACAATGTTTAACATTCACTCAATTTCAGTGGACTATCCCAGGGTCTGTACATGGATTTACTTCAAATGCTGGTGTTTTTAAAGTGTTGCCAGTTGTATATATGAAACTACTTGAAATTTAGGAAAATATTAACAAGAAATATGAGCAGGTGTTTTTTTGTTTACAATATAATCTGGAGTGTCTTCTACTTCTCAATTCTGACTTCTTGGATATTAAATTGGGAATATTAGATAACTCTTGTACAATTATAGGAAGGTTATAAAATACAAAATACTATTTCCTTTTATTTTCTCTTTTCTGTTGGGAATGTCTTTGAGGCTTTCTAAAAATAACTGCAACCATAAGGAAGACATTATTAAGATGTTGTGGAAGTGGGAAAAACAGGATGTGTAAGGGAAAAGGTTTGCAGAAGATGCTTTCTGTTAATAGAAGCTGGTTTACAGATAAAACATTTTGTGTACGAGCTAGCAATTGGAAGGAATCACTGCCTGCTACAAGGATAGCAGCTGTGACAAGGACTTGGGGACATTGAGCAAGGCAAAAGAAATTTGAGGAGTTTAAATATTTGACAATTATAGACAATTATATGACAATTTAGCACAAATTTCCAGACCCCCTGCAATCAGTTTGGTTTTTTACATTCTAAGAAGTCTATATTCAGCTTCTTACTTGCAGAATTCAAAAGATCAGCTCTCAAATTGTGATCTGGGGGCTGCTGGTGTTAAATGAACTGCCCACAAAACTCCATTAAGCATTTAATGATGGTCTCATTAGGTCTGTGGATTAAAAGCTGAGATGTACGACCTGGGTATAGTGTTACTGTTATCACATTCAGGGCTCGTGTGGTTCCACGAGTGCTTTCTGGTCTACAACAATTCTGAGAATCAAAAGCGGTAAAACTGCTACGAAAATTGTCAGATAGTAATTAAGAGATAATAGCTACAAGTTAATTCTCCAGCTGCATCCAACAACAAAAATATGAAGACACATTTAAAAACTGGTTGAGCATTGTATTTTCTGCTCCAAGAGGGAAGAAAGCTGTTCAGTTCAGCTTGTTTTGCTTTTTGTTAGATTAGGCTTTTCCACTGTCCAAATTATGGCAATGATAACTGACAGAATCTGAAGTTTCTTTCTATTTTTAAAACAGACCCAGTGAAAACTTAAGACTTAGTTCCTAGACCACTATGGTCATAGAGAGAGTGGTTCTACCTAAAACTAAACCATATAAATTTAACACACATTTAATTGTGAATAGTGAAATTTGAAGAGCAACTCAGTCTGAGTGTCTTAGTTCTGCTATTCTTTCCTGTAATTCAAAAACATTGTCATATTTAGTTTGACACTGTTTTAGGTAGAAAAAATCACACCCAAATGTAATATTATAATGACCTATGTTGTGGTGTATTCAAGGGAAGAGCATTATGCATGAAGAACCAGAGCATTGCTTGTTGTAATTCATGTTTGTTTTTTCAAAGCATTTCAAACATATTTGCCTCCTCATAAAAGGATTAACTACTTTACTACATTTCAGTTGAATGGCTTGTTGTAAAATGCTCATATCTATATAATTAGTTAAAACATTACTTTACTTTGCCTTGCTTCATAAATTTGCTTTGGAAGAATCAGTGTTTACATGAACTCTATAATAATACAAGATTTAAAGTTTTCCTTGTGCATAGCTATCTTTGACAGGTCTTTACTTTCAAATGTTCATGCTGAGCCTAAATATTTTGTTGTTTTGAATATAAATTAAACAAATGTATAATTCCAAGATACTAATTTGTTTCAATTTACCTTGCATTTTTTTAGTTAACTTAAATAATTTTCTTTTTCTTTTATTGTTGTGATCTGTTGTCTGTTTTGTCTGTTGCATGTCCAGGGTTCTAAGGTTAGTATTGCTGCTGTAAGTTTCAGTTTTTTGCATTTTCAAAAATATCTTATTTTTGATCATTTGATATTATGGCTTTCTTTTTACTATTTTATTCTTACTATTATTTTCCTATAACACACAGTGGAATGTGAATAGAACTATATTAGGTGGATTAATTAACTTTTCCTACCATATTTCTCTTAAAAACCTAATGCATTGTCAATATTGGTGCTTGCTCTTAGCTCCTGGGCTGAATGTAGTTAGGCCTGTGAGCTAATTGAAGTAATAAATGCAGCTGTCAGTAGAGAAACTCTTTGTGTCCTGAACGTGTTCATTGTATGGGAGACTTTGTACTGCTCTTAAATTACACTGAGTAGTTATGGAATAGTGATCTGTTCACTTTTCAATGAGTTTTAGAGATACCTCTATCTAAAATATTGGTGATACTAGAAGGCAGCTTGATCAATAATGGAATATATTTTAGACACTGTACAATACCAATGTACTGTATTTAACAGGTAGAAATGATGGTAAGTTTGATGTAAAAAAACCTGACAGTCTTTTTTTTTCTTCCATGTAGCAGAATTTTAGGGAGATTTGTAAAAAAAAAAAAAAACAACAACGACAAAAAACTAACCAAAAAAACAAACATTATTTTAAATTCAAAATTTGATATAATCTTACTAAAATGCACTGAAATCTTGTATTAAGTGAATTTACTACATAACTTGCAAAAATAAAAAAGCAATAGATATTCTGAGAGGGTTAAGACCATGATTGGCACAATGCAGTTGAAACTTGATAAAAATCAACATCAGGCAGTCAGCTGGCTGCAAGAGCCTGATGTTATTTCAAGCATGAATTCAAACTTTAAGTTTCCGTAACCACATATGACTTTTTCTAGCAGACTGTTACGGCTTTAGATTTTTGCAAATATATTTTCTTTGGGTGAGTGCTTTCAAAAAATCATCTTCCAGTCTGTTATAAAAACCCCAGCAACCTATTTTTCCAAAAGGTAGGAGGTGCACAGCACAAACTAAACAGGGGAGCCCTGGCCAAAGAGGATAGGAGATAGGGTGAAAATCTTTCTTCTGAGAGTTGTCATTTCACTATTTTTCTAATATTTTTGGGCAGTTCAGACAGATGAAAGCCCTTCCCAAATCACTCATGTGTCCAACATGCTACATCCTTAAGAGAAATTAAATGAAGGCCTATCTATCATTATGGTGACATATGCCACTTTGTATTTTTCATCTTTCAAAACAATTGTTTCCTTAATACTGTTTGGCACACTTTTCACTTTTATAATTTTGGATGTAAAAATATTCTTCAAAGTAAAGCATGAATACAGCTAATAACATTTTAGGAATATGGAAATAAACAAGTTTTTGCTTTTGTATTTTTTATTTCCTTTAGAAGCAAATTACCTTAAGAGCACCAAATATATAATTTTTTTTAAATAAATGCTTCTTTTAAATAAATGCTTCTAAGCAAATTAATACAAGTAGAGAAGCACAATAAAAGTACTTTTTAAAGGGACTTTTTTCTGTGTTCTCAGAAAGTCTTGCAAGTGGAAAGCTTGTTGACAATCAGTAAGAATCAACCACCTTTAGACAAATTTTAAAATAGTATTTAGGCATATAATTCTGGATGCAAACAAGTATCACACATTCCTGTTTTCAATTTGCCTAGCTCCAGAGGCAAAAGTGTTGAAACAGATTTTTTTTAAATTTTTTTTTAATAAGCTGACTGTTTCTTCACTTATCTGCACTGTTAAATACCTGAAGGCATTTGAAAACATGACTGTCGACATCTAAGTGTCCTTTTTGGAGAAAAAAAATCTGGTTTTCAGAAATATTGAACTCATTCAGAAATTTTCTGCTGATTCCCACTAAGGAGAGTCCAACATTAGGAGAGAAACAGCAACTCTGGGACATGTGAGCCGCACACCATGTCACTTGTCCCTTTTTACTTTCCCTCTGTTGTTGTTGTGAGGTAGCAAACATAAATTGAAGAATTGGACTCAGTCAGGATTCTATATGCTGTAAACATTGCAGGGAAAATCAATTCATGGAGACAGAGTGCAAAACTGTATGTTTTTTCCCACTCCACTCCTCACATTTGTTTAAATGGAGGAAAATAAAAAAGTAAATCTATACACAGAGTAATTCCTTTAATCTGTTTCCTGTTTGCGTAGCCTATGGAAGAAAGTAAGAATATGTTGCACCCTTTTTCACCATGCATTGTTTTATTATCTGCCCTTACTTTGTCTTTATCTAATTGCTAATAACTTTCTCATTTATATTAGACTTTTTCTCATCTATTACAGCATGTAAATGTAAATAATTTTCTCACTCTTCATTGCTGCGTTACTTTGAATTTCACTCACAGATTATGTTAATAGTATCAGTAGGAAATTGTAAAATAACTTTTCAATCTACCTGCCATTAAGCATAACAATTTAGATTCCTATGTGTATGTGCTGTCTTTATATTTCAGTTGTGTTCAAACTGTTTAATTCAATTATCTCCTTTTAAAGACTGAATTGGAAAATATTGAAGTGACACAAGGAATGTCTGCAGAGACAGCAGTAACGTTTCTCAGCCGTCTGATGGCAATGGTTGATGTACTGGTATTTGCCAGTTCTCTAAATTTTAGTGAGATTGAAGCTGAAAAAAACATGTCTTCTGGAGGTCTGATGCGACAGTGCCTAAGGCTTGGTAAGTCAACAGACAGGATGTATTAAATAGTTGCTTACAGATCAATGAGTTGCGATGGATCAAATGGTGACATGTGCAGCAAAGGACCTTGTAGGTAGAGCTTGATGTGATAAAGTAAAAATCCCATTTATTATTTATTGATCTGGTATGTTTTTAAGGCCAATTCAATTTAGTAATAAGAAAGACATGTCTGAAAATATTCTTCCTTATGTATTTCAAGTTGTATATATTCAGGGAGAGTAAAAATATTAAATTTAAGTCAGTAAACCAATTTTTTTTTTCTCAAAGCTGCTTTGCTGCCTCCATATTGCAGCTTTTCTTTTGCAAGTCTCCATGGATTTGTAGGGCTCTATGGGCTATATAAAATAAGAAGAGTGGGATATTTGTGCAGATCTCAATATATTTTACAACAGCATGGCATTTGTCTTCATTGTTTACTGTTATTCATACTACTTATTGTGATACTGATAATTTTACTGTTCCTGGTATCAAATTTGTGACTAATTCTCAATTTTTTAATCAAATTTTAAATTACTGCCTGCTAGTAATGGGTGCTAATTGATGTTCTAAATGTATAATTGAAAAAATATTCTAATTTGTTGCATTTTCCTTTCTTCTTTTAGTTTGTTGTGTGGCTGTGAGGAACTGCTTAGAATGCCGGCAAAGGCAAAGAGAGAGAGTAAACAAGACGTCATTAATTGGCGGTAAAACCCAAGATGCTCTTCAGGGTGTAACAGCATCAGCAGCAACCAAGGTAACTGGTCATTAAGTAACCAACAGCAATGATGACAAAACCGAAACACTGTTTTATTTAGGATCAGAATATAATTGTAACTGCCCTCTCAAATGTTGGCAAAAGCTTAGATTTCTCCTGTTAGCTGGTTTATGGTAAATGTGTGTGAGGAGGATTATTTGAAAGATGCAAACCTTGATGCAGGAGTATGACTGCAGCAATTCTAACCAGCTTTTGCACTCTTGCTTGGCCTATTTGATAGAGCAGGTTCCCCTACTCACCTCTGTCATATAAACCTAGATAATATATATAAATAGATTTTTTTCTATTCCATCAGGGTACTCTCCACTTTTGATGAAATCCTGCAGTTGCATCTCTGTTGGTGAAATGTCTGAGTTCCAATAGCTTCAATGGATCTTTGAATACATATTAGGCATCACTATTTACTATCTGCTTTTAGAAAAAAGTTTTCCTGTATAGTTACCACTTGTTTTTTCAAGTGTCATTAATTCATTATTCTCTTTTTAAATATTTTTTTTAACTTTTTACAGTTAAAATTATATTAAACACTTGTTTATAGCTTTAAGAATTTGTGATACAGAAATTAAAATCTGAAATAATTTGGTAGAGCCCATAACTAAAATACAAGATATTGCATGATGTAAAGGATCCCTTCCTTCTTGCTATTATATTTTCATTACTATATCAGGGGTTTTTTTCTTCTCTAAAACTTTTTCAAATAGCCTTTACAAAGTTAGCTCCTTTCACAATTTCATTTCATAAAATTTCACAAAGACATTACCTTTTTCAATATGGTCACTTTCAATTCAAGGAAAATCCCCATAAGGAGACTGTCAGGTATTCAGGCCTCACATTTAATACGTTTTAATTTTTAAAGGAGGCATGCTATTCTATCTTTTTTAAATATTAGCAGTTTTATTATCAATAGCCTGTAATAAGTCTAAGTAAAATTAAATTTTTTTTATTTCTGTTCAGCATTTTCAAACATAATAGGCTTATTAGAAATAACTTTTTATTCTGTTATGATGCAACTGTAATCTGAAGCAAACTTCTGTGTGAAAATTATTATCTTAACTATGTCTAGAGATACAGTTGTTCCAAGCTACTGGAAATATATAACAATTTAAATAGCATTAAGACCATAATTCAAAGCATCATATTATTTCTAGAGCCCTTATCTGAGTGTTATGTAGAATATAATCTAAGATTGATGTAATAGCTAAAAAATTATGTCAAATTAAGGTTCTAACAGAAATGCTTTGATATTTTGAGGGGACCGAAAAATCTCACTACTTTTTATTTTTAGACTCCCCTTGAAAATGTCCCTGGAAATCTTTCTCCCATAAAAGACCCTGATAGACTTCTGCAGGATGTTGATATTAATCGTCTACGAGCAGTTGTTTTCCGTGATGTGGTGAGTGATGTGTGCTGTAATTCTTTCTTCTGCAAAATCATCATTTGTGTTTTGAAAGAAATTTTGATTGTACCCGAATTAAAAATATCCTTCATGTGTGGCACTTCCTATATTATCTGCAAACTCTGCTTGTTACATTGTAACTACCGGCCACCTTCTGCACTTAAAAATTATGTTGGTTAAGGTATTTGAGATTAGTAGTTACCTGTGTTTAACACTCAGCCTTAGTCTTATGCTAGCCAAATAAACACAGCCAAGATAAATCAGTTACCACATATGTTGATTAAAATTGTATTACCAAAGGTGTCAACTATTGGTCCAACCAGGGTAGAAAGAAGACTTAGTATATATGTTAGAGAACTGCAGCAAATCAGTTTGTAAACACAATTCTCGCTTCTGCTGAACATATTTATGTATGTAAACATATATAAAAATGTTTTTCAGCTTTTCTGCAATGGATTTTAGCACAAAGCTGCACCGCAATATACTTGTTTTTGAATGCAGTGCAATAGTAATTATTACTGTATACCTGCAAGTACACTGCTATGTTTAAATTCTCCAACGTGAGTTCAAAGAGGCAATATTCTGTCACCTATTCTTTTCTTAACTCTCAGAGAAAAGAATACAAGAAAGCATGTCTCTGGAACTTCTATGAAAGAAATTAATGAGAGAATTTCTAATTATTTTTAAGACTTGCAAAAACATGCAGCCAAGTTAAATAATACCCAGGAAACATGGAAAACAAGCACTGAAACTGTAATAGAAGGTACATGCTTGTGAAACTGAGAAAAGATGAAACCAGTAGAGGAGTAGACAGAAACTAAAGTTTTAATTTTATCATGTTAAGTTTGACATAATAATAAAAGACATTTAGTTGAATTAGAGAAATTTAATCTCAATCAGGATAATATCTAAGCCATAGATGGCAGTTTCCCTTGAACAGACAATTATGTGGGATGAGAAGAAAAGATGACAGTAAAGTTATAGTGGTCCTGGCTTTCACTTAAATCAGTCCTGGAAACCTAGGATTCCTGCTGTCATCTACTGTGGAAGGGGAAATCAGAATGTACAAGCTATTTCTGGAAGAAAAGCAGGGGTACATTCTCCCTGCTTTTATGTGTTACCAGAAGCTGTTATGCCTGCTTATGCATCCAGCGTCAGCTAGAGAATTATCAGTGAGTTTAGATTTCCCTCTCAGCAATTGTACCCCTTACCTCCTTCTGTCTGGGGCTGTCACCATCTCATCCTTGGGGCACCAGTAGACAGTTGCCCTTGCTGCCAGGAATCCTTTAAAGCACTCTCAGAGCAGAGTCAGGCCTCTGTTTTGAGAAGTCCATTGACTCCACAGATCCCAAGATTTGTGTAGTTGCTGAATTACCTCCAAAATTCAGTACTTACTATGTGCTCTGTGTGTACCCACTCAGCCTTTGCCATTATCAATTTCCTGCTATGCTGGCAGAAGCAGCATTTCAGAAAGGTATTAACTAATAAGACTTGTGATGTTTTCATAGAAAAAATCCATGAAAACATTAAATATTCTAGCTGTGTTTCTTTTTCCCTGGTACAGGATGACAGCAAGCAAGCTCAGTTCCTAGCTTTGGCCGTGGTTTACTTCATCTCTGTCCTGATGGTCTCCAAGTACCGTGACATCCTGGAGCCACAGCGAGAAACTGTGAGGTCTGGGAGCCAGGCAGGTAGAAATATCAGACAAGAAATAAATTCACCAACCAGTACAGGTAAATTTGTTTTCTTCAAATGTTATGTGATTTTTTTTTTTGTTGGTTTTTTTGTTTTTTTAGAACTGTAATTATTTTACTACAAAGTATTTTTAGTGAGTAGCCTAAGATCCTAATAGCAAATTAGGTACTACTTTCTTTCAGTATAAAAAATTTGGGCTTTTAAAATATATTGTCATATTTCAGATATTCTCTGTACTTGCTTATAAGGTATTACTAATTTTCATTTGTAATTTTTTAAATGTTTTTATTTTTCTTCAACTTGAAAATAATTTTAAAAAAACAGGATTCCTGTTAGAGTTAAAATTGTAAAGTACAAGGTAGTTCACCAAAAATCTTCCTGAATCTGTTATGTGTTAGGAAGAACAGATATGTTTATACCACAAAATGAATAAACAGAATACAGCTGCTTGCCCTCAAGAGCTCCCTTTGTTTGAGTGAGGAGGTTTGTGAAAGGGTATTAGTGGAGGACTGAGTACTTTCTTGGAGTCCTGCTGTATTGGTGCCAGCTTTTAAAAAGCCTATGATAACAATAGGAAAAAAAAGAAAACGTTGCTATTGCCTTCTTTGACTGAACTGTTTGTGATTTGTTTTAGTAGTGGTTTTACTGGCATGTGTTCTTCAGCCTGAAAGGAGGGAGCCTGTTAGGTCTCAGAACCTGTTAGAAATGAGGGATGCAAACCTTACCGCACTCTGTTTCGAATATTTTGCACTCAGTCCAGTATTTTTGTTTCAAGTCTGATTGGATTGGTTATATCTGTACCTTCTGTGTGAAAAGAGTTGAAAACAGGAGCTGCATTTGTCCACAAAATTTCTTGTCTATGTTTTTGTTCTTGTAATGATCTTTAACTGCTTTCTTCATTTATGGAGTTGCTAATTTTCATTCTTCATAGAAATTTTCTTCCAATTTGTGTTATATTCACATTTAGTCATTATTTTATGATTCATCATGCTGTTTTAATTTGCTAAGTTTATGTAATTTTCTGAAGTCAATGTGCTTGTAGGTTTCCCATTTGAAAAAATACTACATAAATGTAGTCAGTTAAAAGAAATCATAATTCTTTTTGCCTTCCTGATTTAAAGTTATGGTTCTGAACTAAGAAACTGCTACTTTCATCCGTTATTGTCCTGCCTATTTGCTTGTATCTATCTATCTATCTGTGTCTTTTTTTCCCTATAAATGTTGCTTTTGAAGTGCCCAAATAATAGGTATGCTGTTTCCTATCTCTTGATATGGAAATTGGATTTTTTTTCTTTTGCCTTTTTTTTTTTTTTTTTTGGTAATGCCATGTTTGCATGTTTCAATGAGATAGGATATCTGTCATGGATCCACAATGGACCAGGCCACACATGAATACTAGCTGGCTCACATTTGATTCCATGATTTTCTCCACAGTTGTGGTCATACCATCTATCCCTCACCCAAGTTTGAACCATGGATTCCTTGCCAAGTTAATTCCTGAGCAGAGCTTTGCCCACTCATTTTACAAAGGTAATATTAACATCATCTCCTAACCTGTTTGGGTGTTCTTATTTAATGTAATGCACTTCAAGAACTAAATGTGATGTTACTGTTGATAAATAAGTATACGCCTCAGGTTACATGGAGATCAGACCTGATGATACCTTTAAAACTTAACCTTCCTGCCTACATTTTTCTAAAAAATCTCTCTCCCACCTTCACTACAATTTATTATCTTTAATTATTATGAAATAAAATGAAGCAATTTTAAAAAAAGCCAAAAAACCGGTCAGGAGAAGGGAATGGATATAGGAAAATTTAAATGCTTTTGGTTTGTGGTTATTCTGCTACAATATTAGACCCATAAAAATAAAATCAGGCCTGTTTTGAAAAAATTGAATACCAAATGAAGTATAAAGTAGATTTGTAGTATTCCCTTTCCCTGTATCTTTTCCTGTTCTTTTGCCTTCCTTTCTCGCTTTTTTTCTTGCCTTCCTGATGGTATGTAAACCTCTGATACTGTATGTGAATTATTTATGCCTGTTACTTAATGTGCTGTGCTGTGTTTCTCTTGAAGGAAACCAATTTTTCTACCAAAGCAACTATTATATGTTTTGGGCCTGATTTAATTTGTTTTGCTTGTTTGTATGTTTTAATAGATACTCCATAAGGTAGGAACATGGGTGTCATTTCTTGAAAAAGAGAGGGTTACCTGAATTTAACATTAGCCAAGTTTACTTGTACATTTCCACAATTATTTGCATGCAATTTGCTGTAAACACAGAATGTAAAATAATTTTTAAAAAATTGATTTGATTAAAATGTCCTTGGTATAATTTTGTAAGATCTCACTGGGTAAAAAGACTGATTTTTAAAAGGTTCAAGTTATTTAGAATGCACACAGTTTATAAAGAACAAAATAGTTAGCATCCTACTTCAGTAATAATGTGACTTATGCTTGTCATATGCTGTTCTTGGAGTATTCTGTTAAAATACTTATTACATCAGCTTAGACTGTTACTATGTTAATCTGGTACTTCTTGAGTTTTGATGCATGTATGTATGTATAAATTTGATGTGTGTATGCAATATTATAAATTGTTTTAATTTTTAACAGCGTGTAAACCAGGGTTTGTGATTTTGATTAGTATTGTCTGCCATACAAAGAAGAAAATATTTTTTATTGCTTAATATTAATATTATTATCTATTGCATTTGTTTTACCTCGAGTTCAAGTAAAATAGTTTTGGTTTTGAAATAGTTGAATAGAGCTACATTAAAAGTGTGAGCAGGTTAGAAAGAAAAGTGGCTTGGCTTTAGAAATAAATAATTCAGTAAAGGAAATGTTATCTGTGGTTAATTATTTTATTTGTTGATATCATCAGATCCTTAAGGGTTTTAACTGTCTGACGTCTCAGTCTCATACTCTTTACAGCTTTACCCATTGGAGGAAAAACAATCCCACTTTTTATATTTTGAACACAGTTCCTCAGTTTTGAACATCAATAAAAAGTTACATGAAAAAAAAAATTGCAAATGCTGTCAGTAATGGCCAGAAGTCAAAACATGTTTGTCATTTCAAAAGAATCTTTCATTCCAGTGGGTAAGCCAATTGGGTTTTTTTCAGTGACCTGAGTTGCTTTCAGACATTGGCAGCAAATTTCATTTTTAATATGATTTTAAACTTTAAGTTATTTTTACTTAATACAAAGTGATTTAATGAAGCTTTTAAAATTAACAACGCATTTTTAAATCAAAGTCCTACTTATTGAAAATTAATAGAAATTTGGTTGCTACCTGGAAGTGAAGATATATTTTATTCATTCCGTATGACACTAGATGGACATAAAGAACTTTTTCTTTCTTTACCAAACAAGTAGTATCATAATTGTTAGAACTGTACAAGAAAAGAGCTCTTTAATTCAGGAAGAGGAGTTGACTCCTTAAAAGAAAACCATTTCTCCTTTTTTAGTAGAATCTAATTATCTGACCAAGAAACTTACCAGGGAAAGGGTAAGATAGAATTAGGTATATTACCAGTATTTGAGATAATTATTTTGTTCTTAGTGAAATTCTTACTTTTTTTATTTTTTCCAATGTGCAGGGCAATATCTTTAGTTAAAATCTATTTCAGTTTGTGTGAGACCCTACTTGTCTCAAGTACATTACAGTATGTGATTAGCAAATGCTTCCTATGAGAAACTACAGCTGCTGTCAAGTTTGACTTATAAGAATTTTAACATCATTTTATTTGATATGAAACCTCTTCCATTATCATCATAAAAAATATTAAACTTTGCCTTCTTTACTGATATTACTGGATATAAATAAATAGTAGCATTGAAATAAAAGACCTTAAAATATATTTTGCAGGGAAATATATTCTACCCTTACTTAAAATGTTTGTAGAAGGCAAAATAATGTTTCTTTTACTATGATTCAGATATTGCTCATAAGCTAGCTGTTATCTTATGGTGCTTGAAGGAAAAAGGTCACACCCAGGAAGTAAAAACTATTACAGTAGTGTCCATGACTACCACTTAACAATGAAAAAATTTATTTCTTTATAACATTCTGTACCTCTGTATTTATTTTTCCTTCTGGCCTGATCCACAGGGAGAGAAAAATATATCTGTATCTGTAGATTTACTCTCATCATAAGTCTGTCGAAAATGCTTATGTTTCTTCTCCTTGTTTCCAATAACTTTAAAGGGTCTTCAGTACTTTTAAATTAGGCAGTGTGTAGTCAGACAAAGTAGGTCTTGCAAAATTAAGAGGAAGTTCTCTCTCTTCAATTTAGGTCACATATAACTTTACACTTTGAAGTAATTCATTACCAGAGTCTCAAGGGAAATGGCAGATCAGAACTTTTCTCTAGAATCAGAAGGTTGTCTGAAAAACACAGTCCTACAAAATTAAATACTGCAGACTTGCTTCTTCCTAATTTAAAATTAATTAATTTAATTAAATAGGGAGATTTAGTAAAGATGAGAATAACATTAAAAGTGATTGTCCAAAACCTCTGTACTGGATTTTCAGGGTTTTGTCTTAAAATCATCAGTCATGCATAGGTTCTACTTTCTGGAAAATATTAGTAGTGAATCAATATTTCAGCTAGTCATCTTCATCTCCCTTAAAAATAGGTGAAGAGAGGTTAGGGCACGTTTAGGGTACAGTTCATCTGACCTGCTTTGAGATCTACTGGTCACTAGAAATGCCAATCTTTCTTCATTCACTACAGCTGTCACAGCTGATGTGTCTTGGTCAGATCAATCCTGACTCCTGTGACATGGCATAACTGAACTCCAGACACAAACACTGGTTTATGACAAAAGCTGGCATCAAATTCTTTGATGTCAGGCCCCTAATCCAATAATGACATTATGCGTCTTAGTAATATCCCCTTCCACTTCTATAATTGTTTTACATATATGTTCGTAGATACAGCTGAGTTAGCCAAGAAATCATTAATGTCCATTTACTGGTTAGCAAGAGCTACCCTTTTGAGCTTAGCACAAAATGCCAAAATTTTCATTTCTGAAATGGGAGCAATTGTAATAGCTTAGAAAATATTGGTTTGTTCTCTGTTGTTTTCTCCACTTAGATAAGTATATTTTCCTAAAATTGTTATGAACCAATTTTGTTCTCTGTTATGTGTTATGTCTGGAAGATGTGGAACTAGAGACACAAAAACTAGGAGCAGCCTTTTCTCTTACCAGATACTGGGTAATCAGTACATATTGTGAGAGAGAAACACCTTTCCATCAGAATAAGAGAAGGAATAGAGGACCATGGTATATTCTGTTAACAACAGCTAATAAGCCTTACCATGTAAAATTGAGTAAACTTTTCAAATTATAGCTACCAATTTCAAGTAGATTTAGCTGTAGAGGTCAGGATCATTTGAAATTAGTTTTTCCACTTCTGGTTGCTATTGAAGCTATTCTTCCTTGAAGGCTTATTGGAGTATTTGTTTCAACAGTGTTTCCACATCTCCAACAGCAGAAAATATGAATCTTTTTTTTTTTTCTTTTTACACTTCAGCTGACCTCCTGTAAATTACTGAAATTAAAATTAAGTAAATTAAAATTAACGAAGTAATGAGTAGATATTTCCATTTGCATTATTCATGAGTGTTTCAGAAATGAAAGTATGGCAACAGTGCAATTTTGCTTATCTATATATATTGTGTGAAGCAAATCAGTATATAGGTTATCAGAAACCTCTATCAAAAATTGATTGACTTTTCTACTTGCTTGCTATCGCTGCCTGTATTTTTCCCAAAGCGCTGGAAATTAATAGATTTCTTAAAGATATGTGATGCAGATGGACTGGAAGCTATTGATTTATTTTTGTCGACAGAACAAACTATATTAAAATGTTGCAGAAACAGTTTTCTCTTTGAAGACAAGTAAAGTATCCAGTTTTTCAGGTCCCCTAGGTATATAGTACTCTGGGAATTACACTGTTGTTTGTACTTCTAATGTAGTAGCATAGAGATTTCCAGACTATTTTCAAACTATTTTGCATGAGGATAACAGCCTAAGTATACAAAGTGGACTAAAGGACAAATTTCCACTGCCTGTGAAAATATTCTTTGCCTCAGGAAGTCCTGACAAAACTCATGTCTCCATCCCACTCAAAATATAGTTATATATATATTTTCAAGAAAGGAGAATGCTATAAGGAGCATGGGTGATAATCATGAGTCTCATAAAATTCCGATTATATTGAATTTCTGCCTGCTGCTTAAAATAATCATACTGCTCTTCTGATGAAACATATGCTCCTTATTCCAACTACATCTGAAAAGACATGCATTTGAAGATCATGAGATAGTAATGAATACATCTTAATCTATTGTTTTTTGCCCTTTACCAGTTACTTAAGGCCCCATAGGAGATATTTGCACATATATTTTATTATTAATTGATCAGTAATTATGTATGCATGAAGTAGCTATAGTAGGAATTATTTTCTTTTCATTTGTTTGTACAAATTACAGATGTTTTAAAAGTTTTTTTAAAAACTTTCAGTTTTTTAAAAAGTACTGCTTAAACCAAAATGTTTTAATATGTTTCCTTGTCTATATGGAACGTTCTCTGTGCTCCACTGTTAATTTTTGCTGCTGGATGCTGTAACTACAGAGAGAGATTTTTTAAAAATTTCATTTTTAAGAAATGTCTAATTACAAAACCACCATCTTTCTCAGCATACATCAGAAATACAGATGTTATCATAAGTACCTCTAAATTGATTTAATTTTTAATTTTGTGGGCTTGAGTTTACTCAATAAAAAATAAATTACTAAAAATGTAAACTGAAAAAACTAGGGAAATTCACCTAGGGAAAAAAATATATTACCATATTGTTCCTATTTTCCATTTGGGTTTTGTTTCAAAGTGTAAATACCTGGTTTACTCTAAAGCTAACATTTCTCTTAGGACTTCTCATTTGCTTATTTTTATTGTATCTTCTTCATGTATTTTAGTTAATATCTTGGTAATGCTTTGGCTTAAGACATTTTGTTTGGCAGCCAGGTAATCAATCAGACTGGTGTCTTATCCATCAAACACTGAGTGAAAGACCTTTGAGTAGTAAAGAAGAATTAAGACATTGGTTAAAGACTGCCTAAACAGATCAAGAAGTTGTGTCTGTCATAAATGGCTCTCTCAGTGTCCTTTCTGTGGTCAAGGTAGGTATGGCCTGCTTTAATGACTGCAGGGAAAGAAACAAACGAGACTTATGAGGAATTTGAGCACGTAGAAGAAATTTCCAGAGAGCAAAAAGAGAAGATGTGCACTCATGCACATCCAGCTGTGAACAGAGGCTGGTGATAACTGTTCTCTTCAATCACTTCCCAATCTTGATTTCCCCACCCTAAGTCTCTCCAGCTCTGATCCTCTCCCATCTCAGTGCCTCTCTGTTTTTCCTGGTTGACAGCTACATCCCTTCTCCTCACAAATCCACTCTGGCTAAAAGGAAAATTCCCAACCCTCTGTCTCAAATTTCCAGTACCAAAATCTATGCCCTTCCAATTGCCAATTCCCCCCACAGAGTATTTCCTATCTGACTTACCTCAGTCCCCTCATTATCAGCTGTGTTCCTTTTGCCCTCAGCCACACATATCAGAGCCCTGAGGTATCCTACTTGTGGCATTTCCTCTTGCCAGCCAGAGGCTGCCATGGCATGTGCTCTGCTTCCACCTCTTCCTGTGCACATGGAGCAGCATGCTGTCAGACAGCTGAATCTGTGCAATTGCTGCCCTTGTGCAAGGAAAGGGACAGTGTTTGGTCTGGCAGGAATTTCAGAAACTTGGATAAATATGTTGCCTAAATACAGATGCAGGCTAAATTCAGGCTTCATTTATCAAATGTTTTTGTAGATAAAAGACTGATAATGAAAGAATGGAAAATTGTAACCCTAAGCCAGGCTCTTTTCCGTCACATTTTAATAATAAAATTTAAAATAAACTTGTTTAAAAATATTTTAGAACAGCAAATGAGTTCTACTCTGAGTGTTGTTCATGTTACTTTGCCTGAGAAATAACAGAACTCCATGGAGTCTTTTAGTGGGGCATGACCAAATTTGCCTATTAATGCATAGCTACATGAAGATTAATACCAGCCAAGCCACCAAAATTCTAGACCACCTAGATTCTACATGGTTGGGCCATGATCAAGGTCACTCTAAAGATAATTTTTACTGTGATAAAAACTTAAAACTTTCACAGGGAAATAGAAATGCCAAGAGAAGAGAAGGTCCTGAATAGCAGATAGAGAGCAGCTTGGAAACTTAATGCTTCTTTTAGCGGAATTCTTCTCACTGTTGTGCCTTGACCTCCAGGGACATTTCTCTTGCAAGCTCATTCTTCCTTACTTCTCTCAATGTACCTTATTATGCTTTGATTCTGTTATTTAGTTTCTCATCTCAGTTTAATCGTGCTGCTTCTTACACATGAAAATAAGTTGAGTGATGTTGCAAGGAAGAATTTTTCCGCTCTGTCTTTATGGCCTTGAGTTTAGGAATTGATTAGTTGACCCTTCCACCTATGGAGGAAGCTGTACTATCCCTGCCTTCTTGGAATGAAAGCATTTTCAACTTGTAGGGTGCCGTTTCTAGAAGTTTGTAGAAAACTTGCAAGGCTTTATAAAAGGCAACTATTAAGGTTATCACGAGCACTTTAAGATAGCCATGCAGAAAACAACTCATCAATTTTTTCAGTGCAAATGCAGAAAAAGGTGGTAGCAAGTCCTATATCAAGGTTGACCAAACCCTTCCTCTGCCAAATGTTTCTCTATTGTTTACAGTAGAAATTTGACAATTATTTGGGATAGTCTTGCGTCCTAATATTTTTTCAGCCATATTGTAAGCAATTAAAAAAATCATTTTCATTTATCTTCTGAAAAATGCCAGCACATTTTCATCTAGTAGGAAGGTTTAATGCTATGAAAGAGACAAAATCACAGTAAAATACACTTTATTTTTTCCATCTTTTTAAAGTAAATATTAAAAGTGTGATTTGTATCATCATTTTTTTATAATGACAAAACTGTGTATTTGCCTTACATATGAAACGGCTCATTATTAGGTTAATAAATAAGGGGAGTGTGGGTTGTATTTTTTAGCCATATGGAGGCAGTGCAAGAGCTATTTAGTTAACTCAGTAGGTTAAAACAATTACAATACACTTCATAAATCACAAGCAAACAAGATATTTTAGGGAAGGAGCGTGACGGATGAGGTCACCAGATATACAATATGTCATTTAGTTAACTTAGGCCCATATTTTTCCCATAATGTAGTAGATGAACTCATTAGTTAGAATGAAAAACAGTAAGAAGGAGGCATCTGGCTTCCAACTGCCTGTTTCTGACAGGGTTAAGATCACTAGATCTAGTAATGATTCTGCTTTGTCTGCTGACATGGCCTTGTGCTGCAGAAAACTGATGAGGTTTGCTGAAAATTTAGTGTCTTACTGTCACAGTGTTAGAACGTGGAGAGATGCAATCAGTTGTGGCTTTGCTTCTGTTCATGTTTACCATATTGCTTAGTTGCTTTAAGTATTTAGGATTTTTATAAAATAATAGATGTTTCTGGTTTAAGATTTTTCTAAATCACTTTATGAATCAGTATTTATTTCTGCATTCAGAAGGCAACAGAAGTGCTGAGACATGGTGTAAAAATTATGGAACAGAACTTAAAAATATCCAGTTTTATAACTAAAACTGGTCGGGTTTTGTGACCTATGCTAAGAAGTTTACCATTCACCTAAAGTAATACTAGTAATAATAATTAAAATGCTGATCAAGAAGGTCTTATAATACATCTTTTCACACATATTTATGTGGATTTGACACATCCTAATTTGCTAGGATTCTTACCTGAAAAGTAGTTAGGTCTTATCAGTTCTTAAGTTATTTTTTGTTAAGGCACAAAATGTAAATTGAACCATTTAAGCCCTTATTCATTTAGCTTGTTTGATGTTTTAAAAGTGAGAGTTAATGCAGTCCACTTAGTAGTTTCTAGATATTGTTATTCATAATGATAAATCAGAGTGAGCTTAATTGGCTTAGTGTAGCATATTTGTATTAGGTATTGAAGATACACACAGCAAAAAAAGTAAAGATACAAATCTGATTTTTATGTAAATCAAGTATTCATACAGTTGCCTGAATTTAGAATAACTTCCTTTGATATTTTTGCCCTAAATCCTTTCAATTAGTGTTATGTACTTTACACTGTGTCATACTGAAATTTTATGTCCACAAATATAATTTTGCTTCCATTTTTAGCATCAAATGACGCAGGCCTTCCATCATTTTATTTTCATTTGGGAACAAAGGTTTGCAAGTCACCTGCTGACTTGCAAGTATTAATTAAGTACAGTCCTATTTATAGCATTTCAAGATTAGTCCTGGTTTATTTTGAACTTGCTATGCTGATTGGAAATCTTCTCCATAACCTTAATTATGTATTGATGACTGTCACTTGCCAAATTAAAATTTATTCTTGGTGAGTTTGCACTGGTTTTCTCATGCCAACCCTGCAATCCATTTTTTTCTTTTATTTTCAATTTTCATCTATAACTTGTGATAGCTGTTGTATAACTTCTCAGTATTAGTTCGGCCAGACTATGTCAGCCAAATTCTGTTCTGCAACAGCACATTGCTAAGTACCTCCATAGTGGCACTTCCACATTTCTCAAATATGAAGGCGTATACAGTATTCCATAATGAAACCTTCCAGAGCCTCCTCTAATGCTGTTAATGCTTAGCTGTTGCAAAATATTCAAAAAAGTTTGGAGCTACATTTGCCCTTTCTGTGAGATTTTTGTATCAGCAACTAAATAATTACCCACTAACTGATGTATCCAAATCCTTCTTTTCAGTCATTTACCAAAGGTGAATTTCAGTCATAATGGGAAGCTCTGTGATGTTCACTAGACACAAAGCTTTTCACTATTAAATGTAATTTGCAGTTCTGCCATAATGCCTTCTTACAATCGATCTTCTGTGACCATCACTTGTACCTTGTAATTTTATCATCAGCAATTTTAGCCACAATGTTTTTACCTGAAACCTTGATTCAAAATATTTAAACAAAATAGCTCCCATGGTAGTTTTTATCAGTGTTACAGGCTTTGAAAGTAATGGATGGCTCCTTCTTAGCCAGTTTCTTTTCCCACATTCTAATTATTTCCAGGGTCTCATGACTAAATTACAATGTGTTGTGACAACCCCAGCTTTACTGAATTTACTATAGTGACCCTTACTTTCTCTGAACAATAAGTATTAAAAAAAGCTCATTTTAGAAAGCCATTTTTTAAATTTATCTCAGTGCATTCCGTTACTATTCTTTACTGCATAATAAATCCTGAAATCTTGCTTTTTGTTGAAGGTTTGCAGTTGTCCTGATAATTTTTTTCCTATCTCTTAAAAAGAGAAACCTTGTATGGTTTTCTTCAGTGATATGTTACTGTCTCCAGTCATCTGCTTGGCAAAAGAGCCTACTACTAGACCAGTAATATCATGGATATTTCTTTCCAAATTGGCTGAGTCAGTTCATTACAACAGATTTTAACGTGTTAAAATCAATCTTCTGGTTTACTCAAGGTAGTTGACTCTCCACAACTGTATTTTTAACAGGTTTTTTGTTCAGCATTGTTGACCTTAATGGAAATTGAGGTTGGGTGTAACCTAACTTCACCATGTAGTGGACCATAGTCTCTTTTCTGTGCCCTCCTTTCATTTGCATAATAATGGAGCCTTATGCCATTTTATTCACCATACATTTCATGGGCAACAACCTGCTTTACTGCCTGTCCAGTACTAATCTTCCCTTCAGTTGAGAAGTGTTATCTTTGTATGGATGGAGTTTAAAGAGACAAGCAGAAAATTCATTAGCATCATTCTGTGGATCAGATGTCTTTCTGAGCCAAATATAGTCAGTACTAAGTAGATACGGATCTTTTTGCTTCCTGACCTGGCAGATGCTAAATGCATTTGATGCCGCTCATAAATTCAGTTTCTACTTCCTGCTTCACAAAGAAGAGCTCATATCTATTTGATAAGATGCATTTAAGGCACTTAAGAGAAAAAGAAGGAAGTGGCTTCAGTGTTTATGGCTGTTAAAAGAAGAAAACAATGCTCCTTTATAATGGGTGATTCTGCTTCATCTTTTTAAAAGCCTCTTCTGTTCTTTTTTATTACTTGTATGTATGAACATGTTTACATGACCATTAGTTCAGACACAAAAATAATCTCTTACAGATTTGTTTTTTATGTATACATGTATGTACTCACACTTATGCCATATGCTAAATAGGTGTTTTTTACCTGACTGTAACAGAAAATCAATAGTGAGATATGAGATTGTTATTAAAGTTACATTTTTGATGCACATTTTTTTGTAAATGAGCTTCATTTAAATACGCCATAAAATATTGCCCGTAATATCTAAACCACTGTATCAGAGCCATTAAAAAGTGTTCTTATTTCGTACATAGAACTGCTAAATTTTGTAATCAAGACAAGTAATTTAATGAAAATGTAGTTTTAAAATAAACTAGGAAAACATTTTGTCAATAAAAATAGCCCAATTTGTCATTCTCTAACCAAAATTAGGATACAAGTTACTCACAACTCTAGCTGACTTTTATCTAAGCATAGCAAATTATTCTTATTTAATAAAGATTTTGTGTCTGTTTCACTGAAGTAATTAATAGAGATGTGGTCTTCTCGGTTACAAGATGCTGTAGAAGCCTTTTCAATCTGGAAATATTCCAAACTCAACAGATTTCACTTGCCTTTCTCTATGAAGCTGTATTTATTTTGTTCATTCATTGTTCCTGAATGACATAATTTTACCTTTTGTGGGAAAAAAAGAGGAATCTAAAAAATAAATAAAAACTTTTGCTGTTTTCCTTCATGTATAAATCAATCTGTATTCAGTGCAATGGTATGTGTAGAAATGTGTGTAATACACATTTTAAACAAAACACAAAGAAAAAAGTGGTCTAGAAGTTTTCTTTTGAATGCAAACTTAATATTTGATGACAGCAATACAAGAGTAAATTTTACAGTAATCCAAAAGCATAAGTGATTGCAATTTTCCTTTCTAGTAGGCTCAAGGATCATAGAGTTCTGCAGTTGATAGCTTATAATTTTTAGTGTTGTTTTTGCTGGCAGTATTTTGCTGTTTGATTACTGTGTGAGTAGTGGCCTGTAGTTTCTAAACATCACTGAGTTTGTATAATGCGATTTTGGGCTCCCTCTTCCAAGTCTGTCTATATGCCAAACAGCTGCTGGAGGTAAAATGTTTTGTATGTAGAATGAGTTTTCAAGGTTGAAAATACCATTATTTGTTGCCTAACACGTTTCTGTCATATAAAACCTTATGATCATATTTTATGGGAAAATATCAAACTAAATTTTGTTCATAATCTCTATTTTGCTGCAGAGACACCAACTGTGTTTCCAGAAAATATCAAAGACAAAGAAACACCAACACCGGTTGAAGATATTCAGCTGGAAAGTTCTATTCCTCATACAGATTCTGGAATTGGAGATGAACAGATGCCCAATATTTTGAATGGGACAGACTTGGAGACCAGCACAGGTCCTGATGCTATGAGTGAGCTGTTGTCTACTTTGTCTTCAGAAGTGAAGAAATCTCAGGAGAGCTTAACAGAAAGTCCCAGTGAGATTCTGAAACCTGCATCATCAATATCCAGTATCAGCCAAAGTAAAGGAATCAATGTCAAAGAAATACTGAAAAGTCTTGTGGCAGCCCCTGTTGAAATCGCAGAATGTGGCCCAGATCCGATCCCTTACCCAGACCCTGCACTGAAGAGAGAAGCTCAGGCTATACTTCCCATGCAGTTTCACTCATTTGACAGGTATATGGTTGGGCCTATTGTTTGATATTGATGTAATTCAGAAGTTTGAAGGGCTTTTATTTCTTCAAGAAGGTTATTCTACTATTGGTTGGTATTATAGTATGTTAAAAATAACAGCACTTTGTCTCCCATTCTGCATTACCAACAGACCACACCGTATAGACAAAAGTAATTCACCTTGTTCTTCTCTGTTAGCAGTGAATAAAACTCTATTAAGTACTTGGAAAACAAGCCTCTTGCAAAGAAATATATGTGCAATAAAATCTTTTTTTCTTTAAGACGCTATTTTAGTGAGGAGGAGGAGGGGCAATATCTGCTGATACAGAACAGATTGTGCAGAAATTCAGTAGAATATTCTTTCAAAGGCTTCAATCGTAATTGGATCCATCATTGAACTGTTTTCTGGTACTGAAATGCTTTGACCATGGCAAATTGTCTGCTTGGTCATGGTGGAAACCAGTTTCCTTTTAGGTCTTAACAAGAGAAGCTGTTAAAGTTCAGAAGTTAATGCTTAAAACTAAATTCACAAATATTTCCACAAAGAGACCTTTGATTTTGTTGTTTTTTCTTGGGCTGTATCTTCCTGTTTTCTCATGAATATACTTTCCTTTAAATGTCCAGTCCCTGTCAGTCATCCTGAACATAGAGATTGTGCTCTTGTGGAATTCTCAGCATCCTTCCAGAAGTGTAGTCCCATCCATTGTGAGTTTAGACCTAAGTCTTGTGAGTGTTTGTGATTGCATTTTAGATCCATTCAGTTTCTTCATAAAAATATTTTTAAAATGTTAAAAATTGAATCAACGCTTAAAGACAATTTAAGACATGTCTTGAAAACTTAAAGGTATGTAAGTTTATCAGGCAGGTACAGGTAAATTTCAGGCGAGTAAAACACTGAAGGAAATAAAAAAAATAAGACAGAAAAGAGTTATATTGTGATTTATGAGGAAAAAATCCTATATTTACAGAAAACTTGCTAAATAAAATAAATATCTTCTCTAAGTCTTAAGAAAAATAATATTCAGTGTTTTCAACATAACATAAACAGCAAAGTGCAAGAAGATACGTCAGAATTTTAGAAAAAAGTGAGGTACTTTTCCATTATAAGGTCCTTAAAAAAATCTGATGTCTCTATATATAAATGCTGCTTTTCTGAAATAATTCAATTAACAATCAGATAATGTCTGTTGTAAGAAAGGTGGTTTTATCAAGACAGGAAAAGTGAAGAATTCTTTAGAAGCAATGAATATATCCCTTTATAACATTTTAGGTCTTAAATAATATTTTAGGTCTTAAGACTTCTCTAGAGAAAGCTCATTTAAGAGCTTTTTCATTAAGATTTTTTTTTTTTTTAGTTCATCAATCTGCATTATTTTTAGATTGATTTCAATATGAAATGAAATATATTTTTTTTCTTCCTATACTGTTAAGATTTTTTTCTTCTTACTCTCTGAGGAACCATGATATTCCAGAATTCATGCTTGTACATTAAGCAGTATAAAACATCATGCTACATGTAGAAATAACCACACCTTAACTGTAAACAGCAAAAATGTTACTTTATATGAATTTCTGCTTGGGTTAATAAGAAAAATATTTCATTCAGAGAGCAGTGGTTGATTCACAAAATGCCAGACACCTAAATTAAAAAGAGCATATCATCTTATGGGATGTCTTTGTCATTGTTAGAGGGAACTTGACATAAAGGTGATTGAAGACAGGAATTTTAGTGTGCATTTTTAAATTATAGCTCTATAAGAAAGCATTTAAAACTCCAAGGGCCTGCAGTCTGTTGGCCATAACCTTTATTTAATGCGAGCACCTCCATTTAATTGTTCTTGCAACAATGTGACTGCTTGTACCTTTTGAACATCATTAGTAGAAGAAGATATTATAGAATTATTAAGAGGTGCCTTGTCTTCAGAACTTGTAAGCTTTGATAGATATTTTTTACTTAATAAGTTTAGCACCTAATGAGTTTAGTGGTTTATTTTTTCCCTGACCTGTTACCCTGCCAACCAAATTTGATGATTGTAAAAAGTGCACAGCCATGTTGTATCTCGGTAGCATACGTTGTACATTCAGCCTTTGGAATCATTCACTTCTTCAGAGGAAAAAAAAAAAGGTGGTAATGGGTGAAGTTTAGGCAAAAGAATTCACTTTTACATCATTTTTGGTGGTTTTTTTTTTTTTTTTTTCTTAAATAAATGACCCTGCTATCTGATTTTGATGAGTGAGGTAGATGATGATTTTTAGTACAACCAACAACTCTGAAGGGAATAATTACACATTCAGGCATGTCCAGCAGATTGGGGAATGTTACATTCTTTTATCCAACTAAACAAATATTTTTGAATTATGACAGTCTTGATGAAAATGCAGATGTATCTTAGCCCATCAACTTAGACCTCAACTGACTAGTTCTGCTCCATGGCTGCATTATTGAATGATGCCCATTGTTCAAGCAAGTATTCCTCTGTGTAGATTTTTCATATTTCCAGAGTACTTACTTGACCACTGTGACAATCTTTGGAGGCAAATGTGGATGGCGATGGAAATTATGAACATGGAGCAATTTCAGATCCTGACCCTGTAACTCTTCACTGGGGATGAAACAGGGGTTAGGGGGAAAAAACTTTGAATAGTATATTGAAATAATAACTGAACAAGTTTAAGTATTAATTGACAAAACAGCGTGAATTTTACCTAGTGGTGATTCTGGAACATCTTACTTCCTGTGGTATCCCAATAACTGAAAAACTGAAAAGAAATTACAGTAGGATTGTCCTTACATGCTCATGTAAATGAAATTGTGTTTACAAATATAAAATAGCAGTTAAATGAGATAAACTGTTTGGGTGCTTTTTTTAAGCTAAAACTATGGCTGTAAACCCTGTTTCTGTAGGATCTTGTGTTGCTGTAGTTTATGCAGCTTTTGGTACTTCACTGAGAAGCGTGGCTGTTGGTCATCTTTATTGTCCCTGAGGAGAACCATGAGCAACGGAGTGTATTGTTTTGTCAGGTTCTATTTGTTTCAGGTTTTACAAAACAAGCACAGTGATTCCATATTTATAACCAAATCTAGGTTAGAAGAATGTGTTTTTCACATTAATCTGAAGATATTCTTAGTCCTTTTGAAGCAATATTTTTTGTTGGTTTTTTTGGGTTTTTTTTTTTTTTGATTTGGATGTCTGAGTGCCTAGCAAAAGAATAGTTGAGGTAATTTTCTTTAATTATGACCATAGATGAAGGGTAAACACCATGTAAAGTAAACTCCTGTAAATAGAATTGAAATTGAGAACTATATTTTAGCATTTAATATGATGTGTTTTACTCTGCATGTTCTTTTAATTGCACATTGATAATATGTCCGTAAGAGTAACTTTGTACGAGGCTACCGCATATTCTCCCATGGAATTTGCGCAGTCGTAAATGAAACATAAAAGCAGAAAAAGTGCCCAGAATGTTTTATCAAATGGGAGCTGTGTGTAGCTAATGTATGCAGCAGTTCAAGTGCTATCAAATGTAAATGATGAGGTGATATTGATGAAAGGAGGGGATTGAGGTCTCGGGGGGCGCTGATGACGGATTGAACAGAAGCGGCCTTGCGCCGCACGTAACTCAAGTCTGTCGTCTTCACCACTCAAAGCCGTAATGGGAGGTGGCAGTCTGAAATGAGTTGCCACGGCAAAGAGTATTATTTTTGAAATGCTTTCACACAAATCACTAGGCCCTGCATACAACTTAGTTTCATGCTTTAATGTCATCAGGAGGCACAAATTGGTGTGTCTAATTGTTTGCCACCTGCCAGCAAAATGAGCTGCCAGGCAGCCAGACGGGTTTGATTGTCTGTCAGCTCTTCAATAGATTGAGAGTGACAACATCAAAAATTTCACTTCAAACTCTGAAGCTTTGAGCAGCTTTTCAGAGACCTCTTCCCCACAAGTGCTTCTGGACAACTGCATTTTTCAATTAGTTTTCAATATATTGCTGCCTTCTGCCTCATCTGTCTTAAGGTAGCTGTAATTACATTATGAGCTATATAAACAGATTTCTGGGACACTAGAGCCCGGATTCTCCAAGTTATGTCATGTCTTTTAACGTCAGACTGAATTTCTTGAAAATGGCATCCAGGTTGACATTTTTAGAAGCAAACACAAAGGGTGATTTCACCTAGATTTGTGACTAATGGAGCATAACTCACCAATAATTCTTTTGTGCCTTCTTATCTTCTGTCTGACAAAATTCAGTCCATTTTATTGATTTTTAGGGTTTGGGGATTTCTTGTTTCTTTTTTTTTTTTTTGGTCAATTTGCATTGGTCCCACTAGATGCAGACTAAGTCATGGTTTTTGAATTTGTGATTCTACTCAGTATTGCATTTTGAAGCTTACACTTCACTCTCTACTTTTTTCAAGAAAAAATTTCTCACAAGGGTGCTGTTACTGAAATTGTGGTTGTGGGGAGTGCTTGTGGCTTTGTGTCTCATTCATTATTTTTTCAAACTGACGTAATTTACATATATTTTCTGGTTTTAGAATTATTTCAATGGGAAGAATGCTTGTATAAGGAAATCTTGAGTTCCTAGTAATTAAAAGATCAGGGTTTTTTTGCTGCTATTAAAGATGTGATTCCCTTTTAATCCATTTTAATTTCACAAATTGAAAAATTATGGGTTTTCTTAGTTTACATGCTTGGTGAAATCTTGAGGAACATATTTGAGAATATTTTGGAGAACACATCTTTAAAGTACTTTAGTTTTTATTTTTGCAGTTTTTTTCTTTATTCCCCTGACAGAAGGACCTTGGGGTCAGTTTTAAAGGTTCTAGAAAAGGTGGACAACTTGTGAGATCCAATCAGGTCTCGTACATGTCCTTCCCATTAATACTGAGACAGGTGGTCTTCAAAAATATGAATATTTTATGCAGGTATGCTATATTGAGAAGGAATATTCAGGGAATCTGTGTTTTTCTAGAATACAGTGGTGGGGTGGATTTTTCTCTTTTTTTCCTTTTTTAAAAATTTTATAATTAACTGATAGAATGGGAAAAGATAAATGTGAGAGAAGATGCACTGAAGGTTCAAATAGAGAGGTGCAATGTCTAAGTGTTATATGATGTCCTACCTTTGGGAGATCATTTGTATGCAGTGGTCTACTAAGTCATTTAAATAGGAGGCCATATTCCTGTTAGAGTCATTAGTCTCCAAATGATGATTGCTGAAAAATAGATTTGATCTTCCTGAAATCTTATTAAAAATTTGTCATGGATAAATACCTTTTAGTCTTCTCCCAACAAAAATGGTTGCTTTTTAAAGTTGATTACAAATAATTGAAGAAAAATAGAGCAACTTTCCCATGAATCAAGAAGGGACAGGTACAGGGGCTATCTGTTCTTAGGCACTGCATTCCCCATTACTTTGGGTGTCACAATAGTGTGTGAACAGATGAATGAAAAACCTAATCAGTAGTGTGGGAATTAAAGGACTCATCTGGTTCCAGTTCACTCAAGGTAATTTTCATTATCTTTGTGCAATGGAGACTGGTCCAAATAAAATATTTGACAGCTTCTGCAGAATATATTTTTCTAAGGTAGCAGTAAAAATACACTCCAGAGAATGAGGTAGGGTTTCAGATCCTGTAGGGAAGAGGGCTGAAGTTGCATTGTCTGTATTCCTAGAGAGTGCCTTAGTCACTCATTTAGTAAATATAATACAAGAGAAAGGGAAATCTCATTGCCACATCAGCTGTTTGTTTAGGAAAAAAAGTCATTCTAAATTTATGAATAGGTTCAAGTCAACCAAAATTGGGTATATCAACCCAATTATTTTCACCAAGTTGTAATCATATTTCAATTTATTTTCACCGAGTTGTAATCATATTTCCCCTATCTATCATGTAGCAATCTATACACAGGTAGCTCTTTCAAAACACTTCTTATCACCTGTGTAATATGAACCTATTCATATTCATATACATGGAACTGTAGGTATATCTGGCCTGAAGCTGATGAGGAGAAACCAGCATCTCCCTACTCTCTGATATAATTCACTGGGTATATAGATGAAAACTGAACTGCATTTTTGTCTTGCTGTTTATCCCTATCTGCCTTCTTTTACAGGACTGATTGTAGCTTTTTAGCCTTTCTTTTTTTCCCCCCTTTTTTTCAGTATTTATACAGGATTAGGTTCCTCACCCATATTCATCTATACCTCATATTGATTGTTTCTTTGAGGTTTTTTTCTATATTTGATGATGATCCTGACATTTAATACATAACATGTTCACTTAGATTTTATTCACTTTCTTCAAACTTATTAAACTTCCAGTATTTCCCATTTCTCTGTTTAGCCAGGACCATTAATCTTTCCTGATAATTAGCTTTTTATATCTTTTAGTGTTTTCCTTGTTTCCTATCAGTATTTTAGATCATTTTAGATGCTTCAAATAATTTATCCTGGATGCAAAGGATGGAATTTCTTTGTGAATAAATACTTGCTCCTCTGCTTGATCCAAGACTAAGAATCAATAATTTTAATGGCATTATCCTAAAACCTCACCTGAGATGATTTACTTTCTTCTAGTTAGAAACAAGCAATTTTTGTTTAGTAGATTAGGATCATTTCATGTACCTTGAGATTTGGAGGTTTTGGTGCATGTGTGGAATCAAATGATTGACATAAGCTGTAATACATGGAATATTCAGCACTAATATTTCATTTGCATCAGTCCCAACAATTACATCCTTCTGTGAACCTTCCATTTGTCTTCTACAATTCATGTGTAAACTTCACAATTTTTTAATCCCTTTTTTTTTCCTCCATGGCTTTATACTCTGAGTTAAACCTTTCCTTCTTGGTATCAGATGTAACTTATCTTAATGCAGTCAGCCTAATTGAAGGTTTTTTTAAGGTAGGAATGCATTGTTAGTACATAGTAACATTGCAGGCTCAGATCAAGTCTGGGGGTGAAATTGGAAAGAACAGAGTGTAATCAACAATATAAATGTTTCATAGAGGACTAGATAAGTACAGAGATATGGCCAATATAAATTAATTTTAGAGAAGGAATATTTAGCTTTCTTTTCAGAGATTAGGTTAATCTAGCTGTAGGAGGAACAAGGCAGCATGTAATATAGCAGAAAAATTGCCACCCACTTTCGAATGTGATTTCTTCTGAAACCTCTGAAGTTGTGTCAAACCTCTGTTTGACACAGAGCAATTCTATGAAATACTTGCCTGAAGTCTGTGCTGCCTTTTGAAGAATACTTGAAAAATCCTCATGCTTTCTGCTACTGTGGGGGAGGAGAGGAGGAGCAAGAATATTAATTCAGCCTTAAGAGGTTTCACATATCCCACAGGAGAGTAAAGTGATTCTAATTTAATTGCTGCTGCTCAGATAGGTAGCTCAAGACATCCAGTATTGAAGGCTTATCTCTGACCTTTACGTTGACCACAGTGATTAAGTTGGAAAGCCTTTAAATTTTAAAATAGAGAAGAGATACAGAATGTGAATTGCAGAGAAAGAGAAAATATAGAGCTGCATAATTCGTGTGTCACCTGCCCTGTGTAGTCAAATTGAGAAAGCGGTGGGGTTTTTTTAATTTCCATTTTCTCTTTTTGCATTTCAATGCATTAATGGTATTATTTTCTATCTAGTTATTTCATGCAAATTTCTAAACCCCAGAAGAATCCTGTAGCTATTTGCTGAGGTTATTTAATGAACCAGCAATGCATAAGTAGTATGTGGGTTGAATCAACAACACTCATCTTAAGCATGATATGAATTATGATGACTTCAGGCTCAGGTTTAAAATTGGTAAAGGACATTCAGAGTAAAGGAACAGTGATTAAGAGCCACAGGTATATTTAGGATTGAAAACCACCCAAGGAATACAGAAATAAAGATCAGTTGCTGCAGACAATTACTACTAAGTCTTTGCTGACTACATCATTGGGAATCATTTGAGACCACGATGATGTGATTCAGACAACTGTGGGCCAGTTTGGAATATTTAGGGAGTCTGAAATATGTTTTACAAAGCAAGGCCTAAAATGAAATACAGAAGTGCATATCATCTTTTCTTCTAGTCTGTAAATTGCTGTTCCTTCATGAAAGAAAAACCTGAATGCCTAAATAATACATGTAAAGCATCTATCACAGTAAAATCATTCTTCAAATCTTATGATGCTCAAGTATAACACTTCTTTCATGAGTCTGTTTTATTTAATTTGCCTGTTTTCACAGTACGTGCTGTTGGAGTGGTTAGATTGGTTAAAAGAAGAGTTTATTTACTTGAAGGGCAGTCATTCTCTTTCACCTTTCTTGTTCTGCTGTCCCTCTTATTGTTTTGCACATTTTTGACCACTCTATTGTGTTGTTCATGCAGTTTTTCTGTCTGCTTCATCTAAATGTCATTCTGTATTCACTCACTGTAGTTTGTTTTATCAGTAAGAATGAGACATTTTGACAAGGTCACCATGTATGGCATGTCAGAAAGCTGCATTTTCTCTCAGTCTGGGATGATGTCATCTCGCTGATTTTCCCTATTCTTATGGTAGAGAGGTTTCTATTGACATTTCTTGATAATTTGTTGTTTAATGGAATCTCACCTATCCTAACGTGGTGATTTAGATGCACAAAACAATGCCAACTATGGGTAGAACATTATATCTGTGGGATATGGGAAGGATTGTCCTTGCTACAGAAGGTGTATTTCAGTTCAAAACTACACTTATTATGGGTCTCTCCTAAATCAAACTGATCCTATTACATCTGGGAAGTAAAGCTGACATGTGTGATCTTTGCTATGGAAATTTATGTGATCTTTTGGACACTCTGAAAGACCACTGAACTTGGAGGAAGATCTTGAATTTAGCTTCATCTTTAGAAAAATAGCAGGAAAAGAGCAAATACTTCCACAGAGATTGTATTGCCAATTTAGCAGATACTAATACCAGACTTTATATGAGGGGGAAATTGTTTTTCTTGAAATAAAATACTTGTCTTTCACTCCACTGTCTTACATTTGGGAACCCTGGAATGAGTGTGTGTCTAAGGAGTCTGTTCAGCAGTCAGGGATCCTTCCTGCTTGCATCCAGATAAGAGGTCCAGGGTCTGCTCCAATGGCATGAAGAGTGTGGGATGACAGCTGTCAAGTCTTCCTCAAATCTCATGTGTTATTCATAAGTTGGCCACTCTTTCCAGGTTCTTTATAAGCCTTTTTTACCTTTATGGACCTGCCAACAGCCTCTCTGTCCTTCCCAAGCTCTTTGAGTCATCACTCTCCACAGTTTCTATCTGCAAGGTCATCTTGTGAAGCAACATGTTGGCCTGTGGTCTTAGTGACCTGATGATCCATGTGCCATTAGAATAGGCCAGTCTAAGACACCTTTTCCTCCTGTGTCTTTCCTTCCTGTGCTCCAGCATAAAAATACTCCCATATATTCTTCATTCTCCCTTTCTATTGCAATTCTCTACAAAGGTAGAGGGTAATGACAGTGGTTTCCTTTTGAAATTAATATAATTGGGAAACTCTCCCACCTAAGAAACAAGCTCTAATTTCTCCTTGTGTATTTATGACATTACAAGTACATTTTTACTCAAAATTACATTTTGAGTACTCATTCAGTATTATAACCCAAATCCAAATATTTGATTGAGGTATTAATTGAAATAGAGATCTTTGTAGGTAGATTGGGGGTAGCTTTAGAAAATTTCATGGTGTTATGGAGCAGATTTATCTAACCCCTGTAGACCCAGCTTTGTTCAGCTGTAGCTCCTGCTATGTAAACACTTAATATGAGCAGTGATTGTAAGATTATTAACTACCAACAAAAGCAATTATTTTAGGGTCACTTATCTTAATCAATAGCTATTGCACTGTTCAAACTCATCTCCTCCTAATGTAAATGGACTGAGACAAAAACCCAAGGACATGCCTAGACTTACCTCTCTAAGAGTACGTGCTTCAGGGCAGGGGTAAGCGGTTATTCAGAATACAGAGACTTTAACCCTCTAAAAAGAGTGAGGGAAAAAATGCTAATGGACTGTTTTGTACACTGTCACCACCAGTCTTTAAAATCCAGGGGGATGGAGTATTTAAACATATAGGACAAAAGTACATTATCCTAAAACATTGTGCCACACCCTATGATTCATTATATGCCATCATATTTACACAAAAGTGTAACAAAGGAGCATCTTGAGTAAAATGTGACTTCTTCACCCTAAAGAATTGGCCTTTACTTGCTCTTTTTTTTCACAATGATTAATTTTAAAGAAGACTGTATCTACTTAAACAGAAAATGTAACAATGATGGAAATATATTGTTTAATATTATACAAATATGATTTGTTTCAGATTTGATTTTCATTCATGTTTGCCACTGAAATAGACATTTAAGGAGAAGGGGGTTTTATACATAAATGGAAATATTAAAAAGAAAAATGTAAATATAATTTCTTTCACTGTGAGAGCCTCCCAGTGTTGAAAAATTGTGTCCAAAGACCAAGTCTTTTAGTCTTCCCACTTAAAAAACCTCTAAGTGTGATTTCAAATTAGGTTAAAAAATGTTTTTTTGAGTGCAGTATTTCCTGCTTATATTTGATATTATGTTGGATTTTTTGCATGAAAGCTCTGTTCCTCTGTTCTCTTCTTAAGAGCTTCAAATTCTCTGAGCTTTTTAAAACTCAGCAATATCAATACTATGAAAGCAAGTATTTATTGTGTGGCATTATTGCTGTTCAATGTATATCATGTTCTATTGATTTAGATTAGGATGAAAGAAGGCTGAATCTAAATTTGTTTCTTAGTCATCTTTGTGAAAGACCAATGTATTCATGGTACTAAGGAGTAACCTACTGTATTCAAATGTGCAGCTGAAAGGCAAAAAATTTGTTATCTTAGGTAACTTCATTAGGATCAACAAATTCACAGTCTTTATGACTGCATGCATATAGACTTCTAGCCTGCTGGCATAATTTCTGACAGCTAACATTATCTTTGCAAATCTAGAACACATTGCAGCGTTACACTGTTGATAGCAGTGTTCTCAACATGTTGAGATGGTAGAGTCTTTCCATTTTGTGGGTGTTGGAAGATAAATTAGGTTCTTTGGAGTCACATGAAGCTGCAGAATAAAGACAGGAATATGATTTTAGGGCCTGTCAACAGTTTTACCCTATTTCAGGAAGGTTAAGAAAATTTACAATATTATGTATTTCTCAGCAATGCATCATACAACAGCCTAAACCCATCAAAATCAAAAACTCTTCCTGGTTCCCTTGTGCAAGTTTACTAATCTTGTTGTTATTTTTCCACAGGAGCGTGGTTGTACCAGTGAAGAAACCCCCTCCAGGTAGTCTGGCTGTTACCACTGTTGGAGCTGCCACAGCCGGGAGCGGGCTGCCACCGGGTAGTACACCTAATATATTTGCTGCAACAGGAGCTACACCAAAAAGTATGATTAATACAACAGGTATTGTCCTTAAATATTCTTGTGACTCTCATTTTGTCTTTGTTTTGTTGCCTTTCGTGGTTTTTGTTTTTTAATCATCTTTGTGTTGCTGTTGTTGTAGTTCCAAAATGAAACCTGGAAAGGTTAAACCTTGGCCTTTATTAGAGACAGTGTTTTGTCTTGGTCTGTTTTTATAATCTTTGATAGTGCACAGTGGACTTACACAGTCTTAAATAAGTTCATAAATAGCCTCAATATTGTTTAGTAAGTGTTGTTTAGAATTGAAATGAGCTTACTTTTCTAGTGCTCTGCAGTTGAGGATGTTTATATGATACATACCAATTAATCCCTTCTTATGTATCAAATAAAGTTGAGGCAAGTAGCTACATAATAAACATATTGTAGATTGTAGAGGGTGAATATTTTGGACAATTACTATTTGACAGTGAATATTATGCTCTTTTTGGAAAGTTTTTTAGTAAGAAACAACTTAATTTAACTGAATTCATGGCTTATTAGTAGTTGTTTCTTTTGACCTACAGAAGGACTAGACCTCCTTTTAAAATTATTTTTAATACTAGTAATGGGAGCCTGTTGACAGTGGTGACTGGTTTCCATTGAGAAAGAAATCCTTACTGAGAGCAATGGATATTTAACTTAAACTCCTTTGAAGTATCTGGCTATAGTCTTTTTTCTTTCTAAAAAAAGCAAAAGCACTTGAGAGAAGAGCTCTCTTCAAGGATATCACAACTTCAGTCAAGGGTTGAGAACGTGAAAATCTCTCTGGGGTTGCACAAAGAGAAGGGGATGCTTTTGGCATCCTTCTGCTTTATGGAGTAATATGAGCTCAATTTTTTGGTTTTTTCCTTTTGCAGATTACTTTTAATATCTAGTAATAGAACTTTGTTTTTGTTAAGGATAAAAAAAAGAGCTTAAAATCTGACTTTTCTGAGGCAGATGGGAGGAATGAATACTCTGAATAATGTTATTACTTCTCTCAAGAGTCCATTTGTGTAGACATGTATGTTAATCTTGAATGGATTTCCTTTTAGGTATTGTTATGTTATGCAAAAAAGATCTTGCCCTGGAAACCTTGTTTTACAAGTGATACTGTATAGTAGTAAGCTTTTCAGTCTTCTTACTGATTAAATATCTGAGCTATTTTGGCTGGAATGTAGTAGCCCTTGTTTGTAAGTAATTGCATTTTAAAAATCAGTTATTTCCCTAATAATGTTCTTAGTAGAGGGCAGTATTGCAGATGCCATGGTACATGTCTGGATTAAAGGCTCCTTTTTTTGACAGATCTTACTGTTTATTTTTTTATTTATGAAATTGTTTTTGATCCTAGTCTATGGATTAGCTTGATTAAATGAAAAGTACTGATTTAATGGAATTTCAGCAAGTGTGAGGCTTAATTAGAGCTATATATGTACTGATTCTGTAGAAAAGCATTATATGAAGATTCAAATTTTTTACTATTTAAGTTTTATATCAACATTTTAGAAATGCTAAACATATTATTGACAGTTTTAAAAAAAAGTAGTATTCCATTGAAAATATTATTTAAATATTAGATTAAAATGCCCATTTTGCCATTTTTAATTAAGCTACATCTATGATAGTCAAAACCGTGACTCATGTATGTCAGTTTTTGAGACATATAGACTGTCTAAAAACTTTCTGCTTTATGTACTTTTAATCTATGAAATATCTATGTTAATAATTATTTTAAAGTAGTGCATATAATTTAATTGAACAGCACCATTTTTTAAAATTTTTCTATGATAGAAAGGAAACAGAATGCAATTTCTTAGAAACACTAGATGTCCCCCCAAACCTATTTACAGTTCTTTTTACAGTATGTCACAGATACTCTAGAAATACATATAGAAATAGTTATATCTATGTGATGGGTAGCACAATCTCTAAGGTATATTCTGTGCTGGACTTATGTGAAAGTTGTTTTTTATTAGTTATTCATGGGTTATAGTTGGTGTTTACATTCTATCTGCCATCACTGTCATAGTCTATGTCACGTCATGACTTAATGAGATGTATGTTACTAAAGTCCTTTAGTGCTGCGAATTCATCTTTGAGGAAATAGGTTTTCCTCCTTCATCTTTTTGTGCAAGAAACTGCCTTTATAGTTTCTTAGACTGGATTTCTGTAATTCATATCCTGATTCTTACTTCCATGTTAATAGAATGGTTCTAGATCTGTTTGATCATCTGGAAGCCTAGCTGGTTGAACAACTTAGCAACTGCATTTTTAACAAGCTTCATGAAGAAAATTTCATTTTGGAAGGAAAAGGGAGTAAACCATAAAAATTTGTATATAGGAATTAAAGTGAATAAGTACATAAATGCACACATAGAGACATATATATATACATATATGTGAAGGCTCAACCTTTCTTAAGATATCTAATTCTCACTTAAGTTGCTTTGATTCCTATGTTGAGAGAGATACCCTGCCTTATACTTTTGTGTTTCTCAGTGTATTTGAGTAAATTTTGAATTTGTATTTAATCCAAGTCAGATCACACAGTGTAAACCACAATCCATCTCCCAATGATATTAATAAAAAAACTTCCTAAATCAGTTCCTAATCTAAATCCTGAACCTCACCAGCTACTTTAGCATCAGCAAGCCCAGTAAATCCTGCTTGCATTTTGATAGTGTTTTGAACTTAAATATTCTTCAGTTATCTAGTCATAATTCCAATCTTTACCTTCTTTTATCAATAAAAAATAGCTAAAGTAAAATCTTTTAAAAAATAATTCCTGCTGCCAGAGTATTTTTCACACTTACCAGCATTCAACCTCTACTTCACTACTGGCTGGCTGCTTAAGCTGTTAAGAAACCATTAATGCTTTGTAGATCTCTGCAGGAAACTGAAAAATAATATCATGTGTAATGCAAAGGACATTGATGTATCTACTGCTAAAAACTGACCAGAAACAAGTTAATAATTTTAACAGTTATAATTTTTGAAAATGGCCAGGATAATGTCATTGATCTCTAAACTGGGGTTCTTCAGCCTTCATTGCTAACTAGGATAAATCTTGTTGCCTTCCAGCCTCTTCTCTGGTAGCATTGCAGTCCCTCAGGCTTTGAACTCCCAGTCCAAGACTGTTTGTAGCCACCTCTCTTGCAGTGGTGTGCTGCAGAAGGACTGTGCAAACAGGGACAGCATTTATCACAGCACTCTCACTGCTCATGGCCTCTCTGAGCCTTTGCTGGTTTGCTTCAGAGAGGCTGAGCTCACAGCACTGTTTCAGCAAACATGATAGATTGGCATTCAGAGTCTAAGTTTAGCCCTTAGCTCTGACCCAGATCACTTAAAGTATAAATGTATGCTCTGTGTGCATAGCTTTTTTTTTCTGGGCAGCTGTTCACAACCCATTGAAATGATACCATCACTGTCCTCCTTACTTTTGAGATCTTACAATTCTCCTTGCCTCAAGGAAGGAAACAGAAAAATTGTAATTAGAGTCTAAATACTCTTCAGACACCAATTTCCCCCATTTCTTACTGAAGTTATGTATATTTTCTATCTTCCCTGTCATTTTTTTAATTTCTATTTTAGTTTCTGCCTGTAGTTGCAACTGGGCAGCTAAAAATGCATATATAAATATATTTTAAGAAATATTTGAAATTTTATTCTCCACTCAAGCTCATATTAACTACACCTTTATTTTGGAAAGATCTTGCTTTACAGTATGATGTAAAATTATTTTCAACTTTGGAATATAGTTTGGGAATAGAGGAAATGAGGTAAGGATTTACTTTGCCTGATTTTCAGTAAATTTCATGCTTATTTTTGTACCAGTGAAGTTAAGGTATTGATTTTTTGATAACCACATGGAAAGGTTTTCACTATTTTAGAATAAATAACGTTATTTCCCTACTTAGAAGTAGATTAATAATACAAGGAATATTTTAAAAGTTTTGTTTCATAAGACTGAATTAAGATTTGTGTTTTTTGGGGGACAGGTGCAGTAGACTCAGGATCTTCTTCTTCCTCTTCGTCATCCAGCTTTGTGAATGGTGCTACCAGCAAAAATCTGCCAGCAGTCCAAACTGTTGCTCCAATGCCAGAGGATTCAGCTGAAAACATGAGGTACACAAGTTCTACCTTTTAGTATTAATTATAATTTCTCTTCCCAAATTTCTCTAATATAAAATAACTCATTTAATGTGCATTTCTGTAGTTATATGTGTGCTACAGTGTATGTAATTTTGGGGTACCAAGGATGTGTGTGCTAAAATAACACTTCACTGAAAAGTCTGTGTTTTTCAACTGAAGGGTCTAACTTTAAATTATGCCAGACACTAAGACTTCATTAAAGTATTTTTTCAGTTAGCTGGTTTATTTTCTTTATTCAATAATGACAGTACATATTGGAAAGTAAGAAGTTTGTAAATGGAGCGCTAGGCAATGGAAGGAGATGCTCAACCCCTCCTGAGCAAACAAAGGTTTGTGTTAAACTGCAGAGAAAAAAAACAGACTTGTATTTGAAAAGGATAATAACAATTTTACTTGTTCTGGAGTACTCTGCAAATACTATGGAATTTATGAGGCTGACATACTGCTTACTCTGACATGACTTTTTCCATTTACTTAAAGCCATTTAAAAACTGTAAAGTTTGATCAAATTATGATCATCCTCTTTTCTAAAGAAGCTTATAGAAGCTTTTAAAACAGATGTGATTTGACATAATTTAGTTTCTATTGTGAAGTTTTCTTACAATCATGGTCTCTTTTTTTTTACAGTATCACTGCAAAGCTTGAAAGAGCTTTAGAAAAGGTGGCCCCTCTCCTGCGAGAAATTTTTGTTGATTTTGCCCCTTTCCTATCTCGAACATTATTGGGTAGCCATGGGCAAGAGCTCTTGATTGAAGGTACTGTTCTGTCATTAGATTATATTATTTAAAACTATTATTTATTTCATATGAACAATTTTTTATTTTCACTAGACTTCATATAACTATTTTTGACAAAATAATTAATCAGTTCTTAATACATTGGGATTTCAGTTCTTTGCATTTAATTTCATTTAAAGTTAAAAGTGATAGCTTTTATATCCTTTTATTCCCCTGAGATGCTGTGTAATGATACATCCTGTCACAAAATAATCTCCACAGTTCACCTTCCTCTCCTCAGATTAATTCAGTGCTTCAGCCTGACTTTGAGAAAGTAGTGAAAATGCAATTAAAAAGTGTAAACTACTCCCACAGAAGAAAGTAAAAAGAAGACCATGCTCCAACGTTGTATCTGTATTTGGTAGGGCTGTTTTTTCCTCAGCCAGGTCAATTCACAAAGGCACATAAAGAGCTGTGCCTAGAGGGGGAATAAAAAATGCTAAATTTTAAAGGAAAGTATCCTTGACCACTTTCAAGGATTTTTATGTGGTTTATGTGCTATCTTTACTACTTCATGGTTAGAAAATTTGCCTCATAAATGAGGCAGGAAGTAATGCAGAAGTTATGCAGACCACGCAAATATGACAAGCTCATGAAGAAAGTAATGAATCAGTACTAGTGCAGTTAAAATAGTGAAGGGGGAATTTGCATCAGCATGCACAGGTCATGTATTCAGAGGAATATGTACAGCCAAGTAAACTTTTTCCTTTCAGGATTCTTCTGACACACAGTATTGCTGTTAATTGAGAGGAAAAAGTCTCACTCTGACAAGGTTTATAGTATGGAAAGGTCTACACAGGAAAAAAACAGCTTTGTGTTCAAATTCCAACCCCCCTTCTATTATACACGTTTTACCTAAATGTTTGTGTACAGTTTTTCCTATGGTCATTCCAGGATTACCTCTCATAGTGTTGGCTCTTGTTACTAGAAATATTTACATCTTGTAACTGAAATTTTCTACAACTTTCTTTTCTTTCATCTTCTTAGCGTTTAATATTATTATTATTGAATAATACCAAAGAATGGTATAGTAGCAGCTTAGAGTACTCAGAAGCTTCAGTTATTGTTAATAATTTTATAGCTTGTAACTAAGTTGCACTTCTCACTTAATGACACCTAAATTAATGGTCTGAGATTCACATTACAATGACTAAGAGAATTTATGGGCTACATTCTTAAGTCTCTTATTTCAGTGAAATTGGTTGCAAAATTTGTAGCAGTATTATCCTTTTCCATTTGGCAATTGATGAATTGCAGAATAGGTTTTATAAACTATCACTAAAATTGTCTTAGTTCTCCTGAGTTCTTTAACTGATTTTTAAAATTCTTCATTGATGTCCTTCTGCTTTTGTATTTTTGTCAGATCTGTAGCATGAACAAGGCTATAACAGTTCCCAGGATATGACAAAGACTGAAATGCTAAAGGTCACAGGAATCTCACAACTATGCAGCCATATTTAATCTCACTATTTATCCATAGAGAAAAGTTTTGTTGGATTGTTTTTGGCTTATAGCATTTTTCTGATAACTGCTTGGAGTGTCATTTCATATTTTGCCCCTATTTTTACCCTATCTATGACTTAGCCACCCAATTTGGAATCAGAAAACATTGTTCACAAACCAAATACTGAGTTCCAAAACAAGCAATGTCCTCTACATCGTTTTTCTTTAATTTTATATCTCACCTTCTCTTCAATCAATCTCTCATTCCTGATTTCTAAAAACCAGTCCTTTCTTCCCAAGTTATTGAAATAGAAATCTGGGAAGTAAAAGAAAATTCAAGCACACCATAGATTTTTACATTGTGAGACTTGAATTTTTGTTTTCCACATCTAAAATACTTGGACTTTTTTTCTTCTTAACAGAGGATTCAGAGAATTGCTTTTATAGTCATTGTGTACTTCTGATCTTTTATCTCTTCATTGCCTCCATGAGACCCTTTTTCTCAATTAAACTGAATTCTTGCCTCATAAAGATGCCTATGAAAGAAAATTCCAAAATCCATCTTATTCTGATAGCTGATTTATTTTGAGAAGTTTTCTGTCATTCCTTGCTGAAAGGCAGGGGTAGTCTTGAAGGATTTGAAAGTGCTATCTAGGCAATGACTCAAAAAAAGAGGGATTTAGGGGTGTTATTCAGGATATGAGAGTGCATACAATTCCTGTGGGGCTTTGATAATTGAAATTTGATTTTTTTTTTTTTTTTTTTTTTTTACTGCAAGTAGTAATTAACTTGACACTTTTATATGCAGTGGTTTAATTTGTTACTTTATATGTAAAGATTTTAGTTATAAGAATCAAAAAGGAGCAAATAAACTTTAATTAAGTCTTTTGGCACTTGTCTGTTTTTCAAATTGATCACCATAAAAATATCTGTTGTGTCATATGAAGGATGTACTTCCAAGTTTAACATAACCTTTCCTTCTTCGCTCTTTTTCAAAACCTCCTCATGGTATGAAGTTTCTCCCCTATCACATTTTGGTAAAATCAGAATACTGTCAGACATCCTTGATGCCGTGTGCTTTTTCCTGAGGCTCTTTTTAGCGCACGCATGTGTGTAAGAAATGCTGAATGATTTTCAGATTTGGTAAGAATGTACACAGTCTCATAGAAGAGCACAAAAAAAAAAAGTAAGCAGAAAACAAAATTAATTTTAAAACTTCTAAAACAGGTTAATCATACAAATTTTCCTGAATATCTGATGCTTTATGATAGCTGTTGTCAATATATTTTTGGAAATGTGAATACAGCTTAGTTATGATTTCACCTTTTTGTTGTAGTGCAGCTGCCTCAAACCTTTGGTGAAAAATCTTGAAGTCATATCCTTTTCCATCAGATTTTATCATCATTCCTTCCCATGGGAGACTGGTTGATCTATTATTTGAGTAAATTATGTTTAATGTCTTAGGGCCTTCTTAACTTTTGAGTGGAGTTGAAATGAACAGGCTGCAATGATCTTTGGTCAGTCTAGACCAAAAACTTAGCCACTAATACTTGAAATTATTCATTTCTCTTGCTCTGGTAAATTCCTAAATGTGAATGGTAACAGAGAACCCCATCAGGTAGTAATCTGACATTGCACAATATATTTATTGGCAAAATTCCTCATCTATTTGCTCTACTAAAATTACTAAATTACTAATTACTGAAATAGTCACTTGCTCCTATTTCTAAAACCAGTTCTTTCTTCAGAGGTAATCTTACACTCCACTGAATTTCAAATGTTTCATCAACTTCTCAGAATATTTTATGAGCAGAAAATATTGTCAGTGATGGGTTAAAAGGGACCTTTTTGCATTTGAAATAGAAAATACAAATAGCTTCCAACAGAGTATACAAGAACCAGCCCCAACACTGCTGTGGTTTGTCAACCGAGGTTCTTCCAATGCCTCTGAGAACAGAAGTTGCAAAGGTTAAAATTGTCCATACAGAATCTAATTGGAAACAAACATGCATTATGTGTAGGCCATGTATTTGAGCTTAGCAGAGCTCATTGTGGAGTTCCATTTAACACTTGGACAGATATGTTTTCGCTAACTAGTTTCCATATGGTCTGCAAATTCCCTCCATGTAAAGTGCATGACAACATTCTAGCTTTTAGGTGAAAATGTTACAGGCAAGTGTAATCTGATCTGTAGCTGAAAGAAAACCTATATCCTCTTTTTGTCAAGCACAGATGGCTAAAAGTATTTCCACTACAGCTATTCTTGGAGTGTCTGGAACTGTAAGAATAGGTCCACGGTTGAAACACAGTCACATAGAGTGCTTTCCCTTCTCTTGAGTGAGGTACCAAAGAAACTTCACTGATGCTTTTACTTTGCTGTATCATTAGCTGGGTAGAAGGCCAGCCACGTAGCCCTTCTCCAAAGGATCTCTGATGAATTCCTTGCTGTACATTTGATATGTTTCTGATACAGGCACGATTAGAGTCAGATGACAGAGAGAATGTTTTTGCACTGATATGAGCAGGATCTGTTTCTCCTCATTAACTCACCCCATGGCTCTATGAAAATATTCAGTAGAGGTGGTGATGGACTAGCTTTGTATCATGTTTGACAGGAGGCTTCTTGAAACAATTAAAAAATTGCCCAAAACATTTCTTTGGAAACCACAGATAGAACTTGGGTGCTAAATGACACTATTCTAAAAGCTCTCCAAGACTCCATGTGTGACATCACTGTGGCATCTACCAATACTGGCACAATTAGTTTCTGATTTTCTTGAATAATACTGAATGTTTTATTAGGAAAAGCAGGATAACCATTTTCCTTTAGATACTATGATAATCTGGAAATCCCTTATACTTTCTGGGGAAAATTTACTTTTTTGGAGCTTAACATGCCCCTTGAGTTTCTCTTAGAAACGTTTCAGGACCTTTGTATTACTATGTTCAGGACCACAGATGCTGTAAAGTAGAAAAATGCTTGTTCTTGCAGAACTTCTTTTTTCCCTGTACATTTTATTCTCTCATTCTTTTATCTCACTCTGCCACATCCAAAACATTTTCATTTGTGTGTCCAGGCATGCTTTCTTCCAGCTAACTGAAAACAAGGTAATTGCCCTACCATTCTGTAGGACAGCATGTAGCCAACATTTTGAACAAAATAAATAATTTAATTAATATTTGCAAGTAAAAGGGAAAAGGAATAAATAAATAATTTTATGATTTTAAAATTTGTATTAACTCAAATTAACAGCTAGTAAATAAAGCTTTAAGCTATTTATGGTGCTGAAATTTCTATAATCCACTATTTTGTCTCCTTTTGCTATTTTTATTAACTGTCTTTTTTATAGTGTTGAATTGTGTCTGGCAAAACTAAGTGCTTAGGTGAAGATATACAAAATGAGAAACAAAGGCATTGCATTGGAGAGATATATTGAATCACTTTCTGGACTAACCAAAACTCAAGAAAAAGCCAGATTTCAACATAGCCAGATGCTGAGTCCAACTTCTAGGAGCAAAGAACAGACTTAGATCCATCCTAAGGATCCTAGGAGATGGGGACAAAGCCATGCACAGAATGGAGGGATTGCCAAAATAGTTGGGATGTTTGGCTCCCTTGGCTCATTGCTGAGGCAATAAAGACTTGTCCAGTGCCTTGGAAGAACAGATGAGTGATTTCATTTCTGTGCATAAATTTGGTTAAACTCCCACTGTCTTGTTCCATTGTGGACACTTCAAGAATGATGCCCACACTGCAGAGGTATGGAGTACTATGTTAAGAGCTTGATATATTCAATGTAACAAAAAGAAGTTAAATACTACAGGAAGCTTTAGAGTTTCCCTCAAGAAAATGTCTGAGGAGGGTAAATATGATTGGAAAACTTTAATAGCGCTTACCCTCAATTATTGTGATTGATGTTACTCGTAGTCATTATGACTATTTCAAAAATTTTTTTCTAAATGTAGTCATCAATCCAACTTCTCAAGAGGAAAAATTACATGTATTTGCTGGATGCTTTTGGAACTTCTTTGTTACTTTTGAGCATGTGAATCACCATTTTCTCTGAGCCACATCATGGAAGGAATAATAGTCTGCATTAACCTTAATTTGCTTTAACATCATCATGACTGCATTTGTTCATATGGTGATAGACAGGTGTACTTCAATGTCAGCTACCTACCTGCAGAAATCAGTAAAAATCAGTGTGCTTTTTCCCTGCTCTGCAGTTGATTGCATCTGAACTGTAGATGAAGTCAAGAATATGTCACTTTCCCTTGAGGCATCAAAGATGGTCAGTGCTTATGCCACTTTATGAAATAAGCCTTTCTTCTGATTTTTTTATATGTGTGTGTATATATATATAAATTGATTTCCATTTTTTGTGGAAGTTCTTTAATCATTACCTTGAAGCTCATTTTATTATGAGACATTTTCTCTGCATAATGAATTTGTCTTTTCAGGGAAGCCTCATGTAAGCTCATGCCAGCTCTAGTTGGGTCTCAGATTAGAGATCTCTTGCAATTATATGACTGCATAGCTATATATGTACTTTAATCTGATATTTTTGAGAACATAAAACTTATGTGATTGTTGTGATTGTCCTGAGTGAGGAGGATCAGCCTTTTAGTTTCTTGATAACTTTTCAATATGTTGGCCAGTTTAACAGAGGTTGCTTAAAAAATGTTATGTTTACACAATATTCCCAAATATAAACATCTGTTTATAAAAAATATCTCCTGTCTTGGGTTAGGGTGTTTCTTACTCACCGTCAATATTTTCTCTGCACTATTATTTGAGGTATGCCATGATTGTTTAGTAAAGGAACGGAAAACTGAGTAATAACTATAAAATATAATATAATAAAATAATCACAGCTGATTCATTAGTAATATACTGTATAATATACTCTGTTGGTACAATACTGTAGGCATTGCAGCACAAGGAGCAGGAAGGCAATTGATAAAGCAGGACTGTGGGAACAGTAGGAACTCAGCCTTATTAAACATCAGGGAATCCCTGCTGGACATCAAGGGGATTGTTAAAACTTTCAGTGGAGGGCTCAGGCCAGTGCCATTTGCAGCAGGTGTCTCACTGGACATGATCTCTCTGCTCAGTAAGGATGAGGAATCTTATGCATTATTTGGTTGTACTGGGTCAGGAACTCTAAGTTCATTTTCAAAGCTAAGTTCATTTTCAAAGCTAAGTACTTTGCTGTGCCACATGCCACTCGTTCCTTTCCTTGTTCCCAAAGGGACTTAAGTGTACCTTCTTCTCTCTCCAGGAAGACGTGATGCTGCATGTTTAAAAGAGTGCAGTTAAATCCTTTGAATTTCCCAACCCAGTCCTCTGTAAGACAGTTTTTCTGAGTTTGTGGTAGTAGGATTCCTATTCATAGATTACTTTTCACGATGAAGATTTGCAGAAAGATCCCAGAAAAAAATGCACTACTGTCTGAAATTAACCCCCTTCTTAGATAAAGAGGTTAGAATAATAATGATTTATGGATAATGCTTTTCTTCAGTTTGTGTTTTTCTTTTTAGCTTTAAGAATTTCTGTAAGCAATTTACAAGATTAGGTTTTTACCATGAAGAAAACCATAGGTCATTTTGAAACAGGGCATGAAATCCTCCAACAGATAGAATTTAAAATACTGCTGCTGCTTGAAAAGCTACTTGCACACATTTTAACCCATTCGTGAGCAGGATAAAGAAAAAAATTCATAAATTTCAAACTGATGTGCAATTATAGGCATGTCAGAAATTTGTTTTAAGAAGTTTTCTGTCTAGGGTTGGTATGATTAGCTCCTCTTATCTGACTGAAAGGGTCCACAGTGTGCTCATGATTCTGCACACGCTTTGGGACTGATCACGGATTTTACTAAAAAACATCAAAAAGTCAGGCACACATGAAGACAGAAAACAACGCCAGTTTTCCAAAAGACTGTTTGGTAGGAACAAAGAAATGCTGAAGAGCTAAATGTATATTCAAATCTGCCTATTTATTTACACTTACTCCAGAGAGTCAAGGTTCAAAGTTCACAACTTACGAAGTTTATTTAAAAGTAGGTTACTAGTGGCAAGACAGAATCCAATTCAGACAGCTGAAGTGCAGGTGCCACAAAAGATGTCTCTATTATTTACCCACATTGAAATCTTCAAACTATAATGAGCCCAACACAAGTTACAGAACATTTTTCTTTACATAGTATTCCTTTATGACATCTTTAAAGGGATATCATTGCAAACACCAGAAAGAGGATACACATTCATTCAATTTTGATTTAACTCTTGATTTACTGAAGTTCCTGTGTGCAGAAGTATGTTCTGAGCAGATGTTTAACATGGCAGGAAACATTATAGATCAGAGATCCAGATAGCAACTAGGAAATGCATAGCATCTGGCACCTTTTTGAAAGTAAACCTGCCAATAATTAATTACACATATGAGCCACTCTATCCCTGTCTAATGAGTTGGACACTTACTAAGATGTATTAGACTGTGGAACAGAGGTTAACTGCTCATGCCCTCTCCTCTGTCTCTGACTTGTGTGGTCCCAGTGTAACTTAAGGGTAGAAATTGTTGTTGGCACTCAGATTTTATGTCATTCATTAGATTATCATTATTACATTGATTATTAATCAAGATGTCTTTACATTCCAAAATGTAAAGAATTCACATTAGACAGAAATTGGGGTTCTTCTGTTGATTTGACAATGGAGGAAAAATGACTGAAATTGTGAGACTAATTGTAAAGTTTATTTAGGAGTGTGCAGATGTAAAAAATTAGTAAATACTTTTCAGGAAAGCAAAAGCTGGTAACAATATAAAGTAGTCAGGTTTAATGGAAGGAAACTCTGAAAGTTATCCTTGAGAATATAGAGGCCACTAGATATTTGAAGTTACTAAATTACTATTGGAAATTGATATCATATTGGAAATCATATCATACAATTATCACATATACTAAATTACTATTGGAAATGCTTTTATTATTAGGAAGTGAAGAGCACCAATTACAGTTTTTTTAAAGCACATAATGAAATGCACAAAATATTGGAGCCTTTAAAGAGTAAGAAAAGAAGTTGTTTGTGATCCCTGGGTCCCGTTTACTTCAGCAGTATTAGCCACTTTCTCATAAATTTCTTTTTCAAGCCGGTAGCCTGTAGTCCAGTTGCAAGCCAAAAGGCCTAGAAAGGACTGGTCTCCTTTTGCCTTAGAATTCTAGCAAACTACCCTCCCTGATGTCCATCTCTGTGTTATCCTCCTTGATAGTCCATCTTTTTTGTAATCCAGTTCTGTCTCTCTTTTTGCTTTAACTTCCAACTTTACTGGGAAATATTTTTCTAGTGAATTTTCCTACTAACCTACTAAAAAAAAAAAAAAAAGAGTAGCAAGAGACCTATTGGAAGTTATTTCAAGGAAATAATTTTTATAAGATTCTGGAGGAAGTTCTTAACATGTGCAGGCACTGCTGTAACACAGCCTGTAGGTGGACTCATCATATCAACTATACAGCAGTGCTGAATGGTAACACTGGACTAAATTGTACAATATTTTTTTTAGAACAGCCACCTTTTCCCCCCTTATTATTTTCTCCTCTACTGTCCAGGTCCAAAGAAAAACGAGGTGGTATGCCAAAATGGTATTCAGTATCTACAGGATGTTCATGCTGTGACTGAAGCTCTCCACAGGCAGAGGTTCTTTGGTTCTTACTCCACTTAATTCATCATTCAGAACTCAGCAGGGGACTCTGCCTGATTTTGGACTTGAAACAGTTAGGCTGGTATTTGCCCCAGCCCTTGTCCTCTGAAGGCTTAGAAATGGAATCAATCTACTTTATTACACCGGCAGTGTTTTCCAGAGAACTACCTAACTCTGACAATCTATAGGGTGCAAATAACATCTCTGTATTAGATGCCCTGAAAGATGTATTTCTCATGAGATGTAGTAAAATATTTCTTTTCCATGTAGTCTGTGTTCTATGACCAGGTTCTTTACAAAATTAATCTAATTTAGGGCTGGTCACAGTTTTTCTGTATAAATTTCTAACTTTCTGTCTACTTATCACCTGTTCTATGACCCAGGCTGAAACATTTTAATTAGTGACCAAATTTATGAAGTTTCCTTACTGGTCCTGAAGATTTAAAGGCATTTCTTCAGTTCATTCTGTTAGATATGGATTTACTTGTTTCCATGCCTTCAAGGCTCAAGAAAAGAATCTTGGACAAAAACTATAGACTCAATTATTTGAAAAACTACTACAATTGAATTTTAAAAAATACCTTTTTATAGATAATTTTTTGATTGGAGAAAAAATGTTAATTATAGTATAAACATTAATGAACCCTGTAGCTTGATTTACCTAGATATTAACAGATTCCCTACATACCTGGGATTATTTTTGCAAGAACTAATGTACTGTATCTTTACTGTGTGCAGTGCAACTTTATGTTAAATTTTACCTCCTTCAAAAAAAGATCCTCAGATCTGCTAAACATCTATTCTCTTATATTGTCTGATGGTGTGTGGAATTTTATGATTCAGTCTTTTTATACTTCTTGTCTGTGGAGATTTTCTTGCAATGAGAAAACCTCATGCTGAAAGAACTTGTCAGACAACAGAGACAGTTGTGATATGTCAAATTAAGATGGCAAAGTGATGTCAAAGCCGGTCTAGAGAGAGACCATAACAATGTTACTGTCAAGTAAATAAAGAAAACTGAAATACAAGAAATACAAGTCATTTCAAGGGATCTATGACTGCAGAGGGTTTTTTGTGTTTTGAGAGACACTGTTTCAGAATGATTAGCTCTTGTCAGTAGGGCTTCAGGACAGAAGTGAGATCTGATGGCAGCCAACTAAGGTCAGCAAAGTTCAGCTTGGAGATTTTTCTTTTCCTTTTCTTGTTATCAAATTCTCAGGAAACATTTATATTTACACAAAATTGGTTTTGCTACTCAGGAGATCACATCTACTTAAAATAAGGTTCATCTTGGTCACCTTAGAAATTTAAGAAGCTGCATGAGCTCTGAGCTTTTCTTATACTCCCTATTTGTAGCTGTGCTGGTTCACTCAGTGTGGCCCCAATATTGCTAAAGAGAAGAAGTATAAGAAAGTAAGGAGGATCAGTAGGAGTAAGTGGTTTTATTGCTGGGCAGCTTAACCTTTTCTCACCATCCTTTTTTTGTCATTAACCAGGGACATATTTCAGTTTTGCCATGTCCCCCTAATAATAGGAAAGACTGTAACAAGGACCTAGTAGAAAATAATAGAAAGAAGAAAGCAAAAAGTAATTCCTATGTTTACTGTAAGAGGAGAGAAACAAAAAGGAATAAGCTCATAAAATAGGGCATCAAATAGGAATAGATTATAGACTGAAGTTGAGAAAAAGTTGATAAACTTAAGGAGTAAAAATAAAGCTTCATACCTAAGGAAAATACAACATTAAAGTAACACTTTTCCAGGGAAATCTTGATATTCTAGAGGCTGTTATTTGGGATCATACCTATGATGTATCTTTTCTAGGATGTCCCTTTTGACAACCTTAGAAAGACTTGGAAAAGGTTCTTGAGATGAGCAGAAAGCACCATTGTTGTAGTAAAGGTATAAAATATAAACATTTACTTAAGTTAGTGAGTGAAATTAATGTCTTTATTTCTGCTTGAAATAGTTTGAAAATAATTTACTACTGAAGTAATAGTTCCAAAATGTATTTCCTCAAATTCAGATTTGAGAGGAGGTGAAAAACTGAGGAAAAAAGAAAAGAGAGGTAGATGTTTCTTCATTTCAATAAGACAACCTTTTTTTCCATGTATTAAATATGTGGCAACTTCTTTGGTCTCACTGGTTTTCCTTTAGTAATTTTTCAACAAATTTAATTACAAAGCTGGCAACTCTCTTGGGAAAGGAATGCCAGGAAAATACAAAAAAATACATGACAAAACTTCAAAAATATTTTAAATTGTCACATTTTAAATTAAATTTTAAATGTCTTTATCAATAAATGCTTTACTTACTTCTGCCATTGAAATGAAATGTCCCTGGCAGCAGCTAAGTTAGAAATTTATTGACAATTGTGAGCCACTTATTTGAATAATATCTTAGTATAAAGAGGGAAATTAGAAGATATTCGGGATAATATTTGAATTCTCACAGTGGACAATTTGGTTTTGGAGGAAAAATCTGGAATGCTTTTCATTGAGATTTTTTCTAGATAAATAAGTGTTTGGGATTTTCTGGAACCTGTGTTTTCCAGGCTTCTCCTGAAAAAAAAAGTTTATAACTTACTCAAGTCTACCTGAAAATGAAGTACATTTTAACAGAAAAGTAATAATTCCACTTTACAGACCTTTTCAAGATTGGAGATATTTTAGTTTGATCAACTGCAGCACAGTGTGATCATTGATTTGGGTATTTTTACCTGTAGTCTAGAAGAGGAGGAAATACATTAAATTTACAAAAAAATTCTAGTAAATATGTGTCATACCATTAAAAAAAATCTGCTTCACTTAATAGGGAATTGTTTTCTTATAATTAATATTTGTGTTGAATTCTTTTATATAAAAATAATAATTTTGTCTGCTTTTTTTGTTAATGCTGATTAGAACAATTTCTCAATTGATGCATGATAGATTGATGTGAAGTTTAGATCTGTTTTGTTATAGAAGTTGGATGACCAAATTATTTCACTATCCCACAATACTTGAAAATATTTGGAAGATATTTAGAAAGATTTCTGTCTGAAGAAACTGTTTTAAGAGGATGACATACAAATGCATATATTAAGTAAATTCCAATAGAGCATTGGACAAATAAAAATTTACCACAGGCATTAAATGAAAAACTGAATCATTTTTGAAAATCTTCTGCAGTATATTATATTGAACAGTGGTAGTGGATTTTATTTTATAGATTAAGTGGTCTCCTTTTTCACTTGATGAATGAGAATTTGTGCATCCCATTACACTAAAGGAAAATTGTCAGAAAATCCACAGGTTAGCATAAGGCTGGACTCTTCAGAGTAGTGTGGCACTAGTATCAGTTTTGTCAATATCATTGGAGCTCATGGGATTACTGGACAAAAGTCTGTAATTTTAAAACTAAATCATCTATGTGCTGTAATAAATCCTCTCTCTGTGGGTACACTCTCAGGGGTTTTAGCCATTCTGTGATTCCATATGGATGTTTTCCAGTCCATATTTAGATTCCTTTTTAGTAACTGCAATTGTGAAGTTTAGGTTTTCTCCCTTTAATAAAATTATTCAAGAAACTATTACATACCAGTCTTACTCTTTTAAATATTGCCCCAATATTAAGGTCTGTTTTGTTTTACTGATCTGACTAAAACAGCTGACCCATTTGAGTTGTGTTGGGACAGGTTAAAATCTGGGGGATTTTGTTGACCTATCACTGTTTATTTGAGGTGTTTCTCCTAAGATGTCCATTCTAAAGATTTATGATAAAATTTTAAAGGCATTCCATTTGATAATCTGGATGATACCTTTCCTAGATTTCCAGTACCACATAAAAAGACAATTGTTTGTAATGTGCAGTATCTTTCACCATAACCAAAAAATCCTTTAAGAATTGTAACTGTTTTGATCAACTAAAAAACATGGAGTCTAATGCACATTCACTGTATTTTTCTGTATCGCTCTTCAGTTCTGTAAAGAGATTTGCCTGTACAAAGAATGGTCTGGAGTACTAATACAGCCATCCTTCATGGTCCCTAGAGTTGGCAGTAATGTCAGTCGAGGCTGCTGGAGGAATTGTTAAATCCATAGCCCTGACTTTGTTATTTTTGTGAGTTATGTCTTTGGAATAGTGTTTTCTTTCATCTATTAAAAGCAAAGTTATAATTATTTTGCAACATGGCTGTGATTTCCATCTGCAGACTTTCTTCAAATCCTGAATATTTCCCAGCCTTTGCTTTTCATAAGGACCATTAGTGTAATTTAAATGCCTACAAAATATGTGACATATGTATGGTTCTAAAATCAATTTTAAGTGTAATCTTGCAAAGCTTTGCATTCTGTTTAATAATCTTCCCACTGCCCCCCCAATAATTGCTTGGTTTGGAATAAGAACATCTGTTGTTTCAGTTTAAGTTTTGCATACTTAGCATTTACTTCCAAATTTTTCACCAATCTTCTATTTTCTCTCCATACTCTCTCTTTTCAGTTCTTTAGGGAACTCCCCAGGAATTTGATAATTCATGAAAAACATTAATTTGAATCTAATTTTCTCTGAGTGACAGCGTATGGAAGAGAGGGAATAATATAGATTTAAATTATCTAAATAACTTTTTTGGTCAAAAAAGGAGTCCTGTTACTTCTTTCTTATAAATCGCATTTAGAAATATATTTCAAGAAATCATGTGCCAGAATTTGCTGAAGAAAGAGGTTTAGAATGAGCAAATAAAATATAAGGAAAACTCACATTTCCAACCAAAACATCACCATAACTTTTGTCCTAGTATTTTCACAGCCAAAACATGCTTTAGTTTCTGTGCCCAGGGATAAATGATGTCCTTGAAACTTTGTTGTGCCATTCCTAACAAATGCTGAACAAAGTAGAAGGGAAAAAAATGAAAACCCAATCTGTGAGTGGTAATTGCCAGTAGAAAATTCCTATTCTGTCTCATGGCATAGAAATCACTGAGGACTATGGGAAGAGATATCACAGTAGGAATTACCCATAATTGTTAAGAACATTGTGAAAGAATTTGAAACCGTACGGTTTTGTTTAAGGTACGCGGAAGACTAAATCAGTAGGAAATAGAAAAAACTTACCTTACCAAAAAAAAATCTACAAAGAATCACAGTGTTTTCTCTATTTTTTTTTCTGTGTAGTTTTAGGTCTTTTTGCTCATTTCTAGGTACAATTTACTCATTTTTCACATTAATCAAATAATGGATTTAATAGCATGTGTGGTTTTTTCATAAGTATCTTGTACTATACAAAGCTTCTATAGTTTTGATGACATGCTGTAGAGGAGTAATAACGACCAATTTTTCTCTGAACTGAGTTAAATGGATTCAACTTTCTCAAACATTTTAACAGTCATACCTCAGATTTTTCAGATAAGCAGAAGCTATAATTGAGTGAAAGATTTCTAAAAGCTCTAAAGTTTTGTTAATTGCATCTTTTTCTCTAAGTTGAACATGAGCTATAAAAACATTTAGGTTTTGTTTTTGCTAGTATTACAATTGATTCCAGTTCCAATGAGGGTTTAAGTTGACACAAAGTAAAATCACTGAAAGAAAATGCAGGCAAACCTTGATAAGTACCAGATGAAATTGTGGTGGTATTCAGTTAGACTCATACACACATTGTATTAATAATAATAAAAAGAAGTTCAAAACCATGATCTTATTTCATGAGGATTTTTTTTTAAAAATTGATTTTATCAGCCTACATTATATTTCTTCAAAATGTAAATTCACACTGACTAGTTCAGCATGGTGACTTGGAAGTTTTGAACCCATGACTTCATTGATGCCACAGGCATGACTAAAACAGTATAGTTGAAATTAATCTTTTTTTAGACATTAATAAGTCATAGTGAAAAGGAATAATTAGCATATCTTTGGGCCAACAGAAGAGCACTGAAAAAGAAGTCAAGTAAACCAGAGCATTTCAAGATAATTGCCAGGCATACATCATTTATTCCAGATTAGCCAAGGTCATGCACTTGATGCTTCTAGTTTTTGCATCCATATATGTGGTCATTGTTGCCATCAAATTGCTGAATTTTGATGGCTATATTTAATGGGCTGAGAATAGACCATGAAGAAAACTGCTGAAGAACAGCAAATGTAAAAAGCGCGCACTCCATTCAGTTCAACAGTGACCTTTTTAACCTTGCTGTATGCAGGAAATACCCACTTGTATTTTAGTAATTACATTAGCTTCCTTAATGGCATTTGATACAGATGGTATAGGAAGAACTTATCTGCTGCTGAAGAATGCAGGCAACAGTTTTAGTTTGAGTGGCAAATACTTTTTCTCATTAGAGTTGAGGAGGGGGAAGAGAACTGAAAATAGATTTGTGTGCTCTTTTCAATCAGAGATGCCATTATTTTTCCAAGCTTGTTATCTTTTATTTTCCTCATTATGTTAAAACTAATAAAATTTTGCACACATTGAAAACTCCTGTCAAACCCTGCAAAATGGTAAAGAGGAAGAAAAAATGCAGTTGTTAGCACTTTGGAGCTTAGAAAATCAATTGGAAAATTGATATTTATTCTGATTCATACTACAAATCCTATTTTTAGTTTTATGAAGAGACCTCAACCAATTTATGTCTTCTGTACTGAAGACATGACTGAAGACTGTACTGAAAAATGGGAGGAAAACTTTTCTACCCCTCTTTTAATTTTTTTATATGTCGGGATATAGACTGTGCACTGAGGGAAATTTTTTTTGTTCCTGTGCTGTGCCAAAAGAAATGAGTCAATTCACACAATTTCGACTCCTAGAAGAGAGGAGGGTACAAATCTAGAAACTGAAAAAGTAATAAGATTACCTTTTTTTCTGGTCTATGAAGGAAAAGTTAAATAGGATAGGGATTGGGGTTCTTAAACTTGCTCCTGCAGCTTTTGATGATGTGGGATCTTCATAATGCAACCAGAGATGGCATTCTGACAGTTTTTCCCAATAGGCAGAAATAGATCTGTCCTCCATTAGGTCTGATCTTTTTTTATCACTCTCTACTATTGACTGCAGGACAGCTCTGACAGTAGATTTTGAAGATTAATTGTGTTTTGTGTAACAGAAAAAAAAATCATTATTTATTTCAAATCTTAACTGCTCAATCAGGAAGAGGCAAAAATGGGAAGAAGCACAATATAGCCCTTGGCAGCTAGGATGGAGGAAATGGAGCATAGAATGGAGGGCACACACTTTCCCTCGTGTTTTGAGTGAAAGGAGTCCCTGAAGTAGGATTAGGGGGCTGATATGAAAGAAATTTATAAAACAAAATGGTGGCCCTGCTATGAATGTTTTGCATTTCTGTATTCTGTTTTACTTCAAGGAATGTATGATATGAGTACTTAAAGGTGAACAGAAAGTATTTCTGTTTCTATTTCCTTCTCTCTGACCGTTAAGGTATGCAGGATTCCCCATTTTTTCTCTGGGCCACTCCAAGTTCTGCTTATTCATAAGTAGAGAGCTGCACACTTAATTTCTGCAGTAGACTGAGACAAGCATCGTTGACACCATGACCTTCTTTAATGAGGCTTTCCTATCTCTCACTCTGTTTTCATAGGAAAAAAGTGCTACAGTCTCTGAGATAATTATTAGTTTCTTTTGGACCTGGAAACCAGCCTCTTCTAATACTAGTGGTTATGAGAGGTGTTGATGACTGTTACCAATGGGTTGTTTCATCAGCAGGCAATTAAAGAGCTGATAACTAAGGGGCCTGCTGATGTGCTAACCAGATGTCAGTTCTGTATCCTTTTCTTTTTCTGAATTTCACGAAATCAGTTTGAATCTCCTTTCCAGTGCTGGAATGCTAAACCCAAGCTTGCAGTTGATTAGATGTGATATATAAAAATTATCAAGTAATGTCCAGAGGAATAGTGAAAGGACATCAGTTTGAGGTCAGATGACCACTTAGACCTATATCATTATCATGTTATTAAAAAGTTAGAGTGTATAAATATTCTTATTGTAAATAGATAATCTTGGTCTAAGCAATTATGACTCTTTGAAACGGGATCATGTTTTTTCATGTCTGTAGCTTTGTGTTATTAGGACTAGATCATCATTGTTATCTGGATGATTATCATGAGTATTTATTCTAGCTTTGGGCCATTTCAGGTACACTCCAAAAATTTTTGGTATTGTTTGAAGCTGCACAGGTAGCATAGGAATGCCCAACTGTATTTGAAATTTAAGAACTTCTAATTTAATTAATTAAGCCAGAAAATATTCATTATGTATATATCTTCAAAGTATATATTTTATGTCAAAATTTCTTTCTGAAAACCCAGTGAAGATACAAAGATATTACTGCTGATGCGTAATCACTTTTATGTAGTTTAGTTGATTTCTTTTTCATAACTGTGTATGGTGCTTATTCTGGATACATTTGTTCTTTTGATGTAAAATCAGAAGTAAGAACATGTACAAATTTAGAAGATTGTAGCATGGGGATAGGTTTCCAAGAGCATTATTTTGCCTTAGTCATGTTTTAGTACACCTGAGGTCTGATTTTGAAAGACGTGTATGACAGAAAGAGGTTTTATTTTGATTTGTTTATTTGGTTGGTTTGTTTTAGTTTTACGGAATAAGAGACGAATTCAGAATAAACCAGACAACAATCTGTGATGAAATATTTGATGTGTCTGTCCTACCTGCATTGGCTTAACTGTAGAGTTCAGTCTTCTGTTTGGATTTTCTTTGTCAGCTTCCAAACAGTGGAAGTAGCCTGCAGGTGATAAGCATCTCATTAATCTTTCTGATCCTCTAGCACTTGAGCATGGGAATAGCTGATCAATTACAGCAATTGTCTCCCTAAATGAGCTTTGCACATCTGCCTCTTATTTCATTAACTGCCTCTATATCTGATAGAATGGAAGCCTAGTGGCTTCTTACAGCTTGTTCTGTGTTACTGTACAATAAGGATGGGGCTGTTAGCAAAATGGGCACAAAAGGGTATTTATCCACTACCCCAAACAAATATACATGCTATCGTGTAGGAGTGCTTTCGTCTCTAATCACTGTTTGTAAAAACCTTCTGAAAGCACATCAGCTTGCTTTCCAGCCACCTATTTAGCCCTTACTTTTAAGCTTATTTGTAAATTTATCATTTTTGTAACATAGTCAATGTGTTTCCATGCCCTAAAGCATCATATCAATATCTATATGGTTTTAGATAACAGAAGCTAGCACATGCAAGATTAACAGTAGAAATGAAATTTCCTGCAAATATCCTTACAATTCATCTTCAAAATACTTAGATATGGCATCCTTCTCTCAGACAATAAATTTACATTTCCAAAGCTACAAACCAGTATTTGCAATAGCGACAATGTTACTAGATATTTATTATTTATGTGAAGTACAGAACAATGAGTACCAGTTAGATTACAGAATCCAAGGTTTGTTCTAAGAAACATGCCCTAAAAATTATGGGGTTTGATTTTAATAAAAATATGATTTCTCATGAATGCCTCTTTCATTAATACTCAAGCTTTCAATTACAGAATAATCAATTACCAGATGAAAATTAAAATAATGTTTAAGCAGAGGCTTTATTCTTTATCTGTTATTAACCGATCACGTTATTCTTATGGATATACATTAGTTATTATTCAAAAGCTGTTTACTTATGTTTATCATACATTAAATTGCTTCAAATTATACCAATATTTATTTATTTAAATAACTATGCTAAATGCCAAAAATAATTAGAAGACATTCTGTCCTGAACTGGTCTAGATTATTCTAGGTGATTTTTATGAACATTTAACTATTCTTTAAACTGAAAGTTTCAGTTAATTGTGCTTGAAACTTCTTTTATTCTGAGTTATAAAAAATATACATTTATATATTTTATGCATTTATGGAACGATGGAGCTATAATATCAAAATACCACCATCTTTTCAACTAATTTTTGACTGTTTATTGCAGGTCTTGTTTGTATGAAGTCAAGTACTTCAGTGGTTGAACTGGTTATGCTGCTTTGTTCACAGGTAAGATATTCTCTGGTTTTGATTGGATTAATTTCATTGTGTAATCACTGTCAGCCAAGGAATTGTATCTGGCAGTTTGTTTCATTCTTCCATTTCATTACCAAAAAAAAAAAAAAAAAAAATCAGTTTCTTCTGGTAATACGTAAATTGTAGACTTTTTTTTTTTTTAGAGATTAATGCTACAGTTTTTCTGTATTCACAGAGTATACAAGGTATATTTGCATTTATGTTCTAAAAGTGTATGGATGTACATTACGCATTTTCTCTGTGTATGAGCTCTCCTGCAAGCCCGCTCTTATTTAGAATATGTAAGTAGGATCCTGTGGTCATAATTTTATGTTGGAATTTCTCTTTGAATTAGTGCTTTTTTTTAAAACATTGCTTTGTGCTGACTTTATTACTTTTGATATACATGACATAACATTGTATATTTTACATAGCTGTCACTATATAAAAAGCAGAGGAACATGGATTAAGTAGTCCTCAAGAAGTGGTAGAAGCAGAACATTTCTATATAAAAATTCTGTCATTGATTATTGGGGTTTTAACACAGCAGTAATGAGTTCCTCAGAAATCCAAATAATTAATGTTTTGAAAATGCTTTCAAAAATAAAATATTGAAAGCTAAACCAGTTTCTCATGCTATTTGGATTATTTATATCTCACTTTTTATATTATTTGTCTTGCTGGAATTGTTAACGGCTAATATTGTGTATATACCCTTTTAATTTAAAGTGCGAGTAAGAAGTTATCAGCAAGCATTTTAGAACTTTTTTCACTTTGTAGAATGTAAGAAAATTAGGATTTCCCGACAGATCCAAATAACTCTGTAAGTTTTTATACTTCTCTAAAAACTTGTAACAATATTTCATTTCATTCAACGTTCCTCATAAAACTATAATACCAGTTGAACTCAAAATAAGTTTGTGTATAAAATGCCCAGGTTAACTTATTATATAATTATCAAAGAAAATTATAGCTTTTCTTGAGCATTCACTACTGCATATTGACAGCATATACCAAAAATAAACTGTAAACAAAGGCATTTCTAGGGACAATTGAAATGAAAATCTACTTTTGAGAAATTTATCTGCAAATAATAAACATTTACAAGTAGATTTAGGGGCGAGTATTCCAACTTACCTTGTCTGTCTGTAAGTTGCATTTCTTCAAGCTTGTGTCATAAGGAAATCATTAAATCTTGTTTTCCTTTGTATTTTTTTTCCTCTTCCTTTCTTTTCTTCCTCTTTTAGAGGGATATCAGTTAGGGAAACGTACAAGAAAAATACATCCCTGGCAGGAATCCTCAGTGGGATTTCAACTTCAAACCTTCTCTAGCAGGGCACTCAAAAAATTTGTTACCTAATGGTGAAGTCTTGGGTTCCAAGAAAATTCCAAAAGATCCATTAAGGCTTTTGAGCTCAATGTTCTTGTCATACAACTTTTTTCTTTTATTTTTAGCAGCTCTTGAAACATTTTTTCAGGGGAAAGAATAACTTACAGTCCTTTCTTCCCTAGCCTTTGGTTTTGCTGCAGTTCTCAGGAATAAAGTGGAATGTAGCATTAGGGTGTAGTGTCTTTGATGGCCTCATCATCTAATCATAGGTTTAACATTACTCATTTGCTGGCTCCAGGAATTCCTGCCATTAAGGGCCCTGGAGATGAAACTTTGCCTCAAATATTGATTGAAAGGAAGAGAGAGAAATTTAAGCTCTTTCTGCAATGCTCTTTCTTTAGACATCTCAGTAAAGCTACGTAACACATGCAGCAAAAATCAATTTGTTATTTTTATGACTCCTATATATGCTGGGTTTTATTTCAAAGTATTTTAAAAATAAGGTTCACTTTACACCTGGACTAATGGGAAGCGCCTAATAATTTTGAAGCTTCAAATATTTATTTATTTTCTTCAGTGTTTGCTTGGAAGAACTCTTTTTCCATCTACCTAATTACTTGAGTGAATTGCAAGCTTTTAGTTTTTATACCACATCTGATACTTCAGGGTTGTTTCCTTGTCTTCTAAATAATGAGGACTTTGTCTCTGGGTGTCCATTTATTATTAAGTACTTCAGGAGTTAATGCTGTAGTGTTTGTTGGGGGAGTCATGGTAATTGTTTCTACAGGAACTGTCAACAGGGGGCCATAGTGGTGCAAATTGCAGCCTCCTCCCCTCACCTTGCTAACCTCTGGAATAGTCTTCTGAACAGTAGCATTTCTGCAGAATATAGTGGTTTATCCTATAGGTGCAAATAAAACACTCTGCACTTCTATTCTTCTACAGGGAAGTATTGTTTTATTTTTTTAATTTACATTTTAAAACTGTGTGTCAGAAGAAAACATGAGATAAATGCTATGAAAATACTAATACATAAAATGGTTAGAAGAAAATGATGGCCAAATATCATAATCCAGCCTAATGTTAGCAGAATTTAGGATCATAGGAGATGTTGTCCACAGCAAATGAGGATAACTTATTTATATAGAGAAGAAGCAGCGCTACCTGGGTTTTTCCTTATGACAAATTAAGCAATGTGAACTAGAAAGACTGCATAAAGTATATAGTTTGTGGGTTTTTAATAATCCCATTGTAAATAGGGCTTTTCTTTCTAACATGGGTAAATCCTTCATATTCAAGTTGAATGACATTTTACAGATTATGTGGGGAAGTTTGAAAAGTGTCACTCAAAAGATAGATGGCGATAATAAAAACCTTTGAAAAGTACAATTTTGTTTGCACAGAACAGAGTAACTTTAGACATTGAAAAGGAAAGGGAAATGCAAAGTTTGTTTTCCTTTCATTTGCTACAGCAAATTAGATGCTTTTATGCTTTTTATGTTGGAAATTCCATGTTAACGACTGCAGATTAGCAAGGATGTCAGAATTTTTTTTCTTATCTGAGCTCCTGAATAAAATCAACATTGCCAGCGGCTCACATCCAAGGTATGGTCTAAATTTACATGAAATATCACATTACAAATGTCTGAAGGTACATGTCATGGATAATTCAGTTCATATGGGCAGCCTTTTAGGCTCTGAGGAATATGCAATCAAGCCTTTCCCCCAAAGGAATTTGGAGTTTCTGTGAAAAATACGTTTTAAGTTTTAAAGGAACTCCTGTATGGATGGTACTTCATTTGTAGGTTTGGGGAAGAACAAAATGCACTAGTCTGTGTTTTCAGAATCTTTCTTTTACAGTAAGATAATACTTGTATTATATGTTTTTCCTAGTAACACCTACTGCACTAGATTAAAATTTAGGTTAATTTGGAGCTTTATTCTCTTTATTTATATAAACCATAATCACACATCCAAGCACTTGAAAAAAAATTTCTAAATAATTGATGATAAACATATAATGATTTTCACTGACTTTTTATTTGGATTTAGTCTATTTCTACATAAAATGGATGAAGATGTATTATGTTTGACAATATCTGTGCTTGATTAGCTGGTCTTTGTTCCCTCAGCCTAGCTGAGCATGTCACAGCTGTGTCACTGTTGGAGTGGCAGATTTCTTCAATAAACCATGCAGCATTAGAAAAATGCATCAATTTTTGCAGTGTAGCTCCTTCTTACATCAGATTTAGATTTCAATTACTTTTTTTCATATTCTTTTTTCTTTTTTTTTTTCCCTAACCAAAACACTACAATAGTTTCTAATTGCTTCCAGATCCTTTGCAGATTCTTCTCTTTGGGGAGACAGCTTGTGAAAAAATTGAGTAGTTGAGTCCCAGAGGAGTTTTATCTCATGCCACTTGTATTTTTCTGTATCTTACCTATTTACAAGGGAAAATAATTTTCCTAAAAAGAAAATACTGCTTTATTTTTAAAGACATCTTGTTACTCAATCTGTTTGAAAATATAATTATTATGAGGATAAATGCTGCATTGTCCTAAGTGGCAGAAAAAATTTGGAGCTATATCAAGAAATTAATCACACTCCAAGGAGAGGTGTAAAAACAAATGAACAAAAAATACCCCAAAGATGAGCCTGGCTGGTGTAAATTCAAAGGGAATCCTCAGAGAGGAAATGTGATGGTTGTTTTATCTCTGAGAATAAAGACCCATCAACCAGGCACTGCAGGGGTTTCAGAATACACCAGCACATCTAGATGTACATTCTGCCTCAAAGTATGGGATAGCTCTTCAGTAACTGGCAATTGATCCACACAGAAACCAAGGAAAAATAAAATTTAAAAAACCAAAATAAAAACAAAAAAAAAAATCCCTTTTTTCTGGTCCCTGCAGCTGACCAGAAGATGCCTTGAAATGTACAATTCATATAGTAGAAGCACAGTGCACAATTTGTGACACTAAACATACTGTATTCAAGGCTTTCTATAAGAGTTTAAGGAGGAATTGCCCAGCTCTGCTGTGCAAAACCTTTTACTTTTCATTATAGATTTTCCTTTTTTGTAATATTTCTTGTCTGTTTACTCTTGTTGCCAGTATTAGATTCAACTTTAATTGTAGTTCTTGGTCTGCCTCCAGAGGTATTCCTAGAGTTCTCATAGTCTATAATTTTTGTTAAATTAGTGATTGCCCTTTCAGAATAACTGTGGTAGCAGAACAGTTACACAAGTGTTTGCTATTGTCTTTTTGATACCAACCACAATAGGAAAGGCTGAAGATAAGTTGAATAATAACTCCTTCCCTTAAATCTAAGGGAAAAAAACCCTATAACTTAATCTACTTAGGAAATTAAGTGTGATATAACTTCAATGATGAAATTAGGGTTGGTTAAGCAAATTCCAATGAGGATATAATTTTTTAATCTCTCTTTTCTTGATCACAAAACAAGCTGGGTGTTTTACCTTTGCTTGTGTTTTTGCATTTGTTGTGTGGCATTATCCACTGTCTGTTTTCAAACTATTGCAAATAGGAGACAACTCTGCATATAATATGACTAAAAAGTCTGAATTAAAATTTGATTTTATAGAGGGGAATGATGCATAGAAATGTGTAAAAATACAGAAACTTATTGTTTCAATAATCCTTTTTCCCAGGATATCTTTAAAACATTTATCCTAGCAAAGGTCTCTATCTCCTACACTACTTCCATCCTGCAGCTTCTTCTCTGCTAACCCCACTTTCGTAACAGTGCTGATATTTACAAGACTAACTCCCAAACACATGTGAAAATTTCTCAGACATTTGTTCCCTGGTTTAGTGGCTCTTTAGCTAAGAACCTTGTTCAAAAGCCACCAGAGCTACTTAACAAACAAGATTCAGGATTGAAAAATTGGGGGCACAGAGGAGAAAAGAGAAAACACAACTTGTGTTTTCATGGCAGCAAGCTGTAAATTCAGATCTCTGCATCTAATGGAAACACACTCTTAGGCTACAGTTTTAGGGTCAGTTTAGGATTCTCTCTGGCCAAGATCACGCTTGCAGATGTATTGTAACTTCTCCATGTCTAGCTCCATATTGCTGCTGATCCCTTTCATCAGAATATGTAATGGTGGAAACAGCTACATCAAACAAAAAATTAACTCTGAGTAAAAAAGTTATTTTTAACTGATTATGTTTCAAAGGTAGCCACAATACCAACAGCTTATAGAAGGTTGTAGATCAATGGCTGCACTCTAGGAAACACAGGCTGCTTCTGTAAGAGTCAAGATACAAGAAAGGAATTTTGGCATTTGATGGGAGAAGTTAGAGCAAGAGCAAGAAGTTAAAATAGATGAAAAAAACACACAGATTTTCATATGCTGGACAAGGCACTAGAAAGGTGTATTAAATATTCAGCAATGTTGCTCCAAAATGAGGCTTTGTATCTCCACATTTTACCATAGGCTCAAATTTAATTTCAATAATCACAATCTTTTCAGGTGAAGCGAGTAGTTTCTATAATATTCTCATCCTATTCGGACTATATAAAGGTCTATCAAGAGGGAGGGGGTATTTCTTCTGTTTCCTTATGCAGTATCAAATATGGTACAGCTTAAACAAATAATTAGGTTCTAATGTTGATTTTGGGTTCTTCATAATCCACCATATGGCCTATACACAAATAGGTTGTTATACACACAGTGTAATTCCTTAATGAACCCCAGTACAAGCTACAGGAGAAGCCAAAAACTTTTTCCATTATATGTTTGTTGGGTTTTTTCTCTAAAATTAAGTGGTTTTCTGAGGAGATGGTGTTCTGTGATTACTTTTTTAGACTTCCCCCCCTTCCCCCACCCTTGGCATTTCTTACCTTATTTAAGGAATTCTGGTGAATGATCTGGAAAACTATTTTCCAAAATATCATAGTTATCAGAATTTTCTTGCATTGTCCATGTGTGGAATGTTTTCCAGCCCAATCTGTCTTCATCTCTTGATCATCTGCTTCTGATAATCTAACTTTCAAATGGAAACCATTAGTATATTCTTTCCTACTTGTTGAGCGATTTTACTTTCTTCATCATTCTGTGAGGTGTCCTTACAGATTCCCATACATTTAGAAAATGAATTCTGTGTTTTGCTTTTAGTAATAAGGAGGATGTTTTCTTTTTTATATTATATCAGAGTTATCAAGGGACTTCAGGCCCTTTCTTTTGCCTGTCCTTGTCAGAGTAATTTTGTTAAAAAATATTAAAGAATACACACAAGTGAGATGCTGATCTGAACAGCTTCTGGATTCATGGCAAGAATAAGGAAATTGTAAGAATCAGCCTCTCTGTGTTAAATGTGGCAAGTTGTCTTCCCCTGACGTTTCTATAAAGCTGCCCACACAATTGAGAAGGATCTGAGACCTGGAGGAAATACCTAGACAGTCAGAGTGAGTTGGTACTTCTTGAAGGGTTGGGAAAGGATACTAAGCTCATTACTGGAACCCCTCATAAATAATAAACATACCACAGCTTTCAGGGAGTTCACTATAATGGAGACAATATGAGGAGTACTTTTCTGTACATCCAAAGATTTATTTATTTATTTATTTTCATTTATTTTGGGAAGAATTAGTTCAAATTAATTATCCATCTCTAACAGTGGTTGAGTAAAAAGTGGACTGGTGTTTAGCATAAATTGCCATACATAGCATACATGTTGTTAATAAAAATTTTAGCATCCCTTAACTGAAAAAAAAATTTCTAGTCAGGAGGTAAGCTCTAGAAGTTATGGAGATATGTGTATCCTGTAGTACCTCTCTTCTGTCTGTATTAGAAAATATGCAGAATTTCTGCAAGATGCTAAGGGTTACTTTTCTGAATAAATTTGGCCATTTTTCTGGTGTTGTTTGAATAATGTAAATGTTTTTGCAATTGTAGTTTTTGGGTTGTTTTTTTTTTTTTTCTTCCAAGATACCAATGAAATGTTTCTCTGGGAATGTTGACACCATTGTCAAGATAAATTGGCCAATTACCACAGGTAATCAGAAGGGCAATGGGGTCTGTGTGCTACCAAAAAAGCAAAAAATTAATGTATTATTTAAAGTCAAGAGAATAGAGGGAAAATGACGCTGCAGTCCTGTGAAACTGTAATCTAAAACTTTCTATTACCATTGTTTTATTAAATTCATATTCACATAAATAGTGTTATGAAAGTTTTGCATTCTTTTCCTTTCTGAGATTTGGCCAGAGGCCAGGAGCATTCCAATACTTGCAGATTTTCCTTCCAGAAGGATGTCGTCAGTCATTCTGCAACTTGCTTATTGTGGGAAAAGCCACGTTTAAAATGGATGACCAATTACAAAAGCCTAAAATTGATCCCAAATTTATTGAAATAGTAGACCAAAAATACTTTTTTTTTATCCTTTATCAGTAGTATATATGAGTATGAGAGAAGTATACAGGCAGTGTTACTGGAATTCTTAGATCTGATTCTCATTCCAAACAATAATGCAAGGTTTTCAGACTCCAATATCTTTAGGTAAATTCTTCTAGGACTGGAAGGGACAAATCTATGGTCTTAAAAACAGTGTAATCATCTAAAAAATTTATGAGACTGTGTCTTGAAATCAGTTTTCCTGTTTTTACCTGCTTTTGCCTTCTTTTACCTGCTTTTAATGGACACAATTTTCTGCCATATAAAAACCACAAAACATTTTGTACATCATGTAACATTTCTTTTGAATATTTCCTCCTAAATGAAGTAAAGCAAGTTATTGGTGATTTTTGGATAGGAAGTTATTGGTGATTTTAGGAGGTAACTCCACATCATGGAGTTCAAACCCGAGCTAAATTACATGCATGTTGTGAATTGCAAACACATTTTTATAGTTTCCATTTCCTTCTCCAGATGAAAGCTTGCACCTGTTCAGCTCCATACATGATTTTCCACCAAATATATTCAAGGGTCTAGAAAGAAGAAAGTTGATATAATAGAATTCCATCTGTCTCAATAAGTTTTAATTACACTGCAGTGATCAAAGAATTGAGGGATCAACTGAGTTATGATTGTCTTAGATTAGAAAATTCACTAAATGTTCAATATGACAAAAACAAAGTAGCCTCAGTTATATTTAAGGCATGGAGAAAAGAGAAGTCCAATGAAGATAAATTGATTTACACAGTAGCACCTGTAGTTCAAGGAGAATTGTAGGATGATTACTACACCAGGTATCTCTCCATTTCAGTAACTGCACTCCTTTGAGAAACTTGAAATTTTTGATACAAATTTAAACTTCCTTGCAGAAAGTGGAAAGGGTGAGAGAACTCTGAGAATCACAATTCCTTTTTTAATAACTATACTACATTATCACAAGATTTTTTAAAGACATGTTCTAGACATCATGAATAAAAATTTAAAAATTGTAAGCAAAAGATTATTTGGAAAGAAATATAATATAAACTAAGAAGAAGTTCTTAACAAGATGAGTCTAGTTTTTCCTTTTTGACCCCTCCATTACTTTTTTCCAAAGCAAATTTTCCATAATCAATTTAACATGCCTTGACTATTTTTTCCTTTTTTCCTTTTTTTCTTTCTTTCCTTTTTTTTTAATGTGTACTGGAGATTTGAGAATTTTAAAGAAATAAAACTTGGAAAATACACTCAAAAATAAAAATTGTAATGATATCAGAGAGTAAATGAATGTGCATCATGTTTTATTTAAAAAACCCCTGAATTTCAAGCAATATCTGTACTGTGGTATTCATCTCCTGTCCTCTGCATGAAACAGTTTCATAACAGCTTTCAGTCTGAACTTTCTTTCAAGGAGATGGTACTGAGGCATTCTTTATGCATTGACACTCTTCAAGCAATGACAGAATAGATTAGGAGAAGAAGTTAAGGAATGCGGCGATTTCCATTATCCTAATTAATTAGTACATTTTTTATTAATAGAATTTAATAGAATTTTGCATAACATAAATTATTTACAACAAAGCTATACTGGAAGTAATTGAACTGAATGTCTAAAGTCGTGATGTTTGGTAATTATGTTTGAAGACAATTTTTAAATTTATTTATCAATAAAGTTAAAAACCAAATGTTTGTTCTATTTTTAGTACAAAGAAGTGGTGTCATTCTTGAACACTGTCAGTGTTAGACAGCCCTGAGTCTTCCGCACCCCACCTTGTTGAGTCATCCCTACAGCCCTACCAAGCAGGAGCCCCAAGAGAAGAGATCCATGCATTCCTGCACAGAAGTAGCTGTCTCATACATGATTTTGTCAAAGGCTTCTGTTATTTCAGCGCCTAATTGCTACCATCATTTTTGAGGCAGAGAAAAGGCTTCAAGCTCTTGCTCTAAGGCTCAGAAGATTCATGATACACCAAAACCACGTGAGATGTAGTGTAGTCATTCAAGCACTTAGCTGCTAATAACCAAATGACTACGCTGTGGTTCCATTTGGCTGTAGCATAAATCTTCCAGCTACTGTCCCTGCATCCATTTCATTTGGTGTTTGTTTTTCAGCTTCTTGCATTTCAGGGTTGAGAAAGATTCCTTTGGAATCTGAGAGAATATAAACAAAACTGCTCCACATCTCAATCCAGTTCTTAAATGACATACAATGACATGAGTGGCCATTGCAAAGGCAAATGTAATGCTGGCATTGAAAAATATTTTCAATGCATTTTTAAAAACAAAATGGAAGAGAAGAAAACCAGGTACTCTTCACATATATGGCTAATGCCTCTGGATAGTGAATCTGTTTGTTAAGTTATGCTTAAATGTGAAATAAAATTGTGGCAGTAATGATTATTTGTGGATTAATGGAGGGTTGAGAGTCTTGAATAAATCTTGTCATAGATACTTTGTAGTGAAACAATGCATGAACCATGAATCCTAATTGCTTTCTAGGTTCTGCATCATTATGTTTTTCACTAGTTTTGGGTAGATAGTTCAGCAAGTATCAAACATTTTTATCATGAATAATTAATTCATATAAATCTATCAGATTTTCCACCTATGGAAATATAAGAAGTATTTTGTTACTTCCATCTTCTTAGTGGCTTTTTAGACAATTTAAGATATTTCCCATAAAATCCAGTTAGCCATTTTGGATGTCCTGCAGAATCAGAGACTGAGCAGGAAGATCTGGCAAAATATTTGCAAGAATCTCTTGGGCTTTTGTAGGAAGACCCTCTGTTACCTTTTAAAAATTTAATTAGGATATTTTCTTCGATCTGTCTTAGGAAGCCTTTATTCCTTTCTCTTCTCTCTTTTCAACTTCTTTCCTGACTGCAAAGTCATGGCAGCTGTGGTGCAGAAAAGTATCTCAAAAGAAATGCTGATAGTGGTTTGTATAGTGTACAGTAAAAGTCTCTGATAAAAAAAAATGCTACACTTTGAATACTATCTCTAACCCAGACCTTTTGTTTCCTAAAATGTCTCAAGGTGCCCGCGTTTAGGTAATTGAATTCTTTCATTCTTAGCTTCTCAGAGTGGTTTTCTGCTCTACACAGATGATTTAAATGATATCGTTATCTTCAGTTACTAGAGATGAAAAATAACAAAATAAGCATCACTGAAGAAAGGACCTGTTACAATAGTTTTCTAGCTCCCTAACCAGGAGTTACCTGCTCAGCCACAGGTCAAGAGTATGTTCATTATTGGGGTATTTTAGTAACTTGTCTTTTATAAAACCAATCATGAGTATTAGATTGTTGTTGTCGGGATTTTTTTAAGATGCATGACTTGGCCATATCCGTAAATTTGTATAATTAGTTAGAAGCACTTTGCTGATTAGTGACTAGATTTCACAGCTCTCCTTTGAGAAAGTTTCCTTCATCTATGGAAAATTTCCTTAATCTTTTTTTCACCCATATTAGGGAACAAGAATTGTGAATTTCTGCCTGACATTTTACTCTTGGAAAAAAAAAATTTAATCTATTAAAGGAATAGTTCTGTAACTGTAACCATCTACCCATTGACAACATGTAGTCTTAGTCTAGGAATTCTCTCTGTAATCCAGCTAATGTACTTTGTTTTGTTTTTCATTATGATGCAGAGGAAATTTTTATTGCTTTTAAAGATTTTTTTTAAGGATTTATCACAAAAGAAAGTAGTGTTTACTTGTTAGAGAGAGATCAACTCTTTTTCGTCTTAAGTATCAGAATTCTTGATATGATAGAAGCAGTGGGTTGTATGACAAAAGCTATTTGTGATGCTTTGTGAAACTTCTCTTTAACTTAGTGGTATATGAAGTAAAATCCTGTTACATTTAATATCAGGTGGTTTATATTAGTTTGAAATTTCATCTTGGAAATCCATGGTAACAGTAAATCAATTTTAAAAAATAGTTTGTTATCATAGACTGGTTTTGTTTTCACATATAATCAGAAAGAAGCAAAAATTGAACTCCATGAGGGTAAATTTTATACAGATTATTGCCTGTCCTTTATAATAAAATGTGCAAGGTGTAGCAGTGAAGACACATGAAGAAGGTACTTTGTTGCACTAATGTTCATCGGGCGACTGCATGAACTGAAGAAACGAGATGTGTTTTCTTGTTCTCTAGACAAGGAAACTAAAGCTTACTTAAGGGTGAAAAAGAAGACACGACCACCTAAATTTATTTGAAAATCTGAATTAATAACAGTTTTTAAAATGATCAGATAATTCTTTTGATGGGGGGGAGTGTTGGGGGAATTAAGAAGTTCTGCCTGAATTCAATCTCCTTAGGAAGTCACCAGGGTCAGCTTGAAAAATGCGGTTTAAAATCCTTGGGTTTTGATCATGTTATGTTTTATCTTCTTAGGAATGGCAAAATTCTATTCAGAAGAATGCAGGACTTGCATTTATTGAGCTCATCAATGAAGGAAGGTAATGAATTTTAAAGCTTTTGAACAAGTAGTCATTTTGCATTTATTCCATTGGGTGATACACTTCCTCACCATCTGTTCCAAAAAGATTGTGAAAAGGCCATGTTAATTAAGAGATCTATTGTATAGATACTTTATATATAGTAAATATTTAATTTATAAGTGTGTAAATTTTGAAACTTTTGTTTATTGACAGAAGGAAATAGAATTCCCTTGAACCATATATAAGTTTAGGGTTATTTGAGAATTGAACCACCATTCTCCAGAGCAGCAAGGTTGTTTTACCCAGACAGTCCAGGGAGCCCAATCTGTAAAACCATCTGCTGCTCCATCTGTTTTAGGAGCACAGTATTCATTTTACAGACATACTTCTCTAAACTATAATTTCATTATTATTTTATCTAGAACTTACAGACAATTTGAGTCCTGCAAAGCGCACATGTCAATACATTTATATGAGCTTCCATGATTTTGAAATTTTTATTAAATTTTTTAATCAACCCTCAAGTAATTTTAATTCTATGTATTCTACTCTGTGTATTGTTTTTCACTACTTCCAGCCGCCAAGCTGGGAAGCGAAGGGAGACTTTCTGGCCCTTCTGGTATGAGAGTACCCAAGACGAACAAAACCACTTAGGCAATGTGTCTGATTTGTATTAGCCAATACAGTAAATCCATTTGAATCTATGCATTTTGTTATGTGTAGCTAAAAAAAAAGAAATAGCAATACACCTGTTGAAGAGATCTTGTCATTTTATGTGTGATTTCTTTTTTTCACCAATGATATATAGTTATTAAAGTGAAGTATCAAGTCTTCTCTTTATTGTAGGATATTTTTTGTCTAGCTGATATTTTGGTAGTTAAATCATGCCTTTATTTGAAATTAAATTTAGAAAACATCAGAGTATAGAAATATAGGAGTATGAGTATTAAAAAAAATAAAAGAGTGTGTTATTACCCAGAATTTGGCTGGTGCAAATTCTTTTGAATTCCCTGAGCACAGTGAAGTTATAGTGCTATATAGCAGTAGGAAACATAAGTCCCTCCATTGGAAATTCTTCTTGCTATGAAAGGCAAATATGAGTTTTTACACCATAATAGGGCTCAACTGAGTGGGTCATGTACCGCACATTGGACAAGAAATTGTACCTGGCAACAGACTAAGTAATTATAGTAAGCTTGTGTTCTTAGATAGTAACATGCAATACAATTTGGACCTTTTCTATTTTCTCAGCCAGGATATTGAGATCAGATATTATTATGCTCACTATTGATAAAATGAACATTCTGAGCAAATCCTATATTTATATATTTTTAGCAGTCAGATTTTAAGATACCAGTGGACCTTCTAATCCCCTCTAACACTGACTTTTCAAGAGTAAGAATCATTTAAGGACCATTTCTTAAATCCAGTCATAGGAATGTCTACTCAAACTGCCCTCGGGCACATGTTCCTCCCTATACTTTTCTCAGAAAGGTGTTTTAGAATAAGTATGTGTGTGTTACTGAAATGCTCTTCTTTGCAATCAGCCTCTTTATTTTTAATTTACCCTTTTGGGGAAAAAGATAACAATCCTTTAATTGAAAATTGTTATAAATATTTATTCTGCTTAATAGCTAAACTTGTGAATGCAATTCATCAATCATAGCTAGAGAATGCAATTGTGCAGTTGTCAACAATTAACAGGACATAAACAGTTGATGAATGTGCAGCTGAATTAAAGTGCTCCCTAGGATAACCTGAAATTATAAACTGGATCATTTAAAGGAATCTAACAAAGGATCTTTATAATTAAAACAAAGCAGGGTTAATGGGATGTAAAATTGCTTATAATCGCTGTGCAATAATGATTGAATTTTAAATTATTAAAAGCAAAATGAAGTCTAAGAATATTTTGAAGGACTTTCTGGGTAAGATTTTGAGATACCTGGGAAATAAATCAAAAGTTTTGAGAAAGTTTTTTTTGTTTTGAATATGGATGAAAATATTTAGATGTAATGCAGAAGTCCATAGTTTTAATATCTTCAACTAGACATCTGTATTTTAATATATGTATGCTATAGGTGGTTTTCTGAGTACCTAACTTTTGCTATTTCTTCTTGAAATAATTTAAGTGCCTTTAGGATTTTTGAATGTATTATAAATGTTCTTAAACAAAATATTTCAGTATAGGTGTAGTTTAAATAATTACAACTATATTCCTGTTACTTTAACAAGCTGCATTTTCATTTTAAATTGGTTGATTTCCTCTGTTTCTGGGGTTTTTTGGTATAGATAATGTTTTTTTAGGAAGATCAGAATAACATGTAGTTTTGGAATTCAATATAGAAACACTGATACAGCTTTTTGAAAATAGAACTGTTGTAACAGCTTTTAGTGTAACAAGAGATCTGAATACAGACTTAAATTAATTCTTTCAAGGTATGTAATACACCTGAAAGATTTAGTGACATCCTGGTTATGATCTTGAACTTTATGCTTCTATGTAATCAGTCTCCTGCTATGAATGTGTGATGTTGAGGTTATCACACATGTCAAGAGCTTCACTGACAGCAGCTTAATTAGGATTTCAGATTTACATTGGGGTGTACACATAAGCAGGCTTCATAATTTTAGAGCTGGATGTATCTGCAATGTTGGCTGTGAAAGGAGACATGAAAAGACTTCTTTAGGAATTATATGTGAGGGAGACAATGGCCCACATTTAAGTGAAGTAGTGATGGATGAGGTCAAGAGAAAATGGCTGCTCACCGACAAAAATGAGAGATAAGAGCACCCACCTCAAGTAAATATGTATACAAATTCATACATCTTGGGCAACTAGGAGTAGACATTACTCCACATGCAATCACAAAACTATGACATAATTGGAAGGAATGACTAAGATTTGGTGCGACAGCCTGCACTGCAAGACAGGAGTGCTGCAATAGACAGTTTCCTAGGAAAAGGTAGCCAGAGAAAGCAAGGAGGGAGTGTTGCCTTCTCTGTGAAGAAGCAGTTCAGATTTTTGAAGTTCTTCAGTGGGATGGAAGATAGTCTGGTTGATAGCACGTAGAACAGGATGCGAGGAGAGTCCAGAGGAGAGTCACAGTGGTGTTACAGGCCACTCATTCAGAGTAAAGGAAAGGAAGAAGCATTCTCTAAACACCTTGAAGTATCTGGATCGCAAATCCTAGTTGTCCATGAGGGTCTTTAACCTTCCTGACAACCTCTGGAAGTGCAACGAGGTGGGATGCATGTAGGGAAGACAGTTCCTGAAGACTACTGGGAGTGACTTCTTGATACATGATGGCACAGCTAAGACTGACACACAACAGAATCTGTTATTTACCAGTGGACAAGAGATATTTTTGAATGTGATTAATTAATGGCACCTTTGGCTGTACTTGCCATGAAACACTGGCATTCAAGGCCCTGAGGGAAGTGAGGATTGAGAGTAGCAGAATGAATGCAAATTTTAGTCTATTCAGGAAATAGATCAGTCAGATCCCATGGGAGGCAAATGTGTTCCTTCAAGGTAGTTCTAAAAGGTGTCAGACTTTTAAATACAGCACTATCCAAGTGCAGGAACAGGGAAAAGGTGCATGTAGCAAGAGTGTGGTTCAGCCAGAAAAAGAAATTATTATAGAACTTTGATGAAAAAGGGGAGTACACAGAGGTGAAACTACGAGCTGGCTAGAAAGGAGGAATTTAGAAGTGTAAGCACATAAGAAATATTGTCAGGAAGGCCAGCAGTCAGCTGAAAATGAAACTTAGAAGAGATATCGAGCATAACAAGAGCTTCATTAATAGCCTGACCTAGTAGGGAAATGTTTTGTTGTTAAATGGGGTGGATGATTTAGTCACAGATATGACTGAGATGCTCAATGCCTTATTTTGCCTCAATCTTCACTAAATTTTATTAAGGCTCTGCCTTTAGTGAAAGAGTTAAATGACCAACATCTACCAACAGTGGATAAGGTCTGAGTCAAGAATTCCTTGAGACAGCTTGTGTCGTACAAGCCCATGATACCTGAGGGGTACATCTGATGGTTGTGAGAGTCTTTGCAAGGCTGATCACCTATCCAAGAAGTCAAGGAAATTGGGGCAAGTTACAGGCGCTGGAGAAAGGCATAAGTTACACCTATCTTTAAAATAGTCCTCAAAATCCAGGGGAAAGCTTGTCTTTTTTTCTTCTGGCTTTTGGAAGACCATCTAGTAAGTCCCTTTAAAACAAATTCTGGATGCCTGAAAGAGAAGGTAATTGAGAACGATCAACATGGATTTACAAAAGGTAAACCATCATGGCCAACCTGTTTGCTTTCTGTGATAAAAAAAGATAAACCAGTCAGATTTGTGGTCACAGGAGTATGTAAATCATTTATGTTGACACTGGAAAGATCCCACAATATTCATGCACCAGTTAGAACTCTACATTCTGAAGTGATGGACAACTAAACAGATAAAAGACTTACTACTTAAACAGGGTCGAAAGTTTGTGGTTAATTGGTTGTACCTTAGCTTAACGTTTTTGACAAGCATAGTATCTCAGGGATCTATCCTGCCTAAGAGATGGATTTTATAGATCATGATCTGTTCATCTTTCAGAGCTGAATTACTATCCTCATCATCCATTTCCTTCCCCCATTGTGCTTTCTCAACACTCACCTCTTTTAGGAGATAATCTTTTTCCTTTCATTTAAATATTTTCCTTTACTTTTTAGATAATTTCTTCATTTTAAATAGAGGTAGTCTAATTCTAATATAAATTTAAGGCAACATGAGCCTATATTTAATCTCAGATTTAAAATTGTAAACTTTGCTCCTGTAATTCCATCTCTGTACCTAAGTGTGCTTTCTACCTTTAGCCATGAAAATATATATTTTAGCATATCCACCTACATGGACCTCTGAGCATACTTAAAATTCACAAGAAGCCATTTTCTTTTAAACCTTGTTTTGTTGAAATATTTTGAAAAAAAATCCAAGGTGTTTATTTAGTCTGGAAATCAGTGTTTCTTTATGTTTTGATCAATTGCTGATTCAGTCCTGGAAGGAGGCTCATAAAGACTTATATTCTTTCCTTGTTACCTCAACTGGAATTATGGGGTATCTACATAAAATTTTCTTTTGGACATCCTCTGTTGTCGTTTGGCAATTCTGATATGTTTCGTTTGTGGTAAATTAGTTCACAGCCATTATTCACTCTCTCAATACCTAAATGTTCAGGCATATGTTAAAAGATATATCTATAGTGCCACTTGCCATATTTGATTTCTGATGTGCATCTGCATTTTGGATCTCTTAATAGCTCTCAAAGAACTGATTTAGTAGTAGGGTCCAAAATGGATGCTGTTCCTTGTTTCTGTTTTGATTATGATCTTGATTACAGGACAGAATGGGGATCTGACCTGAATCATCCAAGAAGGCAAGATATTGGGTCATCTGACCATATGAAGTTCAGGGCTACCACATGCAAAGGATTCTGGTCTGGTGTGCAAAATTCAATATATGCAAACACAGTCAGAAATTTACATTGGGGAAGCAGTAGCTTAGAAACCATAAATAAGAGCAAAGGTGTTTGATTATTCTGTCTTTGATAGATATAACCAAATTCTACTGCTTTATTGTCATCTTCACAAAGTGTAACTTTTGATTGGAGGAATCCTTTATTAACTGGCTGTTTTATGGAAATTTATCCTATATATCATCTTCCTTTAGTAGAGGATCCCTGTCATAGATACTTCTGTAAAAGTGGACACTGAATGTCTGTATTTCTGCTCCAGCTAAAGTGTGAGCTTGTGTTTAGATGTGCTTGTTCATAATCTTGTTTTCCTTACTGCAGCTGTCCTTGTCCTGGCTCCAGACAAGTAGTTTGTGTTAGACAAAGTGTACATTGTTATGGTAACCATCTGTGTGATTGTGGGGGCAGTACACCTACAGTTCTTAGATCTATTAGAGGTTTTGAGGTATCCTTTCCCCTTCTAGCATTGCCTGATCAGGTCACATCTGAAAGTGGAGGCTGATCCTGCCATATAGGCCATCTCAGCTGCAACTGCTGGTTGTGCATGTTTACTGGGTAGTCACTATTACAAAGAGACAGACTCCTCTTGATTTAGAAAATTCTTCTGCGAAATAGCAAGTCTTTATGGGAGTGGAACAGATTCTTTGTAGTCATCTCTGAGTTTTATTGAATCTGTTGCAGCTTCTGAGACATTTCTGAAACAATTATAGTTACTCTCCATGAAATTTTTCTTGTCAGTGTGCTTATGTTGTAGTTAAATAGCCAGTGTTTGCATGCTATAATTTAAAACTTTCCCCTAGGGTATTCTTCATCATTTCTGTCTTGCAAGAAATGAGACCTCTGTGTTAGACATTACTTTGCAAAATTTATAGGAATTTACTTTCAAAGATTCATAGCAGTACTGCATCTTGTGGAACTTCAAACTCTTCGAGTTAGACTAGTTTATTAACTATCCTATTGCAGATACCCAGTGCAATGATAGGTTTCATTTCTTATGAATGCCATTAAGAGTAATAATTGTCAAAACAACTGTTTGATAAAAACATGGCACATTTCCAGGCTGTGTTTTTTGGTTTTGTTTTTTGTTTTAAATAAAGCTATGGGCATATGATGAAAGTAAATCAGAGAAACATCTGTTTCCCTGGACATGTGAGTTGGCAGAACTTCAGGAATGAATAGAGGAACCAAGACCTTGACTAAATTATAACAAATGTTCATTTGGTAATCTTTTTTGAAAATTGCTGTTTGGGAATGATCTGGGTTTTTTAGTTTGTTTCAAATAAAGGGAAGGCTGGATAACATAGGCTCAATTCTTTTGTCTAGCAGCATAAAAGCTATGAGTGCTCTCTCTCTCTATGAGATTATTATTAGGAGCAAATGACTGCAGGATAACAAAGCCAGGTTAGGATAGTGAGACAAGAATTTTTATCCTTCAGTTCTAATAGGTGTACAAATAACCCCTCAATCCACAGTTAAATGTGTTGCAAGCATTTTATATTTTTTACAGGTTTCTAATACAGTTTGTTTATAGTCTTATCACTATGTTTATTTTCAAAATTCTAAGAAAGTTCTCCCAGGCACTGGCTATTTATCTGAATGACTTCATAGAATGTGGTATTTCACAATCCTACCTTTTAAAATTCTATTATCTGTAAAACAGGGGCTTCTGATTGGTTGAACGTATTTTTCACATCTTCCTTGAACCTGTAAGCACTCTGGAATTCTAAAGTAACTTTGCTGAGGACAAAATTCTAGAAAGCTGCATAGATGGATTTAAAATAACTTCTTACTTACTCCCAAACAGTATTTAAAAATAATTCACATTTATGAATAGTCATGTCCTGAAACTTGCTCTCAGTCTGGTCTTGCCCATAAATCTGAAACTTTTCAATTTTTAGGTTAAGGAAACCCCACCATTTATTCCTGCAGATACTTGAGCCTTGTCATGCTTATTATGAAGTACCAGCCTATTTTATTAGAGTTTTTCTCCCATATCTTCAGCTGAAAACTCCACAGTTGTCTGAACAGAAAGATCATTTCTCTGTAGAAGGATTTGAGACACAAGTGATTTTGGACTGCTTTGTTGGTGGATTTCCTACTGAAATTCTTTTGATTCAATCTAAAACCAAGGCAAACCTGTTTCCTAGTAAAGGAACTTTAACTGTAGTTTGTAAATTTGTAGGCATTAGTATAAACCAAGCTTGTCTGGGTGAAGAGAAACCTTAAGTTAGGTTGTGTTTAGTCCCTACCTTATGCAGTAAGGATTGCCACACAAAGAGGAGATAAGATTTGTTGCTTGTCATCATTGATTCAGATCAGCACATCCAGCAAGCACAGCTGTCTTCAATACTGGTAGGAGTTCCAATGGTGCAACTGAAGACATGGTCACACACAGGACAAAGCCAAATCTTTTTCAAGGTCAAATTTTCTGCTTTTTTTACCCAAGGCTTTTTTTTTTTTTTTTTTGGGTAAATCATGACTTTCTGGAAGGGAGAATAAAAATTACAGCCAGCCTGTGGTGAATCCTTAGCCCTTTGGAAGTGCTGCTTATGTAGAAATGTATAAGTATGACCACAAAGCCTGATTCCTCACTGTCTCAACATTAATGTAGCTTCTAGGTCTGTTGAGGGTGATGGATGGGAGGATTTACAAGCATTAATGAGAACTGTGGGTATAACTCAATCACCATGATAAGGAGATCTCACTAAAGAACACAGGTTTTTTCTAAAGGAGAGTCAAAATTGGAAAGCTCTCAAATTTTAGATCACCCCTTTGTATAGCAATTTTACATCCGTTCTTGTGCCTCAAGGTGCTTCTCAGTGGGATGGTCACTCAAGTACAGGATGATGGTCAGAGGAAGATAAAGATAATAGACTTTTTCCTAGAAAGAGAATGCTCTGTAAAAAACTGTGGATGGGAAGCCAGTCTGGGCAGATGACAGAAATATCAATCAAGTTATACTGGGTGGGTTTCAACCTGTATTAATATAAATGTTATACAGTATAATGTATTATATAAATATTTTATAATGTAACAGTACCTGGTGTTCATATTCTTGAAAATATATGCTAGAAAATATATACATCTTTTGGAAATATCTGAGGAGGTCAAAGACCAATCTGTCACTGAAATTTTCTTGTGCAAAATCACAGAATAAGGAAAAAAAATTACAGAATTGCATCAGAAAGGGTATTTCCATTGAAATAATGCAGCATTCATGTTACTGTGTAAATAGTGACTAGAATTTGTCTAGAATGCTGCTGGCAGTTTTGGATATGCTTTTGCAGAAAAGGCAAAATCAAATTATGATATTAGTAAAACTTACCTACTGTTTTGCCATCCAAGAAAAATCAGAGATCTGGTTTACTTAAGAATTGTAATACATAGAGTAGCAGAAGATCATCAGAAGCAAGGATTGTGTAGACCTAAGGGCAAGGTTTGTGTAAAATGAGACAGTTAAGATTGCTGAAGGATACATTTGGATTGGAGAGGAAAAGGGTTTTAAGCTTCAGAGAAATTTCCAAAGCTGTGTGGGAGGCAAGTAACTCAATCACATTTTCATATAATGAAAACACATTTCAAGAACTAGATTTAATGAAAATGCCTTTCATAAACTAAAGGCAGTTTGTGAAAGATTTTAAATGATGTGGTTGCCTGTTGCTATGAAATAGTGAATTTGCTGACCTAGAGATCCGTGTTCTTTTCTCTTACTCTTAGTGTGGGAAGGGAGATTTTAAATTTTTTTTTTAATGTACTGGAATTCTTTGTTACTACTAAGGGTAAGATTTCTCCAAATTTGGGGTTCTTTCTGAGTAATTTTGTTTTTATTTCCTTTGAGAAACAAAAAGAACTTGTAGGCACTTTTTCTCAAGCCAAAAAGTTGGAGGTTTCTTCTTCTTTTAGCAATCTTATGCCATGAATGTGATTGAATTATTCGGAATATAGATAACTTGGTTAGTATTCAAAGGATGACAACATTATCATGCTTGTTCATCATGTATAAAGCAGTTAAGACAGTACACTGAGTGCTGTGTCTGCATGGATCTGAGATTCAGGGTTAGCTGGCTCTGCTATAATCCAGTGAAGAGTTTTGCCATCTTTTACTTAGTAGGAATGTTGAGAATACATAGTAGCTTTCAGTTAAAATTAAAAATCAATACCAGGAATTAGTTTTTAAAGGAGTGTTTTAAAGTTCAAAAAGTAAGTTTTCTTTAACAAGTAGAGCAAGCACAGAAACATGTACCTTTGCAAAAACCTTTGTAAGATGCTGCTTCTGCAACCTTGTAGTTGCTGCCTCTCAGTGATGACATATTTAACTGCTTTAATTTATTATGCTTCTGTGTCCAGCCCTGCATTCTTGCACTTGCAAATCAAAACATCCAGGTCAAGGCTTATTTTGTAGCCACACAAGATTTCTAAATGACTGCTTGGATTTTCACCCTTCCTTTTTAAAAGTCATTCTGTCAAGTGATTTTAGGACTAGCATGATTATTAATGGTCTTCTAGATGGAAAAACATTGTTTACTTAGTCTTAGAAGTTCTACCGCAGTTCTACTGTGAACCACAGTATGTCCCTTATTACCACACATTGATACCATATTATTTAATTGATGATACACTGCTAAGAGTCTATGGCCTCGCTTTTGTGATAATCCTTATTTGTTAATGATCATGCAAATAGTTTTTCATCTTTTTCTTGAAAAATTCACAATCAGTGAGAGATATGTAAGAGTGCATGAAGTAACTGGCAAGACACAGTTGAAATAATAATGAGATATCCCAGATTGCACAGCATTGTGTCCAGACATTTCTCCAGGACAGGAGACTCCACAAACTTTTTGGGCACCCTGTTGCAGTGCTATGTCACCCACAAAGTAAAGACATTTTTCCTCATATTCAGCTCAAGCTTCCTGTGATGACTTTGTGCCCACTGCCCCTTGTCTTGTGGCTGGGCGCAAGGAAGGATCTGTCCCCATCTTCCTGACATCCACTAATGTTCGTTCCTAATCCATATCTGAAGACAGTCCTACACTTAAATATGTACACTTAGCAGTAATAAAATACTGAAACATATCTTCCAGCAGGGTAGATTAAAAAAAAGGTTAATTTTGAAAACTGCAGGGTAGGCAACTTTGATCTTTCAGCTTATAATTGGCAAAAAACTTTTTGCTTTAAAAATAGCAAAGGGTTAAATATAATAAAAAGGGTTATTAAAGACATGAGTATCCACTGTGAAACCTTGATCCAAGTTTTTTTATCTTTGTCTCTAAAACAGAGGCCCAAATATTTATGGTTTCCCTTGCCATGTACACATATTGAATAGTAGCTCAGGGTTAGTGATTTCCTTTCTTCACAGCCAGTAGAACAATGGAGGAAAGAAAAGAGTTCAGACCTTTCCAGCTTACAGTTTTAAGGTCTAGTAATCATGACTTCGATTTCTAATAATAACGAATTCTACTTCTAACATGAAACACCAAATTAGGGTTGAATTTGCTAGATATTTCACAGCCTTAATATAAGAAACATTGATATTCTTTCCCTGATGCTGCAAGATGGAAAATCCCAGACCATGTTCCACTTCCACAGAAAAAGAAATGGATTTCCTGATCCTAAACAGACCTGTCAGATCATTGCATCCTGGAAGACATTTATTCTCTGCCGATAAGAAGAGCAGAGTAATTTTTAGTATAATAGCCAACCCTAGATATAGGCTAAAGGGACAAGAAAGCAGATGGTACCATTATTGCTGCCCAAAAACACAAGGGCATTTTCAACCCAGGGTTGTTTATGCAATTTTGTTATGCACCTTGTGGTATTTTGTGGTCTTTAGGAAAGTCTAAATTAATGTGGCTGCCTTGGCATCCTCAATCCCAATCCACTCTTAATCTGTTTTTTTTCTTCTGTTTCTGATATTTTGAAAACATGGAAAAGTGAGGTACTTTTCACAGTAGTATTTGAAGAAATATGTGAGGGATATTGATATTACTTTTCAATTTTAATAGAATTTTAAATCTTCAATAATGACTTTTTAAGACTGAAATTGAAATGCCTCTATTTAATGTTTTTAATGGTACAAATAAGTGTTTAAGCAATTTTCTAGATTTTTAAATGACAGTGCAGTATTCATATTGAGACTGTTGTTAAAAATATACTCAAAATATATTCTTCCATAAATAACTTTTGTTTTCAATAATAAATAGAAAACTTTTTTTCCATTTAATGTGATTTCTTTGTGCTTTCACAAGGCAGAAAATTTAGATAAATTTATTTTTTTATTTCAACTAATTGGAAAATTTAATTACAGAAGTTTCATTGTATTTTTTTTCCATTGTAAGTAAATCTGCTGAAATAGTTTATTTGAAGTACATCAAATAAAAAGAGTGATTCTGATTTTTCCTATTTCAGATTATTGTGCCATGCAATGAAAGACCATATAGTGCGTGTCGCGAATGAAGCAGAATTTATTTTAAACCGACAAAGAGCTGAAGATGTCCACAAGCACGCGGAGTTTGAGGTAAACCTGGGAGCTGGTGCAGTGCTGATTCTCTGTTTTCACTCAGTTGACGCCTTGACTGTAACTCCCAGCAATAAAGATTTTATTTTTTTCTTCCAAGGAAGAAATTTACATTGAAAGCATTTCAAAACTGGTTTTTAAAACCTTTGGTAAATGTCAAGCACAAGGAATGGGTTTAATTTCTCATCTTGTCACTGAAATTCATAAAAGCATTTACAGCTTGAAGAAATACCTTAATCAGAATGTCTAATCTGATATGGTGGACCCTTTTGTTCACAAAGAACTTTTCTGATTTATTGAAAATAGTAATGCAAATTACCTTATTAATTATTTTTTTTGTTGATTATTTACAACAGTATGCAAGAGTTTAGTAAAAAAGCAAAGCAATTATAGACTTAAGGTAAGACATAAAAAAATAAGGAATAGAAATGTTTTGTTGAACAGATTTAATATGTTAAGGTCATTTTCTTCAAACATTTTGAATTTTGGAGCACTTTAGAAAGCTTACTTTTTTATATACTGAAATATGATACTGCATATCTTTTTTGGCAGTTAGGAATCATTATCAACAGTAAGACTGAGTATTGGAAGATGTAACGGAAAAGCTGACTCCCATAACTCTTAAATGTCTATAATTCTTGTTCTGAAAAGGAATCAACACTTGGTTGCTTTTCCATCAATGAGTAGTGCAGTATAAAATTTAAATTATGTTGCTTGAAGGTGATCCAAATGTTAAATCGCCTGTTTTTAAAATGTCTTCAGTTTAATATGTTTCCAATTGTTTATACAGGATTAATTTTGTTCCTATTCAAAAAAAAAAAAAAAGTCATGCAAAATAATGGAGTAAATTTAATACTTCATTTTTTTCCATGATTTTTTCAAATATGGTTTAGGTTTTTATGATGTTTCATGCATTTCATCACTGATTTTTTTTCCTTTCTGAACCTGCCTTGTGTTTGCATGCATTTGTGTAGATGTATATGTGCAGTCCTATATTTTCACATCTTTTACTGCTCAGATGACCTAGCTTTAGGATTGAGATTGACAGACTTAATATTGATGATAATAAATAGCTGTATCAATTTATTAATCAGTCAGAAAATGTCAAGAAGCACCTAGTGGCTAGAAATAGGATGCAGGAATATTAGTTTTGATGAGGTTTTTATCTCCTTGAAACAGCTCTCTTAAATGTGCACTTTGATGTACTAGTTTTTGTGCTCCTTGACCTAGCTGAGATCTGTGAGACACAGAGATATCTGTTGTCATTTTGGATACACATAACCTTTACTTCATTTTGTCAGAGCAGACAGCAGACACTTGTCATATGGGATTGCAACAACTTTATTACCAAGCTTATACTGGATATTTTGAACATAGATAAAATTGCATTTACAATTAAGTGTATGTCAGAGTGAAGTTTCATATTGCCTCAACAATAAATAACATTTGATATCTATCAGAGCATCATGCAGTAACCTAAGATGACAATGGAAGATTGAGTTATCTGCTCTTTGAAGAATACATTGAGGCATAAGATCTGTCAGAACTCCAGACAGAATGAGAATATTCAATTAACTTCCAGCTTCTGTTAGCAAATAGGATTTAGAATATTAACTAAATTCCCTAAAGGAGTACCCTCAAGTCTGTTTTATTGTCTGGTAAAGAAACCAACACATTTCTCATACATGAAAATTCTCATTACATTTGTTGTAGGAAAAGACTGAGGTACACATTTTAGGCAAGTAAGTTTAAATCTGCAAATCATGAAAGAAAATTGTAAAATGTAGAATGTTTTAATGTGAAATTCACAAGTACTTAAATAAGGTGATGGTTAAAGTCAGAAAGAATGCTTTATATACTGTCTTTAATAATGGTGGGAATATAACTGAATATTTTATTATTCATCCGACTTGAAAGCAGTAGGGACAAAGAGATTTCTGGTACTTTTCTGCTACATGATTGTATATCTGTCATTTTGTTTTAATAAACCGTATAGGTATACCTTCTGGGGTTTAGTACATCTTAATCAGCGCTCTCATCTAGAGAAGTGCATGACTATTTTATTTTATTTCTGTCCTTTAAACTTTAATTGAATCATTATGGGTGAAATTATTTGTTCCAAGCTGCACCAAGTTACTGTGTCTCCTGCACAGACCACAGACCAGCATCTAAATTTTATTCTGTGGCTCCAGTTGTAGTCACAGCCAGGAAAATTCCTCCCAGAATGGGTATTTCACAGTTAACTTTCATTTTGTTAACCTTTGTAATTGTTCAGGAAGAAAAATGAAAATTTAATTTTACTGTCCAATGAGCTGGTGAAATATTAACCTCATTACTAAGGCAGATCATTGTACTAATTGGTGCCTCCCTGTACAAGAAGATAAATTGGAAAATGAATTAACCCTTTATGAATTAGTGTAACCATTGTTCTTTCCCAGATAGATTACTTGAAATGATATCTGTAAACACAATAGAAAGACCACTTTTATAATCATACTGAATGCTAATGTGATCTGTACTAAAAAGGTAGTGTGCAGAAATATTAAGAATAAAATATAAAGTATAAGGTTAACTTAATTTTAATTACTCTTTTGAATGCTAGAAAATTGGTTTCTATTGAGCACAATTACAGCATTGTGTGTTGGCTAAATGTTCTGAAATCGTGCACAAAAACTGTAAGTGCAAAAAATGTGCCATAAAGGGTATTTTTTAAATTAGCTATTCTGAGAGTATTCTAGCCTTCATAATTTATACTAAGAAAACTATACTTTTAGTGGATTTATTTTAATTAATCTGGCTGCGTTCCCTTTCTTTAGACATTTTGAAAGAATTTTTATGAGGAGAAGAAATTGAGTTTGAATTTAGCATGATTTTGAGTAAAGAAATGGAAAAAGATTATTCTTATACTTAAAGAAACAATTTATCAAACCAAAAATACACTCTAGAATTCTAGCAACTTAGAAATAAATTCATGTGGAGTTCAAGAACCACAGCATTTATTTTAAAGGTAATTTTCTCTCAAAGGACACATGATGGAACTATTAGATTTTTTCAGTTTAAAACATTAGTGATATTTTTATGCATTATGGTTTTTAGAATTAGTAGTATGTTATCAAAATTTTGCATGTTGTGGTATGAGATAGAAAATATACTTTTTTTTTGGTTTAGCATCTGTAGCAATAGAATATCAATAAATAAAAAATTTTAGGTGTTAATATAATATAAAAAGCAAAACCAGTACATAATTTTTTCTTGTATATTATCCTCTGTATGTTAGAGGTGTATTTTATACCTGAGAACACATGAAACATTTACAAAAGGATAACTTCTAAGGCATCTCCATGGCCGCATATATACACACACACATGTATTGCTTAATGTTTTTAATTTGAATTCTGTTGTCTTTGCCCTTGGTATTTCAGTTTTTACATGTTCTAACAGAGTGCTTGTTCATGGATAATGTATGACAGGACATTTCAATTGAATGGTGTCATGATCAAGAAATGTTACTGCAGAAAAATTCAGTGTCGCCACCTAGACTCTCCTAAACCAGACACTGTTTGATCACTTCCCCACCCCTTCCATTGTGGTGTTGAGAAGTGGAGGCACAGGAGGTGAAAATCACAAGTTGAGATAAGAAAAATTTACTGGAAACAGCAATGAGATAAGAATGAGAACAGTAACAGCAACAATATTAATGTCAAAATATATAAGACAAAGAAATGGTTTACACAGTAAATAAAAAAATACTGGACCTTTTAGCCTGCCACACTTTCTCTCAGACCAGGGAGAGAATCTCCCTTACTCCTGCCCCTAGCAAGTGACATGAGATGGTAGCAAATGTCACTAGGGTTTGGACATGCTTGCTTCCCCCTCTACTGTAAAAAAAATTAACCCTGTCCTGGATGAAACTAGGACAAAAAACTTCTAATACTTCTAAAAAACACTTTAATGAGTTCTTTTCATAATCAGAGAGTTAAATAAATAGTAATTTTAGGGTGATCATAAGTAGCCTGCCTAAGGAAGTGGATGTTCTCTCATTGCCAGTCGCAGTGCGCTCAGTACGCCGCTGACCGGAGAGAGGAGGAGAAGATGTGTGATCACCTCATCAGTGCTGCTAAGCATCGAGACCATGTCACGGCCAACCAGCTGAAACAGAAGATACTCAACATACTAACCAACAAACACGGTGCCTGGGGAGCTGTTTCTCACAGGTAAGCTGCAAACGTAGAAGGTGTGAGGCTTTAAGTGTTACTTGCAAAGTTTGAGAGAAGCAGGCATGGTATAACTGAAATACAACTTTATTAGGGGTTTAAATGTACTTAAATGTAGCATATGCAAAGCTGAACAAAGTGCAGCTCAATTCAGCAGGTATTCCTGTTAACAAAATTAATTTAAAAATACCTAAAATATATAATTTCTTCTATATATATTCTTTTTAAAATATATACTGATACAGCATTTGAGGTTTTATTTAGAGCTGTGTTGTACTTGTTTTAAAAGTTCATTTTATTTAGGATAGCAGTGAAATCAAATGTTTTCATATATCATGCCAAAGAGAAGAGCTTTGCTTCTCAGAATCACAAAAATAGCCAGTGGCTAAAGTGCTGACCCACATGTGGAAGATTTGAGCTGAAATTGCTCCTTTCCTTCATTCAGAGCAAGGTCTTGAACCTGGGTCTGTCATGTGAGTGCCCTGTCTGTGAAAGTTGAGTCTGCCAATTCTCTCTCTTGTTTGTGCACTCTAGCCACAAATACTTGATTATTTATTCAGAGTGAAACAACTCAAAAGAAATCAAGGAATTCCTGCTCCCAGATAAATAGAATTTAATAGAAAATCAAGCTGTAAAATTTGCTTATTTGCTCTGAATCATGCAGTAAAGAACAGAAAGATCCATTTTAGCTCTGATAAACCTTTTCAGGAAAAACATAGTTGAGATGGATAACACAAAAACAATTTTCTAGATAAATATTCTTTGACAAAACATATTTGCATTTATGGTGACTACATAGTTAGGATTTAAGCCTATTAGAAAAGTTTCCACATAATAAATTTGATGTGTCAGCAATAAGGTTTAATAAATAGCACATATCCTGTTCATTCTTTTTGCAATTCTATCCAGTTGGTTCTTGCAGTTATACCATGTTCAAAACAAAAATGAATTTTTTCATGTTCATTATCCCTGTTTCTTCTAAAGAAATTACTCTCTCCTGGATGATGATAGAAATGCAATTATTTTTTTAAGATGGTAGAAATTGTGGAAATTCAATCTTACAGAAACTCTGATGTCTGACACTAGAGACATTCTGAGGGAAATTATAAAAATGACAAGTAGAAAATTGTCATGTGGTTAATTCAAGACAAGGCTTGGTCCGTAAGGGATGCTCATGTTATCTCTAGTTGAGGCTTAAAGCTTTGTGTCTGGAGACTTGAACATGCTGAAAATAAATGTGATTTTCACTCCTTTTAAGGTCTTTGAATAATTAATAGCAATTTTTGACAACAATAATGTTGTTGCTCAACTTTGTGATGGCTGCAGACACTTTGCTGACTTAAATAAGTTCCTGGTGACTACCTTTTCTAGGAGACTCTGTCTTCTTAGGACCAAGCAGCTTTTATCTCCTGGATTATTTATAGCTTACTAAATGGCAAAGTCCATTGCTGCAGCTTTTTCTTCCCTTGAGTCCATGATAGTTTCTAAAGGGCCATAAAGTAGCTTGACATCTCTGACAAACCTATGAAATTTCTCACACTAAACAAAAGAAATTCTAATTTTATCCGTGTAATGCAACTTGTCCAGTGTTGTCTACTTCTCAGTTACTGGCAGAGCTGCTTTCCATTTTTGATGTTTGCAGTGCTAGTTGTGGTGTTTGGCTTGGTTATGTTTTAGCCACAGGCAGCGGCTTAACCTGGAGAAAGGGCACATGGGTGACAGTACAAGGTCTCCAAGTGGTGTTCCCCATTTGCTGGATCCAGTTGGGAAATGGCCTTGCCCTGCAAGTTTGGCCATGTGTGCCGTGGTAGCTTTGTGATCCAGCACACAAGTGCTCTTTCTGTTGTGGGACTAGTGGGCTGTGCGTGGAGAGGGCTGGGATGGCAGCAGGGAGAGGGAGATGCCCAGTGGAAGAACCTCTGAGCCTTCTTAGGGACCAATGTCGCCCAGTGGGCAGGTCTGAAAGGCCTTAAGGGCAGAAAATGGAGAGGGGTCTCATAAAGCTCTCTGCCACAGAATGCAAAAAATGATGGTAATTAGATACTCCAATACTTTTTATATGGTCGAGGTCAAGATGGCTTCCAAAACCATACACACCTCTGGTCTTGGCTGGCACAAAGCACAACAGGACTCGTCTCTGTTTTTAGTTCCTGACAAGGAGCTAACAGCATTAACAGTCTCTTTATAAACTCATGCTTCTCTGTGCCTTGAGAGATACAGCCTGACAGGAAAACAGAGTTACTTTAAAAATACACAAAAACCCCATTATCACACTAGATATCTGCACTTCTGTTGTGATTTTAAAATTTCCATTGGGAAAAGTGTTCTCAGTTCTGAAGACACAATGCTGGTCTCCTGTTCGACTTGAGCCCTGGAGACGCTTCATTGAAATGGTGAAGTTAGGGAGATTCTTCTCTGACTCAGGTGGAGCAGGGTGAAAAACAAGCCACCACTTCTGCACAATTAATACTTGGGTAATAGGAATGCCTTTTGGCATCCAAAATGGATAAGATAGGAAAATATTTGTGCAGCCATGAGTGTGATTGTTCAAAGCTTCAGCTCTTTATCTGCACAGTGGCAGCTACTGATGCAGCAAAAAGTACAAATATGTATAGAATCATATGATCATTTCAACTGAAAAGAACCTCTAAGATCATTGGATCCAACCATTAACCTAACACTGCCAAATCCACCAATAAATCATGTCCCTAAATGCTGTATCCACGTGTCTTTTAAACAACCCCAGGGATGGTGAATCAACCACCTCCCAGGCAATTTGTTCCAATGTTTCACAACTCTTTTGGTGATTAAATTTTCCCAATATCCAATCTAAACCTCTCCTGGAGTAACTTGAGGCCATTTCCTCTTGTCCTATCTTGTCTGTGTGTTTTTGTTTATCTCTTCTCAAGACAAACAATTTTCAAGTTCTTTAACATAGATGCTCACGTTGCAAAATATTATGGTTTCATTTCATCAAATATGACCCAACTGTAGAGAAAATTTTTCCTTGTGTTTGCAGTTCAACACAATGACCTTGCAAGCTTCCCCAGGTTTTGTGTATTTGTGTCTTTGTATATTGTCTTTGCAGAAAGCAGCAACCAGCATTTACTATTTAATCTGTAGGTGCCACAAAGCTTACTCTTTGTTCGTTAAGAAACAAAGAGACTATTAAGAACCACAGAAGGTTAGTAGTGAGAGGAAAAACAAGAGATCTTATGCTTTGAGGTATTCTACATTCTATAGTCTTTGTAAATTATGAATTTTAAATATATTATCTTAAAATCTTCCCAAAAGGTCTGAAGAAACAAGAATGAAGTTGAATGGTATGAGCCAACAAAATAACATATGAGACTTTGAATTCTAAGTTATAGTTATATATAGATAGCATAACTAAAAATATCCTGAATTAATAGGTGACTTGCATTTCAATTAGCTTCCTAATTAGCTATTAATTTATGAAGATAAAATTAATTAAAGGCTAGTACTCCACAACTTGAATAAATGCCTACAAACACAATAATTTGTATAACAAATTCCTGTCTGTATGTTAATCAATCAGTAGTTTGAATGGTGCGAGAATCTCTTTACTTTTTCATCTTCTTCTGACTAAAAGTGGCAAATAACAGTTTGAGAAAAAGCTTAAATTTTTATTGCTTGTCAGTGTTAGCATCTTTCCTCATTCACAAATGTTTTGCCCTTTGTATCTTAAAGTGAAACCCAAAGTTCTTTTTCTCAGTTTCTGCCGAGTGTAAGCATCAAATTCTTTATAACAAATGAAAATTTCCTCAATCATCTCATTTTCATCTACATATCTCAGAAAAAGCATAATAGATTTCAAAATAAATCCCATTAGTTTGTTATAAATTCTGTTTGTCCCCTTCAACAAAACTAATTCCATTTCCTTTGGGCAATTTGATACTTTTAGGTATCTTTGTAGTAGCTTACCCTAGACATACTTGGTTTTTTCCCCTTTTTTTTATTTTCAACATTATATCAAAATTAAAATTCTGCAGGTTTTTCCCATTCAGATGAGGAATTGATGAGCTAGTTATTTCTATGATGCATTGTCACTTGTTCAGAGGGAATCTGCAACATCAGGAAGAATCAGACAGGGTGTTTCATAGCTTAGTATTCCAAGGTTCTTTAAGCCAGCACTTACTCTCAGCTTTTTTCAGGGTTATAGTTTTCGTGTCACAACATATGCTTCCTTCTGCCTTCTCTGTCAGCTTCATATGGTGCTTCTCTCCCTCCCCATCTGTGTCTCTCCCCATACACATATTTAAAAATAAATAGTTTTGTAAAACTTGTCTGTACACACAGTTCAAATTTCCCATCAACAGTATGAATGCCTAAGTTTTGGCCCATAAGCTGTTACTGTCTTTCTTCAGCTTCTTGGTTTTATCAGATGCCTCAGCTTTTCAAAAACTTTTATTCAAGAATACTGAATATAAATATTTCTACCTTACAGTTTGTATAAATTTAAAGCAATTTAGAGTAGTAAAAGGAGTTCAGAATTCCAATTAGCCTTCAAAATCTAAATATTAAATACTTGTCATAGATATTTTCATATGATCAGTTTTGGTATTCACAGGAGGACTACTTTAATGAGAAAAATGACATTTAAAAATGAGAATTGGTTCTCTTGCTTTCTGTGATTTAATGAAGGAGGTTCCACCTACATTAAAGCAGCTGTACCAAATAGCAAGTATACAAGGGCTTTTTCTGTTCAAATCCATCTTTGGTTAAACTAGACACCCATAACAAATTAATCATTCATGGTGGAGGGCAGAGCTGTCAAACTCATTCTGTGGTGAAGACCAAATTCGTCTGGGGAGACAGGCTGGAAATAAAAAGTTTCTTGCTAGTCAGCTAGTTTTGTCTCTCTCTGTAGTGTGAGCTTCTGAAGAGATTGGGTTCTGCTGGGGGCCAGAGGGATGAGAACGGAAAGGGAACTCCCTTTCCCAAGCCTGTGGGGGTTGGTAGTTAAATAGGTTGATTCTGGAAAAACACTGTTTCTAAAGCAAATATTTCCATTTTACAGCAAGGGAGACCAGATCACAGGACGCTGTTTCCCTTACAGCCATCCCTTGGCATTCTCTGACTCCATCGCTATACTATGCTGTCTTAGGAAATTCAGAGAGGCATAGAACCTATTCTAACCTCTACTGTAAATCAGATTAATTTGGTTTAGCTATTCATTCATTTCTGGCTTGTTTCGACTGCTAGGCATAAATTACAAAGGGGGTTTTAGCAGTGGAAAAGATGTGGGACCAGATCCTGTCTACTGGATCCAGAAGCATATTTGACGTGCCTTTTCTTAAAAGGTCTCTTAAAGTTTTGCATTTTTTCCCACATACCCTGTAAAAACTATGAATTTTCTGTTTCTTGAATTGGTGGAATTTTAATTTTTTTTGCAGAATATGTTCTTCAAAATTGGTCAGATTAAACTGCACACTTTTTAGCTTGTTCTTCAGCTATCCTGTTACAGGTTCCAAATATTTAGTTCTGAGATGACTTCATCACAACAAAACATTAAGAAAATGCTTTTCTATCTTTTGTTGTTATTAATTTACTGTAGTATTTGAGAGACCTTGAGATCAGCAAATGTGTCAGCAACATATTTTCAGTCTAGTAGTAGTTGTTAACTTATTGCAGAATTTAAACACGAGTGAGATGATTTTGTTCATCTGATCACTCTGTTGTAGTACTCTACATTTCAATCTACTTTTTACCTTTCTTACTATGCTTTCAACTGTGTGGCTTCTCCACCCATTGCATACCCTCTTTCTTACTCCCTCCCTGACTGCTTACCACTGTGGTGGAAGGCAGAGTCGCTTTGAAGGAGCTCTTACTACTGAAACTGAGAATTTTGACAAGCATGATGGAAGAAGGGGGATGTAAGAATTCTTTATCCTTTTCTAATAATAGATGTAGGGTGATACTTACAATATAGAGATACCTGCCAAGAAAGGAGTGTTGTATTACCAGAGAGGGGCTGTACAAGCAACTGAACAACTTGTGTGCGTGGGATTTATTCAGTTCTGTATTTGTGCAAGGTTGCTCAGTTGTTTTGAGCTGTGGCACTGTTCTATGGATTTTTTCCCACAGCTGGAAGAAACCTCATAAGAAAATATTTTTTTTGGAAAGAGGTAGTGTTTTCAAATGTTGAGAAACAAGTGGTGCTCAAGAAAGACTTGTTGAACTCTACGGAGTGACTTGTTTTTCTCTAGGAAGTACAGTACATTTAATTTCATTATAAAGAAGGAAGTCTTCTGCACTTTCACCTTATGACTTCTGCATTAAGAGGATTTTTTTTCCTGCTTTTTTCTACCTAAATTTGGAGTTCCCCTAAAAAAAATCAAAAAAGGGAAGCTTTGTAAATTTTTTTCTTTATTTAAGACTTTGGGAAAACAGATTTTTAGATGCCAATATTTTTTTAACTGGAACAGGAATTGGAATACAGATCCAAATTTCATACAGTCAATTTGCCATTTATACATTTATTGTAGGACTGTACATATACCAAGAGGAAGGCCGCCATTAGCAGGCTGAGGGTGACTTGTTCTCCTCCTTAAGTCTGGCCAGGGATTTAGCATGTGCATGCACATGCAGACACTCAGCTTCCAGGGAAGGAAGCCAGTCACAAGAACAGCCATAAAGGTTCAGACCTGTGGTCCATCCAGCCCTGTAACCTTCAACTATAGCTGAACAGTTAAGAAACAGCAAGATAGGACAAGTAGATGTGATGGATCCATCTAATACTCAGACTTCTTGAATTTTCAACTCTGGATTTCCTGAGGAATCTCGCATTCAGTCAGTCTTGATTTTGAATTTCCCATGTCTTGGTAGGACTTCAAAGTACCTTCTGCCTTCATGTTTTCCTCCTACTTCCTGCGGCCGAAACTCTGCAGTGGTTCTCAGCAGTCTGGACTAACAGTTGCTGATATTAGACAATGTTCCTAGCACCTGTTCTCCTTCTTTTCCTGCCTCCAGGTGAGAAAGTAGAAACTCAGTAGAAGCCATGAGGGAAGAATTTCTCATTGGTAGATACTGCTTTGCTCACTTTTCCTCACATGTCTACCTGGTATTACCTGGGCAATATAGCAGTGGATTTTCCATCTTCCCAATGTACAAGAATAGAAAGCAAAGAATAAAAAAAGAACAAAAGTCATAGATCTGAAGATTCTGAATAAGAAAATTTTACGCTTCTAAGAAGGCTGTATTTTCTCAGAAATGAAAATTCTGTGACATATTCTTTATTTGCTGACATAAAATGGGTAAGACCCTATTTTTAAGTCTTTTTAGGTACCATTACAATCCAGTGTTCTTTTCTAAGAGATGCTTCACATATATCAGAGAAGATGAATGCCAAGCTGTAGATTTTTTTCTTTTCCTAAGAGAAAAATCTGTAGTGTTTTGGTAAACTTCTCCACCATTTCTTCTTGTAGACATTAGAAATGCAAGGTTTAACCAGAGATGAAAACCCAGTGGAACAATTTTGATTCTCTTTGTCTCAAAAGCTTAATGTCTTGTACTTTTTTATTTGAAAGGTATTTATGTCCAATGATAATATTTACGAATAATTTCAGACATTGAGAAGAAAGTTTGGAAAGTAACTGAGGTTTAAATCATCTCCAGGCACCAAGGCAGGTGTAGTGTGGTATGTCCCAATCACATCCTTTGCATCTCCCTTTCTTTGTGGGATACAAATTGCAATTCTGCAAACACCTCAGGAAACCTGTTCCTTGTCTTTGAGAGATTTACAGTTGAATTTGCATGTACATTATTAGATCATTTTCTTTGCTTAAAATTAGATTAATTGTATGTGGTTTTAAACCTAGCTATTGTCTTCTTTTTCCTCACAATAATGTGTAATCACCTAATATATGTAATATACTGATCTGTTTCTCTTGTCTGCTCTGTTGTTGGGTTTATTTTTCTCCTTTTTTTCCATAATAGGGAAAAAATCAACACTTAGGATGACTTTTTTTTTTTGCCCCATTTTTACTTCTCTCTGGTACAATACATTCCTCATTCAAAATATTTTAAAGCTTTTCTAGGCCAATTCTTGGAGCCCTATCTTGCAATATTCTACAGGGGAGCAAGAGGCAAGTGCATATGGAGCTGCTGCTCCCAAGTGCCATGTAAGAAGGAAGTCCTGTCTTCAGGTGTACAGGAGGAGCATGGTTACTTGGACACAGAGACCAGAACCAGTGTCTTGTCCCTTCCCTCTTATGTTATTATAATTTAGCAGGTTTCCTTGGCTTTGGTGTTTCTGTATGCTTTTTGTTAGCCCAGTCTGTATATTCAAAGATACTAAGCTGTGAAGATCATGCTTAGACAGATCACATTTCTGATTTCTGAAAAATATTCCTAGCATATGTCTCTCTTTCAATTGATCACTTTTGATTGGGGTTTTTTTGTGGATTTTTTTGGTTGATTAGTTGGTTTGGTTGTTTTTTGAGGGTTTTTAATTGATTAATTTTAACTTTTTAAAACAGTGGAAAAAATAAGTTTACACAGATTTACTTTGATTCAGAACGAAGATGTCAGTCATAGTTGTTACACGACTTGAAGGAGATTGCTGTACTTGATTATACTGCATTCCTTGTTGATAAAATAGACATGGTAATGCACAGTATAATTCTAAAAACTAATTACATCATTCAAGTTGATATTGAAAATACTGTGTAAGCTTGGTTTTATTATCTGGTTTTACAAAAGTTATGCAGATTTGATACATTTGTCATTATGCATTTACTTTTTCTTTATGACTCTATTTTTACATAATCTGTAAGCTCTGGTTTTTTCAGCAGTACTTTCTATTCACACAGAGTTTTGATGTATATTGTAGATCTATCTCTCGTACACTTACAGATATAATACATCTGAAGGTCACAGATTGCAAGCTTCTCCCAGTATTTGGGCTCCCCAGTATATTGGTAACTGTTGTCAATAATAAGGACTGTTGGTTAGGTTGTAAAGCTCCATTGCTCAGGAGTGCTATATTTTGAAGTCATCTGTCATGGTTGTGTTGTAGAGATAGGGGACTATTTATGTTTATGGCATTTTAAGTAACTCAGTAAGACCCTTTAAAATATACAGAAAAGGCTTGTTTACTGTCATCACTGCTCACTTAATCCTGTGACCTTGACATGATCGTACGCCCATAAAGCTCCCTGCAGGTAGTTCAATAAAACAGATGAAGATGAATAAAACAGAGTCCAATGATTGTTTCAGCTTCAATAATATATTGTCTTATGCCATAAGTATTTCTTGAACATTCAATAGTACTGAACCATTTTAAAACCCAATAATGTAGCATATTATCCAATTATCTAGATTATTACAAAATCCACCAAAAGATTCATAAACCACATAGATTCTGTGTTTAACTTGAGAATGCTAACCATTGTTTTGAAAAATAGTCTGTATACACAACACCAAAATGCTAATATTTCAATTATTTCTTAAAGTGTCCTAATTTTTCAGATTCTGATTGTTGGGGTTTTTTTCCCACTTTTCTCCTGATATGAAATTATATTCATTGAGTGGGGATGCTTTTGGTTTTGTTACAGTCACAATCTGAATCTAGGAAATATTCATGTGAAATAGATCTCTTTAGATGATTTACTAGAGTCTATGTTTGCTCTTATGGTAGGAAGCAATAAAAATGTACATAAAGAGGAAGTTAAATTTGATGTCTCTTAGGCTCAATTTATAAAAACTACTGAAGCCTTTGGGATACTTTGCCATAAGAGTGCAATAATTTCTATGCATAATATATCTTGTACTATGTGAAAACATGGAGGAAAGTAAAGTATGATATATTTGCCTCATGGTGAGTGGAATGTTGTTTTGGCATTAAAAAGTGTTCACTTTGATTTCTTTAATATCTAGACATTAAAGTTTCCAGTTTCTGTTAGGTAACAATGCATTATTTTTAAACACATAATAATCTTTTACACTGAATAATGCCCTAACATCTTCTAAGTCTTGAATAAAATGTGAAGTTTTCAAAGTTGATGACAGCTTAATAGTTTAGAAAATTTATTTAGTGAATTTCAGACAGTATTTTCCATGGTAGAGTTTCATACTGAACTGCTGAGCTAAAAATTATGAAAATTAAGTGAGTGAAACCTGTTGAAAAAGAAGACCAGCCAGAAGCTAGTTTTAATTTGTATCTCCCAAACTAAAACAGACTCTACTATCCTTTATTATTTAATCTAAATTAAGAACTACTGAGAAGAATGAGAGAAATTAAAAAGCTACCCGTTATTTTTTTTGGCCAAATGCCAGACAAGTTTGAATAAGAAAAAAATGTTCCTTTATTAATAGTCTTTTCATGTGAGAGCATCATGATGAATTGGTAAAAAATCTCAGTTAGTCTACTTTTAGAGCATCCAGATAGACAAACTGTTTAATCGTTCCCCCAGTATGCACTACCTTTCATTTCTAACAGTCTTGGTATTCAAATTTTGAAAAAACCCAATTGGAAATTTGTGTGGAATGGCCAATTTCTCTGGAAATATTATAAAGGAAAAATGCATGGTCTGTTACATTTTAACAAATAAGGTGTTATAAAATGTCTTTTAAAAAAAGGAATTTTTTATTACATAGAAATTATGTTTTTCTTTGGAGTAAATTGTCCTTTAGCTTATCAGTATGCTGAAGCTTAGTTTTTGACTGGGTTTTTTGACAGATGATACTGTTTATGTTGTTCTTCTTGCTCAGTGAGGAATATATTATCTTCCCTAGAAAGAAGCAGATATGTTTCTTCTGAAACACACACCATAAAAACATTGATGTACCTGGCCTCCACGGGGTATTCATTCATGCTTCTTTTTGAGTGGTGATCCAGTGTAAGCCATGTGCATTAATTTTTTTGTATGTTCGTTGCACAATCTGAATCTACACGTCAGTGTTGGGCTTCATCTATGGTACTCCCTGTACAACTGTATCATTTGATAACCTTTTCCTAAGCTGTGAAAGTGAGTGATTGCCAACTCAGCAGGGATTTTCAAGAGATTCTGCTGGACACCACTAAATTTTAAACAGAGACCTTTTCTTAGGAATGCCCTATTTTAAAAGTACTAGAATAGCTCTTTTATTTCAGTCACACTGACAAATTTCTAAGGGTGGCATTCTCAATGCAATATTTATTTAGAGGATTCCCCTTCTTTAAAAGTAATACACAAATTATCAATTTGAGTGCACTAAAATTTAAAAAAATGAACTTCTAGAAGCTTGTTCTCTATTAGGATAATGAAAATATATTTACCTTTTTCCCTTTTTGTTAAAATTTTCAGACTCCTCACGGTAAAGTTGTAATGCTACTGTTTTCAAAAAGACATAAAATCTGTAGGCAGAATCTCAGCTATAAAAATTAAAAGGCCACAATGGCCATTCCATAACAAGTAAACATCTATAGATCTCTGTGTCATTTATGGTTTCAATAACATTTATGAGATGTTAAATCACAGGCAAGTTTTGAGGTATCTCTTAGTAAATATTTGAGTTCCTGAGCCAGTGACATCTTAGGTTCTCCATTGGCTCTCCAGTGGCAGAAATTTTTATTGGTTTATCCCTATATTCATCCACATTAACAGTTGTGAAGGCAGGATACATACCTGCTACTTGTACTCTTTCAACCCTCTTAGAAATTCATAGTTAATATCATCACCAACATTAGAGAAGCATAAAAGTAGGTCAGGGAACGATATAATTGGTGTACATATAACTTGTGATTATATCTGCTCCAGAAGTTGCGAGCACTTGGACAACAGATGAAGCAAGGTAGGAAAAGGAAGGTTTTCATACTACCTAACAAGTACTGTCTGACTGAGAAATAGCTTTAGATGTGACTGAAGAGTCACTTTGTAGGTCCTATGGGTTTTGATCTGACAGAAAATAGAAAACCTTTGTAAGCAATGGTCCTTCCTCCCCAACTTTTATTATCATGTCTGCAATCAATAGTGAAACTATAAAGTATCAGCCAAGCATTTGTATTACCTTTTGAGCTAAATTACAATAGTATCACATTTTTCACTAGGAAAAAAAGGGATGAATCTTCTCACTTTCGATAGCTGTGTTCACCACTAATCACTTTGTTCTCCCTCTGATGGCAAGAAAAGGCAATCAGCAATAAAATATAAAAAAAAAAATTTACTAATCCAACATCAATGGAGAAACATTAAATTTTTAATTCCTTTATGAGCTGGAAAAATTTTTGGGAATTCCAGGAAGGACTAGTTGTCTTAATAGAAAATCAAAATTCTTCTATGTCTTCACATTTTACATTTGAATCAAGATAAGAAGAGCCTTTGGGGTCTTTGTCTGAAGGAGGGAAAGATTGATGGTATATTCCAAGTTTTCTCTGTCTTTGCATAACAACTTTCTTTTTCTTTATAAACCATTCAATAATAATGAAGGGGAAACATGGTTTATGGGATTATGGTCATGAGGTCTGTGGACTCTTTCTCAGTTTTTTGCCTAAATATAATCGTCCGTACAACTCAATTTTGAGCCCAATAAGTGTCTCTATTTAGAGTACCTGGGTGTTTCTTACCTTCCAAAAATTTTCCTGTAGGTTTGGGTCACTGAAAAGTTTTCAAATTATGCTTTACTGAGTGCATGCATAGTTTGTGCTCTCTAATATATGGGAAAAAAACGGGGATGTAAAGTGACTATTTTATCTGATTGTTTCATGTATTAAAATCTAGAATTAAGAGGTAGAAGTACTGCAAAAATCTGCTTCATTTGTGTACTACATTAAGTGACAAATTATATGTTTTGGGCATATTTCTTAAACATTCCTGGATAATGCCGAGATATTTTGCATCTGATTTTGAGGGTGGGTGGGAGTTGTTTATCTGTGGGTCAGGAAAACAATAAGAGTGAAAAAAATGATGTGTTATTTCCATGATCTAAATGTTCTGCAGCAGTAGCAGCAGCTGAGCAGCTCACTGTTATTCAATGCTACATTAACTTTTCCATTAATTCTGCTGCTGTAAAACATGAAGCCCTTAAGCATTGCAAAGTTGCTGCCTGATTTTTATTCCTTTACATGGCTGCTGTATATTTGCATGCTACAGCCATTATATGGATAATCACCATCATTACTTTTTAGAAGGTCATTTTCTTATTGTATTGAATACTGTTAGACACAGAAAAGCCTTAATAGAAGAAAGGTTCTTTAACTGCATTCACTATAAATGCTGTATTTTTTTACTTATTTGTTGCTCTTATTAGATGATGGCAGCCCAAGTGTCAAGAAGATATTTTAACCTCTTTGATTTTTTTTGTTTATTCATCAAATAAAAACCAAACTTCAAAATAAACCCCCTCAAAAAAATAAAAAATCAAACCAAGACAAACAAATAACAACAACAAAAAAAAAAAGAGACAAAGAAAGCCTTACTTTTTCACTAAAAAAATTTAAAACTGTTTACTTTCATGCTCTTCCCTCTAATGAGAGATATTATTTAATACTATTTTGAACAAAGATATATTTTTGTTATTATAAACATAATTCTATTTTGAAAATGCAGTTTTTTTAAAAAACTGAATAACATATGGAGTTTAGAATTACAGTTTTTCTAATTTCTTGTAGCATTTTAAATATTAGTTGAAAATATACACATTTATGGGAATAGTGGATTTACTGAGTGTCAAAAACAAACCAGAGCTTGGTACTTCCAACCAAGACATACCAACGATTCCACCTATTCTCCCGTCCAGAATTCACGGAACCGTTCATATGGGAGAGCAAGGATCTTACTTTAGCTATGAAAGCAGTCACTTTATGCCCTAAATAATCAAGATATATTCTTGGTGGTGGCAGTGAGGTGACATCTCAACGCTGAATAAATCATATCAGTCTTTATCCATCCTCCTTGTTTTCCCCATCTGCAACACGTGAATCATGGTGCACTGCTAGCACAGTGATGATGGAAGAAAAAGCACTAAAAGTAGAGTTTGATAAATATCCTTTCTATTAAGAGAACGGTCTTAAATATTTAGTACTGCTTTGCTTTATTTTTTAACATGCTCTAGTCGTGTAGTTCTTTAGGTTTTTCTATGCCTCAGATTCACTGTGTTCGCTGTTTTGATGGTTAGGTTATCATCATCTGAACCAGCATCAGCATAACAAGATTTGTGTGATGGCTCATACAGAACCCATTTTAGCTGCATAAGCCATTGCCATTGCTCTTAAGAACTGTTTCTGGCATTTTTGGAACAGGATGAAAGGACACATCTGATTTGACTAGCAAGGTTCTTCTGTATTCAATTGAATTATTCTGATTCCTTTTCTGTGGCTTTCTCTCCCACCTCTGTGTCTTATAGAATTTTTGTGATACTAATTTTCTTTTTTTTTTATTTACTTCAGGTATTTTGATGTCTGGTATTATTTGATTTCAGGTGCATGTGGGAAGATGAGTTTAATATTGAAATGCTAAAGAAAATAATATCTTGTATTACATCAATGTACACACTATACATATTGAGTCTTAAGTCTACAAAGAAATTCTACGCTGTTTTCATGACATGAAATTTACAAAGAAAGTTTAGAATTTCTTACCTTCTTTACATGATGAAAATATTGCTTTTCAGGAATTTCCCTTTATTTCTAACTTAATAATTTAGGAATTTTTCACAGTTCTGTTTAGTAAGCAGCAATCTAAATTTCATGGTCTTACCAGCACAAGTTCTGAATGTGCACTTGCTAATTTAGTTAGCAAGTGCACATTCATTAGTTCCATTAGTTCTTGTCTAAATCTTGTCCCTGGACTGTATCCTTCCAACATAATACTATGGTTTTTTCTCATTTATTTCTAATATACTGCTGAGAAAATTATCTTACACTTTTATCCATGGGGTATTTCCTCCTAAAACCTGTTCAGTGTCTTCTCAGTATTGCTGCCCTGACTGATTGGTGTGTGTGCATCTACCAGTACCAGCAATGTGGCACTCAGAAATGTCTTAAACAGCTCATTAGAGGGCTTTTCAGGATCAGGAAAAAAAGGGATAAAGAAAGTAAGTAATTGGTTCAAACTTTGAATTTTTTTCTTAATTGAATAGTTTTGATTGATGAAATAATTTGGAACAAGAAAACCTATATAATTAGAATTGTCTCTACGATGTTAAATAATATTTTTCAAAATGAATTCAGTATTTACAGCAGTTTGAATGAGCTGATATAAAAATCTATACCTATAGATGAGCAAATAACATATAAAAATAGTATGTTTTGAATGCTAAGGAATAACACAGCTCTTAGCACATTATGCAGATTAGAACAGCCTGTGTAAATAGTATTGTTGTGTAAATATAGAAGAAAGACCTTTGTTTCATTAAATAGCTGTTTCTACTTAGAGAATTTGTTTTTCTTTGCTATCTTAAGTAAAGAAATCACTCCCCTGAAGCATTAAGTGTTTCTAGCTTTGGGAAGCAAAATAGTGAATATTTAAACTTGAAGTTCTATTTTGTCCTGGCCATTAAAACTGCTAGGAATCTCAAGACACTTGATGAGAAAACAAAGGGAAATTTTATGATCTTTGGTATGAATCCAGTTAAAGGATTAGCAGTGTTAGTCAGACCCTGAAATGGAAAGGCAAAAGGATATTACCCAAAACACATTTCAGTAGTGATTAGCTGTTATCTGGAAAAATAGATTCCACTTCACTCAGTAGAATGCTATATTTTGCTGAGAATCAAAGTTTACAAAATAAATTTCAATATTTTTTAGTATGGCAGGTGATGAATGTTCTCCTGCAGAAGCTATATCAGAAAATCAATATTTGTAAAATTGAAACAGTATAGGTTTGTATTGATCCATGTGGCTAAATCAAAATGAAAGGCTTTGTAACAGCTTTCTTAGACAGCCTGCTAGCCAGTAATGGCAAACTATCAATTTTAGCTTTCCACTGATAAATCAACTTGAAAATTGGATGTCAATTTTATTTTTTTTTACTGAAGTAGTGAATTTTTTTTTCCCTCTAACCTTTCTTGATGGGTTAGATTGGTTTATAAGACTAAGCTCTGCCTTTTTGAAGGCAGTTGTCAAAACTGACATTTAGATATATTTTGAAACAAAATCTGAACTCTTAAAGCCAAATTTTGTCTACTAGCTGGCTTGATGGCAATGCTATGTGTGCATCTCTGTGTAAACAAATATGAATATGTGTTTATGTGTGTAATACTGAAAATGACACTGATTTAATACTTCAGGTATATATGTTTCTCCCTTTTCTGATCTCTTGAGTTCACAAAGGTCAGGTTTTCAACTGCAGCTTTTAGAAACTAATACCTCAGAAACTATTTCAGCTTTCAATGGTTAGGAAGATTGATTTTTCTTTAATTGACTGATTTTCTTTTTTATTTTGTGTTAAGTGAGACTTTATGAAATGATAGCATGAACATCAGTTTCAGCTGCAGGTCCTTAAAAGCTGCATGGATGTTCTTTGTTTTTAATGACAGAGAAAACAAGATACAGATTTTCTCAGAAAATAGCAAAATCCTTTGTGACGGTGGGGGAAACCCTTTAATTTGGGTCACATGCTGTAGTTTTTAGTTGGAGCTAACAGTGCCATACCTTCATGTCTGTACAGCAGAATATAAGTTAGCTCAAGTGGGTATTGATTGTGAAGTTTGCTGTTGTATAATTACTTTAGGCTGTAGAAAAATGTGGTGGGTATTGATCTAGATGGAAGCATTTGACTAGCAGTTTCCCTTGGCTAACAGTGAGTGTCATCTTTCAGCCATGATAAATGGTAACACTCTGGGTCAGCATAATTACTTGGTGGTGAAATGAACCTCCTGTACCCTTCTCCTCTCACACCAAGGAACCACTGTAATAATCTTTATCTTAAAGCCATGATTTACTGAACTAACCAGCCCCTTAATACAGTCCCCTCCTCCCCTTCCCACTCTATGCACCCACATTAAATGTGGCTCTATACTATTATTTTAAAAACTAAGCTGTTCTGGTCTGAATCCACAAGTATGATTAATTTTTTAATTATTTTTTTACCTAATTCCTGTCAGTTGACCTGGACCTGCAGGAGGCCAGCTCCTGTAACAATCTTTTAATCTTAATGCTTAGTATTCATTAAAAAAAAAAAAAAGACAAGTATTAAGGTGTTCATCGTTTTGACACAGTGCTTTTTAAGTCTTGGAACCAAGTGTTATTAATGCATTGTTAAATTATTAGTGCACTGCAATGAAAACTGCCATATGAATTTATTGTCAGTAGCCCTTTAATTTTATAGAGTAATGTTCACTCTGGATATGCTGTCTTTGAAGACCAGATGATCATATTTTTTTCACTATATGCTGCTAGAACAGTTTCATTTAAAAGTAATTTTGATACCTCATTTAATATTAGTTTTTAATGTAAGATTTTTTTAAGCAGTAGCCATATTTCTCTTTATGTGTATCTCTAATAGGTGATAAATATGCTATCAGAAATAGGAAAATAGTATTTATTGCTAGAACAGAAAACTAAGATGATTTGTATTGTTTGGCACCTTTTTAATGGAGAGTTTTCAATTTGTTATCAATATTTCATTAAAACTTCGTACCATGTTGTTTAAAATGGATTTGTGTTTACTTGCCAGTAGTGTAATATGGCCCTGGGGTAATGACTTTTTGTTAAGTAATGTTAGTTAAAGAAAATCTGGCAATAGTTTTAGATCATTTTAAGACAGCTGTGAAGGGTTTGGATAAAGGTCATTTTCAATGATTGTGCTTAGTTAAATAAATGTGAAGGGTTTCACAATGGGAATCTTGCTTTTCAGTATGCTGTCATAAATTTCCCCTTAACACATCTGGGAATAGGAAGTAAAATGTAGTTGTTTCTGCCTTGAAGGCAGTGTATTTTATATTTTCCTTGCTTTGTTTGTTTTCCCCTTATAATGCTGTTTATTCACATAACTAGAGTTCAAAGGTTTTACTTTGTCATAAATTAAATCCTCTGTTCTCTGACAGTTTGTGGGACCCGCTGGATATAATTTTCAAGCGGTTGTAACTCGAAGATTTTTTTGCTGAGATTTAGTCATTAAAAGTGTTAAATTTTCTGACAACTCAGCTTCTACTGTGACCCTGGTTCACTGCTTGCTCTCTCCCTTGGCCGCAGCTGGCCTCTTGCTGTTCACAGCTGAAAAGTGAAATCAATGCTGGGTCTAACAAAATGCAGATGAAAGCCATTCTGATCATATATAGTCATTTCCCGTAATTTTATCAGCCTTCAGTTTCTTAAATGATCTCTGGAAAACGTTGTTTGTTCATGTGAATGCAATATCAAGTTTTGTGATAAAATGTCCTTTCTTTCTGAAAAGTAATACTTTCTTAAGCATTAGTAGTGATATACAGCTCACATTGCCTCAGCGTGATCGTTTAAAATGCCAGTCTGGTCCTTCCCCCTTTCCCTCCTGAAGGGAAGCCCATGAAAGAGCTGCTGGCTGAATCCTGCCAGCTCTGAGCCTTTGGAATCTTGCGAATTGAGGTTTTTATGTTCTACAAGGCTCAGAGCTGTAAAGTAAGAATTCTTACCATGTGTCAATGCACATTTCCATTGATCTTGCGTCCTCCTTATTTTTATTTGAGCAAGATTGGTAGGAAAGCTGTGTTGCAGTTAGAGGTGGCAGCGTATGATGTAGCTTAATGCTCCAGAGGTCACAGAACTACAATGAGTTTGATGGAAAACAGCCTTTCTCCTTATTTTAAGTGGTTCCTGCTTTGATTACAGGCATTTATTATAATTATCAAGAGATTAGTCTGTTGTTATAGAATCCTTGTAATGGAACCATTTAAAAGGAATATAATGGCAGTTTATTGGATTTTGCAAAGGAAAAGAGAGCAGATAAAGTGGTGGTTTTTAAATGGATCAACTGCTGCCTTAAGCATACTAATTTTTTCCTTTTGTTTAACTTCACATTTCTTTTTGTTTCACAATTTTCAGTTACATACTAAAGAAGTCACTTTTCAGATTTGGAAGGTATTTTACTTGTAACATTTTCATTGCAGTCTAATCCCATGGAATTTCATGTTTAAAGACAGTCCTTCCAAAATTTTCTTACATTATATGTATCCTAGAAAATGTACTGTCTGACACAGCTGCTTTGTAATATTCATATCTTCATATCTTCATTTAAAGAATAGCAACCAAAAAGGGGTATTTTTTTATCAAAAAATATGTAAAAGAAATTTTGTATTCCATATTATATCATTTAAAGTGCAGGTAGATTGATTTCTCTTTTATACTAGCAAAATACCATACTATTGATGAAACCGTGTGAATTTCTTTCATGTGTATATCAAATTCCTGTACTTAACAGCATATAGTTGTATTCACTGCACTTAGTCAAAGGGAATAAATGTGAAGATTATAAAATAGTCAACTTATTCAAATGTTACAGCATAATACTTTATTATTAATACTTGGCTGTGAATGTAAGAACTAGATAACATTGGAAAAAATTAAAAGCTCATAAGCTAAGGGAGTTTTAGATTAGGAGCTAGTTTATATTTCAAGACCTTTGAATTTTGTAGTATGTGTAAGTATGTCTTATCCTTTGTTGAAACCTTCTGCTAAAGAATAATTACAGAGCCTAAATCCTCCTGCTGAAAATGTTCTGTCCTATGCTCGTTAGCTGAGCAATGGCACAAGTTAATTTGTACTGCTGCTAACCTGGGCTTGAGTCAATTCACTCAAACCTAGTTGATGTGGGGCTATTTATTGGCAGTGGGCAATCAGCCCCAAAATAACAGTAAAAAACTATAATAAAAGCAAACTCCAAGAATAGGATTACAAGTCTGCTACTCCAATATTTGTCAGCTGCCAGCACTGGAGACCTGGGGAGGAGTTTAGTATTTCCCCAGGTGACTTTACCATTATACTCCCCCGGCATATCCTGCCAGCTTTCAGCAAATTGTAACTCAGGGACTTCCTGAGGCAGAGGTGATATCCTTGAGTTTAATAACTTCTGATGTTTTTTTTCCCATCTGTGAAAGGAAATGTCTTATCCTTTTAAGGACTCATTTAAACTTCGGCTGACCACAATATCAAATAGCATTGGGTGCCCTGTACCCCATACCCTTGGGTGTGTCGTGTGAGAAATTCACAAAGTGCACCACCATTTGTTCTGAACTTGTTACTTGATGACTCTGTGTTCTCTCTAGGTGTCTTCTTATGAGAAATAGTGAGTCCTTGTTTTCAACTCACCATCTTGGTGCCATTTATAATATTAAACGTCACTATCATAATCCTTCTCAGTTAGGTCTCTGTTCTTTAGCTGTGAGGCTCCAAAATGGCCTTTTTCTCCTTCCTGGAGGCTCCCCTAGCAGGCTGTAGCTTATTCTGGAGCAGGTCTCTGTTAATCCTTCCAGATGGAGCTGTTTTATTTTGTGTAATAGTCAGAGAGAGGAGAATGATACACATATGAGCTTGTTTTTGTTTCCCACCCACCCTCCTTCCTGCAAGCGTAATGTGCCAGCCAGGTTGCGGCTTTATTGCCAAAAGGAAGCCAACCAGGAATGACTAAACCTTCCTCACTGACTCAATATTTTCAAAAAGGGAAAAACAGAAAGAATTGGAATAATGTTGTAAGAGATGAGCCTGTGTCTGAACCAGATTGTAATTCTATGGTCATAGCCCTTTCATTCCCCATTCCAATTAAGGTTTTTCTAGCTTAAAATGAGCTAGCATTGTCAGAAAAGGCTGACAGTGCTCCATTACCCAAAACTTCGGTGATTCATGGGGGAAGCATGCTCTATCCACCATAGCTTTTCTTGTATGATTGTGTTTCCTCTCAAATAGTCAGCTGTAATGGTCTAAGCACAAATATTATTTGTGTGTATGTTTTAGAGAGAGACACTTTGTGGGCAAAGCCTGCAAAAAATCATTTTGATTTGTTGTCACAGCCTTTGAGAGTATTGCCAGACCTTTGCAGGCATAATGTTATGTAGTGAATGGCATTCTCATGCCTTAGGATGTTGGGATTTATGTTGTACATGTAATTAAAAGTGATTAATGGAGGTTCCTTTATTTTTTTTTTTTTTTGATGCACAATGTGCAAATTAAAAAGTACTTTGCTTGCAAATGTTACTTGAAAATAAGGGATAGTGGACATGATTCTCCCCTCATGAGTATTCCTTGAGCACTCTTGGGTAAAAAATTAATCCAGCAAGTAAGACTTCTCAAAGCAAGGAGAGAGTCCTCTTTGTCTTTCTGCAAATTTCCTTATACTCCTAAGGCCTGCTGGTGCTCTAGAAGTATTAAGATTGTATTACACTTTTTTTTTTTTTGGTATGCTGTCAGTAGTCTCATGTGGAGCAAAGGTAGAACACAGATTTTATTTTTTTTTTCCAAAATTTTGATCTCACACCAGGAAAATATTTGATATCAGAAAGACCAGTGATCTGACCTGATTGATTTCTTCCTGCTTAATTTTAAAGGCCTGTTGCAGGTAGGAGATGTTCACTAAACAGTTTTTTTAAACATTTATAAACATTTGTAGTGAAAACACTAAGGATTATACTTAAAAGAGCTTTCAGAAGGGTATATTACTGTGTGTCTGTACCAAACTTCATGTTTCCTTGAATATGAGATTTTTAATGTGTTTCTTTTCTACCATGTTGAGGCCTGTGCAGATATTTATGTTATCAGCAAAGAGGGTTTTGTGGTGCAAGAGCCAGTGCTCCTGCTGCTGGTTAAAGGCCAGTCAGAAAGCACCATCACTCTGTCAAGTCAATGAATTTTGACAAGTGATATAATTATTGATAGGGTATCAATTCCCAATCATACTGCCTTCTTGCTGCTTTCTAAATCCCTACAGTCAGAGACACACTGGAGTTGTTGTGTTAATGGTGTTTTTTTCATTATAAATCTGTTGAACTACACAGCCTGTTTGGGCTCCTGTTAGGAATTAATTCATAACACAGTTGTAAGTGTGGTGGAGGGGAAAGCTAGAGTATTTTCATTGCATTTTACATAGATGTCATGGTAGAGTGTCATTTTCCAAAGGTCTCCCTGAAGCTAAATAAAGGAAGTATTATGTATATTTTTGTTGGGATAAGATACATTAGATACATTGAAGCACAATCCTTACTTGCTGTGAACAGGAGCACATTTTTGTGTGTGCCTTTCCTCCCCCGCCCTAAACCGCACATGAAACTTTAGGCAGATTAAATGTTAAACTAGAAAGAGGTGTTTGTACATTATTCAGCTTTATTGCTCCATGGAAGGATATTGCTGTTAAAAAATAGTGGATCTGATATATTTTATACCTTAATTTGTGTGTGCAATTTGGACCCACATCACTAACTGCAGAAAATTTACAGAAGGACAAGGATGCTTCAAATCAGTGATAATATGAGTATGACTAAAGCAACTTAATTTAGATAGTTTGCAAAAAGAAAGACTCATGGAAGGACATGTTCTCTAAGTATCCATCAACAGAACAGTATAGAGGAAAGAACTGAATTATTTTGCCTTCTGTTGGTAGGACAAAGAGCCTCTTGCTGCTTCACTTATACATTAGAAAAGAAATAGCATATCTGTTGAGCAATACAGAGTCATGTCATGTGTACTAACCAACCTGGTCATAGGTTGCTTTGGTTTCTTAAATAAAGTCTGATATACTAGGCAAAAGCTATTCTCAAACTGTACAAGACTTAAGAATTTATTTAAAAGTCCTTTAAGGCAGGACATGAGAATAAACTCTACATTTATTTCCTGTAAAAAAGATTAATAATCTTTCAGAGTGATTTAGCAGCTCTTCACACTAGTGTCAATTCAATCAATTTCTTACTAGGAATCTTGCAAGCTTTTCGCCGTTTGTCTTTTGTGTTAGGTTGTTTGCTTCTTTAAAAAGAGAAGAAAAATGTTAATAAAATAATTTCAACTAAACTCCCATTTTAATGTAATAAACAACAATTTATGCATATATATCTTTGCCAATCACTTTTCAATCTGTGGTAGAGAAAAGTGCATTGATATTCTAGTATCAGCATAGAACATTTTTTCATATTTTGGTGTAATTAAGCCTCTAGAATAGGTCCTGAAACATATCTAATTTTAAATATGTGGTTGAATTTAATGGGATTTAACAGACTCATACTTCTTTTATAATTGGGTCTAAAAAATTGTATTTCTTCAATAAAAATATTTATTTACTACTCCACAGATTTAGTCCCTCAAAAATAATAGTCTTGATATTCTATTTTTAATTATACATAATAAAGAGTACTCTGGTTTTTAAGTGTTTAACTGTTAGACTTTCTCAATTGCTTTAATAATGTAGTCTGATTTTTTAAAGTGTCAGCCTTTTTTTTATTGCTTGAATTTATATAACTTTTGTGTCCTGAATTTCTATTATTTATGTTCATGATTTGGTATCAATTCAAATAAGGCATTTGCAGTCTGAATCTAGGGGTTTTGAATGCTGACCTCCTGACTCTCCATTTCCATTTTATAGCATTAAAATGATAAGCCCATTCTTCAAAAGTGGAATTTTGAATTTTTTTCATTAATTTATGCAGATAAGATGATTTCTGTAGCTTTTGCCTGTTTTTTCTTTCACAATTCCCTTTATCAGGTTAATCAGATAATGAAAAGATACCTCCATGTTACATTTACTTGAATTAATGCAAGACTGGGACAAGTCAGTCGACCACATTCTCTATTTCTCTCATGTAACAGGACCCATATAGCCTATAATTCTACATCTTCTGAATCCTGGCTCTTGGATTTCACAGTCATGTGAGTTCTCTGACACGATCTTTCCCTTGACAATTTACGCAGGTTTTAGATAGCAGATTTTTTCTTGAGAAACCAAGGTTTTCACTTTCTGTAGTGTTGAGACCTTGATTACTTGGTACAAGAACACTAGCATTCCCATCCTATCACCCAACTTTTCCCAAGGGGAAACTAGTTCTCTCCATTGCCTGAGAAATGGACCTGGGTTGATTAGTTGAATGTCAATAATGTTGACAACTTGAGTTAGATTAAAGAAACTCAACTCAGCTATCATTTGGCATAATTTGACAACCTTAATCTTCCAGTAAACTACAACTGTTAATTGCTACTATTAACTTCCCAGTAATTGAACTGTGTCTTCCAGATTGCAAGAAAGAAAAACAAATTCTTTGAGGTCACAGGCATTTTGGTCCCTGTAGAACAAGCAGTTTTCAAAGACAAGGTGATCATCAGCTTCTCAGCATCTTCAGACAAAATGTCTATTGAGCTACACAGGGGAGATTCGGAGCAGTTAAATGAATCAAGAGGTTAAAAAAGAATGAAAGTGTTAAAGAACAAAGAGAGTAAGCTGTATTTTTGCCCAAGTTTGTCATTAGAATTTGGAGAATCTCTGAGGGTGAATGACTTGTGTCGTGGTTCTTAAGCCACATGTAACATTTCAGCTCTTCAAAATCCACTCTTTCCAAGCGCATGTGTCACCAGAGCTTTGGCACAAAATATTAATGATTATCCACATTTAGAGCTCAGAGAAAGTAAACCAAAAAATTCCATCACCAAATTACCTTCAAACCCAGGTACAGGCTGCATCCAGCTCCCTTTTTTCCCCCTTTGTCCCACTTTTGAACTAATCTTAGAGTTTTGCCATTTCTAAACTTACAGTTTGCATTTCAGCATTCTGTGAAGTTTTCAGCTTTTGGTTTCTTGGATCAGGAAATTTGGCTACCCGTGCTCTGAAGGGAGAGAGGAACATCCTTCCCTCCATCCAGGCACATGATTCCTTCCTCCACTGGTTGTCTAATTCAGAACTGAATCTTTCCTTTCTGCTGTAATGATAGATGGGATTGAACTCCTTTCTCATTTTCCATCTGCCATACAAACTGTGATAATGAAGTCTCAAAAAAACCCTCCAAACCATCAACCTGCAGTGAACATGGAAAGTATAAAATCTGCTTAATTTGCAAGGTTGAGGATTGTAATTTCTTATGGTCATTCTACACAGAAAAGTGGAGGAGGGTTGTATAAATTTATTGAACTGCCGGCTGATGATTTTTCTTTAGCTGTAGTATTCATTTAAAAACATAGACCCAAATACAGTCAAATACACATTCTGTAATATATTTTAAAGCACATCCCTATAGGGAGTCATACTATACAACAGCAACTGAACTGTAAATATGCATGAAAAATGCAGAAGATACAACACATGGTCATGTCACAGACTTGTGCTACAGACAAAGGAAAAAGCATCTGTATCTATCCGTATCTCATGATTTTCACACAGAATCATGTGATTAAATTGATAAAAAAAGGGAAAACATTAAAAAGCACATCCAGAGTAATAGATTGCTAAATACTTTGTATGCAAAAATTCTTTAAAGTATATCCTACTTATTTTTCAGAACCCTCAAAAGTAGCAATTTATTTCAAGACTGAAAACAAAGAAGTTATAACTTGGGTTTTTTTTCTTTTTTTTTCCCCAATTTCACGTCTGCTTCTTCTCATATAATATTTTCAGAGCCCAAAAGACATCATTAAGTCATGCTGATATATTTTGGGATGTTTTATAGAAGACCATTTCTATACTTCTGAAGAACCTCTTGACTGTCAAAAGTAAAGTATAAATAGAAAAGTTTTGATTTACTTGCCAGGCTGGCTTTTTAGCTCTTGCAAAAATTCGCAGTAACAAAAAAGATCAAAGTTAAGATTACTTCAGTATTTATTTGATAGTATTATAAACAGAGTCTCTATTAAAAATTCTATAGCATTCATAGCCAGGCCCTTGGCAAATGTTTATTTCATCAATACAAGCTATATTTGGGAATAGGAATAATTGTTAATACACCAGAAAAGGCATATCCACTGATTGGGCTGTCGTGTTTTTGTTTTAGTTCTTAAGAGCAGCATTAAGTTAATGACAGGTATGTGTTTTTTCTTAACTTATGCTGTACTTCTGGATGATAGGGGAAAAATAAATCTGTGCAAAAAACTTGCAGGGGATGTAAAACCTCAGGCTTCTATAAATTTTGAATTCAAGTACTTCCAATTACCAAGCTTGAATTGGCATTTTGCAAAAAAATAATTACTCTTTTAAAATAGTGTATTTTTAGACTTGCATTTTAATAAGCAGCTCTGCATGATGGAAATAAAAACAATTGCCTAAGTAAAACTTTATTATTTATTTATTAGATTTTGATTACTGTTGCTGTTTGTTGATAGGCCTCAAGGAAGCTAATTATTTCATCTCAATGCCAGGTTAATAAGTTAGCTGTCTTTAAACAGTTGCAGCTTGAATAATTTAAAAAGGTCTGAAACAGTAATTCATTACAGGTTTTTGAGAAATACTGTGTGTGTGTATATATATAAAATAAAGCTGTGTCCCTTAGTTTTAGAATAACGCTTTTAAAACATTTAGAGAAAGCATTTTCACTTTTTTTCTGATTAAAGACTTCGAGAGACAAAATTTCTATTCCTGGATTCCATATTCCATGCCATGACTTACAAACAGGAGTAACTAATGAGATAACAAGTCCTAGCTGTCTATCTCAACCACATTGTTTCTGTTAAAAGTGCAGCTCTAGATTTTTTGACAAGTTGTTGCCAGTTTGTCCAGAAACTGGGCTGTAATTTGTGCGCTCAGTAGGTTCTTCACTAGTTCCATCACAAGAGATTCAGACACCTTAATCTGTGCATCTGGAATGGAGCAGACAGCTGGGACAGCATCCTCATCAGCAGTCACATATGTTACCCCTACTTACAAGTCTGAGCTTTTAGCATTTGACCTTTAAGTAAGGCAATGAGGCGCCCAAGTTCTCCAGAGCTTCAGCAACCTCTTTTACTTGGGATGCCCACTTGGAAATCTGGGGACTATTTCTCATTTGTCCGAGCCCACTAATCATAACTGTTCAAAATTTTAGGTACTATTTAACTCTTCTAGAATTGCAGACAAGTCATAAAGACTCAGAATTTTTTTTATAAGCTAGGACCCTACTGTCCTTAGATATGTGTTAAATATGATACATAAAATCTTGAAACACAGAGTAACCTATTTTCCTTGTAAAAAGTCACTGCTTCCTTAGAACATTTGCAAAAATCTCATGACTTCTGCATTGTGCTGATGTAGACTGTATGGGAGTGACATTAAAAATAATCTCCAGCTTTGTTTACTGGAGTTTCTTAGTGAAGTGGTGTTACTGTCCTTCAGAATTCAATGGGAAAAGAGATCATTGTTTTTTAGGATTTTTCTCAATTTCTCTCCAGAAAAGGTAGAAAAAACAACCAAAAGAACCTATTCATTACACCAAGAATAAAATATCCTATCATCTACATAAGTAGCATAGTTAATGCTCATGCAAAAGGCAAAGGAGGAAGGTTTCTCTGTGAGATTTGAATAATTGTTCTCTCACTCTTCCTTTCTCAGTGCTACAGCTGAACCAAGCAAATAATACTAAAAGATCCCAGACAGGGAAGAGCTGTTGTGGGAAGGAGTTGAGATTTGGGGGTTTTTTAATTAATTTCTATGCAAAAAAGGAGTCAGACAGTGAGAGGCAATACAAGAAGGAATCCTCTTACTTTCCAGTGGTCACAACACCAGTTCATCTGGTTTATGTGCAACCACTTGCATAGGCAGAATTGAGTTGCCATTCTTCCTACTTAAATGCACTTTGATGGTCTTGATTGAAAAGCCAAACAGAAGTAGGTAACAGCATTATCAGATTAATCCATTCTACAGAATCACTACTGGAAGAATGTTTAATGTTTGAAGCTCAGAGGATAAACTACAATTGAAAAAAAATCCCAAACTTAATTCATTAAACATCTTAGATATCATAAGATCTTAAATATCCTAAGAACTGTATCTATTAAAGTTAACATTGTTTGAAAAAGAGCATTTCTATAGCACAATAATAGTTGTCCTAAAACTTCTTCTTTTGATTTAATTTATTAAAGCAGCATTTTACCTTGTCTAAATTAAAGAAAAGAAGTTATTTTCTGAGATGTTTATCTGATTTCTTATGGATTATAGCTATAAAATCGCACATTGCTTTCCAGACAATTTTGACAAAAAGTTGTATTATTTCATGAGGTCTCCAGTTTTTGTAGACAGAGGGTATCCACTTTTATTTTTCTTTTAGTTTTACAGGTGATGTGCTTAACAAGGAAAATAATTTTGCTTACAGTAGGTAATATGCCTGTAAAAATGTAGAAGAATTAAATGAAAATTTCATTCTTAAACCCATTTAAATTAGAAAACATTATTTTGATCAAATCTTCTGGGAAAAAGTTATTATGGCATAAATTCCCATGAAAATACATTATTTTGTTTCTTTTGCATTTTTATAAATTAATAAAAGTTTTCAAATGTTTTTATTTTCATACTGTACTTCCTAAAAGCAAGGCTGTATGTTAATGTCATGGTGCCTGTTTCAGATGTGATATTATAGCATACTAGTCAAAACATAAAACAACTTTTTTTTGCTTGAAATTCAATGATCATTTTCTAGACCAAGTTTTGCGTCAATTAAATTTTGAGATATTTCTACATTTTGAATAAGAAAATTATCATGCACCTTTATCATGGAACGCATTTTGCTTAATTTTAGCCTCTTATAGTAATGCTTCTAGTCTAAGCCATTCTGTCTGTCTCTTTTTTGCAGCCAGTTAAGAAATACAGAGATGACCTCCAATTCCTTCCATCCTGGATTTTGTTGTACTGAGGCATCATGGCAGTACTTGTGAAATATTCCTAAGCGTCCATTGTACTCAGATAGCATGACATAACAAAATATACAGTAAAAATAAATGTTTCCTAAACAATTCTTTCAAGGTATTTTTCAAAAGGGAATTTTACCCAAATTTTTCTTTATCTAAAACTATAAAATGGCTTTTTGGGCTTTGGATGTTTTGTTTCATCTTTGTTGGAGTGGCAGCAAACCACATTCTGAAACAGAATTTAGGCTCCAAACCAGAAATCTGAGTTAAACCAGAGTATTGTTTCAACCACTTTCTTTTCCTTTTTTTTTTTTTCAAATATTGTCTTTTATGTCCTAATTCTAACCCTAAATTTTACCTCATTTTAGTGTTACTAATTTTACAATTTATTATCTCTAGAATCTGGTGCAATTGCATTGTTCTTACTCATATTTTGTTGCTAAAAAGCCCTTTGTGATTCTGGTGAGTCAAACACTGACAATTTATGTATCTGCTTTGTAAGGTCCTTCAGTTCTTCATTCAATGCCATTGGAGTCACTAAAGTGAACCAAGTATATAACTTTAGAAAACTGTATTGTTTCATTTAGCTGTCCTACATGTAGTGTGCTACTATTGCCCATTAGTACTTGGATAGATTTGCCAAATTTCTCTCTCATTATTTTAAATTTCTATTTTATGTTAATTCAATAATTTTAAAAATTCTACTTATAATTAGTTTTACTTCGTAGAGATTTGAATTATTGCCACTTCCATTGTTATTTTTAAGAATATGTGGCTTTTTTCTCTCTATTTTTTCCCCATTTATAACTTTATGCATGGTTAGTCTTATTTCCCTACAACTGCTGCTTCTTGATATAAGTTTACTACTTTTTAATAATATTGCAGCCATTCCATGGTGAGCAACTCATTCTGAAGAACTAAGCTTTATAAAAATCTAGGCAGTCAGTAAACTGTTAATCCTCATTTATTTGTCTATTCATTATGAGTTTTTTCCTTCAGACTCTATGCAATAGACTAAAATCCATTATCCTGGGATTTTACTGACTTAGAAGTGTGTGGTTTAAGTAGTACTACAGCTAAAATTAACATCTCTATTGTCACAGCCTCCCTTTCACATCTACTGACATTACTCTCCGTTCTAACATCTCATCTTTTTGAAGAATAATTCAAATTGAGAGATTTTTGTTTTCAGCTTTTGATGTGTCCTCAGTTAAGACGCAGAAGTTTCAGGAGCTGGAAATCTTCATTAAGAATGTGTATTAAATACTCCTTTTTCCAGTGCCTTAAGAAGAAAATAAAAGCCCCATAAATCACTTCCTCCTTTCTGAAAAGGGTGTTACCCTTTAAAACAGTTCTTAGAAATTCTTCTCCATAAATTTGGTGCATCTTTAATCATTAGTCATCCTCTGATAGTTTTTTCTCTCTTTCATTTCATTCTCTGTTGTCTCAGCTTTGTCCTTCATTATTAATGCAAGACCATTAGTAACATGATCAGAGGAGAGAAACTGTTAGCAGTTCTCTTTTTGCTTTTCAGAGGTGACTCCTCTGCTCCTATTCTGATGATCAGTAGTAGTGGTTGCTGTTAGAGTTTCTCTGTGCTCTATTTCATCCTTGTTTCAAAGTCCAAGTGGAAACCCTTCCGCTTTTTTACCATCTTTCCCAATTTTCATGACATTAGGTGTTTCTCAGGTTCATTACATCTTTATTCCCTGTATTAATATTTCCAGGGCTGAATATTATTTACAGTTACTTTACTGTATCTATTGCAACGCTATTTCTGAACCTTATTTACTCCTTTGTTGTTACAGAAGACATCTGCTCTTGGATCTTCTGGCAAATATGTTTATATATTGGCTTTCACCATGAAAAATATTGCATAAGTGGTTTTGTATTTTTTGTATTTCAAGTTTTCTTTTACTTACCTTTTTTTTTAAATGTCATTCACTTTCTGGTTTTCTTCTACATTAGGGGAATTCTTTATGCTTTCCAAATATACTTTTTTTTCCTTATTTCTCAAAACACAGTCATAATTCCACACTGTGAAAAGAATAATTTTTCTTTTTCAAAATATGTCCCATAAAAGCAACCAGGACTAATTGCTGAAATTATAGATCATAAATTCCTTGTCTTTTCTAGTATTTTCCCAGTATTACAAAGACTAAGGATTCTCTGAGATCCTTCCAATTCTGTGACCCACCTCTCTTTCAAAACAACTTTTCCCCCTTCCCCCATGTCTGCAGGCTTGTTCCTCTTCATTAATATATTCAAACTTAATCTCTTCCATCTGGCAGCCCATCCTTGGGGCTGCAGTATGAGGATCTTTTTTGTGTACTGCTACTTTCCAGAATTCATTTTTGTCACTAGTTGCTGTAGCTGTAGGTGACATGTAGCAAACTGCATCTTGTTTCCAAACAGGGACTGGGTTTCTCAGCCATGCAGCTGTTGTCACAGATGCTGAATGCACACAGGATGGACAAAGACTTACAGTTTAGGACAGCTAGTATTCATAAGTCCAAGGAAAAACCCTTCCCACGCTCTTCATTGCAGCTATGGCCATAGGAATTAACAGAAAATCTTTTCAAGAGTTGTCTTTTTAATGTTCAAGCTATGGAGATGTGAAAAGGCAGGGAGAACTTTGCTGTGCAGGCTGACTTGGCATTCCTCTTAATTGTTTTTCTGGCAAAGCATGTCACAGTTTCTCCTCTGAGAAGATAATTGAGCTATCTGAAACACTTTAGTCTGTGTCAATAATCTCTGTTCCCACATGGAAGATGTGTGTGGTATGGCAGTAAAGAACATAATGAAGAATTCTGGGCAGATCTGAGTTTTAGAGCAACCTGCATTTGAGAGACTTCAAATTTTCTCCAATTTATCAAAGTCCATTGTGGCTACCCAGGGCAGCATAACACCAGTCTGCCTTTCCATCCCATGCTGGCCAAGAAAAGTGTATTTGAAGTAGGAGAGCATGCGCATCAAGCTGTCTGGTGGGTACCTGTGATGACAGTGCCAGTGAAACAAAATTGGTAATCCTTCAGTATGTAGTACAATAGGGCTTGTTCCATTAAAACATGTATTTTCTTTGTCTCTATTAACTATATGAAGTACTGCACATCAGAAATTTGGGATTAAGTTGCAACACCATACCATTAAAAAGAATTTTTTTCATTGTTAGTAGCCTTGTAGTATTACTAGATTCATGCCAGTTCTCATTATGATGAGAAAGGTTTATATTGGATTATATTGGATTATACTGTAGTTTGTAAGGAAATTCTCTCTGACAGTTAAACTCATCATGTGGAGTTCTTTGGGTCCTGTGTTTTAGTATACATTTAAAATAGCTGTTCAGTTGGAAGGATATAGACATGTATTTCTCTTTTTTTAAAATTGTTTAGAAGCATCTCATATATGATGCTATAAACTTTAAGTCTTAAAAAATATTCATTATATTATGCTTAATATGCACTTCTTCTTTTAAACAAGGCTGATGCAAAATGTCACTTGACTGGTATAAAATATGGAGGAATGAGAAATTACATGTAATCTAGTTGACTGTGGAAATAAGGATTATTAATAATATGCATTATAAGGAAAAGTAAAGCCTATTGAAATATTGTCCTTGTCACAAAAAATAAATTACTAAAATTACTTGATTTAGTCAAGAAATTTAAGAAAGGTGTAGTAGAAAGACTTATGGGCAATTTGCAGATTGGGACTCACTTGTGCCTGGTACATCATTAGAAAATACAGTTCTACTTCATTTTCAGCCATCATTTAGAACTACCTAACAGCTACCTAAATTCCTCAAAAAATCTTTAAATCTAAGTGATATCCACAGGATTAGAATATAAGTATGTCTAAAGTACTGTAATCTGTGGGCTAGGCAATTTAACACTGATTCAGTCCATAATGTTTGACTTAAAGCAGGCTAAATTCTAAATTTTAGGATGAAACTGGTGCCACAGTATTCTACTTTAGTAGTATTTTTAATCCAACCTAGAGATATAAGAATACAACTTTTAAGGAAAATCACACATTTTTTTCTGCCCGTTATTCAAGTGATGAAGCTCAATCATTCAAAGCTTTCTGTAAGTATAGATCCATAATCTTTTGAAGTTTCTGCTTTCTTTCTAATAACAGCGTAGCAAAGGTATCTTGTCTTTTTGTTGATGATACTGTTTTGAGTCAAAAATCAATCTTCAATCAACTAGTTAAGATTCAGAAACCTTTTCTTTAGGGTAGAGATACCAACTTCCAGGACCTGGAAGCATGTAGTAACATTATAGGATAGACTGTAGAAAACTGTAACAAGAAACTTCAGTTCTGTTTTTAAAAGTCATATAGTTTGTGAATAGAAATGATGTTTCTGGTCTTTTTTCTCAAAAAAATTGATTTTGCACCATTATTACATATTTCAAGCTTCAGTCCCTGGTGAACTTGTAATCGTTTTTTGGATCTGCAAAATAGACTTAATCTTCTGAAAATTTCATTACTTTCTTACTTAACACTTCATTAAAATAGTGGTTTTAAAATCTGGTTTATGTTAAATTGAGAATGTACAGTAATCTTCAGACTAATTAATCAAAGTAATGAATTACCAGATTAAACACAGAGCAAATTAAAAACATAGTTTTTTAGGCTGAATATGAATATTTCTTAATTTCATTAAGTATTTTATTATTATGTAGATCATTCTTATCAACATTAGCGGTTTTCTTATTGCTGCCAATACAAATAATTTGAGATCTTTTTTTAAAAGGTTTTCATTAACATTTTTACTTCTGTCCTGTCATTATTTATTCTGAAATGGAATTATAAAAGGAAGGTTTCTTGCCTTTAGAAAAACCACTGAAGTTGCCTCCTTGCTGCTTGTAAATAAGTAAAATGCGTGTTCTGCAAGGCAGCCATAAAAGTAGGGGCTTCACACAGACTTAAGAAGCATCTTGTGAAAATGCCATTGAGAATGGCAAAAAATAGCAGCATTGACTAAAAATTACGGTGTGCTGCTTCTGAAAATTTGTTAGTGGCTAGAAGGGAGGATGCCAGATCCACTCATGGTGCCCTGCCCTCTGTAACAGATCCAGGTCTCATGACAGCAGTTAGTAAAGTTGGACAATAACTAATGAAAGCATTAAAAAAAAGTGCTTAAGTGGACTGCAAAGAATGCAAATGTCTGTCCTACATTAGCATATTTCTACTTTTCCTCTGGAAATGGCTACCAGCACATAGCTGATCAAAATGAAGCCGATATAGAAAATAGTGGCTGAAGAAATAACTAGAAAAATCCCGCAAAGAAATATACCATACTTATGAGTTGTAAACATTTTTTCCCTCTTTTTTTTTCTTTTTTCTTTTTGTCTTTTGATTACACATGTCCAGGGCACTACAGATGGATTGAAAATTACTTGTTTAGAGCACTGGTTCCCTAATTAGGGTCAAGGTGTGCAGAATAATTTTAAATGTATAGTGTGTTCAATTAGGAGTCTGATAATAAGGATGCATCCACAAACATTTTACATTTTTCCTAGTGATCCAAAAAGCTTTTAAAATGTTGGCTTAGAATGCAGCTTTGCCCAAACATCTTATAAAAGAGTTGTGGGAGATTTGTGTTGTTTAGGTCAAGAAGTTGCCTGAAAGTGGAGCTGGTCAGCTCTTTAGAAAAAAAGCTGAATACCAGATGATTATATATGTGTACTTTTTGGCTTTAATATAGATTAACAATGGCTTATATAATTCTACAGGAGTTTAATATTCTTTTGAATGTAAAAAGGCAATGTTACACTAAGATGGCCATGGTCGTTAATGGCTTGTATTAGCTGGGAGCTATAAAATCATCCTAGTACTCTGTTAGTGCTGGAATAATAATTTACCAAGACAATTACCACATGGTGGAACTTTTTTGCTGCTCTAATTCAGTGTTATTAATAATGAATAAAATTGCAATTTTCTCAGGTTGCTAGGGGCAGTGGGGAATTATTTCAATGAATATTTCAGCACATTAGTTTAATCATAGTTCCACAAAATTCAAGTGGGCAATATTTTATACTTTTAAGTTTGGTCTGCTAAGGGACCATAGTCATTAAATTGCAAACTATTTGCACTGAGGTCCATTCTATGATTTACAAGCCTTGTTAAAAACACTGTAACAGAAAGCAAGCTGTGCCATTAATACTTGTAATTTGATGCTGCATTTGTTAATGGGTTCAGTGTGATTAATGTTTTTAGCAGCAGGCAGAACACTTTGAGACAGGCGGTGCTGGGGTTTATAATACATAAATGCATGTAAAGAAATGCTAGAATATTGTAAGTTTCAGTAATACATGTTTTTACAATATTGTATTCCAGAAATGGGAAAGCAGCAGTGAAATTATACTATAATGTATGTAAATACAGTTCAAGCTGTGGTAGGTGCTGATGTGTGTGTTCTTTATTTTCCAGCCAACTGCATGACTTCTGGCGCTTGGATTACTGGGAAGATGATTTGCGCCGACGGAGGAGATTTGTTCGCAATGCTTTTGGGTCTACTCATGCTGATGCTCTCCTAAAAGCTGCTGTGGAATATGGTCAGTATTACCTCAGCTTAAAAATATAGCTCATGATACTTTCTTGATGTCCATGGATTCCTCAGAATCATGTCCCTTCTTTCTCAAGGACAGTGCTGAGAATTCTTACAACATATTCTTAGAAAAGGAATTCTTTCAATTCTTACACTTTAATGAACCAGAAGACTTGAGCTTGTGAGCTGTTAAATTTCCTGATCCCCAAGGGATTCACATCATACTTCTCTAGCATTCCCAGCAATTTTGAGAGGCTGGTAAAAGCAACTGAACATGTCTCTCTGGAGTGACTGAATGAAATAGGTCATCAAACTTATGCATCATAATAGTTCCATTGGAGACATTTTCTGAATGAGGAATTTAAAAATATCAGAAATTTTATTCTGGCATGCCAATTTCAGCCAGAAGTATTTTTTTCTGCAAATCGTGAAATGCATTCGAACTTGTTAACAATAATATTTTTTAAGGATAACTTGCGATTCATTTGTGATCTGAATACATAGAAGCTTCAGTTTTAGAAACTGAAGAATTAAATAATGTTTGATTTTCATGGACATGTAGCTGGAGTATAAAAGAGGATTGAGGATGTGCTTACAAATTCCTCTATAACATGTAGAAGTTTCATATGTTTGTGACTTCTGTACAGCAGACTGAACCTGAGTACTCCAAAAATCTGAAGCAAATTTAATTCTTGGGTTTAAGCTGGGATACCTCTCTAGCATATCAAAGACAGGAGCTTTTTAAAGAATATTGTGATGGTTTTCTGGTTTTGTGGTTTTTTTTGTTTTAGTGCTGAAAAGAAAATGCTATGATTCTTTAGCATTTAGGAGTAAAAAATTGAAGTAATCATTCCCAAAGCAAGTTGAACCTTTTATCTGATGCTTAGCCAAAGGCTAAGGTTGCCAAAAGTTCTGAATATGATAGATATAAAGCTAACTCTGTATATGACCTACACTTTTCACCAACTTTGTGGTTGTATAAGGGAAATAGCTGGGATCCAAAGAAGGTTGGACATATGAATTAACATCTGTGTGTACAGTTATACTTGGAGATGTAACTTAATCCTTACTTAAAGGTGAGGACTATCATGTCTAGCACTTCAAGTCATAAACTTTCCTTAAGCTTGATTAAGGAAGACATTTCCCCCATTTTTATATGGTATTTCATATTTGACAAAGGGTTATTTTCTCAATGTTCTTCCAAAACATCAGGATGGAGATTTTATGAGAGTCGGGTACAAAACTGTGCTGATTGCGGTGTTGCTTTTGAAAGGCAAATAGTCACTAAAACCATGGGCTTTAAATTTCTATAACACCTGTTAGTGCATTCACCATACAGGAAAATTAAAATTCAGGTTTATACACAGATGGTGCACATCAAACTTAGTGGTTACATAAAAATTAACAATAGACTGAAGTTTTCAGAATTTAAAAAATATTTCTAGCTTTTCATATATGTATTAAAATTAACAGGGAATTTAAAATCAGCATGCATTAAAATATTCATGGATTCTATCTAGATGTATTTACTTTTCAGAGGCTCAAGCCTTTGGATTTTAATACTGAAACTTTTAGCTGACCTTTCTCTGTAAGAAAACATCCTTAACACTGAAGTTATTTTTATGCCTCTTGGTGTTACTAATGAGTTGAATAATTTATGAGGTTGTCATGTGAAAAGGATTTGGTGCAGTTTGATGTACTTCTAGCCTCTGGTGCTGGAATGTGATTAATAAAGAGCTAGAGGCAGATTTATTTTTCTTTTCACAGGGCTTAACTTTCATTGTAGTTTTTTTTATTGGTTTTTTTTTTGATAATTTTGTTTGGAACAGTTTGATAGTAAAATGCCCCTAGCTTTCAAAACTGAGTATGACATCACACTACAGAAAGAATTAAAAGCATTTTTTAAAAAAGTCAGATTACATAGTTTTCCAATAACAGATTTTATTTCCTGACCTCAGATACTTCGCTTGTGACAAATAAAGTATTCATTAAAGGAAAATTTGTTGGGCTTTTGTTTCAATTTTTCATCTTGACTGATACCTCTAGTACAAGTAAAGCTGTCTTGAGCCTCAGAAAAATAGTGGAAACATCTTACAAGTTTTTGTTATTTACAATGACTGTCCATTATCATTTAGGATTCTGTGCATAAATATTGCAGTGGAGGAATGTTTAGTCAAAGCCTAAGTCAGCAAGCTCCTCAGTGTCTGCGATCAAAGGCATCAACTTAAATAGGTCTGATCAGGCATTGCAGAAGAGGGCAGCCAGCCTCAGCTGAGCAAAAATCACAGAGCAAAGATGACAAAATTAATCAGTCATTTCTTTGGCAGTAAATAATAAGATATGCTGAGGATTGCAGATGAGAGAATTATCAGATTCCTTGGAGATGTGCCTGCTTAACACCTGATTTATCTGAGCTTGTGCAGCCATCAAGACATGACCTTGATAGATAAAAAAGCTACTCTAGTATTAAATAATATTTGATGTTGGATGTATGGATACTGTAATTATATTATATTTGCAGTAATTAAGGAAGGAGTCTTGGAAATTAAAACTATGTTTATGATCTAAATGTTTGTTTTAGAGAAGTAAAACAAATGTTAAATTCCATCTAGAAGGCCTAAAAAGAGAAGTGTTAATTTTATTTGATAGTGACTTCTTCCTGTAGGAAACATTCAATGTTGTACTATTGGGAAACAATATTTTCTCCAAAAATTTGTCACAATGAAGTTTCTACTTAACTATAGTCTGTTAGTCAGACTATATGAATGCATGTTTGGATTTCCATTTTTCATAAGATATATTATGTATACATATATGTATGTGTGTGGGCATATGTCTACATATGAATATATTTTCAAATTACCTGACAAGTAAGAAATATTGCAATTAGAAATCATAACATATTTCTGTGCCTATTTAAAACAGTGTGAAAAATAGCAGATTCCTATGGCTAGATACTTAGCTGTACCTTGAGACTCTTTGCATCTCAGTCACAGCAGCATTTACAAGAGATTGACTGGATAATTTTTCCTTTTGGATTAGTCTCCACCATTTCTAAGACTGTATTATTAGGCATTTGATTTGTTTGTAATCTGTTGAAGTTACTTTCATACCCAGATGTAAAATACAAGCACAATTAGTTCAACATTGTATCTGTAATGCCCTTTTGTTTTAGTTAAATTCTTACTCGAATCAAAATATAATTTCATTTCTCTCTTTTGTATAGCTGAAGAGATGCTACTTACTGCAGTATAAAAGTGCAAGCTAAAATGGAATTTGAATTACAGGGAACTTTTAGTAGAGTTTTAATTTTATAACATCAATAACTTAAACAATTATTATTCGAAGTTTAGATGGAATTTCAGTGTAAATAAGTAAATTGTAAATGAAAAGAAAGAAAAAAGAAAAGATTGCATAAATGAGTATACAACCTACTTTTCTTCCCCAAATTTTGCTGTGATGGTTATGTGAAATATGCAGATATGACCCAATTCACAGAGATTCTGCACATGTGGTGAAAGAACTGTCTCTTCTAGTTAATCAACTTAACAATTTACAGTCCTTGGAGATTAGCATAAAGGAGACACTACTGTACATCCTACCAGTGAGGTAGAATACTGGTCCACAAAGGTCAACCTAGACCAGTTCCTTTATTAAAATTTAGTCTATCAGCTTGTAAAAGTCCATAATCAATTTATACATAGAGAGAGTACAAGAAAGGCTACATTTTCTTATCAACATTAAAGTAAATGAGAATGAACTCAGTGCCCACATTCTAAACATACATGTGTAAGCTGGTCAAATATATCTAGGGTATGTGCTCAAGAATATTTAGCCTGTTAAGCTGATTAGCATGACAGATCCTAAATGCTTAGAATGAAAAAGAAAACAAAAAATAAAAATGCCTCCATAATGCTCAAGTTTTGAAATAAAGCCACAGATATATGTGCAATATAGCCACATATGGCTTTTGAACTTGCATATGTGTTTGGATATCTAATTAGCAACCTTATTTCAAGGGCAGTTCCAGCCAAAGAAGACTCTGGCTCCTTCTGGGTCTTGTCATTAGTGCTCTAAGTTTCACCAAATACTATATTTACTTATCACTAGAAATACATTTTTATTACACAAACACAATTAAAATGCATCAGGTTTGGCAATTGGGAATGTTGAAATCTGAAAACTGTTTTCATGCCAGCAGATGAATTTTGAGGGACCTTCAAAGAACGGCAGGAAGGACCAGATTATTTAACAGGCAAGAGCTACCCTAGAAGCAAGGTTGTGTGTGTTCCTGCTATGAAACTGAGGGTCTGAAATCCACAGGAACTCAAACAATGGACTGTGTTCAGAATGGGACATCTGGCTGTCCCAGGGACCCTAAAGGAAGATTCAATTTTGTCAGGGTCCTCAGTGTTAGAGAAATACCCCAAGATGAAATTTCAGAAATGCCAGCTCTAGAGGAATGCCTCAGTGCTGAGAAGTCCAAAGCAGTTGATTTCCAGTTAATTTCCCTAGCTCCTGAGTTCCATCTCATGAGCTGCTGGGCTCCCTGCCTTCTGCAGGCAGCGTTAGAGCAAGCTAGAGGGAAGAGTGTCCAGGGAAACTGGCAAGAAGCTATGCACAAAATGCTGTTCTAGAAAGCTAAGCTAGTGTCTTAGAAACTTACCTGGCATTTTCAAGTAATAAGACATATCAAGAAATCAGAATATCCCATGAACCAGAGATGCTCAATTTCATCATCTCTGTTCAGAAGCTTTGCTGTAAAATCAAGTGCCCTATTCTAGGAAGTCTGAATGTGCACCTAAAAGCTGGTCTTCATTTCCATTCTGCATTTCAGGTTCTACACTTTGCTATATTAGATTGTTGATACTAATGGCATTGCTAAAAACATAAAGGTGTCTTTTGTTGGTGAAAATCCTACCATTTTTTGCAATAAATTCAAGACTCTCTGTCAAAGTTACTGCATAAATCATATATATCTAAAAGAGTTATATTACTTTTTCCCAAGATCATAAGGTTCTCAGACTTCATTATTCTTTACCTTATCACTTTTCTGTGCATATTGAAAATGCCTAGTGTATTTCCAGAATAGTTTCAACAACACTGGTTTCAGAAACAACCATAAGAAAACCTGTATTTTTTTCAGTAACTGGTTCAAAAATGAAAGCAAGTTGAAGTCAACTGATAGTGAATCATTACTTATCAGAGTTTCGCTAGCAGGCCAACTAGATGCATAAAACTCAGTTATTTTCCTAGGTATATAGCAGTGAAAGCATTACATATGTACCATGTAAGAGATTAAAGATTAAATTACGCTTCTAGTTTTGACTATGAAATATTGCTTCCTTATACTATGTCTGTATGAACAGGGGGAGGGGGGTTTCAGCTTTGTTGAGTTTTAAAGATCCTTTTGTTGGGTTTTTTCACATTTTCTTTTACTTCTAAACTGATCTAGACATCTGTTGGTTTCCAGTAACAGGAACAAACTATTTTTTACTGTCAGGGTGGTCAAACAATGGACAGGTTGTCCAGAGAAGGTGTGTGGTTTCCATCCTTGGAAGTACTGAAAACCAAGAAATATTTGTACACAATTTTGTGGCCCCCTTGAGTCTTCCCTCCTCAAGAGAAACAAAGAATATCTGCAGAATATCTGAATCAGTTTAGTAGTAAAAGTAAATATAAAAGAAGATCAATGGCTCTCTCATACTGTGCAGACCAGAACTGGATGCAGAAATCCAGGTGTGGCTTCACCTAGGCTCAGCAGAGGAGGAGGATTCCCTTCCCCGGCCTACTGGCAATATTTTGCCTACTGCAGCCCAGGATCATTTCCCATCGCTGCAAGGACACATTGACAGCTCATGTTCCAGCTGGTGTCCCTCAGCACCCCAGCTCCATTTTTCAGAGCTTCTTTCCAGCCATGTGCTCCCAGGTGGTGCTGGAGCCTGGGCTTGTTCCTCCCCTAATGCAGGACTTACTTCTTCTTGTTGAGTTTCATGAGGCTCCTGTTAACCCATTTCACCAGCATTTGCTGAGGCCCCTGGCAGACCAGTCACTGCTCCCAGTTTCTTGTCATGTGCAAACTTGCTGAGGGAACTCTCTGCCTCATCTTTAATGAAGATGTGAACAGATATAAAATGCTTCTAATGTAATTTTTCTCATGTTCAGTATAATAGTTATTGTTGCTGAAATTGAGTTTGTTGTAGCTGCATAAGCCAAGATAATATTTTTGATTGTCTTTTTCCTCCTCCCTCAGTTAATGCTCTACCTAAAAATTAGTCACATACACTACTACCATTTCATAAAATATGTAGTTTTGGGTAAATACAGGGTAACCTCTATCTAAGATAATTCCCCAAACTGATATTTATTTAAGTACTGCCTTAAGTAAGAATACATTAGAGCAACTGAAGAACGAAAGCCCTCTTCTAAAAAGAAACCTTGTTCAACCACCCCATTCATTCACACAATTTTAGTCTGTAAGTAAAGACAAAGATGACCATTAATTGTGAGCAGTTTTAAGAAATAGAATCGACTTTGTGGGCGGTAAAACAAGCATACTTGATGTTCAGTGGTGAGCATTTTAAGAATATGTATACAGTCATTAAATTAACCCATAACAATTCTTCCATGTGCCAAGTAAGTCCTAAACAGGATCATGCTGCCATGTGAAACAAGCATGTAAACATTTCTGCTTCAGTAGAAGCACCTAAAATAATACTTCTCCTGTTACAAAACTTCCTTTGAGTGCATGAACTAGCTTCCACATTGATTGTGAAATCTCCAGTGTACTCTGAATGAGTTTATATCTGAATTGTGTGCTTAAAAAAGTCACAAAATTTTTTTTTAAGCACAGTAGTTTAAGATTTCCATCTCTAGCCTTATAATTGTAGCCCAACAGTGCCATCCACTGCTTCACCAAATAAACTCCCAAATATTTCATCTCACAGGATTTTAGGGAAAATATTACATGATAGTTTTGTACTCTTAATATTTTATATGGTAATTGCAAGATACAGTTTTGTCTAAAGAAATTCTATGAAAAACCTTACACTGGGTACTAGTTGAATGATCTGCAAAATAAAATCTTAGTAGTGAGAGTAATTAAGTGTAAAGTACTAGATTTAAATTGATCTTCTTTATAACATTTCCCACCCCACTACCCCCAATCATAAATATGTTCTCATTAAACAGATACGATAAATATATCTACCATTATGGTGATTCTTTTTCTTAAAACCCACTGTAATGTAATGAAAGGCACCTTCAAGAGGTAAATGGTAATGGAATTTGCTTGGGTGGAGTACTGAACACTGCTGTGTTGAATTTTACTGAGCGCTCAGTGTCTGAGCTTCTGCTCTATGACTAGGTCATAGAAATGAGTTGCAATTGTATTCTATCAGTACTTGCAGTCTCTAAATATCTTCTGCTTGTTGTATGTTGTTTCTAGCATATTCATAGGAATTTTTATGGCAGCTTTACTATAAGTTGTAAGGACAGATTTATTAAACAGTCAATTTTTTGTAATTATTTTCTTAACTCTTGAATGTCAGAAGCTGTCTTTTGACTCTAATTCAAGTTTTTCACAGAGCTAAATAGGATATGAAAACTTTTCCCTCTCAGCCTCTGTGTTTGGTTCCAAATGCCTTTCTTCTGAGATTTTTAGGTTATCCATCATGACCTGGGTTTTAGCTGCTGTTATTGGTCTGAGCTAATAGATTTTACTGCAGAACTTGCTGGCTTTTTACCAGCAGTTAACATAACTACCTCTTTCTTCATCTGAAAGTATATGACCCCAGAATGTTCTTGAAGCCATGAAATTGGCTTGCAAAACTATTCCTAAGATCTAAAAATTGGAATCATTGTCATTCTTGGAATTCTAGCTGCATTTTTCTCCCTTCCACAGTTAAATTTTCATGTACAAAGAATACACAATATCTCTCTGTTCTGCAAAATGAGAGTAAATTATTTACCAAACCCAGTAAACTGCTATGATGAGAAATATTTTCAGACTCATGTGAACATTGTATTTGTTCTATTTATTCATTTCTATATCTATTTGACAAAGAAATATAAATTCTTGACCCATGAATATTCAGTGAATCTCATAGAAACATTTCAGAAGAATATGCTGTCAGTGAAAGTCTAATAATAGTCCTTCAGAGTCCTTCAAAGCTAGGTGAATGTAGGTCTTGGGACTCAGATTTTAACATTTCTTTTTCTAGTTTCCTATTTTTTGTGCTTTAAAACTCTCTATTAAGGAGTAACAGCACTTTAAAAATCTCCTTTGGCAATAGTTAAAAACATAAAATACTCCTTTCCTAAGTTTTCTCCAATCTTCTTATTCTCAATGTCTTCACTGCAGGGTCCCATTCCCCACTTTGAATGTAACTGGGAATATGTATCCTTAGTGTTTTCTGAAGACTTGGCAAGGATGGCATGTCAAGCACATGAGTGGAATGGAGGGGCATTATTTCAGCAGTGCTGCGCCCTTTGCTTAAGGATAATTAGGAGATCACACTGTAGATCTAAAACGACTTTTCTGTCCCACTCTTTCTGAAGGCCACTGAGAGACGTGAGAGGCTTTTAGGCACTGGGCTCAGGTTTTTGTGAGCCTCTGGGCTACCTGCAAGGGTTAAACGAATATAAGAAGAGTCTAGGAATCTCTTCAGTATAGATGATTCCTTGTCTTTCCCAAAGGAAAGGAAACTGGTATGTATAGATTTTGAAAATAAGGGAATTAATTTTCAGAGACAGTATAAATTTTAAGATGACCAAGTACTTTTACTCATTTTTTTACATTGCACTATTTAACGTTTATCACATAAAATTGATTTCTATTCTATCACATGAAAATTCTTGTAGACATTTTATGCATAGCATAAGATTTGTACACAAGAAATGAAGATTTAGGTATATATGCAATGTCTATTCCATATCTTTACAAGTACTGTGAATTCTTCAATACCACTTATTTTGTTTGTTTCATTATTTTATAGTGTTGGTTTAGAAATACACACAAAAAGTATCAGTGTAATGAGATAAACGGGATTTTCTTGTGAGTTTCAGCATGGTGCAAGTTACAGGCAGGGATGAGTGTGGTAAAAAAAACCAAATGCATTTCATGGAAAAAGTTCTCAAATACAGTACTAACCAGCATGATAAGGAAAACCCCTTGTTAAGAATTCTATCAGCCAGCATATTATGTGTGTTTCCAGTTTAAGTTTCTTTTTTGTATCATGCACATTACACAATGATACGATGTTTTTCTTATCCTTACAGTGTGCCTAAAGAGTACATCTCCTGGTGTGTTTGCATAATACCCTGAACATCATCTTCAATAAATACACTTTCACAGCTGAAAGAACTATGCATAAAAAGCAAAAAGTCTTTTATTGGTGTCCTTTTTGCCGAATAGCACAAATCATTCAACCCTTTGCCCTTAAAAGCTGATCACATTGTCTAAATATCATCTCAGGTCTCATCTAAATGGAAGATAATGTTGCTAGTTCTTCCATATTTAATATAAGCATAGAAATTTTGCAAATATCCCTGCAGTTGCTTGCAAGATTTTTGCTCCCTTGTAATATTTGTAAAGCAGAATGAAAGATGTCACAGACCCCACGTGGTAGCTTAAAGGAAAGTGAAACAGAATACTGCTCTCCTTTTTTCTTTACTGCTGACTGCTGCTTAGATTTTTGTGGGTTAGCACTTCTTAATACACACTCAGGCCTTCTACCTGGGGCAGTGATTACTGTTCACCCACTTCAATTATCTCATTGGGTTGTTTTAATGATAGACCCTCAGAATCTCATGTCTTGTGTACCATTACTCTTTCACTCTTCGTCTGCTGGTCTGCATGAAACAAAGATGTTCTATAACTGCAGCTATTTTTGCTTAAAAAAAAAAATAGAAAGTAATAATTTTTAAAAAGTATGGAGTAAAATTCTGTTCAAAATCAAGAAAATTGCAAAGCTTTGATTTTAATTTGATTAATAATTGCTATCTGGATAGATAGTTTTGATATATAACTGCTATTGCTAGATTATTTACAGCTTGGAGAAACTTATGTGTTTACAGCAGCCTGGCCCAAACATAAGGGCTGTCTGCTGCTACTAGAGTGTAGTCCCTTAGCAGCTCTAAGATTTAAACACAAATATTGCAGTGTTAGAGCCACAATGAAGCATCACAAATGTGCATATCCTGTGGGTGCTGCCTTTTGTCTGGTGTTGCTATAGGCATTGATCTATGCTGAAATAGAAGCAATTCTTCCCATCAGCTACTTTAGCTGCTGAGTGAAAATATGTAAACCAGTTCTGGAGATGTGGTGGTTACATGAGGAAAAAAGTGCATTTGAACACATAATGGACACAGTGCAGCACACTGAACCAGTGGGAGTCTAGAAAGTAAATCTAGATGTTCTAATGTCATTTTTATATTGAAAAATTTATTATTTATATATAATGTTGACAATCCTTTAAGGAAGCATTATGTTATGTGACATTACGTCATGTTTAGGAGATTTTGTCTGTGTAAAGACTGTATAAGATGGTTTTTCTGTATGCCTTCAGATGAGTTTCACTTGAAAAAGTTACCATTCCAGAAAGATAATGTAATTTCAGATATGCTGGCAAATGAGTCTCTCAAAGCACTGATCATGAGCTGTTGAAACTTCCTTCTGTAAATAAGTAGTTTTGATAGAAATTGAAACAGTTGCATACCTGCCAGAATTATGATAGTTACTATAAAAAATTTTAAACTTACTTCCAGCACATTCATTGCCTGCACTAGAGATTTTTTTCTTTTTTGCTGTCCTATTATGTCTCTGTACAGTGGCTGTTTCCAAAGAGCCAATCTTTTTTTGTATCTGAGAGCAAAAGCTTAAGTGATGAGGGGCAAAATTGCCTTCTTGCAAAGACATAATCACTCATGGCCACAGAAAGGGAGAATTAAAAACTTGCAGATGTGTAGTATGCATTTTCTTTTAAAAATATTCAGATTAGGACCAGTCACACGGTTTGGAGACACTAATTTTTAAATAATAAGTAAGGGTTAGAAATATTGGGGTAGAATACCCTGGTTTGGGACGTAAGATCACATTTCATAGAGTGGCTTGACTAAAAAGGGATCTTAATGTAGTTCCAAATCCCTGTCATAGAGAGGGTTGCCACTTTCTTTTCATGGAATTTCATGAAATGCCATGCCATTTCTTCTATGTCACTGCATTATCAAGTGTTTGTATTTTCAAAGAGTATTTCATTTATTTCCAAGGTTTTATCATTGTTAGGCTTTTCAATTAGAATTTTTTTTTTGGTTTTGTGAACAGGAAGCAAAATTAAGGCCAGCATATGTGGGTGCAGTTCCTCAGTATGGAGTGTGCCAGTTTAGAAGTCTGACAACATTGATCCTGGCTTTAAGGTCTGCAAGCAGATAGTCAGAACATGTTTTTTTCCTGGGGAATGTTGCTTAGGAACTAATCTAAAACTTTCCAGACATAATCCAGGCCTCAACTTTAAGACGTGGCATAGGCATGCTTTTCACTTTTATGTCATCTTAAAAAGGTTTTATCAGATGCTATGTCAAAAGCATAGAGTGCCTTGTTTAGCAAATTTATTCCATTGTTTCATTATCGTGTCATACATATTGAAATTCAATCACCTTTTCTTTCTTGCCTTATTAATTAAATTTTCCTATTCGAATCATTTGGTTTCTCTCTTCAGTGGCCTGTCTTAAGGAACCTTTGCTTACATGTGAATATCTTGAATCAAGAATAAATGAAATTCCTTTTTGCTGTCAAAACCAAATTGTGAAAACACATTGCATGCCTTTGAAAATCAGTGCACTCTATTAGCAGACCTGTCAATATAAAAAGTGCATTCCATTTCCACCTCTTGCTCTAATAACCTTTTCTATGTTACTCAGAGGCAGTTCACATAATCAGAGTATATTGTCAGCTTACTGGAGTTGGGGAAGCATGAAATGAAAATCGCGTTAATATTGATCCAATTCTCTTACTTGCAAGTGTCCTTGATGTCCTTTCCACTGAGCAATAACTGTTGGTGTGATGTAGATATTTTCCTCTCAGCTATTACTGTACTTTTTTTAAATGGCTAGAAACACACCTAGGAAAATTTTATTGCTCTTAATTTTCTCCTTTATTGTCTTTGCCTGTTGAAATTATCCACAGAAGAACTTGGTTTCTTTCTGCAATTTATCAAACTACAGTATATGCCAAAATGCTGCCCTTCAAACTATCAGGGATTTGTAAAGGTTGTCAGTCATGAAATATGAATCCATTCCTCTGTGTACGTGTTACAGTGGCAAACTACATCTTAATCCAGATATAAACATTTGACTGTTGTTAGTTCCCATTCGAGGAGCTTCCTCTGGTTCCAGTCAGAATGGGAGCTGCCTTTCAGAAGCCTGAAATGCATTGGAATATTTGCTGGACTGTGAACATCTGACTCTGTCATCCATTGGCTGTTTATGGTCAGGGCTGAATCAGTGCAGGATTCCTCTCATGTGCTCAGATATCCTGAAATCTCAAATACATATAAAGACAATCTTGACAACTGCTAAAAATAAATTTTGCGACCACTCTGAATCTCAGTTTTTGTGTCTGGGAACAAAAAACAAAAAAGAGTGCCTAACATGGTACTTCAACTTTTATTTTTATGAGGGACCCTTTTTATTAATATAAAACACTTTGACTACAAGTATTTATTTTTTAAAATCCCTCAGCCTCACCTGAGAAGCATGTTTGCTTTGGCCTTGCCTGTATTTTCAATCTCCTCATTGGCATAGTCTCTGTCAGTCTCATTTTACAGTGCAAAGCATCTGAGAATATGAAAAGGAAAAAATATAAAGCAGTTAAGTATTTATTTACAAATTACTTATATGAAGAAGGTCATTTGGTCAGATATTAGATCTAAAAATTAGAGAAAAATTGATGGAATGTCTATGATTAAATTTTCAGGTACTTATCCATTATAGAAAACAAAAATGCTATTTGGTTTTACTTTTGGTGGAAGTAATTTCCAATACAAATATATGCAAATTTTAATTTCTATGAATTTTCATAGTTTTTCTTCCTCATTTCTTTAGAGATCCCTAATAATGAAGATGTGATTTAGCTTTCTCTGGTTTTTATTAAACCTATTTAAACCAGCCTTCCTTTATCAACAGTCACTTCTCTGATTCTCTGGGGAAACTGAATTATATGCCAGTCAAAGCTGCCCGTTGCAGAAACACATTGCAATTTAAATAACAGCCCCAGCAGGCACAGGTGGGGACAGCTTGTTGGGGCTGGCTGTGATGTGCCAGCACTGGGCTGCTGCGCAGAGCCAAAAGTTGTGTCCCTTGAGCTGACCCAGGGATAGGTGGGGCGCGTTTCCCAGGGAGCGAGCGCAGCCTGGGGAAGGCTGGCTCCCGAGTCCTGCAGAAAGATACAAGGCTGAGATGGAGTGGTCACCATGTCGATGATTTAATCTTGCTGGGTTTTGTAGAGGTCACTTTGCAGACTCCCAGGCAGCTGCTCTCCATAACTGTGACCGCTGCGAGGGTACCGGTGCCTAATCAAGTTACTGAAGATTAGCAATGAAAGCTATATGTATGCTAGAATACACAAAGCAGGAAGACAGATTATCTAGCAAATCTTTTTCTTTTTCTAACTATTTTTAACTATTATGAGCGTTGAATGAACAAAAAATGTAGATAATAGTGGTACATTTTAATTTTGTCCATAAATAAGCTTGGTTCCTCCTGTAGAAGTTAGCTTGCAAAACAAAGAAAAAAAAATCTCTCAAAAAAAAATGCTTTGTTCTTCCAAACTCTGTTGACAAATTATATTTCACCTGTGATACGATTTCATGGTTCACATCATGAACTGACAGGTAGCCACTTGTGAGGAACTAATTCTGAATTCCTTTATTTAACAAATCAGTGGAAACTACTTTATGTGACGAAAATTCAGCAAGAAAATCAGTGTTCTGCAGAGCAGTACATACTGTAAGATCTGTAAGGAGTAAAAAGCAAGTTTACCCTTAAAAATTTCTGAGGAGAGGTAAGCTTTGCAGGAACTCCACTTTAGCCACTATAAAAGAGAGTTTTTAATTAAATGCAGCATTTTACTGTAAAGAGAACAGACTTTACTTATGTCAAATGCTCCTTTAGAAGCCACATAAAACTGTAAAAGACAGTATATGAAAAAGGTTTCTTATAGAAAAGAAGAACACCATTCCATGAAGCAGATTTCCAGATGTTTGGAAACATTAGAATTTCCTGTCAGTATATTTAGGTAACATTAAAATGAGGTTAACTTTCCATTCTGCCATCTCTCTTCAAAGATCAAAGAGCACTCACTACATAAATTGCCTTATCGGTAATTCGTTGAAGTAAACTATGGAAACAACTTTATAAGAAGCAGTAGTCTCCTTTTGTTGGCCACAGTATTACCAAGCAAACTTTTCTTAGAAATGACCACATTTTTAACCTCATTTTTTACTAAATGCAGAAAGAAAAAAATATAAAACACTTTATTTGGGTATATAGTAAATGAATAGAAGAGAGAGCAAAAATCCCCCTCACTGTGTTCAACTAAATCAGAATAATTAGTTTAATTCTTTATGAAATAAGTACATAAACATAAAATAAATCAATAATATACTGTGTTTGTACTGCTAATTTAAAAATTTTTTTTAGGGACAGGTTTTTTGGATCTGGTCCCTTACAGTGTCTTTGAAATGTAGATTTCATCCCTAGAACCTGTTGTGACCTACAGAACCCAGCAGGCAATTCATTGATTTAGTTGAAAATAGAGACTTAAATATTCAAATAACATAATGAAAACACTCACTTAGCCCACCCCTGTTTCATAAAGTATTGCCTATTTTAAATACTTCTAGTGGCTGTAGCTGAAAATTAACATTAGATTCTCCTATTCGTATTAGGGAAATTATTAAGGAATATATTTTGAGGGGTTGTGGTAATGGTTTTTGTGGTTCTTTTTTGGGAGGGAGTTTTTTGGTGGCTTTTGTTTGGGTTGTTGTTTCGGTTGTGGTTTTGGTTTTTGTGTTTGGTTCTTTTTGACTGCTTAATAGTTTCTGTTTAAGGAAAAGTGATGATACTAAAAGAGAGAATATTACAGTCTTGGCAATGCTTAACAAGTTTACTGTGCAGCTTATACAATCTTTCAGACATAAAAAATACACACCTTCCCATCAATATTGAGGTTTTGTAGTGGAATTTTGGTTGGTTTCTTTAATTTCTTTTAAAGGTGAGCTGTTTTCAGTTATCCTGAAAATGCTGCAGAAAGACAGTTTGTATCATGCGCATTTACAAAAATAATCAAGTGTAATGAAAGAAGGATTTTTTTAACAGCTTATCTAGTCCTGTGCATACATTCTTTTGAAATATGTTTAAGACAGAGCTTTTAAGTTTCAAGAAAGTTAAGTCACCAAATCCAGCTGGACTTCAGGGCAGTCTTGCCTCCAAAATCTTTGCAAAATGTAGTTTTAAGAAATATTTATCTGCTTGCTTCAAGGCTCCTTTCCAAATCCCAGTCTATCCCTTAAAATATCCCTTAAGAAGGAACTTAATAAGGACAAGAGCTGATAGCATCTGCCAGTTCTAGTTCTGTGCCCTCCAGTGTCACAACACTGCTTTCTTAAAATGACATCTAGTTTTGTTTTATGTTTTCTTTTTTTTAATGGATTTGAAACATATTCTAATTAGACAATACCATTTCATTTTGTGCCTTTAAAACACATGGTCCTTGTGTGCTAAAAATTTTGAAATTAAATGTCTGGCCATAGATTTAATTTCATAGTAATTGTTCTGAAGCTTTGGGAAAAAAAATTAGTTTTGATTTTTTTCCAAGACACTGAAATATCAAATATTTATTTATTCATTTCTTCTTTTTATATCAATGTTAACAATAATAGACATCATTCTATGTCATATAATTTTTTATTCAGTTTGTTGTCTGGTTTTAAAGAGACAAGTTGTTTTTCTTCTTTCTCTTATTTGGAGAGTTTCTCTTGTTTTAAAACCTTTTTGAAGTTGTCTTGAAATATAAAAATAGAACATCTGTGACAGATCTGTTTTGAACATATTTCACATTTCAGGATCCAAGGAGATCTGGTGGTCTGTGGTATTAGCTTGTTAATTTCTTGATGAATGGCTTGAAAGGCCACGAAGTGCACTCAGTACAGCACGTCTTCCGAAGATAGATGATCTCAAATAAATTCTATTCCCAATCAGTTTTTGATTTGTTAGGTGTTAAACCATTTCTTTGTAAGGACAGTGTTTACAAGCCTTGTAATGAGACAGCCCTGTGAGACCTTACTCTTCTTGCTGTAATTTTGATAAATGGAACTCTAATTCATGAAGGATATAGTGATTGAAGGGCAACTCCAGGTCCTGTACACTTTCATTTAGATAGATGTTTGGTACAGTACAGCAAAACTAAGGTGCACTCAACAGAGTGATAAATTTTAACAACAGCCAAACCAGAGGGTTTTTTTCCATCAGGACAAAGGACTATCTATTATACTTCATAGAAACAAATGTATTTTTAATATTATAATCCCAAATGGATTTTATGTATATTTGTCTTGTTGCTAAGCTCCAAATTTGCCAAACTAATTTAATGCCTTCTACTCTGCCGTGTTTTTCACACCTGTGTCTGGCAATATTTCTGTAATCTGGTACACACATCACAAATAATTTAAAATACCCTAATTTCAAGTTATTTGGATGTAGTTTAAATGTTAGTAATGATTTGGAGCTTGGGACTTTCTTCCTGGTAATTTAAAAAATATATTTTCATGCATAAATAATTTTATAGAATTGTCATAAATCAGTTTCTGAAGAAATTATTGACTCTTACTCCAGATTAGTGCTCTTCAATCAGTTAATTTGATTATCTCAATTTATAAAGCTCAGAAACTTACACAAAACTGATAAGAGCTACCAAAAAGGAAGGGAACAGTGTTTTGGTGCTTTCTTCTTTCACCATGTTAGTTCATCTCAGGCCCAGCCTCCTCTGGCGTCACAACAGGAGTTATTATTTGTGGCAAATGATGCTCAACTCCCTCACGGTAAACAGAAGTATACCAAGATCCAGACCTACTGATTTAATATGCAGAATAATTCTGATGTAATGCAACTGAAAATCTGTTACAGCACATAACTTTTTTGTGGTTTTTTCCTAACTCCTACTATTCTTACTTCTTATTGTGAAGAAGGAAGAAAAAATAAATACAAACCAAACAAATAAACAAAAAAAAAAAAACAGAACTTGTACTAATACTGAAAACTTTTCCAACAATTAGTTAATTGAACAAGTTTTAAATTGGGCAAATAGTTATAGCTAGTTAAGTAAAAACCTTAAAAAAACACAAGTGAGGTAATAATCATAGCCTAATAAGTAAACACAGCAAAACACAGCATATTTAAAATACAGCAGCACCATCTTAATCGCTATCAGAATGGTCCTAATGGAGATAATAGCAAACAAGTACCTAATTTTGAGCTTGGTGAAGAAAATGGGGTTTTGATTACTTGTTTCTCTTCACCTTTTCTGAGTTTCAGAAGGTAGTTTCAGAACCAGCTAATGAGTTAATAACAATAGTATCTGAAAAACTTAATGTTAGGGCACATAAAACATGAGTTTTCTCAGCCTGTGATGAAGTGGCATGTTAGCAGTGATCTTCAAACAGAGTTAACACTCCCTCAAAGATACGCTTCCAGCATTTTTATTTATGTGGTGTGACTCTCCTGTGCACAAACTAATTAAAAGACTCTTAACAGTAGGAGGTAAAATCATAGTGTCTTCCCAACTGCTTGCAATAACAAAACTGCCTGATACATCAGTTCCATTCCATGTATCTCTCTTCACTAACCTGTCTGCTTACTGTATTCCTCTTAGTTGCCCTGTATTAATAGGGGGCCATGTGTCTTAGTGGACTTTACCTCAGCATTTTACATCTGCCATGATAGTTTTCATCCTGTTTAAATTCAGGCATTGTGGAAGACAAAAAAAATCCACATGTGCATAGTTTTGCCTATTTTCACACTTATTCTGTAGCTTACTAGGAAGCAAATTTCCAAATTATCCTACCCAAAAAGAGCGATAGTTTAGAGGGTTTATTTCTTGATTGACAGCAGTGGAGATGCCCAGTTCTTGTATGGTCCAAGGTAAAGATGCAGGATTTTCTGCTTAAGAAAAAAAATAGAAATCTTTCTTGTCTGAGGCTACTGTGAGTCCATAGTACTGAAAATAAAACTTATGACCTCTTCCAAACTAAGAAATACTATAAGGATGTCACAACAGTAACATGAAAGTTATTTATGATATAAAACCTAATTATGATTCTGTCATTTTACCACACTAGGATTTATTTTTTGCATCATAAGAATAAAATCAGGCAAGATATTCCCAAAATTCAATAAATTAAATCTCCTGCCATAAGGAACCATAAGAAACCATCAGGCTGAATATAAAAAGCCAACTGTAGTCAAGAAAAATGAATATTATCCATGAAAACCTGTAGGTAATTGGCACATGTCCACGTACTGCCATTTTTTATTGTGTTGCTTAAAAACACACACACAGATGTGCACCAAAGTTGCCTCACCACGCTTGTCCTTTTTTTCAAGTCTTTTCTGAATCTCGGCATAGCCTACCTCACTCTTTCTGTGTATCAGAGATAAACCAACTCCTACTTCACCTCTCTGTTCCTCCTATCTGAAAAGTCAAAAATCCTGAGAGATTTTGATTCCTGAAAGCAGCTTCTTTATTTAGAGTAGGTGGCTTGTGCGCTCAGGTCAGTCAAAGTCAGGGCACCAGGAACCCAAAAGAAATTCCTGCTGAATTTGTTGCAGGTGGAAAACTAATGGAACAACATTGAACACAAAGTAAATAGCAATTATTAAAACCAGGAGAGTCTTTGTGGAAAAGTTTGTATTTTATTTGGGGCAGGACAGAAAACAGAATAGACCTGCATATTTTGTAAACCTTGGTAAAGTTTTAGAAAATGTTCCTTCTTTTCTTTTTGATAAAGATGATTTATACCATAATGTTTTTACTACTTGACTGTCATTGTTTTATATTTAAAATATTATTCAGGTAAATTCACAACGTTTGTAACTTTTTTTAGGCACTGAAGAGGATGTAGTGAAGTCAAAGAAAACTTTCCGAAGTCAAGCTGTGGTAAATCAGAATGCAGAAACAGAGCTTATGCTGGAAGGAGATGATGATGCTGTTAGCCTGCTCCAAGAAAAAGAGATTGATAACCTGGCAGGTAATTATACTTTTCATTAGAACTAAGCTAAAAGTCAAACGGTTGTTAGCTCTTAACCTTTGTGGTTAATGTCTTAATATTCACAGCTAAGCATAGAATTGCAATATGAACAGATTCTTTGCATTTCAGATTTTATTGCTTCCTCTCTGCTTCCTTGAGGTATGGGCAGTGAGTACAAAGTATTCGCCCATTGCACAGTCTTTGAGCAGGGATGTGAGAAATAACAGTACCTCAAGTGCTTTTATTAGTGAGGGTCACTTGTTGAAAAGTCTGTAAATACCAATGTGAGGCCTTTTTTTTTCTTTTTTTTTTCTTTTTTTTTTTCTTTTTGTCTTTTAAAGTGTAAATTGACTCATTCCACAGGTCAGGGTTTTGTGAGTCAGAGTGCTTGTGCCTGATCCCAAGTGCCACACAGCCTGTACAGAGTCACCTGCCCTCCTGCTGGCACCCAGTGCTCTCAGTGGTGGAGTTAAAGGGATCTGCAGTGTCTCAGCCCATCTGTCACAGCGAGAGAAAAAGTTGCCTGCTTTAAGCAAAACTAAGAGAGAATGGAGCTGTGACCAAGCTATGAACTTTGGGAGTTAGCACATGAGCTGGGAATGAACCCTCTGTAAATATGCACGAGAGAGCCCTTCTGGTCCCTTCCTGGGTGAAGGAGTGCAGTGAGATCTGTTCAGCTGTCTTCTAGCAGGTTCTGTTACAGCTCTGTCTCAGAGGTGATACTACCTTCCCTGGGAAGTAGTCTGGAAAAAAGGATGTATTGAAAGATGATAAATGCACTCTCATCTCAGATGGGATAAAACTGAGAAATATTAAATGTGGTTAGAAGTTTTTTAGATTAATTTACTTAGGAGTATCTTTATTAAGATACTCCACTAAGGGAGAGTTTTGTGATGTCATGATTTTTAATGCATAATTGAATTTCTGAAATAGCTATCTTTGCTCCTGCACTTTCTTCTGATACCATAGTAAAAATCTGTATCAAAGATAAGATCATAAGTAGATGATTAAAAAAATAAAAATAAAATCAATGCAAAACAAACAAAAATCCCACAAAAAATTGAAAAGGCAAAAAAACCCCAACAATAACCTACATGGAAGTTAGTCTTCTGCTTTAGAACTAAAGCAGAGCAGAGAGGAAGAAATAGATGCTTTTATTTGGGAGCAAGCATCAGTATATGATTATCACAGTCACTCTACTTGCTTTCTCAATCTGCAGCTAAACTGCTGCTGAGACACTGTTGCCTAAAGTCAATAAAATAGTGCATCAAGCAGCACCATAAGGGGGATAATTTGATCAATGTCCCTTTCTCTTTTAGAAGGAAAACTCAGTGCGGCTTTGGCTAAGTTCTTATATCTAAGAACACTGTTTCCAACTAAATATGCACATAGTAGCTTAAAAGGCTGTTTAGAGGCTGAAATATGCATTTATTTGAAATACTGATAAAAAACTGCAAAGTGGGCATGAAAAATTCTTACCTAGTCTGGAAAATCTCAGTCAGAATTGAAGTTTTCTCTGTGCCACAACACTGGCATTTTGTTCAAACACACTGATGCAATATTATTCCTCTAGCTACCTCTCTCTGCAAAAACCTAGTATTTCAATGTGTCCTTAAGAATTAATGTGCAATTTATCCTTTTACTCAAGATTTCTGCTGGATGGCAACTCCTGCTCCCTCAGGACATGGCGCAGTCATTCGAGTCCTTTGCTTTTACTGCTCGTAAAACTGGGAGATATTGTCAGCATTGCAAAAGCAGAAATAATAGAAAGTGGAAAAAAAAACTTTTGAAATATTGACAGTATGCCCTTGTGTTCCCTATCAATGCTAACAGAGCAGGCAAACTGCTTCCAAGTGTGGCGAGGTGATGTGATAATGGTGCCATATGGTACCAAAACCTGTGAGCTTCTCAAAAGGAACCCACACTTCACTATCTCAGTTTTACCATTAGATTAACTGCAGCCTTTGCTACTCAGCTCTCACTCATCTTTGGAGCTGATGTTGAGAGTTAATGATCACACACAGTATCATACATGTCTTCTGTAAATTTTACATTGGTAAAAAACCCCGTGAATCCCATGATACCCTCTCTTTAGCTGCTGATTTTGCAGGATTTTCCATACAATGATATCACTGTTTTTCCCAGTTTTCAGTATATAGAGCATGGCTCTGAAACTTGAGTCGAATAGCTGAAATCAAGAAAGGCAGTAGGCAAAGGAGGTGTGGGTTTGGCCTAAGAAGTTCTGAACAATCTCTGACAGCTCTGAAGAGCAGGTCCCAATAAAGCCACACTGTCTGTTCTTGTCTAATTCTAAAGAGTTATGTACATTTAGTATACATGATCTGGAAATCTTTGAGATCTATCTGGTTATGGCATAGCACAGCATCATTTATATCTAGTTACTGCTCAGAGTGAAATGACACATAGGAATTTCTATATTCAGATATACCTCCAATTTAACTTTAAAGCTTAAATCAATTCAAACCTGATTTACAACGATTTGGATTGTCTCAGTAAGAGATAGGAATTAAACAAAATCTTTATAAACCAGGTTTCAATTGATTTAAGATTGTCCACATTTAACTAAAACAATTTAGCATTGTTTATTCCATGAAACTAAAGCACACTTTAAACAGATGAGGCCTTGGGTTTTAGAAAATTTTTAACTAAGAGGATATAAATAATACAATATTTAGATTTGTGAACTTAAAACTGAAAAAAAGGGAAGTTTGAAACAGATTGAGATTGTTCATACAAAGTAATCTGTGCATACCTTTTGTTCCAGAGAGTCTTTATAGTTTTTCATCAACCATGTGGCACAAATCAATGTAAAGTTTGCTTTGATAAATTGCATATGGTATGGGGAATTTTTAAATAATTATAGTCTGAATATTTTTATTATATAATCTTAGTATTCCATATGTTGCAATTGCAGTTGGTCAGATTTCATTATATTAAGTAACATTTTAATAAAATATGAAAATCTGATTCCATGTTATTATGGTCTTAGGATTATGACTTATAAGTTTGCATCACAATTTTTAACAAAAGCAGTATTGAAACTGTCTTGCAGTATAAGTTAACAATAGACATTGTTCTTGTTTCAGCATTTATGTATTAAAATATTTTACATGTTTCTGTTTCAGTTTTAGCTCCTTTTCTTCCCAGACTGTTCACTTCAAGAGGCAAGTCACATCTCTGTTAGAACTAATGATTGACATAGCTCAGTCAAATTTAACAGTTTCCTAATACATTGTGAATCTCTGGGTAATACAATCAAATCCACTGTAGTGACTTGATATTACTAACTTTTGTCCATTTCTTTTCCATTTATATTTCCTAATGCTGCAATGGGGCTTTTAAATACTTAGGTTTTCCCTTAAGATCCTAAGAATTTAAATTTGCTAACAGTTTGTCTCCTGCTTAGTAGGTGATTATTTCAAAATGAAAAATCTATGGGTGTGTTCTAACATTATAAACTTGCATTTTTACAAGGATATAAGGCCGTAGATCTAGTAGATATGCAGTTTTCTTTTAACAAAGTTTGTCATTTGGGTTGGGTTGCTGGGTTGTTTATTTCAGAGCACTGATCTTGCATTAAAATAGGTCATTAAAAAAATAAATGTTGATCTACTCAGGTTTTATGAATTCTATATTTTAGGAAGATGTTCTCTTCTCTTTGTTCTGAAGGTGCATTTCACTTGATGAGACTTGTTTGTGTGCATTTGAGAGCAGAATTTAGCCTTGACATTTTTGAAAGATACGTGATCTTAACTGGAGCACATTTCATCTATTTTGTCATAGAGCTGTTGACAGCAGCAAACATACCCCAGCCAAGCAAGGGATCCTTGATGGAATCTTTTGCTACTCTTTAAAAGAGTATTTTCTAGAAAGAAAGAAAGGAAATAAAAATAGGAGGATATGATGCTTTGAGTTATTTTAGGAAGACAAAGGGCTTTGGCAGGCATCTGGTTACTTGCGTGGGCTCAATCAACTCAGAAGCTGACTTCCTCATCAGCCACGGTGAATTACAGCCTCACGACACTTTTGCAAGAATAAATACATGTTATTTGCTCCATTATATGAGCAGATTGAGCAACTCATCCAAATAAACACAAGGAAAACCACTAACTGCCTTTAATGAATTTTAGTCTTACTGTATCATAACCTTCAGTACAGAATCTTCCCTTCTCCTTGGACATCTGCCTTGAGGTGGAAGAAGCCTCCCCCCAGTACAAATAGGCCAGGAATTTTTATACAGATGCAGCATCCTAGCACTGCCATAACTTTTAGCAACTTTGAACTTCAGAGTAGAAATATTTCTAGAAAGCAGCACTATTACTGATAAATGAGAGCAGATCTTCCATCTGAGCCAGCATGAGCAGCAAGTCCACCCCAGCCTGAGGACTAAATGTGAAAAGCCTTCTCTCCAGACTTCTTGGGAGTCTGCTGAGTGCATTGACTTACTGCCCTGTGCTAAGGAACACACTAGGTCAGGGGAATTTGACAGCTTGTATTATTATTAATGAGATATAAGACCTTTCACTTCCAGGTCATCTGTTTGAAGTCCAGACAAACATTATCAACATCTGTTTTGTGGCCTATGCAATATAAGCCTTTTGTCTCTTTTCAGACAAACTAACAGAAATTATCATAATTTTGACCAATTTCCAAATGAAAACATTTTAGATGATGTCATTAGAGAGAATTGGAATAGTGCCAAAAGTTGTACTACATAGAGCTACAATTAAAGTTGTATAGCAGTACAAAAAGAAAAATTAAAAAAATATAAATTATTTAGCCCATGAGGAAATTTTCTATTCCAGGTTTTACCAAACATCTCATTTAAATTTCTGAAATTATGTTGAAGTCTTGCATAGGACCAGATGCAGCAATGAAACCACTAACGCATCAAGGAACTGCACCTAAAGCCACAAAATCTTGCAAAATAAGTAATTTTTATGGAAAACATATATTTTGACTCAACTTCAGATGTATAATACACATTTAAAATTTATACCCATACATTTTGAGTTATGGTAACACTTCTTTTGGCCAAGGATTTTCTTTACAAGAGTTGACCAGTGTAGACAATCTCCGGTAAGCAAAGCTGTTTGGAACTTACCTTACTCATTCCTAAGGAGTAAAGGAGGACCATATTTTCTTGACTTTTCTTCTGTTGCATTCTCAAAATTTTAATAATACATGTAGCATTGTTAAAAAACTATTGTTTTTGTTAACGGACTAAAGAGGTAGACAAACAGTAGATTTTCTTAATGAAAAAAAGTAAAAACACAACATAAACTTGAGCCTCTACTGAGAAAGCAGATTTTCAAATTATTAGATTTTTCAGGCATATAAAAATAATGTATTTGAGGCCAACCAGAGAAATTTTTGTTGCATTATCTGCTGTTAGAGTAATGGATTGAAAGAAAGGACCAAATAGCATTGCCATTGTCTTCAGCAGTGACCACAGCCTACTCAGGACATTTAGGGGTAGAGGAAAAGAATCATCTTCATCCTTCTCTCTCCTGAAAAACAAAGCACAACAGTGGTTCCACAAGTGATCTCATCTTCCCTCTCCAACTCTTCTCCTGCCCTGGTGTGTCCTCTCCCATGGAGCCCTGTTGTCCCATCTCATTCTCTCCTCCTCCTGCAGAAGTTGCTATCCACATTCCAGTGGCTCTGATGGTCTGGAATGGCCCAGAGGGCAGAAAGCAACAACCATAAGGGAAACCCAGCAAGGACTGTAGCAAATACACAGTGGTGCTTCCTAATGATTCTCTCTCAGCCTCTAATAGCTTGTACTTCTGATACTTCCAGAGCCAGAGGTAGTCGTTATTCGCTTCTTTCTTTCTTTCTTTCTTTCTTTCTTTCTTTCTTTCTTTCTTTCTTTCTTTCTTTCTTTCTTTCTTTCTTTCTTTCTTTCTTTTTCTTTTTCTTTTCTCTTTTCTTCTCTTTTCTTTTCTTTTCTTTTCTTTTCTTTTCTTTTCTTTTCTTTTCTTTTCTTTTCTTTTCTTTTCTTTTCTTTTCTTTTCTTTTCTTTTCTTTTCTTTTCTTTTCTTTTCTTTTCTTTTCTTTTCTTTTCTTTTCTTTCTCTCTTTCTTTCTTTTTCCTTCCTTCCTTCCATCCATCCATCCATCCATCCATCCATCTCTCTTCTCACTATTACTCTCTTTTTCTCTCTGCCTGGAGGTGGCTAAGGTACCTTAAGCTTTGCCATACTTTACGCATTTTCCTTTATGAAAGTATGTATATCCATGTGCACACACAAATAAGTAAGTTAAGTAGCAAATATAAAAGTTTCAATTGAAAATACAAGAAAGTCTTAATATTTCTCCTAGTTTTTCAAGCTTCCAAAAGGAAACTCTTCACTGAATTCAGCATGGACTACTAAGTAGTTTTTTTTTTCCTTTCAAACTTCATTATTATTGCAAATTAGCATTCAAGATAGGAATTTCATTGGGGCAGTTGCTTGTCTGGGCAAATGACAGGAATGTGGAAAAAGAGTGATTCCGTTTCCCATTATCTGATAGATACGTAACCACACAAGCCTTTTACTTCCAAACATGGAAATTTAATTCAGCCAGATTTTCGTAGTTTCTGTTTTTTACGTATTCAGATTTTGATCCTCAAGTCTAAGTATAAAAAAGAAAAACATATTTGTATGAGTTTAATTTGGAGTATAGATTTAGGCATAAACTGAAAACAATTATACTTTTGATATGTAGTTGGCTTTCACACTGAAAAAGAAAAAGGCCCACAGTTTCTATAGCATACTACTTTTAGACAGCTCAGTGTTTATTCTAATCATTTTTTCCATATTACTATCCAAAATATCTTAATATTTTATAAAGTGGTTGTCAGTCACATATGATAGTGCTCCTAAGCACAACTTTGAAGAAAACTCTTCTCTTTGTACCTTAGTACAGCAACTCAAAGACTGAGCACCTTCAGCTTTTAAAATGACAACCAGATTTCCTGCTCTCCAAGCTTTAAAATTAAATCAGTTCAAACTCTGTTGGATTGTATTTATAAGTGGCTCTGAGAGTGCTTCATGTTTTGTTACTGTCCACTGATAACAGTCTATTTAACTTGTTTTTCCATACATTGCAAAACTCTTTTTTTGAAATTTCTAAGGCTGCAAAATTAGACTACAGTGGAGCCTATGGCTTCACAGGTCTGTAGCTTCTCCGTTTTCCTGATGTGCTACACCCTGGATGGAACTGCTTAATTCATCAAAGGTCAAGCTGATGAGCTACCTGCTCTATAGGAGACTGCAGGAAGACAGGCCTAGACATAAGGAAACTCCACCCTTTTACATCTTATTTCATCTTCATAATGCAATTGGTTCCCATGCAAAAATCCATTTATTCTTCATAGAAACATATTGGGACTAGCCCACCATAGATTAGTTGAAGGAACGTATTCAGAACTGTATTGACAGTATGTATGTTTAAACTAAGCACTTTCATTGACCTTTGGACAGGACTTTTTTTGCCTTTCTTTTTTTCCTCTGAAGCCAATTAGATCAGTCAAGAGGACATTTTGGTTAGTCTTGGTTTAATTAACCAGAAATTGTACCAGAGGAGGCCTCATCCCATGCCTTTAGCTCAGCTTTCTAAAGGAACAAGGTTTATGTAAGCACCCTCTGTTAGTCTATGTCTTTGTAATTTCTGAACCTGGAAGCCATTTTGAACAAATTTTTAAACAAGAGTAAAGACTTGAGAAGCAATAAAATTCCAGCAATGGAATCAGGTTGGTGAGGAAAAAAGGCTGAATGACAAAGCCTGCCACATCACTTCTCCTTTCAATAGGTACCAGAGGATGTTTGTGGAAGAGTCTTCTGAATTACCCTAACTGTGGGAATGCAGTACATGCAGCCAGCTAGCAGACTCAGCTGCACTAGGGTTGGCTCTGGTGTGGTTTAGAGATACTCATATTTTCAGAAAATTTTGAAGTTAACAACTGCTGCATCCCAAGTGATTTTTCCAAAGATACCTGTCAAGTTGTATGCTGAACCAACAACCTATATCTTTATTCTCACAAAAATATAGGAGTTACTATCTATATAAGATAGACTTTAAAATATCATGCGCTATCTGAACATAAGATTTCTGTTCACTCTGGTCTCAAGAAATGCAAGAATTACAGTTTATCTGAAGAGCTTTTCCATAATGGAGACTGGAAGGAATGAAAGCTGAAGGGCTTATTTCCTTAAATTCCTAATCAATTGAGCCCTATGGGCATGACAAGGTACACAAACTGGACTGTATAAGATACCTGTCAAGTCTGGTTTGCTCAGACTGGCATCTGGGATTTGATCCCTTGTGTTCCTGACTTGTTGAGTTCCTGTTTCAGTGATATACCTTTATAGCAGGCTTCTCTCTCTGCTTTCTCCTTTCTTCTTTAAATGAACATTAAACATGTTATTCTTTTGAGCATTAGATATACTTTTCTAGGTGTATTTTTTTCTGTTACATTTTGATTAAATAGCTGGCTATAGTGACTCTCCAAGTGTAAAAAATTGTTACTTATGTGAGTGTGTTCAGCATCACTTAAGGTTTTCTAGGTTGAAAAAGTATCTTTAGTTTTACCTGAGAATGAGGAGAGAGCTAGTGCAGGTCCTACTGCATCAGTGTAGAATACTCACATCTGGATGCACTGCTTAACAATCAAGTTCTTAAGTTTCTAAACCATCTTAATTTACTCAGTCCTTCCAAAGTATAGCTTCAGGCAGAGCACATTGTATGAATCTAATTTTGAAGTGGCAAATGTGTGCATTGCAGTAGTGAGGTCCCTATCCCAAATATTTACATTTCTGGCCAGGTGTAAATAATTAGGGGGAGTCTTGACTCCTTATTATTACCTGATCATCTGGCAGGTTGGCACTTGGACACATCCTGGAAAAACTCTAAAGCCATGTAAGCCATTGGGAACCTCAGCACATTCAGAAGTTCTCATGTGTGCCACAGAGTAAACCTGACTTTACCTGCAAAAGGGAGTAAATGTTGTGTTTCTGTCACTTTGGGCTGTTAGACACACAGATAATTGTTCCACAGAACCTCCAGTGGTTCAGTAAGACTGACTTTGGTTTCGTGTTGAGTTTGTCTTTGCATTTTCTCTAACTGTTCTATTAAGTGGTTGCTTCCCATCACCCTTGGAATGATATAAAGAAATTGTTATTCCTAGAAATATTGGGAGGCATGTTTTCCCTCAGGAAAAAGTACTATTTAATATTTTTCTTTTAATGAGACTCGGAAGGTATAGAATTAAAATAATAATTATTTACCCGTGAAGGTGCATATGTCACTTAATTCAAATGTATATGTTTGAGATAAAATTCCTTTTTTTCTTCTCAAGCAGCACTATATTTAACTATTTTCACAATCTCATCAAAGCTATGTAATTCTTTCTTACTATTTTATTCACAGTTATAATATGCAAGATTATTTTTATTTACATTTTCTTTTTAATCAAACACATTTGCTTGCTGTTATGGCAACCACTTAAGATAATTGAATTGCTGTAATTGTTTAGTCATTGTTGTTGAAAAAGACTATTTAAGTTGATCTTTGATGTTAGTGGTAGTAGTGTTGCATGTTTTATGGAGGAAAGGGGGGAAAAGTGGGGAAAATCTTGAATATCAAGACCTATTCACACTGGCTATGACATTTAAACAAACAAAAAAAGTCAATCCCTCTCTCACAATATGAAACATATGATTGTGCAGGGGTAAAAAGCCAACAAAATAAGCTTGGATACCTCAGAAAACAGGAGAAAATAATTTGGGATATTATCCAGTGGTGGAAGAAAAAAAACAAAATTATAATAATATTTAGACTTAGATTCTGGGTTTTGCATTTAAGAAGTTGTGCAAATTATCTTTAATGAAACTGTTGAAAGTAACGAGTAAAGGGAGCTGTATATGAACATTCTTATAAGGGCCTTGGCTTGAGTGAAGTTACTGCCTTCAAGTGTTTGCTATAGCGGAGAACAAATTGGGGGCAGCCATCCTCATGTAAGTGCAATATATTTACTGCAAAAATCTTTTTAAAGGGTAGTTTGAATCTAATTTAGGATGACAATGGGAAAAAAAATAGACTAAATTCTGTGAATTGTTTAGGAATTTTACCTTGTTTACTTGTTATTTACTTGGCACTGCATGTGTTATATTAGATGTTAATTGGTTGAAATATTTTTCAGACTAAAGCGCTTTTCCCAAAGGATGCTGGTACCTATACCTCTTTCTACTTCCATGATATGTGACTTTCATTTCAAGTAACTGAAGTTTTTGTGTGCTTGTGCATGTGTTACATCTGGTTTTTTTAAGTATAAGGATTTCTATACATTTCAAATACAACTCAGTGCCAGATACACCTGGCTTTGCAGTTAAAGTGCTGAGGAAATTTCAGTTGTCTTATGTCAGTTATCTTGTGAGTGATTTTTAGTTATTATTCTTATTATCTAAAATTCTTGTTTATGTGTCATATCGAATTACAAAATGTAATTTATGCAAACTATTTTACTTAGTAAAAGTATTGGTTTCAATTAATCTATGTTGAATACATGCACATGTAAAAAGATCTATATGTTTTTTCTTTTAAACCAGTATCAGTTAAAAATTAAGTATGCCAACATCCACCTGTTTTTTTTCAGAGTAATTACCAGTAGATTGTAAAATTAAATTGGTTGAGCTGATTGGATATGTTTTCAAAGTACTTATCCCAGCTAATACATTTTTGTTTATGGGTAATCACCAAAATTTTATTTTAAAAGTTAGACTTCTAGGCCTGCAGCAGGTAAATGTCTTTTTTAGTAATTCAGCATAGACAAGCATATTCCTTAGGAGTACTTGTGCCCAATCTTCTCAGCAGATATACCTCCAGTGTAATTTTCAGGCTCATGAACGTAACACGTGTTTAGCTCTTACAGCTAAAATTGGCAGTTTATGAAAATGAAAATATTTGAAATAATAAGTTCAAAATACTACTCTTTAGCAGCTTTCCTTAAAAGGTGTAATTTTACTGATATTCCATCAGCAGAAAAACTTTTAAAAACCTAATGGAACTTTTCACTTGCCTTGATTAGCTTTACTTGAAATATACAAGAGCTAAATTACAAGAACAGGGAATGAAGTCTGTGTTTAACAAAAATTCCACAGGGGAGCAGGGAAGTTACATTCTGCTTTTATTCACTGGGACCTTCTAATTTCACAATTATTTACGTTTGGAAAGAAAATATTATTTTAAAAGGTAGATGTGTGGTAGAGTTTATTTTAGAAATGTAAATCACATGGGCTGACCACAGGGATCAGGCAACAGGGAAAAATCACCGTTTGAACAGATTGCTAGACCTGTGTGTCTGAAGTGATTTCTGGACTCGTTTTAAGGCCAGAACTTCTCTGGTAGGTCGCTGCCTTTCTGTTGCGGTCGCCCCGATAGCTCCGGAGAGGTTCGGTAGAGGCAACGAGCCGATCCTTAAAGAGAGATGCTTTTGCTTAGAGTCCCAAGAGGCGACAAGCGCCCTAGACACGGGTCCCCTCCACAAACGCCAGCTTGTTGGGCGAGGCGAGGCAGCCACAGGTTGGCTTTTTCCCGGAGCGGGAGGGGAGCGCTCTCGGTGCCGCCCGCAGTCCCTGCGGCAGCATCCCCGGTGCCGCTTCCCGGGCAGAGCGGCCTGGCCTTCTCCGGGGCCGCAGCCGCGCTGGAAATGAATATTTACATCCCCTGGAAAAGCGCAGCTCGGCACAGCCGAGGGGCCGGGCGGAGGCTGGAGCCCAAGCTCGTTATCCTTCCCGAATGCGAATGAGCCCGTCCCGCGGCTCTTGGCTCAGGTGTGCTCAGCTTTTGTTTCATTAGATTATCAATTGGGCTCGGGAAGGAGATCCGGAGCTTCCCGATAGCTCGGTGCCATATGGAAAATCTGCGCTATTTTGATTATGCTCTATGTAAACATTTTAATATCGGATCCTTAAAATACAGAGACTGTCCCAAAGGGGATTAAAACATAATCCTCTCTCTCTATAGCAGTAGTGGATTAATTTCGTATTCTCTCAGTGGCTGGCTTGCTCCCTGAAGGCTACAACAAAAAGACTCAGTGCTCCTTAAACATGCTATGGAATTGCAAGTTGTAATTGGAGATTTCCAAAGGACAAGTGTAAAAATTAAACACTGCTAATACCGATTTTTTTTTTTTAATTTTGTGCTTTAAGGAAAGAAAAAGTCGGTAAAGATATTTTTAAACTTAGTTTGAACATCACCTTTCCTGAAGTCCCATAATGTGACTGCTATTTATTTTGCTCTATGGGGTTTTTTTTTTATTTTTCTTTGTTCGTTTGTTTTTGTGGGGATTTTTTTGTTCCTGTTTTTGCTCTCACCCCCCCCCCCCAAAAAAAAAAAAACAACCAAAAAACACAGGCAAATCTTTTCTCATCTGGAAAGTACGATAATGCTTATTCCTTGTCGCATTGTGGTATCTCTGACATGTTTACCTTGCAACAAATCTAGGGTGTCATTTGAGTAGAATGCAGGGCAGATGCCAAGGTACCAGTCTGGGAGGGAACTCGGAGCCTTTTCTCGGGAGGAATAGAAAGCCAGAAATCCCCGATTTCCCCTGCCTTCAGGAACGGGCTAAGAAGTGACTGTTCCCTTTCCCTCCACATTCACCCCTGCTTTTGCAGCTCTGCCCCCTGCTCCCGTCCGCCAGGGCACATCACCCGCGAAACGGGGCGCACCATTGTCTCCTCCTGAATGGCAGATTACAGGGTTTGGCCTTTTGGCCATTAAATAGCAGTGGCTTTATTTTTATTTTAGCCACACAACACCAGGGAAAAAGAGGTAATTGGATTAAATTGATGTTCTTCCTTCTGGGATTCAGCAAAGCCCACAAACGCCTCCTTAAAGTGATAGAATATCGGGTCGTTTCCAGGACGCGTCTTTCCAAGGCGCTTTTCTCCCGGCACAAAGGCCCGGGAGCCCATCACCCTGCGCCGGGCCAAGTGTGCCCGAGAAGGGACAGCGGAGGGCTAGGGCGCTCTGCTTGAGAGGGCAAGTGCTTCTGCAGGGCAGAGAACCGCCGGCTGCACAAACCCCCCTTCTGTAAACACAAAGAAAGGGGGCCTGGGGAATAGAAACCCAAATCCACTTGTAATCGTACAAGAGAATCGGGCGTAATTACTTGAGCAACCTAGATGAAGATTGATGAGGCTTTAAAGCGGCGTTTCGGATCGATCACCCTGCCCTTTGGAGCCTCCAGCCGGGCTTCCCCGGCTCGGATCGGCTCCTTTCCCACCGCCAAGGGAGGGAGAGAAGATGGAGGCGAGACTGGGAGAGCAGCAAGGCAAGCCCGGCGCATGTGATTCCGATCAGCTGACTGGGGTCAAGAGGCTACCTCGGTTTATTAGGAGATGGAAAACAATAAAATGAAAGAAAATAGAGTTTGTATCAATATTATCCCGTCCGCCACGCTGGGCTGCTGAAAGCTGTCACTGAAACTGTGCGTTTCAGCTTCCCCCTGTACGCACAGCAATCCCTGCCTTCCTCTTTATTTATTTTGCAGCGTAAATGACAAAATATTGAGCAATAAGGGCTCAAATTGGGTGTTACAGTAAAGTAAAGCATTAACAACATGACAGTTAGATGCGCCGATACAGGAGTAATTTGGGCTAAGTGAGTAATTTGAAGTGCTGCCTGCGAGAGCTGGTAGAGCAGTGTGCGGGCAGCGCTGGGGGAGGAGGAGAGGGCGCATCCCAGGCGCTGGCCCCCGTGCAGCCGCAGCCCCGGCCCCGGCTCGGCCGCCCCAGCGCCCGCACGGCGCTGCTGGAGGGGCGAGCGGCCGGAAAGGCAGCGGGAGGCTCACGGCTCTCTGCCCTCTGAGCAGGGGTGCCCTTATTGCAAGGGACATTTTTAGCTGCGTGTAACAGCCAAACCCTGTTTGGTACCTCCTGAGGTGGTCAGTTGGCCAGTTTGTAGAAGGCGCATCAGTCAGGTGGCGTACCCAGCTTCTCAGTACTGGAGTTTTATTATTTAGGTGTCAGATGCGTGTTTGTACACGTATGTGGCTCTGTGTGTTTATGTATGTATATACAAATTATCCAGCAGGCTTTCGTGGTTTAATCTAGAAGAATATTTAATACATAATATTTTCTTCGAAGCAAGTGAGCTTCCTAAGCACGGCCACTGTCAGCTTTAACAGAAGATGACATTGATATTGAAGATAAGATGGTGAAAAAGCGAGCCTCTTGTCTTTTGGATTAAAGAAGGGTTGTTTTGATTTTTGTTTTTCTGAGTTAAAATCTAACAATTTGTGTGGAGAAGGCTGCCTCTTACAATAGGTTTTCCCCATCCCATCTTTTCAATGCCAGTGAAAGCGTCTCGTTAAGGAATATATTTGAGCGAAGTATTGTTGTAGTAATTTTAAAAGGATAAGCGGCAGCGAGTTGAAACAAAAATTATCGTGCCGTAAATGTATTTAACGATGCCAGCCTTTATGTGCATGGGATATTGAAATAGGTGACCAAAAAAAAGAAAAAAAAATGGGAAAAAAACCAAAACCCAAACAACTAAACAAACCCCCTGGTATTTGGCGTTACTTGTCCGAGTTGAGGTCTGGATCCAGACTCAAAAATAATGTCCCCAGGGCTCGCAGGGTCAGTGCGGCGGGCAGGGGCTGCGGGCTGCCCTGCGCTGCGCCCCCGGCCCGGCCCGGCCGCCGCGGGGACCCCGGGCTGCCGGATCCAGGCGGGGTGGAACGAGCCGCCGCTATCGCACATGAACAGTGATAGCGTTAACGAGGAGCAAAAGGGCATGAAAAGAGAGGGGACCTTCTTCTAAGGGGCAGCTATTTTTCACCCTAACCCCTCTGAATTTCTCTGCTGTGATTTTTTGTGAGCTCCCCGGAGCTCACAAACTCGCCTGTGGCCCGGCCGCGGAGTTCAAAGCGCTGGCCGCGGGCAGGAGGGGAACGAACACGGCGTTTACAAACTGGGTTTACGAGGGGGCTCGCCGGGCGCTGGCTCGGCGGTGGGAAGGGCCACCGGGATGGGCCGGCCGGGCGCCTCCAACCTGACGCCGCTGCCCTTGCCTTGCAGGCCCCGTGGTGCTCAGCACGCCGGCACAGCTCATCGCCCCCGTGGTGGTGGCCAAGGGGACGCTCTCCATCACCACCACAGAGATCTACTTCGAGGTGGATGAGGATGACTCGGCCTTCAAGAAGATCGACCCCAAGGTGAGTGCGGCGTGCGGGCGGGCGGCGCGGTCCCGGTTCCCGTCCCTGATCCCGGCACACGTGCGCCGGGGCCGCCCCCTCATTCCAAGCTCCGCTCCTGTCTGCCGCCTTTCGCTGCATTAAAAAAAAAAAAAAAAAAAAAAAAAAAAAAAAAAAAAAAGCGCAATGTATTAATGATGTTAAATCCTCTATTACGGCAGCGTACGCGTTTTCCAGCAGCCTTTCTCGCGGTGGCTTTGTATGAACGTGGTCAGATTTAGTAGTTAAGCCAATTGCTCTGAAATCCCTGGAGGGAGCAGCAGTCCTAGCCCGCAGCCTTCCCGAGACACAGCGGAGGGTTTTAAGCCTTCCGAGGTTCTCGGAGAATCCCGTTATTTCAAAAACGTTAGTTTCTACGTAAGAAAATACGGCGCATTTTGTAAACACTTTGTAACTGCTGAAATGAAAGTTAATGCTTGTTTTCTGGGTGAGAAAAGAAAATGGGGGAGGGGGGAACAGACATGTACCGAGGAGTTGGTTCGTGGGAAAGCTCTGTTTTTTTCTGAAGTCATTTACTACTACCAATTCGCCAGCGCCGCCCCACTTCCCCCTCCCTTCATGAAAACCTCCAGCGGAGCCGCACCGAGCGGGGAGGGGTGCGTGGCTTGCGCGGAAACCTTTGCGTGGCTTTGTCCCCGCGGGAGCGGCGCGGGGGATGCCACGCGGGGCAGGAGGGTTGGACAGAAGGGACGTGTCCGACAGGGCGCTCCTCTCGTCTGCATGTATTTTTATTCTTATAGCTCTTGCTTTATTCCTTTGCTATTGTTGGAAATGTTGGAAGAGAGGAAATAGGAGAGGTACTTTTACAAAGACCTTGGGGTTGGGGTTTTTAAATGCAGAAATATTATAAATAGTTTGCAAGAAAACTCCTCGTCTGAATATGTTTGCAATGAAGTGATTTCTCTTGGGTGAATAATTTGTCAAACTCGGAACTTTCTTCGCAGTGCCGGGGTAAAAAGTTTCTGTCAGAATCTCTGGGTATAACAGTTTCGCTAAAGTGCACCCACTGGAAATAGCTGCTAGTGGGTGTCACACAGGAGATCGGCCTCTTTCAGCACTTGTTGACTATTAGGATCCTAGTCAAAATCCGTGTTGTTAATTTGCGTTTTGGTTTAAAAGCCATTTTAAAGAAATGCACCGTGAGAGGGACCAGGCAGTGCGGTACAGACGGGCGGCTTTGGATTGCGTGCAGTTTTGTAAGCACACACATGTTATTCCCTCTGACTGCCCTGGGAGCTGAGAGGCTTGATGTCTGGGAGTGGAGCTGGCAATCTTATCACATTCGTAACCGATTTGTAGGTCAGAAGTAATATTGTTGTTCACTTTATTGGTGCTGGCTCTCACCTATAAATTTTATTTTCTGCTTTATTAGTACCTGCACCAAATTGCTAGTTGTATCAGGATCACTGCTTGCAAAAAACACTGCTTCACAGATACCTTGTGTTTCCTCGGCTTTGTTCAAAAGCCAGCAGAAACACAACAGCACCGTATAATAAACCCTTCAAAACAGACTTTTTTCCTGACGGCTGAAAAAGTGTAACTGTATTAATAAGTACGCTGGTGTCTGACAGCTGCTGATGGTGATCTGGAGCTAAATTCCAATATGCTTGTACAACCAATATTTCCCTATTCTACAAAACTATTCCAAACGCCAAGTCAGGGCTCTGCCCTTAAGTTTTCTGCTTTACAGCACTTAAGCAACTATCCACAGAAAGGAAAAATCCAAAAAACATAGCTGCTTCTTGTTTTTCAAGTGAAAAACTTGATCCGATATTGAAACACTTACCCATATGCATTTTACTTCATTTATTAGCTTGTAATTAAATAAATCAGCAACAGAAATTAAAATCTAAATCACAAAAAGTAATTATCCAGTGTATTTCAAGTGCATTTTCAAATATATAATTCCAATATTCAAGCGTTATTATATAAGCAGAATCCAAATTTCTTTTGAATATATTTAAATAACATTTCAAGTATATTTATGGAATGTTAGAAATAGAACAAGCAATATATATGAAACGAAAAATGTAAACTTGTTAAGTTCAGACACTTCAAAAGACAATTAACAAAAGTACCGTGATAAAATCTACCTTTTTAAATGGTATCTTCTTTTTAGCAGAAAATGTCCTTGAAGTATCCAAAATGGCAATTTAACTTCTGTTCACCAAATCACAAAACACCAACATCCACAATTTCAAAGACAATGTGAGATCACAATATTTGATACAAATTAAAAGGTACATTAGGGTTTGTTCAGGTGGCATATCCAAATAGCTTTTACTCACAGAAGGTTTACATAAAAATACCGGGTTTTGTTATAATCCGTTGGTACCGTTTTTAGGCAGAATGGTCACAATCAAATTACGGCCAATTTTCATTTCCAGGTAGCACACTTTCATTTTTTTTCTTTCTTCTTTTTTTTTTTTTTTTTCTTTCTTTCTTTTTGTTTTTCCCCCACGGGGAACTGCAAAACTGTGACGAAGAGGAACGATGCTTGCTGTTCTCATTTGCTTTTCTTTGTGAAGAGCTTAAGCTATATTCCTTTTTAAAAGAGAATATTATTTGCATTGTCAAGTGGAAATATATGACTTTTCAAACAGGCATCTTAAACTTCATAGGGAAATTAGCAGATTTATCGGTCAGGCCGGTTTTATAGTTACCCTCTAAAGTTTCTCCAAACTTTTCGGGTTGGTAAGTATTTCCCTAGCCAGTCGCCACGTTTGTTTGGCCGCGTTTTCCAGGGCCGAGTGAGGTTTGCCCTGAAAGAGGTCTAAGTTGGGCAAGAAGTAGTGCGGGCACCTCCTGCACTGGAGGCACGAGATGAGCTGCAGTAAAATCCCGTTGAGCCGGTCCCCCAGGCACGACTCGTCCCAGTCCGACTCGCGGGGATGCTTTTCGCATTCGTAGGAAACCAGAGTCTTCATGTGATAATTATTCAGGGGCTGGCCCGGCAGCTCCAGGTGACGGTCCCGTAAGGTTTTGAGGATGGAGAGGCATTTCTTCCTGCAGCCGCCCATCTGCAGTCTGTTCTCAGCTTCCGCGAACTGCAGCACCCAAGCATCGCTCTCGGCCGAGCTCTGCTTGCCGGCCAGAGAGTGGCACTCCTTGGACAAGAGGTTGAAGCCTTCCGCCTTGACCTCCGCCACCCGGTTGGGTCCCGGCCAGGGGATGTGGGGAAGCGGCCAGTGCGCAGCACTCCGCGGCCAGATCCCCGTGCACTTGAACGCTGGAGTGATCTGCACGACGTACCGATCCCTGATCCTCAGCTTCACCTCGCTGGTGTCCGCCACCATCTTTACCACGTCTCTGTAACTGCACTTATCCACGGCTTGAGCCACCAGAGTCTGGAATCTGGACCGGATTTTGCGAGCGGAGAGGTAGCCAGACGCCGTGATGAACTCCACCCAGAGGGACATGCTCCTCTTGCGCCCGTCGCTTAACTTTAACACAGCGCAGCCCGGCAAGGAGCCGTCGTCCACGAAGTTGAAAACCCCCATTTGGTTCAGATACAGCACGACTTCAAACTCCGTGGGGGAGATGACTTCCAGCCCCTCGTAGCGATTGTCCATCTCGTTCAAGGAACTGATGAAGCGAGGCTCCTGCACCTCCACCTCCTTCAGCACGTCCGACACCACTTTGCAGACTTCTCGGATCGTTTTGGCGATTGCAGCTTTCCTGGCTTGGCATTTCTCATTGTAGTATTTATTCAAATGATACACCAGCTTGGCCTGGGCCGCGATCATGTTGGGGCAGAGATCCGGGTTGTATACCGGAGTCTCGCAATAGGCTGTGGGATCCAATGCGGCTGCTATGGCTGGAGCCAACTTCAGAGGAGAAACAGGCTGCCGCACTCTGAAATGTAACAAATGTTTTTCAAAATGCGCCGGGGCTGCTGCTCCTCAGATGCTCTCTTCCTGCTTTTTTAGATCAGCCGTCTTGAAGTGTGTGTGGCGGGGGGGTGAAGGGAGGGGGAGCGGGCGGGGGACTGGAGGGGGCGATATTTTTCCTTCCCCTTTTTTTAAAGGGTCCGTGAGTGAGAGGAAAGCATCGAGAGCAGCACCTTTCCCAGAAGCAAGAAAAAACAAAAGTTGCACTGAGACACAGCGAGGGTTCCAGTAGTCAAAATAATAAAACCTCTTCGTATTTATTTATGTTTTCCCGTAGTAATCACCGTGTGTATGCAGGGTGGTTAATCAGATGATGGAAAAAAGTGCCGTGTGTGTATGTCAGAAGAAGCTGGCTGTTGGTTTGTATAAGAGCCCAGATGCACTCGTGTGGAAATTATAAAGGCAGGGCCAGGCAGGCGGGCGGCCAATCGCCACTGGGCTCGTCACTGCAGCCTCTTTCAGCTCGAACCCGGCTAATTAATCCCTCTCTAGGAGATAGATATGTATACACAGCCACACCACACACGCTCACGCAGGCACATATAGAAGGTTACCGGCTAGAAAGCCGCCCCGGTCCTCTGTACACAGGGAAATCAAGAGAAATCGCTCTCCTTTGGGTGTAACTTGAAGGGTATTGACGTTTCGAGAGGACTTGGCAAAACTGTGCCGCTCCGTACTGAATCCCTGCATGCCTCCTCATGGCCGGGACGTGAATGCAGGTGTATTAATGGGCATCCATCAACTAGGGAGCTACAGACCGGGCTCGCTCCGGCAGGAGCACAGGCGTAAATTCATTAACCCCCACTCGGCGTCACATCACGCTGTCCTTTTCTTCCCGATAGTTGTCTGTAACTGCAAGCGAGAAGTAGGTTTGGATTTTTTTTTCTCTCGTGAACCGGCCAGTGAACAAGGCAGCGGATTCATGGCAAATTTAGTGTTCTTTGGAATAAAATATTGCTCAGAAGTCCACGATTTGTATTGTTTTAAAGGATCTTGTGACGGGCTCTAATCGATTTTGAGGTTTAATGCATTTCGGCATTGTCTCTGCCTTGCTTTTTGTATTTGTACCTTATGAAGGGAGAATCAATCGCTAAACATATCTGTCAGGTCTTTTTCGCGTTCCTTCCAAAAATCAAGTAGCAGATACAGACGGTAAATCTCCTTTGCCAATTCCTAGCGTCGTTTTTATACTCTGTATTGCTCTCCGATATGTTGTGAGGAGTGGATGTTCGGCTGCTTTTCGAGACGCACTATAAGTACCTATTAATTTCAAACCTGGAGGATTTATCGTACAGCGAGCTGTGCTAGCAAGCTGCGCTTAGTAAATGTGCACACGGGAGGCACGCTAGCGACTGCAAACATGCTGGCTTGCGTGTCTGACAGTTTGGGGTTTCGCCTGTGTGATGTGTAATTAGCAAATTTCGCCTTCGGTACTTTAGGTGTTGGTAATCGGGACATTTATTTGCAAATAAGCTGGAGTGGTAAACTCTTCTGCTTCACAGCATTTACTGAGCTTCACTTCAAGAGAGCCCTACATTTATATATATATATATATATATATAAAAAAAAAAATAATATATATATATATATATGAATGGAAAAAAAAAACACCAAAGCTTTTGATCGCTTGGAATCTTTAAACTACTGACCCATTACCTTTTCCTAAAGTAACTGTCATCAGTCGCTGAGGAGAAGTCATACCACAAAGAACATTTCACGACATTTATTCAGCGTACGAATGCGACCAACTTTATTGCACATAGCGGAGAATTTGTGACCGTGCGCTTGGCTCCCTCGGTCTAGCGGTTATATGGGTGTTCCTGTGCCGCTCCCGAGGAGGAAGCCGACCGGAATCCTTTCCTGCTCATGAGTTGAGCAGGACTGGTGCTGTCGCTGAAAAACTGCAGGTGACCGGTGGTCCCGAAGCAGCTTACCTCTTCTCGGCCGCAGCCGGGAGAAGGGAGATCACTTTCTGGCTCTTTGGGGCGGAGAGGAGGCAGTTTCCTCCCGGGTTTTCTCCCTCCTCCGCTCAGTTTCCCGGCCGGGACACGCGTGCCTCCCCCCGGCCACGCTGGGACCGGCGGCGGCGGCGGCGCAGAGCTCCCGGTGCCGGTGCCTGCCGAGCCGGTGCCGAGGAGCGCTGCCGCCGTCCCCGCGCCGGCCCGGGGCTGCCGCCTCCCTCCCTCCCTTCCCTCCCTCCCTCTCTCCTCCCCCGCGGGGCGGTGGCGTGCGCGGCCGCGGCGCTGCGGGCTCGGGGGCCGGCCGCCCCAGCCTTCCCGGAGCAGGCGCTTCCAGGCGTTCGGGCTGGCTCCGAGGGCACGGGCGGGCGCCTCCCCGCCGCTCCTACCGGCGGCTGCCCCCGGCTGCGCGGGCAACCTACTCTGCAGCGGGGGCGAAGGTCGGCTCTCTTCCCTCTGCCCTTTTCCCTCTTCCCCCTTCCGCGGGGGCCGGCGCACGCAGAGCCGGCTCGGCGGCACCGCCACCGGCCCTGGCGGCGGGCGGGGAAGGGGAGGCACCTCTCGGGCCCGACACATCCCGCCCCGCTGCCCCAGGATGGGGCCCGGCACGACCCAGCCCGCCCCTCGGGCCCGGGGGCGATGCCGTGCCCTCAGACCCGGGGCGGCCTTGGCCGCAGCAGGGCACGGCTGGGCTGTGCACAGGAAGAAAAAGTGCTCAAGTCGGGACCAACTCTGGCAGGCGGGTCCCGGGGACCGGCTGGTGCGGGGGAAGGCCCGCGGCGGCCCCAGTCCGGCCCCGGTTCCCGCCCCGGGCGGTGGCCGCTGCTCCCGGGGCCGTCCGGCTCGACGCCGCCGGCGCTGCCGTGTCGGGGGCGGCTTGTCTGGGTTGGAAATGTCAAAGAGCCCCTTTCCCACAGGGTCACAGAGCAGCGCCGGGTAAAACCGAAAGTTACAGCGGGCGGACAAAAGGTTGTCCCTTCTTCCCTTTCCGCCGAGGGAACAGCCCTTTCCTGCGGTGCGGGCACCCCTCAACCTCCCAGGGATGCAGGAGCCTCAGAGCTGCACGTTAGCGGTGGGGATGTTCCGGGCCAGGTTTTGTTTATTTTTGCCCCCTGGCTTTTAGCTTCGCAATTCCAGCTGCCAAAGGCAAAAGTGGAAAGGTCGTACCTTTAAGCTGTCAGAAGTCATAACATTCATGACGTGGCAAAATTAATTTAAGCAGAAATTACCTCTTAGATACTAAATCAGAGTTTTCAATGTGTAGTGCTAAGATTAAGCTATGATACCAAGTGATGCAAGGTTTTACGTATTCATTGTATCTCGATTGCTATGAGAAATATTAGATTTAGTCTTGATTAGGTGACGTTTAACACTGAAGATCACTATTAACTCCACTCCATCATTTCGTTTCACACATCAAACATTTAATAGTTTAAAAATTTGTATGTTTAGGCATCACAGACACCACTGAAATGTGATTGGTGAAGTGACCCTATCGTTTACCATGACAAGAAGTCAGTCTGGTTTAGACGTCGAAAATTATTATCTGTATGACTATATATGATATAAAAATATAGATATTTTTCAAAGCTTTGGTCACTTGAGTTAATTTTTCTCTGTAGTTATTAATGCATCCTTGGTAAACTACAAAAGGAACACTTTTTCAGCAATGAATTTTATTTCTACTGAGTTTATGGAGTATTAAGTTGTTTTGGAAAATCGGGATTAAAGTCACCTCATTAAAATGATGATTGATCATTTGTCCTGATAACGGTGCCGTATGATATTGGTGACTTTTACCAAACTGCTGTTTTCCAAATATTTCCCTTAATTAGGGGGTACTATAACAATATTTGTTGAACTCTGCTAGTTATATCAAATCTTTCAAACTACATTGCCTATAGTACTCATGTTAGCCAAAAAGCCAAATGTTGTTGAAAATCTGTATTTGCCCACATCCCCAAATTGCAATTTAGAAAATAAAAAAAAAAAAAAAGTTGCCATGCATATCAATTTAACCAATAATTTCCTTTTCATATGGTGAAAAGTGTGAGTTAAAAAGCACTTGCAGATGCATATCTACACAAAGGGCTTGCATGGATATCACTTTATATTTCTTATTATATAGTTATAGTTCTTCCACACACAACTGCTCATGAATTTTAAAGTTTTATTTTTTAATATCTGCCAATTGCACTAGGGAGGTAGGAAGAAAAAGAATGAAGCTGAGTTGATTAAATTATTTATCCCTACTGCTGAAGTAAGTTTGAAGGCTCATTGAATGTATCTGATTTCTTGGCTTCTCTTTCTCCCCTTCCCCCTCAGTTCTTCCTGGTTATTTCATCCATATCATCCTGCCAGCAACAATAAATTCACTTTTTTTTTTTTCAAGTAAGAAAACTAAAGACAGATATTTGTGCTGGGTTTGCTATATGTGTCACATTTTATAAAATAGGCAGCATCTTTTTTGTGTGTGTGATAGAAGTTGACGGTACCTTCAATTTTCTGTATTCTTATTTTGTAGTTTACTTTTTGCCTCCACTTTCAAATTTAGAAACAAACGAAAAGTTCAAATGTAAGTTACTATAACATTTGCAATCTTTCAATTTTAATAAATTTATACACTTAATTGCTAAGACCTGTGGGTATCAAGTTCTGCATCTTTGGTACACAAGCATTTTTCCTCTGTTGTGAACAGTTCTCTGCAAAATTTTAATTTTTTTTTTTTAAATTGTGACATAGTCCCTTTACAGTACACAATTGGCATTCATTAGTGTTAATGTGTATGTATTTGCTTTCTATTAAAAATTAAAGAAAAACGTCAAGAGAATTTGCATTACTGTTGGACTTTGTCATCCTAGGTCGTACAAATGAACTGTTAATGCTTTAAATTCCTCTAATCTGCAATCTGTTAAGGGAAAAAGCAGTAATTGATTTGTTTTCTCTAAAATGTTGTGTCTCAAAAGTAAACACAGAGCTTACACAACTGTGATTTTGGCTGGAACTGAAGAAACATGTAAGCAGGAAAAAAAATTCATTGAATTATTCATTTGGTTCACTTATCCGTCAGCTTCTCCAAATCCAGACATTCCTTATAGTACAGCATTTTATTCGAGTAGTCCAACATTGGGTTTGTTTTGGTTTTTTTTTTAAGATCTCTAGCTTGGAGAATGTTCTTTTTTTGCTGAACTGCTAGAGGAGTGTGGAATCAGTGGGGATTAGTGCTTTTTAATCTACTGCATTTGTAGTGGGCCATCCAACACTGCAGAACTCTCATTTACTTCCTATTGCTGTATATGATTAGGTGGCTGAAAATATTGAACGTTGCCCTTGAAGATAAAGCTGTATGTGTTGGATGAGCAGCTTCTGAAGACTTCATGTCTAAACTAATCTGTCCCCTCAGTAACTTTAGCCCTGGAATACCAGAGAGGACTAGAGTGTTAGAAAATGTGAGTTGAAATTGAAGTATGGGAGCATTTGAAATACATCATTATATAAATTATGGCATCACACAATATGCTATGTCTTAGGGCCAACTCAGCATCTTATTAGCCCAGTCAAAATGGGAGGGTGGTATGTCTTCAACATGCTTACTTTTGTGGCTAGTGTTTTTCTGTAAGCTGGTTTCATACTGACTTATCAAACTAAACTACATCATCCCATCAGTAGCTGCTGAAGATACTGAAATTAGCAGAACACATTGCTTAACACGTTTGAACACTGGCCAATAGGAAGTTCTAAGTAAGCACCATTTTTTTGTATACATTTGATCATATTATGTATTTATTACTAATTTTCATGCTGCCAACACTTTGGGCATCTTATGTCCCTCCAACTCAAAATGAAATTTGCCCTCTCTCTTTGCAATTACACAAGCATGGTAAATTACCTGTGTAACTCATTTCATCTTGATTTAGCTATGGATGGACATACCTAACATATTTCAATGCAGACTTGTAGTTTTAATGTAGTGTATAGCTCTCCAATATTTTCTTTCCAAATAGCAGTGAAGGGAGGAGTTGAGTGAGTTGGTTGTAAGTGATTAATACGTTTCGTTGAACCTTATGAAGGCCCTGATCCTGCAAATAACTTCCCATGCACTTCTCTGTGAGCCTAAAAGCACCAGTGACATCATGGGCAGGATCAGGGCCAGAACACTTGGAGGTTAACATTTGAAGAGGATGAGATACAGTGAGCCTCTAAAATATCTAATGCATCAAATGCATGTGTTGGTGAGGAAATATATTTTTGGCTCAAATATCTACATTTCTGTCAAGCAGCACTTCCCTATTAATTTCATTGTGCTTTAGCCATTGTGTTAAAATGTCTTCTTGAGAAAGGACATTGCTGGTTTGTCCATATTTTAACAACATAATCTCACAAAAATGCCCCCCCTCACCTCCAGTACACTCTAAAGCCCTTCTGAGGAGGGTGAGGTTATTCAGAGAAACAGATGAATGATTATGCTTTCAGAATATCTGTTTTTTCATCTACTTTCACATATTCAGGACTATTTCTAAACTCCCTAAAGCTAATGAGTATTTTAGCAGTCTTAAATAAAAGCAACCTACTCACTAAGAATACTTATTGTTCCTAAAAATATCCTAACTATAACTGTAATAGAAACATGTCAACCAGCTTATTATTTAAGGAAGAAGAGGTGAGATCTTCTCAGGAAAAATGTGATACTTAGATCTTTTGGCCTTTAAAATATATTCCCACCACCACTCTGAACTTTTTTTTTTGTACTGGTGGAACATTGTCATTGTAGAACACAATATTTTATCTAGGGGAAATGTGAGCCTCCTATTAAGGGCAGCAAATCACTCCAGTTGCCTTCTTACTTGAATTTGAAAATTTAACCTATATCACCTACTGTCCTTCCTACTTTTCCCTGCCAGTTTTAGGCTAGCTCTAGGACAAAATATAAAGAAGTAGATCCTTTGTGGCATAGTGCTGATGTCCTTGAAATGAGAAAGGCTATAGAAATAACATGTAGTCTTGTAGTTTCATAAGTACCCAATCAAACTACTGAAAGAGAGTAGAAATATCTGTTTATCTGAAAGGAATATTACTATCAATTTTTCTTCATAGTTGAAATAGATTTTGCCTTTTAGAAAGTTATCGTTTATAATATATTAGTGCTGTTGAAAAGAAGATAAAAATTTACAGTATAGCTGTTAGAGTAGTAACAGTGCTGTCTCTTAAGACTTCTTAGTTTTAGATGAGGCAAAGATACCTTTGTGACTTCACGTTTATGAATCTTATTTATTTACTGGTTTACTTGATACAAAATAATTATTTTGTAAAATTAAGGGAAACTTTCAGGGGAAAAATTGTGGGGTTTTTACTTTTTTTTTTTTAAGATCAATACTGATTTTAATGGGGTAATGCAGTCTGTACAGGCCTACTGAGGGAGAAATTACTGTGATCAACATGGTTCTATCTTATTTTCAGTAAATATTTTACCAATTCTGTTTCTGGTTTTCCTCTGAAAATTATTTCCAGGAATAAACTGGGTTCAATTTTCACTTTTTTTTTAAAATAACTTTATCAAAAGGAACAATTAATAAGTGCAGAATTCTTATTAGCCCTCTGAAGCACAGATGAATATATGGCATGTGCTAGACCATGCCGTAATGCTTGCCATTTTCACCTACACTTCAAGCCATTGCTTCTTTAAAGAGGTAAAAAATGACAGCAAGTATGTTGGACAACAGTTTTCTCATTATATTCTGTGAGTACATTCATTATGTATTATTAGTCCTTGATTGTAAAGATGAAATAATATAACCATTTATCTTTGCAAGCCCATTATTTATAATCTGTACATTAGAAAACTGCAAGCATCTACATTAATGTTTTCTTCTGTATGTATATTCAGATTTTTGACATAGGGGATAAAAAGAAACTTTTTAGGCTAAATCTATGGCTAACCTAATCCACCCTTTGTAGGCAAACTGTATCTCAACATGGTAAAAAAGTCCTCTCTATCCCCACCCCCCAAAATTCAGTTCTTCATTTGTTTTGTTCACCACGCTGCATTAACACAGTTTTCCCTTGTGTGCATCTGCCAGTGTACAATTTAGCCACGGGCATCTGTAGACCTTGTGGTGATCAGTATTGCAGGCAAAAGCCATATGTGTTTAAATAAAAAAAAATCTCTTTATTTCATTTGCTGTTTTAACTGGATGGATAACTTCTGTGCCTCAAGACAGAGGAAGAGAAAATACAGAAATAATTAATTGCCTCTATTCTTGAGGCAGTTTCATTTTCCCTCTCCAATATGGAATGCTTGTCAGCTTCCTTGATAAATGACTGCATGTATTTGCATAGATTTTACATTAACACAAAAATTAGTTTTATTTGTGAAAAACTATTTTACATAATAATGCAACATCTAGCATTATGGATTATGTTTCCAAACTTGAGAGACTGTGGAGAAATGAGGGTTTTTTCATCTTTGTTTTTTAAATTTTATTTAGTTTGTGTTGGTTGTTTTGCTAGAGTTTGTTTGTTTCATGTCAAGGTATATTAATTTTTAGCTTTGTATTCTGTTTTTGTGGAAACAACCAAGTCAGGATCTCTTAATGTTTATAAACCATTTATTCAACCTTTCATAGATTGAATTATTGATGGTGGTATGAAAAAAAACTTTTTTCATGGACTTCTAACCCATTCCATTTATTAAATACTCACTTAAATATGAATACATTTGCAAAATTTTGTGGAACTGTTTTGAAAAAAAATATTTAATCAAATTTAGTTATTAAATATGCTATGAGAATATACTTTAAGTTTCTAAAGCTGCTATTAAAATAGTGCTCCATCAGGTATTCTTTCAGAGCATTAATATACTGCATTAGCTTGTATGCCAGTGTAGGATTATTTTTTTCCTTATATCCAATAACCTGTCTGTTTTAAGCAATTAGGCACTCCCAGCTTGGAGTGACAGTACTATACCTGTAGTTAAAAACTGTGTTTTGTTCACTATTTGTCATGTCCATGAATAAAATCTACAAATCAATCAGTCTGAAATATCTCTGAAAAAAATATACTGCCCTCATTTTAAGCCAATTGTAGTTATTTTCAAGTGACATGAATTGGATATTTGCTCACAGAATAAACCTGGTGTCTTGCTGTCTAAAGGCAACTGCTAATTGTATATCAGCCAGTTCTCCGTGATGAAAAAAATACAGATGCATTCAGTACTGTTATTTCATGCTCTATAATAATAAGAAAATATTGCTCCTTATGAAACATGCTATACTTGATGGCAACTTAAGGCAAAAGAGTGCCTTTGCCACTTCTTAAATCTGGGACACCCTAGGTGCCAGCTGTCACTGCTCAGCTAATGATGACAAATGCCCCTCTCTATGCAGATTGCAGAGCTTGCAGGCTGCTATGAAAGGCAGTCAGATTACCTTTCTTCAGATAGTAACTTAACCTTTTAAACTCAAGTGTCAGAATGAAATTATTAGCTGGGATAGTTTCAATATCTGTTTCTTTAAAAAGGGGAAAAAATGATAAGAAGGCAGTGACTTCAAATAATACCATAGCACTCATATTCACAAATAGTTTTTGCTTCTCTGATCTTTTAAAAATAGGAAATTGCTGCCTCTGTGCCTGTGAGCACTCTATGGAGTTTGCTGGCATTGAATGCATGAATGCTGAAACTGACCTCTCGGTTGCACTACACAGAAATGGGGCCAAGTGGGAAAAATTCTGTCCTTGCTTACATCCACACAGTGTTACTGTTGCACAGATCTGACAGATCACAGGTTAATGGATGCTATTTGTAATAGACCTTAATTGATCTTAGGTATTGCGGATATACTCAGCTCTCTCTGTGGCAGTTCATGTTACCACTCTAAGTCTGTGAACTTCAGCTAGATTCCACTCAGTAAAAATAACTGGGTATCTATTTTGTGGGTAGGAGTGGTTTCACAGAACTCAGTGTCACGTGGTTAATATTGCTAATTTAAATATATTCTACAGTCAGAGGTTTGGATTTGCTTCCTGAGTTGTCTTGAAAGTAGCTAACAGATGTGGAGATTTTGCATAGTTCTTTACAGCAAGCCAGAAATGTAACACAGTACAAGCGCTGAATATGCCACCCAAAGATGCAGGGTACTTTTTGAGTGTGTGCACATACATCTGTCCATGTTTTTCTGTGAGTCTATTTCCATGTGTTTATACACTTGAATACAAAAGTGAATAGGCATAGGCACAGTCATGTCAGTACGTGTACACATGCACTATCCTACACATGTAACATCCAAGCAGTATATATTTCCATGTTTATATTAAAATGCTGGCATATATGACCATGTTTAACTAGAATATTATATTTGCCATTAAATCTGTCTGTGCAGTGAACTGCATATGAATATCAGTTTCCCGTTGAGCTAGAGCCTATTTTTATTGCAGTAAACAAGTACACCAGTATTTTCAGGAACACATCTCCACAGCAGTGGGCAATAATAGAAAACTACAGAAAAGATGTGGAAAGACTTTTAATGAGATGACCAGGAGCATTATGCTATATGGATGGAAAGAGAATAGGAGGAATATCCCAGACAAAAAAACTTAATATGATTTGCAGAAAGTATAGGAGGAAGAAAAAAATGTACAAATTTACAGAGAAAGTTGAGATCAATGTTGCAATAATTACAATGTGTTTGGTTCAGTGGTAGTCACTAAAGGAAAGGTAATCTGATTAATGAACATAATATTAATTAATATTACTTTCTCCAGAAAACAAAGGATTTGATTGTTGATATGGGTGTTCTCAAAGACCTTCAGTCAGCACTTACCTCTTCTGGTAATATGATGTGTGAAAGGGAGATGGTGGTTAATATTATATTAGAAATATTTTGTCTTGAACTTTGGAGTCAAGTGTTTGTTTTTGTCTAAGTATGTTAAATTTAACATTCTGTCTTGTTTTGTTGCACTGTGTTTCTTTTCTGTAAGTCATTATGTTCAAAGTATTTAAAACTATACATTTTATTATTTTTAGCAAGTGTAGCACAGTCTGGGAAATGAAAAAGACAAAGATCTAGTAATTCATTCTCAGCTTTCTCAGCTTGCTGGTTGAATAGGCATCAAATGAAGTCCAATGCCTATACAAAAGAAATGTTCCTTGTTTGGATTTGCCCCATCTGTGTCATCTGGTGGCTTATGCAATAGGAGGTGTTATCACATGAATCCAAATGCACAAGCCAGTTGTTTTATGGACTCTTTCTGTGCTTGGAGGAGTTTATAAGTTGCCCACTCTATTGTGTGTCACTCCCAGATGACACGTGCGCATTCTGCTGAGCATATTTTGGGGGTAATTATAACTAATGAAGCCTGGTACACAGCTTGTTCACAGAGTGATTTATTCTGCTCCTGTCTGATTCCTGAGAGTTCTGTAAAATGGTATATTGTGCCCTCTACTTTGGACATGTATGGGAGCATGTGGTATTGAGTCCATCAGAGAAAATTTGCTATTCAGTGTACCACAGACTAATTACAATGATATTGGCTGGCTACATCTGGTAAAAAATATAGAGTCAGATTGAAATTATAAATGGGATCTGTAACTTTAGGGATATTGGCTTTTTTATGGCTCCTGTTTAGTAATTTACTCTTTCCAGACTTGCAGTAACCCATTTAGATGTACTGCTGTTAAATGGCTTGGAGTTTCTCTAAACCCCGTAAGTTAAGGTTAGGTTCCCTTCATACATTTAGCAAAGTAGATTTTATTATGCAATCTGAGTTTTGGTAGGTGGGGATATTTTGTGGGGAGATGGATTTAAAAGTTAGAAGAAAATACCTTGTAGCTTTGCAGGTATCATAAAGCAACAACAACAAAAATCCATTACTGAAGCCTGGGTGTCAACCTTTATTTAACCTTAGATCTATCATTCTCCCCCTAATTTATCTCGACTTACCAGGCTCTCAGGCAAGTAAATCCACTGATATTAGTGGGACTCATCTACTATAAAAGAAGTATTCATTTTTTTTGTCAGGATGATTCTAAAAATCTTTTTTCCAAGATGCTAACATGCCTCTGAAATCACAGACGAATGATGTGCACAGAAGCTTCAAGGTTTGTCACTTCATCTACCCGATTCACAGCTATCCAAGGAGGCTGGATGTTTTTATAAGTATCTTGGCATCAGTGTTCAGTAATAATAGTCTTTAGTTATATTTGTCTTCAGTTATATCAGTTTCTTCCATTTTCACCCACAACTTTGCATCCAGATTTGAAAGACTTTTGCTTTTTTGGTTTTTTTTTCAGTACTTCAACAAAATTTTCTTTCTTTCTTTCAAAAAAGGGTTAAAAGCTGAAATACTACTTGTAGGAATGGGGGAAGGGATAAACACATATTTTGGCATACATTTAATAAAAAGCATTTTGTTAGGTGGGAAAACAACTGACTAGAAAATACAGTTCACATTCTTCTTACTGGCTGCATGAGTAGAAACAAATAGTGTTATTGAGAATGAATTGTTTTAATCTGTCTTGTGAAAAAACCTGGGGTGCCTTAAGACAACATTAACAACACTGGGGGTGAGAAGTTCTCCTCTAGTTGTGAGGAGCGAATAGTGTAAGATGACACACCTTAGCTATCACGTTAGGCAAGAAGGTGTGGTCACTGGCAGATTTGAGGTTTACCTGTGCTGTAACCTGTCCCACTAGTGAAGTTTATAGTCTTGGTATCAGTTTTCAAAATCAATAGGATTTTGGATCACTGGGAAAGGAAACAAACTAGTTTCCACCTAATTTTAATCTTGATAACCATGAAGGTAAAAGTGTCAGAAGGTATAATGATGGTTGCTTTTCTTTTTCCTAAATTTATGTGGATTGCAGTGTTATGTACCCAAGATAATAACCCTCAGAAGGTAAAAGTGCTGTTTGTATATCATGTGTAACTACCTGTATATAATATATGTGTTGAAACACACAATTTGGAGACTGACTGATTTGCTGAGAACAAATGTATCATAAAGTAGCAGTTATGTTCCCCTTGTTTTAAATAAGCAGAATTTGGTTTTGGTCTTTATACTTTGTTCTGAACTTCCTTCATATACAAAGATTCTGAGAACATCTGTTACATGCTGATTTTTTTTTTTTTTTTACTGCGGTATAAAATCTGACCTGGGTTTGGCTTCTCTGATGATACAATTATGATAGATGTACAATGACTGGTATATTAGAAAAACCATGCCTAAAAATGATCAGTTGTTTTCCTTGGAGAAAGATTGTCACAAATTTAAAGACTAGTTAACTGGAATTATGGGTTTATGCTATTCAAATATTACAGTTTTCAAGTTTGGTGCTCCTGCTCGGTAATCTTCTCATGTTAAGTCAGAGTACACCTGTTCTATATAATTTTAAACATTCAATAAAATATTTAAGACTTATGGTTTAAATGAAGCACTACCTAAAATGATGACACTAATTACATCAGATGTAGTTGGGTCAGTGAAGCTTACATGTCAGTCACTCTTTTGCACTGACCAAACTTTCAATGCAGGAACTCATGCCTTATTTGGTCTCTGGAAGAGTTTGTTTCAGAGCAGTGTGGCCTTCCAAAAACTGGGAATTGCAGCTGTTGTTTCATTCTGTGTACTATTTTGCTTTCTTCTGTAAGCAGCATTAATTTTATTTCCATTTTTCTGCTACTTTACATGAATTTTGTGACAGAAATTACTATTTAGGTCACCTTGATTCTAGAAACTTCTTCATGTTCTGCTGTACTATGGCTAGTGAATATGATATGCTTATTAGGTATGGGTAGATGAAAATAGTTTTTCATATGAGTATTTAGGAAATAGTAGTGTACCTGCAGTGATAACTGGCAAAAATTAGAAACAAGAAGCTGAAGTGCTTTTTTGGGCTTTAAATTGTTAATTCTACCAGTGTTAGCAGCAGACTTTTTCCTGGTAAGCCATTACCTTCACTTTCCCTGGTGGTCTCCCAGATTTGTGGGGTCTGGCTGCCTAGGTGAACTGTCTGTTTTCTGGAAGTTCTGAAAAATCCCTGAGAAATGAATGTTTGCCCTATTTACTATGTGCTGTTCAGTCACACAGTGGATGTGCTGGGCTGCTTGTAAAGCAAATGCTGGCCTGAGTTTATTAAATGCATAAGGAATTTGAACTCCAACCTAACACCCTGTGGTACTATATAAATTGTTCAGTCAAAATTACAGTGATTCCATTAAACCCTCAACTTTTATACCATTTTAGTGAAGTTTATACAATTCTGTGAAATAGAAGAAATAAACCACAAACAAGAAGACAAGCATAAAACCATCTGTGCTTTGGTTAGGAAAAAAAGTGTATGAGCTGAAGATCAGGGCAAAGAGATCAAGGAATGAATTTGAAATGAAAGACATTAAAACTTTTCAAACAAAATTAATGTAAAAATTTATAGTAAAATTTGTTTCATTGAAGGGACTGGACTAAAAAACCAATATAAAACTCCAAAGTGGGGAATCAGGGCAGAGGACAAATTAGAGAGAAAGAAGTAGTTCTTTGCTTAAAGAAGTTTGAAATAAAGTAGAAACTGTAGGGCTTTCTTCACTTAAATACCATACTAAGCAGAAATCCCAGCTTTAAGGAGTATCTACCAGTACACCCAATCACAGTTGGTCCATGTGATAACTCTTATGTGAATATGCTGTAAAATGTCAACATGCTCCAGAATTACTCTTGGCTGTGCTTGAACTGAGCCAGCCTCGATGTAGTTGCTGCTTTTGTGGACAGAAGTCTTTGCTTTGTGAAAGCAAATAAGGTAGTTTTCCAAGAGCTGCTCTCAGAGCCCCAGATAGTGACAGCAGCCTCTTCATCATCCTTCACTGACCTAAAGGTTAACCTGTCCAGAGGCTTGTGAAGTCTATACAGTAAAGGAAAGATTTCCCTGTGTGGGAAACAATATATCTGAGAAGAGGGGGACAACAGAGAATCCAGAAGTTTTGAGGGAACACATGTAATGAAGTTCATGTCAAACCTTTAGAAGTGTAGATAATTATATTGACGCATTGACTGGTATGTCTTTACCTCCTAAATCAAGTCCTAATGAGAAGGACTGAGCAAGACCTTTGTATATGTACAAAGTGCTGAACTTGCTTCTTTTGCATGGTGCTGTATGTTCTTTAATAAATGTTACTAAACATGAAACTTGTGAGGGCTGTATTCACAGGCCTATTTCATTTGTCGCTGGTCTTGTTTAATATTTATAGAGTGATACACGTTTCTATATTACCTTAGAGAAATAAAAATTATGTTATTCTGGCCTCATTTTACTGTCTAATTTTGGCAAATGCAAGAAATTGTGAAAGTAAATAGAAAGGAGACATAGTAGAAAAGATAAAAAGATCCTAATAAATAGAGATGGCTACTTCATAATGTAGATGGCTGGTTTATCTGCTTTCTTTAAAAGTCGGTATGAAATGGCATTTCTAACCAGACAGCGACATAGGAAAGGAGTTCTGTTTATGGGTTAGGACTGGGAGAAGCACCAGCTGAAAGACAAAGGTAGAAGGTGTGAGAATTAGATTTAAATTTGATGTTCTTTCTGAGGCTGCTGAGAATTTAATCAGAGGTGTTTGAACAAGATGCAATGGCTAGTACAGGAGGGAATATTTCACTTTGCCTGTTCCCCGGTGGAAGAGTTGAGGACCAAAGGGTCCTCAAAAGGGGCCAAGCAGCAAAATAACTGAAACAAACATGAATGGTGTCAAGGTTTCCCAGGAATGCACAGTCCAGTGCATGGGTACAATACATTTAGCTGCAAAATTTACATGTATGTAAGAGCATAGGCTAAATCTCCAACCCAAGAAAACCCAATAAAAAGTCTTGGCAATCAAGGGCAGGAAGATAATGGCATTGGTGTACATGATAATATGTTATTTTTTTAGACGTGGCTGCAATAGTGCATCATGTCACCTTGTTGCAACATCAAGCCTGTAATGGTGCTTTCTCACTGCTTTTGATGCACACAGTGCTACTGTGGGTCATCAGCTTTGAGAGGTGGAGCACTAATGTATCTTAGTCTTCCTTTTGTCCTTTTCTGGACTCATTTGTAAAAATTGCCATTTCAGCCAAATACTACCACTCTAGTGTAGTGTTTCACTGATACTTGATGGTATGGCAGAAAGTTTGCTCATAGTTTTTCAAGTGTTCAGTGAAAGATTGATTCGTCTTTTTAGTCCTACAGACTGCAAAACTGTTCAGAGCTCTTCATAAATGCTAGTCTGAGAGTCTACCTAGAATTCCTCAACCCAGAAGCACAGAATCAATTATTTATACTTCTTGTTTAAGGGAAGTGTTCTTAAGAATGAATTTTCTCCCTTCAACAACAAGAGGTATAAGCTTTGAGTAGAAGGTCTAAATATCTAATTACAATAATCGGACATAAGTCCCCACAAAGACTGAAGTGTAAAATTTCTGTATGAAATACAACTGGAATTTAAAGGGGATGAAGTTGTGACATAAAAACTGACAGATTTTATGATTTTTGTGTGACCTTAATAATAAAAGCTGACTAGTTTTATCGGCTTTGCATACAGGAAGTGGTCAGTTCTGCACAAATACTATTTGTTGTTTCAGGTTTTCTGCTTAGCTGGCTCATAATAAAAGTGTACCAACTCTGGTGGGGGTTTTTGGCTTTGTTTTTGGTTTTTGGTTTTTTTTTTACTATATGACTGAAGCAAATAAGATGCAGTAGCTGTAATTCCAGTTATTAAACCTGCTCCTTTATTAATGGTAATCATTAGGTGGTTGTTAATCTGGCTAAAAGGACACAGGCACAAAAATGGTTTTGTGATAAGAAAGCAGCTTTGTCTCAAATAAGGGACACTGGATGTAGTGCTCTGCATAGTACATCTCCCAGAAGCTCATAGGATCTGTTTACCTGGTTGAAATTCAAATTGTTTTATTATGGTGTCAATTCTTTGGTTTTGGCAGCACTTCTAAAGTGTCTATACACAAAAGGACTACCACAGTGAATGAATGCTAGTGTTGACACCACCTAACAAGCAGGGATTATGTGTTTACAGAAGAAGTAATATGATAGGTCAAGTATAAGAGGCACTTCTCAAGAGCACTTCACCACATAATGAGTGACTGACTAGAAAGTGCGGAGCTGCCACTCTTTGGCTTCGTTTCGGTGTTGATGCCTGCCTCTCTCCTCCAAAGCCCTCTTGATCATGTTCAGCTGCTCTGTTCTCATGTGGTGAATAATAGTAGAGTAAAGCTGCTTTTCTGTCTCATTTTTCTTGCTAATTTACACATTCAAGCCATTTTTTGTTTGCTATCCTTATTTGCTATTCCCTTTTGTCAAGGCACTGTTCTCTTTTTTGCCTCAGGCCTAGGAACTAATTTGAGCTTCTATAATTACTTCATGTTTTACACCTGTCTGCATATCATGCACCCCTTGTCTCTGTGCTTAAGCTGTATATTTCCTTGGAAGGAGCGAAAAAAAAAGGAAAGAAAGGCTAGTTTTCATACACAAGGAATCCCCAAGTTTCTCCTCTCAGTCTTCCTACAGGAGAAACACAATTAAACTGTTGAGATGTTCTCAGCAATGTAGCTGACCTTTTGGGTTCATGAAGGACAAATGAATGCTGTCTGTTCAGACAGTTTGTGTTAAGACATTGTTGAGCAAAGAGCCCTGAGCTTTGTTCCTCTTGAATGAAGCAATGGTTGTAGTCATTTTAAAATCATTAAGAGCCTGAATGCACGGTATCATTCTACAGTGTTTGCTCTACAGCTGCTCTTCTGCTTTAATAGCAGCTTATTAAATTTGGGTCAAGCACACTCTGAAGAGTATCACAATGAAGAAACTGTTCAAAAAGTTACCTGTTTAAAAAAAAAAAAGGCAATTGATTAGATTTTTAACTTAAGTGACAGCTGCAATTCATTGCCTGTTCTTTGTGGTGTCCTGCAGCCAGAGTGGAAGCCTTTTGTAATTTGGTCTTCATTTTGTAAAAGCTTTCTTGAATAATCCAGGGTTGCTTTCCACTCTGAGACCGCCTCAATCCAATTAGGAGTTTAACAAGGGTCAAATTAAGGAGACTTTACACTTCATGTTTGCATCATTAGCCATAAGACTGTTTTGTGTGTGCACGACTGTGTGTCGAGGGAGGAGGGGAGGCTGCAAGATGGGGCAGACACAAAGCTGTCATCCACCATGTGGTGCATCCCGCCGCTGAATGAAGGCACAGCAGGCTAGGAACAACATTTCCAGTTGTCTTTTGGGGCTGTCGTCATGTGGATTTCAGCTGGTACATAGCTGTTTGGGGTTACAGGTGCTAGCTAGAGCTGAGGAAGAAGAGCGCATTCTGCGTCTAGTCTTTTCTCTCCTGGTAGTCTATTGTTATCGGACAAATGGCTGGGAAGAGATGAAGTTAGAAATCTCTTGAGCATTCATTATTTTTGATGAGATGACAACTACCCCAGTTCCTTGTTCTCACTATTCATGCTGTTTCCTGTTATTTTTTGAAAACATTTTTTTTTTTTTTTTTTTGCGTGTTAAGTATATGATACAGTGCGAACTTTTTTTTTATATCACTAGTTACCAGGCTTTGGATAATCAGATGTGCGTATACAGGACTAAAACATTCAATTGTATTTTCTACTATAACGAGTCATCTAAAAATGGTGCCGTTTTACTTATGCAATTTTTAACCACGCTTACATTTTCCTAATGAATTATTTATAAAAATTGTCAAAAATTAAAGAGAAAGCCATAAGACGCTCTTTTCTATACAAGATTGTTCTTAATGACAAGAAAAATTCTCCTGCTAATCAGTGTTTAGACGTGTGGGATATTGCTGGAAAACTGTTGCAGTGTCTCTTTAGCAAATGCTTTGTGCTGCTACATACAAAGTAACTATTTATCTAAAAATAACACTTTCATTGTTCCTCCCCCCCTAAACCCATTAATAGGTACTTTAGTATCATGCGAGTTTTCATAGTTTAATCCCTTTTCAAAAGCTTTTCAGAATAAAAGCTCTAAATGGTCCTCAGTATTAATTTGATGTGACTTCTGTACAATATGGTTTGAAACTCTCAGAAGCACATTTTTACAGCTTACCCCTTTTCACTAGATCAGTGTGTGGAAAATACCAGCTAAATGTTTCATGGAGTCTGTGCTGCAAGCCTTTTTTGTTGTCTTGCAGATGCTATAGCCTTCTAGTAATTTTTATTTAGCACCATCATTATTAGAAAATACTTAAGCCAGATCAAAATTTCTACATAGATTATTGCTCATTGAATTTAAAATTTAGGAAATGCCCCTTAAAAGATAATTTTTTAAACATTTTCACCTGTCTCTTGAATTTCATTTGTTGAGAATTTACCTTCAACAGCAATCTGCATAATAAATGGTGATTGCATTTAATGTAGTCTGCTTTTGTAGTCAGTCAGATCTTTCCTTGAATTTAGACAGGAATATCTGACTATAGGGTTTTGGACTCCCATAAATACATTTTTAAAATGCTCAGCTCTCAGTGAAATATTAATATGATGTGTCTGATGAAAGTAACAAGAAATAATTTAAAACTTGTTCTGTCAATCTCTATCAAAATGGGAAAGTATTTTCAGTTTGGATTGCAGTGGGCAGGCACAGTGACTGATCAAATAAAATTCCTGACTATACAATTTTTTTCATAATGTATGCCTCCTGTGGTGATTTTGTTTCCTTAAAACCACTGCCTAATTTTGGAATAAGAAAGTTCAAATAGTAACAAGTAGGGTGTGGGCATGTATTTTGCTTAGCTTTGGGTTTTTTGTTTTTTTTTTTCTTTTGTCACCTCATCTCTTAAGGCTTTTGCATAAATTAGTATCATGAATTAAGTCAATGTGAATTGTATGATAAAAGCTTGTTTGGAGATATTTGGGCTGTTCTGAGCTCTGGATAGCCAAGAGGATCAGGATAATATGAGATTTCAAATGCCACAGATTTTGGTTCTTTATTTCTTGGTTTCTTTAGTTCAAGGAGAAACCAGTCACTTGAGTATAGAAACATTTATTCCAAGTGCTGTAGGTAATGCCTAGGTAAAAGAAAGTGTCAAAAGATAGTTTAATATTACAGAAAACTTCCATCACTGATTTATATGTTGTCTTCCTGACTGACCATTATGTGTATCTGTTCAGCACATACCAGTTTATTGTTTTCTTAACTTAGTTATCTTCAGAATGGTAGTTAATTTAATAATTTTAGCATCCTGTCTGAAAATATGTTCTTTACAAAATTTTAACAAACTCAAATGAAGAATCATAGTGATTATGAAATAATTACATTAATATGAAACCTATTTTATAGTCTGATATTTTATGCTTGACAGGCTGAAAAGTGCTTTATTCATTCTTCAAAATGAAACTAGTGAACACCTTCATCTCTGCTGAGTAAAAGTCCTGTTTGGCTTCCTCGTACATCCTTTTATTATAGTTTTTCTTATATGCTCTGGAGCATAAGTGGAATGCAGGGAAAAGGAAAAGATTTCAAAGCTACAATGACAGAATTCACAGGTTGAAGGAAAAGTGGGCTTATGATTGGTGAACATTACAGTTGTTAGTTCCTATTTATCTTCCAGAAAACACAATGATAGGAAAAAAATTATTAATTTCATTACTTCAGTAGGGTGTTTTACAAATGTACATAGGGACACTTTTATGTAAAGAAGGTACAACCTTTGAACTCTTGGGAAGTTAGCAGAGAAGGCCTTAATATCACAAACCTTCAACCCTCTCTACCAGGATTTATATAGCTGTAAGAGAAAAGACAACACCATGATTTATGCATCCATGTAAGTTTCCAGGAGATCACCCAGTCACCATTTCATGCCAGTGTCACAGAGATCTGAAGATGTGAATGGTAATCAGGCTGTTCAAGCAAAGCCTAAAAATGTCTGTCAGGTTGGAATTTAGATAAACAGGCTTAGAACTTACATAAAGTCAAGAATTAAATATTTCTTCCTTTACAATAAGTCTGTATTCCATAAATTCAAAAAAGCAATGAAGCTTTAAGGGCTTCTAATCTTAACTTTGAGTTTTTCTGTATTGGTGTGTACATTTTAACTGCTATTCAGTGTTATAAAAATCTTTTTCTCATTTTAAAAATTAAATTTTTTTCTGTTTCTGTGTTGGTGCAAAACATAATGTCTATCATATCTATCTATATTGAAATATGAAGTTATTTTTCTTGTAACAGACTCACCAAATACATCATTTGTTTTGTTTTTCCTTCTTACTTCTAATGTATAAAACTGGCTACTAAACCTAGTTTTACTGTAAAAGTTATTTCATTAGTTTGTTAGTTGATTAGTTAGTTAACCAGAGCGGTGTCAGAAGCCAGCTTTATTCCTTTTAGAAGTGCTATCTACACTTTTTGTGTACAATGAATTTAGTTCTATTGAAAGATGCTGGATTGACAGCCCTGAAGACCGAAGTCCTTTATTTATGCATGAGCAGCAGCAGTTCTGCCTTTCCCACACTGCCCTCCTGATATGCTTCACCCATGACCTGAGGGATCCCCCTTAAGGGTGACAGCTTTGTAGCTTTCACACCCATTCACTCTCCAGTCCTTGCTGAGAGTGCCAACAGGAATGCCAGGCTGTGGTGCCCTTTTGCTGTGAGCATTTGATAATTGCCTTCCAGGTTGCAGTGGACATCTCATTTTCCATAGATTATTGAAGAGCAGTCCAAGGGTGACAAATCTCAGGCTCTTTGGTGTGATGGCAAAGTAGAGGTCTTTCAAAAGGTAATTAAAGGCAAGACCAGGATTTGGTTCAACTATTGCATGTAGGCCAGTAAATTAAAGTTAAGGTCTATAGTCCATTACCGATTTCCTGAGTGAACTAGTCCTCTAGGACTTTTACAGCACAACTAATATTTTTCAGACCCTCTTTTATTCACTGAAAAGAAAGAATGCTTTCTGCAAGCACAGGTCACAAATAGCTCAATTTTCTTCTGGCTTACAAATGCAAAGCATAACTAATTTGATAGTGGACTGTACAAAGTTTAATTTGACTCAAAGGCCTTGTGGTTTAAATGAGTATGTTTCTGATCTCATTTATGGTAAACTAATTTTAAATTCCATTTGGGTTACGCTAGATATGCATGTGTACCTAAGCACATGATTTGGTTCCCTGAGTGTCTTATGTACTGGATGTAGGTCATTAGTCCTTCCTGAGACATCTGAGACATAGGATACAAATGTATATGTACAATTATAATGATAAGATGGTCTAGTGCTAGCAGAAACTCTTATACTTTTTGCCCCGTAATAAACGTATTTCTCACGTTTTGCATCTGCAATGCATTTATTTTGGAAATATGTGCATCTGAGCTGCAATTCAGTTGACCACTTTTGCATGTATTTTGAGAAAAATGTACCAGGAATTTGATTATATATTGCTAGTTATTTCAGAAAGTAACACATACGTGTTAAAAAAATAAAATAAAACAGCATTAGAAAAAGAAGAAAAGAAAAAGAGTAACTGTTGACTTCTGTATTTTGGAGTATGAGAACCTACATTGTATACACACCAATACATGCAAAGCCCTCATCATATTGCTAAAGGTTATCCATGGCACTTGGGGGGAAAAAAGCTTCAATTTCAGCCTGATTAACTCATACTGTCAAAATTATTGTGTTCTTAACAACCTCTTTTTAAAACAAGACAAAGTTTAAAATAAATTTTTTTTAAATAGTTTAATTTGAATTTGGAAAATATTTTAACGCATTTTAAATAATTTAAAACAGCAATCAATCTATTTATGAAAAAGTCATTCAGCTAGAAAAAAAGTAAATTAAAAAAAACAAAGTCGAAGTAATTATCTCAAGGGTTGTAAGCTCCTGAAAAACACATTTCATTTGAGAGCATCACTTCATAAAGTTGTTTATAATGCTGAATTATTTTTGAAAAAATATATAATGATAAAATAGTAATGAAATTAAATGGCAGTATTATAGTGATCATAAGTTATTTTTCTCTACCATGTTCTCATTGATAAAAACTGGGGAGATATCTAGGGGGAAAAAAATATTCTCCTCAGTTTCTGGACTCTGCATTGCAGGAAGGCAACAAATGAGAAAAAAAGTAGATTTTAATTTTATATCAAAGAAACCCTTGAGGTGGAAAGTTAGGGAAAGCTGCATTGGTTTGTAGCACACAAAATGTCGCTTGAATTTTGCTGCTCAGTAGTTTGATATACTCATTTGCTGATGCGAAATGACGACGGCTTAGAAAGCAGGGTTTTGTTTTTTAGCTGTCTGCAGACCTAGTGGGGCCTTACAGAACCCAGTCAGCAGGTCATTAACTCTGGAGAAAACAGCTTGCATTAATATGCTCTAATCCGGTATAATTAGTCAAATTACTGCACGCCGACCGGCTTGTCATGTGTTGTCAGATTTGGCATGCAGGCAGGATCGCCAGGGTCCCTCTGGAATGCCACCCTGGATCAGGGAGAAGGACTCGTTTGTAGTAGTGGATTTCTTGATGAGGAAAGCAAATGGAATCAGCAGCCATGGTCTTACAGAAAAGAATGGAAAAGAAGGGGAAAAAAAAAACCCCGGCAATAAAAAAAAACTGATTTGTTATAATTTTGTTGAGAAATAGAGAATTCGTGTCATGGGAACCATTTATGTTTGAAACCCGCTGGTAGAAATAGGAGCCGTTCGGTTGCCTCTTATAACTTCTATGTATCTAACAAAACTGGAGATTCACTGTACTATATAAGATTAGCATTCATAAAAAGATTTAAAATAAATAATTACAAGAGGATTAGCTACAAATTACCTACCACACTGTGACACAGATTACTGAACTGCCAGCGTGTGTGGGTGCTAGTGTGCTTATGTGTGTGCTCGTGCGTGTGCATGTGCTCCTTTTTCCAGTAGGGGAGGAGGTTATTAAACTATAAAAGGGCCATATTAGCATAAATTTACAAGAGCTCTTGTTCTGGCGGCATGATAAAAACCTGTGTTACCTTTGCATTAACACTGAATTGCTTGTTGTGCTTTTGGCAATGACAGATAAGTCAGTGTAATTCCCCATCGCAACGGAAATGATGCTCCAGATTCCAAACGCATCCTGAAGATGTCACTGACAATAATCTTCAAAGAACGGCCAGTGAAAGTGGGCTGTATGTTTGCAGGATGATATACTGCAAATGACAGGAAGAATTATGTGAGTGAAGACGAATCTGTAACATATTATTAAGCAATTTCACGAGAATAACAGGGATAAAAGGATAATGGATGAGGGTGTCATTATTACCTTCATGTAGAGGGAAAGCAAAAGCAAAGGTAGAGAGACAAGATTAATTGAGGAAGGGTGAAGCATTCATTGCTCATCAGCTCTTTTGTACTCTCTGCTCCTGAAATTCCAGACAAAAAAAAAAATTGCTCAGGGCTGCATTTTAATGCAGCTGGCAAGACAGAGCTGAAAACTGACAGGGCACTTTTTAGTCACCTCCCTGCTTCCATAAACACACAACGGCTATTACTCCTGGAGTCTTCCTGTGATCAGAGCAGTAAACTGGTGGGATGATCTTTTTTTTTTTTTTTTTTTTTTTTTAATCACAGCTACTGCTTTTAATTGTGCTTCTGAGCTCAGCAGTTTTATCTGTCGATGGTGTGGAACTGAACAGGTCGTTCCCTACACATTGTTTGCATTGCACAGTTGCAAATGGAAGCAGACTGTACATAATAGATGTCAGCAGAGGGGCTTCTTCTAAGCACAAAGGCAAGCTGGGGTGTCCTGTGACATTAGTGACAACATAGTCAAGGCATCGAGGTTTTTACAGGTTTTAATATACAAGGTGAAGAAACAGGAAGTCACTTGGCAATTGGGCAGTCCAGCCCTGCAGTGTTAAGTCAAGTATAATTCCTATTGAAGTCAAGATTTGCTTACTCAGAGAGCTATCACTGGGTCAATAATTTCAATTACCATCCTTATTTTCTATATATTCTCCATGTAGCAGCTGATTTCAGCAGCAGAATATAACTGATTCTGTAGCAGCAGAATACAGTTTTTAAAACATGCCATTTGCTTTTCAAAATCTTAATATAAAACTACAGTTTTAAAAGCCACTATAATATTATATAGATAGAGAATATTTTCACCTGTTAATGACATTATCTCTAGGTGAAATTAATTTTAAAAAGGAATTTCAGAGACCTGAATAATTAAGAGCACATAGCTATTTATATTCTGATTATGGATTCTGAGGTTTAAGCCTTCAAAGAGCAAAGTATTGAGCTTCCTTAATTTTCTTTTCTGTGTTTATTTAAGAATAGTGAATTGAAGTAAGCGGATGTTGTTTGTTTTATTTTTCTTAAGTGATTAAAATTATTTCAAAGTTTTAACACCAAAAGCAAAGGAAATAAATTAATTTCTCATCTGCTCTCTGTTAGGGACCTTTTTGGTGTAAGAGAGACAGTGGAAAACCTCCAGTTTAATAAGAAAGAAAAAAAGGGGGGGGAATATGCCTCGATTGATTGCTGTTTCTTGAAATAAAAAAGTCTTTTGATTTCATAAAGTTGTATGTTCCTTAGACTGAACTATTCCCGTACAGTAAAGGGCATATACAGGATTTTAAATAGAATAGCTAAGGTCAACAACACAGGTCTCCTCACTGGCAGAGTATGGAGCTGAGATAGTGTGGGAGAAAGATTTTTTTCTGCTACCTTTTGTGTGATGGGCTAGGTTGGGAGGGGGCTGCACTGAGCTATAGTACATTTATCTATCATTGATAAATATGTGTGTGAAAAGTGTAGATAGCAGTTTTGGTCAGCGTTATGCTTTGGTATATTAGCACAAAAACATGAGAAGGTTGTTTCAGCAGTGTGAATGTTGTGCTGCCCAGGAATTAAATGATGCTGTAAGGAGCCTCACAGGAGCATAGGACTATTCTGGTTCATTACAAAGATTTTTTCCTTAATGTGCAGGATCTCAAGCATTGACCTAGCACACTATTGTAATAACCTGATTGAACAATGTAACTTGGAAACTGGCTCATCCCACATGCAGAAGACATTTCTGTGCTTGATAGGTTAGATCACATTCCTTTTTGTGTATTTTACTTTTGTGTATTTTAGTGTATAGTACAATTACTATATAGAAAAGTCTAAAATGACTGCTATTATGAATAAATAAATATCAATAGATGATCAGTGATAAAATAATCCTTGTGAATTTTCCTATTTATGTTCAATGGAGTTGTTGCTAATACAAATTCAGACTGCATAATATATCTGACTGGAGATATCAATTTCAGTCTTTTATCTTATATTTTAAATTTAAAGTTAAATATGTATTCAATATGTAATCAGACTACAGTGGGAGTGGCTAGACAGCTTAACATCAGTGAGGTCTTTTCCCAAAGCACATAGTAAATTTGTAGCTCTATAGGAAGATGCAAAGATTCTGCTCCTAGCTCCCACCTCTCTTGTCCTGAGGAAGAGAGAGTTGGTCCATGCCCTAATTTTCACTTAGTTTGGCCTATTCTGTTCCAGTATTCAGCAGTGTAATGTCTTGCAAAAAACTCCTGGAAAACTGACCAAGAATCATGGATAAAGTGGGAATCTAGTTGTATTCCTCTTGTCCCATCACTGCTTGGTGTAATGTTTGTTTAACTTTATTGAGCCTGTGTGTTATAAAGGAGAAGGAGGTAGAGAGTGAGAGCACTTGGCCTCCAGAGATTTTAATTTGCTATGACAAGCAATGCTCAAAAGAGCGCAGCAGAATTCTTCATGATTCTGTATTTAAACAAAGCCATGAAGAATTGTATTTAGCTTTGCAGGCAAAATGCAAACAAAAACAAATTTGCATATTTTTTTCTCTCTATTGTTTCACCTACCAGTGTTTTGAAAATCCTGTACACCTCAATTTTACCATGTCATCATGTGGCATATGCCTCAGGTGGCTTAGAGCTACTGGGGACTTCATGCAACCAGGAAAGAATCCAGTTTAACAATGAGATTCTTAGATGAGTTTGCTTGACTCATCATTATAAAAGAAATCTCATTCTTTTGTTCACAAATTGTTCATACATCGGCTGAACTAAGCAGGGTGGAACCCACTGTCTTTATGGAAAGTTTTGGACAAGTATCTGAACTGATGTGTTCATACTAAACAGAAGATTAATTGCCCAGGGAATTCCCTTGTGCAGGGAGCCAGAGGGATGTTTTGACAAGACATCGTCATGCCTTCATTGGACAGCATCAACCCTTTTCAGAAATACACCTTTCTCTGTATTTACAGAATGCAGGGATACTGAAAAAGATCAGAATATTATGGTTGTCTTTAGTCAATTTCTTTTATTGCTTAATCATTTGAAGAGAGGGATTTGTTCACTTTCTCTCTCCTTCTTTCATTTTGTTTAGTCCTGCTCCCCCCCACTTTTTAATTATGTTTCTTCAATCAGAGTCTCATTTAATCCAGAGCTGCTGAAATCAGTGGAAGGATGTGGAGCAACTTCAGTGGGTTTTGTATAAGATGCAGTCTTATAAAATCAAGCAGCTCTGCAATTATCAGCAAACCTTTTGCAGTTCAATGTCCATGAAAACTCTTGGATGCTCAGTGGGTTCTGGATGTAGTACTATCCTCATTGAACAGGGTCATTTATCATTGAAGAAAATTCAGACAGTTAAAGAATACAAGTTCCATCTAACTTGAATGGTGCTACTATTATGTTATTACTTGTACTACCAGGAGTTTTGTTGAGATATATAATGTTTCAGTTCAATATTTTAATTTCCCACTCCTTGCCCTCTAGTGGACAAGGGAGCGCATTATTGTCAGATCCCGACACATCTGGGACAGTAATTGCCCATAAGCAGGTTTTTCTTATTTAAAAAAAGTGGTGTTTTCAAGTAAAATATATTTTGGGTTGTTTTACTCTCCAGTTGGGGTCTATTTAGTTTGTTTGTACTGAGGTGGGAAAATATTACTTCCTGGTGTTATTCGCTGAATGCTTCAACAAAATTGGAAAAGCTTTAGGAGTATTTTGCTCAGTCTCATAAATAAACATTTCAGCAGGATCAGACAGACTCTTCCCATATTCTAAATTTTTAACAATAAATTTGAAAAGTCATTTTTGTGGATTCATTCCACTATAAATGGCAAAAAGTATTTGAAGTGTTTGGGTTTTTATAGAACTAGTTGACATTGTCCATTGTGAAAAAATTATAGTTTTTCATAAATATTAAAAATACCCAAAGTTTTCCTGCTGGCAGTGAAAGCTGTGCCAATAACAACCAATTGATTTTTAAAAAGCTCTTCCAAGAATAATGCTTTCACTAGATTTTTTAAAAAAATACAGCTTGACTCCTTATTCTCTATGGTAAATATACTATGAGGTAATGATGCAGGGGACTTATGTCAATGTTTTACAATTGCATTGGAAGGTTGGAATGGCCAAAGGGAAGGTAACTGATTCCATTCACTGAGGCATTTCACAAATTATTGTGGCCTTGTTTTGTTTATGTTTCAGAATCTTTTAAATGAATCATACCATGGGCACTTAAGGATAATTGGTTAATACCAAGCAGGAGAAATACATGTATTATTTGTCCTCCTGAAGCAAAAAGACTTTTCTTCTCAGCGGTTCCTTATACATAGGGGAAATTTTCATGGAACACCAAGTAAGGTCACTCTACAGGTTCCTGATAGTGGGCACCTGTGTGTCAAAGCAAGTTTAGACTTTCTGAATTACTTCCAGATTCTACTTCAAACTTCCAAAGGTACAGCTGTTAAGAGCACTCAGCATTTTTGAAAACAAATCAAAAAGCAGCATTAATATTTATAGTATCTTATGCGTCTTACTTAGATACTGCTTCTGGAATGACAATATAAAAAATTCTCATGTATTTTCTGTAGTGTTAAATTTTAAAATTATTTCCAGTAATTTGTGTAAAATGGATTGCTCTTTCAGCAATGCTGACACAGCTTATTCCATTAATTTGGTGGAATTGCATAAAAATAAATGTAGGAAAAAAACACTTCCAGTGCAGGCTTCCTCTCTGTAATTCTGCTATATCTTCATTTTTCCTAATGATTTTTGGCAGAAGAGGAAGGCAAGTGATTGTGGAAATGTTACATTGCTCAACATTTTGGGAATGTGTCCTCAGCCTTGTCTTTGCTTCCTGCTCTACCTTCAAAGGAGAAACACATTTTTTAGCTAACATTTGAGAGTAGAAAATGGAAAAATTTGAAATACATAGAGGAAATAATGCTTTTTCAGGTGGATTGTATGGTTTTGGCATGTACAAAAATGCTCTGCTACTACTACATTCAAAGAGGATATATAGATTTAAATTACTTTTGTGTGCTTGACAGAGATAGCTAGAAGTGAATATAACATTATCATAAGATGTGGTGATTAACATTAACTTTGGATAGAAGAATGTTGGATGCTTATAATGATAGAAAAAAGGTTAATATTTTAAAGTGAGGCTAAAGGTTGACAGGAGAAAAATTGAGTTAGTTTGCGAAAAAGAAATTTGTTTCTTTAAGTGAAAATTGGGGTCAAGAGGCCAGAACTCTCTGCTTCAACATGAATGAAATAAATTAAATAATACCACCATAAAGCAGCAGTGTATAAGCTAATGATTAAATGGTACATTGTAGTTTTTAGAAACATGCTGTCTATGAGGGAAAAATCTGTAGGAATGCTCTTTCAAATCAGCTGGTTTGTTTTGTTTATTTGTTTCCATTGTTTTATAATGGAACATCTTTTTTTCAGTTGGATGGTTTAAAATTTATTCAGTACCTTTAATTTTTAACAAAGGCATGCTCATTTTCAGAGAACATTAGTTTTGATAATTTCATTCCATCTAGCAGAAATTTCTGGCATTTCATATGGATGTAGCACTTCATGGCCCAACTGGTGTGAGAGATTAGATGATATTTTGCCATCCCAAATCAACAAGAGTTTACTGTTTCTTTATTCCCTGTATATGTGAATAAAGATAAGACATAACATCAAGGTGTAACTAGTCACACACCAAAATATACCAAATATAGGAGATAGATAGGAAATCAATCAGTGTCATTTTCCTTCATGTCAATATATGCCTTTGACAGGCAGATCTGTGCAGCTAGTTTACTGTCATCATGTCTAGAATGGCTTACCATTCTTTCTGTAATAAAAGGCATATTTTTTTCCATTCTCTTTTACAAGTTAATAAAAATAAAATTACTAAAACTAAAAATTCCTGCACGTGTTATTTCCTGCTCTGTGAAGGATTTTTCCTGCTTAGGTAACTATGTATCAAAATACTAACAGTTTTCCTGGCAGCACTTGCTTTTACTGTCACACTTTTCAGGTTTTTTAAGAGGCATAGGGGATTGTAGGTTTAATTATATTTACATTTATACCTATGCTCCTTGCAGAAGTGCATTTATATCTAGACTGGTCACAGGTGATATTTCTATTTGTGTGTATGCTGCACCCTCTTCTGTGAGACTTTTTTCTCTCAAGTCTGCAGATTAATTATGAATAATGGTCAGCTGTGCTATATATCTTCTTGCATGAGTTTGTGGATTGAGCCCCTAATGGGGTGTTTTAGGCTTTTCTGGATGGTTGAGAATCACCACTTCTCCCTGGCATTGTCAGTGGCATCTGCATCTGGCATCAACTTATTTTTTCTTTGTATCAGCTTTAGCTGTAGTCTTTAAATGGCGAAAGAGATTACTTTTTTTTTTCCAGGAATGTAAGGTGATTCTTAGTTGAATACCTAATACCTCAAAATGGAAAAAAAAGTCTTATTAATGCTCAGGTTAAAAAAAAAAGTTAATGAATCTTCCTGATTTGGCCATCTCATTCATAGAGAAACACCAGGGTTGCTGTGCCTTCAGTCAGTATATATTTGGCAGCTGAATCTAGATATTACCCTTCCGTCTGGGGTCATAGTTTGTCTTAAAAGAGTTATGTATGAATTTTCTCTAAATTGTAGCAGAGGGTCATGAATTAGTGTCTAAATGTAGGCTTGACAAGATTATTATAGTCTGTATTTCATGCCAGAAACAAAGATGAATAGAGATAGCAAGCTTTTAAACAGACTTTCTGACATCTATAATGTCAGCAGAGAGTGAATGAATGGCAGGATGTAATAACAAATCTTCATTTTTTATTATTTTATAGGGATTAGATGGACCTACGCTCATTCCTAATTTCTTCCTAAAGTAATTACTAAGTACTACATGAATCACTCATTTTCCATTCTAGTTCACTTTCAAATAATGCAAATTGTTTGCTAAGATATGCATACACTAAGACACATAGACCAAAAGATAAATATACTATGATTTATATTTAGGAGTAGATAGGATACATGTAGTTAATACTTTTCATTTTCATTTTAGCTGATGTTTATTTTTGTAGTAAATTATTGTCTAGACCTAATAATTTTTTTAATGCCTTTTGGGGGAAGTACTTTTCCAAGTTATTTAAATAATAATTTTCAGCCTTTCTTACAATGGATTTACTGATTATTAGATTTCTGGAGCAGAGATCTATGTTAGCAGTTTTTGATTATTAAATTTCTGGAGCGGAAATCTTTGTTGGCAAATTTTGAATGAGAAAGATAGGATGCCTACCAGTACATTACTGCCTGTTCATTATAGACCTTTTAAAGATACATGTTTGCGGTTTTCCTTTTTTGTCTATTCACAGTCTGTGTGCAAATAGGAGAGAACCAACTGTGTTGAGGCCAAGGGCTCTAATACTTTTGTTTAATTTTTTATTCTTATTTATGAATATTCATTCCCATTTCAGGAGTAAAAATAGTCTTACCATTTGTACTTTGTCAGTTTTTTGCCCAAATGAAAATACAAACCATGGAGTGATGTCTATGAAGAGATATAATTTCACAACAGCCCAGCTGTTTTGAAATAATAAAAACACATACCATAATTTACGCATTTTCTCAAATATAGCTCCACCAATGGTTGCCGATAGATTTATGTCTATATTGATGTTGGAAAAGAGTGAATAAATGTAGCAAAAACATATCCAGGTGCCACAAATACCATCTCATTTTTACTCTTTTTGTAACTGCTGGTGCTAATGTCTGTGTTGATCTTTGTGTTAAAGACAGAAACAGTTCCACTAAAGGAAACCAGCAAGCAGTGCTAGCAGCTTTAAAAAGTGTTCCCTGCACTCAATCCCTTTCCCTGTGCCAAAATACGTTTGTAATTAAAAACAAAAAACATTGTTTTTATCCTATTTTGTTTTTTCTTTCTTTTATTTTTTTCCCCCCTTTTTCTTTTTCCTTGAGCCCATCCTGTCAGGCTGCAAGCGTGAAAGTTATTTTCTGGTGGTGTGATTAGATTGGGGCTGAACTCTCCAGCTGGCAGGCCTGTCTGTGACTGGCGGCGGCCTGTCCCCAGTGCTTGTCATCTCCTGACATGCCTGACAGGATGGGGACAGCAGCCCCAGACAGGTTCATTAGATGGTGTTTTCTACAGCTGGGCTAAAAATAAAAAAAAAAGAAAAAAAGAAAAAAATAAAGTGGGGAAAAAAAATAAAAAGGCCATGCTTTGTCAAGGCCCAAGCTGTGGGGGCCCTTCTTGTTGGTTTAAACCAAGGCCTTGTTTTGACAAATTCTGATCTGTGTGGTTTTTAGATTTTCTGACACATTTTTGTTTTCTTCCCCTTTGGCCTGCGCTCTTTGTACTCTGCCTTGTTGCTGCTTCAAAATCCTAACGCTGCCTTCCCGGGAGAGCAGGAGAATGCTTGTGGAGGGCTTGGAAGAAAAATAGAGCACTACAGTGAAACAGCAATAAGTGTTCATTTCCATGGTGATCAGCCCAATGGCACAAAAAACAACCTTGGGACTCTCAATAAGCCAATTACAAGAAAGGTTAAGGGGTTTATAGTGCCAGAAACATGCCATCTACATGAGAAAATAGTATCATTACCAGCAATCTATGCTGTTAAATACATTGCTGTCTGGTGCTGCCAGAAACATAAGCTGTTTATGTTATTTTGGGAGTTTTGGAAGCTGCTAGTGTTTTCCAATGGTATTGTCAGGCTTTGGTGCAGTACATCAAAAATCTACATGGTTAGATTATGAAACAGTTAAAACCAGTAATGATCTGAAAGCATTACACATATTGGATGTCACAGTGTTAACCGGATGGGTTCAGATTATGAATTTCCTACAGATCTTTATCAGATTTTCACTTTAGATTTTTATCATAAAGACAAAGGATGTGTACATCATGTATAATTTAAGAATCTTCTATAAAATTTTTGAATATAAAAAGATAATACCTTGGGGTTTTTTTCTACTGTAGTTATAAAATGCAATTTGATGTCTTAAATTTATGAATTAGTGGCTGTAGATTGACTCCAGGGTTATCTGCTGTTTTTCTTTGGCGTGTCATTTAATTCTGGATATTTTATGTAGCTACAACATGCTGGAATGTAAAACACTACTAGCTCCTGGGGGAAAAAAAGAAAATATTTACTATTTTGCTTACTTTGCCCTTCTCCTTAGGAATGAGGAGAGCATTACAGCCTTTCTGATTTTTTGCATTTAGCTGCTTGCAGTGTGAGCACTGCGGTTGCAAACCAAGCCCTTCATTCACAGAAATCCTACCACTTACCTTTCCTTTGTATTGTTAGTTACTCCTGCTTTAGTTCATGGTCTCTATGACAACTGTTTAAATTGGGATGGGCAACTGTCATCTGGAGTATTACTGAAAGAAAAGTGTTAGTGAACACACAGTTCCATAGATAGAGCATTTCAATATAATCCAATTTTAATTGAGCTCCAGAGACTTTGATGTGCTGCCGAAGGTTGGGAGAGAGCTATTCCAGGGAGAAATTAAAGCAGCCCGGCAAGGCTTCACTACTTCAGACTGTCACCATTTTAAATAAGCATTAGCATCAGACTTAACCTTCCCTTATGAAAGATCTCACTTTTTTCCCCCTAGGTTTTTTTTTTTTCCTCCTTCAGTATATATAAAGGCAAAGACACTTTCATCTTTTTATATACATTTCTATATTCCCTTGATTAAGTTTGAAAAGCATGTACTGGACCTGAGATGCATCTGAGGCTGTCTATTGGACCTTGTATTACAGTTCATAGAAAGAAGTCAAAGCAGAGTGGGGATTATTTTGCAACAGTCAAATGGCATGTGTTGGATTTTCTCTCTAAGACTGCTCTCTAAGAGTCCTCTCTAAGAGTAACTCGTTATTATACTACAAAGTTGAGTGGGGACTTATTTTAGCTTGTTTTCATCATTAATTCCCTTTAATGTAAACAAAGAAAAGAAAATATTTAATTGTACATTCTCTGACTGAGAAAATGAGGGTCCTTCTGTAGCTGACTTTGTGTCCATTGTCTGAGTTTTTTTGTGGTGGTTGTATGGTTTGTTTCACGCATAACAGGCAAAAATAGTCACATAACAGTTAGAATAACTATAATTTTTCAGACTTTGTTTTTGCACAGTGAGGGGATGAGAAGGTGACTGTAAACTTCTGAACTGTTAAATTAAAATGTTTGCTTCATTTAATTGAACTGTTACAATCTTTCTGTTCCATATTATTTTTCTCTTACAAATGTATATACATATTAAAAAATTCCAAAAAGAAGGAAATTCATAATAATATGGTAAAACTGAGGATCACTGTGTATTTTCCAATATATTAATTTACATGAGACAACATTTCATGTTCAAGAGCTAAGACACTTTTTTACATGACTAATTTTCCTGGCTTTGAATTCACCCTTCCCTGGACTCTATTTTTTTTTTTTAATTTCTCTTTATATCTGATTTCCTTGGCTTTCAGTGAAAATGAAGCAAATTGGTGAGATGCTCAGATCACTTCCTGGACAATCTCAGTACTCTCAGCTTCTGCTTCAAGCAGTGGCATTTGGCATACTCAGTTGCAAGGAAAGGGTGCATCTTGGGAAATTGAGTCTATTAAAGATAGATTGTTAAATAGGGTGCTTGTATTCTTTAAAAGAAATGTGATATACGTTAAATCCAGACTTACTGGCAGTAGAAATAGAACCAATCACAATACAGGCAGTATTCTGTCTATACAAGTTGATAGTGTTTATTTTCTTCTAAACTTATTAGCCTGTTGCCCACAGGAAAGAAAAAAAAAAGGTAAGAATCTAGTTTAATAGGAAAATTTGAATAGCTGGCAGTTGTAACCAGTTAAAAAATGTAAATATCTAATCTCTTTCTGAAGCTTGAGTTGAATCTCATTTTATTATTTTTAATTAAATGAAAGTTAAGAAGCAATTAATTGAGGCTATATGAGAGAACCCTTTTTGACTGAGATTGGCTCACTTTTTCATTGTCGCATAGTACCCAGAAGTCCATAAAATTTAAATACCTTCTGTGTCGGAGCAGCTTGTAGTGGATAAAAACTGAGGCACATTCATACAAAGTACCTCTACATGCTGACAGGTGTTGCAGTAATTTCATACTGGGAACCTGGAGCTCACCACAGGAAAGCCTGTGAGTATGCCCAAATTTATGACATGCAGGTTTGCATTCCACTTGGCTAGAAATCCAAAGAGGAGGGAACTGTATATCAAATCTGCTTTGTGCAGACATTGTAAGGCTAAATGTGTTCCCCAGAATCCATTTTTAGTAGCCATCTGAGTAGTTATTTTTATTATTTTCCTAGTTTTCATGAAGATTTTTTTTGTGTAGAATTAGACCCCACCAAATATTTTAATTATCTACAAATTTGACATTTAAATAATTGAAATTAAAAAAGTTGATGGTTAGCTATGGGAAAAGAGACATAGAATCTACAGAATGCACATACAAAATAAAAGTGTCAATCTGGCTCAAATTATTGAAATAAATATAAAAATCATTTATGGAGTTTATATACACAGCTTACATTTGGTATATGTCAATATTTGTAGGTTTTATATATTCTGTGGAGTTATTTACCAGTGCTTAGTTACGGTATCTGATAAAAATATGTTCTCTAAAGCAAGTATGAAATACATAAATACTTTTTCTGTATAAAGTGTAAACTAATTAAATTAGTATTGAGTAACTCTAGGCAGTTTGCAAACACTCCAAGGTAAAATTCTCAGAAGAAACTTTGCTATTCTTTCCTTGCATAGACTTAGTAATATTAGTTAACATTCTGTAGATAATGTTGCTATTGGAGCTGTGGATTAGGTTTTTCCCAGTGCTATAATTTCGTGTCTTTTCCAGAAGTGCAAAACAAACTCATCTTAAGCACTTTTTAGTTGGATAAATAAAGGATCAGTTGGTATTGCAATATATTAAGAAGAGGAAGATACTTTGATGTATGTTCACCATTATTCACAGGCTGCATAATTGTACTTTGGGGGCCTTAGAAGTTGACATAAGATAAAGTAGCCCTGAATCTGCTCTGAATTCAGACTCCAAGCAAACTGATTTCCAGGAGTCACTGGTACTCCATACCCAACCCTTCATGGTGCAGCTGTGTCCAGATACAATCCTGTGCCATGTGCATCTGATCCCAGGCTGGACCAGACCCACTATGGTCCCTTCCAACCTCATTGATTCTGTGATTCTTTGAGCTGTAGAACTTTGAAATTGTTGAGGATTTTGCTTGACTTTTACAAACTGTATTGCAGAAATTTTGGGGATTGTCAGGATGTTGTATATAGTACAACATATATCGCTGAAAAAACTATAATTTTTTGCATATAAAAATTAATTTTAAATCTATTGCTAAAATTTCAGGAGTAGAATGTGCTCTGATTATATTCCTAAATATTGGGACTAATGAAAAAGCTTTTTTATATGAAGATGAAAACAAAATAACACTAACTTTTGATCAATCTCATATAGGAGGAGATAATAGGAACATAAAAAAATTAAGCCTGGTAGTAGAATAAAATTTTATTCTATTGACTTGTATAGATCTTAAATCATGTGCATTCTACACTGAATAAATTAGATGTGAAACTGTTAAAATACAAGATGCTTCCATATATCTCCTGTATGACATTAGGTTCATGTCTATAAAAAGAGGGACATGCAACTGTCTTTCCACCTTCATTTGGTAGGAAATGGGTAATGTTTAACAAAACTCAACATTTACATGTTTCCTAAGACCAGTCGTAAGGCCTTCAGTTATTATAATGTTAAGAATTTGTGATATGGTACATTTGAGTATTTATGCATTTTTTTATTGCATTACACTTGTGAATAAATATATGCAAGTTCTGGGGAAAATAAACAATGAATCAATACAGGCAGAGAATTTTATGATGGCTTTATTCTTGGGAAAGAACACATCACGTGTTTAGGGATACCACACATTCTTTATTCCTCAAGCTATTTCTATGATTTTTTTGCTTCTGCTGCATCTTTTCTCAGCTAAAGCCCTCACAAATTCTGTGAAATACACCAATAATACAAGTTTAATAAAGCTGCATTTTTTGTGTAAGAACTATTTATTGAATAAATATCCTGCTTTGGTTTCAACTTACAAGCATTTCGTAACACTGTGTTCTGCATGAATTTTTAGGTATTTAAAGTCCTTTCTTTCAATTGCCTTAGTTTTGTTGAGGAGAATGGACCATTTAAGAGAAAAAGAAGCTCTCTGTTTTTATTCCTTAAAAAAAAGTCTGGTTCTGCTCAGATCATAGCAATCTTATGTCTTTTTTGGCATGACCACTAAACTGTAATTTGTGTGGTTCTAATTGAATTAATTTGATTGCATTTCACTGCTGGGGCAGAATTGCTCAGAGCAATTTGAGTCTGAGATCACCACTCCCCAGTCTGGATTATCTTTGAGCACGAAATGTAGAGTGAGAATAGAAACATAGTTCTGTTAACATTTCTCACTAGATTTGAGTCTGACATCCCATTGTTGCCAAAGTCAACAAAAAATCATTTTAAGCCTTGTGAGGTAAGTGACACAATCTGCCTCAATCCTGTGGCTACCAGAACTACTCGTGAGATTTTGCCCCATTATTTGTTTCTTCAACCTCTGTGTTTGGAGTTGGGCTGTGCTCTGTTTGGCTTTATGTGGCACTAGAATATATTTGCCTTCTACTTCTCCACATGATGGTGATGGCCCCAGCTAGCGCCATCGGCTTTATTCGTGGTTTTAAAGTTCTTAAATCAGTGAAGCCTCTGCTTAAAACAATAATTGCTGAATATGTTTGAAAGTAGAGCCTAAAAAAGGCCTCTGTCTACCTTTTCTAAGGTGATAATATCTAAATCTTCTACCTGTTCCTGATGCTCTTCTTCTCAAGAATGTCAGTCTATAGCTGGCATTTCAGGAGTTGCCTAAATTGACAATCTCTTTTTATTTTGCAAAGAAAGAAAACTGCAAAGGCACAGAGATCAAAAGTAATGATAAAATAATTATTATTTAGATTTTTTTTTGCATTTATATTTAAAACTATGCACTGGTGTTGCACAAATGCAGTATTAGAAATGATCCATTTAGAATACATAAATATTGGACTAGGGTTTGGTTTTTTGCTCTAATTACTTTGCTGGAACTACTCCTTAAAAAAATCCCAATATCCTTTCCATTCCTTGCCTAAAACACAAAATCATAATGTGCAAAACCATTTTGCTTATGAAAAGAGGAAAATGGCCTTCAAGTGGACCAACTTCAAATAATTTTTCAGATGATTGCAAATGAATGTGGGAATAAGAGTATCTGTTGCTTTAAGCTGAGTGGGCATTGTTTTAATGGATAGCAAAGTGGGTATGCTGACCAGAGAAATCAAATTTAGAAAAGGTTTGGATGAACAGAACCTCATGTTTCAAGACAAGGGGCCTCTTGAAAGCTTAAAAAAACATTGGAAGTAGAAGTATAGGCTGAGAATATTTGGCAAGGAAATAAAGTCCAAAACCACAAAAATAATATGTGCATTTTTTAGATCCCTGAAGAGGAGGAGAAAAATGAAACAGGAGTGCCAATATTTATTTAAAAAAAAGGTCCTAGAAAAGATTTTAAAACTGATCTGAGTTGGGAAATTATAATGGCATAGAATACTCAGCTCATCCTGTACAGCATAACATTACAAAAGCTACTTGGAGGAAAGCTTTTAGGGCTTACAAATAAAGAAACATTTTACACAGAAGCATGCTATAAAGAAGGGGAAAAGAGAACTTAATGTAGAGAGAAAGTGAGAACATTTTACTAGACCAAAATGTGCAAAGAAAAAGTGATAACAGTATTTTGGTGAGATTTTCGAAGTATTTAATATGATTATGGGAATTGAGGCCAAAAAGTTGTTCCAAAAGTTATCTAAACATATAAAAAAGTAGTAAGAAGTCAATGAAACACTAGGATATTAAATTCATTTGAATTGTCCTTTCTATTTGCATTCTCTGATTCCCATTTTAGAAAAGCAAAATACAAGGCATTTCATTATTTGAACTTACCTGATTTTGAATTTTCTTAATAAATATAACTTTTTACACTTATCTATCTTGACACGATATATCCCTTGTTGTAGTGTACACTTATTTTTCCTGCTAAATCTAAAAGCTGATCATATTCAGTAATTCATCAAACATTTTGAAATTATAAAATGCTTACTCAATGTGGTATTTCATAAACCCTTGGAGTGGGATTCCATGCCATCAATATCTGTCATCTCAGTCTGTATTTAGAGTACATGAAGCAATCATGCAGTCTGCCATATACCTATGGTTAACTCTGTCTTGTTAGATTGTTCTGGAGAAGAAAGTTTGCTGTGTGTTCATAGGAGCCATTTGTCTTAACCCATGAGGACCTGCATTCAGAATTTCACATTTTCATTGCTGCGAAATGCAATGCTAGACAACATTTGAGAAAAGGAAATCCAAATCTCTGACAGGACAGAATGATTTTCAGTAATCAATTTCATGCATTTCTAACCTCTAAAACCATACAGTGGTGCCAAGCTATTTTCTAAATGCCTATTTTGTACATGGGCCAGGTGCATAGCCACACTTCTGTGGCTGGCTATAGATGGCACTCTGATGAAGTGAAACACTGTAATTCGTTTTTGTGGGAAGTTCTCCGTGTTTTCTCCACCATGGAGCGTGCTCAGCGAAGGGCCCTAGGGCTTGTGAAAGGACTAGAGAACATTTCTTGTGGGAAACAGCTGAGGGAGCTGGGGGTGTTTAGCCTGGAGAAAGGGAGGGTCAGGGGACACCTCACTACTCTCTACAGCTCTCTGAAAGGAGGGCGCAGTGAGGTGTGGGTCAGTCTTTTCTGCCATGCCTTCAGTGAGAGGACCAGAGGAAATATCCCTAAACTGACACAAGGGAAATTAAGATTAGATATTAGGAGAAGTTTTTTTCATGTTTTTTTCACTGCTCATCAAACAAGCCCACAAAAAGACAAATATATTACATGTTAATGATACATGCATTTTGCACTAGATATAAACAAAGCTTGGAAAATGTTACAAGTATCAATCAACACTTTCATTGAGATATCAGGTTAGAATTAAAATATCCTGAATTGGAAATGTGGTTTCAAAAGACAAATGATGAACTTCCACTGAAAACAGTGGATTCAATTCACATACATAGTCATTAATGAACTAACACAAAGAGCTATTTTAAAAGAAGGAAATATGTAAAAATTCTTTGCAACAGACAGCAAAAGTGATCTTTCTTACTAAAAGGTTAGTGACTGAGAAATAAATAGGAGTGTACAGGCTGTTTTCCTTGATTACTTTGTAGCACCTGATTTTGTGATTACTTCAATTCCAGAGAAGATAATCAAAAGAAAAGGGCCAGTATATCCTTTTGCATGCTGTGTCTGGTGCTATGACATACCAAAAAACAATAGAAAGCAGCAAAAATGAGCCTCAGTACTTAAGTGTTCCTTCTGTGCAGATAACCTACGAGGGATTCAAGCAAAATGGACACTAGTATTTCAGGACTTCTGGTTAGTGCAGAATTCCAGCTGTTAATTAACAATTCACTATCAATAATTAAATATCTACTGAACAGTGTTTATGATTAAAAATGCATTGACTCTTAATCGAAAGAGAAACAAAGACCTTGATTACATCAGAAATAAAATTAAAATAATGGAGCCTTCATATCTGATCCAAATAGGAAAGCACTTCGGTAATGGTTCTGTTTCTCTTCTCTAGAACTTTCCATCTGCATCTCATGCTGCTTTACTAACCTAATCTAAATAAATGTCACCAACAGATGTATTTCCATAGAAGAGAATCTTGAGTTTAAGAGACCTCTCATTCCCTTGTTAGGTGAGAGCGTCATCTTGCTGCAATCAATTCTAGAAATATGGTATCTTTAAAACATACACAAATTCCTAAGTGAAAAGGTTTTACAAGGAGAAATTAGTTTTAAACCAAACAGCTGCAACTTGAATTAGTTCAAATGTGGACATTGGCTGGTTGTTTTTATTTTAATAAAAACAGCTTATCTAAGATGTACCTAGAATTCTGGGCTTACTCCTGATTTTTGAACTATTAAAACATGCCTAGGCAGGAAGCCTTCACAAATGTTTTTAGGAGGAGAACTCATAAAACTATCAAAATAAGGAGTACTGACTTTAAGTATAAACAACCAAGTGTTGGAACTCATGGAAATTTTACTTTCAGATAACTTAGTAACATAATTTCTGTGTATTAGCATAGTGAAATGGTTTTATGAACAATGCTTTTATGAATAATGAAAGATACAAAACAGAAAGTATGTAAGATATGTAAAATAGATAGGACCTCATTCATGTCCTATGAGAAAATGAAAAGCTAAAAATGATTCTGGAAGAAAAAAAAGGTATATAAGCCTTTTAAAGGGTTCAAATTCAGAAAAATAAAATTACTTTGAATTGGCTGTTATAGCAGCAATAAGAAAGAATCCTGCTACAATGTCAGTAATATCTGCTGTAAATTGAAGGTATCTAATAATGGGAGGTTTAATGCATCACAAGAAAATGGTGTAAGATGAATGTTACGGAGGATGGCAAAAATGGGTAGTATATCTTGGACAGGAAAACGTTACAACAGAAATACTGAAATAATTCAGATAATTTGATAATGGCAAGATAATCTGATATTTGTAGGACTAATAGACAGTTAAGAAGAGTGTAATTGAGGGCATTAATTGAATTATAGACTCCTTGATTTCCTCTGATTTCCTATTCCATTCTACTGTTTTACTGGAGTGCTATCATGTGTCATTCATTTAACAGTGGGTTGAATGTACCTCTGTGTAGTTGCAATTGCTTTATACTTAATTAAAAAAGAGGAGGAAGTAAAAGCCAAGCAGTGTATGATTGGTATACAGTGTGCTTTTAGTGTTGAATTATAATAACTATGCTGTGGTATATATCAACACATCATAAATGTATTAATGTGAATCCTCTAATATGTTAATATATTGAATATAGTTAACAGAAACATTTCTCTTTACAAAAAAAAAAAAAAAACTAGAAACATTTTTGATACAAAATGTGGTTTCCTGATGTATGATGCTTTGTCAAGGAGCTAATTTTTTGACAAATTTGCTGGCGGCTGTAGATCTGGTTACATCTACATATATGTCAAACTCCTCCCTCTGAGAGACTGTTCTCATATTTTAGCTTTTTGAATGTGAGTGGTTTTGTCAGACTTTCTTCTCTTTAACTTAAAAACTCGCGTATTTTCAAAAATTATGTATCAGATAGCAGCACAATATATTCAAAGAAGGAGTGTGCTTCAGTCTTCAGAGTCATTGTTCTTGTCCACCTGAATTTCACATACATCATACCAGTGGTATCCTAGCATGTGATCTCAATGAAAGAAAATCAAGGAAAACTTTGTTTATTTAGCTTATCAAAGAGAAGGCTAAGCAGTAAGTGGATCCAGTCTGTAATTATCAACACAAGGAAAAGTTACCTGATACTAGAAAGCTCACAGACAAAAGTGTCACAAGATCTATCAGAGTTCAAAGGAAAAATAAGGTGCAGATTTTTAACCATCGCAACAATTTAGTGTATGAGGTAGCATTCCACAGCTGACCTGTGACTGAATAGAGGGAGTCCATTGTCTTTTGCACATGTCTGGGTGACCTCCAAAGAATCAAGCTCCTTCCCTTCTTCCAAGCTGTGTTTAACTGGTGTGGGAAGCTGAGGTGAATGGAACAGTGTCATCAGGTGCAATGTTGGTCTAAGGGTTCTGTCTGTAACTTACCCTCATGTAAACAGTACTGGGGGAACGCTGTGTTCTTCTAACTGGTCTCTATTGAGGACAGAACTAACTCTGAATGCCTTTCCATGTGCTGAAGCACTTTTTTGTTGTTTATGTTATTAACATCCTTTCTGAAATAGACTCATCGTGGTTATGAGAAAAGGCTGTACACCAAGTCCACAAACTGAAATTAGCTTTTTCATATATGGAGACGTGTTACTAACTTGAAGCCATGTCAGTGAAAAGATTGAAGAAATACAATTCCCATTTCCTCAAGCATGAAGGATCACTGACAGCAGCAGCATATGGTGTCCCTAACATTTTCCTGTTCAGAAGCTGGGGGAGGTCATGATTAGGGGAAGTGAAGACCTCAGAGGAGTGAGTAAAGCTCTGAGAGCTGGTGTATGACAGCTTTTGTGTACCTGATGGAGAGCAGAGAAATTCAGTCTCTTCAGTCTGAAACGTTGCTTTAGGGAAGGTGTTCACGATATTTCTTTGTTTCACTGAGACTGCAATTCTCTCAGTGGCTGCAGCCCAGGTAAAGGCACAGTCTACAGAGGCTGGGAAATGCAGATGGGTGTGGTGAGGATCCCCATCCCAAACAAATGATTCCTCCTAGGAGTGCCATGGCAGAGCCCACCTGAGCAGAGGTGCAGGGCTGAAGGCAGCCTGCCAGCTGATGAAAATGATTGGAAAAGAATTGTTCTACAGTGCATGATAAAAGTTAATAAAAATGACATACAATTAAATTGTGTCTTTTTTTGAACATCCAAAACACTGAAAGAAAAGTGAAAAAATATTATTTGATATTAATATCTAGTCTTATGTTAATGCACTTAGTTGAGAAAATTTAAAACAAGAAAAGCAGTGCTAATTTTAAACTATTTTATTTTAAAATATTTTCACATTAAGTTTAAAATGCAAAATTGAAACTGTTAAATTTTGTCCATGGTTTGGAATATTTGTATCTAACTTCAGAAAAATTATTATGGTGACATTCTGGTTTTGCTAATTTTCTTACTTATTCATAGAATGAGAGGACTTGTAATTTATGACTCTGGAATGGATGTGAATAGCAAGTTGTATTATTTTGGTTGTTCTTTGCACAAGGCAGCCTCAGAAGTAAATCTGGTATCTGAAAGATAACTGACAGCTGTGTCATGCACACTGTTGGAAGAAGATAAGCATAATTTCAAGTGTGTCTGTTTCCCTGTACTTGTTTGTAGGGTTTGAGGTTTTGGTGTTTTTGAGGAAATTAATTTGATGCAACATATGAGAATTAGATCTTAGGAGTATCAGGTTACAGTAATTGCTGATATTCTTCTAACAACAGGAACTCCTTTTTTTGCATTTTTTAAAAACATTTAAGTTTTTTTAAGTCACTGGTTTTAAGTGTTAAGGGACACGATGAGCTTGATTGATGGGTAAAATTTCCTCTGTTCTTATATAATATTTTATCAAAAAATTCCTGCTAATAACTCTCACCTTGACTTTCTTTAAAGGTCCTTGCCTATACTGAAGGCCTTCATGGAAAATGGATGTTCAGCGAGATCCGAGCTGTTTTTTCAAGACGTTATCTTCTCCAGAACACAGCTTTGGAAGTGTTTATGGCAAACAGAAGTAGGTCAAAATTTATACTTGTTGCATAAAATTGTGCTAGTGGTTATTTTGTGCTTTATTTATATTAAAAGGAAAATTCTGTGCTTCCTTTGATAAAGTGCTTATGTCCGTTCTATAATGCTTCCTCTCATATGTGCTCAGTGCAAATTTTATTAAAATCAATCATCTAAATCAATCTCACTGCTTCCTGTCCAGCAGTGAGATTTATTTACAGAACCAGATCATTGCAATTGGTAAATTCTTCAGATGTTGGACAGGATATTTGCTTTTTCAGTTGTCTCACCCTTCTCCTCAATTGTCTGTAAATATTTTAGTGGAACATATAAAAGGATATTTCTTTTCCTAATTAAAAAAGGAATTAAAGTTAAAAAGTACCAGAGCAATAAATGGATCTACTCGATTTTCTGTATCTGCTACTCTGAATCACAGTTCACTGACTGGTGAGGTGTGTAGTGGTCTTTTGCCCTCAGGATCTCTGATGAAAATTTTGATTTCAGCTGGAGAGGGAATTGAACAATTCCTTATTCCTGGCTGTTTTAAGGCACTAGTTAGAAGAGCAAATTCCATGCCAACTAATGAACAGCTTCTCAGCCTGATAAGAGATTTTATGGGTTAATAGTAAAGTGTTGCTCCTCTGAAGTAAACAACACTCAGGTCTTCTGCAAAATGGGAGACAATGCTAAAATGTTAGCCAGCTAATTATACATAGGTGTGAAGAATGTCAGGAATTTCTGTTGTACCTTGGATCCCCAGGAGGATAAAAGTGGAACTGACTTCTCTCCCCAAATAAAAACCTGAGCATTTTAAAAATACATGCAGATTAAGAAACAGACTGCTGCAAATGTTTTACTGGTACATATTCTTCTTTCTTCATTTAGCTTCTGTTATGTTTAATTTTCCTGACCAAGCAACAGTGAAAAAAGTTGTGTACAGCTTGCCACGTGTTGGAGTAGGAACCAGCTATGGTTTGCCACAAGCCAGGTAATTTAATTAACATAGTTTTTATATTTTGTGTTTATTGTATTATACAGTTGTTTGTTTTTTTTTTTTTTTAATATCAGTGCTAAAACATTCCTGTCAACTCTAGATTTTCTTTTTCTTAAGGTTAGTATGAGAAACATTACCCTTTACTTACTATATGGCCCGTTAGTATATGGAATAGAAGTTAAAGAAGTAAGAGATAAAAAAATAAAAGAAGTAAATTAGATAATTAGATTTTTTCCTTTTCAATTACAGGAAATAAGCACCTTCCATCAAAAATACTTACACCTTATCTCTTCAAAGTCTGGTTCTAAAAATGTAGAATCAAATGTTCATACTTGCTGTGATTTTATGCAGGATGTGAAACTGAACTTGACTAGTTTTTGTGTTTGCTGAATGTAAATAATTTTATATATATATGAATGTGTGGGATTTTACTTCATTTCTTATCAGCATAGTGGCTATTTTGCAATTTTCAAATTTCTTCCTTTCATTAGTACAGTGCATTCTTCTTCTTTTCTTTCCAAACTGAGGACCATATATATTTTTGAAAGAACAATTAAGGTTGAGTTTTGGAGATTTTCACATACTATGGCCAACTACAGTTTTTGTTCCCTCATCAACATCAACATCAAATCAGTCTATGGCCAGAAATAAGGCTGCAAATTGTCAGATCTTATATTATAAAAGTATTCCTGTTTCAGGGAGAGGTGAGATGATTTTCATGCATATTTCACTGTGTTAGAGTGGGGACATTTTTTGTTTGTTTTTCAGTTCAGGATTAATTTCTGGTCAGAATGAGACAGAAACAAATAAATATGAGGGAGCGAGGAAACAGCATGATATTAACAAAATATGGTGCCTTGGGCTCAGACCCCCATTTGGCTTGATTTGGCCAAAAAGCAGATGACTTAATCTTCAGTGTAGTGTCTGGGATGTGTCTTTCTCTATGTCATTTCCTGCGAACTAAAACTTCACATTGTCCTTGTTTTATTCCAGTGCAAAATGTGGAAATACTCTGAAGTGTCAAAGCATTTGTAGAATTGGAGAACTGTTTCATTCCCAGATGAACATCATTCCCTGTCATGAGCCCAAGAGTCTCATGATACCTAAGGCTTGATCTCCTAAATGTGCTGGAGTCTTTAGGCAAACTGCCAAATTTCTCAAGTTTTCAGTGAGATCAAGGCGAAGTTGGGGCATTTATTTGGAAGGCGCATCTCGTTAATATTTGCATTGTTCTTCCATATACTAAAGTTAACGGAAATGCTGTCTCTAAATGGAAAGTAATAGCATTCTTTTCTGAAATAGAAATGGCCACATGTTCTAGCACAAACAAAATGCAAATTTCTCAATCAGAATTTCATATTTACAGTGACATTTTTCTACTTTTGAAATTCATATCCTTTGTGCATTATTCAGTGAATAATTGTCTGAAAAAGTTTGTTGATATATAATTATTTAGAAAAGTTTCAACTTCAATATAATATGCACTTATTTCCATACCTTTTTGATTAAAGTTCAATTTGAATCAAAAATGGGCTTGCTAGCCTTCAGAATATATCTGGCATATGGTAGTGAAGTTATTTTTCTTTCTTTCTTTTTTTTTTTTTTGGTGTAATCAGTGTATGATTTATGCATAATGAAAACTCCATAATCATGGTTCTTTTTCTTTTTTTCCCCTGTCTGCATACCCTTATTGTCTTCAGTAGGATTGCAGTGGAATAACTGAGGGGAAATATGGCTCTATAACTGCCCTGTAGTTAATCTTTTGTTAATGTTAGAAAATAGTTTTCTTCCTGTGAATATGTTGGCTCTGGAATGCTAATTTTTAAAATTATGCTTATTTGCATAACTAAAATAAGGTGAAATTATACTGAGTAACCAAAAGGAACTGCTATATTGAGTAAAGCATTATCTTTTTTTTTATCATCACAGTTTTCCAGATTAAGTTGTACCTTAAAATATCTTAACAAAAGAATATCTTTCTGATTGTTTTGCTTAAGTTCTTTAGTTCTATTTCTGCAAGTAATATTTCCTCTCTGATACTACTCTGATAAATGTCACCTAGATTTAATTACAGTATCATAAAGGCTTGCACTCATGGTGGAACATTCCAAAGAAGTAAATTACTTTTAATGCAGTACATGGCTTTTAAGTGTATTTCTGTTTTCCTGGTGAAATCCTGGAATTAAGAAAGGTGAAAGGAAGTAGAAGTAAATAGGAATATTTATGATCTAATAGCTCAAAGGATTAGAAGCAGGTGAACCATCATGACTTCCAAAGACTCTACAGACCTGCTGTTCAGAGCAAGTCTTTGGTTTGCCTCTGCTGCCTTTTGAAACAGCTTGTTTAATGATTTGATTCAACAGAGTTCAAGCCTGTCCTTAATGTTACAAAGAAGTAATTACATCCTTAAAATAAGTCGCATGTTGAAGACTTCAGTCTGATTTAGTAATCAAGTTAGTCTGTCTTTGATAAATGCATTTTCACTGTTTCTGAAACATGTTGCATTGATTGTAGTTTCCTCATGACCTTGCCAAATGATACAACTGGGCAAACAATGCTGTGTCTTTTAACTTCTGCAGCTCCATCTGATTCTACACAGGTAGAATAATATCCACTTTTTTAGCATGGTATTATCAGACTACTTTTTATTATTCTAACCCCTCAGGTGTTAGAAGGGACACACACATTACTGAGGGCAGCATCACAGCTCAGAAACTAGCTGTGAGCTGCCCCATGGTTTCCTAGCATAGTGAGATCAAAGAATTGGTAAAAGACACAGTATCTTTGCCTCTAAAGATACTGACACCTTCCCCTGAAATTCTGTGGGCTATTAAAGCATTAGAGAAAACAATGAATTCAGTTAATAAAACCAAGAAATTAAAATGATTTTTTTTCTAAAAAAAATGTATTTTGGCTGTTACAGTAACTATATTCAACATCAGCTCAGTTCTGCCGTGTCAGCAGCTTGGTCATGGATCTCTATATCTCAATACAGCTGGTTGCAGAGGTTGAATTTTGTGAAGGGAGAGAGGTATAAAAACTAAGATTTTATGCCATCAAAGTATAAAACCCTTTTTAGAACCTTGATTAAGATGATTGTTGATGAGTTTTTTGCCTTTCCTTGGGAAATTACTTTCCCAAGTCTTTATTTTTTTTTCTCTGTACAGGAGCTACACAATACATGACATCATGCAGGTGCAAGACACTTAAATATTTTTGTATGAGATTGTATTGTATCTAACTAAATTAAAAGTGACTGTGAAAGGGGGTGTGTCATATTCCACATATAGAATATATAACATCCCTTCCTTCACCAAAATAGCCTGAATTGTTTTCTAAATAAATTTAAATGTATAAAAATTGAAAAATTGGATCATTCTGTTGTACATCAGAGTCTTCTGCAGTTCTCATTTTGAGTAGATATTTTGTGGTTCTCTAGAAGCAAAGGAAGCACATTCATTTGTGCATCTTCATATTGGTGAAGGCATATTGAAGAAAGAAATAGTTTGATCAAAGTTGGGTGGTTTTAGCAAAACAGAAAACAGTGGGTCTTCCTGTGTTAGCTGAAACAAGCAGGTGTGGAACCAATTTATTGTGCATAATTTCTTCCAGTCTCTGTTGAAAAAATGTGAGTCTTTCAAACACGGTAGATAAGGAGTAAATAAGGATGTTTTTAGTATATTTTGATTTTCTGTAGAGTTCACTCAAATCAGGCATTCAAATGCAAAGTCCAGCACTTGACAGTTTATAGATTTTTGAGACTCCCTAGGAGATTGTGAATAAAGTCTGAAAGCAGCTACTAAGCTGATACATAAATGTTGTTTTGTCATGGAAGGAACAGTAAGTCTGTGACATAAATGCTTTGTAAATTTAAGGATCTCTTTAGTATTTTTATTTTCTATGTTTATTAATTTGCATGTAGCATTAGTCAGAATTTACAGGAAAATACTTGTCTTTGAGAGTTGTACTGTAAAAGTAGTTGTTATTCTAGGAAATGCAATATTAAGTATGATTACATTTGTATATTTCTTTAGATAAATTGTTTCATAAGCATTATAGAAACAACTTTAAAATATTTTGCATTTTCTCCTGTGTACTAGTAAAGTGCATTTTTGTTTGGTATCCTGTAGTCTAATGTAAAATAAGGCTAGCCAAGCTGGCAAGACCTAACACACTGCTATTTGGGCAAACAACCTTGCACGGTCATTTTTGTGTGCCCAGTTTTGGAAACTGAAATATGGCAGACATTGACAACTTACGCACTGGCAATTTAGACAAATAATTGTAATTACAGTCACATGCCAATACTCACTCATCCTTTCTCTGGAAATAGAGTTTAGTGCATCTCCAGGAGTATGTGCCTGTATCTGTAGAAGTAGGTGGTTCACATTTTTGTAAACACTGCGCAGTTTGACACCTTGTATATTAGTAAGTTTTAAGAAGATACTCAGCTTCCAGAGTCCAAAACTAACACATAGTGTGCCCAGGGTGCAACTGAAAGCTGAAGCATTGGTTGTCCCTATTTGATCTTGATAAGTTGTGTAAATACTACCACATACATTCTTCAAATTCATTGAATTCAGACTACCCATTTGAAATTGTCTTTTTTATTGTTGATGTTCTTAACAGGTATAAACATTTCTCTATTCTTATACATTTCTAAGATCTAAATTTCTTCTTAAAAAAGTATCTGAGGAGATGAATTTATTTTCTTTTTAAAGATTTCCTTGTCTTTCTCCTTTTTTTAAGGCAAGTACTATTTTCTCTAGAAATGAGTTTTGAACAATGAGACTGCTTTTTCCTGTTGCAGATTTTTTTCTTTAATGCATTAGTCTAGACTGACTCTAGTCTCCTATGTTTTACCAACCAGGGACAGTATATACAATGGTTAATTTAAGACTTGCTGCATGGTATTTGTTTGTTGTGATGTTGTCAAATTGAATATAGAAGAGTTGAGGTTTTCTGCTTTTTTCTTCCTTGGCAAGTAGTTTCTCTTTTATCCAGCCATGTAAGTTTCAAAAAATATGTGGAAAATGAGTATCGTAGACACTCCTGCTCCTCTTTCAAATTTGAATGAAATGCAATTTAAAAGTCATTATGAAGAGACAGGCAGATGAACATGTGAGCAGATAACTGAGTAAAATTTGTTTCTTTCAGAAACCAGGCTCTAAATAGAAATCTTCAGGCTTGCTGGGATTTAGGAAAGAATCATGGGTAGTTGACCATAGAGGAGGTGCACAAATTGTGTAATAAATATAGTCAACCTGTGTGATGGAAGTGTATGTCACTTTAATCTATCACTCACTCACTTAATGAATTTATCTCAATATATCCTTTTGAAATTGATATATTGAATTTATCTCAATATATCCTTTTGAAACAGGGACGTGGTATTCCTCTTTTATTCCTTCTGGACAAGCCTGGCACCAGGAGGTCTGCAGTTTCTTTTAATCCCAGTATTTTAACCAGATTCAGAATAAAATAAACCACAAAATATAATATTCTGATTTATTGCAATGCTGTAGTAGAGATAAAATAAAACATAGTTCCTAATTTTAGACATTTCTGAAATAAGGGTAGTAGTGTCTTCTTGACTTCATTAAATGAAATAGCCTCTGAGACAACCTGAAATTAATCACACTAAAAATGTTGTCCTACATCTTAACATTTAATGAGACTCTTAAAAAATCATTCTTTAAATGCATTTCCTAGGAGAATCTCTCTGGCCACACCCCGACAACTTTATAAATCCTCCAACATGACTCAGCGCTGGCAGAGACGGGAGATATCCAACTTTGAATACTTGATGTTCCTCAATACTATAGCAGGTAAGGCTTCTGCCTCTTTAATCCCTCATAATATGTTTATGCTTGTCAAAGTCCTAAGCAACATGACTCGATAGAATACATTCATCCCACTAGAATTCAGCTGCAGCTTTGTGATATATTCTGAAACACATACACACATTACATTTTATCAGAAAATGCACAGCCTATCATGGAGACTTTAGATTCATGTATTGCTGTGGAGGCTGTTCCTTGCTCCCCTTCTGCCATTTCCTCTGCTGACAGCTTTGTCTGAAGCTTTATTAGAGTCAACAAACCATTGCCAGAGAGTGTCTGGAAATAATAATGGGAAAATGTAATTTCGCTACTTCATCATTCTCAGCAACAGCAACTAGACAGCAGAATAACAACAGTATTCTGCCTAGTACAGATGTCACCTGGATTGTGGTATGATTAGATTACAGCATCTTTTCTCATTTAGTTCTTTGAGATGAAATATAATATCAGATTAGGTATTTAAAATGAGAAATAACTGCCATAGACATCCATTTGTTATTGGCAAAAGAAGAGCTTTTCTGGCAATTGTCATTAATTAAACATTCAGGAAGATATTACTCCTTTCACCTTTCCCTTTTCTATGTGTTAACTCCAGTGTTAATTTTAAATGTAAAAAGCAGCAGTTTTCTACACCATATACAGAGATTTCCAGGAGGTTGTCTACTATTATGATTCCTGCCTGTAGCACACATGCTGCTTATGAACCTGCCTGTGGAGAGCCTCATACAGACATTTCACTTCAGTGAGCTTTAATTTGAAACCCAAATTAAATTCCACCAGGCATCACTTTGTACTCCAGTGTTACAACTCTCATCTTTACTTGGTCCTGACTCTTATGCTCGAGGTTATCCTCAGGCCAGACATAAGACACATGTAAGTGTGAAACCCAAAGGTAGCACTCGTTATGCTGACCAGTCTGGGGACAGTCACTGCACTCTTCCCAGTAGGGCAGTGGCAGAATTCAGGAGCTGTCAAACTCACTTGCTTTGAACCCTCAGGCTTTGGCCTCTGTGCTTAGCTGGTAGTCACCATCCATGCATCGAGTCTAACGGATGTTAATAAATGTGTCATCAACTTATCCCAGTGTGATATACAAGTGTTACCACTGAACAGTTGGAAATCTGAGGGCATGTTTACCTTGTGCAGTGGAGCAAAAAGCAGAATCCCTGAAACTACTGGAGATCAGGGCTGGAAAGTCCATATGGTGAAGTCCAATGCAAGTCACCAGTTTGGTTCCCAAGCATTTTAGCTGCGGTCCCGCAGATCTCTGCTGGAGGAAGGAGCCCTGCTGAGTGTTTATTGCCTCTGGTGCAGTGCCAGAATGCCTCTGTCCTGCTTCTGGACACTGGCCTGTCTCCAGCTGCTCTGTGCCTCTCACGCATCCGCTGCCCTTCTAGTGATGAGGAAATGCAGGCAGACCCTTGCCGGCTCTCTGGCTGCATCACCTGAACTTGGAGGATTTACTGGAGAACTGGGAAGTTAGCCTAGGTCCCCTCAGTCCTTGTCCAATACATTACCAACAAAACTGTCCTTTGCTGGTAATTTCCTTTTTGTGTATTCATTTCTTCTGTGAGCAGTGAATTTAAGGTCTTTGAATGAGAGTAGACAAGAGGCCATTTTTATATAATTTTTTTTCAAAGTTTTTAATCAGTTTAAAACTCTAAGGTCATTATTTTTTAGGTACCTCACCAAAGCATTCAAACCTGGAAGACAGCGTTATGTCTGAAGTCAATTAGAAATTGCAGTAACACACTAAAATATCTCAGTTAACAAGATTCAGCCTGAGAAGATTCTCTCAGAGTATCTCAAAGGTCTCAACAAAAATATTTTTTTACCTGTTTTTTGATACTAGTGCTACTGGGCAAGTTTTATAGCTGAACACTTGGGGTGATTGCATGAGACAGGATTCTCTTAAGGCCATTTAGTGTCACTCATCTGCTTTATAACAGGATGGCTTGATATTAGCATTCCATGTTCCACCTGCTATGGCCAAGATTTGAAGGATTACTGACTATTTGTTATTTTTGGTGTGTGTCCATGAATTTCTGTCCTGTTTGAAAAAAAATGTTTGGTCACTACCCCTAGAAGTCTCTCTCTCTGACTCAAGGCATTTAATTTCTAGCAGATTTATTGGTATCAGTCTCTTACAGATAACCCTCATTTGTTCATGTAATCTCAGGATTGCATAGGTTAATTGCATAGGATGCCTTGCTCATTTCACATCATTGTCTACCATCTCATAAAATCTTTCAACAGTATGTGATTTAAAAAAAAAAATTAGAATAAAATTTATCCTTGGTAGCTGAACTTGCCAATGACACACACAAAACCTTTTCTGAAAATAACACCAGAGAATGAAAGCTGACTGAAACTCAACAGGCAATTCTACACATGACAGTAAGGTCTTTATTCTAGTTTGGAACAAAATCCAAAGTTTTCCAGCTTTTTGACAGAGGTAAAAAAATCCCCTCAAGTTATTTTTTGGAAGTTCAACCAGGTTCTTTAGTTTTAATGAAGTCTGCACTTCATCTAGAAAGCTCAGTTCCAAAAACTCATGAAGTACTTGGGGATATTTGCTAAGAATCTCCTCATAAAGTTCATGGCAAGGCAGAAACCCACGCACAGCAGAGTGCACATGAGCTCGAAGTCTGGTCACTGGGGAGAAAGTTTCGAAGAAGAAATATATGTTAGAAAGTCTAGAAGTTCTCACATCCCCAAGCTGATCCTGGCTCCACCATTGCATGGCCTTGTACCACCAGGGCCTGAGATCTGGGAAACTGCAGGGTTGGGAGCTGTGAGGCTCTGAGTGACACCACTGCTTTAACAGCTTTGCCTGCATTTCTCTAAGTCTTTTTGAAAGCTGTTCCTCAAAAATATTGCCCTTACAACAAATAAGTGTTTTCTGATAAAGCACTAACAAAATTAATAACTCTACCAGAAATACAGTACTGGAAGCGAAGAACCTCTACTACTTGTTGTCCTGGTTTTGATAACTGCCCAAGTACGCCTGTATTAAACAGACACAAAATCTTATATGCACTGTAGGCAGGAACTTCATCAGTCAGAAGAAAATACAGAATTTTCTATTTTGTAGACAAAAATAGGCTACTGAATATACTTGTGACCTCCTTTCCTAAGTAAAGATGTATTTTCTTTTCTTTCTTCTTGGAAATCCAAATTCCAATTACAGTCCTAATTATACTCTTTTGTAATGAGATTCCATAAGAAATATCTCCTTATAAGTTACAACTTCTCTGCCAGTAATTGTTAGTGTAGCAGCAATGACCTAGTTTTAGTATATAACTGTTTATTTAAGCAGCATCTTATTCTCTAATGGTATTATTGTTTTCAGCTACTGAGAAATAGATCCATCCTCTGTTTTTTTTTATTCATGTCATTAAGCTCCTACTGGCTTATTCAGCAAATCTGAGTTGTAGCTTAGTCAGAAACATGGAGGTTTGACACTTAAGAATTGTGGATTATCTGCTGGTAAGTGAGTGATAAGTAAGGTCACTTCACTGTTTTCTCATCCAAATAGAGGTCCACTAATAAAGTGGTTTAGCACATCTTTTTCCCATTCTTTGTAGCTTCCTTTTTTTCTTCCAACAGTGCTTAATTAGTCTCTAGCCCTCTACAAAAGAGTAAGAAAGCACTCATGTTTCTTTGTTATCCTCCTCTGAAGTTACACAAGAAGCAGTCACCTTGGAAGAGTGATGTTCAGAAGTGAGGGCTCTGACACCAGCTTATTTCTCCCATTGTGACATCATGCTGCCAGGTCCTTTCCCACAAGAAGTCCTTTGCCTCTTTATTAATACTGTTAATTACACAGACTGGTTGGTGTCTGTACAACAGAACTACTGAAATAAATACATTAATCTCTTTTTAAATCTCTCTCTGGTTTTCTGTTATGTTTGTCCTGAGAAGCATGGCCCCTGGCTGTTCTATAGGTCCTTAATATTTGAAGTATGCTCTTGAAAAAAATCCATCGTTCTATAACATTTTCTTCAATTCTTATGTCATCCTTTTACCCCCTAGAAACATTGCTATGCTTCATGTTTAGATTAATTGTTTCTGCTGTGATCTGTGCTCACAGATCTTATATGCCGAATAACTTTCTACTTCAGCTCTCAAAAGTCTCTCTTTCTTGATCATTTCCTATCCAATCCTATGTGTGATTGCTGACACTTGCACTGGCCTGATGTCTCGCTGCAATTTCAGTTCAAAATCTCTCTCCATCTTCAAAATTCTAAAGCCTTATTTCAACCTGTTTCTCTGGCCCCCTAGTCAGCTATTTTCTCACCTCCCTCTTCTGTTTCCAAGCTCTTCACCTCTTTCTTGCCCTCTTTTCTGACTCCTGCATATTTCATCATGTTTACAGCTCTGGGCTTTCCTCCCAAAGGTAAACACTGCACTCTGCTACTTATCAATCAGTCTCAGTGTTATACTCTCCATGGCCCTGGTTTTTGTCCTGGCTCTGTAGACATAACCCTTCCTGGTCACCTTCCCCCTTCTCCCTCTACCTGCTTCATTCTCAGACATCCTTTTGTTTTTGCTGTGATTATACTAATTGTCCTCTCTGTATGGGACCAGCATATATGTCAACTGAACCCTCTGGGTGATATAGGAAACAAGTAATTTTTACTATTCTCAATTAAAAGATTATTAAAAAGAGTGCTTAAAAGTAATCCCACTACAGCAAAAGGTATCAGGAGGAGTGGGAACAAGAAGTTGTTTTTTAATATCATTGCAGTGCTCACTGTTTTAGCTAGAAGTCTAGATTTCAAATCCATTTCTCAGTATTTAACTAATTTCTGCTGTTCAATTTCAAATTGCAGTACATTAAATGTGTGCTTGCATTTGTATTTATTGGAATTTTAATTCTTTTAAATCCTACATGCCACTGCTTTTAAAAGAAATGAAGAATAATTGCATCCATAATTTTCGTGAGTAATTTCTTCTAGTGGAAAGGGATTATTTTTACAGGTTTATGGAAAAAAAAAATTACATCCTCAATTAGGTAATAAATTCAGATGAACTTCTTCCCCCTCACCTTTTTTTTTTTTTTGCCTGCTTAGCATTTTCCACTTTTTTACTCTGTGATGTACAAGCCCTCACTGGTTAATTATGTATATATTTAGCTACTGCATGTGTTGGGCTTATTATTGTCATCTAATTAGATGTAACTCGAACTACTTACTTCTAGAAAAATCATTAAAAATTCTTTCCTAATGACCTAGAGATGACAAAATGTCTGTAAAGTGTGAAGAAGCAGACAAGCACAGGAACATCGCTCTTAAAGAGTGTTAATCCAGATGCTGCAATCATCTAATTAAACAATATTTTGCTGTCATTAACATTTTCACCAAGGAATTGCAGTTATAATTTCTTTGTCAGCTGTCTCTAGCTCGCTTTACCTTAGAAACTAAAGTGCCATATAAAAACATTAAATTGGATGGTTTAATTAAAAAGTTTTTTTTTTTAATGAAGAAACATATCCAGTATTTCTGAGATCTCATTTACTATGCCTCATTTTTATTGTTCAAGTAGATTAGTGTCACAGGGCTTGCAATATTTAATATTCAGCCTTTAATATTAATCTCTGTAAGCCTACTTGAGGGGAAATCTGAAGGCTCTGAAAAGGTGTAGGGACTACCAATAGTCATACAGGTTTATGTTCTATATTTATTTAGCTAAAGAAAGGACCAAATAATTCTTGTTGGAAGCAGCATCAATTGATGAGATGGCTAAGCATATGCATCTGCTGACTTTTCTCTGAAAATAATCAATTGTGAAGCCAGAACAGATCAAGACAGCATTTCTAATAACGTGAAGCCACTAATATTTATGCATGTTTAGAATTAGGGATTTGTAATCCCATTATAGGCCTAGATCACTGTCCTCCGCTCAGATAAGTACAGATGTGTGGTCTTACCTTGTGGGTTTGGTCTCCTTTCACAATTTAAATTAGGTTCATCTTCTTGAGTCAGTTTTATTTGTTGATATTAAGGAGGAAATTGTTGAGTTGAAAAAAATAAATCACTAACTTTTTTATTAAACAAATTAAGAGCTATTCTTAGTAGTTCTTATCTTCATAACTAAAACATGTTTTATAAAAATTGAAGAAGGACAAAAGAGAATATTTTAAATTTTTTCACAAGTCTTATATTTATCAAATACATAATCTTGAAAGCTTCATTATTTGCAACTTATCCTACCTAAGCTGAGAGAGAAGCTGCAATAATTTCTCACTGTGAGGTAAAAAAGAGGAGTTACTGCAGTGTTCTGACATGGAGCTAATGTCACATGATAATTTCTTCATTTGTCTATACTATAAGTAACCCCTCAGCAAAAGAGCCTGCAAGGCTCAGGATTGCTTTTTTCTTTTCCTTTTTCCTATGATTTTCGCACATGGAATGGGAACTAACAGTAAAAATCTTGTTGACTGAATATTGACATTGAATTGATATGAAATTAATGAAATAAGTATCAAAATTAAATGAAATCACAATATGAAAAAATCTCAATTTCAAAATAAAACATAATTTTGTATGACCCTACATTTCCTTTCAAAATTTTGCAAAAGTATGTTCTCACTTTTTAAATACTTCTCTAAAATAGTTACAGTTGAAGATATTTATTACTGTGAGCTCTTTTCCATACAAATTTTGATTCTGCGGAGTCTTCATTTTTGCTTATGCTTTGTAATGGACTAGAGTCCTCTCAGTCATTCTCTTCCTGGATCTCAAAGTTCTTTTAGTCTGCTCTCTGCATAAGGTCAAATGTCTTTCTATTGTGAAAGCTCTTGCATGCTCTTCTGCTAACTTAAAGATTTTAATGGTGAGAAAAACTTTTATTGTATGAAGCGATAGTTTTATAGAGGCCTTATTTTAAAGCACCCTAAATTTAATCATCTCAAGGAATTTTACAAGTCATATGCAATTAGACCCTTGCCAAAGAAAAAAATAATATTCTGATTTGAAGGATGTAGAAAATTAGGCAGATTTGTCTTCCTTCAAAGCATATTGAGCCCCCTCCCAGAAGTCTAAAAGAATAAATATTCTAGCAGAGCATACCTTTCCTTTTCCTCCCTTACAAGGATAAATTCTGGTATACTTCTTGATATGGTTGTTTGACACATTCTTGTTCTGTCCTAGAGTTGTTTTGCATTCATTCGTTCGTTCGTTCGTTTGTTCATTCATTGTTGATATTAAAGAAGTAGTTTTGTTTCTATCCATCTTTATTTGTGTATGTAGTGCGCAGTACTGGAATTGCTTTCTTGACAAAGTGATATTTGCGCCTTAATTTTTGTTTTTTGCATTCTTGTGAACATCTATGTTTTCAGAGTGTAAAAATGAGGACACACAATTATTAAGAATATGCACTTCTCCTGTATTCAGTGAAACTATGTACGAAATAAAAACATGCTTTTTGTTCATCAGCTTCTGTTGAAAAAATAAGGTGTTTGTAGAACAGTGAAAGTTTCATTAAAGCAGAACTGATTTTTTATGGAGAATTGCAACTGCTACTCAGAACAAGGAAGCCTGTGTTTTCCTGTGCCGGGTGTTGTACCCCAGGAATCTGTCCAGAATCTGGAAGGAAGCAGTTAGTGAGACAGGGCTGTAAATCTGCTGCAGGACTGGGAATTGTTAACCTGGATTATTTCAGTCTGCTAATTATATTATATAAATACACACACACATATATTTATGACCTGATTTTGGTTTTTAAGACTTATGTTGCATATTGTGTGGTTCTCACTCTAGCAATAGGATGGACAGTTCTGTACTAAGAAATTTCATTTGCCTTATCACTGAATTGTTAAATTCTGCTAAATACTAGAGAATACAAAAAATAACAGCCTTTCCTAAGCATGTTTTTCTTTGTGATGAATTCATAATTTTTAGTTGATTGCAGTTGAAGATTGTTCTTTTGAAATGGTATCTGTACATGGTTTTTTGCACATTTGAGCTGCTGGGATGACAGCAGTGTTTCTTTTATGATTGAAAAGAGTGGCCTGGGGTAGTCAGCTCTGTCTTTTACATGAGATAACTATTTTTTAATTTTAAAAGTGATTAAAAAATAGTGTTGCAGCAAAAATGAGTTTCATCACTTTGATTCCACAGTTGCCATGGAATCTCACCATTTCTTCAGTGAAGAACCATAGGGAATGATAGATTAGCATGGACTATCTAGGATAGACCTAGATTTGCAAACCTCAGATTTTCCCCCTTGCTGTTTGGAGTCTCATTTTATCTTTGCCAGCTATGATACTTCATGAAGTTTCTAGGAAACAATAGTCAAGTTCTTTTGAATTTCTACATTCATGCTATAAAAATATTTTAATGGAAATAAAAAAGAAATTTTTATTGGCATATGGTGAATTTAGTTGATCTTAAAAGATACTGTGCTTTTTATATTATTTCAGTTTGTGTTGACTTCTGGTTCAAGATAAGTGCACCTAAATGGCTGCTTTTGTCTGGAAGATTTGGACTTGGTTCTGTCAAAGTGGTGGGAACTGGGAACATGTGATGCAAGAAATGTAACCACTACATTTTTCTTCTAGCTGGACAAGTGGACACTATTTCCTAATTCTTAAAACTTTCTTTTTCAATAGGACGAACATACAATGATCTGAACCAATACCCTGTATTTCCATGGGTTTTAACAAACTATGAATCTGAAGAGTTAGATCTGACCCTTCCAGGCAACTTCAGAGATCTATCAAAGGTATGTTTCATTCTTGTTAAAGAACAGTAAGCCAGTCCTTTTAGAAAGACATTTTGTTTTATATTTATAGTCTGGTTAAGTAAGGTCTTTACTGTAAACTCATAAAAGTCTGAAATAGACGTTTCTATTCTAGAACTATTTTATACTGAGCCTCTATATTATGCTGCTTCCATGTCCCTGACTTATCTGGTTCCAAATCTGCAACTCCTCTGTACCTTCTGACTTATGGAACATGAGTGCATCAGATCACTCGATCTCACTAATTATGCCTCTTAGTTTATAAAAACTGATCATTTGGAAGTAAAAAGTTTGGACTATATTTCACTTTCTTTTGCAGTGTCTAGAATAGTAATATAGTATCAGCATCTTCTTTTGATTTAATAGTTAGTAAAGGGGTATTTTGTATTTTAGATCCTGGAGTATCTGATCCTTATTGTTATTTGTTGGGATTTTTTCTGTCCAAGCTGATTTGGGCACTTAATGTTTTACAAAAAAAAAAAAAATTCTAGCATTTTTTTTTCTCTAATGACACCACATTGTGATCAATACCCAGCTCTGGTACTCTAGTTGTGTTAACAGATTGCAGAGCAGGTCTGTCCTGGCCAAGCATAGCAGAAACATATGGAGACGCTCTACTTTTGGCCAGCTAAAATACAATAACAAAAGAGTCTCGAAACCAAGCGGTGGAAAGTAACATTCCTGTTTACTATCAATTAAGAAAGTGTATGCACTCTCTTGCCAGTAAAGGTGGCAAGTCCTGCAGCATCCCCAGTGTGAGGTTTCTGTTGTCTGGTGTGTCAGCTTTCTTGCATCCTTACCACAGCTCCTCAGCCAAGAGGGGGAAGTTGCTTGTACACATTGAGTGAGGCTCAAAACCACAGGAAGCTGTCACTCATTGCCTTTAGGAGTGAGGCTGGAGAGGAGAAAATGACCCCCAATGCCTGTTCTGCAGTCCTGTGCTGCAGACCCTGCATTCCCTTCTGCTGCTGGGCAGACATGAGTGTTTCTGGGGTTTGTGCTTTAAGTGTGGATTTCTTTCCTCCTCTCCCTGCAAGCACACATCCTGGGGAGCAATGGAGACATCCTGCCCTGGATATTTGACAGTTTCATCTCTGCTGGAGTGTGCTTGCAGTACCTCCAGATGTGTTGTAACCATTCCTGGAAGCCTGCTTTTGTAAGACGTCCAAAATAATTTGAGTTGGATTTGAATTCATAATAGTGGATCAAGACACCTAAGCTTACACTCCTTTTATTTTCTTAGACAAATAAAAAAATAAATAAGCAAATAAACCCAGAATTTACAGTACATTCACAGTATGCCTCAAAAGGAAATAAATTGCTTGATACTTCCGTTGGGCTATGTAAAACTTCTGACCTTTCGCAGTATTATAGGTATGTTTCACAAATGTGTTTTTCAGTTCTGTAACACCATTGAAATCTGTGCCAAGAACAATAAAAGATCCACAGACATGACTTAAAAAAAGACCTGTGATCATTTTACACTGGCTTGTTCCCTAGCATGTATAAAAGTAGTGCTGGTTTAGAGTTGTTCAGAAAGATAAACCTTTCATTAAGGTGCTTACACTTTTCAAAAACTCTCAAACTCACCTTCTGGATGTATTAATAGCACTGGATGTGGTGAAGTGCAACAAGATTAGACAGTGCCTCATGAGTCCTTTTTTAGGTATTTAGTTTGGTTCAATCCAAATTTTTATAGCAATCTACTAAAATATGTAATTGCTAGAGGAAGTAGTTTGATAGCTGAATAGATGTGTTTTCCTCATGAGTTAGCAAAGACTCATTATGGAATTAGTGCATGTATAGCTTATTAAGTATCACTGTGCTGTTATTACTACTCTCCTCAAAAGGAAATGTAAAATCAAGTCCATGACTATTTATTTTTCATCAAGAATCCATGCAATGTGCACATTTTCTTGCCAATTTGAAAACTCACCAAAAGCTATCAGTGGTTTCCTCTGTAACAGCTAAGGTTTTGACCACTGAAAAGCCTACACAGAACTAGTCAATGAAAATGACCTTTCCTTTCTGGCAATGTCTGGGCCCCATTTATCCCATGGATGTATGAGAAAACACATGTGAAATCTGTAAAGTGTTGTGGAATACTTGAGGATAAAAGGGTTGTGATTGTCAATTTTTTGCAGTGTTCATTATGAAAATATCTGATAGATTTCATTTCACCATGGTTTTAAAAGGAAAAGTAGGTTAATGTTTTATTCTAAAATGCAGTGCCCTTTAGTATGGAATGCTTGATTTGAGTTGTTCAGCATTACTTGCATCCTGTTTCAATTTTTGTGTTATCTGTAAAAATCTTAAAAATTCTAATGTCTCTGAGGTATTACCTTCTCAATTCTGTTTAAATTTTTTATATTGTTCTGTATCTGTGAGTCCCTCCTTTTTATTTTTCTCTCTTGGAGGTGAATCCTGAGTAGCCTGGTGCTTAAAAGCAGGAGTAATTTATTGTAAATATTGAAAGTGATTGTGCTAGCAAGCCTCAGCCAGATCTCTGGGGCAGGTCCACTCAGTATCCTTTTCTATGAGGAGCATCTCCCTTCTGTCAGATTTTGCCCTGCAAGGGAGACATTTTCCTGCAGATTTGATGGCAGATCAGAACCTCCAGCTAAACTGTTGATAGATAAAATCTCCTTTGTCAGTTCCTGACCTTCTGTCTCCCTTTAAATTTAGCCCTTCTTAGTTTCATAAGGCCTCTGTCCTTGCTATTTAGCACTTAATAGTCCTCAAAAAATCTATTGCAATTATTTAGAATTTTAACAATATTGCATATATGGTAAAAGCCCACTAAAGCAATGACATTTAAAGAGAAATCACCTACTATTCTTTGTTTTCTTGGTTTAAAATAGTTTCTGTAATTAAATGTAGGTGCTAAATCTAGCTTTTAAAAAATATTTTGTGTATTCTTGCTCAAAGTTCATACAATACTCCAGTGTCAGTTCTGATAATTAACTACACAATTTTTCAATTTTTTAATGTTTGGCTTCCAGGCTTTCAGTATAAAATATAATACACCACCTTTGTGATATCACAACTCCTAGGTGAACATACATATCAAATGCAATTCATATGATTTTTGGAGATGAAATTAGGGGTATTTGTCTTGCTTAGGGTGTCGGTAATGGAGTAAAACATGGGCTTTTGCATTTATTCCAAACTTAAATATTTACATTCATGCAAAGCCATCTTGAACGTGTAGCTTGTCCTTTCCTTCCATTCCATTTCATTCTGGTTTTATGTGGCACTCCTTAATGTGATATTTTTACATCCAGATGTTACTTGTTCTCTCAGAACAATTATGTTTAAATATTAGTCTGAAAATTCCTCTGTCCTATTTCTATTATGTGTTTGGAAATTCTGTTCTAAAAGCTTTTTGGTTTTTTCTTTTTACATACAGTTATAGATTTAAAACCAGTGTTCATGGGCATGGAATGTGCCAGAGCAGTGGGATATATTGGACCTCTCATTTGATTAGACAGTGTAGGTTCAAGTTTTATTCATTACATATGCAAGGTTAAAGGTTATATTTATTGTTTGACAGGATCAAAAGCTAATGAAAGAGGCTGTCATAGATACATAGATTATCTTTTCTGTATCAAACCATCAGGTGATCTGCTTATTTTCTTCTTTGTTGAGATTTCCTTTAGAAGAATACTTAGGATATTAAACATTAGTCCAGGAAACATGTACACAGCTCTTACTATAAAGTGATTTTTTGTGAGGTTCAAGCCACTGAAAATGTGGTATGGTTTGTTTGTATAAAATTGTATGACTTTTACTCCTAAATTATAGTGAATGTATGGTTTTGACATGCTGCATTGTCCCTGCTCATTAAAGTGTAAACGGGAATTTCTCCTCATTTACTTCCAGTCATACATCCTGTTAAATAAAATGATTTCTTCACCAGGCAAAGTAATACTAATATTGACATGTGTATGAAACATCACACACCCATTCATTGAGTGGAAAAAATTATGTTTTGTTAATATAGAAGATGTTTGACTGATGAGTGGTGATAAGCATAACCACTTTTCCTTATTACTGTGCCATTTCAAGAAAAGAAAGTGATAAAGCCCCAAGGCTTCTAAATGTAATAATGCAAATGAACACATCCAAGTGTGAATATTTCAAGGCAACCACACTTAATAGTACCAAAAATGTATATGCTGTGAAATGGAGTTTATGGGCTTATTAAGATCTCTTAGTTGGAAAAATAAAATAATTTTCTGTAAAATTGTACTTCTCTCTTTATCATATGCGACTCTTCCATCAACAGAAAAACTACACACAATTCAAGCCACACAATTAAGCATGTGCTTTTCTTAAACAAACAGTTCATTTACTGAGTGAAACTCTGGTACTATGAATCTGTGAATGCTCTTATATTTGATATTGTTAATATCTGCTTTTCATATTAGGATGCTGAAGAAAAATCTGTTTACTAATTTGGATAGAATTGCAATTTATTTTTAAGTTTAAAGTATCATCTTAAGACATCCTGTTTTAGGATGCTGTTCAGTGGGTGTTTTTTAATAAACAGCAAGCAGTCAGGAAAAGCTCAGTCAGTTTTCAGCTGGAGCCAGATAAAGCCCCATTCAATATACTTTCATAACAGGCTATAATTTTGTGCAGTACCTCACAAAAAAAATTAAAAAAAAATTTAAAAAAAAGAAAAACAAAACAAAAAACCCCAAAACCCAAACCAAAACCAAAAAAAACCTGAACAGAAGATAAGGTAGCTGGTGCACAAATGAGAGTCAAGTTAAGCAGAATATTTCAGTGGCTAGATAAATGGGATGCTACATTCAGTTCTGCTCCCATGAGAGAATATAGCTCTGTCTGGCAAACAAATAGATATTACATGAACTAGCATAACACATCCAGTGGATATAAACACTAGATAAAAGGTGTATTGACAATATATATTGACTTGTTCAAAGGCCAGATATCTAAAGAGATTAGCCAGGGAAAAAAAGAAGCATGTATTAGTGTGTTTTAATGTTACAGTAAATACTTGTCTTATTTTTAAATGTAAGAAAGAAACATAAAATAAACAAGCAGTAAGTTTTAGTACATCAAAAGTGAAGTGGCTGAATAGGCATTGTCATAGAGTGACCTGTTCTGTTTGTTTGGAGTAAAGAATATCTTATGAAACCATTATGTGGGAAGTTAATTCTACTTAATATGAGTCCTTACAGAGAGAATTTTGCAATAAAAAGACAAATGATGTGTTTGGAAAAAGCATTTTATAAAACATTATGAAAAGAACTTTTAAAATAATGTTTAGAACAATTTATTTTATTCAAATTCAACTTCTGTCTTTGTCTTATGGTTAAGATATGGACTGAGAGAGTATATAGATTGAGCTTTGCCTTTGTATTGTTTGGGCAAGTCATTTTAATCTGTGCACATACCAACAGAATCTCAGTCAAATGGAAATAATATTATTTTCTTCCATTATGTAAAGTTACAGGGATTGATCCATAAATAAATTTTAACTGCATTTTATAGCCATGATATTAGATTAAAACTGAAGTATTTGACCTTCTGGGCTTAGAATGGTATAGTAAAGCTATGAAAAGTGACCAAAATTCCATGTATCCTACACATTTCGCAAGAAATGTGAGAGACTACTATGACTGTAGAACTTGTTATCTAATAGGACCTGTGCCTCATCAGAGTAAAATTGGGTTAGCTGCTAGTTTATACAACTGAGATTTAAGGTGTTTACAGAAACACCTTTGTCTTTATTGAAGGATGAACTCACCATTACCCTGGTTAACAGCATTTCCCCACATGGAAGTTAAAATAACACTAAAGAAGCCAGGGGCAGACCTTGCAGAATTTACTCCCCACTATTTTATTTATGGAGGGTTTTTTTGCTTTCAGAAAGTGCCTGGTCTTTTGTGATACAGAAGAAAGAAAGAGAGATTTGAGCACTTTCCTTTAGCATTTTCAATGTGCATGGTTTCCTGAACCTGGAGAGATGTCCTTTACATTAATGTGCAGAGAGGTGGTTCACATCAGTGTCTCCACGACTGCACAGAGAAGGGAGATCAGGTGTTTCTTGTATTTCTTCACCACAGGCCAGAGATAACTTATGTAAGGCTGAAGTAGAAGGTGCAGAGTTGTGTAAGCATGAGGAGCTCCAGCTCTCCTCCCCAGGCAGTGCTGCATTGAGACACTTGTGCCACTTCTGGGATCCCAGCTGTCATCTCCGCATAGACAGGGCTGTGTTGGCACCCTACCCCCTCTAGAGCAGCTCAGGGACTTCCAGCTCACCTTCCTATTGCAAACTAGAGACAAACCTAAGCAGTCTCCTCATGGACACTACAAACGCTTGTGGAATGACAGAAATTAACCCATGTCTTCCAAGTCCCAGGCTGTCAGAGAGATCACTAGTTCGTCCAATCCAGGATCTGTCCTGAGAAGTTGAGGTGAGATTTAATAGCTGAAGACAAGTTCTTTCTCCTTCCCTCCCTCCCTCCCTCCCTCTCTCTCAGGAAAGGACACCAAAAATGATTCTTCCCAGAGATTTTCCCATGAAAATTGTAGTGTCATGCAAGAACAGAAATGACTCTCATTGGTATTTCACTTAAAGACTCCATTTTATTCAGATGATGCTTTGTGCATTTCGGGATTTTTCTAAAGTAATTGAAAGGGGGGAAAAAAGGTAATGACTCTGAAAAGAATATTGTATGATGGTAATCCAGAATACAAATTTTCAGGTTTATCATTTAGTACAATTAATCATATATGTTCTGAAGGTAGATTATTTTCGGTACTTGTACAGGCATTTAATTATGAAAATGGGAATGCCTGATCTTACATCATTATACCTTTTATCTTTTAAATTGAAGTAACACCTCTCATTGAACAACCTAGAAAACATGATGATATGTTTGCATTAGTATTTTATGACTTTAAAAATTATCATCAAATTGTTGAGAGAAATAACCTTTTTATTCAATACAACAATATTATATTAAAAATGTTATTTAAAGGTACTGATTAAACGACCATTAAAATTTTGCTAGGCTATAAAATAAAATACCTCATAATTATTTTGAGCATCAGTTATACCTCACAGGCCTTGTTACTTAAGTCAATTTACAGTGAATAATGAAAACACATCACTTATTTGATGGAAGACTTCTAACCAGCATCAACTGTGTTTGGAAAGGCCAGGAGTTTTCTATATTTTCAATCTTGTGTTAATCATTATATTTGTTCTCCACTGTGCCTTCAAACCCATATGTACAATAATATGGTGACAGATGACGTCTCTGTTTTCCATAGCCTCAGAATTCACTGCAGCATAGGATAAGATGCACCTTTGTAGTGGAGGGAAGAGATATTCTCAGGGTGTTTCTCCATTACCAAATACAATCTCACCAATTTGTCTGCTATTTTGTGTTCCCTTCTCAGAGGGGGTGGACATTTCATTTCAACAGACTACAGTGTGAATTACTGCTTTAGCTCTTGAAATGTGCAGTTGGGACTGGAATTTTTTCTGCCAGAGAAGTGGATGTACAGTACCTTAATGAGGGTGGTGTCGGCAGGTTCCATCCAGTCCCCAAAGCAACCCAAAGCCTGATATAATTTAGCAAAGTGCACATATATCTGCACAGTTTGTCAGTCTAATGGGAAAGGAATGTCTCTTTCAAGGAGCTGTTGAACAACCATTTTTATGTAATGATAACTTAAAGGCTATAATACTGCCAGTGTGTTTCCTGACACTGGCAGGATGTCTAACAAAACCAAGTATAACAAAAATGCAAATATTTATTTTTTGCAATTGCCAGTATTTGAGAAACGAGCCTGGAAAGTGTTAGGGAATGGCTCATACTTCTCTTTCAAGAATGTTTTGTGAGGTCTTTCAGTGCAGTCTGCACCAGATAACACCAATCCTTTGGGATTACTCAATCATTTTACACATATGAGAAAACTATAAACATCTCCATGACACAGCAAAGTATTAAGCATCCAGAGTGCTTAATGTGAAAAATACTGAAATCATAATGTTTTAAAATGTAAAGGTTCACCAAAGACTGCTATTTCAAAACAAGCTCTAAATCAGAAAATATCATGTTCTATGTCAGCCTTTTAAGCAGCCATCTCAAAAAAATAGCAGTGCTGAAAGAATAAAAAACTTGCAGCTTTAAATTTTTTAGTTACATATCTAGTGTAGTAAAACACAGAGATTTGACCTTGTACTGATATTTCCTTTCCAAATTACTTTGGATTTTAATTCAGTAGAAAAATTGTGCAGTGCAATAAAATGTGAAAATGTTGTTAGCATTTGGTCAAACCCCTTTGCCTATATATTTTTAATATATATTTTTAATACCCTTAATAATATCAATTCTAATTAGACTTTGGTTAATGCAAATCAAGCAATAATTTCAAACTACAATAAGTTTAAACAATTATTTGGTGTGGAAATGTGCTCTCCTCTAAGTATTAAACTCAGTGTTTGTTTAATTTTACTGTAAAATCTAAAACCTGTATTTTCTTTATCCAAGTAACTTTTGCCTCATACAGTAACAAATACTTTTTGCAAAAGCTTCTGAGATAAAGTGGGTTGAAAAATCATAAAAAGCTTGTATTCCTCAAGTAGCGACATCAAAACCAATAGTTCCTACTACTGCCTTACGTCTCTTTTGTTTTTCACCTAATTTGTATAGATTGTCCTTTAAATTTGCTCAGAATGGACTTTGAATTTGTGAATAATTTCCACATTCTATTGTTTTCAAGTACAAAGCTTGTTTGCTTTGTTCCAGAAAACGTGGCTTTGTTCAGTCAGAAAGTACACCCAGTCCTGAGGACTATGCATGGTTTTTAAGTATTTCTGCTTAGGATCACCAGACACAATCAGCAGTTCCGCGTGAAATCTTTTCATCATGAGCCGCGCATTACAAAGTATCCTGTGCGAGCAAAAGTCAGTTTTCATTAGCTGTGTGATTATGGTGAATGGCAGCAAGAGAAATATTAGTTTGGCCTCAATGCATTTTAAATGCAGTTTTAGAAGTCTATTTCCAGAAGAATGTTACTGAACTAATTGGGAAACAACTTATGCTTCAAGAAGGTCTTGAAAGTTTGCAGATGTGGATCACTAATATTTGTCAGTTATAATAAGGAAACTCATAAGACTTTTAGCGCAGAAAGCCTTTGAAAAAAAATTCTAAGCTTATAGCAATCTCAGGGGTTACTACAGCATGGAATGTGTTGGTTGCAGAGTTTCCTGTGCAGTAAATCTTAATGCAGAATTAACTTGTGCCATATCAGACAGCTGATAATATATTTGACCTCTTATCATTTTACAGCCTATTGGTGCTTTGAACCCAAAGAGAGCTGTCTTCTATGCAGAACGGTATGAGACATGGGAAGATGATCAGACTCCACCTTATCATTATAACACCCACTACTCTACATCTACTTCTACATTGGCTTGGCTTGTTCGTATTGTAAGTATTTCTGGATCCTGGCTTTCATGGAGATCTTTATTTGCAACATCTCTTCTGACACCACTGTTTCGTTTTTTTTAATGAAAGCACCTTTCTATTAAAATCTTATTGTTCTTCCCTACCTTAAAATCTCAGAAATTCTCTTGATATTCTTTATATACTCATTTGTAGTGATCAGGGGTTCCTTGCTACCCAAACAATCCAAAATGAATTTAAACATAAAATTGTGGTGGTATTAGAATGTATACAATGAGAAAAATGCATCTAAAATGAAATCCACCCCCAAAAAATATCTCAAGGCAGAAATCTGATACTGCTCATATTTATTTATTATTTTCAGCTAGGGACAGATCCATGCAACATTTAAAAAAAAAAGCCTTTTGTAAGAACATTAAACTGTCACATCGAGAGGGGAATTATATAACCAATTTTATATTGAAGCAATATTGAATAATATTTTATGCAAATGAACTATGCTTCTAAATTAATGAACATCTCTATAGTTTTCAGAAATGTAGAAATTGGATTCTAACTTCAAACTGTTATTTCAGTACTGAAAACTTCATGCTTCTATGACCAAAACCAGATCTAAGGAAGGGGACCAAACTTCAGAGATAGAATGAACTGAATCCAGTGTATGTGTTATCACAATTATTTACAGAATAAAGAGCGTTGATGTGACACTGAAGGTTTCACAGGGAAATCTGAATTAATGAAAAATTGGGTGACTGTGTAATTACTTAAGTTAAAGTACACCCTGCCAATAAAAATCTGTTGTGTAAGGTGTATTCTAAGCATGTTTTGCATACAACAAAGCAAAATAGAGCCACACAAAGCTTGAGAATTGAGTTTTCACTCATCTCAGCTTCCCTTAGACATGTTCATTTTTTTTCTGCTCAGAAGGGAATTCACATGTCTGTGAGCTCAGGATATACTTCTTAAACCATGGGAAACTAAGTGTTGATTACACTCCTGTGTTGGGTGACCGCTGCATTCCTTTTAAATGTTGCTAAATTATTCATCTACTGAATACATTTTATGGTATGCTTTGCTGCCTTAAGGTAGATTAAAACCAGTAGTTTTATTTGGATGTTTGTCTATTAATTTTGGCTGCTGTACAGCAAAAGATCCCCTCTTGCTAGTCAGCAAATTCTCAGTGCTGAAATTCTGGTTACAGGCTGAATGTACAACACACCAAGGAGTATTCTTTTCCTGTATTAGGTTAATTCAGTGTCATTTTTACTACTGTCCTTTATGTAATACTCTTGATGCTCTTGCTCTCTTTGTGTTCTCACCTAAAGAGCAAGAGAACAAAGTCTTTGTCTTGATGGCCTTGCAATATAGACCTTACAAATTACATTTGTTAGAGCAGACACTATATGTGAGGATAGAAAGCAGAGGTGGAAACCACGGATACCCAAAGAAGAGGTTGCCAATGAAAAGGTGATAACCACAGATAACTTAAATACAGGGACACCCCTACACAAGTATTTTAAAGATTGTTTAAATATGTTTGAACAGCAAAGAAAAGCAATCTGTAATGGAAGTAAACAACAGAAGTAAAAGAAGACAAATCCAGAAAAGGAAAAAAAATATAATAATATGATAAGACTAGATAAGGCAGCAAATGGAAAGCCTAAATAGATATTTGAAAATAAGTGTGTATAGAGGAAAAGATTATGGCAATGAAGATTACAAAGTCAGAGTGATCTATAGAGAGTTATTTTTGTTACAAAATAAAGGATAAAATATCCTAAGGGAGAAGATTGTGCCAGTGAAATTTATGGATAAGGCTAGGTCAGACTCCTGCAAGTTAAAGTAGTATTTTTGCTCATTAATTTCTTGAGGTAGAGCTTTGAAGAAGGCTCTGTAAGAAAAGGTAAATTAAAGTCTAGTCCAGAAAGAGAAAGGTGACATTAAGAGATGCAGAGATTAACACAGAAAAATGCTTTCAGTATTTTGAAAGACTGGAGGAGAGTGATGGGAAAAGATGTGCTACTGTAGAGCTTTTGGTAGAAAGTGACAACAAACTGAGAGTGAAGGATGGGAGTACAAACTAAAACCATGGGAGAAGACTTTAAATCAAAGAAGAGAAGAGGAAAAGCAAAAGAAATAGAAAAAAGCAAGGAAACAAATGAAAAAGATATAAAAAGAAGTAAATTGGAAATGAGAGTGTAGATGAAGCAGAACAAAACAGTATGTACTAATGGGGATCCAACTGCCTGCCTAGACCTTAGTGTTGTAGGAAGCAGTATTTGCTGTGGGTAAGGAAGTTTCAGCCCCTCTGAAGTATATATATATACAGAGTGAGAGAATTGTGTAATTGCCGCAAAACCTTAAAAATTATTTTAAGTCTTGCTTTTCAGCTTTGACAGATGCAATCTGGTTTCTGTCAGTCGTCTTCAAAACATTGCTTTTAATATCATATTTTTGAGTCAATTCTGTGATAGTCTGTTCATTACTGCCTTATATTTCCCTCAGTTGCTTTCCCTTATCTGATGGATTGTGGTGGGTTGGCTCTGCCTAGATGTCAGGTTCCCACCAAAACTGCTCTACTACTCCCCTTCCCAGCTGGACAGGAGATAGAAAATATAAGGAGACTCATGGGTTGAGATAAGAGCTGGGAGAGATCCCTTACCAGTTACCATTATGGGCAAAACAGACTCAGCTTGGGAAATTAATTTGAATTATTACCAATCAAATGAGAGTAGGATAATGATAAAATAAAGTCAAATCTTTAAACCACCTTCCTCCCAACCTCTCCCTTCTCTGGACTTAACTCCTACATTCTCTCTCTCGTCTCCCCACTGACACAGGGGAATGGGAATGGGGGCTGTGCTCAGTTCATCACACTTGTCTCTGCCACTCCTATCTCCGCAGAAGACTCCACACTCTTCCCCTGCTCCAACGTGGGGTCCCTCCCATGTGAGACAGTCCTTCATGAACTTCTCTAAAGTGGGTCCTTCCCACAGGCTGCAATTCTTCTTTAGCTGCTCCAGCGTGGGTCCCTCCCACAGGGTGCAGTTCCTCAGGAACAGACTGCAACTATTGGAATTAAATTCCAATATTGCCGGATGGAACGTGCCTGGGCTTGTCTGGCCCTTGCTGCTTGACCAAGGGCGGCAGCTGTGGTGGTTTCACCTCAGAGACACCTTTGGCTGGCTGGATGCTGCAGCTGGCACTTGGGACAGGTCCAGCCATGCAGGAGCTCAGGTTTACCTCTGGCAGAGAGGCCTCAAGGCGAGGTGAAGGAAAGGAGTCGGTTCTGATGGAGAGTTTTGATCCAGAGCTTTATTCCTGGCCCACAGGCCTCTGAGTCCAGCAACAGCTCCAACAGAACCAGAACCACGTGGTTGCCATGTCTTTTAACCCCAGGGACAGGGGGAGGGAAGGGGTAGGGATCCCACCAACCAGTTAAGGGGGGGAAGTAACAGGGGACAAATGGCACCTGGATGGCCCAATGTCCCCAGGGCTGAGAGGCATCTTTTGAACTTCGCCAATCACACCACGCCCTTTCTGGAATGCCAAGATTGAGGGACAGCACTCAGCAGGGGGCAAGAGAGAGGTGGAGAGAGGTTATTGGCACACCTGGGGAAAGAACTGGGATAACTGAGAGAGGTATTACATCACACCACAACATGCAACAGTGGATGCTCCGTGGGCTTACAAGTCCTGCCAACAAACCTGCTCCCACATGGGCTCTGCTCTCCATGGAAGCATATTGGGCCCTGCCAGGAGCCTACTCCAGCACAGGCTTCTAGGGGCTCGTGACCTTCCTCAGGCAGCCCCCTACTGTGACATGGATTCCTCCAGGGGCTGCAGGAAGAGCTCTACTCTCCTCTGGACCTCCATGGTCTGCAGGGGCACAGCTGCCTCACCATGGCTGGAGGGAATCTCTGCTCTGGAGCCAGAGCACCTCCTGGTCTTCCTCCTGCACTGACTTTGCTGTCTGCAGGGCTGTTTCTCTCACATATTCCCATTGCTCTCTCTAGTGTTCTTGTGCAGTTTTTCCCTGGGCCTTCTTAAGTCTTTTATCATAAAGGCACTTTGCTATTACTCACAGGCTTAGCCTTGGTCAGCTGCAGATCCACCTTGGATCCTGCTGGCATTGGCACTATTGGATATGGCAAAAGCTTCTCACAGAAAGCGCCCCTGTAGTCTCCCCCACTACCAAAACTTTGCTACACAAACCCAATACATGTTTCAGGCTAGTTTTTTAAAAGATGTTGTATGTCTTAGCCTGAGTTCTGTCCTGTGTAGTTAATTTTTATATGCCTTTGTTTCACCATTAATACATATTCTGTTGTATGTGTTTTTGTGCAAATGAAATTGAATATTCATAGTTTATCACTAGGTGACCTTACCACCTGAAGACTCATTTTCTTCCATGTGCATTTCATCTGGAACACTGAATATTTAAGTTGCAGAAGATGGAGTAGTTTAAACCAAGAATGCCACTTCACAATACCATATATTCCAGTGACTTGACCTGAAAAATAGACAGAAGGAAAAAGTAAAATAGAAGAATGAATTCTGGCTTGAATCACGCAGAATGTGAATATCAGCATTGGCTTCAGATTTTTAGTAGAAATAGGATAGAGTTATGGTACAATTGGATGTTCTCAATAATTACTACTGAAGAAGTTATATTTGTGTAAATCAGTTGCATTTTCATGGAAGCAGTGACCAGTGTTTGAGAGCATGATTCTCTAAAGTGGTAGTCAAGATGTTTGTAGAGAATAATTGTCTTCCAGTGGTTGTTGCAATGAGTGCATATTTGTACAAGGCAGAAGAAATTCTGGATTTATTATGAGTTAGATAGGATTAAGTTAAAACCAGTTTTTAGTGAGATTCAAAGATGAGGAGGACTTGATGTCATATGGTACACAGAAGTGAATTTGGCTCTTCTTTTTGTCAGATTTTAGCAGGACAATCACAGATATATCTGGCAAAAGGTGTGTCACTCTGACAAACCATTACATACTCTCTCTCTCTCCTCTTACAAATGGCTGTAAGGACATTTCTGTGTGACATAGGATGTCTTAGAATGACCACGTCCCTTCCTCCTCCCTCCTCTACTTCCACCATAAATTACTCACATGAGTCTGGGTACTGCTAAAAGGGAAGGGTGGGAGAGAAGTGCTATTGAATGAAAAAATTTGTTGTTCTCACAGCTCAAGCTTGTGTTCAATGGAATCAAGTCTGCCACGAATTTCTCTCCTTGTTGGCAGTGAACAAGGCGTAAATTTTATTCAGAATATTAAGAATGAGTGAGATGGAGTATTAATGAAAACATTGTGCTGCTTTATAGCTTTCACAGCAACAAAACCTTTACATGAAATGACAGTAATCGGTATCATAACAGTATTTAAATTAGTATATAGAATACAGATATGAGTTATATTTGTATAAGTACTTGACTTCCCAGAGAATAAAAATTACCTTAAAATATGTTAGAGGTCTGAGATAAAGAAAGTGAAAGCTCTGAATTTCTGCTAAGGATTAAAAATCCAAAAAGATAGGCACAACAGGCCACGGCAGGATAGCATAATAGGGCACCCTGTACTGCTCAGCTACTAAAAGTTTAATCCTTGATTATGAATTTTATTGCTTTTGTGTATTTGTCTCAGATGCTTAAAATAATGTTGTCATGCAAGTTTGGATTAATATTTTTACATAATTTATTTTAATTACATCATTTTTCTGGTTTCTGCTTCTTTTAAATCCATCAACTGCTTCTGATTTCAGAACCTCTGCAATGATCCACAGTCTGCTCCACAATAATATTCACAAAAATCACATATATCTTATAAAGAAAAGAGTGATGGGTGGGAGATGTTAGAAGACAGAATTATTTGTGCTCAGATCAAGAACATATGATGTTTTTCAGACAGTGCAAGCTAGAAAATAGCATAATTCCCGTTTCAAATATATACAGATAATTGGGAGAAGGAATTAATTTAAAAGCAAAAGAATTCTAATATTGAAAAATGTAAATTTAATAATATTATTAACATAATTTTAAATAATAAATTAATATAATCCAATTTCTGTATATATTGTTTTCCTTTTTGTACTTCTGGGTCTGAATCCTACACATTTTAATTTATATTTTGCATTGAATTCACTATATGGAGCACTGAAAACTCTGGATAGATGAAGACTTGTTTTCTGTCAATATTTCAGTTCATTGTGGTAGTTTATGCTACTCACCAAGTTGAGCCACTGTTAAATTTTGATATTCTATTTAAATTATGAAACTCTTCTATACTACACAGTCTTTCAATATTCACAAATAAAGCCATTGTGCAATGAGATTTGGGGTCCTCTAACAAGAAATTATATTGCGATGATTTTGTATTTAATTATATTATTTTAATTAATTATTTAACATAGATTAGTATTTTCTGATTAGAATAAATCCTCAAAAAAATTTAAGAGATATTATTCTTTTGAATGTGTCTATTGAAAAATAATTTCCCATGATTTAAGAGGAAAAAATTTGATTAGACCTTTTTCTTCTTTGTACGAAAGTAGCCTGTGTTGACTGCTGAGCTTGATAGAAAAAATTAACTGGGAAAACATGTGGAATAAGAGTGGAGAAACAATGGTCTTTGGGAGTCAGAATTCCATCTTTTATTTTCCTTTTTTTTTGGATATTTTCACTATTTTTGCATCCGTATTTTCCTTATTTTAATTTCTCTTAAGGACAATGTATACATACATTTCTTCATATATTTTTCATCTGAGGTAATTGTCACACAATGTGTATAATGTTGCATAATTCCTTCAAATATTCTTTATTAATGGAGGAGTTCCCTGACTTGTTCAAAAATTTTGTAGAAGGAAACAGAGAATGTTTATAATAAAATTCAAATAATAGATGAGTAATACTGTAATAAAAATTGTGATCTGGTGATTATGAGCTGCTTTGATTACCAAAATTCCAGATGATCAGGATACGCAATGAAATAAGTTTGAGTATGAATTAATCAGAAGGACTTTCTTAAAAACATTCCCCATGAGACTTGGCAAAAAGAAGGAATGAACATCCATCCCTGCCAACTATTGGTTGAATAAGAGGGCTGATGGAGTAGTGGTGAAAATCCAGGTTTCTGCCAATGATCTCTGTATTCAGGTTCTACTGTCAAATTAAGGATTTGGTCCACTGTTAACCCCTTCCCTGCAGAGGAATGTAGTGACATAAAAATAGGTCATCCAGACTGTCTAATACCTGAGCTCTTCCTCCCCAAAAGCTGGTTTCCATTTAGTATAAAATGGGATAAGATTTCAGATAGAACTAGTGAAAGTAAAGACTCTAAATATTTAATCTCTGTGCCTCTGCCCAAAAATAATGATAAAGCTGCATATCCTGGGACCACAGTCTGCCTCACAACAACCTTAGAGTCGTTCGTCTCACCTTGAGGCAAAGTGGAACATACTGAGCTCTTTTCAATTAAATAAAAACACAAGAAAGATTTAGAGATAGGATTTTTAAAAGATTTTGACATACCAACATGCAAGGAGTATACAAATCCCAGTTACATAAATAACACAGAATGTGTTTGTGGTGGTTGCAGTAAAGGAGGCAGTCATTGTGAACTGGAACTAGGCTACATAGGTCTGATGGGTAATTAGTATTATGGTATAGAACTCAGGATTTGTTTGTGCAAAATGTGTTACAACCAAGAAATATACTCAGATGTTTAGTGCAGAAACCCATGCGTACATATAACTATGACGTGCCATGTTTTTCCTTAATTCTGCATTTATGAAGTATTTTGATCTGAAATAGGCTTTCGGATTTTGACAGAAGCCTACTGCATGAGTCCTTGTACTGTTTTCTTAATCTGTCATAATTTCATTAACTACAGGAGCCCTTTACAACATTCTTTCTAAATGCAAATGATGGCAAGTTTGACCACCCAGATCGAACTTTCTCTTCAGTGGCCAGGTCCTGGAGGAACAGCCAAAGAGATACCTCAGATGTGAAGGTAACATACATGTTAAATAAATGGATAAATATGCAATTTCATTATGGCATTTTTGTTTATGTAAACATAAAGACGGTGTTGTGTTATATTTTATATTTTTATATATCTTTTTTCTTTATATTCAGCACACTAGGTATAGCATAAATAAATAGGTGTCGATAAAGTTTATTGTTCTAACACAAACAATCAAAGATTCTTTGAAGTAGAGTGGACTAAAGATGGGATTTTTTAAAGAAAAAAACAACCTAACTGATCTAATTTAGATCAGATAATCAGGAGATGGAGAAAAGCTCAATAAATTGTTCTTTCCTGCTGTTAACTCAATATTTGGCCCACTCCATAAAACACAGCAGGAATTGGATTTGACCTTAAAGTGTCATATTGTTATAGCTTGCCTAGCTCTGGGTTTGCATTGCCTGAGGCAATTAATAAAGCATTAATGACAAGACCCATTTAAAATGTTGGCTTTTCTGTACAGCTTTAGCTTTTACTTGAATGTGCCTGGGGATATTATGCAACAATACACATTAGATTAAAACAACTTCTACACTATATACAGAAACAGCCAGAGAGCAGGGTGATTTTACTGCTGTTATTCCTTACCTTTGTATTTACCTTGTTAAATACAAAGGGTTATTGTTCATAGACATGGGACCTTATCAAAAGGAAACAAAAATCTAGAAATATTTTGAAAAATATGGTCCCTTCCTGATTATCATTTTCTTGTAATAAAGTAGGTAAAGGCTTCACTATAAAAATTGCTCTTAAAAAAAGCCCCACATTTTTACAGTGAATATATATCTCTTCTATTTATATACTACCACTCATACTAGGAAATGGTCATATTGCCATTATATTTTTATTTATATTTTTAAATTTTTATTTGTTTGTCTTGGCAAAGAAAAAAAATTAAAATATGTCTATTTGTTGATTTATTTTTATTCCAGAGCTCTTTGCATAAGTATTCCAACAGTCTGAGAAGGGACAAATCATGTTGTTGTCATTCAGTTACTAGTTAGAATAACTAATTGCAAATTGTATGGTCATTTTAACATATGGGAGAAAATGCTTTTTAAGGAAATCAACCTGAATCTCCTACAATTCATTTTATGTTTATTCATGCTTGTCTGGAACTCAATCATTTTTAAAGTACCATCACTCTTACCCTTGTAAGAAAAACAGGAGATTTCCAAATTTGGAAGCAATTTGAGGTAATATCTACTATATCTGATATATCTTCAAAGTGACATTTTGATTTTTACTTTTCAATGAAATCTGTTTTTCCTGTAATTCCGCTAGAGTATCTGGGAGAGTGACTTCCTAGGAGTGGGGCTCAAACAAAGGATAAGAGCCTTAAACTGAGAAACAAGGGAAGACAGTTGGAAGTGACTGTAATCTTCTTGTCTGGCTTTAGTACACAGGAGGAGGTCAGTTAAATACATCAAGGCATTGCAAAAGATAAAGGAATATCTGTGGACAGACGGAGAGATGGTATTCAAGTGGGGTATATAATTAGTGAAAGGATTGTTCTTAAACTAGCAACCAAATGAGTTACCAGTAAAACAATTAACTGAAATGTTTGTCTGAGAATACTAGGAGTCTTGTGAACCAAGTGGGATAAATTAAACTGCTGTTGCCAGCCATTGCAAGGATGAAGGAATTAAGGATGGATAACAGCTGGATTGCAAAACGTATTTGTATTAAAAAAACCCAACTTATCAAAACAAAACAAATATTAAAAAGATGCTCAGAACCAGATACCTTCAGAAAAGGAAGGCAAAGGTGAAGAAATTAAGCTATGTTCTTTAATGCCACTGAATTGCAGAAAGGGAATTGGGGATAGCAGGTAAAATAGTAAAAATTAAGGGTCAGAATTGCCCTAGGGGAAAGCCTGTAAAACAAGGTGTTCCAGAATATATTTGGCAGTCTACTATAGAGCCCCCAAATCAGATTAATACATATATGCACATTTCTGTTATGCCATTAGAAAGAGAAATACTACTTGGAGCTAAGTCATTACAGAAAATCTAATATGGGAGTAACAGATGAGGTATGTTAGTCAATAAATGTTTTCTCCAGATAATCCCTGACCTGTCCATTCAGGGATACATTAGGGATTAAAGCTGCTGTTTAAAATAGGGGCCTGTTAATTAATGAAGATGCAGGTTTAGAAAATAACATTGAATTGATTTATTTTGAATTGATTCAGTTCAAGATGAAAATAGATGAATAAAAGGATGTTCAAAAATGAGCTGAATCTTTAGAAATGCTAAAACAAATAGAAAACATTCATAAATTATCTAACAAAAAAATCTGTAGAAATTAGGGGAGATTTAATACCAGCATTCGATATATTGCAATACCAAAATAATTTATTGTATACAAAGCCACTACTGGAATAAATCTACTGAGATGCACTTCAATAGCTAAGCAAAATATGTTAATGCATTCCTCTTTTGTCTTCAGTTTAAGAAGGAAACTAAGATCAACAGGATGGCACAAAGTTTATCATAATACCAAAGGTTTATCCTTAGGGTACAACAACTGGAATATCTCATGAAATATAATTTTCACCTGAAACAATCTGATTAGTCATTCATTCAGAGCCATTATGGTCTCAGAGAGCATATGTTATTGTTTTTCTCTTTTTTCTTGTCCAGTTTTTAGTATGAATTCTTGTTGGATAAAGCAAATGCTTAGTGCTTTCTTTGTTGGAAACCATCAAGTGTAAAATACACCTAAACTGGAGTTAGCCATTAGAACAAAAAATGTGGTTTAGGAAGTGGATACAGGTAGAAAAATGTGTGTATGTGTGGGGTAATTAATGTCTAAAGTGGAAACACATAAATGCTATGAAATATGCAAACATATGAAACTGAGAAGAATTATTTCTCAAGGAACAAAGAGGGAAGGAATGTCAGAGGAAAGGAATCAGAGTGCAAAAATGCTTATTTAAGCAAGAAAGTATGAGAAGTTAGGGTGAAGTTGAGTATTCTCTGAGTTTGAATATCCCCACAAAGGGAAGTAGCAAACTCTTTATTTATAAACCTTTTTTTTTTTCAAAGTAGACTGGCAAAGTCCTGGCAAGGCCCTTTGATTTGCAGAGTCTGTGTTTCTTAGCAATCAATCAAGAATGAGTATAGCAGCTAATTGTTGCTGTTGTTTGTTCCTTAAGATCTTAATGAACTTCATTTCTCAATGCCATTACATCAGGGCCAACTTTTCCCTAAGGCTTTGAAGTTCATTCTACAAAACGATAGGGAAATGGACGATTATTAATACTACAAATACCTAATTTTTTCAGATTAGTTGTGCTGCTGTTTAGAATGCCTTGCAGGCTTTTCAAACATTTGAATCAAGTTTTCAGGGACTTGAAAAGCAGTGAGGTTTGGGGTGCTACTAAGGAACCCCCTCAAAATTTCTGGCCATTTTTGTCACTCTCCTAAGAGAAGCATCCACTGTCTTGCACAACAGAAAAGCTTCAGCTCTGAGAGTGTGAATCATTCAAAAACTAGTGGTCAGCTGCCTGGCAACTTCTAGTATTTATCCAGCAGTCCTGTTAGAAAGGAGATAGTGTGCAAAAGAGAAGATGTGTACAGGTTGTGTGTGAGTACAGAACCTAGAGGCATGCTCTCTGTTAAAGTGTTCTCTATACTTGTGTAGCTTCTTCTGGCTCCACATCTAGCTATACACAGGGGGAAAGGCTTGGCAGTGTGGATTTCCTTGTGATGTACATGCTGTCAATTCTTTCACCATCCTAAAGAATTTTTAAGTCTTTACAGTAAATATTTAGTGCATGGAATAGAGGTTATCAATCAAAGTAGCAAATTCTGAAAACTGCTAAGACTAACAAGTGCTCATTATTCATGTATTCCTTATCATACATTTAAAATTCATCTGAGCTGCTTAAGTGCATTTATCTCTGATCTTACTAATCTCATTAATTATTGTGGCACAGGTTATGAAATAATTTTAAAACAGCGTGTGAAATGAATTAATCTGAAATTCTTCATTGCTATGTGTTGTAAGATGGCCACAATTTTTGCTCTCAAGTACTGTATTAAATAATTATATGAAGTATCTTAATTTTTTACTAACAAGGTCTAATTAAAAATAAAAAAGGGTTTTTTTGGAAAGCAAAATCTGGAGGGTTTTTTACATCAGTTACCGTTTAAGAAAGAGGACTATAAGGTACATTATTTTCAAGTGCTTCAGTAAGTGCTGAAGTAGGTCAATTTTAACTAATGAACTGAGATTTTTAAGTACTGCAGATGCTTTCCACAACTGCTCTTTTACAGCCTCAATGTTGTCTGAAAAAATGCATCCTAACAATTTTCACAGAATTCAGCATTAAAATTTAAAAACCAAGTACCTGAAATTTGCAAAAGAATTTGTCTCTCTTTAGGAAGCTACATTTCTGTCTGTCCAGCTCCTTTTCTCCCATGCTTGTTTCCTCCCTGGCATTCCCTCTCTGTTTCTCCCTTTCTTTTCCCTCCTTCCCTTTCCCCTTTAAATATGTATAATCTCTTCTGGGACTGAATTATTTCACACTGAGCTAATGAAAATAGGGCTGTGGCAGTAGCTTAATCAGCCTGAAAACAAACTGTAATTCTGGCATCTCGGATTGTGGCAAAAGGTAGACCACCTTTGAAAAATGAAGTGTATGATAGATTATTGCTCAATAAAGGATTAAAGATTTACTTAGACCATGCTGTTCCTTACTCTCAGGTTGTTTTGGTTCATTTTCAAGAAACTCATTCACCTACAGTGGATGAAACAGAATTAATACAGTATGTGCTGTGTTAGAGTGGTAACACACAAGGGAGAGCCTGGATAACACAGTTTATTTTATTGTGTCTCCCTTTATCAACATCGACCTTCTCTCGAGATAATCAGTACAAGCTGGAGGAAGAATGAGCGTTCACGGGGTGACCTTTGAGGAAGCAAGTCACCCGGAAATGACCATAACTTGGCCAGTCAGCTTGCACATTTTTTCCTTTCTAACCCCCCTTCCCCTCCCCCCTCCAGTTTTTGGTAACATTGACTTCCCCAGAACCTCCTGTTCAGATGCTAATCTTTCCTAATACCTCTCAAACTTGTTATATTGTTTTTTGAATAGTCTGTTTAGAAGTTAGAAAGGTAGCTCTGACAAAATGTCAGTAAAGTGCCTTAGTGTGAAATGGAGGAACTCATGACTGACTCATTGACCCAGTACTAGACTCTTGTGGAATTAATGGATGCCAGGGGATCAACCTTTTGGGAGGAAAAGACGGAAAGAAAAAGAAATGGAAGCTTTAAAACCTTGAAGTGAATTATACTAGAAAAATGAAAACGTCTGGGTTGAATTTGATTTCATTGGGAGGCCATAAATGGCATACCCTTAGCAAAACATATTAAACAGAAATGTCAGATTTGATGCAAGTAGTGTACAATTATAATAGTGCTAATAGCAGTCCTCTATCACCTGAAGACATATTTTTAAAGTTTAATTTCTCAGCAGTTTAGATTTGTCACAGGCTTGTAGATTAGAAAATGCATTTGGGGGGTGTTTTCTTATATGAAGACACAAGGCATATAATACTGTTAACTATACCTTGGGGTTTTAGTATAGCTATTAAAATAAACAAGAAATCACATTTACAGACAAGAAATGTCTGTTATAATATTCATTTTCTTTTTTTTTTTTATACACCCTTCAATAGCTTTACTGCATCGTTCTTCATGTGAGAAGAGCCAAGCTTGAGAGGCAGCTGACTATTAAATGATGGAAAGCTAACCTGTCTTATTAGAAGTGTGAATGAAAGGGGAGCAGAGGAGGTTACCAGCTGATGAAATGTCAAGGACAACTAGACAGAAATTACTGCAAATAGATTTAGATCACAAAATCCCTATTTTTATTAACTCTTTGAACTCTAGATATTTCTTGTGGTAAGAAATTACCCATGACAGGTAATGTATTCAAAAGATTTATTTAGACCCTTCAATGTCTTTTGGCAAGAGCAATGAAGCCAATAACATTTACTGATTAGTTTCAGTTAATGCAAATTATAGGTCAGCTGAGTTGCATGCAATAACATATGCATTTAAAATATTCACATTTTGGTCTGTGAATGTTTTAAAAATTCCAGACTTTTAAAAGTTTGGTTTTCTGTGCGTTTTTTCTTTACATTCCCTCATTTTATGCCTGCTAAATGATGTAACTTGTAGGGAAGCTGTTTTATGGGTTTGTTGTTTTTGATATTTTCCTTCATGTCTTGATTTGCACTGGCTGACACAATGTATGTATTGTAGGAAAAAATATTTTGAGATTTATCTTTCATGAACATTTGTAGCTTGAGACCTAAATTTCTCAAAGTCACAGTAGCTTCAAACTAGCATTTCTTTGCACAGATCTGGCTTTATGTTTACCTTTTATCACTAGTGCCACTGAAGGTGCAATAGGATTTTTGAGAAACCTCTGATCAACTATTTTGTCTGTCAAGCAGAAAGCAGATTTGGAGACAGAAGGTCTTCTGTGTCCTATCCCTTGACGTAAATACTATCTCTGAGATACATTTTTTCCCCTGCTAATTTTTAAGTCGCCTTGTCCCTATCTTCAGGATGAATTTAACAATGACACTTCTGAAGTATGAAACTGGTGATTTGTAAAAAGCTGTGTTGTATGACAAATTACACTCTGCTCTGAAGTGAATGAAAAATAGCAGATGCTGTCAGAAAAGTATGCGATCTCCCTCCCCAATGTAAAGACTACAAAGGTTGACAAAAACATTTATTTTGGCTTCTGTGTGATGAACATGTGACAAAATATGATATGTCCAAAGTATATAAAGAAGTAAATTAAGTTATGGACTGTTTAGCAATAAATGTGCTAGCTGATTTAGGAAAGTTAGAGGAATATTTTGCATTTCTGTAACAAAAACAATGGAGCAATACATCATTATCCTTAACTTAGACTTTTAGGAGCTTGAAGGCTGTAAATCTGGTAAATAATGCTTTTCAAACATGCAATAAACAATGCAAAGAGAAAACAGTAATTTATTCTCAGTATCTGGGATGGATGATAGCTAGGATGAGGGAAAATTTACTTAGATTGCATAATGAAGGATTCAGGGCAGTTATTAGGTAAAACTCCCCAGATGAAGAACACTGAGACCAGTTGATGGAAGAATTGTGGAATTGCTCTCACTCAAATTCTGGGACAACAGGGTAGGCAGATATCTTGCTGGATAGCTGAACCTCATCTGGAATGGAGGAATGGACACAGTCACCTCTCTGAATAGCACCCTGAAACTGCTATTTTTTTTTGAGGTACCTGTTTCCTGTCCATAACAGAAAAAGCACCAGAAGAGCACTTCTCTCAAGTCATAATCTTTATTAGAATATGAAGTGGCACATGCCCACTTGTGAAACAAATTAAAAACAAACTCTACATGAGAAAATATTAATAGGCTTTGAAAATAGTCCTTGCTAGTGTTATACTTTCCTGCATTCTTTTGTACATTCTTGCAACTTTCAGTGGCTTCTTCGTTAACACAATTCTCTCTGGGCCCCAGTTGTCATCTTGTTGTCTCCTCTGAGGTTCACTCCTGTCTGTTTCTTTTCCCAGAAAGCTCCTGGGCTCCATCCTTTCTGCCTCACAGTCCTTGCTAATCCTTCCTCTCTCTGCCTCTCCCAGTTTATGCTTCTCTTAGTGAAACATGCTCAGGGGCCCTGAGGAAGAGGATTTTTGCCCTTCTATGCCCAGCCACTGCCTGCCTTTGGCATGAGATAGAAGAGACAGCTTCTTCAATTTCTCACAGCAGAATAAACAATGTACACATAAAACCAAACTTTTATCAATCATGTCTAGCTTAATTGTATTTTCTATTCATCTAAGCAGCTAAATACATGAATCTGAAGTTCATACATACAGGGTGCCCCAGGCTTTCATACTGGGCCTGTGTTTTAGTATATACTAATTCATCCTCTAGAAATGAGAAGGGGATATATTTATCTGAGCTATTTTTAAGCACTGTGCTTTCTTAGTCTGGTAAGTACTGGAGATGGCAAAATTAGAAGAGGAACATCAAATGGTATGAAAGAAAACTGAATGGTTAATTTAAAGTATGGGAAATATGTAAGTATCTGGGAAAGGTCACATGCAACATGGCTCACATTTCAAGAAAAATTTCAATTCATGCTAAATAGCACTCAAATAAGCACTTTAATTGTAGGCTGCACTAAAAATAACACGGAAGAGAATGCTGAGACTATAACACAGTGGGTTAGTTAATCCTTTTTAAATACTATGTTTAGTTTTTTTTTATTTTGACGGAAAAAAAACCCAACAAAACAACCTACCAAGAGATGTGTAACTGAAATGATTAGGATTCTAGGGAGAGTGTTATTTGAAGAGGATTCAGAAGTCTGACACTGGTTAACTTCCAGAGCAGAGGAATAAGACAGCTCAAACTAAACATACACAACACAATAAATCTTATAAAGAAAGTTAATTGCATACTTTTGTTTATTCTATTTCTATTTATGTTTTCTGCTATTCCAGACAAGGGAACATTAAATTACCCTGAAAGCAAAGAGCAGCAAAGATAAACTTACTAAATAGAAATACCTTTAAAAATACTCAGTGACTTAAATCCCTTTGTTTCAAGATACCCCTTCAGCCAAAAGGTTATTAGAATTCAGTTAAACACTAGATGTGTCTCTGGGTAACACAAATCTTTCAGGTATGTGTAGATGTAAAAGTCCACAGTTACATGCTATGACATTTAAAACTGAAAAAGGAAATTTGAAAAATAACTTTTCTTTAATGGAATTGAAGGACTTGGTTGGTGTCACATTGAGGGTTAGTATGCCCTCACATTGAATAAAAATTGAGAGTATTTGCAACCAGTGCTATGTGCTTCAAGGCTTTTATACAAGGTAGAAACAAGCTTTTTCCTTAATAAATTCTTCTTCATTTGAATATTGGCTTTAAGATTAATCTTGACTTTTTGATATTTCTGAGGTCCTTATGAATTCTTCCCTTTTTTTAAGGCAATGCTCTTAGTTTGCCAGTGATTTGTGTGGTAGTATATTTTGGGTTGTGAGTCCTGTGTTAGTGATTTGTTGAAGTCCTGAAAGATTTCTGTATAGTTTTCTCCAGCTCTGAGGACCATTCATTCTATTTTGGGCTCCATTAGAGAGCCAAAGGGCTTTCTTGGAACCTGAGATTTATTGAATCATGTTTTGGGGGAAGGGGGGAAGAGTGCTTTTAAGAAATACTCTGAATAAATTAGAGGTGTCTATAAAAAAACTTAAGATAGGCATTAAATTAATATTTTTTCTTTTAACATTATAGGATATTCAGGATTTCTCTCATTTTGGATTTGCTCTGGCTGCTGTTTTATTATGTACTACATCTAATAATTTAATTCTTTCTTTTCTGTTTGGAATTGTAGCTTGTTTCATGATGTTTCAGGCATGTCTGCTTGGTGAATATTTTATAGAAGTTAGATACTGTTTTTATTTGCATTTTAGTCTAACCTATATTAGTATATTATGATGTAAAGAAGTAATTAAATTGTCTTCCTAAACATACTTAAAATTGTAACAAATACACTTTTAAAAAAATTACTTTATAAATTTGAAAGGTTGCTTTAACTGCTCTATTCTCTGTGGAGTTGCAGATCAGATTTAATTAGATAAGTTTGTGTCTGCAGTGGGGTTTTTTTGCTTCTCATATCTGCAGCCTTTGAAAGGACCACAAAGAGACTCAGATTTCAGGTGCTGTGTCATCAGTTTTTATCATGTTACCCAGCTGAATGCCATAATGCTTTTAACAATGTAATTTGGTGAATTTAATCCATATTTGGATATTAGAGAAAAGATATTGAGGTTTAAAGCTTTTTTGTTTTTACTGCAATTCAATACTTAATGCTAAAATAACAGGAGCAAACAGCAATATTCATTATGTCAAAATGGATTACTGTTTAGCTGTTCTGGAAATTGGGAAAACTTCACACTCCAAGTTACCTATTGTTTATTATCTGTTGCAGTTATTGATTTTTCACTTTTTAATATCTGTCTGAAGGACATTTGTTGTACTGATATTTTTCCCTGTGTCTGTTCTTGAATTTTTCTTACAGTAGAAAAAGATCTTCACCATGTATTATTTTTCATTATAATGGTAATCAAATTACCACTTTTTCTTATGCAATTAAAGAATTAAAGAAAGTAAGATCAAGACACTGTTATATCTGCAAATTTTCCCCTTTTGAAATATTTTTGTTAAATAGTAATTTAAAAATCCAATATATTTTCATATTGAAGGCTTATCATAAATTTTCTTGTAGCTATTATTGTGAAGAAGTCTCCTTTACTCATATGCACTGCCTTATCTAAAGTTGTGCTTTTCATAAAAACAGATATGGGAAAAACAATGTTTGAATATTTCATTATGCAGAATACATTTGACTCTAAGTCAAAGAAAGCAGGATATAAAATTTCTTTAAAAAGGTGCACAGAAACATAAAAAACCTAGGAATGCTTAAATATGTAGTACAAGAGAGCCTGATTCTCAGAGTACAATTTAGCATCTCTGTTAAATGTGAAGTCTCATTGTGTGTTTTCTCCCTGCTAGGAGTTAATTCCAGAATTTTACTACCTACCCGAGATGTTTGTCAACAGCAATGGCTACAATCTAGGAGTCAGAGAAGATGATATTGTAGTGAATGACGTTGATCTCCCTCCCTGGGCCAAGAAACCTGAAGACTTTGTCCGTATCAACAGGATGGTAAGCTCTACTTTAATTTAGTCTAAGGGGTTCTGTATTTTAGTCAGCTAACCTAGTTCTGTTTTTCATCTCTTTAGAACTAGATTTAGAGAAATAAAATAAAAAAGCAGAGAATTTGCATTCTGTCTTGCTTGACAGAACCCTTTATTTTATAGTAGATTTTCCTTCCATGTGCTCAAATTATGGAAAGTTAAATTCAGTTATCTACTCTCTCATGAAAAAGCATCAGATGTGCATGAGCCTGGCAATACAAGATAGCCTGAAAAATTTATGTCTGCTCCTCCTCACCATCTTCTACATCAAAAAATAAAAGAATATTATAAATGCTGATGTCTTGCAAGCCATCTTGTAGTTGTTATTCACCTAAAGATATGCACTACCTGTTCATCAAGATGAACCGGAAGGTGTAGAAATGTGAACATAAGCAAACAACTGCAGTCTTTGAAGAAATTCTGCAAAATAACTACTCTGATGTAAATCATCATGTGCCCTCCAGGATTTATGCAGTAGAATATTTCTGGCGTATAATTTTTCTTTAATTTTGATAGACATTTTATTATTGATAAAGTTAATGTATGTGTATGCTTTTAGTAGGTTTTAGGAACAGCAGGGTATATTCAGATTCTTTGGCCAGCAATACTTCAATTTATTGAATTGTTCTGGAAATAGTTCTTCCTTAAAATGCATATTGCTTGTTTTTCTTAAAGAGTCAGGACTGTGCTTTCAGTAAGCTGTGGGTTTCCATAGGGCTGCAGAACTGTTCAGTTTATGCATTATTCCCAATAGTGCTTTTGTGGTAGCATTGCAAATCTAGCAATGTGTTGAATTGTTTGGATTTTTTTTTGATCAGTTTGGTAACATAATATTAAGAACTGTCTATTTAAAGAAAATCATTCTTTGGGAGTTGATAGAAAAAATAGCTCTATGAAATTCAGAAGAATAGAAGAATATTATAAAACAAAATCTATTCCTAGATGTAGATGATTTAGAAGCGTCCTCCATTTAGAAGAATAAGTGGTTTGACATATGTACAACGGTATCCTAAGGAAGTGATGGCAACCTCATCACTTGAGACATATGAAATGTACTACACAAACCAGGAGAAATGTATTTTGTCATTGATAGATTAGTCTGTCATTGACAGGAAGAAGCTGAACAACCTTTCTTATACCAGATATATTGGAAAATTATTTTTAAAAACAAGTAATTGTCTCAGCTGCTGAAAATAAATTCAAGTGCAATTTTACTAAAAAAGAGGGAGGTGTACTGAAAGGATCACTGGAGTCCATTACAATTCTCAAGTGTGGGATGTGCAGTCACAGGCTGGTGTCTCTGGAGTGCCTGTGTTGCTGCATGGAGCCCTTTTTGAGTTGTAGTTGTGGCCAAAACCCAACTGAGCCCAGGTGTAAGCACCTTGAAATTGGCCTAGAGGTTTAGTTTTTAGTTCTGAAAGAACTAAATTGTGATTCCTTGGTGAAAACAGAGAAGCAAGCTGCCACCTATTGGGGGATATAATGAGAGATGCATAGTAAGGACTCCTATTCTTAAATTTTCTAGAATCTTCCTTTTATATTAAATTGTACTTCATTAATATTTTCTTTCCACAATGTAGGCATTATTACTAGGAGGATAAACGGTACTATGTGATAGGAGATCACCTGGTAAAAAGCTTAAGCTTTAGTTTATTCAATTTCCCTTGTGCAATTCCTGCTTTTTGGAAAGCAGCATAGCAGCTCTCCACATAAACTTTTTGTGCTGTTGAGGAAAACAGCTGCTTACACAAATTTAGAGTATAGCATTTAGGCCTCCTTAGGGCTGTAGGGCTTGATAGTGAGATAATGACACATTCCACATGTGTGTAAGCATGCTCAGACTGCCAGGAGACAGACAAACTGATGTTAAGACTAGAGTAATTCCATAATTACAGGCTTCAAATAATTGAGTACTTTGCAGTTACTAAAATCACTAATTATCACCCATTTGTATTAGACCCTTCCTCTACTGTTTTCCATCCCTTTCCTCACAGATGTGAACATTATTCCATTCTTGTACAGTTTTGCCAGGAGGCAGTTTCTGCATGGCCTTTATTCACCCCATCATCTACTTTTAGCAAGAGCATGATCAGGAGCTAAATTTCATCTCTACACAGATACATGCTGTCTTCAAATGAGCAGTCAGGAACCTTGAAAATGGTAATGAAGTTAGAAACTGCCTACAAAACAGGAGAAAGAGGCATAGATTTATTTGAATTAGATGCAGAACATAGACTGAAAATCACCTTGGGAGGAAAGAATAGAAGATAATAAGAAGCAGAAGTCTGGAAACAAAAACAGTACCAAAAATAGAGCAGTAGCAAGGTAGGGGTGACAATGAACAGCAATTAGATTAGATAAAATTCTGTAATTCTATATCCACCAGAAATAAGTGTATTTTGATGCCATCTACGGAGAATCATTACATCACAGAGGATGTAAACAGTTGTACCTATCTATGGTCCTTTTGAGACTGCACCTGGAATATTGGATTCACTTCTGGGTGACTAGAAAACAGAAGCATTCACATTTGGATGGAGTTCAGAGGATAAAAGCAAAGCGAATAACTTTGGGACTTTAAAGAGCATGATATATGCATAATATTTTACAAAGCTTATTATGAAGAGCAAGTAGCTAAAGAAGGATAATCCTTTTCATGAAAATGCAGATAGTATGTATAGTAAGAAGTAATGGAATTACAGTTTCAAAATATAATAATTTGAATGTGTTATAATTTTTAGAAAAATTTCCTCGTGTAGGATTTTATTAACACACACAACAAACTGCCAGTGCCCCTTTTTTTTGGTCACTGGAATGAAACTGGTCAAAGGAACAAATACAAAAGGGATTGGAAAGTTTGACATTCCCTACCTAATGTATGATTCCATTATTTGAACCAGCCAGCAGATGTATTATTCAGTTAGGTCATCCCCAGGCCAGGCTTTGCCTGTTACATTTTTTCTTGTGGAAAAAAATAGCCTGGGTTTGATGCTGATGTGTAAAACACAGCAAGCTTGTGCAAGCCTGGGATTTGTACAGCAACTTAGCAAAGCAAGCAGAGAATATGTTTACAGAAAACTAAGGAATGTTTCAAGTAAGGGTTTTCCTGATCCCTTATCTATTAAAATCAGCGTTAGTAATTTCATTTCAGTGGGAAGAATCCTATGTGATAGTGCATAACATACAGTGGGATCTTTTTTTTTCCCTAGCTGATGCTGTTTTCTTTTGTTCTTTTTTTTTTTTTCTTTTGTTATGGGTAATTTTATGGGGGAGTAAATAAAATCCTTATATACTTCTAGCACATTTATGAATGTAAGCATTTTCTTTAAATAACAGCAATAATGCCATCATTTCATCATGATACTTACCAAAGAAAACACAGAATAGCCTAGGAAACATCACAGTGGCACAGTGTCATAAATCAGCACAATTTAACCAATTGGTTAACAAGCTTTACTAAAATTCTACGCAAATGAATAAATAGCAGGCTAGGATTTTTATTGTATCTTTTGATTGTTCAGGTGGTTGTTTTACACTTCAAACTAAACATGGAAGTAGAAGTGGAAATGGTTTTCCATCAAAAGAGATTCCTTTAAACTTGTGAAAATTAGACTTGTTAAAAAGCCTGGAAAAGGCAGCCAAGTTACTTTCAAGCCCTATTACAGTATCTTCAACATTCGATTTATACATCAGGGATTGTTGTAGCAGTTTTATTTATCCATACAAAGCTAGACTGATTACTGTGGAGTTACTCATGAAACTTTAATAAAGCACTATGTTCAATGCTAACATGGTTATGGTCTGACCTCAGCAACGGTACAAAGGACAGAGGCAGAAAGTCTCCCTGATAACATTACCCTAATGCTGGGCTCATCAATCATAATCTCCCAGTTTACCAGGGAGAAAAAAATCCACGCATAAAACCTTCCACAGATGTGCATCTGTAGTCCTACTCAGCCTCTCAGTCCCCACAGACTCAGAGCAGTCCGAGAGCCAGAAATAGAACAGACTCAGTCAGTAAGTCAAGCATGTTAAATCAAGGCAGGGAACACCACTGTGAAACACTGAAGCACAGCTTTTATAATAAGCATTCTTTAGTTTTGAAACAAAAGATGCAGGATTGTGTAATTCAAAGTTAATTATAATGATATTTTAATTATGGCTTATGCACATATTAAATTACAAATTGCAGTGCTGAGAAAAATGTATTCATGATAAATTATATTTTTGAAAGACTAAACCATGTCTTGTTTTTGTTATACATATTTTGTTCCTATTACATAACTGTTACTGAGATTGAATTTTCTTTCTGTCTCTGAAATTATTTATTTGCACTCTTCTGCTGCCAATTGCATTTTTGTACCATTCCCGGGCTATTCAGAAGCATGCATAGTATTTCATAATTAAAAAGCTTCTTGAATAATCATTAGAAATATCTAGTATGAAATCTCTGTGCCGTGAAAATCTGGAAGATCTTTTCCTCTTCCTTGAATTGTGATTCGGCAGCAATTGATATTTCTCTTCTACCGGATAAGCAGTAGATAAGACTTGATATTGCTTCCTCAAAAGTCACTTGGATTTTATTTTGTGTATTGCCAAGATTATGCAAGTAAAACTTATTGAGGCAAAAGGAGTTTCAATCTACTTCAGATTTTTAAATTACTTTTAGCAGAGATTTTTTTTTTAAACCTGCTATACTGCTGAAAAATCTTACTTATATCATGAAGATGCTGACATAAAGGATCAGTTTCTCTGCAGACATCCCTGAATAACCCAAATCTGTATAGTGTACTTTGTCACTTCTATTAAAATATTATTTTGCTTAAAAGAACATAACTAATCTCAGATAGCAGTATTGCCTGAAATACTTGATGAGGATAGTCAAGGATTTCACTTTGATGAGTGCAAGGAATAGTAACAGAGGACAGGAAATATTTGGTGGAGAGAATCTGCAGACACTGCAGAGGACCATGGATATGAGGGGAGAGGAGAGAAACCCAGCTCACAAGCTGAAATGGCTGATGATCTGTTTTTGAGCAGATCTGTAAAATCAAACTCAGAGGAATTATAAGAAAATATACATAAATATATTACATATAATTTAATAGCAAGATGGAAAGCTTTTTGGAGAGACAGACAGCATATAGAGACATGGAGGGCAAGGCCGGAACTGCAGAAAGAGAAGGTGCAGCTATGGTCCAGACAAGTGGCAGTATCAGGATTTCCCACTTCTCTGGTGACAAAAAATACCTGGATAGATATTTTATAAATCCAGAACTTATGATGTTTTATACAGCATATAGTCTGTATTACAATAAAAACAACTGCCTCCTACTGACATGCCTGTGAAAAATACCTTTAATATCAAATTAGAATTGATATATTCTAATATATCAATTGATATATATATATATTGAAATAGGGGAAAGTGTGCAGTATTCATAAAGGTCAGAGAAGAACTATAGTAAGAAGTAATTTGGTTTATAGTAAGTTTATTTAGTTTTAAAATCAACTTACTAGTACCTCTTTCTATTTTACAACAGCTACAGGTCAGATTTTGTAACATATGTGCATACACTTGCCTGTAAACACAAAAAAACCACAAAATATGTATACACTATATGTATAATAATACTTGCAATTTACCTATTAACAATAAATGTCACTCCACTGGAAACAATAACATGTTAAACACCGTCCTTAAAGCAAAACTCATGAAAAAAAAACTTGACTGGAATGTTGCTATTTGAAAATGAAGCCCTACTAATTGTTCAAACAAGATAATTTTAGGAGTGCTTGAATAAAACTCTGTTTTGTGTACATGTTAGTTATGATAGATAATAAGGTGGATATTGGCTCGTTTCTGTTTAAGAATCTTTAAAAGCCATGTTACAAATTATATAGATATTACATAACTATATAAGTAATAATTTTTTTAAAAATGTTACTATAGCTCATATTAAAAAATGTCCATATAATTAAAGCCCTCAAAATAATTTAAATTCAAAGTGCTGATTTTTATGGCCATCACCAGCCTATTTTAAGGATATTATTTTTGTCTTTTTTTGTATGTTTTTCCTACTGTACCTACAAATTGTGTTTTATAGGGAAAATTCCCTCACCCTATTCCCTACTGAGCATTGCATATTCTTGAGGAACCAAACGATGTACCGTTGACAGTGAACAGCTCATAAATTTTCAGGAAGCACTTACATGGAGGGGGAGTAGCCTGTGCATTACAGCAATTAGGGAGAGGATTCTGCAAGTATCGCATGAGTAGCATTGCAGAAGTACTTGGAAGAAACCAGGTCAGACCTGATACAAGCAGCTTTCCCTGGACTAAAATAAATCCAGGTTATAAAGGCTTGACCCACTGAGGGTGGTGTGGGACTTTGTAGCATTTTGGTGGCCCTTCCTTGAGGACACCTTTCCTGTTTTTCATGCCTGGTACTATACCCCACAGGATGGCACCTGGGAGGCAATGAACATCACACAGCACTCATTTCACCCTGCAGCTGGAGGCTGTGCAGTGCTAGGGCCCATGAAGAGCCCTTCTTCTTCACAGCTCTGGCTCCTCTCTCCACCTTCTACTCTGGTCCTTTCCCTAAATTCTGCACCAAACCACGCAGCTTCCACTCTTCTGAAATATATAGCTCAAAATAATTATATTCCCTTGCTATAAATTTCCTCAAGGTTTCTTCAAGAAACTAAGGTTCTTCCCTGAGGAATTAAGGACCATTATACTATATAAACATAGTACAATAAAGCTGTTTAAATAACTGGAGACAAAGACATGATAGGCAGTTGCTAAGAAGTAGATAATTAAATTATTAAATAACTATTAATCCATGTGAAATATAAGTTCTCCAGACCTGCCAGGGTGAGTAAGACCTTCTCTAGAATGAAAAGGTGCTGAGTAAGTGCTGGTCATGCAAGTGGAAACTGCCTTAGAGAAATATAATATATGTGTTCAACTGTCTTAAGTCTTTTAACTTGAAAGGTCAAAAAAAGTGCAGTACCCCTCATGGGCAAGACTGACAAACCAGTCAATGAACAAGGTGCTCAGGGAACTTTTTACTTGAATCTTCAGTGGCAACCTCTCTTCCCACACCTCTTGGGTGACTAGACTGCAAAATTAGGACTTGGGGAGCAAAGTCCCTCCCACTTTAAGAGAAGATCAAGTTGGTGGCCCCCTGAGGAACCTGAGCATGCATCTATGGCACCTGATGAATTGTATCCCAGAGTCCTTAGGGAATGACCTAAGTTGTCAAGCCACTCTCCATGAAATGTCATGGCAGTCAGGAGAAGTCCCTGGTGACTGGAAAAAGGACAACACTGCTCCCATTTTTAAAAAGGGTAGAAAGGACAACCCTGGGAAATACTGACCACTTGCCTGGGAAAGTCATAGAATAGATCCTCCTAGAAGCTGTGCTAAGACACGTGGAGGGCAGGAAGGTGATTCGGGACAGCCAATGCAACTTCCCCAAGGAAAAGTCCTTCCTGACCAACCAAGTGGCCTTCTATGATGGAGTGATGGCATCAGTGGACAAGGGAAGGGTTACAGGTGTCATCTGTCTGGATTTGCTTTTAACATGGTCCCTTGCAACATCCTTCTCTCTAAACAGGTGAGAGATGGATTTGATGGGTGGACTGTTCAGTAGATAAGGAATTGATTGGTCAGTTGCATCGGCTTGGTGACTTCAGTGACAAGTGGTGGTCTGCCCTGGGACCAGTACCATTTAATATCTTCAACAGTGACATAGACAGTAGGATCAAGTACACCCTCAGCAGATTTGCAGATGGTACCAAGCTGAGTGGTGTGGTTGACACACCTGAGGGGTGGGATATCATCCAAAGGGACCAGAACAAGTAAAGGGAGCAGCCCATGGGAATTTCATGAGGTTCAACAAGACCAAGTACAAGGTGATGTGTCTGGGTCAGGGCAACCCCCAGTGTCCACACAGTCTGGGGGACAACAGATGGAGAGCAGCCCTGCCAAAATGACATAGGGTGGTGGTGGATGAGAGACTGGACATGAGCCAGTAAAGTCTCTGCAGGTTGGAAGGCCAACCTCATCCTGGTCTGCATTAAAAGCAGCATGAGCAGCAGGTCCAGGGAGATGTTTCTGCCCCTCTGCTCTGCTCTGCTCTGGAGAGACCCCACCTGCTGTCTTGCTTCCAGCTCTGGGGTCCTCAGGAAGGACATGGACCTGTTAGAGTGAGTCCACAGGAACGTAACAAAGAGGACCAGGTTCTGAATTATCTCTCCTATGAAGACAGGCTGGGACAGCTGGGATTGTCCAGCCTTGAGAAGACTCTGGGGAGACCTTATTGTGATCTTCTAGTACTTAAACAGTCCTATGAGAAAGATGGGGACAAACTTTTAGCAGAACTTGTTGCGATATGGCAGTGGGTAATGGCATGAAATGAAAGGAAAATATATCAGACAAAATATAAAGAAGAAATTTTTTATAGTTTATAGGGTGATGGAACACTGGGACAAGTTGCCCAGAGATATGGTGAATGTCTCATCCCTAGGAGCATTCAAGGTCAGACAGGACAAGGCTCTAAGCAATCTGAAGTAGTTGAAGATGTCTCTGTTCATTGCAGTGGGGTTGAACTAAATGACCTTTTAAGGTCCCTTCTAACTCAAACTGTCCAATGGTTCCACGTTTTTGTGATTCTAACGCCAATGAGAGGATATTAGATGAGAAAAGTGTGAAATACACTCATTTAAACCAAGCATCAATTTTTTTCAAACATATTGTCTGATCTTTGAGTAATCAAAAGTTCTGCTGTTTTCCTGAAATGCTCTTCATATTCTAGGAAAAAAAAGCTAATTTTGACCAAAGAAATACCTAATTTTTTTGTTAATGACATGTTAATAAAAAATAAAATAATAAGAAATATATAGGGATCAAAAGAAATTATAAATATGCAGAATTCAGATGCTCAAGAAAACTTTTAGGCTGATTGCTGCAAATGGATTTGAGGTGGATGCTAGAAAGATAATCGGCTTTAAATTCTAAATTCTTAAAAAGCTTTATTACATACAAAAGGAACATTAAAAAATGAGCATTTAAAAGTAAGGAAATGCTTTTTTGATTGTTGCTGTGGCATACTTAATTTTATCCTTGCATGCTAGCATCTTGCACTCTAAATGATGTAAAAGTCCTATGGAAAAGATTATATGCAATGATGTAGTTGCTGATTGTATCATTTTGAACATGCACAGTACAATATAATTAAGGACATGGCATTTTAAAAATATTTGTTGGGAGGCATGATTTGAAACTAAATAGTATTAGTTTAATATTATTTAGTATTCAGCAATGTTAATGCTATTTTAATAATGTTGCATTATGCATATGATGGCTTCTGATTTTGAAAAGGAAACAACAAAATTTTGTATGGTTGCCTGCAAGATTTCTTGGTGACTATGGTATGCTGAACTTAAGCCCTTAAAAACTGAGCTACATGTCAGCTCTTAAGCCTGAGCCTTCCCATCCATTTTCATCAGAGATAATAGTCACTGGTTTTGGCAGAAAAGTGTCCAGTTTTCCACGAAAGCACAGAGAGTTCTTCTTCCATGAGGAGCATTACAGGGAAAATCTCTGAGGAATGGTTACATGATGACCCAGGCATGGCTTGCCTTGTCTGAGGCTAGTCCTGCTTGTGGGGTGGTGAGGAGGGGGCTGCTGCCAGTAAACTGGGCATGGCATGGTACTACAGCACCTGATGATTAGTTCTGAAGCAGCCTCCTTTTAATGTAAATGAAAAAAATGAATAATATTTTCCGAAGTTTATCAGCTTGTAAAATCTGAAATTTCCTCAGAAAGACATGAAGCTCTGTCCCAGCTGGGAAGTGTTCATGCTGAGTAGTGGCAGTGTGATAAAAACAATGGAGGATTTTCCATTTTAGATTTAAGACTAATTATAACTAGTTTGAAAATTAGTTGGAAGACTGCTTTTTTGAATTTATTTTCCCATTTCATTTTTTTCTTGACAAATTAACTAGCCTAATTGAAAAGCCCAGAAATTACTAAAATACTTGCAGCTGGGAGAAACTCAGTAGCTGAGACGAAAATTAGCATGATATAAAGGTAAAGGAAAAAGATACTATCTTTTTGATGTTTCTCTCAATAGAATAAGTTAATTTTTTTTTAATGTTTGAAAGATTTCAAATCTATCAAATAAGTCTGAAGAGAAAATGTACTGATGCCTGTTATGTTTTCTCAGTTACTTCCTAATCCTGAATTTCACTTGCAGGCCCTGGAAAGTGAATTTGTATCATGTCAACTTCATCAGTGGATTGACCTTATATTTGGCTACAAGCAACGAGGACCAGAAGCCGTGCGTGCACTCAACGTTTTCCACTATCTAACATATGAAGGCTCTGTGAACCTGGACAGTATCACTGATCCTGTCCTCAGGGAGGTAGGTGTTTACTGTCATTTCATGCTAAAATCTGCTGTCATCTCACAAGAAATGGTACTTTTTCCATCTTTCACTGCTGAACAAAATGGATGTGTTTGACTTGATTCAGAATTTAGGCCCCAGGTGATTTCAGAAGCAACTATGAACAAACTATCAATGAAACAAATGAACCTAATAGATTTAATATTCAGTTGTGGTGTAGGAAATTGCATTGCAATGTTTACTCTTTAATATAGTGTCTGCTATGTTTTATAATTTACTTGTATTAAGTTCACTTAGCAGAACTGAAAAACTGGAAAAAGCCTGCATCATAGCCATAGAGAACAAAAGCCTAACCTTTAAGTCAGATGATGGTTGAAAACGTATCTGAGAAAGAATGTGTTTTCTAGAGTGACTGCAGCAAATATTCAAATTATTTTTAATCATATAAAGTATAATCAAACTGTTATCAAAATAGAAAATGTTTTCTATTTGTTGTGCATTCAAGTACTTATGTTTATATATACATATGAATGAAATATATATATATATATACACTTGAAATATATACAAGTGAGTATTTTAATCAGTAAATTTTAAAAGAAAATTGTTCTAGATATCCTGCTACGTTTCCTTCCAGTGACTGTATTTGTTTTCACTAGGACTAATAATTTTAATAATGGTTTTCTAGTACCTATTAATTTGCATGATGATTTTCCAGCAACATTCATTTGTTGGCTAAAACAATTGAAATTTGGTGTAAAGTGTGAGGAAGCAACAGCTGCTAGATGAGTACTGCTGTGATGAAGCTCTACACACAATCTTCCATTCCCCCAGATAGCTGCCATCTGCTGTATGCAAAACAGGAATAATGTACATTGCCAGGCAGTGGGGTTTTGTTTGTTTGTTTGTTTCCAATCTTGCAGACAGAACTCTACAGATTTCAGAAAGAAGTAGATTCCAGAAAGCATTCATTCAGCTACCTACTGATTTTTGTCATGCATTTTGTTTTGTTTTGTTTTGTGTTTGGTTTTGTTTTGTGTTTTGGTTTGATTTAGGGTTTTGGGATTTTTTTTTTGTTGGTTGGTTGGTTGTTTTTTTTTTTTTACTAGTGCATTGCTGCATTCTGTTATATTTGGTGATTTTTTAGGAGCAGAACTAAAAATCCATTTAGATCCCAGACTTCCTAGAACTGGATTTTCACTACATGCACTGTAAAGCTTAGATTTTCTATACAACTAATATTTTCTTAGTTTTAAGACTGCCACAATTGCTTTGACTCCCTCTGCCTCAAATATTTAATGTTGACATCTGTATAATAATTTTCTGGATTTAAAACTTTGAGCATGAGAAGAGTCAGGCTCTTCTAGAAATAAGAAGAAGCAATGTTTTTTAAAGTATAGAGCAGGTGTTCAGCACCATGAATACAAGGAATTTGCATGGCTTAGGGTCCTGATCTGCATGGGCAGACTCCTATGTCTTGACTTTTAGGGTCTACTCCCACAGGGCAGCTTGTAGAATTGAGGTCTGTCTGTCTGTCTGTGCACCTTATCTAACATCTTATGACATGATGAGACTCATCAGCTCTCCTGGGGCTCTGCTTGCTTGCATATCTTGTCATCAGAAATTCAAGAAAATTCATGGAGACAGTTTTGTTCACTCACTTGTACATCTAACCCATGACCTTTAAATCAATAACATGTAAACATCTTAGGCAATTTACACTGTAAATTTCTAAAAGCACAACTTAATCTTCATTGCAATAAGTTAGATTTGTAAATAAATTTCACTGATAGCAATGAGAAGGAAAAATTACCAGAAAAAATAAATCCTCCTTATTTTGGTTATGCATAGATAATAAAGTTGTAAGCATCCATTTAAAAATACTATGCTTTTACTTCCAAGACATCTCAGGATTGTTGATTTTTGGTTTTTCATAAGAAAATTAAAAAATACTTTAAATTATTTTTAATCAGAATTTACAGTGCATGTTTAAATATAGATGGATTTAGACCTGCTTTCTGTTTTCCTGGGATCTGTTTATGAAACTAGTGCACATTGTCTTGCCAATAATAAAGCATTTGACATCTTGATGATATAGAGGACCATGCATTTGATGGTCATGTTTCTGTTGACAGTATATATTATGAGGTTTTTGCTTTTTTGCTGTTGTTCTATTTGTGCTTGTTTGGGTTTGTTTGACTTTATTCTGACTTTTGGTAAATATTCCAGAAAATAAATTAAAAGCAAAAAGATATTTTAAAAGCCTCTGAAGACCCCTTGTAAATACAAGAATTAAGGATAAGAACACCAGCACCTTTAAAATAGTGATAAAAATTATTTATCATACTTTACAGTGGCAAGTGGTGGTATCTGGCATTTTAATTTAGAAACACTTCCATTTACAATTAATTAATTAATTTCCTGCAGTTATCCAGGAAAATGCATCTCTTAGTATCCAAATTCTCTTGATGTTTATTTTGTAGATAAACTAAAATATTGTGGTCCTGTGTCACAGAAGATGGTGAATGTTCTTAATACATGGCTGTAAAATAAGCCAATCAATACAACCTTATTGGCAGCAGCCATTATCAGGCCAGTGGGCTCAAGTATGGCAGTAACTGTGGCCATAACTAATTTCATATTGAACTGAGTCCCAGGTGAATCTATCCAGTGAAATAAGTCTCCAAATAAAAATACCCTCCCATTTAGTCTGAGATGATTGAAAGATGTAATTTCAAAAGGTGGAAAGGGTGGTCACAGCCCTGTGACCTGTTTATGCTGTACCTTGGTCCTTTCACCCTTTACTTGAGCACCTCACTTAACCACTAAAAACTATGTTATTAGCTTTCTGTGAAAAATATTAAAGTTACTTCTGTATTCATCTATCTACACAAAAATATTCAGCAGTGGAACAAGTGATCCCTGCCATTCCTTACATTTTTCTCATATGCTTTGGGAGCTCTCCAAGAAATCTCTACTGTTTAGCAATGGAAAAAGGACCATCCTGTGTTATTGTTCTTTGCAGACCTATTAAATATCAGATTTTCCATCTGATTTTCTTTCTTCAGTTTCCATATAGAAAATTCCTACTGATAGAAACTATAACACTGAGATAGTTAAGTTTTAGATTGCTTCAGTCTATGAAATCACATACATCTGCCCCTGGAATACCCTGTAATACCAAATACCTCTTTGGCAATTTAAGGTCTGCACTGGATGGGTAAAATAAACGGGTTTCATTTCAACATAATCAATTTGACTTTTTTAAACAACTTCCTAATTTCTGATGCCACAAAAAATAATTGGTCATGATAATTTACCTCAAGTTGTTACAAGGGCAACAGGAAAGTCCTGATTTACATGCACCATGGAATAAAAGTATAAAATTGAATTTTGTGGTTTCAATCTTTTACCATTAGGAATTGGTAAATTCCTTGATTCTATCTGCGATAATACTCTCTTAGTCTCATATTGAAAAATTACTTTCATATTGTAATGAGGAGGAAAAAACGTGTAACAAAATAAAATAAACATTTTCCAGGCCCAAAATCCTTCTTCTTTTTTTTTTTTTTTTTTTTTTTTTTTTACTTCAACCTTTTTTAAAGTAAAACCAGTGAGGTGGAAGCTTAAACTTGAACAGCTTAAGGATATTGATTCATTCTTACTTGACAGGTGGAATAATGGTTGCAGCACTAACCACAGCAATTACAGCATTAAAATGTCAAGAAATTAGAGGTCAGAATAACAGATAATTTTCTTCCTTTTGTCAGATTAAAAATTGACATTCTTTGACAGCACAGGATTTCTGGCTGAGAAAATTATGACAGCTTAACTCATCTTGTACTTGTAAGGCAGTAATTGATAATGAACTTTACCATGACAGTCTTCTCCTGTGGAGAAACATGACAGAACATCCCTGGTACAAAGCCTGTATCTCTTTTTAATATGTAAACAGTAGTTATATTGGACATTAGATGTTATTTGGAATTGTCTTTACTGTTAGTTTACATCATAATCCAAATCCTTTTCCACTAGACAGACTTGGCTGACTTCAGGGAATTGATGCTGAGAATGCTAATATATAAAGAACAATGTAGGAAATACGGTTTATTTATAGTTCTTTGATGTTGTGGCTCCACTTCTTTGGTAAAATATAGTTCCTCCTCTGGTTTCTTCCAGAATATTTGTAGATTTTAGGAGCTCCTTTCTTCCCCAAACACCTGGCAATGAGGGCACTCAAAAATCTACTGACTTCAAGTTAGGAGCTTGAATAACACAAAGTGTTGTGGTAGAAAGGAAAGAACACAGCCAGAAAATGCAATAGATGAGAAAAAATTATTTTTATTTATTACTACATTAATTTAATGCCTTGTAGATGAAACACAAAATAATTAAGTGGACAGCTTAGTGCATAAAAGGCGAATCACATGTAGTACTGAAAGTACATCTAACTTGCAGAAAGGTACTATTTGGGGGTTTTAAATTGTTTTGGGTTTTTTTTTTTAAATCATAGCAAGATCTCTGTTTATTTCCTTTTTTACACTTTCACCTTGTTTGTGATTAGAAATATTTGGAAAATTTTTTCAGCTTTTGGTTTGCTTTGGACTAAAGGACAACTTTGTATCATCATTGTGTTGAGCTGCAAATCCAACTTAGCAGTGCAGTACAATGACTTTCCTGTGACTGTTGCATCTTTGCCATATGCTTCCATCTCCCCAGTCCAGCAGGAATTATTGCAAAGACATAGCAAAGCAAGGCAGTGTGAACCTGGTGAGCTCAGATATTTTTCCCGAGCACCTGTCAAGATACCTGAGCATACTTGCAACCCACACAGCAAATTGAAAAATGATTAAAATTGCTAGTGTTTGACAGGCAGTTGCTGTGCCCATAAACTAATCCTAGTAGGATAGTTTTTTCTGGCAGCTAGCAGAGCATATGGCCTATGCAATATTTATTTCTTTGGTGATGACTTGATATTTAGCATATTTAAATAATTTGAAAAGTCATAATGATGTGGTAGTCTTGCAGTGCTTTCAGCTACCCTCATTTCTGGGTTATATTTTTCCTCTTATATTTTCTTCTGTTATCTCTTTCTTTGATCTGACAGGAATAACAAAGCATCCCTCTGGATCTGCTATAGTGAAATATGCCCACAGGAAGCAGAGTAGATCACATCAGTTTTCACTTTTTTTTCCCTCCTTTCTCTTTTCCCCCCTCTTCTTGCTGAAACACTTTTTGCTACTACAGAGGGCTGACATGATAGGGCTGTCAAGACTCAGCAAGATAGATATATCTTTAACAAAGGGAGCTGCAGTGCTAGCCCTTCCCTGGTGACTGAACCTGGCAAATTTATGAGGAAAAAATTAACACACTATTCTAATAGCACTATATAACACTTCCAAGGTAACACCAGCCCTTGCCACCAAGTGCTTGTTCTTCCTTTCTCTCAGAGTTATTCATATTTATTTAGATTTAATTTTTAACTTGTTAAGATCTTTTTCTTCTGGGAGCTGTTTCTTTGATGTGACAAGAATATCAAAACCACCCCTATGGATCTGCTTGATTGAATTGTACCCACAGCACTGGCCATTTATATGTATTTAATTGCCTCCATATAAGAAATGGTCTTTGCTTCCTTATTAGGACCAGTCTTGTTTAAGCGTGAATATAGATAGTGGTGAAATTAGTTGGAAGCTGCATTTGTATCAATCTGCTTTTTTCAAAGTTAAGTTAAGGAATTCAAGTAAAAGCTATCATCAAAGTAGAAATTATTTTCCTGTGTGCTAAGAGCTCTATTCTCTAAGAAATATGTATTGCATTCTATTGATTTTTTTCAAGAAATCTACTTCTTCTTCATTCCAAATAATGTTTTTCCTCGACACACAGAACAAGGATTTTTTTTACAAATTTATACTGATTTGGGGAAAAAAGACTTGACTATTTTATACTATATTTGGCCTGTGTGTTTTATTGCATTAAGGGATTATCAATAGAATATTAATGGATTTTTTTAAGTGGGAACATATGTGGATGTAATATAATAATTTGTATGTCTTTCTGAGCTCTGTATCCTTGTCTAAGTGGAAAAGGGAGAGCTTTAATTTGCTGTCACTTTGTTATGATGAATCCTTGTAGATCAAGAAGCAAAACACAGGGACTTTTTGAGGGTGCAATATTTATTTCTGTAGGTAAAGATTCTTGAAGAAGACACAGAATATAAGAAAAGACAGATTCTATAAAATCAGAATATCCAATAAGGAATTAATATAAATTGCATGAGGTCAGTTACTATATAGTAATTGCCCAATGGGTAGGCTTCTACTTGGATATTAATGTGTGCACTTCCATATCTTTGTTGTTCAGGGAAAAGGGCTTTCAGAAGGTGTTTTCTTCAGAATCACCAAAACATTTTAATTATGCATCCAATTTGACTATGAAATTACTTTTTGGGAGGACCTACCCTAAGTAAAACAAGCCATTTATGACAAGAAGTCAAAAATCATAGGATTCCAATTTTAAAACGTCATTCTACCATTGCATAAAACAATTATCCACAGTTAGATCAATGATTGATCATGATATCTCCTGTTAATGAATGTATTACAGATGATAGCCAGTATTACAAAGAACCTGTGATGATCTGAATTCATAACCATTCCTGGATCATGCTGTTACATGTTTATGGGAATTCAGAACCTTTTCAGAATCAAGAAAAGACACAGTCTCTTAACTTAAAACAAGTGGCAATTGTTTGTGGCATAGAGGTGGGGTTTTTGTCCAAAATTGCCCATTAGAAGGTTTGGAACTTGTTTACTTTTATTGTACTTGTGATTAAAATGCTCTTTATCCAGGCAGAGCTAAGCACCAGCTTTACACCGAGAATTCAAATGGAAGAGCTGAAGGTAACTTATTAAGCTGACGAGACTTGAATCAGCCTATTTATTACATATTTCAGGTCATTCATTCATCTATACTGCAGTGAGTTTGTAAATAACCCATATTCCAGAAAAATACCTTCAAATATTTCAGCCTACCTGAAGTACTATTTGGAATAAATTGTTTTGCCCATTCTCATCTACATTTAAAATTCCATGTGCATTTCAAACCCTGAAGTCTTACCCAAACTGAGCTTAATGTTTTGCTGATATGGAAAGAACATTAACCACAATTGCTCTCTTTTATTGCAGAAATATATAAAATATAGGTCTTGTGCATGAAAATTTCTTCTTTATTGTCTGGGTTTTTTGTTGTTTTTCTCCATATGGATGACAGGTACCAATTATTGATTTTTAAAATTAGCAACAAGCATTTTCACATACACTTAAAGTAATATTTTATGCAAGGGAGAGAGATGTGAAAATAACAGCAGCCAATTGTAACAGAAATAGCTGGAAGGGGCTTCTTTTTTTCCTATTAGCACAGATTTTAGTTGTATTATGCTGTCATTACCTCAGCATAAATTAACCATTATTCAAAACATTTCCCACAGAGTAGTTTATTGGAACAGATATTACTCGGTCTAAGTATCTAGTCATTCACTTAGAAAGATGCAAAGCTGAGCTTTCTAAATGTTTTAAACATATTGATAATGTGCCTCTTTAATGCCATTTTGAAGCCTGTGTACAGTATATCTATATTATTGTTTTCAATTTATGTTAAGAACAAAGTGAAGTTTTGAGGAATGTGTTCTGGGAAATAATCCAAACAAAATTATTTCTTTATAAACTAAAACTTACAAATGACTGAGAACATTTATTTTAAATGTAACAGTATAACCTTGTTCCAAAACCAAAATTCTAATATACCCTGAAACCTGATGAATACTATACACGACACCTTTCAGTATGTACCTTTTACCTATTCCCCATCAGTCCTTTTTTAGATGAGAGTTTTGAAGGTTTGCCTGTTCTCTGAAATAGATCTTATGTCCAGCAGTGGATAAATTGAAGGCTGGCAGATGGCTGGAGCCTCATCATAAGCACAATTTGTAGTAAAGAGTATGGGCTTTCAAAATCTCAGTGCACCTTCTTAAGGTGGGAACAAGACAGATGATTTGTGATAGAAAGACGGAGCTGAGAGCAAAGAAATAAGCCTGCATTTACTTTCTGTTCAGATGAAAAATGAAGCCACTAATGTTATATTGCCACATTCCTTACTTTGTTTTATTTCATTAACAAGAAAAGATTTTATTCAAGGGGTTTGAAATTTCTTTTTGTCAAAGCAGAAGTAGAACATGAAGTCACATTTTTCATTTTCTATAATTACATATTTATAAAACAAGAATAAAATACACATACTAGATACTGTGGTTTCCTGAGCCTGTTATGCTTTCCAAGCATTAAAAATGTCTTCAGTCATCATGTTTTATTTCAATAATAAACCAGAAGAAAAAACATCGCAGCTAAAATGCATTCTTTGATGATTAAGTACCCTTTCCTCTTTTATTACAGCCCAGCTTTCAGAAGGCCTGTTCTGCTCTTTACTTCCCTGTTTTTCCTCATTTTCTTTTGTGTTTTCCTGAAGGGGAAGTTCTTAATTGTAAAACTAAGTAGAAATAAATATGATGTGTATGTTCTACACTGAAACATGTGTAAGTCATTCTTCTAGCAGCAAAGGTCACTAATTATTTGAGGTATTAATAACATCTATTTTCCATAACAATTATATTCTCTAGACTTAAACTTATACCTTCATTTATTTACTTCTACATAAAAGATGTCAAGTGACTTAGCAGATCAAAGGACTACTTGTTTATGATTATCTGAATTCTTTTCAGCTACTGGCAAAATTGCTGCAGGGTATGAACAATTGCTAATAGAGCCCCTTTCTTTCAAGTTGGTTGAACTTCCTCTTGGTATGTTATTTTCTATGTGGGTTTACTAAAAACTCGGAGAGTTCAGGGAAGAGCATCCTAGTGATGAGACTAGAAGACTGACTTAGGGACAGGATTTCAAGAGCTTGACAGAAAATGAGTCAAAGGAGATGTGTGGCAGAAAGGCAGGAATATGGAGAATTGCTCCTGCCAATGTATATAGGGATGTTTTTAGGTCTGGTGCCAGATTAGTTACCACTTACAGGGTCAAATTCGGGTATGAAAGTTTAGACATCATTGCAGAAATTTCCAGAGGTCTATAGGCTGTAATTTGAGTGTACACATCTCATAAGAGATATTGTAGAAGCCTCATTAAACGGATCATCTTAAACTAGAGTGAGCAAGCACTGTGAAAATGGATTTTTAGGAAGAATGTACAATGTGGGAAGATGGAAAAATTGTGGCTCTTTTCACCTGTATCTTTTATTTTGTTATGTTTTGTTATGGTGATAGCTTCAAGCATAACAGGAAAACAACTGTGTTGCAAGTAACTGCATTATTCTGTGCCCCCCTTGACTACATTAACTTCCATTCTATGTTACTGTGATTTTTTCTGTTTTAATTCAGGAATATATTTAAATTTTTTTAATTTCTGAAAAATTACTGTAGAATTTGGTTTTTTAATTGATTCATTATGGATGAAAATTTTTCCAGACAGCCAGGTCTTTGGAGCCCTTCATTGTTTAAGACCCTGTGTGAGTGGTTGATGCTTTGGTGATTTAAGTAGACCAAAGTCAATAGGTTTAAAATTTGTGATCAGTCCTGAGCATTTACCATGTATAGAATGCTATACAGCCAGCATAGTTTGCTACAGCTCCTGCAACCAAAACCAGTTGCATGTAATTGACTCCAAGTCACAAAAATTAAATATTGTCCTAAATACTTGTGGTTCATTATTTATTTCTTATATTGCCAAATTTGTCTGGAGGTGACACAAAATGTGGAGTATTTATACAGAATAAAATGCAAACATATGTATTTCCTAGAACAAAAGGAGGAGAGTACAGAGGAGGGAAATGTAACTGAAATGGAAGAGTAAGGAAAAAACTTGGGATTTTTTCTTAAAAAAAGGATAAATTCAGTTGATGGACAGAAAAATTATGGAAGAGGTGGAATTATTCCCTCCCAAACTAGGCTGTCATTGCAGAAACTTTACCTGCATTTATTGCTTATTTTTTAAAGGTTTAATTGTTAATTTTTAGAGGCTCACAATTTAGCTGTTAAAATAAAAAGCAGGGTTTAAATAATCTGTAAGCATGCACTGTGAAAACTCTTAGTCACAAAAAAAAAATAATTAGAAAAAATGGGTGAAGTTTCAAAGTTTCAGTAAAAACTCCTACTGGTATTACTGTTGCCTCTTTGTGAATTGGATCCCTATGCTTAAAGGACTTTGTGCTCCTCAAAATTACTATTAAAAACATACAGTGTCTTAAACAAAATAAAAGACGAGGAGAACTAATAAATAGAATTAAACCTCAAGAGGTCACAAAACAATTTTCTCTTCTCTCTGTACAGAGTAAAATTTTGCAGTGTGTAAGAGGCAGTGCACTATTTGGATGACATAAGCATCTCTGAAAACCATGGGAAATAGCCCAATACTACTTCCTTGGCTTCAATCCCAATTACTCCACAAGGATTTAACAAGTCTAGGGTGCTTGTATTTTATTCTCATCCTGGTTAGCTTTTCCCTTTTTTCTGGCAGCTGTGCGGGAAGCAGCAAGCCAAGCTCTTTCTGCTTCTGTGACCATTCATGGCTCATGAAATGGACATCCATCTTGAAAGTCAGGGATCCTTCAGAATTATTCAGTCCCAGTATTTCCTCAAAAATACCATGGTTTTTTTCACTTGCTGCATTGGCCTGTTGAAAGCTGTGAGTGGATGTTAGGCTGACTGCTTCTTCTTTCCAGACCAGGCTGTGGAATACGGACAAAGATGCTCAGTTTTGCTGTTTTGTCCAGACTGCAGTTTGCTTCATGTATTTTTCCCCAGGAGATTTTTATGAACAGTAGAAGTTTCTTTCTTCTGCCTCAATGGAGAGGAAAATAACAAGGAATTTTTCACAAGTGCCTTCTCTCTTTTTTAGCTTCTTTACTCCTGCACAGGATCTGGAGCTTTATTACTGTAGGACTATGAATGTGTAATACCACCATCTCCATTTCCACAGAGTAACTAGGTTCTGCTTTCAGCACATCATTCTGGTCAGTATAAATGATCATGGATCAGTGATGTGTGGGTTTAAGATCTTTTAAAAATTATTTTTAAATACTAGAACCAAGAGCAGTATCAAGTTTTTGTCCAGATTAAAGCCTTGCATGTGGCATAGAGTTTAACTGGACAGGTCAAGGTGAGAATATATTTTCTCTGTTTGAAAAGAAATTATAATGGGGGATGAAGGAAAGAAATGGAATTGCGTGGGAAGGTGGGCATTTAGAGAACTCCTGTCTTCTTGAGGGAGGGAGTAGGATAAGACAAATGAACAATAAAAAGAGGAAAATAATAGAATAGGCATTTGGAGCTTTTGTTGAGGAGGAGAAGGAGGAAGAGAAAGGGTTAGAAAGGCAGTCATTGGGTGCCTTATAGAAGTGAGGGAATTACCATAGGAACAGACAGCTCTTGGTGTGGTTAATGGAGAGAAATTATATTTGTGGCCTTCCCAAAACTTCATGGGATTTTTTTAGTCTTGACCTGTGGAACTTAGTTTTTAACTAGTGAATTAATTGAGATATTGCATAGGATAATCTAGTTAGGCATCTCTAAACAAAAACAGAGGCTTTATTTTACTTACTTTTGACTTGTAAAATTTAGCAGGCTTTTAAATGCAGTTGATGGTGCATTGAAAAGTACTACTGGCAATTTTTAGACTGGCACAGCTGGAAATTCAGTCTTTCTTGCTGTAACACACTGCCATTCACATGAGGAAACAATTGTATCATCCCAGACAGAAGTAGTGGTTTTGTATTTTTTTTAAATGCCTGTAAATTTTAGTGACTGCCCACCAGAGGATGCTAATTAAAGTTATCTCTTTTTTTTATTATTTATTCTTTTACTTTATCTTTTGTAGAGTTTGAAAATCTGTAATGGTTCCTATGAGAAGATAATCTATATTTAAAAATTCAGAAGACTTTTTATTTCTTACTCAAGAAAATGTAACAAATTTATCTTTGCTTTAGAAGTAACCATTACTGGAGGTAGTGCACTTAGAATCCTAGGAGCCTTTTTAAAAATCAATGTGTGTTTCATGAGTTTCCTCCGTTTCCTCTGTTTAAAAAAACAAAACCCAACAGACCCAGATCCCAAGGATGTAAAAATATGAATTAAGGTTTCATCATCCTGGCTTGTATTTCATATGCAAAAGAGAAAAATAAATTAGTTAAAGGATGGCATAATCGAAACACTTGGCTTAAAAGCAAAGAGTCCTGAGTAGGAGTGACAAGAATATGTAAAAGCTAAGACTGTAATGGTAGAATTTTTTTGAAAGAAAAAGACAGATGCTGGCAAGAATAGCTTCTAAAGGAGTAGAAGCAACAAGAAGAGCTTGAGTTTCCTGAAACTTTAAACCAGCACTGCAAACTCAAGAAGAGTTTGGGCAGATGAATTGATCATGTTCACTCTGAACATGATGTTCAGAGCCAGATCTTGCTAAGGCCTAAGAGTGAGGACTTTTTCTTAGTAACAGGAGTTATACAATGGGATGCACATTGAGGAAATGCATCTGGTTTGGTTTGGTTTGGTTTGCAAATACAAACTAGGACACATCTGCAATTTTGTATGTTGAAATGCTTTGATTACCATCCTATAAAGGCGTAACACAAAGGAGTAGTATCAAAAGGGAAATTCCATGTTGCAGGTGTACCTTTTAGTAATTTGCATTGCAGAATCAAGATGTCAAAGAGAAGTTTGTTCCATAGGCCTAAACACTAGATGGGAAAGATCATCTAGACTGGCCTCTCACCCAACAAATCACATAGAGCTTTTGCCCATTTACCTTTTTGAATCTAACCATCAGGGTTGGTGTCTGAATAATGAAGAGGATATGGAAGTGTTTACTTATATAGGTAGAGTTTAGGTGATAATAAATTATTTCAGACAGTCACCTTAAATATTTATAAGCCAAAAACAACAGCATTTTTTTTTCATTTTAAAAGAAATGAATGAATGTCTTTGGAAAAGATGAAATTGTTTTTCAAGTTGAGAGGAACCCTTGTTTCTGAGGTTGCTCATTAGATGCTTATTGAGAAATGATTAAAGGGCAAATTTCAGTATCTAAAAATAAAAAGTCCTGATTGCCAAATAGGTTTCAAAACCTTAACTATATGTCATTAAGTCACATAATTGATGAATTATTGAATCATTCTATTATATCTCTTAGGAATTCATTTAGCAGTAAAACATTTTTTAATCTTCATGCTCAGTGACTTAATGATCAAAGAAAGCAACATTTTGTTTTACAAACTTAATACAGATTTGAAAGAATGATGACAGAACAATGATTTCATTTGGCATGACTTCAATGAACTCAAGAGTTTCAATAAATGTTACCAATCTATATGGGACAGAAATAATTACAAACATGAACATAAGAAATACAATGGTTCAACTGAAGACAATAATGGCATGAAATGAGAATAATAAAATGGTTTTTATGTGATGGATGACCTCATTACTTTCTAAAGCTACCTGAGAAGGGAGTGGAGAGGGAGATGCTGAGCTCTTCCCTCTGATATTCAGGGACACGTGAAAATGGTTCACAGCTGTGCCAGGGGAAGTCTATACCTATATAGACTTCCTAGCATTAGGAAAGCTTCCTAACATTAGGAGGCTTTTCTTTTCTGAAAGTGTGGTCAGCCACTGGAACAGACTTCCTAGAGAGATGGCCAATGCCTGAAGCCTCCCAGTATTTAAGAGGCACTTGTATGATGCCCTTAACAACGTCCTTTATCTTTTGGTCAGCCCTGAAGTGGTCAGGCAGTTGGACAAGATGATTGCTGTAGGTACATCCCAGCTGAAATACTCAAGTGTAAGATAGACTATACCAAATAGAAAAAAAAAAAAAAAGAAAAACAATCTTGAATGTATTTGTATACAAAATTATAAACAAATATATTACTTTCTTCACTTCTGGGATATGTTTAGGGTTTTGTATAGCATGAACTCTGTGACCAGAGGGATGCTTCCTATTTGCCTTTGTGTACAGGCAAACATCATGGAAGAAAAGGCAGTGGAATTGTTTGTCATGGACTGGGAGCAAGACCCACATTAAAAAAAAGTTATCAGAGCTGTAAAAGGAATGTGATTAAATGAGCAGTGTGGCCTGAGAAGCCCCAATAACAACTCAGACCTTGTTAGAGGAATTTGGGGTCAAATCTTCTTGCTTAAGAGTAGAACAGATTTTTTTAGGTTTTAGTGTAATATCATGGGAGAATTTTGTTATATCAGTGCGAAATTCCTTTGTTCTGGGCAGAGTTGGAAGGGGAAAAAATTTAGGATTTTTCTTTTCTTTCTGGTATAGTATAGAAAGGGAGGGGAGCAGTTAATTCCTTGATATCAACCCTTTTCAGCCTAAGGAAGTTCTCCACAATTTTCAGGGGAATGGAAGCATTTGTACACAGGCAAGTGTGAACTTCAGTAGTGAGAGAATGCATGAAAGAGTAAAGACCACTTTTAGCTAAACCTGTCCTGCCTGCAGGATATTTATCTTTATGGTATTTTTGCTTCATCTGCTCTGTTTTTGTTTGTGAGATGTATTGAATTTATTTCCCACTTGCAGTCCATTAACCAAATGCTTGCTTCAGCTGGCAGTGTTTAAAATATTTCTTTTGTCATGAGAGTCATATTGGAGTACCAGGGCCGAGGATGAGAGGGAGATAAAATAAAGGTGAAAGAGGGGAGAACTAGGTGTCACAATTGGTAGCTTCATGAGGTAAATGTGAGAGGTATAGGCAGCACTCCCTGAGCCAGACAAGATCACCAACATGACCCATGCCTGTAAAGAGAATAGGAGATCTTATCTTTCACATTCTCATTCCTTTCATAGCACTCCCTCCTTTCACAGGGCAATGAAGAAGAAGTTCAGAGATGGAGAGCTCTGGGGGGAAGCTGAAGGTCAGCTTTGAGCTGTTTGTGTTCTGCTAGGGAGCCATTTAATTGCACACAGGATCCAGTGAGATACCTCCTGTGAGGGGAATGAGCTTAAAGATGCCCCTTCTCCATTGTTAAATTAATAAAGTAGTGACCTGTGGAGAAAATCCATTTCAGTGCCCATCTTTCAGTCCCTTGAGTATCCTGATTAAATAACTGACTGTATTGAAGCCGCCAGAGCAGTTGAGTCACTGCTTGTGTTTAAACTACAACACTTCTTTCTTCCAAACATACAGTAATAAAATGGAATTCAATACTCTTAATCAACTTATCAAAAATCCTGAAGATACTAGTGCTGCTTAACATCTGTAGATGCAAAGAAAAAACCAATACCTCACACCACTCGTACAAAACAAAAACACTTCAAGGTGCTTATGTTACCCACCAAAGGGCTGTCAATCTTATTTGCTCTGAAGAAGACAGTGCTTGGGGGCTGCTGAGTGTGCTGGCTGCACAGGAAGGAGAGTACATAAAGGATTCCTGTGTTTACTTGGATGCAAAAATGGAATAAACTTTCAGGAACTGCAGTGTTGTATGACTATTGCTGTGGTGCATATTTCTCTAATGCCTCAGGTTTTCACTTTTCGTTGGACTCAGTCCCAATGCATAGGGGAAAATGGATTATAGAAAAATTTCAGTGTGGTAACAAAATACCTCAGGATTATGGGAATTAGTAGTAAGAAGCCTGAACATGTTAAAAAAATTAAAAGCAATAAAAAATGGAAAGAAAAATTTTATAAAGTTTACTGATCATTGTGGTAATCAGTGAAGATTAATAAAACAAGAGTACTTCACGTAACAATAAAAATATTGTCTATCTGCAGTGCAGTCTGATTTTCGGGAATTTCTTTCTTCCCTTCATGATTTAGAGTAAAAGTGCTCATGCTTTTATGTTTCTTGTGTTAGGTAAATCACCAGGCATCTCTCTCAGCAAAGGGGATTTTACAAATGAAACAGACTGTTAATATCTTCCTTGGTGATTTTACCTGCATTTCTAAAGAACCTTTTTAGAGAAAAAGAATGTTAAAAATAAACTGCTTCATGGCAGTTTGCTTGCTAACACACCCTTTTTGCAGAGGGGTGTTAGCAAGCAAACAAAATCATAATTTCTCACACAAGTCAGTTTTAGCATTTGCATTTAGATAAGGACTGTGCTTCTGAAATGAATATGCCAACCACCCCTATTTGCCATGCTTTCATTCAAGCTGCAGAGCAGCTTTGGAGTGTGTGAATTGTCTCCCAAACCACAGAAGCTGAGTGTTGCAGGGGTGCAGGTGGCAGAGCTCACCTCACTGTTGGGATATGCAGCCCCCAGTGGAGCCAGCCTGGGAAAACCCTGCTGTGGACATGTATTCAGCAGGGCTTCCTCAAGAGGAACATGGCTTCTTCTCCTTGGGATACAGTGATAGAACACGGGAATAGTTCAAAGCCGCATGTGGGAAAGTATGGACTGGACAATAGGAAGCATTTCCTTACTGAGAGATTGATCAACTACTGGAACAGGCTTCTCAGAGGCATGGATGATGCCCCAAGCCTGTGAGTGCTTGCTTAAGAGGCTTTTGGACAGTGCCCTTAATAACATGCTTCAGCTTTTGGTCAGCAGTCAGGTGTTGATCAGGGTGATCATTGTAGGTCCCTTTTAACTGGAAAGAATATCTCCTCTCCTCTCCTCTCCTCTCCTCTCCTCTCCTCTCCTCTCCTCTCCTCTCCTCTCCTCTCCTCTCCTCTCCTCTCCTCTCCTCTCCTCTCCTCTCCTCTCCTCTCCTCTCCTCTCCTCTCCTCTCCTCTCCTCTCCTCTCCTCTCCTCTCCTCTCCTCTCCTCTCCTCTCCTCTCCTCTCCTCTCCTCTCCTCTCCTCTCCTCTCCTCTCCTCTCCTCTCCTCTCCTCTCCCCGGAACCTCCCCTCCCCTCTCCTTTCTCTTCACAACTCTTTCACTGTGCATCTCCGTTTCTGCTGTTTCGCTTCTTCCTGGTGGAAGCATTGCCTTTGACCACTAGAAGTAATTCTTACCCCTAATGAAACAGAGTGCATGGATTGTTTAGTAAAATGCTTCTGTTTATTTCAATTAGAATTAAACCCCAATAATGAGCAAAGCAAATGTATTGAACTCTTCATTCCATGGGAAACTAACACTAAGGTCTTGCCCTCCAGGGTGCAGGGCAGCATCCCAGTGTCCTTGTGAATGTGCAGTCTACCCTTAAGCATAAAAACTGGAAACCAGTAAATTACCTTCTTTGAGCAAAAAACATGGAGGATATTGATCATTGTATTATTCATAAGATTTGGTTATCTGATATATTGATTTATTGACCAAAATGTATGCAAATATATAATAGATATGCATTTATATTACTTTTAAATGACCATTATTAAATCCTATGAAGTCACATTTTGTTTGAGTGTATAAATTAGCTTGTGTGAGATTTACTAATTTTAAACTTGGAATTGCCAGCAAGTTTGCAGATTTTTTTTCCTCATTCTGACCTACTATTATCAAATAATATGCTAAGAGCCATTTTATTTTTCTGAATACATGATCATATCCTAACAGATACTCCCTGAAGTGTCTGGAGTACAAATCTCATTTTATGTGTATTAAAAACAGCGGGGATTCTCAAATCAGCTCACTAAATAGCTTTTCTGCAACACCTTATTGAGGAAGAGAAAACTAATATAATTGCCATTTTGCTGTTCTGAAAGCTTTAAATCTGGCTGCCACTGAATTCCAAGCTTATATTTTTTCTGCATGAAGGCCATTTCAAGGTGATATGAGAATAAACTTGATTTTATTAAAATTTGTATTAAATTGACTGTAATGTGTATCCTGGGGAGTAGTGCTGCACTTTGCACACACAGTGCTCAAGATCTGATGGGAGGAAAAGGAATAGATTGATTAGAATGAAATGTTTCAGGCCACTAAATAAATCTAAAGTTTGATGATTTACAGCTCAAGAAAAACTGTGGTGTACACTTACCAGTTTTTAGATTAGCTTTAGATACAGCCAGAGTTCTCTTGTAAACAAATCAATGTATTACATTATTATTCACAGATCTGTTTTGTACCTGCTTTTCATTTTGTGTCAAGTTGTCTGATAGGAGGCAGCGTTAGGAATACCCTTGGGCCAGTCACTTTATCTCTGTGTGCTTATGTTTATCTTGTGTGTTACGTTTTGACGAGGTTTTTCTGTCCTTTGTGAGTACTGTGAGCTCCAGAGAGCAGTACCAGCTGTAGCTGTGCACGGCACTGGTGTTGTGCCAACTGTAGTGCAGTAGCAGTGCAGGAGCTGAGTGTTGTGGGTATTTTTTTAATCAGCATTGTTCAGTGTCTTTAATGCTTCTAAGAGGTGTCAGTTTTGCAAATGGCGTTTTGACTGAAAAGGATAACAATACTATCTATGGGTTGGGGGACAGGCAGTTGTCTTGTAAATGCAAGCCAGCAAAAATATTCAGTATTCCCTGAATATCAAGGTCTTGGTTCTGTATTTGTTCTGGTTACAAAAGGACTCAACATTAACTAAAATGTTTTAAAATTATAGGATCATAGAATATGTGAGCATTTACCAGCACATTTTCAGCTGTAAAATAGCAGCTGCTTTTGATAATTGCATTTGGAGTGTCCATTCCTCATAATCTGAAAAATTCATGTGAGTTTGTTATTGTATTCTACTTCTCGTTCTTCTTCTCTATTGCCTCCATAAATCTACTTGAACTGAGAGGGAAAGCTAGCAATATTTATTTGTGTGGAATTTACAGACAAGCAATCAGAATTTGCCAAGACCGAACAACATGAAAATAAATGTGTAAATTAGAACTGGACTGCATTGAAAAAAAATAAATAATTCATTTCAGTGCTCCTGTGATAGAACATAAATATCATTTAAGGGATCACTCTAAAGGGTAGAAGAAGAAGATCTGGGTTTTTTTCATTATTGCTGCCAAATACAATTCACACTCCTATTTCAACACAGAATTCTTTCAAAAATTAGAATTAAATTAACCTTGATAATTATTTGGAAAAAAAACCCTGAAAAATGGAAATTAATTTTCTGAAAATATCAACAGATATATGTGGGAGTATATATAACGCTGATATATACTGATATTGTTAATATTAGTATTTGTAATTTTGAAAATGAAATTCACAAACAAGTATGATTCCTTTCCCTTCTGGTAAATCCCTTCTGAATGCAATAGAAAATGCTATTTTTATGTGACTTGAAGTGAATTTTGTATTCTTGTGTAAAAAATGTCTGCATGAGTGAAGGTATTTACACATTGTGTAAAGAGATACAGCTTGTATGGTAGATATAGATAGCTGCTGTATGGACAAATACACACATATACACATATGCCCACACAAATGTATTGGTTTTGTATAAAAGTCATCTGTGATTTTGAATTAATTCACCATAAAATGATGTTGATAAAACCTGAGATGCTCACAAGCTCCCAAGAAACAGTCTGTGCCTTGGAGGCAGAAGTTCACTCTGAATTAGTCAACAAATGAGAAATCACCTGTACTGATATAATTACAGCATCAAATGTGCTGGGGCTACAATCCAAAGTCCTTCAGCTGCTTGACTGGACTTTGCATTGTTTCTTTTTCAGTAAATGTTTTTTTGTGGTATTCCATTATATACCTGTCAGTCTAGGGCATTAGGAGTGCTGGACATCAGTGACCTGTTAGGAAATCTCTCTCTGACATCTGTTTTTAAATTTATGTTGTGAAGTGGAGGAAAGTACAGGTTGGAATGACAAAATATGTACATTAAAAGGATTCCTCTGTATCCTGAAGTATTTATGGTGCTTCTCACTGTTTTATGTCTGAGGGAAACAAAATTTTTTCCCTCAGACATAACAAAATTTACCAAGATAGTAATGGTTTTGGTGGGTTTTCATGTTAATTCTCTGTAGCCAATGAAAAATTCATAAAGATCACAAGAAAAATATTAAGGGTCAGTAGTTCAGGCTACAGTATATATATAGGTACATAATGCACTGTGGATTTCAAAATCTGACAGTTTAGTTTTCTATGAATGCTTTAGTCTCAATTTTACAAGGTCAAATAAAATAATACCTGTCTGAAAAATAAGGACTATTCTCTAACAGTATTGTTTCTACCAGTAACAATCTTTTGTCAAAGTTTTTAAGAACATATCTTAGATATAGTTTTGTTTGAATGAACTCTTTGAGTAGCAGAAGTATTTCAGCATATGTTCTGTATTCTATTACCTATAAATTAGTCAAGATTTATTCTGAAATTAGACTTGTCCTAAAGAATGTGTTTAAATTGCAAAGTTTTAATTTCTAACCCATGAAGCCTGAAAGCCCATGAAAAAATGCAATAAAATTAAGGATAAAATAAATATTCAGTGAATGTATGCAAATTGGAAAGATTTCTATATTAGTCTTACTGTGTCTGACAAGGTTAATTTCTGGCATTTTTTTGTTTTCATCTACTAATGTTGTTGAAATACTACTTTTTTATTATTATATTTAATACATAAATTTTATTTCTCAGTTTTCTTTTCTTTCCCCCCATTTAAGATTCCAGAAGCTTATTTTATTAGAGACCCTCATACTTTCCTCCTTACAAAGGACTTTATTAAGGTATATATGTTCTTTTTAGTGCAAAAACCCCAAAAGCTCTCTCAAGACCTGAACTGCATGTCCTCACAGGTTAACATTTTCACATATAATGCCAGTTACTGGAGATGAGAATGGTTAGTTGGTTAACTGAAGCATGCTTGAAAGGAGAAGCAAAGCTTGTCTACAAAATACTAACACTTGGATGAGTCTGCAGCCTGGGAGGAGAGCACCGGGTGAATTTTCTGGACTTTTTTCATGGCTGACTTGGGATATGCCTGCATTGTCACACAGTGTGTTGACCTCTCTCCTTGATGCATATTGCTCCTGACAGTCCCTCTCCTCTGCCCGCAGGCCATGGAGGCGCAGATACAGAACTTTGGACAGACGCCATCGCAGTTGCTCATTGAGCCCCATCCACCTCGGAGCTCTGCCATGCACCTGGTGAGACATGACTGCTGGCTGGGAATGCATTCCCTTTGAACCTTAGGGTCCCTTGTAGGTCATAAAGTACTCATTAAAGCAACACTTTTGATGCCCCCCATTGCCCATGCAGCCGTACTGGCTTTGGGTAGCAACAAATCACAGGGATATAGCAGAGCAAGGTGGAGGTGTGACTGGCTTTAGCGTCAGACAGTCCTGGATTTTCCTTACTAATACGATATAAGAAGGCCCCATCTTAAAAAATATAAACTTGATAAATACATATTTGCATTCTTGTTTCTGCAAGTGGTGGGAATGTCTGCAGGCTTTCCTTGGAGTGAGTATGTTGTGTTGTTTTAAAGGAGGCATTGTTAGGGGCTGATTTATGAACAATGTCTGCTTGACAAAAATGAAGTATTTTAGTTCAAATTGTGCTGGAATCCTCCCATCCATTCCCCCGGGAGAATGAAATGTATATTTTGAGTTTCAATTCAAACTCCAAAATTCATTTCCATCACATTCTTCTCTATCCTTCTTACAAAGAATCATATGAAATAGCCAGACTGAGCAAGACAGATTTCTGTGCCCTGAGTGCCTTTGATGAAATCCTTAGAGCTAGGTTTTTTTTAAGCTTTGCAAATCAACTGAAATACATGCAGTAGTTTCAATGATTTTATCTATCTATTAGGAAATCTCTTTATGTAGCTGTACACTGTGAAATTGGAAATTGATCTGGAAGTGATTGTTGTATTATTTTAAGTATGTACAAGTCAAACTTTGATAATATTTATTCTACATTCTTAAGATACGGATAATATATTTTTAATAATTCAAGTTGATAAGCAGAAAGGAATATTTGACCTTTTAGAAATAGTTCATTTTGTTATAACAGTAGCTGGGAAAAAATTCCTTAAAACCTGTACTCAATAGCTGTCCTTGCCCATGTATAAACAATTGTGTCATTTGCAGAATCATGGAACAGGCTTAGGTTATTATAACCTTATTAGGTTACAGACTCTTTAATAAGCATATGCTTTACTTAGAATTAAATTGTCTGTTTTTGGAAATGCAGTATTTCATATGAGGAATTCATTAAGAAAAATATCTCTGCGTTTTTGATTCACTATTAAAATTTATTTTTCAACTGTTGTAGTTTAGAGAATTAGTATTTATTATGTGTTAATTGATTAACTCATTAAGACATATCTCTATGAATATGAACTACTGAATAATTTTACATTTTACTGTATGCTAATTAATGCTAATGGTCATTTTGTACCCTATAATGATAACCCTTACCATACCTATTCTCTATTTATCCTCGTGTAATGTTCCAATAATAGCTTGTGATCTTGCTCTCCTCCATCACTAGAGTAGATGCACAGGTAGTGTTGTTTTCCCTGTATGTGCACATGCTTGCCTGCTCTTTTTTAACCTCGTTTTCCCTCAGACCTCCTCACTAATTGTGTTATCCCTTCTGTTTTCTTCTGCTCTCTTCTCCTTTCTACTCAACAGTGTTTCCTTCCACAGAGCCCCCTCATGTTTAAAGATCAGATGCAGCAGGATGTCATCATGGTGCTGAAGTTCCCATCCAATTCCCCTGTCACACACGTGGCAGCCAACACGCTGCCCCACCTGACCATCCCTGCCGTGGTGACAGTCACTTGCAGCAGGCTGTTTGCAGTCAATCGGTGGCACAACACAGTAGGTGGGTCCTTGCAGACACGCTTCATTCAAATTTGGAGACCTTAACAACGCCGCTTTAATTTTGAGTGCAATTTAGCTCACTCGCCTGCCTGTGCACCAAAATTTACTGTTTCTTCTGGTTTGTGTCAAATAATCACAGCTTCTGTTTTCTCTGCTGTCATTCCTAGAAACACTCTCCTTAACAGCAGCCCATCACCGTGGCAGCCAATCAATTTGTGGTGACTTCAGGATCAGTTTTTGATACAATTCTTTTCAGGAGACTGCTGTTGCTCTCAACGCAGCAAATATTAATATGTCCCAGGTTTCAGGAATACATACTGACATGCTAGAGAGTGTATATCCCTATCTGCTGCTAGAGAGAGATTTCAGGATCCTGTCATAAGCCTTCCCCTGGGTCGCTGTTGGATTATCTGGGATCCTGAGCATGTCTAAGCAGCTGGACCCTGAACTGTTCTGAGGAGAAGTTCCCTCATTCCCTCACAAAAGCCCATCCAACAGGGTCATCCCAAAATTCCCTTCCAGCCCCTCTGCTCACCTCTCCATATTGTCATTAGGACTGCGCATATCACCTGGACATGCAGGTGCTAAGGCTGTTCCAAGCATTGCTAAATAGGTGGTGGGGCCATGAGGTGCATGAGGGAACATGCAGGTTTTCATTTTATCAGGTAGTTTCCTGCAGCGATAGCCCTTGTGCTGCAATATCTGGAAATATTTATTATACTCCATCAGGTGCAACTACATTATGTGGAAAAAAATGCTTTTCCCCGTTTTTTTTTTTAAACAAAAGGTAAAAATCTAGAGGGGGGGAAAAACCCAGCATTTTTTAAAAGTATTTAGTAACAATGTCCTCAATGGAAGATTCCAGTGTTAGGAATTATTTGGAGGTGCAGAAGCTGTCCTGTGTTGTTTTAATACACCTTTGACTAGCATTGATTGACTAATTCCTAATTATTTTCCTTTGATTTTTCAGGGATTCTGTCCAAATACTCTATACCCATCGTCACTCATGTCTCCTCTATTTGAGGAAGCTTATTTGGTTCTGGAGTAGCCCTTTCTCAATCAGATTTTTGAGTCAACAGAACCCAAAATTCCTACCTGTACTTCATTGTGAAGGAATTAATCTCATTAATATCACAGTATGCTGGAGTTCAAATGCTTCCTTAAAAACTGTCATTTGAAGTCCTTTAGTTTAGTTTAGCTGAAGCTTTGTTGGTCTTCATGATGCATATGACAGTAAGGTTTTAAGTTTTCTTCTATGCTCTTGTAAAACATGTCATGTTGCAAAAATTCAGAATTCAAGGCATGACCTAACCCTAAATTCAGTTTCACACCATTTTTAAACCTCTGATCTAAATTAAAAAAAAAAGGAATATTTTCTAAATATATTATAATAGAAAGAGAGGAAAATAAAACTGTTTAGAGAATCAAACCTGATTGTAATGATTTTCTTAACTTTTATATCCTGCTTGACAATGTTGCTTGTTTTGCAGGAGGCTAATCCAGGACAGGGTATCAATTTCCTACTATTGCCATAATATTATTTTAATAAAGCATTACTCTAATATAAAGGACAAGTTTATCTACAGAAATGTATGCACAGACCACTTGTTGTAAAATGTATGTAGAGCTTTGGAATTAACAAACAGCAGGAGGCATTTACAGAGACATCTCATTATAGAAGTGGATGAATCTAAGTTAACACCAGTAAAGATCTGTCCCGAACTGCTTGGGCTTTGAAAGAAGAGAAAAAAGAAGGGAGGAAGTTCTCAGAGCTATGTCTTTCTGAAAATGGCAGAGCTAGCTTTTCTTTTACCTCTTCCAGTTGTTTATTGCAGTAGTAGAAAATGGACTTTATTCTTCAGAAATCTCTGTGTCGTATTATAGAGGGTATTCTTGTGCAAGGTAGTAGTTTGTGACAAAAAAGGTGTTTTCAGTAATGGCTATTTGATTTGTATACCAGAGAAGGTGCTCAGAAGAGCCAAAGCAATGCTATCTATGCATGACAAGATAACACTAAATTTGCAGCCTCTGATGCACGTTTGAACATCTTAAGGACTGCTTAGAATAGAATGAACAGGAATAATTGTGGCACATTTACTGTACCCTACACTTTTACATCTAAAACTTTTAGATAAATCCATGAAAAGGTCCAAGTTTCTGTCATGTATAGGCTTCCATATGCAAGAAACTCATAAAAATGTTTAATCTAATCAACTTTATTTTCTGTGCTAAGATCTCTGCTCAAAAGTAAAAATAAAAATCTCTTATACTATTTTAAATGAGTTATTTAATGAATGTGTGTGACTGCAAAAGTTGTGATGAAGTTGATGCTTCTACATTTATAGTTACTTTTACATAAACAAAGAATTAACAAATGCATATTTGTGAAGCACAGAGAAAGAAATCTTAAGACATTAATAAAGCAAATAGTAAAAAGCTACTTTCTAAAAATATATAATAATCCAATAATGAACTTTTAAACCTAGAAAAGTCATGTAAAAAGGTTTCCATGTGCTTTATTCCTCCTTTCATGTGTAGGTCTTCGGGGAGCCCCAGGATACTCTTTGGATCAAGCCCATCATCTGCCAATTGAAATGGATCCATTGATTGGTATGTCAAGATGAAAATGTAGCAATATATTTGAAACTGGCATTTTCAATAATTATTGATTAATCAGTATTTGTATATTATGCTTCATTTAACCGAGAAAATAGGAAAGTATTTATACTTGTCAGTCCTGAAGAATTAAAAAGCATTAGCTGTTGATGTTGAATGAATTACATGAATACTATTTGTTATTAACATCACCAGCAACTGGTATTTAAGAAACAACCAATGAAGTCAGTTAATTGTCGACCCACATCTATAATTCTGTTCTCTTATCAGGTCACATTAGTAAAATAAAACTTGAGGGTCCTATGGAGATAGCATATATTTTTTTACAGCCAGCACTATGTTTATCAGTGCAGATGCAGATCCATTTATTTTCATTCACTTTATGATTTGGATTTAGTCAATACTAATTTAATAATTAAAAGACTGGCTTTTAAATTGATAGTATTTTTTTAAATCCAGATTTTTTTTTAAAAAGTGAATTATTTGAGAAATAGAGTCTGCTAAAATTGTTAGATTGCAGGACTTCCTAATGATCATAAATTTTCATTATGTAACTTATTTGATTTGTAGGGGGGAGGGAGTTCCGAAGTTTGAAACAGAAATTGAGGATAGAAAAGGTTCGTAGGGACAAGTTTGTAGCATTGTTGAGAAAAAAATTACATTTTAAAACACAGCCAGACATAAAGTTTTATTTTTTTCTGTGTCAATATTCATGTTCAAAAGATTTACATAGAAGTACCTCAGGAAAGTTAGCTTACTCATTCTGTGAGCTTCATTTGATCTCATATAATGACAGTGGTTTTCTCTTTAGTTTTTTCTCTCACAAGCTAAGGCACAACTATTGTGCGCATCTGTTCTGGAAATTTGAGTAATTTGCTATTCATTATCTTTCAGCTAATGGACATAAAGGGTCTGGTAATTTAAATATGTGTTCTTAGAATGTATGCAAACATGATATTAACTTCCATGAGCAATTTTAAAATAGAATGGAGTGGGGGTTTTTTGGCTGAATCTAGGGTTTTTTTGGCTGAATCTCTTATTCATGCAGTTGTGAGCACTTTAAGTAGAATAGCAAAAAATAGGGAAAAATCAGATTATTGTCTTCATTAGGTTGTGTTCTTATGTTAGGAGAAACACATTTCTCAGTGTGATTGTTATCTCCCTAACTTTGGGTAACTGAAATTAGTTGTCAAGATTCTCTCCATAGCTATTGTAGAAAGACAAACTCTCCTCTGGAATTGTCTAGCACTTAGACAGCTACTACAGTGTGAAATGACTTGTCAAGTGAAAAAATGTCTTCTTCTCCAGTGAGACTGAATGGAGTAGATAAAATTAACTTAGATTATATACTCAGCTTTCAGAAAGTTAATACTGAGATGGAACACATTTATGGTGTTGCCATATCTTGTCTGTGTGTCACAGGGAGGACAGAGCACATTAGCTGTGGGTTCCCAGTCATTAGTATCCTTCTAACCAGCTCTGTTTGGCAGTCGGGTGGCATTCTGCATGAACCATTCCTTTTCCCTCAGTCTGGGGGAGTTTCTAAGTGTCATTACCTCTTTTTAAAGTACTGTCCTTGGCCTAGGTCCCTGCTAGAGGAGCAGATGATAACACTTACTTTGCCTGCACTGGAAAATCACATTAGGTTTGAATAGAGTCATGGAACCATAAAATATGCTGTGTTGGAAGGGACCCATCAGGAGCATCAAGTCCAATGCCTGGCTCTGTGCAGGACCTCACACAAGAGTCACATCATTGTCCAAACTTTTCTTGAAGAGCATTGTCCAAACTTTTCTTGAACTCTCTCAGGCTGGTTCTGTGACCACTTCCCTGAGGAGCCAGTTCCAGGGCCCAGCCACCCTCTGGGTAAAAAACATTTTCTGGATATTCAATGCAAACATCCCCTTACTGAGCTTCTCATCTTTTCGTTGAGTTCTGTCCCTGATCACAAGAGTGGAGATCAGTACCTGCTCCTCCACTTCCCCTTGTGAGGATTCTGAAGACCACAATAAGTTCTCCCCTCATTCATTGGTGGAATCTTTATGTCTTTAATCTGGTTAAGCATCTGAAGGTGTGGAGTTGTCAAGGCCACACAATAAAAGCTGTTTTTTGTGAAAGAGATACCAACCAGTAAGAACTGGCTCTCTGCAGTATTGTTAGTATTGATTTCATGTCGCCACTTTCCCCTGGTTCAGATTGTTTCGAGAGACTACTTCAGCAGAGCACTAAAATTATTACCACATATTATGCAGTGCATCAGGCAACTTATAAGAAATTGTCATCTCCTGTAAAATCTTATCTCTTATTCAAAGGGGAACTAGAAATCTCACAATAATTTTGTATTTCTGACACCCATATAGACAGCTATAAATGTTCATATTCAAAATGCTTACTCAACAACAAATTCACAGTTCATTGAAAGTTAAATGTATTCATTTTCTCCTGTAAATGGATGACAGGAAGGTGTTGGAATGGCTTACATGTAAAATGTGTTTTGCATTTCGTTACAGCCAATAACTCTGGTGTGAACAAACGTCAGATTACAGACCTTGTGGATCAGAGCATCCAGATCAACGCGCATTGCTTCGTGGTCACGGCAGATAATCGCTACATTCTTATCTGCGGTTTCTGGGACAAGAGCTTTCGAGTTTATTCCACAGAAACAGGTGACCTCAAATACAGCTCTCTGGTTCTTCCTGGATCACAAAGTGGACAAAGACTATTGTCTTAACAGTACCATATCTAATACTTGTGCTTACATTTCAATAAATGGTAAAGGGCAGCTTGTAAAACCTTTCATTACTGTTTCAGCATGATAACTTTAAGATAATTTTTTTAATGGAAGATGGGGGATATAAAAGGAAATGGAATACAGTTTTATTAATAGCAACTTTTGAAAACCATAATTATCTTCAGGAAATTTATCATGTCAAAAGAATCAACCAAATTTTTGTTACAATATATTTATGGATCTATTATTTCTAGCTCTACTTATTTCATGTAGTAAGGAACTAGGTTGAATATCCTGCTACAGGAACCACTATTTTGTTCCTTTGTCTGATTACTTTGCCTAATGTCACTAAGTATATTGCTAAAAACTAATTGTAATAATAGAAAGGAGGAGGTGATAATCATAGTAAACCTTAGTTTGACATTACATAGAACAAATACACATTTTTAACGTGATAATGTAGCACAATTATGGAAAAGTTCATGTAAAGTCTTATGCATGTCACTCATGAAATTCATAAATAGTGTTCTAATGCCATTGCTTAAATACTGATGGAGCCAGAATTCCACTTAATATTCAGTGACTACAGCACTGCCTTGATTTTCAGAGATAAGGGTTAGACTATGGATTGCCACAGAGGACAGCCTTCAACAAGACTGAAAAAAAAAGGTGGAAAAAAAAGTTTAATCTTTGTGATTTTTTTAAATCTTCTTGTAGCATTTAGTGAACTTTAATTATGGGACATGAAACAAAAGTTGCATTTGAACTGAATATTAATTATATAGTTAATGATTTCTAAATGCTGCTAGTACCTTAGAAAACTGAATTTGCATGACTTTGCATTCCCACCAGGAAAATTAACTCAGATTGTGTTTGGCCACTGGGATGTCGTGACTTGCCTGGCCAGGTCGGAGTCCTACATCGGGGGCGATTGCTACATCGTGTCTGGGTCTCGGGATGCTACATTGCTGCTTTGGTACTGGAGCGGCCGGCATCATATCATAGGTGACAATCCAAACAGCAGTAAGTGTCCTTTAAGTAACACCTCTCCCAGAGGTCTTCTGTCACTCCTCTTTGTTTTAACATTCCTTCTTTCAGCTTCAGAAGTTATTGCCAAATATATAAGTAACTTTGCTTTCAGGTTGAAAGTTCGTATAAGAGGAGCACCACATGCTACACAATGCATTGATTGCTTGCCAAAAAAATGTTTAAACACTCTCTACATGTTAAGAGATAATAGGATGGGAGTATAGTTCCTAAGTTTGTAATTGCCTTTATCACTTATAGCATCATGTCATCATAAACCAGAACAAGATGGTTGTGGCCTTTAAGTGACAGGACATATATCACTATATTTTGACTTCCCTTTCCCTGGAAATATTTTTTGGCATTTTAACTTACTCCTTTTGTGCTACAGCATGCTATATCAGCTGCTTGGTTTTTCAAAAAAAGAATGTCTCACATGCCATGGAATTAAATGAGACTCTCTTGATAAAGGTCTTTCTCTAGTTTGGGAGAGCAATCTGACTGAATAAAAATAGAAGATAAAATGTCAAGAAAAGTTTACGTTTCATTTGCATGGGACTAACTATCAGTGCTTTGCAGAGTCAGTGGGACACAATAATAATATTAATTTATGCAAAAGGACACAAATTGCACCGCTAATTTAAAGATCCCATCACCCAAGCCAGAGATATGACTGCAGCTGAAGAGTAGCTTTTATCCATACACTAGAACTGTTTTATACAACACTATCCACTTCACCTAAAGAAGCTTCTGATTTCTAATGACAATTTTCAACAGAAGGGTTTTGTCTTTGGATAAAAATGGAAGAATCTGTCACTATCAGTTCTGATCCCTGATTCAAATAGTGACTGTAGGCAGCACTGTCAGTTACAGACATCTAAGTGAAAGTATTTCTTCAACTGAATGGCTGGTAGAAAAGTGTTTAATGTGTTTCAAAGTAAATATTTTGTTAATTTTGCAGCAAAAAACTTTTTATAGAATTTTGATTTTTTTTTTTCCTTTTGTCTATAAGCAGGGTAAAAGGGAGACATAACAGCCTTGCTTTCTCAAGAGATTTTATTTGCTTTTATAACAGAGAAAATAGAGGGGAAAGAAGAAAATTGTGTTCCAGTAACAAATTTCTGTAATTTTTGTCTATATTCCATGACTTTTTTAGTATGTAATTCTCCAATATGGATAAATTCAGTCTGATTTTCATGTCATAGCAGTTTGTTTAGGTAGATGCCATTTTTCTTCTTTGAATGCCTGTGTGATTCATATAAAGTATTAGTCATTTCTATGATAAGAGAAAAATAAGAAGAGCTTTCTACTCTCATTAAAGAAAAAAAATGTAAGACTTTTCCCTTACCTCCCTTTATTGTAAAGGGCTTGGACAGCCTTGTAATTAGCATCTCCTTTCTGGCTGATACAAACCGCTTCAATTCTTTTCCAGTTAGAATTATTTTAGTTCTGGTATTAGTCTGTCATCACTTACAGACCTGAATGCTCAAAAGTGGTACTTTTTGAATCTCAGATTTGATATCTTAGCTGTATAACTTCAGAATTGTCTGCTTTGACGGTCCTTGATTTTATGAAAGGAAGGATATGACCTGGCTGACAGAAATAAATGAAAACAAAAATTACTTGTATGACTTGCTCTCTGTCTCTGCCTCTGAGTGCATAAGGCCCTGTTTTGCTGAAGAAATGGCCTTATGGTCAGATTAATAGGAGACTGTGCTGCAGATAGCCACATCCAGTCAAATGAAATCTTATAGGCACAGGTAACAGAACTCAGGGAGATTAAGAACCCAAGACCACTGTGGTAGCTTTGAAATACATTGATAAGATTTTTTAATATTCATGTTGAAGACTCATGCTGAGGAAGAGTGATGGCATTTATATTATTTCTATCTCTATTCATTGGACTGAAGCTACCATGGATATGCTAATTATATACTAGTACTGTACTATAACCAGAACTACATGTGCTGGAAACATATCATTATTAACAGCTACTTTGAATTTCATGAGCATACATTAATGGGGATAGATCACAAAAACAAAGGGCCTTTAAAACAATGGCCTTTAAAAACTTCTAAAATTACTAAATGTTTCTGCTGAAGTAATGACTAGTAGTTTCTGCTTGCTACCACGAGCAGACATAATGACTGTCATATGACTGATTCTCTTTAAACTATTTTCCAAGAGTGAACCATTCTCAACAATCCTTATGAAAATATGTTTGAAGTTTTACATAGTAAAAGCCACCAAAGTAATAAAGAAATACTTCCTAATCTACTGTTTTATAGTAGATTAGTAGTACATAGTAGAGTTGTTAGAAGGTTTCCTTGTAGGAAAAAATGAAAATGATATGATCAATGTAGATCAAATCCAATTAATTAACATCTTTAGAATTAATTTCCAGAAAGATGTAGACGATATTTTCAGAGGGAAAAAAAAGGGATATTCGTTTTTTTAAAAGCTGTCATCTGGAGATACAGATAAGGTGATTTATACCAGAGGTGTAAAAAGGTGAAGAACTCAAAGAAAAAGGTCAGGTATAGTAATCACCTGGGTTAGAGGTTTGACTTTATAATTATCTAATTAATTATCAATTTTAGCTTCAATACATCCAGTTACCAATGGATGTTTGGTTGTTTTAGAAAATCTTAAAGGGGAGAAAAAGCCAACCTACAGTCCTGAACAGTTTGTGTGGTTTGACATTTGTATAGAAAAATATAGATACCATTTCATTCAAAAACAGAGAAATCACAATTTATTGTGAAATACTCTCAGGCTAAATATTTTCAGATCCAATTTCTTACAGATTCTGCTAAAATTCCTATTACAGAAGCCATGAGGTAGATGTAATCTTTACTAAACAACAAGTATGTCAACAACCTAACCTGTCAGACTTCTGTAGAACCTTCTGCTGAATAATGTATGTTCAGTGGGTCACTTCAATTGGGTCTGTGGGAAATACAGAACCAGCTCTGGTTTAAAGAGGAGAACTGAGAAAAGATGCAAGTGATTGGTCTTGCTCAGTAGTTGAAAGCTTGCCTATGAGAGCATGGTAAACTTCATTTTATAATTTTAAAATAATTTTTCCAATCAATACACTTATCAAGTTATCTTTTTTTATTCTACAGTAAGTGTCAAAAATTAGTTTCTGGTTTAATTTGTACCTGGCACAATTTCTTGCCACCTCTCACAATCACTCTGAGAAGAGTGAAGTTTTACCAGGTTTTAAATGCAATGCTTTCCATACAGTAGCTTTCTGAAAACGCTTGAAGGAAATCTCCAGGTTAGAGTGCGTGTTCAGGAAGTAGGAGACTACATCCTTGACCTGTAGAGACTGGGGGAATTAAAGCCCTCATTCCCATGTTCACAGGCATGTGCTGAATATCAGCTATAAGTTGTCATAGGTTGGGGCCCTGAGAACCTATAGATTTGGTAGAAAGCAAAATTCTTTTTTATGCTCAAATTAATGCATATTACATGTCATGATGATTGGATATAGAAATAAATCAAGAGATCAGGAGTGATGGGGTGCATACCTTCAACAGCAGCACGTAGGGCAAATCTTGTCCCTGTTTGTACTTCCTCTTGTTCAACATTGGCCTCATGGCTATGCCATTGCTAAACTCCAACAGTGGTGATGTTGGAGGTCCTGTTAAGACTAGACTAGAGGCTGATGTTTGGGAATGCTCCTGGAAAGTAAGAGATGTGTCATGATTTGCTGTAGGCTGAAGGGCAGCTGAATGCAGGGTTTATGTACGTTTGAACTTCCTTTTCTTTCTTTATCCCTGCTTACTTAAATACCACCTACTGGAAAAACACTGATCCGAATGAAGCTTAGTCCTCTTGCCAGGGTCAGATATCTACTTTCTGAGCCAAAATTGCCCATCTGAAATAGCTAATCTGAATCTGTACCTTATTAAGTTGATGAGCAGATTGTATAAATCTGCTGCAGTTGCAAGAGCAGTGAAAGGTATCTGTTTTCTCTTAGTAAGACACGGCACATGCAAAGGACATTGTTTGCTTACTTTATTTGTTTGAAGTGATATGGGAAATGTAAATCTTTGCAGTTCTCAGAGACTGAATAGAAAAATTATTGTGATGGAGTTTGACAATTTGTGTTTTGATTTTTCTTCTCTTATGATATACAGGGATTTGTTTTAGCTGAGTGCTAATTTGTATACAAATTTCTTCTCACATGGCAGCTGTATTAGTCATCACAAAAAAGGAGCAAAGAAAGTATATGATATGCCCTAGAGTTCAACATGTATCATTATAGCTGTTTTATTTTTATATTTTATGATTACTTTATTGAATGTCTCTTTCAAACAAGTGACTTTGAAAATGAGAACCATCTCAGAGTCTTTGAACAGATATACCAAAGTAGGATGATAGAATTGCAGAAAAGTGAGGGACAGATGCTTTCATCTGAAACAGACACAAATTCAGAAAATAATTTGGAAGTGATAAAAATTAATTTGCACACTTTAATTGGAATCAGACTCCGGCATGAAAGAAAGGAAGGGTAGGCAGCTTGTGCTAAAGGCTGATTGAATTTTTTTGTCAGGTAAGTATGTTGGACCTGGCCGCTTATCCTCTTGAGCCTCTCCATGCAATATATTACATTCATCCTCTGACTGGTGTTCTTTAAAAGGATCAATGCTATTTCTGGTTTTCCCCTAGAGCCTGAAATTTCATTGATCTTGGGACTTGACATTTCTCATTACCTATTGTAGCTTCCAAGAGGATGGTCACAAGAGGTGTGGGAGTTAACCCCACTTTTTCTAACAGCAACCGTGCTGACCATTGAAAAATGCTCTATCAGCCATAAGATGGGTTTGTTTAGCCTTATAACATAATCTTCACAAGTGTTAAGAATTCATCCCGTCCCAGTGAGTTTGTTCAGTATATATCTGAAAGGAAGGGCAAACTTTACCATAAAATATCTTTGTCAAGTCAATATACATTTTTCTGTGCCTGTCATGAAGTATATCTTTATGTGTTCCTTTTGCATAACATAATTTTGAAACAATTTGAAGTTGCAAACATTAAGAGTTCTCCAGGTTTGTGTCTTGAAAAAGTAGTTATTCTGAGCTCAGAACTTTCACTTGTTGTTTTGTATCCCTTTTATTATTTTATCATATCCCTTTCACTATCACATTTTAATATGCCCTAGCTTAGCCTTGAAATGGCAGCAGTTTAAAAATAGTCACCAGTGGGCTCTGCACCAAGAGGACTGGGTGGCTGGCTGAAGGCCCTGCACTGGCACATGGACACATGTGCTATCTGCTTTGTCTGTTTAAGGAGTTATTATGGTACTTGTAAGTTTATAGAGTTTAGTATTAATTTTTGAAATAGCAAAATTTTGAGTATCTTAGCACTGCCAGAGCAGAAGCTCTTTGAAAATTGGTTTATGATTTTTACTGGCACCATCTCTGCTCTGGTTGCCAAAGGCATCTCTCGTCTAAGGCTGCAATGTAAAGGGGAAAGAGCCAATAATCTACCTGAGATAATGCAGTTATCTCTAGTATTTTATCAACACATGTCAGTGTCCGTGCTACACAGCATGCTCCATGGGAATTATACAGTGCAGGGTGGTTCTGCAACTTGCCCAAGATCCCAAAGCAATTTAGTGAAAGAGATAAGAAGAGATGCTACAAATCCATAATCTCCTGTGCTCCACTGTATTTTACCTTCTGGATTAGTGCAAGGTACCTGAAAGCCCTCTCACCTGGGTGAACTGTTTGTAGCTATATACAATACTCCTCAGCAAATAAACCAGCTCTGCTTCCCAGAGATGAGAATATTTTGAATATACTAATATTTTCCTGTCAGCAGTCTTTCTTTTACACTCATTGCTCCCTCATGTTGTGGGCATTGCTATTGGCTGTTTTCTGTTTTGAGATACTCATATTAATTGATTGTAGCATTATCTTTTAATAAACTCTAAGATGTTTTTTTCTGACAGTAAAAATTTGAGAAGGCTCATGCATTTTTACTTCCATGAAGGCCATTGTATTTTCTAAATTTTTTTTTCTGATGAGTGCCCCTGAAAAGTCCTGGCAGTAAAGCAAATAGCAAAGTAAAATCTGTTTCAGCTAGTAATTCAGGTATAGTCTTGTACTTGCTTTTGTCAAAGTGAGAGATGAAATGGAAGCTAAAATTTGCCATGTGCTCTCATGTTTCTTTATACAGAAGCCTCCTAGATGTGTCCCCATAGAAATCTGTACACAATTCCTGGAAAAGGACAGTATGAAAGAAATAGTAACAGTCTTTTGTCTTTCTTTCCCTTTTTCTTTTTTCTTTGTTATGCAGGAGCACCATCTGTTCCCAAAGAACCTTACAATAATATTAAGCATTGTATTTATCAGCAAGAAGGAAATATGTGTGTTATTTTAGACTTTCTAGAACGTCTAAAATTGTTTGGAAATACAGCACATGTTTTTTTTCTTCTGCCCTCTAGTAATTCAGTTCAAAGGTGCACCTTTGGGGAAATCACAGGGAGTTTACAGTGATGGTATCTCAGTTCTTAGGTAGGATATTTTCACCTGCAATTCCCTTAGAGCTGCAGCCTTTGACCTCTGGCTGCATCTATCAGTGGTGATGTGACAGTGACAGAATATTTTGCTAGATTTTGAAAGATTCCTAGAGTTCACAGCTTCTTTCCTTTGCAATAAAATGTAATATGACTGGGGTTCATGCCACAGCTTTGTCTGTAGAAAGTATCAGTGAATAATTCTTTCTTTGAGCCTGAAGGGAAAAAAATTCCCATTTTCAATTACTGCTATACAGTTACTCTTAATATTTTTATTCCATTATTAATTTGTATTTACTGAAAAACAGGACAAAATAAGACTCATAGATCTATGTTTCAGGGAAGTTATTTCCTATAAGCATTTTCCTTTATAAATCAAGAAGTCAATGAAATATGCTCTTTTGATGTATACTGGATTTTTACAGTTCCTTGATATTATAGAACTTTCCTAGGAAACACTGAGGAAAATATCCTTTAAAAAATTGCATTATTTCTTTTCCTTCAAAAATTTTAGCTATTTAATAATTTCAGTCATCCAATTTGATGCAGTCTGATGACACCTCTATAATCATAGCTTGAGCCAAGATGGCCATTGAGCATAATCCTCTTTTTTCCAGGAGGACATACAAAGGAAAAAAAAAGTGTAGAATTTTGAACATAATTAATTGCCCTATTTCTTTGTTTGTTTGGTTTAATGTGATGCACTTGGAGAAAATAAACCCTTGAAAGGAGATGGAGTGTTCAAAGCAATGTTGATGGGGAAATTATAAAAATCAAAATGTCTTTGATGAGTTACACAAATAATCTTTCTGTTATTTCTGACATTCATCCTTCCTAGCAGTAAATCTCAGTTTTCAGTTCACATCTTCAGTTTACAGACTAAAAAGATTATTTTCTTGCAATATAGATTAAATTTTGGGAAGTTAGGACTTATTGAGGTAGCTGTTTGCAGTAGAGGTTAAGAAATTTTTAATGTGTCTGTACAGTGGAATAACCTGTTAGATTGGCACACTCTGTACTATTGGGTCCAAAACTGAATTATTTCATAACTGAAAGCTGATTTCCAAACTGATTTTCCAAACCCTGGTTTCCAAAATCCTTGTATGTAGCTCATAGTACATACCTCTCTATGGAAAAAAAGGAAAAATTAAGATTTCTTATTGACCCACCTTCTCTGCCATCCATGCTGTCCATAGTCAGTTGTATATAAAACTGGTTTAAATCAAAACATTGTATTACTATGAAAACTATGGTGAAAAAAGTAAATGGAGCCTGTCTTAATGTAGCTACCTTTACCAACTGTACCACTCATCCTAGCAAGACCAGATAAGACTTCCAGTCATACACTGGTATTAAAGGTGACTGGTATTAATGAGATTTTTGCTTCCAATTCTTGTGAGAAAAGTGTGGATTAACCATTTTGTTGCTTTATACAGAATTAATGTTACAGTAATTTATCTGTAGTTCCCTAGGTAATTTCTTTTAGTATGTGAACTACTCTTTCAGAGCTCTGGTCCTTTTGAATATCCCAATTTCCTGTATTTCATTTGCATACAATGCAAATATAATGATGTGAGCTCTGTGTTATCTAGCAAGTTGCTAATTCTTTTTTGCCAATTTACTTTCCTAGCCTGACAGAGCAATATCAAATACTAACCAATTAGGTTGTCAGCATCTGTTCTTATTAGAAAGAATAGAAATGTTGCTGTTTGTCATGTAAATACTCTATAAATGCCCACTTGTTTGAAACCAAAATAAAATATATTTCAGTCCTGAATATATATTTATGATATCTATAAATAAATAAATATGTAATTATGTGTAACAATGACCATCTTTAGGCATATTTTAATTTGTGACCATTCCATGTGTGTCTGAATCAATATTACCTATGCAGCAGTAGTTAGTTTTTAGTACAGTGTTTTTCTTCTCTCCTTTTCCTACCCCCAGTTTCATGAAACAAATTAGGATCATTATTAAAGGAGCATCCTAAGTTCTTTAGGTTCATAGCTTAAGCCTGGAGACATATATGTTCAGTAGCAGGCCTTTACATTACAGCTGCTTTCAACAGCAGCACACTTTGTGTTCTTTTAATTAATTTATTAATGTATTGGTAAGTTGCAGTTTTGAAGCTTTATGATATCTGAATATATTTTGCTTGGTATCAAGTAAGAGATATTTAATCACAATGCACTTTCTCATGCTTAATGATTTCATGCAAATTACAGCAAAGTTGTTTTGTTGATAAAACATGTCTGATTTGGCATTCCCTTGTTTTCTTTTTCTTTTTTTTCTCACTTTCTAATTTTTTTGTAACAGGTGATTATCCAGCTCCTCGTGCTGTTCTAACTGGTCATGACCATGAAGTTGTCTGTGTGTCAGTCTGTGCAGAGCTGGGACTTGTCATCAGTGGTGCTAAAGGTCAGAAATATTTCTATGATTTAAGTCTTAACATTTTTAGACTCTTAGTGGTATTTCTCAGACTTCCCTCAATACACATACGCTGTAATTATTCCTAAGACATGTTGTAATTCTAGGAGAATCTGTAGCACTTTTCTCTTAATATTGTTATTTACTACCTGCCCTCACAAGTTTAGACACAAATTAAATTGATCATTCCTTCCAACCATCATTTTATGCAGCTATTTTGCCCAGATTGGGAAGTATATTTTATAAAATTGTATACAATAATTCTAATGACATCTGGTGATTTTGAAGAAACCTGTTGATAGAGACATGTATTTCAGGGAGGGCCAGCTCAAATTCTCCACCTTGATCTTATTTGAGAGATAATTTGTAGGACTGGCCTCACTCTCCAGGGAAGCAGGATCAGTTTGCTTTGGAACTGGGTGCAGCATTCTGTCCAGTAGGGTTTTTGTGATGTTTTCTAAATAATGAGCAGTTGCAGGTTCTCCTTGTTGTTTGTCTATGGAATCCAGAGCACCCAACAATTGCTAACACAAGTGTTCAAAATACTTTTTAAAGCCTGCAGCAATATCCTGTATGACTGGTAATCAATGCAAATAAAGCACCAGCCTCAATGAATGTTTGCTTCATCCTTCCTTACTATTTCTCCCTAATTTATTCCTTTCACTGCTTCTGCCTATCTTATCCTACTTCTCTTTAATTCCATGTCCACTTTTCTTCCCCCACTGCCCTCTCTCATTCAGCTTCTTAACTTGTCACACTGCATATCTTTTTTCCTGTCCTATTTGGCTCTCCCTCCTCTCTCCCTTTTCTCTTAGTTTCTTTTGTGCTTCATCAACTAATTTCCATTCTTATTTTCTTTCTTTGTATCACCCTCATTTTTTCTTTTTTCCTCGTATGTCTTCCTATCTCATTTCCACTCTACTCTTACATCCACGTCCAGTGACTTTTTATCTCTTTCTATAGTGATGCCTCTTTTAGTCATCCCCATGGATATCTTTGTACTCATTTTTGAGTTTGCTGCTTCTGAGGGTAAGAAGAATGTGATACTTGTCTGCCAGGTTTTGCTCACAGCTGAGCTCCTGGATTATTGCTTTTTATGCTGTCTTGGAGCTCAACATTTATTTTTAAAGCTGAGTGTGAAACTTTTCAGTAAAGCCATTTTTAACAGGAAACCCTAATGGGTCATTAACTCTTGTAATGGCACACTACATAATAGTCATAGGCAAAGTCAAGACATTTGTGAAAAGAATGTACAGTGATGCTGGAGCTAAATCTTTTTTCTTGATGCAGTGCTATTTCTTACCCTTTAAGGCAGCTTCATACACTCTGGCTGCCATAATAGTCCACCCTTTCCAACTATCTTTTTGCAAATTGCCTCTTCTTAATAGAGATTGAATCTGTACTCAGTTATCTACTGATCCATTACCTATTTGCTGCTTTGGTAACTTTTACATTTTTACAAAGAACTAAAGATTTCAAAATAATTTTCAGAATACGTTTATAATTGATCAAGAGAAATGGAGGCCCAGTCTGTCTCTTAAAGTAGTCTTCCCTTGTTCTTCCTTCTGAAACTTTAGAACATATAAAAGTGCAGAGATAAAATATTTTTTTTAATTTCAGTTTTCCAAGATATGCCTTTTTAAAAGCTTTTTCTTCTGATCTGTTAGTTTCAGTCCCTTTTCAGTTTCTTAAATTGCATCTCATGGCAGTGTTGCATTTTCCTGCCATCCATTCTGAGCTCAGCCTGTGCTTCCTGGTGGGCAGCTGCTCCTGTGGCACTGGCTGTGGCACTGTGATGACCCATGTAGCACTTGAGAACCTACTGAAGCAGGAAAACAGCACATTTAGGACTCCTCTGTGGAAAATCTTGTGAATCAGGTTGATGCTTCCACCTTCTTACCCAACAAACCCAGAAAACAATCTGTATGTCCTTACAGTGGCATCCTAAATAATGTGCCTTTTTGTGGCCATGACCATTCAGCTATGAAAATATTTTCTTTTGAAAAATCTAACAAGGTAATTTTTCTAAAGGTGAAGGCATCACTTTTTGTAATATTCTGGCACTTCAGTATTTCCAAAGCTGAAACTCAACTATTTGAGAAATAAATTATTTCCATTGCAGTGAAATCCCGTGGATGCAGCCAAACTTGGTATTCCTCTGCATAAGATGTTATGCAAACACAGATAAAAGCCTGTATCAGAGGGTTCACAGATAAATGTGCTGATTCATTCTACCTGGGCAAACCCAGCTGCTGTGTGAATTTCAAAGAAGTTAGAAGGACTTAACATGAGATGACTGAGTCTGCCAATATTAATTTACTTTCAGGGTCATGAACCAGTTGTATAAGGAAGAGATTACTGTGCAGTCCAGGATTATCCTGTGATTCATAAAAGAAAGCATTTAGAATTTCCTATGACTCATTACATTTATCAGAGAAGAGACCCTTTTTCTTAGGAGGAATACATATCTCACTTTCAAAACAAACTTTTCTCATTGTTCTTGAAATGTAAATAAGCTTAGTTTTGCATCTTAAAATGTGCATTGTAGATTTCACAGCTGTTTGTTTCTTTCATGAGTGTAATAAAAAGACATCAAAATCTCATATTAAAATTTCTCTGGAGCAAGTGGAGTTACAATATGACCTAAAATCTCTAATTGTCCAAGTGTCATTGTGACTCTGTTGGTTTTCACATGACTCCCATTGCTGAAACAAATCAGGACTGAAATCTATGCATAACAAATGTTTATTGGGAGAGAGGATCTACAGGAACTGCCATTGTCTATAGGAGAAATATGCAGTAATATGATTACATGCCCTATGGGAGTTGCTCCCACTAGTCACTGATAGGGCCACATCTGTTTAATGTGAATGGGCAGACTAAAGAGAGTTCATATTCTTGGAGGAAATCACTAAGAGTGAAGCTTCTGAATGCTTGGGAAAAGGAAAGAGTTTTTTAGAAGACAGATCAAGGAAAAATCCTACCACTCTATGTAAATAATATACTTCTGGGCATATTGTATTTATTTTCTTAACCTGCTAGCTCTTGCATTTCCTTTTCTGTTGTATGTGTTAAATTCTTTAAGTTAACATTGCAGCTTCTTATATCTATGCAGCACTAATGTGATATAAAAGTGTATTATGCATCATTTTTCTGCACAGACCATATAGTTTGTATAAACAGCAAATTTATGATATAATTTGTTTTCATATACAGAAGGTCCTTGCCTAGTACACACAATTACTGGAGACTTGCTGAGAGCCCTGGAAGGAACAGAAAACTGCCTGTACCCTCGCTTAATTTCAGTGTCTAGTGAAGGCCACTGCATCATCTACTATGAACGAGGACGGTTCAGCAATTTCAGCATTAATGGCAAACTCTTAGCTCAGATGGAGATCAATGATTCAACCAGGGTAAATCTGAATGCAAACAAACATTTGTTGTGTGTTACCTTTCTTTATTAAAATAAATTGAATTTATTTGCTGTATGGTTTAGAGGAAATCATATACATAAAATTGCTGCCTGCTGGTTAAGCCATTCAAACACATATCCTTTCATCACCATATCCAAATATCAAAATGCACTTAAGCTTTTCTAGAATAAATAAGAACAAATAGTTTATGGGCCCACAATATTCCCAGAATTTTCATTTGTAATTAAATTTCCATGGGAAATATGTCTTTGAAACAAAATGCTCAGAAAAGTCCTCATTCTTCATTTATTAGCCAAGACATGAATTCATGCCTTCAGGGCTCTGCTCTGTCACAAGCACTTGAAGCAGCATTAGGAATGCAGATCGCTGCTCTGTTTAGATTGTAGTGATAGCATTGAGCATTGTAGAACAAATTCTGGTATGTAGAAATGTGCTGAACTCAAGTATTGGCAGATTCAGTCAAGGAGCTTTTTTGTTATCTATCATGTTTAATGCCACACAATTGTTTTTAAAATTTGATGATACAAAATATGTTGGTTTATTTTTGGACTAGGGAGAATGAGGAGAGGAAGCATTTTGCTTCAAATTTAAAGTGGGCAGAACATTAGGAATGCTTTTAAGTCAATTCAGTGTTTAAAATATTGATTGATTTCTGTAAAAGCTGACTGTGTACTTGGGATTTTTTGTTTTCTTCTGAAGGCCATCCTCCTGAGCAGTGATGGGCAGAACCTGGTGACAGGAGGAGACAATGGTGTAGTGGAAGTGTGGCAGGCCTGTGACTTCAAGCAGCTCTATATTTACCCTGGCTGTGATGCTGGCATAAGAGCTATGGATCTGTCTCATGATCAGAGGTGACTTTGTCATTCATATTTGTATGTAAATACTAAAATTACAGAAATAATACATCTCCATAAACTTTGAGTATATGGTATGGAGTCATTAACAGGATGTGTAAGAAACAATTATTCAGTTGTTTTCCTGTTCATTTATCTGATTCAACACTTACTCTGATATTTGAATCTCATCATGCAAGCACTTAACATTAAGGTGAGGTCTTATTTCATTGAGAATAGTAAGCCAGACAGCTAGAAAAATATGACTAAAACTGCAGTAACTTAAAAACAAATGAATAGTCAGATTGCATCAGAATGCAGTAGTGCCTATTAAATGCCTTAAAACCAATTGCAAAAGTTTGAGATACATTTCTGATTTTCAGCCAAGCTTAAGAACTTCGGACAGTGTTGCAAAATGTGCCTTGTTCTTTTAGCTTTTTTCTGTCTATGAAGAACCACAGCTTGACAAGGCAAAAGAGAATTAACATCAGCATCTTTGGTATCTTTTTCAGAACTCTGATTACTGGCATGGCTTCTGGCAGCATCGTAGCTTTTAATATAGATTTTAACCGGTGGCATTATGAACATCAGAACAGATACTGAAGTGCAGTGAAGAACTGAAAGCCCAGGTAAAGCTGAGAGCACAAGTGCTGCAAAGAAAGGTGTAGTCTCTGGTGGAAAACCACGTCTGCATTGACCTCCGTTGTACATTCCATTACACCCAGCAATAGCTGTACATTGTAGTCAGCAACCATTTTACTTTGTGTGTTTTTTCACAACTGAACACCAGCTGCTGAAAAGCAAGCTTGTATCATGTAAATTATATGAATTAGGAAATGTTTTGGTAATTATTTCATATATCTTTGTTTATTGAGAAAAGGTAGTAGGATGCGCCACAAGAGACTTTTGAAAATTCTGGGGAACCTTGTGTCCAGTTATTTCAATGTTTAGGCTTTGAACCTAACATGCATCCCATCTCCAGCCTCTTTTCAAGCTGAGATTAAAAAAAATATGTTTGATACTTTGTACATCAGATGCACATCTTAACTTTAAAGGGATACTTTTGTAAAAGTAAAACCTTGTATAAAGAACAAAACTGTTTCTTAATTTTATTGTGGAGTTACAACTTGCATGTACTTTAAACCTGATGTCTTGAAGGAACAGGTGCATTCACACAAATCAGACTGGAGATCTGCCTAAGGGTACAGCTTGTGTTAAAGGGTTGAATTTGGGAGCAAACAGTAATTCTGACATTTTCACCAACACATTTTTCACTTTTTGAATCTAAAGTTTACCCCTCTTAAGTGGAGTTCTGCTCACAAGGCATTTGGATAAAAAGCCATCATTTGCCATATTTATACTTTATACAATAGAAATTAATTTCCTCCCTTTTAAATTTAAAGACTAGACAGAAAGGGAGCAAAGAGGGAAGTTCAATTTAATGCTTTGTAATGCTTAATAATTCCCAATACAGACAAAGTGCTATACTTCTGGATTATTAACATTTGGCATATAAATCATGGGCAAGAGAGCCCCCACTGATTTTTTTTTCCCCTTATTCTTAATCTGAGGAGCTTGGTTGATTTGACAGCCTTAGCTTCATTTCAGAGGTGACTGAGGTTGTTCTTTTCACTTCTTCTGAAAATTTTACCTGAAGCCACTCAGACTAAGGCACTTCATCTTTTACAATACTGTAATGATAACTATCAGAATAATTTTCTGCACATTGTACTGATCAAATTACACACCCAGGGGTATATACACTTTAATTCATGTTTCTTCTTTGTATATTTGGTGACTGTATTGTCATAGATGTACATATTGTGTCGGTAGGGCTATGAGGCATGTAACAGGAATGTAATTTTCTCAGAATTTACACTCACTTGCAGTCATTTATTTAAAAAGATAATGGATTCTTTGTATTGGCACTTTGCACCAGGAACATATCATTATTTATTGATGTGATTACTTATTTGTTATCCACCTTGTATTAGTAAGTTTAGCCCTGAATTTCCTTCTTCATTGTTGTTTGTATTTATAAGGTCCGGAAATCATGGGGATCAACGTAATGATTAAGTTATTCATCACCTGTCTGTAAGCAATATCTTGAGTTTGTAGCTTAGAATTGGGAGACTATTGAACATCTGGAAGACAAGTTCATTTCATCTTGAGATCATGGTGAAATATTTTGGATATATAAATTCCTTAAGCTATTGTAACCATGTTTTATTGCAAAGATGTAAAATATGCCAGATGTGTGTGAGTTGGAAATCAAAAAGAAAAATAAAATATGCAAAGAATTCAGTGATTGTTTTTCATTCCAATGCAACTTTTTTGAAAGCATTGCCATTGTCATTATGAACAATTATTTTCCAGAAATTCTTACTTATGTGCTAATTATATGCCAAAGGTATGCAGTTCTGGGTGGTTGTTTTTCCTGGGGTCTCGGGAGAAAAACCTCACAGGTTACAGAGTGACCTCTGCAAGTCTTTTGATTGTCATGAGAGAAGCCAATAAAGTTACTTAGGTCAGCAGAAGTAAAAAAGAAGAACAACAACTTTAAGCCTTTAATACTAAGGATCCTTGTGAGCAGGAAATAATTGTATGTAACAGATCTCACAGAGAGCTAAGATCTGATGAGAGAAATTTTGGATATCTCTCAGTAACTGATAACATGGAATTAATTTAATCTTATTTTGAGCATTGAAAGTTAGAGATCTAACTGCTTGCTCAGCATAACAAAACAGGGGGGATAAGTTATTTTTGGAACTGCTGAGTACCCTACAAAGATTACAGCAAGTGGGGATATATGTATATCTATATGTCGGATGTCTAATTTAAGGTAGCAATGGTATATGAAATATTTTCCTCCCAGAAGTTTTCTAATTCTCAATAGCAGAATAACAACCAACATTTCAATTTGTTGCCCTAGTAATTTCCTTTAAATTTAGAAGTATTGTTCTTCAAATAATCATCAAAATGAACAAAAGCCAATATTTGAGAACCTTATTAGAATACAGTATTCATTTTAGCAGATATTTCTTTATATCAATCAGCTTTTGAAAGTATAATGACCTCACTTGATTGTTTTGAAGCTGCAGGAGATATGGGAGAGGAGAGGATTGGTATGTTAATAGTGTCCTGTGAGACAGTTTATTGATATGTCACAACCTCTATTCCATCGTTATACTAGTGTCACCCCTAATTTTGTATTTTATTCAACAAATTGTTTTAAAATGCACCATTGCAATTAAACAAAAAATGGATATTGCTATTTTTTTAATTAATACTGTTGTTTTCATTAAGTCTCTCAGCATGGTGTTAAATACAATCTAGTCACAAATTGGAAGCTTTTGTGCCCCTGCAAACCTTTACATGAGAAATCTGCCATGGGTTACAAGGATAAAAATTTACTCTCATTGTATTGCATTCATAGATAGAGGTACCCAAACAAGTCAGACTCATAAAAAAGACAATAATAATACTAGTTTAATGTTACTACTGCTAATAATAATAATAACAATAATAAATGTTCCAAGATATTTCAATTCCTTTGTTTTATTTGTTGATTTGTGCTAATTACATTAGCATACACCCATCTATTTCAGGGCCTCTTATAGTAAGCAGACAATATACACAGATCTCCAGTAAATGTCGCAAGTCTTTTCCAATGCTTCAGCTGCCCATTTCTGTCACACAGTAAATCTTGCCTTTTTTCTCTCTAGAAATCTGAGCTACTGATCCCAGGGAGTCTCTGAGAGCTGCTTGTGGAACACGAAGCAGCTTTGGCCAAACCAGTTAAATGCAACAAGTCTCTCAGCTAAGGGAGGTGCTGCTTTAAGGATACAACTGTGCAACTAAAATATGCCAAGATGTAGATAAGGCACAGTTATTGGCTGCCTTTCTGCCTGTTCATCCTCAGTTAAGCACTGGACTACAAGTCATTGCAATCCAGGAGAAGTTATGCAAGAGCTACAAGGCGTATTCCTCATCCAGATCCTACCACTGTTGAGGAGAATTCTGCTTTCTCTACATAAGCAATAATAAAAGAGAGGCTTCTGCTTATTTACCCCAAGGAAAGACTAGTTAGGCTCAATTTACTAGGAAAACTTTGGATAAATAATGATTTTGTTGATAGAGAACCTTGCAGGCTGTGTGTGTAGAGCTAAAAGTGCTGCCTGTGAGCAGGAGTTGTGGAGAATGCTTTTTATAATGCAGTGCATCAGCCCTGCTGACAAGCAAGCAGGATGAAGCAAGCCTCGTGCTCCCAGGGATAAAAGTATTTGAAGCAGACACAAGGAGCGAAGGGCTGACTTATGACAACATCAAGAAAACCACCTCCTGATACAAGATGTTTAGTACATATGAATATTTCATTTGGATCCTTAAAGCTGGAGTTTATGCCTACAATTTTCAAGGGCTTTACTGCAAACTGGTTTCATTTAGGCTTTGGGGTGTGTGAGTGTGTTGGGTGTGTGGGGGTGTGTGTGTGTTACTTCCAAACTCTAAAAATGCATGGACAAAAGCTGGTATTTAAAGCAGCAAAATAGTACTGGACATTTATATGCCTATGCAATACAGTACAGTTTATAGACTCCCTAGGCTACTGATTAATTTTGCAACATCTACACTTAAGTTTCAATATCTGAAGCTGATAAGAAAAACAAGTCTGGTGTTTGCTTTCTTATAAAGTTTATAAGCTGTGGCCATATAATTAGTTTACATAAGGATTTACATAGATGAAAATCTGCCAAACAGCTGACTTGGTTTATAGTCCATCCATGGTGAACAACCATATTTTGGACACTGGAAACAACTACTTTTCGAGATACTGAGATGGAAATGACTCTTAATTCTTCATCAAAAGAGTACTCAATATTAGTTGGATGTCTTTCATGAAATCATTGCTATTCTTTTTACACATTTAAAAACTCATCACAACTATAAAGCCTATCTTTCACAAATTATTGTGATAGTAAATAATCTCATTATTTTAATTTATCCATAAATTACTTACAAACCACTATTTTCTATAGGATAATGTCATAATGAAGACTGTCATAATTTGATTCATTTTCCCTTTTAATATATTGGTTAGGATTTTGTAGTTTTAATCTTTTTTTTTTAAAAGGCAAAAATCAATAACTCAAAAGACACCCCATCCATACCCTTTAAACTCTTTGAGGGAAAATACAGAATACACTGCCTTGAGACATTTTACATTAGCTGAAAATTTAACCTCAAGCACACAGAAGTTAAATGGTCCCTATCATTTAATTTATATTTTTCATGGAGGGATAGGTGACACATACAGTATTTTCACTGGGAATTTCTAGAATAATACAGTTCCACCTTTAAAATTCCTCAGGTAATTTATTTGCCTTGTGTAACATCCCAAGCTAGAGGACTTTCTACAAAGAGTCCTCAGCTTATTGCAGAGGACCAAAATGCCATCAACCTGTGGGCAGAATGGGCTCAGTTCATCCTGGTTTTAAAGCACTTACATCTTTCCCTGGTGTGGATAATCCATCAATGGATGCGAGTTAGCTTGACTGATTAATGAAAATGTTTTTTATATCAGATGGGCTGGAATTCTTGAATACAATGACAAATATGTTACAAGGAGAGTTTGCATCCCAAACATGCTCAGTTAGTAAGTCAAAATGAGGAGGATTCCCCCTGGTGTCTTGGCCTCCGCACCCCAAGTTTTGGTGGAAGCACATTGCCCATCCCCAGGAGCAGCAGTGCCGCAGGCCAGGCGAGGTGCATGTCTGCCCCTGTGCTGCCCAGGAGAGGCTGGAAGGCACAGAGGTGTAATTCTGTCTGGGCTGGGCTGTCTGAAGCCATCACACAATTCTGCTGCTGATGTGTGAGGGGCACCAGCTCTTCCCTGCCTAGGTGTGGCACCAATGGCCCCCGTGCACAGGGGGTGAGGCAAGAGGGTCCTGAGTTAAATCACATTACTACTGACACCCTCTCTTCTCCTTCAGTTTTATCTGGTTATTAATCCCATACATGTCAAGCCAAGAGCATGAGAAGGTAGGGAAAGAAGAGCTTGGGCTTCAAACACTTCCTCTGAGGGAGCCATGTTCCCACTCAAGGCAGGAAGAGAACAGCAATTTTGAGCACATGATGGGGACACTTCATACTAAAAAGTGTGTTCCTTGTGCACTGGACACTTCCTGGAGTTGACAGCGGCAGGAGAAGGACAACACCTACAGTCCACCTAAGCCTTCATTTGCAGCTGGACCTTGTTGGACTAAGGTAGTTATGTGTGCTCTGGTGCATTTCAACCGTGCATTGCAGTCAATGATACGAAATAGCTTTCATGGACTTACAGATAGGTAGCTAGCCTCGGTCTCTAATAACACTCACAGGAAGGTACATAGTGATTGACTGGAAAATATATTGCTGGGGAGGAAACCATGAAGATGTAAAAGGCAATCGTATAAATGTCACAACAGATGAATATAGAGCAACATTTTAGACAGAAGAATTTTTATTCCAAAAAACAGAATATATCTTCCAGGTTAATGAGTATTCTAAGTGCCAGTGACGATATATACTGACTGCAGAGCTTTTGCACGTGTCCTGGGCTTGTCCAGAGTGACACACAGCTGGCAACAGACAATAATTAGCAAATGCATACAATCCTTTTGCAGTCTAGAGTAAATCATTTGCAAGACTGGTTTAGGAGGCACTGTGGTCACTCTTGTCTAACACTCTCTTCTCAGTGAACTTTAGAATACTTTATCTTAAATTTTTCAGTCTAATTTTGATCTCAATGCCTTTTGACATTTGGACACAGGTGATTTTATGAAAAACTTGGATTTTGAAATGCATCTCATACAATTCTAAACAATGAGTTCAACATAGTCTGATAATAAGTATAGTAAGCATTATTTTCTGTGATAAAGTAGATCTTCTCTAAGAATGGAAAAACGTTTTAAAAGAAAAAGTAATTTTTGCATGTAAAGTAATTTCTGATAAGACTCTGGTACTTGAGGGGGATTTTATACAAATAACTTATCTTTATGTACAGACACTACCACTTAACCATTTGTGTCCTTTGAAGAGGATTCTTTGAAGAGGATTCTTCTTCACCAATGGCCCCCGTGCACAGGGGGTGAGGCAAGAGGGTCCTGAGTTAAATCACATTACTACTGACACCCTCTCTTCTCCTTCAGTTTTAAGTCAGCAAACTAAGATTGTCAGGCAGCAGATTGACAGTTTATATATTTCTGATTTTCAAAAGACTTCTCCTGGTAATGCTAGATGTGCCAAGAGTGCATGAGCTGAGCAGCAACCGGGTCATAAGAGACAGAAAACAAACATGGAGAACTGCAAGCACATAGCAAGGTGCTTCAACAATCCTGTTTTCTCATGGGATAAGAATGGACAACTCATCCTTTGGCATGACTTTGGCATGATTTTTTGATAAAAGCACCGTATTGCCCTTTTCTCAAAGGAAAGGCATCAAGTTGGCCTGAAGAAATCATACAAATCACTGCTGTTCAGCATTCTGTTCCCTGAAGGAGGAATATCCAGATGAAAGAAGTAGGGAAAGTAGGGAGCAGCACCACCAACACCTGAGTAATGCAAGTGCCCCCAGCTTCCTAACAAGTGAAGCCATGTTGCTGACAAGCACCCTATTAGCTTTGTCCTTCAAAGCCTTATCTAGGGAGGCTGCTGTGAAATCAGGGAAGAAAATAAGAATTCAGCTGTCATAACAGCCTGAGTGAATCACCTGACTGAACTCTCTATTTTCAGAAACCAGTCACTGTAACTGTGAAGTGGATCTGGAGAGGCCACCTTCATGCCGGTTCCAGCTGATAAGTAGAAAGTGACATTTCTTAATGTTAGGCTAAAAGCTTCTCAGAAAGACCATATCTGAATTAAGGAAGGACCGGATGCATTCCTTGATTTCATGAACAAGTTCACTTTTCCTTATCTATCCACAACACTAAAAATCAATGTGTGACTGAGAATGTGAAGGCTAAAGGGACTCAAGACACTTATTACACAAGACACTTAAGCTTAGTGCTATTTATGGTAGAAAATTACACTGACTTACAAAATAGTTGTAAGAAAAGATTTCTTGAAAATTTAAACTTGTTTCGTATGTTTCAAAAAATTGTCACACAGATCTTATGCAAAAGAAGACTGACAGGTATTTAGATACAAAAAAGAGACATTTTGAATTGACTTTACCACTACTAAATCTAGTTTACAGTGCTACACTGGCTTATAAACCTGGTAACATTCCAGAGGAACACACTTCATGGCGACATTTATCTGTATATCACACTTGACACTTAATTTATCATAGTTTTCTCTGTGTCTTCCAGCAGAGAAGACATCTAGGCTGAAGTCTGAATTTCTAATAAAAGTCTTGTGTGACCCCCTGAATTAAATCATACAACCATTAGCATTTGAAGTGCACCATCTTGTAAAAACACCTCCTGAAGACTGAGACTCAAAACTTGCTGATTCCTGCCTAGTGTGTCCCCAGATGAACTGATTCTCACTGAGGTGAGTTCATGTCTTTGAGCTGCTCACCAACACACAGGTGGGTTTCCAGTCCGTAAGCTGAGGCCTGCTCTGCATGGAAAGGCACCCACTAAATCCAGGATATTTTTCACCCAATGCTTCAGTTATCCAAAATCAGATATCCAAATACAGCCTGGAGTGACTGGCTCAGAAGGAAATACCTCATATCTATAGAAGTTAATGCGCTATAACCAGTGTTGATCATCCAGTCCCTCCTTTCCATTTGATCCTGACAAATTTGGACTTTCCCTGCCCTGCAGGTATGGCTTCTTCTCCTACCTGTCAGGTAAAGTGAATCAGGAAGTAGAAAGAGATACCTTCTTTCTCTTTTTTGTGCCCCACTGTCTTTGTTCTTGGTTAGATGAGTTCTTTAGATATATTAAAGCTTAGTCACACTGTCCAACCATCATCTCTCAGAGCTGTGTTACAGCCATATCCAGAACAGTGTTGAAGTACATAGTGTGTAGAAAGGGGGAAAGTGAAAGAGAGGAGAAATACAAAGGACCTCAAGAGTGGGAGGAGCTAAAAACCTGTTAGCTCTGTTAGCTCATTAAAAAACCTCTCATTTCCTGCTGAGAATGGGTTGTCCTGGAGAAGGGCAACCTGAGCCACCAGCTCTGTACAAAGTAATACATCACGTATCTACTTCAAGTCAGGTAAATAGAGGGAGATGGGGTTTTCTGGTTGGATCTTGGCAATGTTTCAGCATGATTTTCTGTCTTCTGTGGTCCCAAACTGTGATTCCTGTTTGCATGTTGTAAATTAATAAGTGGACTTGCATTTTACTGTATTCTGATTTGAACCAAAGACGCCTGTAACAAAGAATCCCTTACATGGGATACAGCAAATTCAAGCCACAACATAAGGGCTGCAGAATAAGTGCTAAGTTCACTAAAATCCTGTTAAAGTTATTCAAAGGGTTCAGCAGCCCTCTGTAGAAGATGAGCAAGCGAGAATAAGGTCTGGAGATCAGGTGAAGAAGTGGCTCCTGGATACCAGTAATAGTCAGAAAAATTCCTGGGTGTTTGAGGACCATGCTTAGACCCAGAGATGTGTCCTTAGCTTGTGCAATTTCTGATAATTCACAGCTAAGTGAAGGTTTTAACACATTGGGGAGTTCAGTGGCCACAGCAGAGGTTTGCAGCCAGACCTATGATCTGGGCAGAGGAAGAGAGAATAGGAAAGGAGAGAATCCTCAGCATGTTCCAACAGGTCTCTGATCTAAGGACAGGATGCTTATCAAAGGACGAAAATGGAAATACAGCATCATCCCCTAATGAGAAGTCTGAAAATACCATGTATTTTCTGTGTTTTGTAACTGCTCTTCAAACTCAATTGGCCAATGAAACATACAGCTCTTACAGTATTGCAAGTTCTGTTCCTCAGCTATGGAGCACAGATGCAGCAAAGAGTTAGAGAAAAAGTAGAATTAATTTGCTAAATAATTTAACTAAGCAGGGTGAGTTAAGTATGTTCCCACAAAATGAAATTCATTATAGCAAGTGAGCCTTACAGATAGCACAAACACCTGCCTGAAATACCTGAGAAAATCCGCAGAGAAAATTTCAAAACCTCCCATGAAACTGTAAAAATTGTCTTGTGTAAACTGTTGTACATTTTATTTGTTAAATTGTGTTTATTTTATTGCTGGGGGAAAGAAAACTGGTTATTAAAAACGTTTTATTTCAGTCCATTTTTTTATAATTTTACTTTGTCAACAGATGGGGGGATATATTCCAAACACATAATGGGTTTATCACTTTTCAAATGCAACTGCTGCCAAATCTCAAACATTAGAGTCTTCTCTCAGCTGCAGCATTGTGAACAACAGAATAATTATATTGAGCTTCACAAATGTGTATGACATTTTAAATGAGAAAAAAATTATTTACAATTAGTATATTTTCATTAGGGTGTAGGTGTTGTCTGATAATAATTCAACAAGAATTGTCATCAAAGTCGAATGGTTTGGTGATAATATTCATTAGGCAGAATGATCTTCAAAAAATAGTTGTCAACATTTGTTCTTAGTTAACTCTGATAAAGAACTGTAGAAAAGACCAAATGCAATATATCACCATTTCTAAGGTTGGTTTGAATTACACTACTGACATTTTATTATATATATTGTGTTGACCAGCTTTAAAAAATTTATGTAGTGTTTGTTTTGGAATGGAGGTAATTTCTGTGGTTATGGATTAGCAGTGGAGCTTGGCTTTTCCCACTCTCTGTTACCCCAGGCTATAGCCAGAGAATAATTTTTGTTTGATATTGCCAACTTGGAATTTATAGGTGCACAGCTCAAACCACCAGTTGCCAGAGGCACTCATAAACCCTTCTTCCTAGCGCAAACTATCAATATATAACCTGATCAGGAGCAGGCACTGAAAGTAATGGCTCTTTGTTTCCTTCCAGCTGCAAAGTGCCATTGCCGGCCACGCAGGATTTGGGTAAGGGGAAAGCAGTGATAGTTACTGTTCTCTGACAGATGCCTCAGCAATTTCAACCTGCTGATATTCAGTGCAATGAAATAGCCCTATTTGGAGCCATTCTACTGAGAAAATCTGGCCAAAACTCGCATTTGGTCTGAATGAGACCAGAAGGACTCAGTAGTCAGTGTCTAACATGGAACTTTGAAGTAGAGGAGAGGTGAGTGTGAAGGTCCTCCTCCTCTCCTTCCTCCTCTGTTCAATCTGGACACTTCTGGTGAAGGGGAATTTCTTCTGCAAATCACAAATTTTCAGAAATCAGACAAGTCCAGAAGAAGCATCTTTTCATATAGCAATTTTATCAGAGAAAGGAAGTCCAGAGTTGTGTCTGTAAGGTGCTGATCTGAGATGTGAGGGAATCCTTAATCCAGAGCATTTTTTAAATGTCAAGAGCATTTTGAGGAAGACTGAGCAGGATCTGATGCCTGGGTGGGTACTGCGCAGATTTGGGCATAGAAAGATTTCACCCTTCATCAAAAATGTTCAAAAGAAGATTTTATTGCATTCCAGTGATAACAATAAGCCTCTCCTAAACCACAGGAGTTATTACCAAAAAAAATTCAAGTATCGATCCTTTATTCATATTCACCATGAGAAGACCTTTGCAACATCAATGAAAGCTCAAGTAGATTACAAAATTTATGCTGGATGGAGAGGAGGTTTTTAATAAAGGCATAAAAGGAAAATGGATGCTAAGCATGACAAACATCTGCACAAGAACAAAGAAGGTGAAAACCATCTTCATCTGCCCAGTCCTACAAATGCTGTGTGTGCCCTTCCTGCCACAGAAACAGGACACTATAGTCTCAGCTTTCACCATCTCCAAAGACTTAGACAGAAATGTGGAAGAGTTGAAAAATCCTTCAGATTGTGTAATATAGGAGATCATAAAATCAGTAGGAGAGTTTGAAAATTATTTAGATTTATGAGCTGATGGAAATTACTTAGACATCCACACGATCAGAATCTATTCCATGAAGTCAAGCTGCTTAAAGATCAAAGTATTTGTATCAACATTATCAGCAGGCATAAAAAAAAAGAACCCACGACATAGAACAGATGCTCCTTTGTCTGCCCTCAAATTGTCAAGGGTCAGCAACTTGCAGTGCTATTGGGCAGGACACATACAACATACACATGTAATATGGACATGAGTATGGTCCTGGGGAAAGGACAAACAAGTGTTTGGGTGGAATGCCAAAAATGGGAAGAATTGCACACACCTTTGTTGACTTTTGTTCCTCATATTTATAATTTGCATGTTACACATACCATGGTATGTAGAAGCTCTGAACATTGAGAAGTTTGCACATTTCCAGCAGCAGTGGTGCTCAACAAGTATGACTAAACTAATGCAGAAAATGAAATAAACTACTGATATGTCTGCATATGATATTCTACATCAGGTAATGAGGCTCCCACAAATCAGAATATCAGGAATGACTCTCTGTAACTTCTGACTCTCACTTCAAGATGTAATCTCCATTGTGGCTGTTTATTCTTTCATGGTTTGATCTGATGGTTCATGAAATAAGGATAAATCTGAGGGGATATTAGCAAGCCATACAAAATCCTGTATCGACCTATGAACCAAATTCACACATTTCTTTTTTTCTTTAGAAGTAATGGGGTGTTTCGATTTCTGAAAGTTTTTATTTCATATACAAGGTTTGCCTTGTAACAAAACCCATAAACTGCTATGCAGAAATGTTGTGTGGAGAACCAAGCTTGCTCACAAACAGGGAAACATTGCTGCTTAACCTTCATAGGCAATGGGGCTCCAGTGATTCCAATGGAAAGACAGATGCAGCCCTTATCTTGAGAAAACCACTCTCAAACACTTCTGCCCCAGAAAGACTTTAACCCTTCACAAGGCTTCAGCCTTCTACTTGTAAGCCTCCTTCATTAAATTCTTTCCCTGAACTATTTCTCAATTCACTCTCAACACCCTCCCAATCCTTTATTTTACAGGACAACCTAATGTAAGCAAGATGTTCAGTACGTCTGGGCTGAGGCAGGACCAAAGTGAAAGCCACAGTGAGCTCAGCTGAAAGCAGGGAAAGAAAAGAGGGTTGTTTTAAAGAAGTGTTCAGCAAAAATAATCTTGTCCAAGAGACTCATCACCTGTAAAAGATCTCCCCCTTCTCCTCTTATGAAAAGACTGGCTACCAGAGAATTCAGCTTTACTATAGTAAAAAACTGCAAATCCTTCCCTCTGACCATGGACATTACCTGGTTACACAGGGCTCTGCTTGCAAGGTCAAGAACCACATATTTTCGTTCTGAATTATGACAAACATTGCAATGTGTCTTTCAGGATTTTTCCTAAGTCCCTTTGGAGATCTGATGAGAATGGGCTTGCCTCCCAGGCACCCACTGAGGTCATGGCCAGTTTAATTGTTCTCAGGGAAAGAGGCTGCTGAGGGAGAAAGGCAATGGGGGTTGTTCCCAAAGCCCAAAGACAGGTCTGAACACTGAAGAAACGCTTTGAAGTACAATCTGAAGTAGTATCCTACAATACAGATTTAATGGAAGGAATACTCTCTAGATCTGAACAGTTTTACCTCAGCTTCCCTGGAGATGAACTTTAACTTGCATTTTTTTTTACAGAGGTGTTCTTTCAAATAGCAGAGAAGGAAAAGCCATTGCCATTTTCCTTTGTGCTCCCTCAGCTTTCAGTCTGGGGCAGATATGGGACAGCCTTCCCTAAAACAGCCTATTTTCAGCTGGCTCAGGCATGGCTATATGGGCTGCAGCTACATTTATGATTTCCATTCACACATACCCTCCAAGAATCATCCTTCACATTACTGTGACTCTTTCCAAGCTGACAGTACTTTGAAGTGCAGGGGCACCTTCAACATAAGAACTGTAAAGTACTCTACAATAGCAAGCTGCTTATGAATTAAATCTTGCTTACACTGGCAAGCAATTCCTGTAGTGAATTAAATATCCTTTCCAAGCCCCTAAATAAATTCATGAGACTACAGAAACCATCTCGAAAGATATATGGGATCTCTTGTCTTCCAGCCCTCTTCCTCCCCTCACAGATGTATGCAGCGTTGATTATTGTCTGAATTAAGACAAATTATATTTAGCAGACCTGAAGCTGTACACATCTTTAAAGCAGACTGGCTCTGTGTCACTGTGTGAAGAAACTGCTCTATGCAGGCAGTAGTTCACAGTTATTGTTTGGTTCTTTGCTTTCTGTTCTTATATATTTTTTTAAAAAAACTCCCCTGTAAAACCTGGGATGCAATAAAGATGCAGGAAACAAAGGGTTTTTCAGATGGTGAAATCAGTGAGAACCCTGATTAATGGGAAAAATCCCAGCAGAATTGAATTCTTTGATTCTCACATTTCTCTATTAAGAGAGACTTCCCAGGAAGCTCATTCTCACATCAGCAGTGTACCCGATATCCAGGGAGTAAATGAGCAGCAACTCACCGCAGTGCCAGACTTCTATCAGCCATTAGAGCAGCAAAGATTTACAGCATGAGGCTGTGCAATAAACCATACTTATGGTGATAAATCAATTCTCAGAAGAGAAAGAAGAATGTGCTTCTATGGGCTGATGGGGTTAAAGCACAGGAGTGGACACCAAAAAAAAAAAGGAGCCCTGTGCAAAATGTAGTTATGCCACGATGGTGCTGCTGTGTGAGCTCTGTCATTTCATAAAGCATTTTCCTACATTGTCTACCTTTCAAGTAAGATATTTCCTTTTCTCTCAAGTATTCAGGCCTGTGAAGGGCTCTGGCATTCTTACATAGGAGGTGCTGTAGAAGCACAGTTTTGCAATAATTTTCTGTATAAGCAAAAAATGTTTAAAAGGCATTTCAGTGATTTACAGGACTGGAACATGGCTGGTGAGAAATATACATTTCTGGGGGGAAGCATGACAACTATGTTTTAATGCAGAATAGTCTAAAGGTGAAAAGAGCACAATGTGACTCCTTTCAAGTTATGTGATAATCTGGAACCACACATTTGCAAGAGACTTAACAGGAATAAAATAAGCATCATGATAATGGATCTTAATCAACTATCATGGCCTCACCAGCACATTCTATCCTTCTTAAAAAGGGAGAGGGAAAAATAACCTTAAACAGGACCAGCATTTCAGGCACATATTAGAGAAGCTTTACAGCCAGCAGCAAAACCAGTTTTTGTCTCTGATGAAAATGCAGATCTCATTTACCAGACACACAAGAGACAAATCTGAATAGTAAGAAATATCGGTTTAATATCTTCAAAAGTCTGTTTTTAGCAGCAGATCAATCAAGAAACAGAAGGTGAATGGTAAGAATATGATGTTACCTATTTGTCCTTGGGAACAGACAATAGGGCAAGAAGCAGAATGTGCTCATGTGTGACTCAGTTTGGACAACTCAGATGCCACATCCCAGCAGAGATTACTGTCCTCAGTTCCCTTCACTGACAACGGAGATAACAAGAGTTTCAGGACCACAATTCCTCTTGTTCTAAGGCAAACACTTAAAATAGATATCTACTGGTTTAAAATGTTTGTTTCCCTCTTTTGTCTATAAAGAGGGTTCAGAGTGATTAACTTAGTAAGTAGAGACAGTTTAAACGGGGTATGAGGAATCTCATCCCAAAATTCATACCAAGATGAATATTCTCTTCCAGATGTCCTGCCACAATAGCACCTGTCTCTATGCTGTGGTAATTCTTTACAGAAATGAAGCTGTTAGGAATAACCTCATATATCCCAAGAAAGGACATTTGAGAATGATGCTTTGACCTCTGAATAGTTTTATACATTTCCATGTATTATTATTTCCAAGCTCCTGTTCCAAGCATAAGCCAAAATTGATTGTGAAAATGGTCTTTTGCTTTTTGCACCCAGCTGTTCACACACCTGCATGAAAGCTCCTGCTCTGCATTTGAATTCTAAGTGCATCTGAAATGATAAGGGATCTGAAATTTGAAAGTGGCTGTTGTAGAAAAAAACATCCCTGAGAAAACTGCAAACCTTCTTGCAATGTTAGCTATAAAGCAATGCCTGCTTAACAATGGAATTAACAAAACTTCCTGGTATTTTGGCAAACTCTAAAATTTTCAGATTCAAAAATGGGACTGAGTATATACTAACAAGGAAGTCATTGGCCAGGACTCGAAAGCATATTAGTTCCTGCTGTTGATAAAATGCAGCAGCACCTTAGGAGAAGGATTGCATGAACTAAATATTTTTACAAGAGATAGCAAGACAGACCCATGTAGCTTAGTGACATTAAATACTAACATAATATAAATATTTAACAACCTCTGCTTCTGAGAAAATTCAGTCCACATGAAACATAAATTAGGATAGTGTATCATGAGCCTATTCCAGTATTAGCATTAATGAGATATAAACTGGCCAGCCAAAGCCAAAATAACAAAATAGTTGCTAGAAAACAGCAGCTAATCTATCTGCCATGCTGTCTTCAGCCGTCTTATGAAGGTCTGAGTCCAAGCTGCAGTCACCTAAAGTCAGAGAAGATTAGTAAGTCAGGTGTCCTAGTCCACAGTACTGGGCTGAAAGATAAAGTGGAATTCATTTAATCTGTTAATCAGGATTCTAACATTCAAATGCCCTATCCTGAAGCTTTTTCTAACTGACATTATGTTGAATGATAAAGTTAATATCAGCTGACAGTTTGCCAGAAGCCATTAATATAAACTCTGAGTTTTGTTTCAGGGCTTGTTAATTTTGTTGTGGCCTTAGAAGACAAAGAATACAAGTAAAGAACCACCATGTTCCCTATTCTTTCTTTTTTTTCTTTTAGTAAAATTTTCTCCTCACATTTTTTTTTAAAGAAGCTAAAATTAAACTAGACCTTTATTTATACAATGCTCTGCACTGGTCCTGGATTTATTTTTGAAAGTTGGTAAACTCTCCCTGCAATTTAAATTGATTAAATAGGTACAGCTGAGTAAATGGACAGAGTTAGGCTGTAAGTCATATGTTTTCATTTTTAAATTATGTGTAGAAGAACACAGAGAAAATAAGCAAAGATGAAAAAGTGCGTAGAGAAGAGTTCACTATATTCAGGATTAGGAAAATAAAATTACATACAAGACTTGATTACTGCCACATTTTACTCTCACACAGCAGATGCTGTGGTCAGCCATGGCTGCCTTATTCACACCAGTGGCCTGGGATGCAGGGCATGCCTGTCCCTAAGCAGCATTTGCATGTCCTTTGGAAGTATTCTGCAACTCATGCTACATCAGTTAGACGGATTTTCATAGTTTGTTGGCCATAAAAGGAAGCAGATACCAAAAAAAAAAAAAAAAAAAAAAAAAAAGGCTACCAAAAATGCTGCTAGAATCCTTCCGTAATTAAGTGCTTCTTTTCTCTTAAAAATAAAGAACATCTCCAGTCCTATGCAGCAATCAGCATCTGTGAATCTTCAAAGAAGGAATCTGGTAATTCCAGTTAATTCTAATAGGTCCCTTCCTAAACACCTAAACCAGTACTAGACTGTAAGCCAGTTCCTTTGTGAATATGAATTCAGGGTACTGCAATGAACATAATGGTCTCATAAAAAACAAAAAACAAAAAAACCAATCCAATGGAGCCCACAAAAAACCCTCAAAACCCCCAATAACAACAAAAAACACCCAGAGGAAATTTTTCATAGTGAAAAGGGATTTTATGCAGTTTTTGCTAAACTATGAAAAAAACCCAGGCATTATTTTCTTAATATTGGACTTCCCCATGGATATTTGGAAATATTAAATATATTGAAGTCTTTATGCATACACAATAGAAAAGGAATTTTTTTTTTTAATATTAAAAAAACCAGTACATTGGCTTTGTGAACCTGAAAACAAACAGATGTCTACCCATTCTTGAAAATAACCTGTTCTTGAAAAATATGTGCTTTTCTGCTTGAAAGAAACTGTGTAGCCTAATTTGCAAAGAATTTTTGCCACCCCTGAAAGAAGACTGGAAATAGCTTCTGTGTCTTTCCTAAAAGCTGTTGAAGATACTTGTGGTACAAAATAAGATATACCTCTTTCCTTAATGTATACTCAATGTTATTAAGCCAAACTATTTTATTACTTCTCTTTATTTCATGTCTGAGTGTTGCAGCACTTAGAATCTCTCTGTAATAGGAATTTAATCCACTTTCACCAGAGATTTTCTACAGTATTTACAGTAACCCTCGTTGAATTATTTTCATCCACATTTCACATGAATGCTTTCCCTTTCCTGCTTGTTTGCTCTAGGCAAACACAGAACACTGACTTACACTGTGAGATCCAGGTCTCAATTTTATTTAATGGCTCAAACATATTTTCCATATTATGTTGTTCATTATACCTCAGTATTTGCTCATAGATTCAGCCACAGATCCAATCACTACATGAAGAAGTGATAAAATATATGTGAATCACTTCCAACACATACAGATAAAAATGCTGCTAAAAATACTTTTTTTACACAGGGAAATTTTTTTGAGTAAGCAAATGGGGAGGATCCTTCCCTTTACATGCAGCAGAAGTGCAGGATGCTGTCAGGCTCAGTATTTTATCATGTGCAGTTTCACACCCTCAAGCCTCTGAAATCCCAGTTAGAAGACTGGCAGCCCAGTTCTCAATGCAAATATTGTGCTGCTCCTGACTTGCAAAAGTGAAGTCTCTGTCGTGCTAGGAGAAAGAGGTGGTAGTTCCACACTTCATTACAGGGATGCCAAGGAAACTGCTTGCCGAATTCACAGGAGAACTGCTCTGTGATCCTGCAAGCTCCCAAAAGAGAAAGGGTGCCAGATGAGCAATATTCACTGAGCAACAAAGCTGGTGAAGGATCTAGAGCTCCTATGAGGAGCAGCTGAGGGAGCTGGGGTTGTTTAGCCTGGAAGAAAGGAAGCTCAGGGGGGACCTTGAGTACCCAGGTTCTACTTGAATGGTAAAATGGAGACACATAGAGGCTACCTCAATGCAAGACATCCTGTGACAATCAGAGTAAATGCCTAAAATGGAACCAGCTTATTTAGGGGTCATGGGAAAATTAAATACATTTTATAGACAAAAAAATATAAATTTTAGTAGTAGAGCTGGAGAGACAAAATAAACATTCTTTAGAAAAATTTTGAATATTGCCCATCACAGCCTTTTTTAACCCGTATCTCAGGTTCTAGCAACTGTCAACTATCATTTTGTCCTTTCATTTCACATTATCAATTTACTTTCGATTGTTAATCACATCAAGAGGTCACACAGGATGGAGGATTGCTGGTCTAAAAAGTAGATGAAAATTACTGAAAAATACTAAAAACCTCACCAAGGTACAGCTGATGAAACTTTCCAACTCTGTCATTTTCTGCATAGGAATATCCTGGTGCTGAACTAAGATTTTGCTGAAATCAAATCAGTGTTCAGCTGGTGAAAGCCGTTTTTTATTTAAAGCACATAAAGACTTTTTTTAAAGGCCATCCAGCAAGAATTTGTGTTTAGCATAAGTCTGGGGCAATTTTTCAGCAGCTCTCCTTAGGAGAAATCTGTCAAGGCTCTTGAAACTCAGTGTCTTGCATTAGTGTGTGCATCCACACTTAGTACTGAACTTTATGGTAAATAACTGGATGAACATACCAGTAAGCAGAATTAATTTTTAGCCACTTTTACAGGAAAGCACTTTGAAGTTTCAAAAATTGGTCTTTCCAATTTTAAATTTGACTCCAAAATTAGTTTTGTGAAATGAGCAATTAAACAGGCTGGTTTTATAGAGGAAGATCAATAGAAACTCAAATTTGCTGTCTCTGTTTTACATTAAGAAAACATTAAAAGTGAAAAAGATTGAAAATATCAGCTCCTTATTCCAAAAATCCATCTCTCCATTCCACTTCTCCATGTTTTACCCTGCATTAATTAAGACACTGACAATCATATATTTTTCCTTGTCATATACTTTAGCCATTTTGCAACCTGGATAAAGGCAGCTATCAGGGATTTGAAAAGGGTGAGTTACAGGGAAAGGATAATCACACCGCTCTATCTAAGTTATTGAAATCCTTTGAAGAGCAGCAGTGAACCATGGAATATATTTATTTTCTCTCCTCACATCTCAAGATTTCTTCACACAAGAGATTGTTGTAGCTCAATAGAGAGACAGATCAAGCAAGAAGAGGAGTATGCATTGGGATCAAGCAATTTTCTGTTCTTATCAGAATGATGATCTTATGATAATGCACCATTAGGGATTTGTGTCTGCAGTTGTGTGCATTTGCACAAACGTGTGTTTTGCTCATTCCTAGTTATGCCTATTGGTTCATGATCATTGAAAATAGATTCCACTGGGGAAATTACACTTAGGTGCTTTAGCCTTGACATTTGAGGATGCAGGAACAACTCTTCAGTAATGCATTTTTGTGTCCTACCTTCCTTTTGCTCTGGGGCACCTAGACAAGAAAACAATTGTAACTTGAAAGCTGCTTAGTCCATGGTAGCACAGCAGCCAATACCAGTCTGAAAACAGGTAAACCGAACTGGCAGCCAAAAGGGTCAACCATATTGTGTGTGTGTATCAAGCACAGCAATTCCAGCTGCTCAAGGGAGGTGATTTTTCAGCTCTGCTGCTCACCTTATGGCCTCATTTTGGTTGCCACAGTATAAGAAGTGCATCAAACTATCAGAGTGTGTCCAGGGGAGGGTTACCAAGATGGGGGAAAGGCCTTGAGGACAAGACTTATGGGGAACAGCTGACACCACTTGGTTGGTTCAGCTGGGATGAGAGAAGGCTGAGGGGTGACCACATTGCTGAGCAGTGACCTCACCTCACACTGCACCTTCCTCCAGGGGGGCAGAGGAGGGGAAGCTGCTCATCTCCTCTCCATGGTGACCAGTGATAGCACATGAGGAAAGGGAATGCAGTCAGAGGAAGTTCAGACTGGACTTTAAGAAAAGGCTCTTCACTGAGAGGATGGTCACTAAAAGCAGACTCCCCAAGGAAGTGATCAAAGACACAGATGATTAAACGAAGCACCTGGATGATGCTTTTAGTTATATGGTTTAGTCTTCCTGCTAGAGATCAGGAAGTTGGACTCGATGATCCTTATGGGTCCCTTCCAACTCAAGACATTCCATGCTACTATGAACTCCCCTAAGTCTGCTGTTCTCTGTGTAGAAGTATCTCCAGTTATAACTACTTGGGCTGTGCAGTACAAAAGACTCATTCTGCCTCTACTGAAACCTCACAGCCTGTGGCTTTCAAGATAGGCCCTCAGCAGAGATATGAAGCTGTGAAACTTCACTGAAAACACCGTATGAGAAGGGATTTGTCGCCATCAGCAAGGGCAGTATTCACTTACATGAAAATGTATGCAACTGTTTTCATTTCTTTCCACACATATTTAGTGTTATTTAAATTAAACTCATGCTACTGATTTCTTCCGGGGAGCTAATGGAGCAAACTTTATTTGGACCATACTAAATGGAAACATGGCAAGTACTTTGTTAATGGACTGTGCAGATTTCTGTGAGGCAGAACTGAGGAAATCAGTGCACTGCTATTTCTGACTTTGCTGGATGGATGTTTTTAGCATAATAATTGCACACCAAAAAGCCAAGTCATACAACTGTAAAGCCTGGCATTCAGAAAGGGCAGTGAGAGGTTTGGCTGGGGAATACTGTAATAAACTGAGTGAACAGTGGATGTGTACAACAACATAGTTTAATGACATCAAACAGTTAACAAATGAGGTACAATGGGCTTATCCTTTCTTTCCTATCCAGCTGTGTTGGAAGTAACTGCCAGATAGTCTCACTGGAATTTCTTTTTAATGAACTAAAATCTCCAGTTGTGAAAAAAAATATAATAAAAACAATCACAAGATTAATGCTGAGAGGGGTTGATTTGGCGAAAGAGAAATCTTCTGCTCATTGTAGCATAGCTCAGAGACTGAGACAAAAAGTCTGAATTGAAACATCAAATACTTGAGATAAAGCTCTTGCATGTCTACATGTGAAGATACTACAGTTCAAAAGCAAAGCAGAAATTTGTAGTGGAAATGAGCTTTTGAACATGTCAGTCTACTCCCAGTGAAGTCAATAGCTAAGTATGAGACTAGGATGGAAAGTGAAGATGCAACATGAATTTCAGTAAGAAAAACAATTCCATTCTGGGTGAAGAACATAGGTTTTAATACTGAAAAGGTGGTAAAACCATCTTACCTTGTGTACCTTTCTATGAACAAGAACTGCAAAGCTCTGTCCTGCCCTTTAACCAGCCTTATAATAGGCAAGTCTTGGATGTGAAGACACCTGGCACACGAGCTAGTCATTTGCTGAATTTTCTTCTGGCAATCACATTGCAGATAACTCTATTTTGCCATCTAAACACTGGCTACCGTGCTGAATTTCTCTCTTCATTAATCTTAGCTTTCCCTGAGACAAGGTCATGGGTTTTTCAACTATCTTGCAGACCAGCTCTGCCTTTACTCTAGAGTTCACTGTTTTGGGCTAAGTTGGACCCTGAAATTCAGTAATCAATGAATGAGATGGTGATGTTAGTGCAGAGTACTATAAGATATGCTTTCCTGTTACGTGAGTCCAGCACCTGGCAGAGAGTTCAGAGGGTTGGGTGACAAGACACAGGCTGAGCATCAAAATCAAAGAGCCTAGTATCAGGCTTAATTCCACCTAGAGACACACACACACACAAAAAAAATGCATCTGGCTCATTTATTTTGCTTTCCATATTAATAAAGCTGCAACTCATTATGTAAACCATATGCCATCTCCTCAGCTGGATGCATTATGAAATCATCTGAAGAGAGAAGCTTGAGTTTTTTTTATTAAAAATGGGAACTCTTTTTTTTTTTTTGTTAAAATCCCTTTTTCTCTCTTTTGCCAATTTGCATTTAGTCACAGTCTCCTCAAATCCACTTCAGTCAAAAATGTGACTGAGGATTTCCAAAAGAGCAAGAGCAGAGGGAGAGGAGAATTGGCAGGAACAAGAAATTATTTTCTCCAGAATTTCATGATCATTTTTTAAGTGTTTCTTTTGATTTCTCTTCCATACACCCATGTAAAGTCCCTATGCAAGCAAGAACAGATGTTGCAACAGCAGAGTTCACCCTTTGACCCCGAGATCTCATTGCTTCTTTTCTCTGGTGCATGTTTAAATTTAGAGTGAAAACCCTACAAAAATGCATGGGGGTGGGGTGAGCTGTGAGGCAGGGGAAGAATTTAATTTTGGAAAGTCTTCCCCAGCAAACCCTCTCCAACTTCCACTTGCCTCACTTTGTTTGGAATGTCCCTGTCCCTGTCCAGAAGCTGAAGACTGCTGAAAATGCACTCAGATAATACACTGAGTGGCTCTCCATCATGGTACCCAAATGCATAAATTAGATCTCCTTCTCCAAAATTATTTTCAGAAGGTGTGACCAACGTCATCTGCTGGAATGTGCTATTGTGCATAGTACATTCCAGCAGATTACACCCCCTTGTCCTCAGTAGCCCCATGCACAATCCCCTCTGCAGAGAGCTGTGTCTTAGAGATCTCCAACTCTTTCCTCCACAAACACAAAAAGGTTTTACTCACCAGCAGTGACAAAAATTAATGGAGTCAAATCCATATTTCAAAACTCTCATTCTTGCCCTATTTTTTCATATCGTTTTTGTCATCCTTTTTGCACAGACTCTGCTCCAGACCCCCTGCTGCCTCCTGACATCCTCCCATTTCTGCCCATTGTGGGATATGTATGTCCACTGCTCTGCTCCCAGCTAGCCTTTCCCAGCTCCCTGTCCTAGGCAGGGCCAGCTGGCTGGAGGCAGGGTGGGCAGGGCAGGCACAAAGCCAGCTGCCAGATCAGTGACAAACAGCTGGCAAGGGCTGAGGAACTCGCTGAGAGCGGCTGCTGGCTGTGCTGTGCAGGGCTGCTGGCAGGGGCTGTAGCTGCCTCTATGCTCTCGGTTTGAAAACCAAGCCCTGCTACAAGGAAAGCAGCGCTCCTGAACAGCCTGCCTTTCTCACCACTCCTTGCTTACACTGCCAGGACACTCCATGTGCTCCTACAGGTGCAGGATAGAGGCTTCCTGAATGCTGTGTGAAGAAAACTGGCCAGCAGTCTTTCAGATGAGCTGCCTAAGGGCTCCGAGAACATCTCTGCAGCTGGTGCAGGGACCTGAGAATATTTTTACTCTCATAGCTGCTTTCTCACTGCTGGCTTTTCTCTCTGTCTGCATTGCTTGTAGGCAGAACCATCAAGCCCTGTTCAGCTTGGAGAAGGAAGTGTTGCCATCCTTCCACAGGCCTCCTATTTTGTGCTCCCTTTTGTGCGGCAGACCAGCACTGCCAGTGACATGCAAGGTTTGGCCCTTGCCCCTGCCAGAATCAGCTAATGCTCCCCAGCAAAACCCTCTCCAAAAGCTGCTAGAAAATAAACAGGAAAACTAATGCAACTATAGCCATTATATTTCAGCAGATAATTTTGAATTTGTCTTCCCTGGTTTTATTTTTCAGAGGATGTTTTTTCTGGGGAGATCGTTTCTCAGCTAAATGCTCTGCCAGAATTTCTCTAGCAGCCATAGTTTTCCACTCTTTTCCTTTCCTCTTTATGTTTCTTTCCTTATGTCTAAAGTTCACCTCCCTGTTCTTTCTCACAGATGTATCTTATAGTATTTTTAGATGTAAGATGTGTATCAATCTTAACCTTTCAAATGCCTTGTTTTCTAGCAACTAATATATGAGTTTCAGCTTTTTATATCTGTACAAAATACAGTTCTCTGAAGCATTTAAATTCTTTAGAATATGGATTCTGGTTTTCCGTACATCCCTTGTAATAAAGGAAAAATTAATCAACGTCTAAAAGATGCAGAAAGGTACCCTGGAAACTGATGTCTATCGGTTTATAACCGATAGAGCACTTTTCAAGAATGGAGAAAAGACCAGAGATTAGAGCTGGCAGATCTCCATTGTGTGGCCACTTGCTGTCCCAGAATCCAGCAAGAGACAGCTTCTGCCATTTCCTTTCATTTTCTCTGTATAAATCTGCTCTCACCTAATGCTTGACCACATGACAGTACATACTCACATTAAACTGATTACTTTTGTCTGAGCTGTATTTAGGAGAGGCAGTTTTACCTTCCACATAAGAAATGTCCCTTCTGGAAATATCCCCATTCACTTTAGAAGGAGCTGCCTTCACATCCTTAACAGACCCCTGTGTTATGTTAACTTTGTGATAATAACCAGACAAAAGACTATCCAGCCTAACATCTGCATTTGAATTTCATTAAAATGTCCAGATAAGATAACCAGACACACAGAGATTAACCTAAAAATCTACAGGCTTCTGATACGACACATCAAGTTAAAATTTTACCATTTCTGAGCAATATCAGCCACTTGCCACAAAACTTGCTCCCAGATTTACTTCACCAACCTTTAACTGGTTTACAGTTAACCAATCTTCAGTGCCATACAAGGGCCAAGAGTCAGTTCATGACCTGTTGAGCTGCTGCTCCCCCAAAGGCAGAGTGAAAGCACAGAAAATACAAGCAGCCACACTTCTGCAGGGAAATAAATATCCTGACTGAAGTGATTTCTCCTAGCAATATTTAGGCCTTGCCCTTCCTGCGGATACAGCATATGTCTGGGGAGAAGCCGTGCATCTGCAGAGTGGGGCTATTCCAAGGAGATCACAATCACCTTTCTCAAACGCTTTTAAGATCACAGAAGGACTTGGACCTGAGATAAGCTCAGAATGGACTCATTCCAGTCCTGGGCCTGATGAGGTCTGGTTAGCACATCCTGAATAATGCATCCAGACAAAACTTCCCAGTGTGGCAAACTGTGAAAAGATCACCCAAAGCTGTGGGACAGATGGCATATGCAGCCATTGAAGGAATCTGCCCACTGGGGCAAACTGGGTAAAGAAGCAACTGCTTGCCTGTGACCACCCAAACCACACCTTGAGTATGGCTCTGTGGATTCCTTGGATTCCTTACAACTTGGATTGTAAATAAAGCCCCCTGATGGGAATTTGAGATAAGATAAAGGGGATACTATTGTCCACGTGTTATCCCAGGCATAAGAAGAAGGAAATAAGTTGGGGGAGAACTGATAATGGAAAAAAATAATAAGGAAAGCCAGCTCAGCTAAACTGAAAGCCAACTGCGCTGAAATCAGTTCCAGTGAGGCAAAAGTTAATTCCAGCAGGGGAGATTGCCCACAACCCACCAACTCCAGAAAACCACCAACTCAAAAGAAGAGAAGGCTTGAGCACACAGACTAATTAGCATTGGAAGCAAGGGGATAATTTAATCAATAGAATGAGATAACTGTGTAGCCAATGAACATTAATTCCTTTGTTTGCTATGATGTATAAATAGTGAAAAGTCTGAATAGCCTTGGGATTCCCACCACTGAGAAGACCAGGCTGAAGAAGGATCAATGGGACCCCACAGGATCCATGAGTGGTGTGTATCTTCTAATCTCTCTTTCCCTCTCTCTCCCCCTTCCTTCTTTCCTATTTCTTTCTCTCCCTCGCTCACATTTAGGGTTAAATAAAATCTATTGTACTCACTTTGGCATAAGGTCTCATTTGCACCTTAATTCAGGCAGAGGCAACACTCAATAAATCAGATCATAACAACTGTAGGCAAGTTGGACTAGTTAAAGTATTGAGCATCCTGCTGGTTGATTCAGCAAGCTGTCTCTACAGTCCCATTGGAGCAAGAGAAGTATGGCTCTATTTTCTCCTTTCTCTAACCCCACAGCTGTTGGGTCAAAGGATGCTTTAAATCCACTAATAAAGCAAAACTGCATAACAAAATCCAATCAGATGCATTTTATTAATCTCTTGCAGAAGATGCTGATATCACAAAAATGCAGCTTTGTAGGCATTTTTATTTTGAAAATTATGCTAAAATAGAACAAAATAGATAAATCAGTCAGACTAACAATTGTAGAACTTCAAGATGGAAAGCAGGAAAGCTTCTATGCATGGATATGACCCAAAAGGATTTAGAAAGTCTCATTAAAAGGAACAGAATGCAGCATTTCAAATATTTCACCATCTCTAGCTTTGTGATAAAGGTTTCAGGAACTCACAAAATTAAGCTGTTCACATCGTTGATTGCACGTCATCTCTGAAGCCACAAGGAAGTACCTATCATCACATTATTTTTTTCCTCTCAGTTTTGTGATGTGCTGTTGGACTGCACACAGGAATGGAGACCAGAAACTCCCAATTTAGGATTTTCTGTAGGAGCATACAGAGGTTATGAGCATTTCTGAACAAACAGAGATCCTTCGACCTAAAAGCCACAGGCAGCGTCCCGCTGTGCCAGGTGTCAGCAAAGAAGGACGGCTTTGAAAAGCTCACAAACTGAGGAACACAAGAAATGGACCTTGCAAACAGACAGCCAAGGGATTCCATCAAACATTAAGACTGCTGTGGCCGGCAGGATACCAAATGGTCTCAAAGGAGTAACCAGTGAGAAACTACTCTGTAAAGCTCTAGGGAAGTGCTCTGGGAAAAAATGGGAATGGGATGGCAAGAAAAGTGAATCAAAAGGAATCATGCAATTTTTGGCAGCTTTCATGAAAAGCAGTGAAGACTGTTGGGACCACTCAGAGGATGCCTAATAGAGTTCTAATAGAACCCAAAAAATATCCTTTTTACTTATATAAACTTGATTCAGTTCTTTTCCATACTGGCATTTTCACATTGTCATCTTCTGCCACGTCCCCCACTACGATCTAACTTCACTTTTTCATCCTTATTTTTGAACTGTCTACACTCCATAAATTGACCTAGGCAAAAAAGCTTTTCTAACAGATTTCTATTATCCCTCTGAAATTTGCTTGCACCTGTGAAACCAGGCGTTCTTTATATTTTTCCCCCCATTTGCTGTACTTTCATATTTATATGTATTAAATCTAAAAATGAAGATTATAAAAGCATCTGCTGAGTTTGCATTTCTGTTTCTGAGCACATTCTCCATCTGTTATGTCTCTTGCCTATGACATGAAAATTAGGAAGTCACCTCAGAAGAATGCAGACCCCATGGATTCTACTTTTATCAATTTCCCCCTGATTCTTTCTATTACTGTCTCAGTAGCCACACTCCATTCTCCTCTTAATTTATGCTTCCAAAATAGAAATCACAAATCATTAAAAGTCATGCACAGCAAAAGTACAGTTATACAAGGAGTCACAGTCAAATATTTAGAGAAAACTCCCACATTGATATAATAGAAAACCACAAAGTTTATCAATATTTTTCCACTGCTATGATTCAGTGAATATGATTTCTGAGACTTTTCACTCCTATGGCTTTCCTGCTTAAAAGAGAACCTCAATGTGAAGAGCTGTCAGAATCACCCATTGCCTTTCCAATTCTCATTTGCTGCATAGCACCATGTGTTGGTCCCCTAATGAGTTCCTCAAAAAAAGTTGCTGCAAGTTTCCTCTCCATAGATGGATTTTTCAGCCTTCTCTGACATTTTGCAGTTTTCCTGCATGGAGCTTTTTATGTATTCACCACCTTTTGCTATATAAGGAGGTACGTTTTTAATATTGGATCTATTCCTCAACCATTATTTATTAGATTTTATGCTTTCTGACAATTTGTTTCTCAGCCCACATATATGTATGCTAATCTGCCTAGAATATTTTCTATTTCTGTACAATTTTTAGTTCCCACAATTGCATCTCTTCCACAGATTCATTCAACTCCCTATTCACTATCAACATCTTGACACTAGCAAGCAGCCATTCACTGAAATTTTTTTCCCATGACTTAATTTGGGAATCAGTTTTTCCCCATTTCCTTTTTCTGCCTGTAAGTTTAAGATCTGAATGTTTCCCTCTGAAACAGCCACACCAGCCTAAGCTAACTGAATTAGCCTTCCTTACATCCTGCATCCTAGTGAACTTCCCAGTCCAGAAACCATAAGGAACCCCATCCAGCCAGTAGATTCTGGAAAAAAGCCTCCTCTAATGAGGCAAAAAAATCAAATTAATTGTATCTAATGATTTTGAAGCCCCCAGTAACAATCACGGTACATGGAAAGACCTCATCACTATCTCTGCTATTTTACAATTTATTTCTTTCAGGTTCCTCAGATTAATACCATCTGCTCCTGGTAATTCACTGCATTTGTCTTTCTCAAGTTGCTTCTTAACTTCCTCCTGAGAGACTGTAGTCTCTCTTAAGGCCAATGTCTGGTTTCCCATAGGAAATGCCCTCTGAATAGTACCTTCCATGGAAAACACAGATGCAGGAAATTTGTTTGACTTCACACTTAGTTAAGACTCCTTTCCAGCCATCATGGCCTATGATGCACAATCACTTGTGCAATTTTCTAAACAATACCAGGTAACTCTGAATATTTTGTATTGGAAATATTTTTTATATTTTAGACAAAGCTTTCCTGTACTTACATGGCACAAAGTCACTTTATGGTCTCAAAGTTTCTTTGTAGTGTTTATTCCCAACATTTATTGGGGTAGAATATTTCAGATGAAGAACAGGTAGAATAATAATAAATATTTTCCTAATTTTAACAATTTTTCTTTATGTCCCCAAACAATTATGTCTCCATGGAAGAATTTCTCTTGATTAGAAGTAAGCTGAGCCTTCAACATTCCTCACCTCAATTAACTCCTGCAATTACATGATGAGTCTTTTCCTTTTTCCACAATCTCCAAAGTGAATTATCAAATAATCAGTAGCTTATGCTCTCAGTAAACTACTCCAGCCTGCTATTCTGCAAAGGCCAATGAGGTGGTGCACTAATTATGCATTGCTGGAACTGCCAGTTTAGTAAGTATCTTACAAAGGAATGACTTTGGCTAAAACAACAACTTGGGTTTCAATGTCTTGTATGGGTGCTGTTTGTTCAAACAGAACCAATAGCCTGAAATCTCACTGATTCAAGAAATTACTGAGAGGCATGCAAATTCTGCTGTCAAGCCAACAAAGCAAACAAACTAAGACACAATGGGATTAAAAGATGGGATAAAAGTCTGAGATCAAAGAATCCTCGTCAGAAACTCTAATGCGCCAACAGCCACTTCTCATGCAAAATGAGTTGTAACTATACTGAAATCAGACAAGTAGAAAAAGCAATCCCCAGAACAACAAGAATTGTTGGTTTCCAAGGGGTTTACAGCATCAAATACAATTCCTTATAATACTGTTATAAACAATTTGGAAAGTAGCAAATGCTACAGAGAACAGGTGTAGAGGACTTCCTGCAAGGATTTCCAATTAATAGGCAGCTGTATTCTGCACTTCTGCTTTACAGCACAGCAGACCCAACAGCAGTGAAACCTGTTTTCTAATTATGATGTGCCAAGTGGCTTAATCGGTTTGCAAGCTTTCCTTTTCAGGTAAATGAAAACATGATCAAATAAAGAGTGTGCAAAAGGCAAGAGAGTATCCTCAAACAAAATAATTCAGGTCTAGGTAATGCTGAACTGTCATCAACATCTTATGACAGCGTGTAAAGAAACCATCACAGAGTACTTTTTTTAGGTTTGAAAAAAAGAAACTGTGCAAAGATAATATGTAATGAGTACACTCTTAATAATGCCACCTAATAGCTGTAAGATTACTTTTGTGCAGTTTCAGATATGTTATACCATACTTACTTCTACATTAATTATAGTATTTAAAATCTTGATAGTCAATTCTTGTAGAATCCTAGAAAATTCTTTAACAATGTAGTCAGTTGTGTGCCTATGATCTTACCAAATATTCCTTGACTCACTGAGTTTTCATTGATTTGTTCAAGACAGGTTGGGCTCAGAAGGATTATAAGGAAATGAAACTGCAGATTTTGTCAATGGTATGGCCATAACAGCCACAAAAGACAGAATAAACTTTTTGAGAACCAGTCATGTCATGACTTACTGGTGACTTCTATTTCTACCTACCACCATTTGAAAATGGGATCGTGCTTTGAAGCATACAGAAATATGGCTTCAACCCTTTACTAAAATTATTCTTTGGAGAATTTCAGGTATTACCTTAAAAGCTTCTTGTATTTTTTAAAACGATTTGAAAATTCTATTTTTGCAGGTTTTCTGAGTATTTCTCATCATGCAGAATAGCTGATGATAGTACAAAAAAAAAGGAAATAGTTCGTCATGTCTGTTGGTATGTGCTGTCTTTCAATTCCATTGAAAAAATCTCTTACTTCTGTATTGTAATAATAGGTGTAAAAATAGTGCATGTTTACCTATGTTTATCAGTTATTTCTTAGCACATTTTTATTATGCTTTTTTTTTCTCTCTCTTCTGCCTAAAGAAAGTAAGTCAGGGTATGGATTAACCATTTTAGCTTTCTAAGTGCTTGACATGAATGCATCCCTTTCTGATGAGATAACCTGAACAAAACACTTTACAAAGTAAGTACTTCTTCTGTTGTTAGATAACTACTGCTATATGTAGATGACTTTATCAAACCTCCTGAAACCTCATCAGCCCTTGTCTAAAATATTGCTGAGATTGGGGATTTTTAACTGGTTTTGCACTTTGGTTAGAAGTCATAATTATGTTTCCATAATAGTTCCCAGGTGTCTTTCCTGAGTTAATTTAGGATACAGCAAGGCGTATGACTAATTAAAACTTCATTTAGAGCCAGGTACTCTTGAGAGCTGTGCATAAATGACTTTATGACATTTTTAAACATACAGAAAAATGATCTGTGGGATAGCTTCCATGTCTCTACTGCCTTATAGGCAATTAAATTTTAAAAAACATATCCTTCTCTTAGACTTTTAATTGTATAGAATAACTAACATTAAGGAGACAATTTTTTAATGTTAAAAAATTAGTAAATGAAGAAGCCGTGACCTTCAATCCAAAATTAACTGTTTTAAATGTTGAGGCAAATTTTGCAAGAGAAGCTCAGAGAAGAGACTATGCAATGGCATTATTAAAAGCTAGACTGGTCTTGGATACAGTTGCTTGGTTCTTACTTATAGACTCAGCTTACAAACCCTGCAGGTAATAAAACATGAGAAAAGAGTATGAAGTTATAAATAGAAATTCACTGTCAAATATTTCTTCAGCATCAGTGGAGACGAGGCACAGACGGAGAGGAGATTAAATCTACGGGAGACAAGGGGTATATTAATTAAGTGTCTGATATTGCAGAACACGTCTGGGGTGAACGTAACCAATCTTGTCCTGGTGAATTGATTTTCTGATAAGAGTCTTGAAGTCTAGTGGCCAGTGTCCTAGATAAAAATCTTTACATCTACCTTACTTAGTGAAATAGAGAAATAAGAATCACATTCTGGGCATATATTAGATTTAGTTTAAATGCTAAATTCTGCTATGGCAAACAGCCACTTTCTCTAGAGTTACAGAACATACTCCCTATCAGATCTAAAAGCAACTGGGAAAAATCTTCACATAAGCATGCTGGGACTCCATAAAAGTCAAGTGTTTGGGCAAGAGAGAATTTTTCATCTGATCTCCAAGTTTCCTAAAACATCACCATCTTCACTGATAAAAGATAGAAGAGACAGAAAATTTGTGTAACTTATAGAAAACACAGATGTGCTGGGCCTTGTTAATACTGTGGTTTTCTCATGCCTTTAAAAAATGCAAACATTGATAGAACTAAGCAAAAGCTGTATTAAAATAATCTGAATAAGCTTGCAAAGTCAAGTAGTGAAAATAAGGAAAATTGAGGCAGCCTCCACTCAGTCCCCCTTATACTTCTCCCTTACTCTCCAGTACCACCCTAAGAAAATTAGTCATGAAGTCTGCATTGTAATTAAGGGACAGTCTTCTGAAAATTTGGGAACCATTTTGAAACAAACTCCAGTTTGCATGTACATCAACACTCACTGATGTTTTCTCCTTTTGCAAATTATTTCCCAGTGCTTACTTACAAATCACTTTTTTTTTTTTCCTAGCAGCCTAGTGATTTCCTTCTCCATTGCATGCAGAGAAATTAATACAGTTTTTGACTTGGAGCGGAGTTTTCTTCTCACCCTTCCAATATCTCTTTGTCTGTAAGCATATATATGAAATCAATGAGTAATGTAAAAATAATTGGTTTTATTGCCCCTTAAAGAACACTGCATGAGCAAAATGAGATAAAAAGAAAACTAGTAGAGATTCAAGTTCAAATCTTCTAAATATAGAACCTTGTATTGACAAATGTAACAGGAGGATGGGGCAGGAAAAGACAAGTAAAAGTTGTATGTGAGAAAAAGAAATAATGAGAAAATTGTTACATCTTGAGATGAAACCTCAGCTGCTTCTACCAAGACTTCTGCTTACAGACACAATAAAATTTTCATGATACTGTTACCTCTGACTTTTTAAGAACTCCGTGATGAGGTTTTTATTCTCTTGTGTAGCATCTACTGTGACAATGTCCAGCTTTATGATTAGCGCTCCTGTGCACAGCTTTATGGCAATAAAAAAAGCTTCCCATATCAGATTTATTCCTGAGAATTTTTTAGCCAACATAGACAACATCAAAGTTTACTATATGACATGTAGATGCTCCCCCTCAGCTCAATTTTATCTTCAAGTAGGTTCTACAGTCTTACTGGAGTGTAAATATGTATCATCAGTAGACCAAACCATTGAGTATGTAATTATTTTATATACTTTAATACATGCTGGGTAGATCTGCGTACAGGTATATATCCACTAAAAGTCTCCTGAGAAGAAATTCCCTTAGAACAAAGACAGCTGGCTTTCATGAAAATTCAGCTATAAGCCGGAGTCAGAGCAAAACAGTGTGGAGAGGAAGCCACTAGTAAAACTGGAGCAGCTGGAGCATGTATTTCAGCACAGTTCTTCCTCTGTGTCCATGTGTCACTGGTACCTAAGTAGCCCAAAAAATGGCTGGAAAAGGTAAGGAAGCAACTGCTCAGTTGTTCAAAGTATGAATTCATTTAAAGTTTCATGGCACTTTACAGGTAATAATCACACTGTTCTATTTTTCAACTGTTCTACTTCCCAATTCCCAAGCCCCTGTTGTAGGTACAACTCCTGTCTATTGGCCCTGTAGGCCAAATCATCAGGAGCCAGGATGAACTTCTAAAGCCAGTTTTCGAGTTTTAGCCAAAGAATTTTGCCAATCTATTCAAGTAAGAATAAACACACATTATAGGTATATATACAAAATATACGTTCTATAATGTGTGTGTGTATGTGTGGGCATACACACGTGCCTATAAATATACACACATGGTTAAGTATAAATATATTGCTTGCAAAGGAGCAGCAAGGGCAATGAATAGAAGGATTATACTTAATAAATTTTTAATTATTATGGACTTGAAAAGTTTAGGGAATTTTTTAAAGCAGCACTGAAGTCAGTTGTAGTATTTTACAGTTTTTTATTTATTTTATTAGTGTAAGATCTTGTTGTGTTTTCCTTTCTAAGGGGTTGTGCCCCTTATAATGTTTTGTTTTCATAGCTCTTTAGAACTGAAAAAACCAGAAACTAAATTAAACTCAGTTAAAACCATTGTAGTTAATCTAGGTGTGAAGCATTACATGAAAAACAGAATTTGGCCCAGCTTCCACATGGAAAAATTATCAGCCATGGATGAGTCACAAAAGTCAGCCCACATCTACTAGAAACTAGTAGTGAAAGTTTATTTTCCTTATGAAACTTGTGTAGGATTTTGGGGATCTTTTATTTATTTATTTATTTAGCTGGTTAGTTAGTTTTTAAGGAATGAAGATTTCAAAACCCCTAAAATACTTACCTACATTATTCTAAATCTCTTAGAATCTGGGAAGGACTATAAATCTCAATCGTCTTTATATTTGGAGATACAAGAGGAACACAATCTGAAAAATTTCTTTAACAAAAAGAAAGAGAAAAATAAAAAGAGAGAGAAAAATAGAAAGAGAAAGAAAAAAATTAAGCTCTCATGAAGCAAATGTCTTTGGAAACCTCAGTCTCATACTAGTGTAAATGTACTTGAACTTGTATCTCAGTTATGAGGAGGTACACACATGAAAATCTTAGAACTGCATTTCAGTAACTGAAGCAAGCAGCTTCATAATTCAGCTTTATCATTCAGATCAGCACATGAGACAAGTCTTCTCACCAAAGCAGTATATCAGCTGAAATGAAAGGTCCCCTGATAATTTTATACTCTTTATGTGCAGAGGTCTTCCCTTTCCCTGAAACTATTTGTAATTCTCTTAAATTTAGATAATTTATAGCTTCTGTCCTCCACATGCAGTAGATATTATCAAAAATAAACATGAAAAAGATTACTATAAAGTATGTTTTCTTTACTTTTCTGTAAATGATTTATAGTTATACTGTAAAAGTGCTGTTAACATGTGTGACAACAGTACTTGGGATTTTTCCTTTTGTCAACAAATTCTTGATATTTCTGTAAGGACACTGAACTAGGTAGGATGTCTGGGAAAATAGAAATTGCCACTACAGCAGGTCAGCATCCTGATGCTTCATCTGGCACAAGAGGAGCCAGTTCCAGAAGGTGAGACTCTTTGTCATCACACATGGAATGTGTTTTGCATACTGCAAAGGTTCAGACAGAGTGAGACTTCCAAGATGAGCAGGGGAGGCTTCCAAGAGACCAGTAGTCACTGGGCAGAGGTGGCAGCAATAGAGAAAGTCCCTGGAATGGCTGAAAGTGAGCCATGTGGAAAGGACCCTCAGGCAAAAGAGAGAGTTATCTACACATCATTGTTATTTCTGTTTGTCTGACTCTATCGCTAGGGGTTTTATTACTTGGGAAAGCAGTTAATTACCATGGCCCAGACGTGAACAAAACCCAGCTCTTCAGCCTTCAAGAGCTTTTCAATCTCTCAGAAGCATTCAATAATAAAAAGTCTTACAAAGCATCGCCGGCTAACTGATCACTGGCCACAACTTGCCAGTCATGGCTTGTTGACATCAACTTGTGAGGCAAATAAAGCACTCTGAGGTAGTCATCCTTCTGCCTGCTTCTGGAAAACGTCTGTACATGCACTAGTGTCTTGGTGAATATATAAAGATATGAAGCACGTGTTCCTCCCCCCAACACCTAAAATAACTTTACACATGTTAATTAATTACTGCTTGTGGATGCCTTAGATCTTTGTAATAGCAGTTTAGTACAAAATGTAGCAGAGGATAAAGGAAAGACAAGGACATATAAGGCAGTGCCTTAAAGTTGTTAGCTTTAATTATCCCTAAAATTTGTTATATGGCAGTATACAAGCAAGAGTTCCTTAATAAAAAGCTAAACAATAAGTATACAAAAAAGAATTTTCCATCAAGCAGCTAGGTAAACAGCCATGTCCACAAAAAAGAACTTAGAATGAGGTGTCAAAAATCTCACTGTCCATGGAGCTTTTGGGCCTCTGGAAATCCTAACCATAAACATTAATGGAATTTTGGGCTTGAGGCTGAGGCATCCAGAAACATGGGACGCCAGGGTTAGAAAGGTCTGGAGAGAGCAGTATTGGCAGAGTGGATTGCTCAACTCAGCATCTCTTACCAGTCATGGAGCACAAGCCTTACAAAATGGGTCACCCATGGAGCTGGGAAGCTCAGGCACAGCTGCCATTAGGGTTAGGGTTCAGAGAGCCACAAATCCCACAGCTCCAAGAGCCCTAGGGCTGGGAAGGGCATGCCAAGAGGTGCACAGCTGGGCTCTAGCATTGTTCACCCCTTTGTAGCCAGGGACATCCATGATGCTGAGGACCTCAGCCTCAGCCCTGAGCCATCATTAGGGTGGGAGATCACAAAGCTACACAGGTTGCAGCTCCAAGAACATTGGGGCTGGAAAAGGCATGGCATAGGCAGCATGCCACTGCACCAACGTCATTGCCTCCACACTTTCCCAAACAAGGCAACCGATGCTGCTGGAGACCTCATCCTCAGCTCCCAGCTGCCATTAGGGTTAGGCTTCAGGAAGCCATAAACACTATAGCTCCAGGGACACTGGGGCTGGAAAAGGCATGCCAAGAAGGGCACAGCACTGCACCTATGGCACTCATCCTAACCATTTTTTCAATTTGGCACACCTGTGGTGCTGAGTGCACGGTCTCCAGCTGCCATCAGTGTCAGCATTAGGTTTCAGAGGTCCACAAAGACTAGAGCTCCAGGAACACTAGGGATGCAAACAACAGGCCGTAGGGAGCACTAACACTGCTGTTGCAATGTTGCACTTCTGGATGCAGTGAGAAAGAATCAGGAGAAACAGATCATCAGTCTAGGGCTGGGGCTGACCCTGCCACAGGCCAGGGAGAGGAATGTCTGCTCTTCCTTCAGCTCAGGCTAAGCAAAAACACAAACATGCATTTATTCATAATATTCAAAGCAGACAACACAGCCACAAATGTTTATGAAAGATGTAGGCAGAAAAAATAAAAGCAAAAATATGCTTGATCTGCTTATACTTAGGTAACATGAGAAGGTTCCCTCATTCCATTATTCAGTGAATTTGCTGTTTACCTCCTGATGAGATGACAGTTTCTGCCTTCACCCATGCTTCCTTTTTGAACTGATAGTGCAGCTTTTGTAGCCAATGGGTCTTTTCAAACCTCCAAAATTATAAAGACTGGCTTCTTCTTTCACTTCTAAATGCTTTTTTCTGTCTGAACTAGGAGACAGGCTGTTCACCTTCATGAACAGAATAAGCCAAAGAATTATAGAATGGTTTGTGTTGGAAGGGACCTAGAAGATCATCTAGTTTCAAACACCCTGGGCAGGAAGCCTTCCACTGGACCAGGTTGCTCAGGGCCCCATCCAACCCGACCCTGGACACTGTCGGGGATGCAGAATCAACCACTTCTCTGGGCAAACTGCTCCCAAGCCTCGCCATTCTCAGAGTAAATAATTTCTTTTTAGCATCTAATCTAAACCTACCCACTTTAAAGTATTGCCCCTCATTCTGTCACTACACGACCTTGTCAAATATCCCTCCTTGTCTTACCCCAGAAGGCTGCTATAAAGCTGCTTCCCAACTGCAGCAGTGTTATGGCAACCACCATCTACTATGCTGCTTTATTAGTAATTTCTTGGATCAGCTGTATTCCATTAGTAACTATTAATACAATTATTAATAATAAAATACTAATTGAATAGCCATTGCTGATATTAAAAAAATATATTTATCTATGATTAATTTTCTAAGGAGTGCTCCATTAGAAGCCACCTGCTGCTCATAACTGGCGAGCACAGGACCGTGACTAAATGAGGTCTAAATCCTGTGTCCTCTCTCTTCAGCAGCTTTGTGCAGGGACTCAGTGAGGAATGCACCTTTTATTGAAGCCTGCGTTCTCCATCATTTTGTTCTCAGAAACCTGTGCATTTGTAGCACACTAGCTGCAGGTAATTCATTACTAATATTTGTCTAGAGGAGTGTTGTTATATTTCTAGAGTCCCATACCTCCTTGGTGTTTTCTCATGGCTGCAGATCTTCACAGCACAGACTCCTTCAAGGCTCTCCCTGACTGGCCAACCCAGCCCCTTTTATCCCAGTTATCTTCACTAGCCACAGCTGCAGCCCAATGAAGGACATCGCAGCTGCAGCCCATCAAGAGCAACCAGGACCTACTGGGCCAAGGCCTATATACAGATATTCAAGTACAATACAGATATTTTACTAGGAATCAAAGGCCACCTCTACTATAGAGGAGACAGCAATCAATCACTGAGGCAGCAAAAACACATTTTGGGTGGCTGCTCCTGAACCTTTGCAGAGAAAGATGTGGCACGTACTCATGGATCTGCATGTGGATCTGCAAAAGGAAGATGACAATGAGAAAATAATCTCTGTATTCTTTGCTTTGTAGGTCCTCATTGATCTAGAAGAAGCAAAAATCAGTTTCATTGGTTGTCTGTTTGCTTTTACACAGAAAGATTAAACTACTTTAATTATTATGCTTCCCTCTGTAACAAAGGCATATTTTGTTGCACTCATTTAATTACGAGACTGAGGTTGGTGCTCTGATGTGTTGCACACCAGGAGATTACAGGACATGGATTGGGGGTCCTTTTCTGTTAAAGAGCATTACTGAAGGACAGCAATCATTTGTTCAAATTATGTTAAGGTCCAAAATAACTTTTGTCTGTGGGTTCAGATTAGGTTTGTTGGCCACCTTCTATCTCAAAGAAGGTAAAACAAAGGGGCACAAAGGTATATGCTTAAGTTATACATGCTTAAGTTATACAATTCTGAACAGGGTAAAATGCTCCCATGTCTGTGTTACGTACCTATTGGATCATGCTTCCAAAATGGAGTGTTTACTGAAAGCCAGAAGAAGAATTCTTGTCTACTTAATCCATCAGTTGATCAAAAGGGTAATCAAGAACAAAAGGAGGGAGAGAGAGGGAAAAGATGCACTAAGTAAATAAACAAACAAACAAGAATTCATTTAAACTAGAAGTCATCAAATTAGCATGAATAATGGCAAGCTGAAGTGATGGCAACCTAGTGGCAGGAAGGATTTCAAAGTGTCGGATATTGTCAGTCTATCATCCTGGAGATAAAAAAGCAGAGTGATTAATATTCAAGAATTTGCTTTTGAAGCTCTGGATCATTCACATCCCCTACACAGTTTTTTCCATATAAACCAAGTGAAGTCTCTGGAGAAGAATTGAATTACATAGCAGGCTATATAGATTAAGAAGTGGGAAAAGGAATGGTGAGGATAACAAGAGTTTCTTAAATGTTAAGTTATTGTAAATGAATGAAAGAGAGACATACTGCTTAAATTAGCAGAACAAACAAAGCAAAGAATGGATAGAAACCTCAAGCAGGAATGATTCAGCCCATAAACCTGAGGACTCAGCAGGAAAAATGGACAACAGAGAGAGAAACCAACTTAAATTTAGGAAAGAGGAGCCTTAACCTGGATTACAGGAAAAGAATCTGACTCAAAAATTTATTGGGCTAAAGACAGGCTGCCAAGAGAAATAGCTAAACATAAAATTATCAAAGAATTTAACAGTAAGCAAAGAGCATTGACAGGCTTGTAACATTTCTGTATGGGATGAATTCACCCTGATAAAACCCAGACTAGTCAGAGATGTGATTCTTTACAGTCAAATTTCTCTTAAAGTTGGAGTGGAATTTCTTTTACTCACTTCCAGTATATTAAAGCACATCAAACAATCTTTTTTATACTTAAATGTTGCGGTGTGTTTGTCCTCAGAATGTTTGTGCCTGGCCCAGGTTTACAAGGTTACTGCAGGTTTCAGCATTGTCGTCTGACATGTGCACATCATTAATGGCCAGGGCTGAAGCACTGCTTCTGTACACAGCAGTGGGCTTGGGCAAAGAGCTTCCAGGTCCAAGCGCCAACGTGAGCTTCTGCTGCCATATGGCATGGAGACAAACAGCAGGGTCAGCATCTCACAGTGTGTTGCCTGGTTTCCTTGCTCAGATTGATGAGCATTAGCCAAGGAGCTGTTCATATAGGCTTGCAAGGGAGTATCCCTTGTGAAGTCAGCCAGTGTGGATTTTTAATAAACATTAAAATAATCCAAATGTCTCAATATTCGGGGGTTCACTTTTCTGGATTTCCCCTCCATAAAACTTTCATTTTCTTTGTTAAAACTGAGTGGTAGCTTCTAAGGAAAGCTAGATAGAAAATCAATGTTTCTTTTGAGAAGAAAATGAAAATTATTAAACAAGGGAATGCTTTTTATCATAAAAATACTTACAGGACTCAAATATTTAAGAGGTCTTTCTGCATTCATGGTAAAAAAAAAAATTCATAACAGCACATTCTGTGCTGGAAAGACCAAAATTATACAACTCAACCTTGCACAGGAAGTCTAGTAGCAGTCATTTTCCCCTCTAATTTCAGTGCACCAAAATAGAAAAAAGGAAAGCATAAGGGTACTTCTCTCTTGCTGAAAAAGAGGGAGGACAATAGCAGTGCTTCACACTCAGGGATGAAGTAGAAATAGGAGAAAAATGAGGAAAAGATGAGGGTGTTGTTGCTTCCTCTCAGGGCTTTATTCAGTTATGTTGCAGAGTACTGAGATCAAGTGCTCCAGCTGCAAGTGGGAAAAGGCTCCTGAAGGTCCATTGCACTGCCTGCTGCTCAAAGCAGCACCAAGCCAGCTCTCCACTCATCCCTTCAGCCACCACAGCCCTGAAAGAAAGACCCTTGCAGAAAGGCAGCCAGGTTCAGCCACCAAGCTGCCCTTTTGGGCAGCAGCACTGCAGGCTCCCATCCACCTCTCTGTGGCACAAGGGCCAACAGCTAATTTAGGCTTCTATCAGCTACTGAGTTGCTGATTTTCACAAAATATCTATGTCCTTAACTATTTTTGAGAATTCTGCCTCTTCTCTCCAGATTGGTTGAAAGAACAGAAGTTGTGAAGGGAGGAGTGGGTGGGGATGGCAGCAGGACATGAGGAGACAAAAAGAGGTAAGAGTTAAACTAACAGTATTCTGGCACTCAAAGTAGTGATTTATTTTCCACAGATACAGGCAACTGGTGGTACATTGACAGCTCTGGAGCACAGAAGCCTCACTGGAGTGTAATTTAAGACACATAAAAGACAGCACACATGAGACTCAATGAAAGTCCTATGGGAGATTTTTTCTTCCACATTTAGATTTCAAGTAGGTAAGTACGAAATAGTTTAATTCTTGATTTCTAGCTATCCTGTTCAATTTTCTGACAAGGCTAAATCTCCATTACCTTCACACTCATTGGAAGGGTAAACATACAGCCCTGGTGTTCCAGGGAAACAGCTGCATGAGAGAACTTGCTGCCTTTTGTGGGCTCACATTGAAATAGCATGGCCATTTTACTGCAAATTCACATGGTCTTGTATCAGTTCACTTCCTCTTACCTTTTTCTTGTAACAGTTTTTGGAGAAGAACTTTTAATTTGCCAGGTCTTAACTCTTATGGTTATTTATTTGTGGTTTAGCTTTCTCAATCTATTATTTATATATATCTAATATATCTATATATATATATATATACACACACACACACATCAGTCTCCATCTCACTCAAGCTCCAATGACCAACTGAATTCCTCTCTCAGGATATATCAGTGGCCAGTGGCCTCAGGGCAGAACAAGCCACTTTTTGCCAGTCTGTGTTTCCACACAGACACACAGCCTGGTCACTAAACATTTCCAAAGGCCTCAGAGAATTTCCACCTATAGCAATTATGATACCTTCAACCTTGAGTTCATGGAGGAACCTACAAGTCTTCCTTCCAAGTATAGCTTCTACAAGGAGCACAGGCTGACACTTGAATGGCAATCAGTGCATATTTGACACAGATTAGGCTACTGAGCACATTAATAGACTCAGTCAGTGAGTTAGCTGCTTAACAGAGCCTCTTGGGTTGAATGGGAAAGACTGCAAGGAGTGAAGACCAGATTCTCCTGACAGAGGGAAAGGGAAGAATATGATACTTTCTCATTTGCTACAGACAAAATAGAAGAAACTACAGTAATTAATTGCTAATGGTGTTTTCTTAGCGGCAATAAAAATATCACCCACAGTTCTCAAAAATTGAATGCAGAAAATCACCAAAGTTTTCTGTTACACACAGGTGAGGGTACGATTGTGTTTTTGCCACCGATGCATAAAAAATTGTGGAATTTGGGGAAAAAGAAAAAAAAAATCAGAGTTTTCTCGTCCTTCAGTCAATGGCAGGGATCACCACTGCAGGAATGTGATGGGACATCTCTGGTGCCAGTTCAACCCATCATTTCAGTAAAGCGCTGTGTCACAGCAGTGGGATTGTGGTCCACAGCACACTTTGTTGCGGCTCTCTCTTCCTGTGTCATGGCTCTCAGTGCAGCGGGCACAGCTTGTCAGGCCACTGTGCTTGGCTTCCAGCTCTGGGGCTGCAAGGTCTGCAGGCACAGAGTGCCTGTGGGGCTCTGCAGCCCTCAGCATTTAGGTGTGCATTAAGGAAAGACTTTGAAAGAATCTTTAGGAAAAGGGATCTAGGCCAAAATGTCTTCCTCAGTTGCACTTTAATTTAGTATTGCCTGGTCAAAAATGAGATATTTTATATTCTTATGGAAAAACTAGAAATGATGAATTCATTACTTAATCAGGCTAATGTAGTAAATTAAGAGGTAATTCTGAAGAAGTAATGTAACTCTCCAGTGGCATGTTAATTATGACTTTCATCTATTAAGAAAGGAGGATTATGAATGTGGGCAAGAATAAAAAGAGATATATTTTCAGGGTCAGTGAATTTATCTTTTCAGGCATCTAACAGAAAAGAATAAATTGATTTCCCTCAATGTAGGTAATTTGAGAAGTCTTGGACCAGATATGCCAGTTTTTTACTATTTGGTAAAATTAAACTTGCTATATTTCAAACTTCCTTACCTGCTCAAACAAATATATGCAAATTCATGACTTTGATCAAAAATATGCAACCTCTGATATGAGACATCCGTCCCAGTGCTAGAAGTTCAATTTTGTCATTGTAATGTCATTTATTCATTCCTTACCTTGGATTTTGTTTCTCCTACCTAGAGCTGACATAAAAGGGTTACAATCTGGGGAGTATCCTGAAACATTTTGGTATATATACACAGTAATTGCACGTAAAATAGCAATACCAAACTCCATGTTACATGAAGGGAAATAAAGAATGAATTACTGATTTCCATTCAGATGATTTCTCTGCCTGGAGTGCAATCTGTCTGCAGTACAGTAGGGGCAGCTGGACACAATTGAGAGCCTATCTTCCTTATCTACCTATTGCCCAAAGGAGAACCATGATAAGACTTGGATAGTTCTTTGATGTAATGCTACTAATCTCCTTCCCCCCTTACGCTGATTTCCAAAGTCCAATTTCCCTGAACATAACTAAAACAAGTAACAGGAGGAAAATTGGAATTTTGAACATGTTTCCTGTTTAGAAAAATGAAAGCACAAGCCCAACCCCAAATCCAACTGCTTTCCAGGGAAGTACTGGTTATGACTGTGTACTGCTGATTTGCAAGCTGCCCACAGGGTTTCCATTTGCTTCCCGATGTCTGCTGCCCCATTTGCTGCCTGGCAGCTGCTCACAGCCAGTACACAGGCAACAAACCAGCACCAATAGCTGCACTCTTCAGTCCCTTTGCAGAAACATGTCTTTTAAGATTATCTTGGGTTCAAGTATCTTTCAAAAAGGGGATTTCACTGGCCCTCATTCAGCAAATGGTAAATGGTACTTCAGGCATCAGCAGAAGCTGCTGCTGACTGTGTGGGGCAGAGGAGCCTCCTGACTGCTGCTGTTTTCTGGCAGGGACCAGCAGTGCAAATGCTGGCACACAGCAGGCCAGAGTTTAGATTTCTACCTACACCATAAGTGGAAAACATGGCCCAGCCAGGGCAGCTTTGGGGCAGAGCAAGAAGCTACAACCAGGGCAGCTTAGGCTTAGGGTTTTCAGCTACTGCCTTTTCCCACATTGAAGGATAAATGGCAACAAATCATAAAGCTGAATGTCATCTACCACCTGGGGACAAGTGACTGCAAGATAGTCTGTGCATGTCTTCCATTACTGTCCTGTAGAAAGCACTGCAAAAGCCTAAAGCATGGATGCAATTTGAAGGCAACACACAATGCCTCCTCTCCACCCTTTCCACTGAGTGCATGCAACATTTAAATATACTGTGCTCCAACTTTCCCCAAGTCTTTCTTCTTTTGTAACTGTAGTATTTTTTCACAGCACCCCACTCTTTCAGTTTACTCCAAACAAAAAAATTCTTTGAAAGTCCAAATATAAAGAACAACTGTGTAGAACTTAATCCCTAAAGACACAACACACACTTTTCAGCCCTTACCCCTTACTGTCATTTACTATTTAAGCCACCACTGCTGTTGAAAGCAGTTCCATCTTCCCACTGCAGTAGTCAGTTTCTTTATACCCCGTTTCCTTGCATGCTGGTGCATGGGAACAATGAACAGAACAGAATTAATGCAGGGCAAAGCTTTTTTATTCCCCTGGAGCAGTTTCCCTGCTCTGTTTTACACACAGATGTACAATATTTGCATCACACAAGAGAAGTGAAGTGTAGGAAAGGAGAAAGAAACAAGTGGCCTGGACAGGCTGGAGGTGTGTGGACAGGAGCAAGGGAGGAAAGGGTTGACAGTGAAGGTTCATGAAGGATTATTATGTTCACAAATGCTTAGCCTTCATTTTGGCATGCCAAAATCTTGTGCTGCCAGTAAAATGGAGGACAAACTCTTTGGGATGACAAAATCCAAAAGGGAAAGTACCACATGCCTATAACCCAGTTGTGAAATAATAATCCCTGTGGGGGGAAAAAAATATAATCAATATTCTAGACAGACAGACAGACATCTAACAGACTCTTTAGTTCTGCAGCTATGTCCTGCATCAAGAATCATTCCATGAACCAGTGGTTAAATTGCAACAATTAGCTTGTAAATGAAAGTAGGGTTAAATACATGCTTTTATCAACAGATAAAATAGCACTTTTCCTGCTTTTCATCAAAAATAATCAGAGAGCCCTGGTGGGATCTTGTAATTTTTATTACTCATAATTTTTAAACATTATCAGCACACTTGCTGATAATGAAAGAAATACAAAATTAAAATTAAGTCAATTATGAGAACAAATGAAAGAGTGCTATGCAATGCATTATTCTCTAGTCCTTTATTTCTTAATTCACCAGCTAATTCCTAAAATCCAGCCATTTACAATCAAACTTACAATCATTAGAGGGATTTAGCAGGCTTCCACTGTCAAATACCATTCACATTTCTCATGAGAGTTGGTATGTGTCGTGTTGAAGGGCACAGATACAAAGCCTGTCCATCCACAGCTGGGCAGTATTGGATTTCCATACCTCTATCCAAACTGATCTCCTGTGCTGCGATATTAACACATGAAGTGAGAATTTTCTGAATAGTTACATCCTTTTTTTATTATCATGTTCTTCAAGACTCACTGGGGTACAGAGGTTTATGTGGGAAAGCTAGGATGTGGCTGCATGACTAATTTTTAAAGGTTGTGCACAGCTTCTCAGGAATGCAGCTGGATCTAACTCCGTGGTGGCTTGCTTGTGATGACTGAATTGAAATATATTGCAATGCTTCTCTGCTCAAGAAATATGAACTCATTAGAAGCTGAGGGTAGAGCTGAAGTATTAAGTGATTTTTCCTTTTCTATTCTTTTATTACCTAATTAAAGCAAATATTTTATGTAAGAGTAAGCAGCAACTTAAAAACCTATCCCATAAATAAAGGTGATAACATCAGATGAAATTTCTATTCACCCACATTTTGAAAAATTTGTCTTTCCTCCTTATTTTTGCAGGAATATGTAGCATATAGAACTTATTTAATTAGTACCTTGAAAATTGAAGATTCCTTTATACCAATCAAATACATAGCATTGTCTGAGTTTTAAAAAAATCTTAAATTTTTTCTAAATTTAAATAACTTAGAAACTTGTTTGAGGGCCACCACTTCCTTAGATGGCTTTTCAGCAGGCATGAGAAAAGTGCTATTTAATTTCACACTACAGTAATCATTTAACAATTTCTGTTCAGGTAGAATATAAAATCTTATTGTTAATTCCTCAATAAAATTTAAAAAAAAAAAGGTTATATTGGCTATATATTTAACCTTGGACCAATGTGAGCAATTTTTTCCTCCTCAGACAAGACACTAAAGATCAGCACAAATGGCAAGTGATAAACTGGCTTGTGGAAAATACTCAAGAATTACCCTCCTCCCTTTTTTTTCACATCAACTCTCTGGAAATGCCTCTTCAGAACTGCTTGTTTTAGTATCAGTCAATCAATTTGATACCTCCCACCCCTTAATTGGCAATGGCAAAACTTGCCAAGATCTAGCATTACCTTAAATTCATCTCTCTATTACCATGAAGCAATGTCACAAAGATTACACCTTGTTAAGATTAACAATAAACATCAGATTATCAGAAGTTCATTTCTCAAGGGCTTATTTGCATTTTCCTACATGCTTGAATTTGCTGAAGAAAAAAAAATTCTATCACTCTCTTTTGTGAGATACAGCACTAGGAATTCCCTTGGACATTGTATTTACACTTTACAAATAATCCTCTCCTTCAATTTACCAATACCTCTCTTTCCAATTCTCAAACCCTCATCATATGATGGAACTCAGCTTCCATATGATGGAACTCAGCTTCAATAGCTGTGGGCATTCTGTTTGAAAAGAAAACAAATTTATGGATGCTTATGTAAGACCTCGCTGGTCTTACTGGCAGGTTTGAAGCATTCCAGGCATCTAATGGAGATGCACAGGTTAAACAAAGCAATTAACTCTGAAGGGCAATGGTGGTGTTAGTAGAATAGTAATAGCAGCAACAGTTGTGGTAGTAATGTCAGTTCTTCCTGAGAGAACTCTAGATAAGTAAGCTAAGCTTCTTTCATCACTGTTTTCTTTTCAAGACACCTAAAATTCTATGTGTATGAATCACTAGCATTCATCACTAGCATTCAAATCTGTTAGACACACAGAAATAAAGCTGTCTTCTGGCTTTTTGTGTCCAGAGTCTTCCTACATCAGGAAAACACATATGAGGACGTATCAGAAACACCTCAAGAAGAAAGTTTTTCATTAACAGATCAAGTAGCACCTAACAATCATTTGGAGTTTCTCAGTTCCAATGGTTCTATTGGAAAATCTCTCAAAAATCTGACTGATAAGTTGGTTGGAAACCATCTTCCAAATGTCAGTCTACCCTTGTCATGGCTAATCACTACTGATGCGCTTTTTCTGGCTCTATCATTTGGTGCAAACAGTTATTTTTCCAACCTGATATTTATGCATGGCTTGACAAATGTGCAGCACTGTAGATGGGTGCCAAAAAAACAGGTGCCAAGCTCCATCCAGTGTCCCCTTCCCACTACTCAGGTAGGGAGAATACTTCTGGACATGACTGGCCACTGTGGCTTATCACCCAAGCTGATCACTAAGAGAAAAATTAGGAAGACATCTCCATTACAGGTGGATCAATCCATGAATTCTTTATTTTACGGAGACTTTTGTCCCTTTCTCTGGCCCCTGTGGCAAAAAATTTCAGGCAACATGAAACCTCAGTATAGCAACTCAATTCTTACTGAAACTGTTTGGCATGGGCTATCCAAGTATATACGCACACAAATACAAAATGCATAGACATCACTTTTTAAAAGCTGTCGTTTCCTAAAAGGTCCCAGTGAGGTAGAATTGCTATTAAAAACAATTAATTTGCAGCCATTTTTTAAACACCTAATTTCCCCACTAGCCTGTATGCAACACTACTTCAAACAGCTACAGACGGTCTCATTTAGTGAATATATGAGGAAAAGGTTTGCATTATGTTTACTAAAAGGACTAGGATTTCAATTCCATCTGCTGCTGGGTGTGTTTGATTTGTGTATTAATTATGCCTGTTTGTAGCTGTAAATTTGCTCCAGATTAGTAGGTGATTGGTTCCACGCATGGATTCACTGCACTGCATGGCTCCCTTGCACTTTTATAGTTTTCAAATGGTCCCATACTTATACTTTTTAAACTGCTTTTGATACCTATCTTATTCAGTGTGAGCTTTCAACTCTGTACTATTCAGACAAGTTTTTTCCCCTTAAGAGAAAACATGTCCTTTTGATTCTTCTCTTCCCAGACCCCTTTAACTGGTGTATTGTCAGCTTTGTCCATGGTGCTACTATAAAACAAAAGAAAAAACTGCTTTGTTTCCCAGTCTTACAGGGAAATTCAACACATTCATATTTAGCATTTTCTACTTGGAATGACTTAAATTAATGGGTTCAGGAATTACATGAGCACTCAGCAGGGCGTATACATACCCATTACTGTGCAAACTTTAAATGATTGTCACGTCAAAATAAAACTCTTCCACATGTGGAACATTTTTGCTCTTGATCACTGAGTTTTCCTTCTGGTTTTCAAAATGCCCAAAAGTTCTGAGCTGTCACCTTTGTAGTTAAGACCTGTGAGACATGCTTGAGAATGTGACACATCTGAAATGAGCTGCATAAAAACCGCCTTTGTGTCCACAAATGTTTGTGTACACTTAGAAAATAAATGTTGAAGAGGTCAAGCTGATTTCCCTCATATTTTAGGAAAAGAACCGCTCTGAGCTGAAAAATTGTATGCCAAGTTTCTGCCTGAAGCAAATTTTTACAATAAAATTAAAAACCTTTGAGACTAAGAGTTTATAATGGAAATACCAACACAGACTTAACCATGGCAGCACTAGCAGGCACTGCAATAATATTAGGAGAGCTCTCCCTGCCCACAATCTAAACTAAATAAAAAAGATGCCATTTTCCAACATATACCCCAGGCTAGCAAATAACAATGATTTAATGTACTTGCCCTGTGGTAATATAGTACCACTGCAAACCTCTGAGCCAATTTTTCTTTTCTTTTCTTTATTTTTTCTTTTCAAACATATATGCCCCATAGGGAAAGGATTGCAATTTAGCTCTTATTTGTGGATATATCGCTTTCATTTCAACAATTCTTGAAAGCCTTCCTGCTGTCACATGCTACTGTGTGCAAGCACCCAACTGAATAAAGACCCACCAGGCTTTTTCAGGAGTTTATTCACAGGTTTGGCTTTGCTTATTGTAGTATGCACCACATTTAATTAGATGAGGGCTACTGTAAAGCAATAACATTGTCAATGACTGGAATCTCACTTTCCCCTCTAACAGTCTGAAGCAAATTAATGTATTGGTTGTTCATTAACAAGTAAACAGTTTCTGCTACAATGTCAAGGAAAAAAGAAAGTGTTCATTAATATGAACAATCTTCATCTACAAAGATGATTTACACAATGCATGTAATGAAATAGCTTTCCCCTAACTAGTACACTACCAAACTGAAAAGCTGATTCTTAGGACTTTCTTGAAATTACAATATTGTTTGTTTACCAATAAGAAAGACAGTCTCAGTCACCTATGCCACCATTGTAAGCTCTATAATAAGTACTTAAAAAAAGAGAAATTTCTGGAATCACTTGTGGAATTAATAAAATTGGTAACTACAGACTTACACTGCATCAATGATACATATTATTCCTGTGATAACTTGAGCTAAAAATAAGATTAATTTGGTTATAGAAATTCCTTAAACAACAACACTTAAATTATTTCAAACTTGAATTTTTTCAAGAATTTTCTGAAAAAATCAGCAAACACTGGCTAAAAAAGCAAAGCAGTTTGGATACACCAATGTAATCAGCATGCCTAGTGCTTTTCTGTTAACCCTCTGAGTAGAACCATCGTATTCTGGATTTTTTGTACATTAATGCTGTGAAAATTATAACTCACCGAAATACTAATTTATATGTCATGACTTAATAAATCATATTCTAAATATGTTTGGGCTAGGCACCTCATCTCATGAGTGATTAATCCATCCTAGAATTTTAATTATCTGTTAGAGAAACCAGCCTCTAGCACCTGTATGGGAAGATTAGATTACTGCCCTATATTAGATGCTCAACTCTTAGACAGATACATCTAGATGAGACAATTCCCAGCTCACTACCTTTTAGCAAATCCTGTGCTAGCCCGTAGTACATTTTCATTTTCACATCAAAGTTTGCTCACTGCATGTAAGCTCACTAGAATATCCCACTTAGGTTAGAGTCCACGTTATCCCTGCTTATATTTAATTGAGAGGACTTAAGCTGGAAGTGACCCTGTTCTACTTTCCTGCTAATTCTAAGATCAGGCTGTCAGGCCTCTCCAGAGAGCAAACATCAGATGACCTGAGTCACCCTTCGGAAGTGCTCGTCTCCATCTCCTCGGTGATAGATGGTGCCTACCCCAACTGCCATCCATCTCTGCTAACTAAAACAATTGTTGTCACATTTAGCAGCAATGCCAGCCAATTATTCAAAAGGGAAGCGAGGAAAGAAGTCAGAAGGACTGGTCTGTATTACAGTAAAATAACCACGGTATGCTCTCCCAGATTTTCACATTAGAAATAGTCTATTATGCTTGATTTCTTTTTTTCATTGGTGTTTGAAATATTTATAGGGCCACATATTCTGTCTTCACTTACCCCCAAGAATTCAGAAATTAGACTAAAAAATACGGCAGTCACTGCCAAACAAGCCTAAACCATTATAACTTCCATGAAACCATAAATATATATACATATATATGGATATATTAAAATATATATCTATGGGTATATGGATAGATTTAAAAACATCATTGCAAACACTTTTAAAACAGTTCAAATATTCAGATATTTTTCCTTGAAACCTAATATAGGATATCAGCAATTTGAAACCCAGTCTCTCACAAACCTAAAAATAACTTAAAGAAATATTTTTATAGTTATGTTCATAAAACACGAACCAACAATCAGAAACATAAGATGTTGGGGATGAGTAGGATTTTCAGGATCTAAGATTATTTTTACACACATTTTAAGTAATACAAGATGGTCTAAGATGAAGGAGCCAAACATCTTATTTTAATGATAACCCTGTATTCCAAAGCAAAGAAAATGTGATTGGAAAATCCCAGATGGGTTTTTGAATAATATTTCCCATGCATAAGGTGAAACATATTATTTTTCTTCTGACTTCCCTCTCTAATTAAGAAGAATGAACATTGGCCTTTGGTTTAAGACTGCCAAATTTTCACAATAGTCAAGGAGCATGTGGTATTAATGGACACTTTTTTATTACCACATGTATGTCTTACGTTTACATGGTATCTTTTCTAAAGGAAAGACTGTGATAAAATGTGGGAAGGTCAGTGCTGGTCAAACTTGTGCCAGATTCTGACCTACTGTAAATTAGGGTAGGTAAGTGGCAAGGAAGGCTTTATCTTGACTGAGATTTTGATCCTATGGGAAAAAAAATTCCTTGTCCCATCCAAAAGTTATGAATGTACAACCATTAAGATGACATGGTTGCTCCCTATCTACTGAGCAACTTCTCTCCACAATGAGTTGAGAGTTGGATGGTTATGGTGAAGGATCTGACACACAGACACAACCCTTTCCCAAAACCTAAAATCTGAGAAGTTTTGTAGTTCCTTTGTCCCCTCACCTCCTGTCCCAATGGAGTTCTCTTATTTGCTTCACTTGCTTTAAAATGTTGTTACTCAGGTTCCAGACAGAGCAACTCAGGCCTTACACAGGCCTTCTGTCCACAGACATGCATTCAGAAATCAGTCTCCTTATGGTTTAGATGACTTTCTAGTAAACTCATAATCTGAAGTTGGTGTCTGATGTAAACTTCTACCAGCAGTTCCTTCTACAGTTGATGGAGTGAGACCAACAGGCTAATCAAAACATGAGTCCCATCTAAAATGTGTGCCCATGTCAGGTGAGATGAATCAAACCTAGAATTCTTATCTCTCTGTATTACCCAGGAAGTCTGGAGAATTAGTTTCTACTAAATACCTCACTTCTAGACCATCAATATCAGGTAGATTAAAAAAAAAAAAAAAAAGAAATATTTATACCACTTGTGTGAAGATCCACAAGATTAAATTCCTGTGTTTAAAGTCTTCAGAGCTTTCAATATATAATTTTTCACATCTGAGGCAATGAAAGATGCACTCCGTAGGATGGAGAAACAGAATTCCAATGTTTCTTGAACTACAGTTCAACTGATACTTCCACCTAGAAGTGCAAAGAGCTTTACACTAGCCCCCACCAGCTGCAGGTCTACATTGGCTGCCACCACTGCTCATACAGACAGTTCCGTGAACAAACACCACTCAGAACGGGAGTGATACTGTGGGCAACTTGCCCTGCTCCTGAAAAATTTATTTATACTTCCCAGAAAGCTGAGAATACCTGCATGTCATTTTGGGTGGTATATTGATACTTCTGGCTGTGTAACAGGAAAGAAAAAGGAAGGAAGGAAGAAAGAATAAAGGTAAGATAAAGGGCAAGGTTGAGGAGGAGAGAGAAAGAGAGGAAACCACATGAATTTTAAAAAACACTGTGAGAAAACTTTAACTTTAGAGGAGAAAACTTCAATTTTATATGAGCAATAAGAGAAACTATAAATTTCACAATGTTTTTTATTTTAGAACATGATTTTGAAAAGTTCTTTCATTCAAGTGAAATTCTGAGCCATCTTTTTTCCTTTTTTTCAAATGATCACATCTGAAGCAAAAGTCTACACACTGTAATATTTCTGTGGAGGCCAACTTTATGATAATGGTCAAATAAAAAGCTATAATGTTGTCTAGAGGTTTTAAGAAACCAGTAATATATATATATACTCTGTGTAAATGCCCATTTTATTAAATATTACAAATAAAACTGGTGAATCATTTTTAGTTTCTCCATTCTAAAGACAAAACTTCTGCTAATTCTGTTTAGGCTTTACATATATATTAAATTACTTGTATTTTCCCCAATTTAGAAGTACTCTAGCTATTTAAAAGGCAAAGCTTATCAGTGTTAATATTTTTAAATGGCTCTGCCAGAATAACCAGGTCATGCTCAGAGGATGCCTCTGCATTCCTGAATGTGATGCAAAGGAACCAGGAACTTCTCAACTAAATCATTACGCACTATTACATGGCAGAACATGTCCTCAAGCAATTTCCCAAAACTCGACATTATCATTAGCAGCAAACTATATGGAAGCAATCTTTTGTGGCCATCATCATGTCATCTCTTTAAACCATGAGAATGACCTAAACTGAATTTCCCATTTAGCCCTGCATCGTATCCTCCAATAACAGTCACTCCGTGTGGAAATACAATGCAGATTTGGAATGAGCTGCTGCAGAAGATACCATTTGTTTAATTTTATTTTCATTTTTAAGCCTATATTTATAATTCCTAAGCAATAATACAATTTATATATTTTTGGCCAGAAACAGGCAAGGAACTCCAGGATACTATAAAAGATATGTGCGTATAAAAGCAAAAAAGCCAGAATAAAACCCTAATACGGGTTGTCAAGATTTAAGGTGATCATTTACTCAGAGGGTTAACATGTGCTAAAATTACATACTGCAGTTCCTAGCTCCACTGATGAAAACATTCACTGCTTCTATCCTTAAATAAAAAAGCAAAATAGCCTTAACCCTTTGAGGATCTTATTAGCAGCAAGTTGCAATCTAAACAGAGAACAAGTATTTCAATCAATTAGGAAATTATTCTTACAAAGATTCTGTGAGCACCCTTTTGTGTTCCACCATCCCAGCTTTTATTGCTGGGTAGATCAGCTGTATTCACTCCACACAGGCCTGAAGTAGTTTCAGGGTCTCAAAGGGTTAAAGCCAAGGCTTTTGAGAAAAAGTGTTTTATTAAAAGGGTGAGTTAGGTGAGCGAACAGTCTCAGAGGAGCTTGGTGAATAGTCTTCCGATTCGGAGTTGAGTTCGGGTGGAGCTTGCTGAGCCTTATAACGTCCCCTCACATCCTGGTTGCGTCTTCGTCGGAAAACCTGCCTCTCCTTATCAAGAGCGGTGGTCTGGCAGGGGCATAAAATAAGAATAAATGAAATTAGGCTGTGTGTGAAACGCAAAGATAATGAAAACCATGAGGTTTTATGTGGCCTGCAAATACCAGGGATAATAAATGTTCAGACCAAATTAAGCCTGCTCTGTCTCAGTCAGGTCTGAAAGGTTGAGCCCACAACACAGCTAAACACTTTAAAAAGTGCATTTCCCAAACCTTAAGGGGTAGCGTGACATCATCAAGCAGATACAATGCCATATATATGGATGCCATATGTTCTACTTCTGGATGTTATTAATTTCATCCTTTAACAGGATCAAATTTCAAGCCAAATACCAAGTGACCTTCCCCCCATCCTTCTCAAAGTATAAATCTGTTTCTACAGGCAAGGCAGAGATGTACACTTGTCTTTGATTTGACCTAATGAAGGCTGATACACACTCACCCGTGTTCAAGTCAGTGCAATCAGCTAACAAAGATGGATTGTGATGAAGTTGTCAGACAAGAGAGAAAAACAACCACCGAAGGGAGCTAGCCCAGCTCCTTGACACATCATGCCGCTCAATGGATGTTCTTAGGGAGAACGCTGAAGAGCTCTGACGGAAAGACCTGTTCAGCCTGACCACATTGTCTCTTCCTGTTAACCAAGGTCTACTGAACTCAATACTCTGCTAATTTTATCCATGTTTAGCTAAGTTATCCAGGAATGGTAAAGAGCAATATTTACTTGATGGCCATTAATTTTGGATCATTCTGCCATATTGAGAAAGCAATTCTTAATAAGATGGCTGTAACTTCCAGCCACATTCTTTCTTCTGCTTTTCTGGCACATTTACGAGGTGAAAATTCAACCCAAGTAAGGGTAGCCCTAGTCTGACTATCAGCTTCAAGCACAGTACTGGATTTTGCTCTCTTCTTGATTATGAAATCTTAGACTGCAGTCCCTGAAATCACTGTAAATTTATAAATTCAACAGGATGGCCTTGATTCAGCAAGAGCACTTTGACACATGGTTAGCTGCTTCTGAAGCAGGGCTGCCCCCTTAAATCCCAACCCATGACTGTTTTGGAAAAAGCAAAATGGGAACCAGTAAAATGACTTACAAAATGAAACTAAGTATCTGATCATGGCACTGGAAAAAGATAACTTTGAGAACTAAATAGGTTTCACTCATAAGGCTTGAAAAATTTGTCCCTATAATGAAAAGGTCTATTTAAAGGAATGCAGCCAAAAGGTTATTCTGCTTCAAAGAATTTATTGTGTTCTCTTAAGATATGCATGACTGATTCCTCTAGAAAATTTACCAGTTACAGTGTGAGCCTCACAGGAGAGCACAGATGTATTTATAGCCAACATATTGTTGAGACTAAAATGAAAACTAAATCCATCATACTGGTGCAGAATAGCATTATAGCAATCCAGGCTTTCAAATAATGCAACCAGCATTCAATAATGATGTAACAGAGACAGAAAGATGGACAGGAGTACAGAACTATTATAGCAAATGGATTTAGTTAGGCTATATTGCTGAATGATTTTTTTGTGTGTCTAGAAACCATATAGCACTACTTTAAAAGGGTAAAGCGATCCATTTTGATAAGTTCATTCCTATATTTTAAATAATAATTGCTGCAAAATCCAACACTTTGCATCTGCCATTTTTTTGTTTATTGCTATCTTTTGGTTAAGAGCTCTAATTAGTATTTTCAATGCCTTCTATGTTTCTTAGCCTTGAACCAATTCAGTTTTTGATTATTTTTAATGTGAAACAGAAGAATACCTACATCTTTTACACACAGAGAATATACTGCTTACAGTATGTAATTTTGTGTGAAAATTGAAAAGAATGGCATATATTACTGCTCTATAAAATACAGATTTCCATTTAAAGGATATTTTTTTATGCTTACAGGAAATAAGCATTTATTTAAAGTTTAAACCACATCACATCATCCTGTGGTAACAGATACTCTCCCCTGAGAAATTTAAACATTTCTTGTTGAATACATAAAAATACTTGTATTAAATTGAGAATTTATTTTTAAAACCTACTATATGGGAATGGCAAATGTATATGCAAAACCTGAAGGTATTTAAATTTAGATAACTGACACATAAGGGAATGTATAAGAAAACTGGGGTTTTAGGATATTGCTTTTTATAAAAAACAAAGACAAGTAGGTACCAGAACATCTTTTCAGAGATGTCTGTAGAAATAAATCCCAAGATATTATATTTCTATGATTGTTGGAAAAGCTTTAGAGACTCTTCTTTAAATCTATTGTTTAAATATACATAAAAGCACTCCCTCAATAATAAAAGATATTAAGCAAAAACCCCATGACGGTCTCACACCTAAACTAGCACCTTATGCTGCTGTAGTTTGTAGGGCCAAATATTTCTGGCTTCCTAACCCTTCAGAAACTTCCTGAGATATTTTGTTACTTTCTTTACATTTTTATCCAGTTTTTGCCCTGGATTTGATCTAATCAGTCTTTGTAAAGACATATTTCTAGAGTATAGGGCATTATTGTGGTTATTCTCCTGGGCTGAGAGACATCCAGAGCCTTTCTCACCCGAAGAGTTTAATGAATAAAAAGTTACAAAGCCACAGAGAGTCAAAGAGGTCAGTATTTATCTAGTGAGAACAAAAATACACAGGTCATATTCTAATGTTTGGTGTTTACCATGTCAAAACTATGAAATGGGACACTTCTGGCCACAGAGTGCTCAGGCCCTGTAGCACTTGCAAGAAAAGGCTCATTTTGCCCAATGTTCCATTGTGTAATACACCGCTGATGATATTGTGTCTCTGCATTCTGCAAAAATGCTATTTTTCATTTAATGATGTTGCGGTTACTTTTTACCTTGAAAGAATTTCAAAATATGATAGATCCATCCTTTGAAAGGCAGAGAAGATGGTAAGATAGACACACGAGAGTATTGACTGCATGTGTTTTGTAAAGGTGATTTTCACCTATTGTACTTTCTTGTGCACATGGACATACTCCAAAAATCAGCTTTCTCATTATTATTGGTAACAAAGGCCTCTTATTGCCTTGGTTTAACAGATGTGCTCTTTCACCTGCTGCTCATCTGGGTGGTTCGCCAGTGCATGAACCAGTCCATTATGGATTTCCAGGGCATTTCTACTTCAAGGTACTCTTTCAATAAATAAATCTCAAGTGCACTTATGCTTCACAGGGCTGCAAATCCCAGATTTTTATTATCACATTTTGACATTTTATTTTTCCCGGCTCTAGGTTAGAGATTGAGAACTTTGAGCACTACATGAGAGTAATGGCATCAAAAATGTAAAGACGGCATTCTTATTTAAGATATGCAGCTGCCCTCCTGCAATCCATATGAGAAAATGTAGAGCTTCTCATCCAGCAGAAGATAAGTGGATTGCCTCTAATAATTTGGTGGTGATGGGTCTGAAGTACTTCATTAAGAACTAATGTATTTTGCATCAACATTTAGTAATCCTGACACCCAGTACCAAATGGTTACCAAGCCATTCTTGGAAATGCATCTAATTTGTAGTAACAGAGCATTATTTTGAAATCATTGTTTCTGTCATTGACATATTAAGGCGCAGTTAGCTTTTTCCAGGATTTTTCCTTAAAGAGTGTCTTCATCCTGATTTCTAATACTTGAAGTTACAGGACTCATGAGCCATGCAAATCTATTTTTTATCTTGGAAAACACTGCACTGTATATTTATGAACAGATTTTCAAAAACTACAACCACTTTGATATATGTGGTGGATTTGCAATGGGAAGAGCCTTATTTTAGCTGTGGGCTGATATTTTCTGTCAGATCAGTAATTACTGGATTAAAGTAACTAAATTTTATGGAAGTGAGAAGTGACTGTTATTCTTTTCAGTTGTCTTAATTTACTGCTGGCCACCAAATATAGATATATATTAGTTTCATTAATAAAAGAACATTAATGTGCATTTTGCCTCTTAGTCCATACATTATTCATACCAGCCAGGAGACTAAACTGGAGATGCAGCTGTTCACACATTAATCCAAGAAACCCTTCCCTTTGCTTGTTTTTATTCTGCAGGAGCATATTGCAATTTGTTAGCAGTTTTTGTGAAGCTTTGTTTAGCATGTGGAATTAGATGAATCTACGTATTGAAACACTGGTATTTTTTCTTCCAGTACATTCTTTTATATCCATGGATTTATACACATATTTAAATGCTCACACCTAGATAAGTTTATCTTATTTCCTTACACTTCTGGCCAGTTACCTTTATACGTTGACAGGTTTCCTTGCTGTAAAAATGACCATTAAACATTGCTTGTGGCACAAGCCAGGCAGCCCTTCAGTCTCATCTTTTTTAAAATTTCTTTTCCATGGGTTTCTCAGGTTATATATATATATATATACACTATATATATATATATATATATAAAAGTGTGATTGATTGATGAATCAAGACACTTTCTTGAGAGTACTTCAAATTTAGCAATGCACCTCAGTCCAGGAGCAAGACACTCATGGTATTTTTAGTCCCTCAGGCACAAGGTATAACCAAGTCAAGTTACACGGTGATTTGGAGACGTGCAAATGACCACATCGAGGGGACAAATTAATCGAGTGGATTTGAACCCAGACCTCCAAATACAAAAGCCTGATGCTTTAGCACACCATGTAACTTCCGGCATGAAATTTAGCTAAAATGAAAGTAAAAAAGAAAGAAAACCAAATCAATTTGATATATGCTTTGTACTGTATTGGTGAGTGAACACAAAGACAAGTATTCTGTATACATAACTGTTGAATTCATATTGCTGTGTTTAAGTTTGTGTTTACTCTTTGACATCCCCCTTTTTAGAGACACAATTCCTCAGCTGGTTTCAATTACATGTGGAAGAGAGTTAGTGCCAAGTTGTTTGCATGAGTGAATTTCATTTATAGTTTGTAAATCAGTTGTGGGTTTTTTACTCGAAGATCGGGAGAAGATATTTTAAATTATTTTAGGTATCTGCCTGTATTTACCAATATTCAGTTTACAGAGTGTTTTATGTTATTAAAAATTGCACTTTACAGATAGCGAGCCTGATTCCCAGTTTCCTTGTCCCATCACCAAGATGTCTGGCTGCAACTTTTGACTTGAAAGTGTGTTGTATCCACTTGGGACAGGTGTAAGTAACTCGACAGATGCAAAGTAATGTGAACTAGGAACCAAACACAGAGGATGGAATTATGGATTTTCAAATGAGCTATTTAGATATATTTTTAACTGTGACAGTGAGAACTGTATTTTTAAATTTTTAAATACAGTGAGAACCATATTTAATATTGACTAGATTGATAATTTTGTTAAGTATCCAATGTAACTCATCTCCTTTCTATTCTCATCATATAGACAGATCATTAATGACTTTTCCATACACTTCCTGGATTTTATTTTGCCCATTTTGCTTTTCTTGAGTGTCTTGGATATATAGAAAATAACACATCCTAATATTCTATACTAGTATAATATATGTACTACTACACATACTGACATTTTCTACTAATTTTCTGTTGGATGCAACCACTCTGATGCTCCTTTGATATTCTGAATCAGCCCAATCTTCAGGGTTTTAACTGGGACCTCCAAGACTCGTCCCCTACTGATGCTGCTTTGGCCTTTACTGCACTTCTGATTGCAGGGCTGATGTTCCAACAACATTTGGTAGATTGGTTTTAAAACATGTATTAGTCTGGGATCCAAATGATTTTGCTGATTTAGGCCCTGTGTTTTCCCAGATCCTCATATTCAAGGAATTGTGAAAGATTTTCCAGGCATTATGGCTCACGCCAGCTACAACAACTCCTGCTGTATGTAAAAAATCACATCACTTCTGCATGTATTATCTCACTGAAAGGGAATAAAAGAAGATGCAGAATACACTCGGAAATTAGGATTTTGAAGGACTTTGAAAACAGAAGTCTTTTAGGCAGAGAAAGGACAAGGTTTTCTGGTTGTTGAAGGAGGAAATAGTACCATTTTGAAATTATTTTAGAAGACTTCTAGAAAATACAGATAAAAACTAAAAGAGGAGCGCAGAAGAAACGAGTAGTTTAACGCTAACAAAGGGAGCATTACATTTTCCTTGAGACATGGCTTCATTTTTCTCTGTACTTGTGAATTCAGATTAATTTTCATGTGCCTGTGATAAATTATTTGTTTATAGACATGAATTGATGAACCTTTTCATATGCTTTGCATCTGCGCTACTAAAAACTAAACACTTACTATATCAAAATGGTTTTATTTAGATGAAAATGTTGGTCACGACAACAGCTGCATGTTCCTGGGAGATGAGAGAGGCCCAAACACACGGCAGTGCTTGGGCCACTGTACCCCCTCGCAGAGGATTTCCTAATTAAGCATCCGCGCCTAGGAGCCCTGATCTCCCAATATGCCTTTCCACACGAGGTGCACAGTTTAGAAAACCCTAATTATAAACATTGTTGTTACTGCCCCCAGCTGGAAAACAGAGCAGTTTATGTATGAATAAGAGAGATTATCGCCCATCTGCTCCAGCCCATTATTCAGGGATGTGTCATTTTGTATGCTGATGGCAGCCATTACTAGTGCTTTAGTCAAATGACCTTTTTTTTTTAATAGCTTTATTTATTTACCAAGTTGCAGACTTAAAGCCCTCCCCACTACCTCTCCAAAAATGCATATGGTTTGTTTCAAAACCTGGGCTATGCAGCTAAACTGAGTCAAGGCCAGTCTGAGATGTTCACTTTTCTCACGGGCTACTGTTTCTGGTGATCTGCTCCCCCTGAAACGAGGGTTTTAAAAGATCCAAATATTGTGTATAGCAAATGGAAAGACTTTCATTGCTTGTTTGTTTTTTTTTTAAATATAAAATAAAAAATGCAAATCAGAGAAAGAGTGTAAACTGACTATGGATAGCAATTAACCTCCAGGAAGATAAATAAAGCTCATGTGATCTTCCCCACCATTTTATAGACCAGGCATTAAATTTGCAACTCTTCATCAAAGTTCTGCTTGACAAAAAATTCCTCTAATACTATCAAACCCACAGTCATCTAAAGATGGGCACTCAGGTCCCATTCCCCCTCCTCCAAAACCAAGGAGCACGAAGAAGGAGGCCAAGTGACAAGACAGATCAGCAGGTTTTGCTCTGCCCTTGCAGGTCACAGTGGGTTTGTAGCCAACACTACAAGTGCAAGAGGGTGGAATTAGATGAATTACAGGTACTGCTGCACTCCAGCACTCAGAGTGAGAGTCTTTCTCAATTTTTGCTAGCCAGCGTTCAACTCATGAATAGGATTGATTTTCTACTTTTTTGCCTGAAAAATAGGCTTATTTTTGAGTTTGGGATTGTTTCGTTTTTCTTTCCCCAGAACATCCATATCAGAAACTACTTAGCCCTCAGTGAGTGCTCAGGGAACCGTTAGGTTTTATGGAAAGCGTGCTGCAGCTCGATCCATGCACTTGGTGAAATGATCCAGGGTGGGAGTTTTACTTCAGTGGAAACACTTACAGTGATCATCTCTGCTGTTTTGCTAAGCTGGTTACTTTGCTGAGATTTTACAAACCCCTCACAGACAAGTTCTTAAAGGCAGCGTTAGAAAACACAGGCCTCACAGTAAACTTATAAAATTTCTCAAGTTACCAAAATGCAAGTCTCGTGAGTAATAAGGAAAAAGACAGCAAGTAACCACTTGATGGGAACTCCAGTACTCTGGATTTATTGAGGAGGTGTGTGGGCCTCTCGTGGGCTATCAGACCTGGAAACCACCTTGCCCCCACTCCAGAATAAGCCCCTCCCGCCCCGAGCCCCATTTTATCATACAGGTTAAGCCAGCTAACAACAGCCCTGGCACAGTTACACAATGAAGATAAATATATTCAAGAGACTCATGCAATATTTAAAAAAAAAATCAAACCAAAATAAATAGGTATCAGAAGGGTTTTAAAAAGAAAAGAGAAGGAATGCATTGTTAGAAACACAAGCTTACCAGCACATACAATGCATTGTATTTCAGTGAACTTGGGAGAGTTTCTATGCCCGCGTTATGCAAATGCATTGTTCAATCTAAGGTAAGGATTGTGTTTAGTGGGTTTAAAATGACAGTATATAGCTCCACATCTTATATGGAAAAAGAGGAAAATATATGCTGAGAGCCTGTTGCTGCTCCGTGTGTTTTGAAACAGGAGCACAGGGGAAGCAGATGCCTTAACAAGCAGAAGGGAGGGGGAGGGTGCGTACTTCAGCATATCTGTAGATTTTCTATATACACTGTCCTTTTAACTACAGGGGAGATTGATACTGAGCATGTGCAATGAAGAGAAAGCTGGCAATGTGGGTGTGAGGGATGGGTGAAGAAAGGGAATGAGGGGGTGTGGCATCTCAATCAAGATTAAAACGAAACTGATAAAGCAGCATATGGACCGGATAACAAATCAAAAAGCATGTTTATCCACTGAAGGAACTGGTTAATGGAGACTGCCAGCACGTTGCCATGGAAACACTGACTGTTGGCGCTGCACCATCTCATACCTTATCCAATACATTCCTGGTTGTTGGTAGTAGTCCAAAGACCCTGATCTCTTGATGGTAAACCCGTGGTCCAGCTGAGCAGAGAGAAATGGGGCAACTCAGTGGATCGACATTAGGCTAGAGAATTCAGACTCCAGAGCAAGCTGTTCCTTATTTAGTGCATATTTACTCTTTTCACTTTCACTCTTATCTAACATCCTAAAGCTATGTACCACACAGGAAAAAGGAAAAAAAAAAAAAGAAATAAAAGAAAAAGATACTAATTCTAGATTTGGTCTTGCCAAATTACAAGCCAATTTATTCAAAATAAAATGGGGTTTGCAAATCCATTAGTTAATGCATAGTGCATTCATTTAAAAGTCTGAAATATCTCGTTACCTCCAAAGACAGTAGTGCCCTTTTAAGTTGCACATACCAGTAATAGAATATTATCTTTTGCAATTAAACTGAGAAGTTCAAAAATAATAATTTTTAAAAAATTAAATGCTGTGCAACCATCACAAGGAGCAGGCTAGACAGACTACACGAGTCTTAAATTAGACTGCTTCATAATCAAGGAATGTGTAAAGATGAAAAGAATCAGGTTTTGATACCCCATCAATCATGGTAATTCATTTCTAAAAATGCGTTAACCTTGGAGAGTAGGACTACTCAGAGCCATGAATAACATTGTTTATCATTTCAACTTACACCTCATGCTCAAAAAGAGAACAGTACAAAACTATTTGGTTTAAAATTGCACCAATTAAAGTCAAAATGAAAATGAACTTAACATTGTGTCCAGGAAATTGTGCTGGTGATATTACTTAAGGACTGTGGATCTTTCAAGTTTAGTTTATCATCAGCAAAATCATGTGCATAGGAACAAAGAAAATGTGTTCTTTTCCCTAACCCTTCTGTGCTGCACTAACAGATAGTAGAAATATAATTTAGCTGAATTACATAAAATTTTTGGGAAAAAATCTTGACAGAGAAACTCTAACTGCGCGAAAGCTGTTGCAATGATTTTCAAATTTTTGCTCAATGAAGGGGAAAGGCCATTTTGGGCTTCAATAAGAGTGTAGCATATATTTCCAATACTGATGACAGTTTCTAATTCTAAATTCAGAATAGCAGTTCAACACATTTCCAGGTACCAACCACTTAAAGGGGAGTTAGGAACTAACTGCAAATTTAACTTTTTCTTGATGACTCCTCTGCAAGTGTAGAATTTAATAATTTATTCTTTTTTGCTAAAACAATGCTTCTTTCATCTTATTTAGAATTATTTAAATCATGATTCCTGTTTAAAACCATGGGAACCTTGTACCTAGAGTTAAATTTGTGTTGGCTTAACTACGCTGGTCTGCTATTGCCATCTACTGGCTTCCTTGTATGCTGCACATAAAACACACAAAAGGGATGATTTCCTAAAAAGCAGATCAAAAATATTGCCCTAAAATTGAATAGCCAAAAAATTTATTCAGAAAAAATGGGAAAAGTCGCTCCCTAACAAGAACTGAAACAATTTTGGTGGTGTGGAAATCCTGCCATGAGAAACCCAACTGTGGAAAATGACCCCAGGACAACACAGACAATAGATGTAAAAGGATAGCCGAGACACAGGTTCAGCTTTAAAACTTTAAGCAAAACGTACAGTCTAGGCTTGGCTTCTCCTCCACACCAACCAAGAAATCCCAAGACTAAAAATTCCACTTGGCATGGGTAATTTTCATTTTAAAATCGGCAGAATGCAGGGCAATGACCCATATGCTGCCTGCCCATTGCCAGGGTCCCCAACCCAGGACCCTGTGAGCAGAAGGGAGCTGCACCAACTTTCTAAGCAGCTTTTCTCCTTTTCTGTTCTACTTGTTTACTCTGCATCTCCAGCTGGAGTTTACTCCCATTGCCAAGAGAAAGACCTCATACAACCTTAACAGCAGATTAGCGTTAGTCTTTTTCTCTGTCCTAACAATGGCAAAAGTACAAGCACCAAAGTGATGACATACAGGCTAAGATTTAACACTTCAGACAAGGACATGTATTAAACGATGCTCGGTTCATACAAGGAATTACAGCACACCTTTGGACTGCAGAAGCATTCTTAGAAAGTGATTTGCACTCTTAGGTGCTCTAGCCACTGTCACTGAAGCCTAAAGGGTACAGCCACAAGGGAACTGTCTTGTGGCCAAACCAAAATAAATGGAAATGACACCCTTGAAGAGCTGAAGAATAAAACCTACCCCAAAATTTTAAAAAGGCCAGTTAATGTAAATCTGCTTTTATGTTTTTACTGCAGTACCTTTTATAAACACCATCACAGAACTAAAAAATACTGTTCCTATTGAAAAGCTGTACGAGAAACATGATCCTGCAAATATTTTGGCACATGCTTAACAGTAATGTGGCCATTCTGACACAGACTGAAGGGCACTAGCCCAAATGGTCTCCCACAGAGACCGGTAGTCAACGCCTGTGACAAGAGTTTAAGAACAGGGCAAGTAAAGTGATATTTCTCCTACATAGTCTCTCTTCAGCAAGCAGTGTTTTTTTGGGACTTGCTAATTCTCTTGCTGTTTTAAAAGCTAGCTCTCTAATTAAAAATTTGCTGGTAAAGCTATGTTGGTTCAGGGGAATTTTTTCCCAACTGACATAGTTACTCTGGCAGAACTTTTAATGATGTATTATTGCATCAACAGAAAAGTCTCTTCACTTGTATAGCTAATTTTGTTAGAGAAATCATTCTACTACATCAGCAAATGAACTGCTTTGCTAGGCATGCACATGTTCATTAGCGTAGTTTGTCCAAACTGACGAATCCTTTCAAATGTGGACAAACTTGAAGTCTGGACACATGCACGAGAAGTAGGATGTCTCTGCCTTGGACAGACAGAGACAACTTTTACTGAGATTACCACATCAATAAAGCAGACATAAGTCTGAACCAAAGGAATCGAGGCAATTTGGACATTGCTGAAGGAAGCAGTAGCCACAGAAGTTGTAAAAACACATGTAGCTTCAAATTTCCTTTCAGTCAAGCTGACCAGAGGCACAGCTTTAGGAACTTAATTTTCATATCATAGTTTTAATTGGTGCATATGATAAATATTCCTTGAGATCTTTGAGGTGTGTTACTTTTTACCACCAGAGAAAAAAGGCATATAATATCACATCATACCAATGTGAGGACAAACTAAGAACTAAATACCACATATTAGCGAGCTCTGTACATAAACAGGGTTATAGTACTCAAAATAATGATAATATATATCTTTCATACTATTAAGCTGCAGAAATATAAGCACATATTAACACATTTTCACAAACACAGACACAGATGTGTTATATAATATACAGATGGCAATTCTATATATTATATACACAAGTATTCTCTCAAAAAGTATGTAAACATACAGGCAGGCACAAACCCCCAGTATTTTTTTAGCAAATGTAGTTAGTGCATGTCTTTAGTGCCAAACAATATGTTACAGCCTCTATACATACTTTGAAAGTTCTAAATCTAGATCAGCCTTTGTTAATATGATTTAATTTTAGCTTATTTGAGATTTCACAGTTAAAGGGAGATTCCTAAACATAAAACTCTGGTGACATGCATGTCAAATATATATTAAATAGACTACCAAATGCAGAAACAACAATTAAAGACATTGTTGTTCTGCTTTTGGCTTTCTTTTACATATTCAATTATTTCTGTAGAAAACAAAACTAATTTATTAATAAAATGGAAATTATCTAGCATTGTGAAACATTACCAAAACACTAAAGAGGTCTGTATTTCCCTATCTCTTCTAAGTATTCTAAACATTTCTACTTTATAGGCCGAGTTGCAGGATCAGTCGTGTCAGAATATGAAGTTTGCCCACAGAGATGATTGCTAAAAATAATCTGTTAAATTTCCATACACTAAAAAACAAATAAAAGTCATTAAGAATATAATTAATCATACACATTTTTTCCTGATTTTTTGCAGTGTACAGATTCACTACAGTGCCTTTTTCATTACTCGGGCGTTAAACTGCTGCAAACAATTCCTTGGCAAAGCAACTGGGGCAAATAAAAAAAAGGGGAGGGCAGGGAAATTAAAAACATAAAGGAGGCAAGGGATGGATGAGGACAGAGGCATCATTTCTTGCTTTTAAGCTTTGAAGTCATTAGCATGGAGGATCTGAGCAGTAATTCTCATGGACAAGCGTGCTGGCAGTCCATTCAATAGGAACACAGTTTCAGCTAGTCTATAAAGAACATACCTGCAGTTCAGATGAGCAATGGGTATGTGATGTTTTAGTTGTGGGAGAGTTGCTGCAGTATTATTGCTTAAAAATGAAAATAAATAAATGCTGACTATGTTAGCTGATGACTGAAAAAATCTAGGAAAAGCATGAGGAACAACTTGCTGCCATGTTGAGGACATTCAGGGTAAGAAAGAGTAAAGAAAAAATATGAGAGAGGCACAGTTTGAAATTTTTAATACTTATACCAAGTAACTTTGAGAGAGTATCCCTTTTGCTGCACAAGCACTTCACACCTGTGAGCCAGATTGCATGTGCTGAGCTGAATTTATTTCATGCTGATTTAACTCAACACTGGAGGGGCTGAGCTGAGAAACATGAAAGTGGAAACAGTACAAGAAAGTGTACATGTGCAGTCACACCACCTGCAATTTATGGAAGCTGGGAATGAACATTGAATAATCTGATATGGGAATGGTTACATTTAACATGTCACATTTTTAGTGACTCTTTGGAGTGTTCGCATTACTATGAGTAATAAAGGAAAGCTTACAAACACAAGCAGATGTATCAAAAATGTGAAGGATGTGCATGTTACTACTCAATGGCATTAGTATGAACAATCTCTTCATATGCTGAATATATCCTATGTCCATGTATATGTAATACACATGTGCATCTGTGAGGAAAAAATACAATTGTATGTGATGTATGCTCCACTGAGGATGCCATTGAAATCTCAGTAAAGCTTGGTCAAAATTTTGGCCAAGCTTTGTTTCAGACACTCTGACATGTTCAAACCTGGAATGGCTCCACTGGAATTACAATGTGACAGGATGCAGCAAGAAGTTCCATTAAGTCTTTACCCCATTAAATACTTCTTCTGACAGGGAAGCAGGTTGTGTGTGGCACTACAATAAAATGCTGCTGCCCAGCTAAATCTGAAGTGACTAGACTCATGTTAACCATGAAGGCAGCAGCGAGGCATCACAGCTCTCTTTCATGTCTTCAGAGAGGAGAGGTTTAGGCTGCCATAGAGATTTTCAATTAAATTCTGAAGAAATTTCCATTTTAAAGTGCTGCTGTCCTCCTACAATCTCTGTGTGGCCTAAATCCATATAATGAGTCTGCTGCCAAGTAAAATGTCATGATCCCAGTTCAAATTGTTGAATTTATGTTGGAGTTAGGTCCACTCATCTTCTGGTAAAATGTGGAACTGTGTTCTCTGTGTACAGTTATACCTCCTAGGGCAGTTAAATAACAATGTGACTCACAAGGAGAACCAAAGGAGAAGTTGTGCAGGATACCAGTCTAACTATGCTGATATTAATTAAATGCTACATTTATCTAAATATTAACCCTCTCTGTTTTCTTTTGGTGTCATAAACACAAAACTGGCTGGTGGGTACATAAATCTGTTTCATCTGTGTATTTCAGATGCTTACTGCTATGACAGAAACTCCAGCGGCTGTGCTGTTCGGCTTAGGGCCTGTGTTGAAATGCTTCTTTATCTTCCCAGCTACTGAGAGCTGATGTTCGTTCTCTGGAAGGCCATCATCCTGCAGACAAATAAAGCAAAATAAAACTTCAGAGAGGAAAGACAAAAAAAAAAAAGAGGAACTGTGAGGTGATTCTGACAGGTCAATACAGAAAAGGTTACAAAACATTTGTATTAACATATGGGTCAATCATTGTCGCCATCAATACATTTAAGGTACTTACAAGATGAACACATCATGGCACCAAGCTGTCTCTCTCTTCTTCTTTACCCAATATTTTCTTCTCAAACTTTAGGTAATGTTCATTAATAATAATTGTTAAACAATTCATTTTCCTTACCATTTCTTACAATTTTCTTTCATTAATTACCACTACCCAGTTATTTTTATGCCCATTGATATTTCAAAACCTGACAACTTCAGATGTGTTTAAGATTCTCTTTACTCATCACATAAATTTAATGATAATGACCTCAAAAGTAAAAAGTCTCCAAGATATTACAAAAACAAGAGGTTGGGCTGGGTCATTCCTCCTTCCAGCTGAGTCTTCTCACTTTGGAGAGCAAACCTGGATACCTGCACCTAGGGAGACTGGCATCCACCATACTGAGCAGAAACCCTGACAGAAAGAATGGAGTTTGTGGTTTTGCACAAGTCTGCACACTGAATTCAAGCCCAGGAAAAGAGGAGGTTTTTTTAGAAATTGTAGCAAAGATCTTTATGCCTTAAAAACGTGCAAAAAGCCACTACTAAGTGAGACCCTCACTAGCAGCAGGATTTCAGGCAAAAATACACAGAACACGTGGAATAGGAAACAAAATATACAACAAGCAAAATATACAGAGCCATGTGCCGTAGTCATCCCTGACTGGTGCTGCATGGTATGTATAGGAATAAACAAATGAAATAATTCTTAAACTCCACTTAGGCAAAATCCTAGCAGAATAAAGGAAAACAAGAAAATATTAGAATAGTGAGAGATGACAGACACTTTTTTCTTTTATTTTTCAGCCATTATGAGTGCCCTTAAAGAGTTACAGAGCTGCTGCAGTAAATCATGAGCTCAGTGAGTGTATGAGAATTTTAGGGAGGTAGGTAGGGTTTGTTATTTATTTATCTTGGGGAGTTTGTGTTTAGAGATCCCTTACTCATCCCTTAACAAAATGTCTCAGCTGGCAAAATATGGTCAAGTGCACACAGCTGCAAAACACAAAACAAAACAATAGAACCCAGTAGCTGATCATTGTCTATCACTGGGGAGTCCTGGCTTGGTGGTATATGACCCCTAAAAATAACCTGCTTCCCGTTGACCTTGCCTTTCCCAGAAGAAAGCTAGTCTGTAAAGTGAACTCCTCGTCACGAGAGGAGGGAAGAAAAATAAAATCATTCTCTTGGCTTTCTTGACATGAAAGTCTGCCAAGCGTTCATGTCATCTTGTCAAAAGACTAAATTACAGACAAGACAACAGTTACCAAGACTTTGGTCGTATTTTATTGGTGAAGAACCACATCCACAGCTCCTGTGGCAACATGCCACAGACACATAGTTTGGGCTCCAGCTTTCAGATTAAATACCTTCCAGCCCAGTTTAAGATGCGGCATAGGGATATATCAGAATTCCTCTATTGTTACTAAGTTTTGATTACTACTGTTAGTGCCATCTGATGTTTAGTAGTTCTCTTTTATTCAAAAATGCTTTATAAAGAAATCAATATATATTAAACTGGCTCCTAGAATTATTTCAGTCAACAAAAAGATAGCTATTGAGGGTGAGAGATGACAGCTGTTTATCTAAATACAAAACAAGTTGCTCTGCAGTTTTAAAAGGCAAGAAGTGAAAAAAACACCCCATCAAATATCAAATTGATCAGAATCATCAGGATAGAACACCAGGACAGAACTGGAGAACAGTGTAAACACTGCTGACAAGAATTTCATTGGGTTGCTGAAATGGGAGGGATGTCAAACCCTGCAGAGGTTAACTGTTTCTTTCCCCTGTTCTAAGCCTTTGCTTTTGGCAGTGGGCTAGGATCACAGAATTTCATCTCAGCCTTAGCACTAATCACAAGATTTTTTTTTTTAAGGTGAGCAGTTATTTTTTGTTGCTCCAGTTAGGAACTTTAAAGAGTCATGAGCTTCAGAAGATGTTGACTGCTAATAGTCTGAAAGAAGAGCTCTCCTGTGCATACCTCAGGAGCTGAGCAGTCAAAAGAGTTTGAAAACTCTGGCTCAGAATTTGAGTTTTCACATGGACAATATAAACTGCTTGGAATGTTAACACATTTTTCTTTTTTGTTTTGGGGTGTTTTATTTTGGTTTTTGTTTGTTTGTTTGTTCGGGTTTTTTAAGCAGCCTCTACAAAATACCTTTCATGGTCTATTTACAAAAATTCAAAATAAAAAACAATAAAAAAGAGGCAAAAGGTCTTGGAGAAAATCTAGTAATTGATAAAACCTCTTTTGATATTTGTATTGTTCCCTGTGGCAGGAGACATTGCCACTCAAAGTAAATGTTATAAAGATGTAATGAAGTTCAGGATTCCCAGACTCCTACTGCCCTGGAGTGCTTAGATCCATTTCACAAGATGGTCGCAAGAGCTTTACTTTCCAAGTCTAGAAATGTCAGATGAATAGATCATTATACAAGTAACAGCAGGAAATTAGAGTAAATAGAAGTGCTGGAAAAGCTTTTGGACACTGTTTCCTTTAAGGATTCTAAGGAAATTTTTTTTGTACAGTGTTCTAGGGTGTAACCAAAAGTAGTGCAGCTGCAAAATAAGGATTGTCTTTTAAAATTAGCTTTCTTACAAATGTTTAGCTTAATGATACTTATTGCTTGGCTATTAATTTCTTTTGCACACAAATTTACAAGGCAGACATATTGAGGGAAAAATATAAAAGCTCCAGGTTCTCTAATTCTTTTTAGGCTGGTGTGTGGCATCTTTCTCTTCCAGCAACAACACACATTTCATATTGATTATTTTAACAGAGAAGGATCTACAGAATGCAATCCATCCCTTTCAGCATCCCTTCCTAATACATCCCTTTCACTGCTCAGGGATGTATTAGGAAACATTTACTACATATACAAAGAAGAATGAGTTTGTCCTGTAACTTGTTTCAGGTTATCAATAACATCAGAGTTTAAAATGCCAAATCTCAAGCTTCCTGCCTCTTTTATAATTCTTTAACTTTGCAAAAAAAAAAAAAAAAAAAAAAAGAGCAGGTAAAGTAAAGATTTGGGGTCCCTGTAGGGGAAGTATAAACGAATGGATTTTTTTCCAGGTCTAAGTGTACTGCATAGGAGAGATGATGCCAAATAAATGAAATGGAGGGGGCAAAGAACTGCTGCTGAATTGCATTAAGAATTCAAGATCTCCATCTGTGGCAGTGGCATGTAGCCAACATCTTTTCAGGTTTTGTTTTTTGAATTGAAAACAGCTGGGATATTATTCACATCGAAACTGCTTTACTGGTCTGACTCTGACCATAACAAGCTTTGCAGTTTCCAAGAGGAATCCAGATATTTTTATAGCAAAATCTTAAACTGAAATGAGGGTTTGCTCCTACTGAAACTGTCAAAGCACATTCCAGGAATCTCAGCAATTTACCAAGTAATCACATAATAAGGAGCTATAAAGTAGAATGGTTATTTACAATCTACAAAATGGTTTTATACAGTGTAAGCAGTTACAACACTTCTATCAAAGGTTTGATCAAAGAGAGAAAATGTTTCTTAAAATTGTCAAAGAAAACACATGCCTGCTTTTCAAGCCAACTGTTCTATCTAGTATTTTAGCTGGAGCTTTAACACTCTGAATACGTTCAAAACTGAAATAAGGGAAGTGTTGTAGTGAGCCCTATCCCAGCTAAAAGTAATAGAGAAAGTAAATTCCAGCATTTGACACCATGGAAAAGTATTAAAGCAGTTTACCTGTGAAAATGGAATGTAGGTGAAAATTCCATGTGCCATTTCTTCTCAGAAAGACAGTAGACACAGAACTGCTCAGGTAATTACAACACATAGGTTGCAGAGCCTTTTGTAAACAGGGATGAGTGCATTAATTCTCTGTCCTGAAGCTGGGAAAATGAGGTCCAGGGAGGCTGTGTGACAGATTTGCAGCTGATCCAACCAGTGATGGCAGAGGTATGTGTATTTGGATCTGACACTGTACCTTCTGCCTCTGTGCATCAACAGACTGCCCCTGCTAGCTTATCTACTGATACAGCCCAGACACACTTCAGGGAAGTGCCCTTTCTCATGGAACCATTTAAACACCTCTTTCAGCTCAGCCATGTTCTTATTTCTTCCAATGTGAATTAGGATTGTAGTGCCATCTAGTTAATTTGAAGCCCAGTATTAAGTGCTTCCATGTGTGAAATGGGAGCAATGTTTGGAATGCGTTAAAGCACTTTCCTGAACTGGTCCCAGTGCTAGACTTTTTACTTCCAGAAAAAATATATGGAGGACATAAGAAAATTCAAAAGCAATTTTGATCCACATTATGAACTATCTCTAGTGTAATGATGCAGAAAAAATACTGATTGTTTTCAGTTATTAAAAGCAGCAGAAAAAAAGGAATTAGAGAATTGTCATGGAATATTTGTTTCACTTACATATAGACAGAACTGCTATGGGTTTTGATTGCAGAGAATTATTACCAGCATAAAACTGCAAGTGCACCAGAGCTAGACCACAGAAGAATTGATCACTGCATTCTGTTTCTAACAGTGCATCACAGGCACTCTTTAAGAAGTAGTATATTTAATAGAAGCTAGTAGATCTTGGAATTTCCCTGGTATATAGTCTAGTTCATGCCAACCGAGTACTTAAGAACTTTGTGAGCCAAGAGCTCTATCCAGTCCACTATATTTAATAAGCACCAATGGGATCATCCTCCAAAAATGTATTAAATTCTCTTTTGAGTCCATTTATAGCAGTTCTGTACACCACCTTCTGGCAAAGGGTTCTGCATGTTAACTTATTGCACAGAAATTCAGGAATTTGCCAAGGTGCTTCAGTAACCAGAGCTCAGGTTTTTCTAGCAGAGCTCTGGAGTGTTAAATGTCTTTAGACCCCAGCTCCTCTCTCCTGCTATCCTCACCAGCAGGTACTGTCGAGGGCAGGGAAGCAGATCCTCATGTCACTTGCACACTACCACCATCAGTTTACTGCCAAAGAGCTACACCTCTTCTTTTTTATACATCACACTAAAATGGCTTTTTAAAACACATCATGGTGTAACAATTTTAAAAAGTAAGTATCTGGGGGTAGCATTAACATTTCAAATATATTTTAAAAAAAATGGAAGATTAGTGACCCCTTCTTTAAGTGGTGTAAGCAAGTGACATTTCAGTAATCTCAGCAGCAGTGTGCAGGCTCACGCTGCGGGTGACTTGGCCTCTGTGTGGCTTCTGATCAGTCACTTCCATCTCTTCCTCTTCAGCACCCCGAAAATCTCCACATGTCCTCCTCCCATGGAGACAGAGAGACCCCTCAATCACCATAAGGCATTATAAACTGTGACAGAACACTATGTACAAGGATAGCCCCTGGCACCAAGGAAAATAAATATTTCAGCTGCTTGAATGTCATCTTCAAAATGAAAAGATTTTCATCAGACATTGTCCTGGATCCTTGCACTCTTCAAACACCACAGAAGAGCTCTGCATGTTAATAGCATTTACAATTTAAAAAGTAGTTTGGGTAATAAGGGAGCCCTCCATGTTTAAAGCATGTACTTGAAAAATACTTAAGAGATCACTACTACTCTATATGGAGGACTCTTTAATAAAAAAAAAAAAATATCTGAGATGACTGTATATTTGAATTTTTAGGATAGTTTTTCAGTGAGAAAGGGATTTTGGACACAGCAGCTCAGGGACCAAAGAGTATTCCAGGGAGGACTGCACACTCAAACTTGCAACAAACAAAATGAAGCATTATTTCCTATTCCTGTTTTTTTTTTTTTTTTCACTGATCATCCCAATTGTGTTTCTTTTCTCAGGTGTCCCTTCTGAACTGGAATACAGATTATCCCGATTTTTTATTTTTGTCATCCAAATATTTTAAAACATGTTAAATAGTCTGGAATAATTAACAAATCTTAAATACTGTCAGAAGCTAAATATGATTCTAAATGTTCCCCTGTTCCATTCTGGATCAAGTAGGTTTAACAGTAGTTTTAACAGTATGGGCTATATTTCAGTAACTCTTAATCATGACTGTGAGATTTTTGAGCCCACCTCATCTCAGGAGAATAAAATGTGTCACTGAACCTGCAAGCTGAGAGGTAGAGGTATACATTTATCAAATTGGATTGAGATTTGCTCAAAGTCCATTTCAGAGAAAATGTAGCTGAGAACACACAAAATAATGACAACTCCACGGTACAAAATACACTAAATCAGCCTGTAACCCAGCTGATTTCCAGTGAAATCTGTGGCATTTTTAGAATGTGCTGGCTTCCAAAACGGCATAGCAAGAGCTTGACAGAAAAGAACTCAAAGGTGTCAAATTGCAAGAAGCATATACAAGTCTGAAAATACTTACATTAACCCATGGATGCTCAAGAACTTGCAAGGCTGAGAATCGCAGATCTACATCTACTTGAAGCATCATTGTGATAAGTTCCTGAGAAATTGAATACACAGTTAAAATTAAAGAACACTTTCAAAGAACAGATCAACAGTTCATACACTTAAGAACTCTTTAGCTGATTTTGTAAGAGAGCTCAAAGAGAGAGTGAACTACTGACTGAAGAAATATACTAAGATTATTCAAAAAATGGAAAAACTATGAACTGATGAACTCTCAGCTGAACTTCTAAATCAATATCTGACAGTACCTTGAAAAGCAAGAAGACAGTTCTGAGTTACGGCTCTGAAGCCACTGTTTAAGAGAAAAGCTCCTAATACATATTGTGCAAAACAGATGGTCTCATGAAATTAGGTTAGCTTTCCATTAAGAAAAAGCCAGTTCCTCTGTAGGAAAAAAAAGCCAGCAAAGAGTTTTACTTTAAACTCTTGTTTAAATAACATAGAAGATATTAAAAAAAAAACCAAACCCTGACACTTAAAATCATTATTTTTCATCCTCTGATTTTCTCTGCAATTACCTAGATTATTTTATTCCCAGAGTGGAGTGCATGGAAACAGTACGGCAATATGACAGCAAATAAAGGCGCATCACCAAAGACCAAAGCTGTTCATCCTTAATTACAAGAATAACTTAAATGGATAAGCTAAAGCTTCAAACCAGAATTTTTAGACAGAACTATTTGACAGAAGGAGTTTCACAGGAAAACCCACTGGCAAAGGACTTGCAAGGTTCCCATTAATGATGCTATGAAATAATGCCTGCTACAACACAATTATTTGGTTTAGAGGACTTCCAACTCTATGATTGTATCTTATTCTTTAATCTCATTAGTTAGAAGTCTCCACATACCTGTAAAAGCAGGATGTAACTCTCCAAGGAATGGAGATTCAGAGCTACTCTCATACCTGCATCCACCTCCAAATCTAACTTTTTTTTTTCCTTATGGTTAATCAAACCCTGTCACACTGAAGGAAAGAGGAAGACAATTTTTCATAGATTGCCTTACAGACCAGAGAAGTAAACTGACTGAAAGTAAGCACTTACCTATCTACAGAATGACCATGTGATTTTTTTTTACATTCACATAAGTATTTTGTCTCTGTCCACATATATTTATACATATGACTACAGTGAATGCCAGATCCCTAGATAATCTTTGAGTTAAACTGTTGCTCTAATGAATTGGTGAGAGTTAAAAAACATGATCTGCTTTGCAAGTATAATGAAATCTGTCAAGGTTTGTATCTGTAAATAATTACATCTACCTTAGCACCCAAAAGCCTGCAGGTCAAGAGCTGTGACCAGAACAAGTCTGTATTTCATACCACTCTGCAACAATAAGGCAATGGGAGGCCTGGTTCTTTGACAGGAAGAAAGAACAGACATAACATCTAATGGGGTCAATAAGGGAAATCAGCCTCTCCATAATATTATTAGATAACATTCCAAGGCTCCAGGTTGGTACCTGGTGCCCCTCTTAAGTACATATAAAGCCCAGTCCAAGAGAGCTTTCAAGCTAGGAAGTGAATTACTTTAATTTTTTCTTAATCAATAAGGGCTGCTGGTGTCTGTGTTGTGTGAGAAATCATATAGAGATACAATGTCCATTTCAGAATGGGGTCCATTTCAAAACCACCTGGGGTCTAAAAGACAGTAACTAAATGAAACATAATTGGTGACCCAGAGGAATTTATAGGTGTAGCAGGAGACATATGAGACATGTCAAATACAACACTGTGAAAGGACAACATGAATTAGGCACTCCCACTGGAAATAATACTGTAGAAGAAAATAGCATCAACTGTAAAATTTACCTTTGCAGAGTCAGAAACATTGTCCCAATATGGCGATGGAAAATCCATCTGTCCCATCAAAATCTGATCAAAAAGCACTTCCTGGTCATCTCCACTTCTGTAAAGTAAAAACCAAGGAAAACCAACAACAAAACCCAAAAAGAAATTACTTTCAGATGTGGTTTCAATAGACTTCTTAAAATTGCTTTTAAATGCTCATGCCTTAGTATGCATTTGGAAGATGTTGATTGCCCCAAACATGCAGCTATGGGTATTAAAGTTGAGATCATAAAACACAGTGCATGTGGTACACTCTTCCCTTCTGCTTGTCTTTAGGACTGTCCACAACTTTGCAGTTGCTTTGAGGAGATGAAATATTTTACACACCCTTATTAACTGGCTTACATTTTATTTACCTTTTACCAACCACAAAATATGCTGCATTTTGTCTGTGAAAGAAGATGGTTATTTCACAGTGTATTTCAAACTTCAGACAAAGGCACACAGAACCTATAATGAAGGCTCTTGTTTTGCAATGCAATGAAGTTGAAACTATAATAAACAAACACGAGACAGAGATTTTACCATAAAATAACAGACATTTATGGGGCTTGTGTAGAACACTATGCAGAGCACAGAAAAAAAACATCAAACCCTATGAGCAGACAACTTCTACCAGTGGGAATCTCTGTGCCTAATGTGAAAGGAGCGCAGGGACCAATTCATATAACAAGGATGGTTGAATAGGTCAGTCCATACCCACGGAATGGAGGAAAACCACAGAGCAGGATGTAAGTAATCACACCCGCTGCCCAGATGTCCACCTTCAAGCCATATCTAGAAGTGTGAGAGACATGATAAGAGACATCAGATTCTTACAGACTACAGAGGAAATATGTTCAGAATCATTAATAATTTCTCATAAATTCTCATCTGAACTTTGTTTACCTACCAATCCTCATTCTGCTATCAAATATTTTTTGCATTTACATCTTAAAATCAAAATTAAAATTACATTAGATTAGAATGTGTGAGTGCACAGAAGACATTGGGCTGTATTCTTCAGTTAGTTAACTAATTCAAGTTGAGTTTACTTGAGTTAGTGATGCCTGTCAACATGAAGTCTGCAAAGGTGACACAGACTGCTCAAGCCAGCAGGCATTTACTCTGTGGAACAAATCAGAGGAGAATAGTGTGAAATAACAAAATGGAATTAAGTGAATGGTAGTTAGCAGTCTCTAGAGAATAGAATTATTTCCACTGTATCTGCAAAGGGCTAGTTAATAACTCAGTGTTAAGTTGAAAAGTTTGAGGCCAACAGCTGGCAGAGGTTGGCCAATGTAACTCAAAAGCCAGCCTGCTCTGAACTGGTTTGGGTACGATCACCTCCAGAGGTCCCTTCCACATGAATTGTTCTATGAGCCATGATTCTGCATCATAGCCAACCAAAGGCAGCATAAAAATCTTAATTGCAAGAACTCCAGTCTGGCACAATGATAAGAATGTGCCCTTGTGAATGCACATCAATGGATCACTGCAGAGAAGGGCATATGTGGCTCGAAGTTTAGAGTCTGACTAGCTGAGGGCGAAAGGCCGACGCTTCTGTGCAATTCCTGGCCAGCAATAATACATACAGAACAATACATAAATTGGGGGAATAACACAAGAAACTTAACAACACACTACAACAGATCACCACTACAAGGGATTTACCCAGTTTCAGCAATGATTTCTGGAGCTACATATGTTGGGGTCCCACAGACGGTATATAGAGGTCCATCCACAATTGTTGCTAGGCCAAAGTCTCCCAACTTCAGGGACTTGCTTCCATCTTGGTGTTCATAAACCTAAATCAGGAGGAAAATTGAAAACCATCAATGCAGCTACTAACTGCCTGAAATGTTCCTTCTTATTTACAGATTTTTTTCCTCCTCCTCACCTTTAACATATTTCTCGGCATGCTTTGAAAATTCACAGACAGTTTGGACAACTTCCCTTGAATACAGTCAGGATGTTTGGGAAAGACTTATCTTGCTATCTGTCCAACAAAAGATGTACCACTTGCTAGGTGCTAAAGCCCAGAAGCAAATGTGTGACCTTCCAGCAGTGGCTTTCCTACATCAGCTCCCTACTGAATTCACAGTGTAGGCGGGTTGAGTTTATTCATTTTACTTGCAGAGAGATTAAAGGTTTGCACAGGAACTTCAGCTACTTAGGTAATAGAAAAGTGACTGTACTGATAGCAGTTCCAGGCTCTTCTCTGTGTGCTGAAGCCACAAGACACAAATCTGGCTGCAGTATTTTACCTAGAAATACTCTCCTCTCCTTGGATGACTCTTACACACCAATGAGTTTCTTACTGGCACGGTAATGTCAGGATGAGCAGGACACAAGCAGTTAGGGCTGCTAACAGGGATATGTGAAAATCCTGTCTTAAAATCTGGTCTTCACAGTGGCAGTGTGATCGTTTACAGGGTTTTATGGTGCAATGGGAGATTAAGATGTAGTCACATGAAAAAAAAAAAAACACTAGAAGCATCAGTAAAACAACTATAATTTTAAAAGCTGGCTCAGAGCAAAAGAAGAGCCCCAAATCTGCAAACACTGAAAACTGCTGTATTGTATCCTCCACCATTTGCTTATGCCAGATAAGAAGGTCTGTGCCTTTAAAATTAGATCCAGTAAAAAAATGTTTAAAATAAAAAATATAAAATTGTATCTGAACTAAACACTAGACTGTAAGCCTATCTTTAATCAATGTGCAGTTTGAGTCCTTTATTTCTATGACAGCACCTTAAGAAATGGAAACAGTCTACAGGAGACATTTATATAATATATCACTTTATTATTTTGCAAGCCAAACCAAAGTTCCATGCAGTCTGGATCACCACTATTGATATCGTGTAAACAATTTGCACCAAAACTGTGCAAAAATAGTAGGTATCATACTTCCTAATCAAAACCAAAACAATCCTTCATATATATATCTTGACCAGCTACTCCTACATCCAAAATCACATTTATCTACAACTGTTTTAAGAAGAAAATCCTAGCTTTTCTTCTTATAAAAATACAATAAATTCTACATGGGACCCTTGAATAGTTTACTTGGTGCAAAAGTAAATTCCTGAAGTCTCTCACCACGGTTTCCTGCAGATCTGTTATAGCTCATACTAATTAGTTATATTATACAGCCCCCATCCCCCAGTTTCTTATTTGTTAATGTTAGTCATGTCTAGAGAGAAAACCCCTCTCTGTCCTGAATCGCTGCTTACCAGGTGATACAGCCACAAGCAGACATTCAGAATACACAAAATTCTTCTCCTCTCCTTATGTTATTTTTAAGAATTCAACTGGATCTTTAAGAGGACCAGTAATTTATAATGGATTCACATTTCTCTTCTACTAAGCCAGAAAAAAGTTATGTTTATAGAAAAGCACTGGGAAAAAAAAAGGCAATTATGGTTTTATTCAAAACACAGATTGTTAAATACATCTGGTTCCTGAAACTAAAGAAAGTGCTCTCTGAAATGGCAGCAATAAATCTAATTTCAACAACAGTTTTAATTAAAGTCTAGAGACTAGGGCTTTAAATATTCACTTGCTGAAATATGTAAAGTGTGCACTTAGACATGAAGAGCTGAATCTGGCCTAATTACTATTTCATATTCTGTTTCATGCAGTTATCTTTCTACACAGCCCTCTCTGAACTGTGCTAACCCAGCAAACATTTGTAAATTCCTTCCTTCAATAGACCACACCTTGTGGGACTCATCCATACTAGAAATTAATTACAGAAGAGGTTTGTTTGGCAATATTTACCAATGCAGAAGGTTTGGTACAGTGTATTTTCTATTATTTTGCTTCATCTGTTTCGAGGAATTACTTTTCTTGGAAAATTACTTCAGTTGACTTGTAAAAATGAAGAAAGTAACTTTTCCTCACCCTGTTATAACTTCATATAAAAAAGAGCCCAATGTGAAGCTGTGGTATGTTACTTGCCAGGCAAGGAATAGGAAAGATAATTTAACACTCATTCAGAATAAATGCTATATATGTTCCTGCATTTAAATACTGAAGGGCAACTAAAGAAATGGGGATTAGTGCAAATTGCCCGCTTTGTAGAGCTTTCACTGGTTTAAGTAAGCTATAAAACTGTGTAATTGTACTACACTAATTGAATGCAGCCACACATAATTGTATGCCACCATATGTATCCTATTAGTATAAAGACTGTCAGTATTTTCTAAGCTGCTCTTGTGATCAGTGCAGATGGCAACAGTCAGAGAAGTTGTTCTCTAGGGTTTATTATATGGCTATAAAGACATCCCATGACTTGACAAAATAAACGTTCTAAATAGCAACAATTATGAAAAATGTTCCAATTAAAACATGGAAGACTCCCTAGAGAATAAAAAAACAAACAAAAATGCTAAAACATCACAGGTATTCAGCACACCCTAAACTCTTGGACAGTTGACTGTTAGCTGGACTTTATATGGCTTGAGGATAATATGGAATATTTAAGCAGTTAAAAAATACTGGGTGCTGCACACAGGACAGGTTTGCACACACAAAGATTTATTAGCAGGACCTAGAGCTGGTCTCACACATCAGCTCTAAGCCTGAAAGTTACTTTTGGGAAGAAGGAAAAATTAAAAGAGACAAAAGAGGAGGTGAAAGTAAAGGTTCTACTGGGGGCCGGGAAGAGATGAAATAAAGCAGCTCCAGGTGAACATCCTCTTCTGGTCTCCTTCTCCAGAGCAGCATGTTCCCCTTCACTTCCCCTTGGTCTCCTTTAGCAACTCTACAGCCTTGCTCATCCTCCCTGTTGTCTTTTTTTCCTGCTAATGAGGTTGTTTAGCCTCAGGACATGCTCCTCTAAACCTAAAGTTACAATCCATGAGTAGGAAAAGGGTGGGGGAGAAAGGGTTGATTCTCAAACTAGTGGCCAGGAGAACCAGCAATAACACAACCAGGGTTTGCATGTGCAGCACTGTGACAGTATCAGAGGGAAAGCCACAGCACAAGAACAAGGGAAAAATACCTCCATGACCACTTAGGTGAAGGGTTAAAGAGCTGCAAGGAAAAGGGCAGGCTACAAAAGGCAAGTAGTAGGTATTTAGCAAAATAAATGCTGAGACCCATGCAGCACTTTTAAAGTGTTTTGTAAATGCCATGAAAACAACGCCAGTTGCAATTTTGTGACAAAAGAAACCACACACCCTATTTGACAGCTGAGATAAAAGCAGAAAGGTTCAGACACACTGAGGCCACAGGCAGCCAATGTCAGAACCAGGATCAGAGCTCAGGTAAGGCTGGTTCCAAAGCCCTCTTCTACAGCAGCGCTTGTTTCTTTCAAGGACCTCATAAAACTTAGAGAATCAATGCAATTTGTGAATCAAATGCTGGCTCTCGAAGATTAGGATGCTGCAAGAGGTTAAATGATGCATCCTTACAGCTCAGTCTCAAAATCAATGCACAGTTCTGGAAAAGTCACTCAGAAATAATTCAGCTACAATGTGAACAATGCGATCATTAGTGGGTAATTACTAGAAAAGCTGAGCAGGTAAATCTAATCCCTGCCCTGCTGTCCTCACCTCCTACCCATACCTCTTTTCCCCCAGAATTTTAACTCTGACAACAACAGAGTTTAGGCATTTACAGACAAGTCAAGACAGCAGCAGAGCAAGGCTTGTCCCAGACCAAGACCCTCCTGCATACTCCAGGAACAGCATTAATGAATCCTGGCATGGGATTGATACATCATCTGCATGCAGCCACCTATCAACACCAACACCAGAAAATAAAATTGAGCAAAAGGGCCAAGAAAGGTGTATCAGTCATTAATGTCTAGTGAAACTTCCACCCAGTGTGTTTTCAGCAGTATCTCGAGAGTGAGGGCAGGTCAATTCCTCACCCAGAACCTGCCAATAAAGGAACTTCATCTATAAAAATCCCACTGCCTGGAAGTTTAGCAATATCTGCTGGAGTCAGCTTCCCCATAAAAACTCTTCATTGTCAAGCAGGATTAAATGCATTAAGTCATGGCTGAGAGTACACAGCTAAGAGAACTGATACACTATGATTCTACAAACACTGTTTTGCAGTTGCAGAATATATGGAGAATTGGGACATCCTGATATTGGAACATGTCAGCAAATTTGTGAAAACTCAGAACACTGAAATAATCAGGAGAAGCTAATTTCTCAGGAGAAATAAAACTATGAAGGGGATGCAATTGTTGCATTCAAGTGTGCAAAATTCTCAGAAGACTAATTGCTAGGATATGTTTTTCATTGTCTTCAGTGGATAAGGCTCATACAGATTTAGTCAGAAAAACAAAGATTTAGATTATCTGTTTGTGAAAGTGGCTTAATAAAAAGTGCTGTAGGATTATTTGGAGATGTAGTAAGGGAAGGACAATGAAGTATCTTCCCGGTTCTGCTCTGATGTGTGACATGATTAGGACACAGCATTTACATGCACCACCCTTGTAAAACTAAAGGGTTGCTAATTATGTAGGCAGTGACAGAAGTACAGAATAGTCTGCTGAGGACAGAACACATACTTATAAGAAGCTTGAAATCTTCCTGCAGTTTACTACAAGTTGATAGTGATCCCAGGAATTACTCAGCGGTTGTGTGCCATGGAACAATCTAGACATATCTACTAATGTTACTGTACTTCCTGGGACAGCTGTTATTCTTAGGAGAGCATTACAATGCAAAGGTTAAAATTAAAAGATCAGTGATTTAAAATACTGAAATAAACTTGGCAGGCATGTGGAAGGAGGAAACGCAGACCTTTTCTCACACACTCCAGAGTTATCAGCCATACTGAAAAATGAATCTCCACTTACCAGTAGATTCTCCGGCTTGATATCCCTGTGGACAATGTTCAGGCTGTGAAGGTATTTGATGGCACTGGCCAGATTGTAGAGCATCCCACTGGCATCCCGCTCTGTGTATTTGTTGGTGGAAGTAATAGCATCAAAAAGATCTCCTCCCTGGAGCAAAATTACCATAGGATATGAGCAACATTGCTTGTGAAATGACTGAAAAATTTAGGAAGATCAAGGAACATTTTTAGAGGAGGAGGAGGGGAAGAGAGCAGCATAGTTACCTTGCAGCTATAAACTATGGGTACTGAGATAACAACTCCCATAATGGCAGGTAAACAGACCAATAACTCAAAACCATCGGTCATGGCTAAGGTGGTCAGCCAAGAAGCTGGAGTTTCTACTGCAAACCATTCCCACCTGCTGCTGCTTCTGTAACGTGTCCAGCACTTGCCAACCTGAATGTTCAGAGCCTGCTACAAACGTCTGGCAAAAAGATGAGATTAAAAAGGGAGTTTGACAGATTGGAATTAAAAACAGTGATCTTTTGGGAGATTCTACTCAGAGGTATTGAGCCTTTGGCCAAAGTCAAAGGAGCATCACAAAGAAAACACAATCCAACAAGAACAAAAAAAAAAAAAAAGAAAAAAAAAAGATAACTCTGCAAAAGCAATGAAAAAATTCCCTGCTACTGTCAAAACATCAAGAAAAAATCATAGAGAACTGTATTTAAAAGAAAAACTAGGTATTTTCTGAAGGCAACAGAGGGGTCCCAGCTTTGCCAGCTCTCATAGTTTTATCAACAGCTTCAAGATATTTTCTGTTCTTTTTTAAGGCTCAACTCCAGTGTAAACACTTTTTCCACTTTCCAGAGAAAGGAGGAGGGAGGGGAAAGAAAAAAAAAAATTTCCAGGAATCATGGTTACAGAGAAAGGAGTAGGAAGAGGGAACCACCAAAGGCTCAAACCTGGTAAAACATACTTTCCTTGCTATAAAAAACAAACTATCTATTAAAATTTTTGCATTGTTGAGGTGCAGTTGAAGTATGCCAGGGCAGGTTTATTCCCATTGTAGATACAAAATCCCAGCTCTTTGGAAATTGCTTACAGCCAAAAGTTGTCAAATCTGGACCACATCAAATTTCTTGCCCTGGCTAGTGACTGTTCAAGACACATCAAGACACATAGCGTCAAGGAAAAGGAAGAACAAAAGGCCAAGCTAAACCAGATAAAGGATTAGAGAGAAAGAGGCCAAATATTTGGCAAAAGTACAATACCATGTACTTCATGGCATTATCTGATCCCTAAGTATTAGATATCAGCATGTGGCAAAGTGTGTGAGATAAATAATCTATCCTCCCTAAGCTCCTTCCTGTGAAACCCCTGTACCAGCTGCTTTTTAACATGAGGCAGTGGATTAGACAGATCTTTGGTCTTATCTAATATGTTCCAGATGCTCAGAAGAAGTGTCAATAACATCGGCAAAGCATCTGCCTCCAAACAAAGAAAACAGTCTGAGCTATGAGGAGCAAGAATGAAAGAAGCTGAGCCTTAAAAAGAAGAAGGAAAAATTTTGGCATGAAGTCAGAAGAAAAGGAACAAATGTTCATGCACAAGAGAAACTAAAACTCAGAAAAATATAGAGGCTGAAGAGCAATTTAACAGTAAAGCCAATCTGAAACAGAATAATTTTCTCCATTTAAGCATCTGCTGTAGTCGGTAAAGTTTCTTACCAGGTATCCTGCTAAGAAAAGAGAGCATATATTTAGTCTGTGGGATTCTCTGCAGTTAAAGGAAAGGTGATATCCTGGAAAGAGTTAACAGCTCTTAGAAAGAGCTGACAGCTATATCAGGCAGAATTGCTTTCAGACTTTCCTTTCCCCAAAGAGCACTTTAACCTGCAAGGTTCTGCTAAGCCAATTCACACAGCAGGTCACTATCATTTATTCAGGCACCAGGGGTGAGTTCAGGATGACATTTCAGTCTTAAATCCCCTGTTCTGGAGTGAAACAGGACCAGCAACATCTGAATGCAGTTTTTATCATCTGTGCACATGAGGAAGTGTACTTGGAACTACAGTAACCAATTATTTATTTATTACCTTGTTATGTAAATGATATGATCTCTCTTTTTCTTCTGCAAAAGTGAAATCATATCCTGGAGCAGTAAAGGAAACTCAGCAATAAATCTTGCTTCTTAAATTGGCCAAACCCCTGTTAGGTTTGAATAACAATTTTGTTTCGCTGTATAAAAAGGCAATGTGCCAGAAACCAGGTCTTTGCTTCCTTTTACAAGCACCACTTGCAATGTGTTTATATTTGTATTTATGAAGTGCTTTTTCTTACACGTTACAAAGCAATGAGTTGCCTATCTGCCATGAGGTGAGGGCGGGATTTGCAGCAGTCACTTATGTCAAACATGTTACTGCCAATTAATGCAGGGTGGTATTAACTGAAACCGGGCTCTGCACTATCAAGCCTTTCCTCCTTGCCTCTCTTTCCTGTCTGTGAGTTTGATTTAACGTCAGGTCTTCAAAAGTCAGTCAATAACAGATGGTTAGTCAATTCTAACAGTGCGCACTGTGAAATGGTAACAGTCAGCAACTGGTGAATTAACAATTAATGTCTCTCCAGAAATGCCTTCCCTAATACCCAGAGAGTGCAACGAGGCTTTTCTTCCAACTATATATTAAGGAATAGATGTTCGTATCAGAGAAACAAAGTTGACTTCCCTGAATAAGGTTATTTCTTCTACATTTCTTCTATTATGCTACATAAAAGTAAAGACTATTAGAACAGTGCTCTCTAGGATATGAGAAGTACAGAGATTCCTAAAGTGCCCTTCCATAATTCAGATAAAAGAATATGTACAGCAATCTTTAAGAGTAAAGAAGAAGGAGCACAAAAATCCAGATTTCTCCAGAAAGTGAACAAAATGCATGTTTTTTTAATATACATCTTTAAGGCTTATTTTCTAAATTATTTTCTAAGAGTTTTCTGTCCCCTCCTCTCTCATTTAGCTGAGTATGACTTCAATTAAAAATCCATTGGACACTAGAGTTTACACATTTTTCAGTCATGAATTGCACAGCAGGTTTCACCCATAAAACCAGCTCTGTGCTTACATCTTGGCAGGTTAGACAAGGCACAGCTTTTAGTTCTTAGCACACCTCATGGGGCCAACATGAAGGATTTGTCAATGCAGGCTAAAAGCTGTGGCTACATGTGATTACAGTGCTGTGTAAGGGGACTGAGGTAACTTTGAACAAGCTCTTGCAGACACTGAGGAAAACCAACAGTAGCGTGGATCTCATAGTGAGCTCACTTGGAATAGAATAGAATAAATTAGAGCAGTAATTATGATTAAAATAGTGCTAGATGGCTAATGGTATCTGATCTCAAGCTGTGCTATTTCACATTGCATGCCTAACAGTAAGAGAGGGCTGAGATTGTCAAAGGAGTGGGGAAATTATTCTGGGACTGGTAACACAAAGGGATTGATGGCATGGAAGATTGCCAGTATTTTTTTTCATCTTGGGATTTAACTTTTTCATCAGAGAAAATATGTCAGCTCCTTAGTACCAGCATCTCCTAATGTGCTTTCTCAGAGCTTGGAGGTGATGGACAGTGGGGTTAGGGGAACCATAAGCTCCACAGCACTACTCAATCCAAAAGAGCATCTGTCAGGCACAGACTTACGAGGACAAGACTTTCTCAGACTGCCACGAGGACAGGGAAAATCTGTGGGCATCCACCCATGTGGCACACAGAGCCTTCCAGCTTTGGACTGGGAACATGGCTTGTGTCACTGGTTCTGCCACAGAACATGGGGGATAATGGAACAAGCCAAAAAACCTTGTCATTTTACTTGCTCTTGTACTCTGGCCCAGAGAATGAAAGGGTATTTAAGAAACCCCTGGACCTGGGATTGCCCTATTTAATATCTCAGTGAGGTGTAGTAGGGACATTAGGAGCACTTTCTAACCTCCACCTACACCAGAGCAAAGCAGAACAATCCTGATTGCCAAAAAACGCTTTCTCTAAGTCACTGTGAAGAAATATCATCCAAAATATAAACCACTGCATTCACAAAAATACTTTTTAGACTAGAACCATGTTTTTAACAGCAGGCTTTTCTTTTTCACTTTCCCCTTTCTTCCGCTTAAATTTAGATTGCTGTTGGGGAGGCAAGTTTGACACTGTGTTAATATAAATCAATAGAGAAAAAACATATTTAATATATGTTTTAATATGGCTTATGGGAAGTTAGACAAATATTTGAAATATTTGAAAGCTGATTTAAAAAAATCTGACAGTGGGTTATACATCTTTCAGTAGGATGCTAGACCACTTTCAGAGATCTCTTCCTCTCTACATTATTCTGTGATCCCATGTTTTTTGGTATGGCTAAATAGGAATGGAATTTTTCAATATGGTTGATTCAATAAGCAGCTTGACTCCAAAACACTTACCTTTACAAGTTCCATGACAAGGTACAACTCAGTTGGCATGTCCATCTCCTCGATCAGAAGTACAATATTGGGATGCTTGACTCGTCTTAAGATAGATACCTCATTCTGGATCATGTGTTCCTGACACACAAAAAATCTTCAATGAATATGGGTTAGTGGGAAAAAAATTCACAGTGGAAAAAGCAGAGAGAATTGGGAGCTGCACAGATTCTCTGGGGTTTTTGAAAAAACTAACAGATGTTGCCTCCAGCAACAGAGAAGGAACACGTTTAGAAACATCAGTGTGGTAACTGAAAGAAGAGAGAGCGGAACGCATTAAAAGAAATGGAAGAAAAGATGTGCTTCTGGTGCAGAGAAAAATGAAAGCTTTTAAAATTTTCTCTGATGCAGAATCTTTAGATTTAACAACATGCTTGCCTCTTCTCACAGAACCTTTTGTTACTGATTTTAAAAGCTAACAGTAACTCGGTGCAAAATTGACATCAATTTAATTAACCTATGCCTTACAGAGAGTGACCAGTTTTCAGTTTTCTTATAATTATTTGTATTATTTTCTGCTTTCTATAACACCTGAAATTATGAAAATTAGAGGACATAATTACATGGATAAAAGAAAACACTGGATATTCATCACACAGGTCTAGAACAGCACATGACTGCTTTTTCTCTTGGAACTCCAAGAGTCTCCAGAGGGAAGGCAAAGACTTCAACCAAAGAGATTTGAACACTTGTCAGGAAGGACACAAATGCCAACAGCTTCTTAAAATAACCTCTCACAAAAAATTTCTTGGAAAAAAAAATCTTTTGGTCTCATATTTTTTTTGTACTTACTTTTCCTCTACATTTACTTTTCTTGATTATTTTCAGAGCATATTCTCTACCAGTTGATCTGAGGAAAGAGAAAAAAATTGTATGGTCAATCGCATTGAATATTTTTCTCAGTTGAGTTTATATGTGTTATATGAGTATAATAAATGTAATGAAGAGTTCTGGTAGCATATTCTTTTTTTTTTAAACAAACAAAGTTAGATATGACTAGTGTTGTGAAATTGAGCCAAAGTTATTAAATACGTATGCCTGAGAAAAAAACCTAACTTTTTTGCTTTAAGATGAGAGCATTTCAGTGTTTTCAAAATAAAAAAATGCTTGACTTTTTCTTCCATTTTTAAATGAAAATTGTTATTACTTTGTCATTTTTATGTAAAAATACCATGTGGTGTTCACAGGTTCAAATATTTGCAAAACAAAGAAGTTATAAACAAAGAATAAACGAAGAATATTTGTTTTCTCTCCTACAAAAAATACAGTCCACAGAAAATACTTACTTACTTTTTACTTAAAATGAAAAGTCATTTCTTTGCATATCTGCAGTCACAACTGCTATGATAAAAAGGTCAGTCCTTGGAATAATTTTAATGTATTCAGTAATTATAGGATATTTAGCAGAGTTAAATATGTTGGCTTTTAGGCAGAATGTGGAAGATTCTGGAGGCAGTAAAAGAAATTAGTTCAGGATGAAAACACATTTCCTTTTAACTACTGTGTTGTTTTGAATTGCTATAGTATTTATCACTACTACATGTATGTAGTTATCTATTATCTAGAATACTAACATAGACAAATTAGCTTGTAGACAAGTTAACGGTATCAACTTCCACTTTTTAAGTAAGTTAATAAAACCAAAAGGCGGCTGTAAGAATGAAAACAAGAAGTTCTGCCTACAAGCCCCAGTTTCCTTATAAGATAAAATGGAAAAGGGATAATTTAAGAAAAAGATCTTACTAAAATATTTTCATTTTGTAATATGAACCTCTACAGGTTACAAATGTCTATTACATTGCCTTTAGGCATGTTTGGTTAAAAATTAGGAAAAAAAATAACCTTTCAATACAGGGTCATTTTTTTCATTCCTCATTTCACAAAAGACAGTAGTTAAACTGATACATTAAACTGATACAGAGTATGTTCAACAGAGATATTAATGTGTCTAAAAGTGTGCTCAGTCTGTCAAACGGGACATGCAAAGGGAGAAATACACTGAAAGCACTGTATCTGGAAAACAACTGAGCATTTTCATTTCCATATTAAAACATTGAGGACTCATCTGGCAATGATGTACCACTAATTTTCAATTTAAGGAAAAATGGATAATTCAGTAAAAAGCAAAAATACCACCAAAATATTCATTCTGTTTATGTTCCCTGGAAAAGAGCTAAAACTGCCTCTATTATGACATTAATTAAAAGAAGTCACACAAGATAAGAAAGTTTATGAATTGGGGGAAAAATTACAGCATATCTGTTCAAGATTTACACAAATAAAAACTTCTCCTATCTGTACTCTCTCACACAGGGGTTTAGTGCTACAGCCCCCCAAAATAGGCTGCACTCCATGTGGGGTGCCCCTCTCCAGTGCTGCCCTTCAGTGGCTACAGTCCAAGCTCAGTGAGGGACAGGAAGAGATTTGGACACTATTTTTGGGACTAGAAGGAAGAGGTTGAACAAGAAATATTAGAAATTAAGATATCTGGGGTTCAAACTCAGACAAAATATAGCCTCTTTCAATAGCAGTCTCTTTCAAGCTGCTTGGTTGCCCTAGGAATGCTTCCTTTCTGTCATGAGAAAGGAAATTGATGGTTTTTGTTGGCCATGGGAGACTCCATGTACTCCAAGACACTGGGAAATCTGAGCTAGTGAGGAAATGTCAGCATTTGAAAGTATCTGAAAGTTAAAAATGAACACATATAAAAACACCACAGGACAAATTGTGCATACGATGGAGCAGATATGTAACAAGCAGATGACAACTCTGACTGCTCTTTGTTTTGGTAAAAAGAAAATTAAAGCTAAGATAATGCAAATCCTTTCCCCTGAAAAGCTGCAGAACCGCGGCCTGTCAGCAGCACAGCAATTTACATACCACCAAAAAATATGCATGGCCATGTCAGAAAGTCACCATGAAACAGGCATCTCACCTCTCACCTAAACAATAAAAAGGGACCACAAAAAGAAGGCAACATGTTGTGGCTGGACTGGAGTCTGGACCCACTGCACTACCACAGAATTAGACTTCTAGCTCATAACAGGGCTTGGTGCCATGTTCCCTGGCTCTTTAAACTGTTGCAAACTTCACGGAGATTTAGACTGCACTGGAGACAAAAATCTATCTTTATTGCATTTTTGCATGCATTAAATGTACTTAAGAGTGTGTCCCTGCACATTTACAGATGCTCAGAATGGGATTTAGAAGTTCAAATGTGAAAATTTTGGAGATGGTTTTTGGTTTCTGTTTAGACTGTTCATTGTCAGAAGAAAACTCCTGTGAATGTATTGAAGTACTCACAGACTGATCTCACAGCAATGGAGAAGCAGTATTCATGTGACCAGTGAATTTGTGTAGCAAGAACCATTCCTACTTGTTTAACACCTTATGGTGCTATTCCTTTGAAGTCTAATGCACACAGGAATTATACTTCACAAGGAAATGGAAAAGTTCTCTGTCCCAAGTATCACCCCATTAATTCTGGTGCTGCAAATGATGGACATATCAGACTTTGAAGTGAGGTGGTTAAAGATGCTTAAAAAAAGACTGAAAAGAGTATTTTTGAAGGTGTTTCACAGGTACTGGTATAATTTACCCTCCGAGTCTTTAATTTCTCCTTCCACACCTGTGATGGCAAGGATGTACTGCTTTAGAAGTATCCTAACAGAAACAATTCCACTTCAATTTTCAAGATCTCTCAAAGTAGTAGCTCTCTGATAGAAATGGGATGTATGGAATGGTATAGCTCAGAGACCACAAGACTATATATCTGGGAATACCTGGGTAAAAATGCTATTTGAGTACATTAGACACACCATGTTACTGGATACTGCTGGGACCAGTGGGAGAGACAAGAGGACAGGAAACAGTTTTCATTCAAGCTCTCCAGGATATTGTAATCAGCATTATTTTTAGGTGTGATGGGACCTACATTTAATTTTGTTCATGTGTTTTCTCTCCGTTTGGGAAATAATTGTGACATGCACACTAGCACATTTGTACTGTCTCTGAGCAGCACAAATTGCATTTTCAGCTGAATGAGTTTATTAAAACCACAACTTCTCATTATTTTACCTTCTAATCGGCTTTTCCCAGTCACTATTCACTTTACCTTAAGCTGCCTTTTTCTCTTTTCTTAGTAAGAGAGTTTGGGTGAAAATGGGTGTTTTCACCCATTTCTTTCATTAGTCATGTCCCTCCATAGGGTATTTCAGTGCTTCCTTTCTTTCATATTGTTTTGCTTTCCTTCCTTTAGGTTTCCATACAGTTTAATGCTCCAGAAGTTTGATCTGAACAGCTCCTGCCCTCTGGATGACCAGCTCCACCAAGAACTCACTCTGGCAAAACACTAAAGGCCTCACCAGAACTTTGGCCAAGTTCCACAAGGACATTGTCAGCTGATACAAAATCTACTCTCACCCTTTTCCCCAACAGCTGTCTTCATGATCTCCAAGTTGCACTTTTGGATGCAGAGGTGGACCCGCATTTTTCCAAGGGGACTGGTTTAAAACCAGACAAGCTAATTTATCATTGTCTGTCAGGAGATTTAATCTCACTCTCCAGGGTTTATATCATATTCTTACAGGCTAAAGAGAAGTTTTTTCTTTGAGCCCAAAGGTGAAGTTATAGTCCTCTGTAAGAGTCTCCTCTCCAGGATATGGTAATAGGGGATATAAAACTTAACTGATGAAATTTCATTCTCAAACCTTGACATCTCTATTGTTCTCTCTTTTGGACACCTCCAGCTCTGGCAGTTTTTTGTTGGTCTGCACTGCTACTAACATGAGCAATCCTACAGTTGTTTCACATATAGGTGAAATACCTACTGTCTTTTATATCCCATAGTCTCTTATTTTTAACAATACCAGTAAAAGGCAACCACAGTTTTGCTTAGAGCATTCCTCCTTGGTTCCATATTTTTTACACTCCTAAGGTTGGGTAGAGCAGGTTCAAGCCTGAACAGATTTAGAAACAGACACATGAAGATGTCAACCTGGACATTTTCAGCAACACTGACAACTGAGGTGACTTGTGACTTCTCCAATCTGGAGTAGATGTCTAAAATTAAAGACTGTTTTCACCTCTTAACAGTAAAGGTCACTGAAGAAGTTAGATTTTGGTGTCTGCAGTGAGGCTCATAAAGTTGGAAAAGCAAATATAATGGCACAAAGCAGGCAAGCAGGAGTTAGGTCTCCATTAAATTAAAAATAAATAACAAAGAGACTACACTTCAGTGTCAGATGGCAGAGTAGATTGATCCAAAATTACGTCTTTGTGCTGACTATTACCACTACACCCCAAACAGAGAACTTCCTGACATCTTTACAGAGTGCTGCTGTATGTGAAATGTTCCACTGGTCTAATGTAAAAGCAGCATTGCAAGAACATACTGCAAGAAAAAATGTTATTTCAGTGCAAAAAGAGAGATTTAACACAAGGAACTGGTAACATCACGTGGCATGTAGCAGAAAAAACACATATATACCCCACGAAGAATAAAATTCATAGATTGCCCCTTGAACTCACTCTTTTTTTAAATTTGAGGACATTAGTTTTTCCATCTGGAATTGAGACATTACCTTATTACATTTCTGTATTCTACAAGTAAAGATACGATCTGGAAAAAGCATGACATTAATAATTATTTTTTACAGCAATAAGTGTATTATCCTCCTCACCTTTCTATACACTCCTTCACAATAGCAAAATTTCCGTCTCCTATAGTCCTTCCAACTTTATATCGCTCTGCTATGGATGCTGGAACCTGGAAACCTTCCTCCAACACTTCTGAAAGAATCATTAGTACATTTTTATTGTTAGTGAAGGAAACACAGATGTTGCACATAACATGCATTTTAAGTCCACGGTTTAGGAGCCTGGAAACCATTCAGTCAGTGTCTCACTTACTGTACAGTGAAACCATGCTGCTGACATTGTATATACTCAACAGGTTTCATGCAGATACAATAATGAAAAATAAGACTTCTGGGGGCTCAAACATACCACCATTTGAGTGTTATATAGTTGCCATTGCAATATGCCCCCAAGACATAACCAAAATTTTATTTTTTTAATTACGAAAAGGCCTCTATGATCTGCACAAGTGCAGACCAGCCTCCAAAAAGGGCTGGAACTCCTTGACACAGCATGATTAAATATATGTACCAAAGAAGTCCAACACTCAAGCACTTATTTTATTACATCCTGTAAACTGAGACATCCATAAAACTCCTCATGTGCTAAGTGCTAGTTCTCCCCATCCCCCAATATCAAATATTTAGTTTTTAAACAAATGTTCTCAATAATACTACCTCACATGCAACCTGGGTACCAGATGTTTAGGTAAAATTGCATTACACAGTGTCTCTAAGCATAGGAGAAGCTTGTAGTGTTTTAATGCTCATTCCTGTACTATTATTTTTAAATGTATTTGAAATAGTGTTACAAATAACTAACATGCCTCTAAAAGCTCACTGTAAACTGCAGCTGATGCAAACTACTATATAAATATTGTAATGTAAAAAAATAGCCTCTCAGAAATGTGATTTGTGTTTACGCTCTTTAAGACAGTGCATTTAACTGTGTATTACTCTGTCCTTTGTTCCAGTTGAGAATTAAAAGTGAATGCTAGGAATGCTAGGACACAAGGAGGCTGGGGTTTGTCTGAATGCACAGACAGCATGAAGAGTTATTCTCCAACAGGAGCATAGATACACACACACGTACATAGATGTGTATGTGAGCCAGCAGTGCTCCAGCAGATCTGGTCCCTTAGCCAACTTGCTCAAAGCCTTAGCAGGGAGTAGGACTATCCATTTCTGAGTAAAGACCCAGGACTGCAGTGTGTTCTTTAGTACTGTGGCAGATGAGACAAAAATACCGAAACAAGCCAGTCAGCACTGTGTTGCTTGCAGAAATAAAAGCTCAAGTGTTCCGCAATAAAAATATCTCTGAAGAGTGATGTCCAGATCAACTCTGATCCAGAGTGAACCTAACTGGTTTGCTAAGGCTGAGGAGGTTCCTCACAGAAAATCATCCAGCCTGCAATGCTCCCACCTTCTCTGGCAGGAAGAATGACTCACTTCCTACACAGCTGCTGTTATCACTACACTGACTGCTTTGAAATGTCAGCTCCAAATGTTACCTTCTGCAGGGCCATCATTTTCATCCATAGAGCTGCAAACTTTGGTGGATGCTAATGAGGTAGAGGAGCCACTGTGTTGGGAGCTCTGGAAATGGAGACACAAATGAAAACAGATGAATTTTAAGAAGTACGAGTACCCACAGCACGTTCCTGCTGGACACATGTCCTGGAGAGGCTTCAGTGTTCCCCATGTAAAGTATGTATTTACTTTGCTGGATGGATATGTGGATGCTTGGGAAGAGTCCAATTTCATCCACTGAAATTACACTTTTGGTAACCTCACATTACTGGAGAGATCCTTGATCCACCAAGTGAAGCAATGTGCCTGCAAGAATACTTTGATGTATGCTCCAACAGCTTCTCCCTATTCCACACACATTCTGGCAGGGAAAACTGAGGAGCCGTATGCCCTCTGCAGGCTGGAGACTGTGTTCTTAGAGACCTTGTTAACTCAGCAGGCACTAGAGGAACCTAAGGCTTTAGCTGGCTGTGTTATGGGCAGAATTCCTCAGTTTTACAAACCTCCCTCAGTTGAAATCTTCCCCAGTTTTATTCTAAAAGGGAGAAATCATTATGGCAGTGTATGGACAAAATAAAATGTCAGGGTGAATAATGGTTGCTGCTTCATAGGAGCATTTGACTGGGGGTGGCTCACTTGAGGCGGTGAATCTGTTCTGCTCCATTTCAAGTTTTTGTCCTGTCTGTACCGCTAATGGGGGAGGGTGGTGTCTCTGTGGCCCCTCAAAGGAAACTTGTAGCCACCCACCTTGGATGCCAGAAGTGTAGGAGGCAGGATCTCACCAGGGAAGCCTTCTAAAGCACCTATCAACATCTATCAGACTTTAGGAAAACTGCTTCATCCTTCAACCTACATACTTTAGGAAAACTGCTTCATCATGCATCTAGGTGGATGAAGCTACACAGACATTTGAGATGGACTGGATTTCACCCAAAACTTTTATCTTATGGTGCAAAACAATTATACCTCATCTTCAGGATTTCCTATCTTCAGAGGAATCCAGAAGAAGCTAAAAATATAATGGTGCCCCTTCAAACTTAAAGCCAAACTAAGCACTTCCTCCAGTCCTCCGATTACAACTTAAGTGAAAAATATTCAGAGGATTTGCAAAACTAAAACTTGGGTTCACATCATTCACATGCTGAAAGTGCTGCGGTATTTCATTATCTTCTTCAGTCTATATAATACATAGATTGCAGGCTGTACTTCATGTAACTAACACTATCACTTCCTTCGATCAGTGTCTGCAAGGTATTTAGATGCCCACAATCATGGTGCCAATCCACTTTACAAATTAAATACAACTATTTTGGAATTATTTCTTTTGCCTGACACTGCAGAACACAGTTCATGACTGGAGGAAGAGTAACTGAAGTTCCAGCAGTTTGGATATTTGCTGAGTACCAAGCCAGGGAAAACACAGTCAGAAGACTTAAAATCTGGCCAGTATGCTGAGTTCATTTGAACAGAATAACTTTTAATTTCTCCGACAACAAAGGTCAGATGACTTAGACAAAGTCTGAACTTGGCCTATTTTTCACTAAAGAGTCCTGAGAGTTTGCACATCCCATTTACCATGAGATTCTTTGCCCTTGTTTCCTTTAATCAACCCCAGCTCCCTCTTTTCATCCAGGCAAGTATTTCTTCTGAGCTTTGACCAGAATTGATGAATGCATTAATCAGTTTTTGGACTGTTTTTTGCCTCTTGACAACAGAAGTCAGCACTGAGTGATTTTATGCAGTTTTCTAAGATACTGCTGCTCTTGTTTCATGGTCAGAACGTGTTTATATATGTTCCATTCCTGTACTAAACTCTGTGTGACATCCCAATAAAAACTTACCTCTGGTTCATTTTTGAACAAATGAGCAGATGTGGATCAAGGTAACGGGGAAATGCTAGGAGTTCTCATGCCTGGAGAAGTCAGTCACAAAGCCTATTTTTATACACATGTAATGAGAGAATTGTTTCCTTTACAGTCCTGCTTGTAAAATAAGCAGAAAAACATGTTCTCTCTACTCATTCTGCTGTGTTTGTTTGTTTTCCTAGAACAGACATACAATTTCTTACTAATTTTCCCTCTCACACTATTTTCTGTAAGGAATTACAATTTAAACATGATTAATATTTATTACTTCTATGATCAGGAAAGAATAATTACAACATTTAAGGAGTACAATCACAAAAAGGTTTACTGTTAGATTTTCAAGAGATTATCTAACAGCTACAATTTTTTTCACTTTTTTGCACTTTAAATAGTGAGATTACACTTTTAAGTAGATGTCAGGTCAAGGCTGCTGACTGCATAGCACTGCAGCTTCCTTTAGCATCCTGGTGACTTCTTTAGAGTCTTGTAGTCATTGCTCTCATCTGTGAGAACGGCAGATGTGAAAATCAAGACCTAACTCAGCGGCCACATCTTCTCAGAATGGGTGCCTAGAGACATTCAAATTTTTATTTGAGGACTGAATTTTTCAAGGACCTTGAACTAAGGCTTAGCTGAGAAATGCAATTGCTCAGTCCTTCCAAAACTAGATATCTTCAAAGGCTCATTTAAACAAAGCATTTTAGCAAGCACTCCAATTTAAATACAAAGAATCTTAATGGTCTACACATGAGTGAAATTAAATTGACTCCTAAATATGTCTTGGGCAAACTCCTTAAATACGTATTAGACTAGGTTTAGTCTAATAGACTGAGAAAAAACGTGGTCTACAGAAAGTTTAAAATTTTAAAGGAAAAAATTTACTTCATACTGATGTTTTATGTGGCTCTACTTCTTTTTTTATTGGCACTGTTAAAGATGGGAAGGTTAAAATGTTATTTGTTAACAGAAGAACTGAAATAATGCATTAGTAGCATATAACATACCACTAGTGTGCCAACAAAGCATACAGCCCCTTTGGTGACATCAGCCTGCGAAGCATTGGCACGGAGGCAGAGGCAGAACTTGCTAGTGACAAGGAAGCAGTAGCTAGGAAGATGTGCTAAAAATACACACTGAGACTTATAAAACTTTAAATAATTTTTGAAAAAAATATCAAAACAAACTCTTCATTACCTTTGCTGAACCCCTCCTATTAAAAGAACAGATTGAAAATAAATCAGGAAGTGGACATTTGCACATATTTACCAAGTCTGCTGGCAGCACCCTTTTCACAATTAAAGAGATGTTACTGGATAAACGATAAACATGACTCAAATATTTTCATCTTTATTCGGCCCTCTCCAACAACACGCAGGCATTTATTTATTTATCTTTACTTGGGCTAGAAAGAGATTTCATTTATTTAGCCTTTAATTAGTTGGCTGTTCTCACAAGCTGAGAGCCCTGCGGGTCCAGCAATCCTTGTGGGTCTCAGCGTTCCTTCCAGTTGGCTTGCCAATCGTGAGGCAGTCTGTCGCGCGCGCTGTTGCTGTCACAGATGTGGACCCCATCAAGGATCTTGCAGATGGGGAGGGGGAAAACAAACCCTTGGCAAGAGTATAATATCTTCAACACACAGACTTTAATGTAATTAGCTGGTTTAATTTTAAGAGATGCTGAGGTGCTTGGAATGTCATCGCTTTCACACAGATTTAAAGGGGTCCAGTTGCACAGGTTGCCAGCACATGGCCAGTTTTATGGCACACCTTCATAAAAACAACAGCATAAAAAAATCAGGTCTTTGGTGTAAGGATTTCGGATCCTATTCAGGTTTATATAACAGATGGCCAGCACACCACACACCTCACTGATGTGAATGGAAACATTAGCACTATAGAGTTTTAGCCATGTCTCACCTGGAGATTTATTTCGCAACTGTTTGGTAAATAGATTTATCTCAGTGGAAACTGTGCTAAATTCATGAAAAAAAAAAGGCAGCAAAATAAAAATTACTGTAATGTCTCCTCTCTCCTGATACTCACCTTTGTCCTAAATTAATCTTAAAATCCCATTCCAACTAAACAGCAGGAATTATTCTTGTGGACTACTAGTGCCAGCAATTACGAAAAGAGACTTAAACAAGTATGACTAGAAAGTTTGTTAGTGCAATTCAGATTCCTGAATCTCAAACTCCAAACACTGCATTCTATTTTCTAAACCTCTCAAAACCTTTCTTAGCACATGTGGAGTCTACAACGTCTCTCAACAATAGATTCCTTTGTATTTTTCCAGTACGAAGGAAGCATCTGGATGAAATGTGAGTAACAGAAAAGCACACAGGTGTAATGCTAAGTTTGGATCCCATGAAGAGCTCTACTCTTTTAGAAACTGTCTTAATGAAGTGAGAATTAAAATTAGTTAAAAAAGTGTAAATTCAGGAAGGAGGCTCAGGAGAAGGGAATTATTAATGTCTTTAAATTATGCCTCCTAAGATGTCCCCACTCCAAAGAACTCCACAGAGTCTTTAAAAAAATACAAAAAGATAAGCATGTCAGTAATATGTGTAAGATGAAGTTCAACTCAGTAAGGAAAAAACAGCTTTAAAACCAAAACTAAGCATTTAGCCCCCACGCTCACCTCTTTTGGAGCCCATACTAGTGTTCAGTCTGGTTATAAAACAACCTTTGCAAGGTAGCTGTCATGGCTTCCTGACAGGCTCAGCTCCTTTGCATAAAGATTCTCATGAATAATGGTAAAATAAAGACAATCATCCAGTACAGGTATTAGCTTTTAAAGACTTTGAAGGAGACCAAAAAATTCCCATAATACTTAACAATGTTAGGCAAGAAATAAGTGAGTCAATGAACAGCAAAATGGTACATTACAAGAGAACAAAAGCAGAGGACAGCTGATTTAAAACAATAAAGTAATACATTTTGATGTAACTTTGAAGAAGATAAACTGATTTTTTTTATTATTCAACTTAGAGAGACGTAAAGGGTTACACCGAAGTTCCCTCTCCCAACTATATCCAGTGAAAAAAGTTTTTGATTTTCTTTTGTTTAACCTTACATTTTTATGCCCAGTCAGCTGAGACAGGGAAAAAAAGCTTTCATGTAAACAGTACAGAGTTGGCAAAAAAATTACTTCATGAAGAAACATGAAATCCACAATCTTCATACTGAAAGAATGGAAACTAATGGAGTTCAATTATTGAAAGAGAAATGATGCAATTTTTTTCCAGTTTGGACACTGCACTAAACTGGCACATCAGACTCAAATTTATTTATAAAGTGTTTCATCTGGAAAGGAACAGTAAAAAATGTATGCAAACCTGCTTACAAACTTATTCACAATTCTACATCCTGCCCTGTTTTGTTAGACACTTGACTTGAGAGAGGCCCTACACAGGGAAATTATTTTTTTGTGGCTGTTCATTTATGCAATTCAGGATTTACACAGCTTGGAGAAGAGATAAGTTCAAATGACACAAGCAATTATCTGGTGTATTATCAGGGATAGAGTGACAAATGGGAGAGTTTGCAACAGAATGGAGCTGAAAGACTGAAGTTAAATTTGCAAGCTTGAAGCACTTTGTTTTATTAAGATCTCCTAACTAAGCTGCAGCATTGGATGCTTATACACTCATTTGATTTGTGTAACAAGACAATTCAGAAAGACTAATATTGTTTCCTACATGGTATTTAACAATAAATTTAAATCTAACCTCCACTAGTTCCTAACAGCTGCTTCCAAAGTTGAGCCATAATTCACTCTAGGCTCACTCACCCTTTGACATAATTCAGAAAAGATTGATGATATAAAAAGTGAAATATTAGATTTATGGTATCGGAAGTTATTACTGTCATTTCTGTATCCTTACTGAGGTTAACATAAAAAGTTACATGTGATGCAATGTGAAAGTTTCCTTTTACCTCTTCTATAGTTACACACAGGTAAAATTTTCTACTCAACCACAGAATAAAAATTGAAAAGCTACCAACTTAAAGGAGTTTCTTATTTCTTTCACCTCATTAAGGGCACAGCAAAATAACCACTTCACTTTAAATTATTTAGTTGTATTTTAAAAGCTCTCTTGGTATTTTTAACTGTTTCTTGGTAGAGACAGAAACCTCAGTTATTTTGTTTCTTACTGTTCCCCATTTCACTCACTCTTTTCCTTTCCATGTGTCTACACCTTTTTTAGGCAGAACTATTTACCAGCAACCAAGGGCATTTCAAAACTAGAATTTTTATCAAGCCCACAGTTTCCTCCAGGAACATCAGCTGAAGCAGCAGGCTGGCAGATGACATGTCAGAATTTGTAACATCTCTCTTCCCCCATCCCTGCCAAACAAGAAATAAAACTAGGCTACGGATACGTGGATATGCATTTTTAAAGAGTGGAAAAATGTATCACAAAATTAGGTACTTATTTTAAAACACACCAGGTGTGTTTCAGTACTATTAGCATTTCACAAGCACATTTTCCCTAATACTTGTCTTAAGGGATGTGCTGCTAGGGCTCAGGCTGTTGGTAGGGAGTTGGCACCTTGCTTTGGATATTCTACTAATTCCCCACTTCAGGCTTCAAATCTAGCCCATCATGTGCACACAAATTTACCCATAAGCAATTCCAGGCAGTTATATTTATTGTCTTCACAACACCCACTACAAACCAAATTCCTCCTTGAAGCATTTTTTCTATCTACACACTAAAGCCCTGAGTTTATTGCTAAAGAAAAGACACTGAATGCATCTGCTGTGTAAAGTAACCCATTAGGATGCATGAATCCCATATGCTTACACTAAGGTTAGATGGACAATGTTGATCCAAAATCAGCAAGCAACACCAACTGCAAGAATTAAAGCCTGTTAATCATGTTTCCAAAATAAATTCTCTGAACAGTATGTATTTTTAATATATATTTATTACATCACTTACAAGAATCTACATTAATGTTAAATCTAGCAAAATAACAAATTGCAACCAGGATGACATGGTCAAATATGAAACACAAGTACAATACAGTATGATGAAACAATGGCACAAAAATGAAGGTGATTTTCATCAGCTGATTATAAGAAATAAAACATTCATCGGTATTTATTTTGCAAGGTTTACATGTTTTGTTGATAAATCAACAGCTTTCTTTTTGGTTTCCTGCATCACATGAATACAAAAAATGGTATATTTTTAAAAGCAAATATCCAAGCACTTTTCATTAAAAAAAATAATTGTATGCATAACTTTGTAAAATCTTAAACTTATGTTGTAAATGTGCCAATATTTACAATATCATAGTGCAACTAAGAAAACGAAGAGGCCTTAACACAAACATTGTTAGGTCCTCTTTCACTAGAGCCCAAATTCCAAAACACTGTATTGCAGGGCAAACCACAACCTAATTACCCATATAACACCAGACAACAAGGACACGCTGAATACAGTACAGCTTTCTTCACACTTCACTGCTGAGGGTTAACTGGAGCGAATGGGAGGACAACCACCATGCGCCATCAGGGGCACAGAACCGCGCAGGAGCGCGCGCTCAGCCCTGCGCGGACACAGCTCAGGTGTCACCCACGGACCCACTGCCTGCCTGGGGGCAGCTGCCAGCTGGAGACAGGCCAGCTGAGCTGGCCAAAATGGTCACGGCAGCAAGCACAGCTCAGAGCAGCCCCAGCTCTGCTCGGCAGACCCCGGTTTCCAGATGGAAGGGCTTTCCTGGGGGAAGCACACTCATTTCCAAAGAGAGGGACAACCACTTGATTGCTTTGCTCTGCATGTACAGGTATTGCTGTCTGTGCTTTGCAAAGTTACTTTTCAGCACTCATAGTTACAAGCTCTTGTCACTAGCAGATAGAGCTGAAAGTGAAGATTAAATAAAAACTGATCTTGTATTTGGTTGCATACCATTAACTGGATATTAAAAAAAGCACAGACAACATTAATCTATGCATTCATCAATTGATGAGGTAATTTAGCACCATAAAGATTTTCTGTCTGTTAATTTCTCTACATTTTTGACAGAAACAGTAAACTTGGATTGATCAGGGGTTCTTTATATTATTGTTAATTCATTTTACATTCAGAGTGCATTTTTGTAATGTATGCACTATATAAAGTTCACACAGCAGTGAGAATTATGAAGCTGCGGAAGAAAACACAATTACTTATCTCATTTTTTATTCCACAAAATCTCAATCCAGTTGTTCTTCTCGGGTGTTTTGTAGGAAGTTTATATATCCTTTCTTGTAATATACATTTATAGCCTCAATATTAATACCCCAGAATTTTTATCATTCAGCCAAATATGCCCTGTGAAAATGAACTGAAGAGAAAAATAATTACATATAATGTTCTGTCTCTGAATTATTTTACAAATTGAGAAGCAATTTTCACATTGCATAATGAATGCTAAAGATTTTATTATTTCAACAAAAGAACTTCTAATTTTGCATGACTTAATGTACTTCAGAACAGCACCATTGAAGAGAAGGCATAAGACTGAACATGTCAAAAGAATACCATTTCCAATATTCAAATTTCAATTTTCAGTTTAGGATTAATGTTTTGTCTGTGTGTATGTATTTGTGCGTAAGGTTCTATCCTTCCCACCTTGGAGTTAATGATGGGCTTGCCACTAACTTCTGGTTTTCAGTTTGAAATTAGCCCTTGTTCATAGATGTGGTCTCTTAAAACTGTACAGAATTCCTTGGGGGTAGCTGCTCAGCAAGTAATGGTTGGTGCAGCTCCACCAACTTTAACAGAGCTGTAGTGAATCCCACCAGACGAGCATCCTCCTGTTAAAACATTTTCCCCATTTATTTGTTTAAAGTCACAAATGTGACGTAACAGCGCATGGGTTCCAAAGCCATTAATCTATGTACGTGTGCATTTGCGTGTAAATATAAACATACACATTCTGTGCTTCACATGTGAACTGCTTGTTGCACAAAAGAAGAAAAGAGATTTAAAAAACAAAACGAAACAAAGTTGCAGAAAGCATTAGGGAAATAATCACAAGTATTCATAAAGCTCAAAGGGAAGCAAAGCTTTCACAATCTATACAAGACTCTTTAGCTACATCATAACCACCTTGGAGTAGGCACAAATAATGCAGCATACAGAGAACTTTCAGAGGTTCAAACACTATAAAGTTGCTTAAGCTATTCTATTATTTAATGCAGTTGATGAAATCTAGGAACAAACTAAAACCTGTGCTGTTGCAAGCAGAATTACAGCATCAAGGAACACAATTTCAGTTCCACCCATAAACTGAAACCTTCTGGTCTTGCTCAAAAGAAACATTTCATTTCTGCTCATGTATAATGGGAATTACATTCCACACAAAAAAGGATCTCAGAGTCTATAAACAGTGTACCTTTTCAATCTCTAAGGGACTTTCATTCCTAGAATGAAATATTAATGATATGTCTTGCCCCTGAATAGCCCCTTAATACAAGTCATATGTTGAAATGATTAAATGTTATGGACTAGCATAATCTTTTTTAAAACAGTCTTGATGGAGAACTCACTATGATAACAATTACTGATATAAGGTCCATTTTTCTTTTCCACAGCTAAGGAAAGCTGTGGGATTCAGGTTTGCTGGCAATCTGTACTCCCTGTGCAGAACAGTCTTAATAAACTGCCTAAAGCAGCAGTAGCCTATATGGGAGAAGGGAGGGAAAATAAAATTCCTGGAATTTATTTTCTTTAGAGGAAAAACCAATTTTTAAAATGTCAGTAAGCATTTTGCTCAATCTGGTCTAGTTGCCTGAATTTTTGGAAATTGATTCCAATGCACCTTTATATAATATGCGTTTCTCAGGATCAAGTAATACATTTTGCAAAGACATTCCCTCATAACAACCAAAAATGCAAGTAACTTCACAGCTGTGAACTTTTTCAGTAGAACTGGGCAGCCTATGCATTATGGTATGGGGGGAGGGATGGACTGTTCTTATGGCTGGGAACAGTTTTAGATTGAAGTCTGAGGCAGGAATGGAAAAACATGCATTTCAAAAGGGAATGACCTGACTGCTTCAGCAAACCTGCCAGACCAATGACTTTCCCTCCAGGTGATACTGGAACCACATATTGGAAAAAGAGAAGGTAAGTTTTGCATTATGCTGCCCTTTTATTTCTTTTGCTAATATCCTCTGTAAAGAAAATTATGTTGACAGAGTAAAGCCATAACATCACATGCCAACAATTTCCATTTGCTGAGTTTTATATGGACAAATCAGTATAAAGGAATTATTTCACTACATTTAGAAGTTGGCATGTGGCAGCTAAACCTTTTCTTCAATTAAGTAAATTTTCCTGATTTCAAAATATATTAAATCATCACTAAATAGCTCAAAAATATAACCTCTATAGATTTTTGCTGAGAATCAGAAAAACGCTGATTTCTAATTCTTAAATTATTAGTATTTGAGAAAATTAAAGGAAAGGTATAAGTCTGCAAAAGTGTGTAATCACTACTATGGACTTTAATACAACGTATGATGGGAAATATTGCTATTATGTAAATTAAATAGACTAAGATTCTCACAACAAAGCAGCAGAAAACAAACGAAAATTAGTAGATATTTGTTAAGCAACTGGTTCTAATGCATGACCTACTTTAACACTAAAGGAGTTTTGCATATTCATGCTGTATAAAAAGAGCACATCTAGATACTGTGAAAACAGAAAAATTAGGTCAATAGGAGGATGATTTACAGTATCACCATTTCTTTTGGCCTTCTTTTTAAAATGCACAAAATGTCTTCTTATAGGGAACAGAAAATGATGTTCCCATTCTTAACATAAGTGAATATAATCAACTACTTTCTCAGGTAAAATACATTTTTCAAAAAGATGTCATCAAATGTATGTCAGATGACGCTGCTAGACAGCGGGCCCTCGTATTTGCTCGGTCAGAAATCTGTCCCCATTTGCTTGCAACACATGGATGATCAGCATTAACAGCTCTTGCCAGGTAAAACATTCATAATGCCTGCGAGCACCCTTCTGTTTACAGACATCAGACGGCAATGCAGTGAAGAGAATTTGAACACTGCTTTGAAAGAATTGCTTTCGTCCTGTGACCACACAGGATTTCTTCACTTTCCTTTCATTCGGATAAAAAGATTAAACTAAGGGTGTTTCAAATGGGCGTGTTGGGATCAGACAGCGTGGTGCAAGCAGTTTAATATGCTAGATTTTTTCTTCTCTGCATTTTACCTATTCGTTGGTAAAAGCAAAGTACCCATTAACTGTTCATATCAAAATGAATAAAGATAGATACGGTAAAAACAGAACATATAATCAGTACCTTCGATGATAAAAATAGTGCTATTCATAAATGTGCCCACTATGTATTTGTGCGTTATATTCACCTTATCCAATCTTTGTGCCTTTAAGTATGCACAATGCTGTTCTGGATTTGATGGACATATTCAATGGCTCATTCATTACAAATTCTTGCATTAAAATGCAGCGATAAAGCCAAAAAATACCCCTACACACACGAATTAATTTGGCCCCATGTTGTTAATATTAAATATGCAAAACTCTTTTGTGCTATTCACTATTACTGTAAATTAGCAGCTATTTTCTTTAAAAATGTTAAACCTTCATCAAATCACAAACCATAAACATTGTTCCATTTTCTCTTTTACACTGAGTCTCCTACTGAATCCATATCATCCGAAGAGAGTGGGCGATACAGGTCCTGTAAGATGAAGTGCAGTATAGATTTGTTTATTCTGTTTGATTTGTTGCACTGCAACTGTCTTATATTCTTTTTGTTACTGTGGACCAGAAGACATTGTTTAACACAAAATACACATGTTCTATATGCTCACACTGTTGTCTTTATGTAATATTATTATTTTTAAATCAAAAAGATAGATGGTTAATAAATAAAGCTGAAGTTTCAATGTACAACATATTCTCAGAGGCAATCATTTTTTTCTTTGAGTCTTTCTTATTAAACACTATTCAAACAGTATTTGTCTGTTCTGGAGAATCTCTTAATGGTTTGGAAACCTGGAAACATTAATTTAATCTCAAAGGGAATGTATTGCCCTTTTGGCCATTTTGCAGGGACAGAGTAAGTGCTTACCATACATAAGGTAATAAAAACTTGCCACTCACTGGTGACATAGCATGGATCCAGCAACATTTGACCCCTGGGCTGCTGACACTGAATACTGCTGTTGCCTATGTCGTACTGGCAGTGGTGCTCCTTTCCCACTGCTCCTCTGTGCCCGAGTGTGTGTGTATAAAAAGACAGCATGTTTTACACTTTGTCCCCCCATCACCGTCTCTTTCTGCCGGTAGCCAAGCAACCAGCTCATGACAGCAGAGGGAGAGTCTGAGTGGATCTGTACACTTCATTCTTTCGACACACTCTGATCCTCTGACAGATCAGACAATCCTCAAGTGCCAGAGGTGCTGTGGGATGATACATGGCCCTCTCCCACCTACACAGCACAACAACCCTCTTCGAGACACACAATCGCACGGAATGAAAGCTCAAAAAAGAGAAGTGGTAGAGGACAGGGCACTGTTTTTTTAAGGTGATTTAAGCATATCTGATGGTTCAGAGGGGGTTCTGACAGGGCAGGTGCCCAGCATATCTCATAGCCATTCTCTGATATCTTAAAGGTGTTTTGGGGGATTCTTTCCATATGGAACATATGAACAAATTGCAACAAAAGATCCCTGTAAGACAAAGTACAAGAAAAACATGAGAATAGGAAAGCTGATGGAGTCAGCTTTTGGGTTGACCTTGAATGGATTTGTTTCGCTTTTTTTTTTAATTACAGTAAGATAACCGAGAGAATAAATGAAAAAATCTGAAAGATATACTACTAAAAGGGACCAGCTAAATGGAATGCTTCACAAATTTCCAACTGTGATCTCAATAAACAATGCAAATTCATATTTTACTTGTAGGCATGATATAAAACAGATTTAAGTATCTTAAAGGGGGGTTGATAACCTAGAATGCTTATTCTGTGTGTATTCTGCCAATGGGCATCTATACACACATTAGAAGACATTAGACTGGCAGAGTGAAAACAGATCTTAGATACATTTCTATTATGTTGCAAACAATCTAGACAAGACAACAATTTTAAACAGACATCTTATTCTGAATACTAACTAGCTAGTTAATTATTAAAATGTCTTTTGAGAATATGCAGTTTGGGAATTTCTAATACATACTACAGGAAAAAAGAATCTTTGGATTTTCTAGAGAGGGTAACAAAATTTTGAATAGTATCTCTCAGATGACTGCTCTTGCTTCTGAATATTAAAAAAATTAAAAATTATGCATTTGGAACTAACAAATAAGGTATTTCTGAATTTTAATATTTAGAGAAAATTTTGGCACTTCTTTTCATAACTCTATGATTGCTTTAAAGCAAAATCATTCACCAGATTTCAGTGTCATTTTCTCTGCTATTTACCTGTTTTTAAATACTCGAAAAAGTCTTAAAAAGTTTTCCTTTCTGAAAGAATTTTTCTTACATATAAATAGCCAGAGAGCTGTGTGTCTTGAAATTATGAGGAAAATCTATTTATTATTTTGCATAGGTTTATAAGAAGATAAAAATTGCTGAATGAATCAGACTTCTTGGCTTCATACAACTCAAAAAATCCTTATATAGATAGAATTGAGCCTGTCTAATCAGTCAAGAGGTACCTTAAAACTAACTCTTTTTTATCCTGTAGGTTGCAACCTCTAAGAACACAGAAAAAATACTTATTTTCTAAATGCCATGTCACCTTTACCGAGTCTGCATAATTAGCAGCACTCTGTTGAAGTAGTAACTATATTTGTGGATAACACAGTAACTCTACTTTAATCTGCTATTTCAGACCTGAATTTCATATGTATTAATCTTCTGGGAAAAAACTCCAAAACTTAATTATGTTCATAGCAATTTAAAAACTAGAATCTTAATTTCCTATTTAAGAATAAAGCAATGATTAAACTGCATGAAAAAGTAACTATAGCACACAGCCTGCTAGTTAAAATATTCAGAAGCTGAAAATTAGTTGACAGTTAGCTAAGATAGCTGATAAATTGTTCCTAGCTCACTTTCAACTTCGTGAATTACACCCATGAAATCAATCTTTCAAATCTTACTTTCTTCAAATATAGACTGAGTTTCGCAGAAGATTATAAAAATATAACTTTCACTGACTTCTGAATTTCTGGAAACAACTCAGCCAACATACCTATGCAAATGAGAAAGGATACATTTTATCTTTTTTGTATTCTGGCTTTTGAGGGTACAAAATTTTACCTGTAGGGTTACAAGAGTACTGTTTTCCTGAGTATGTACCACAAGACAGTACGCATGTAACAGTATGTAAGGCCACATTTTTGGCCTTATTCACATCAATCAAAAGCCTTCCTTCAAAGGCCAGAATTCATTTTTTAAAAAACATGAGTGATGAAGTGATGAAATGTCAGTAAGTAAAATGATTAAATCCTATATTAAGCTGCCTAATGCACTCCACAGGTCTTTACTATTCCCAGGAAGAAATCCCCACCTTTGTGGAAGTATCTTGCTTTGGTGCCTCTGGATTCAAAATCTGACCTCCTCTCAGCTGTACTTCCAGGAAAAACACTGGCAGCCTGCCTAGAACCCCTGGGCACTGCGATGTCCCAAGCCTACAACTCCCTCACAGCCTTGGATGGAGATGCTGAAGAGCTGATTGGTTCATTTAGGCAAGGTGAACCAGGCGAGGCCAGAGGAAATGTTCCTATCACCTTCCAGACCCAGTACCTACCACTGGCACCCCATGTACCTGATGGCATGAGAGAACAGGAACTCCTGTAACTCTAACTGCACAGAGAGAGGCACAAAACACCACAAATTACAGAGCTGAGCTGGTGTCCCCAGGACCCAGCATCTTATTTCAGTTCTAAAGCAGTAGCTCCCTCAAACTGCAGGTAAAGAGAGAAAGACAGAGCAGTCAGAAAACCAGCTACCACCTTCAACTCCAGATCACAGCTACAGCAGCCAACACTCATCTTCCAGGGCAGGAAGAGGTCATCTCGCAACACAGGGGACAAGATGGGAACTTAAATCCACCTCTTCTTCCTTGTAAGTCTATCACAAGATACCAGCACTTCAGCAATCTCCTAGGGAATAAACCTCACCCTGCTACTGGCTTGTCTGCACTGTAGCTGAAGCCACTGAAGACAGAACAAAATATTTTGGGTTTACATTTGGTTCATGGCAATATGGTACATAAAATGACCTCTTCTAGGTGAAATTTAAATAAAAAGACACAAAAATCTGTACTATGACTAAACAGAACACCATTTATATTGCTAACAAGAAAATTATTATTTTCAAGCACTGCTTAAAGCCTTATTTATTCATTGGAATATACATTATAACTTTTAATGACACAATCATATGTTTTTACACTGAACTTCTAACTCATTCACTTCACAAGCTAAACATGAAAGCAGATGAAATAAATTCTCAGACCGAGTGTTAAGTTTCCATCCCTGAACTTCTGAGTTGATTTTGTAATATAAATAATGTTATTGCAATGCATTTTACATGATTGCAATCTATCTTTACATGAATATATTCCATGTTTCCTCAGGTAAAAAAAATAAATCTGTCTAAAATAAAGCCAGACAAGCATGAAAGGTCCCCTACTGAGGTCACGAGGACTGAATACGAATATTGGAGAAGAGAATTGATCTCACTAACAATCTTAGTCTTATCTCTCCTGTAGTACACTTCAATATTTATTTTCTCTACAGTTAGCAGTCTGATTTTGTTACTGCTACATAGCACTTCGCATCCATAATACTGCCACTCGGTGATCCTATTACACTTACACATAAAAAGAAGCCCATCTGCTCTCCTCTTCACATTTGAAAGTCAGAAATCTTGTGCCTAGAAACCTCTTGTGTCTAATGGTGCTGATCACATGGCTCCCACTCACCCATCCACAAACGTTAGCAGAAAAACATTTCTTCACTGTGGAGAGCAAAGCTTCAGTGGTGAGAAGAAAGTTTTAGGAAAGTTACCAATGAAAAGAGACAGCCTTACTGCAAATGCAAATCCAATGTAAACTGGTATCATCCATCTAAACAGACGCCCTCACATCACCAATGTATAATTCATTTGGAAGACTCTTTGTTCCCTCTCCAGTGACTTATTAATGATTCATTAATAAGCCTTGAGAGCAAGAAAAAACAGGTGGGGAAGACATTGCATTCAAGAAGATTTTAGCACCAGCTTACGCGCTGGAAGTTACATCTTTCCTCTCTGTGTACCGGATGATGAAAACCATGACACTACCCCGAGGCTCCGAGCTGCTGCTCACTGGCTGTCCCTACACTGCAAGATCACAGTCAGCCCTGTGTCTAAACAATTCATGGCAGAAACCCATAGCTGTATCCCAGATGGAGGGAAGACTTGGACATGCACCATTCCTCAGCTCCCTGACATACATCGGATATGAAGAAGGGTCTGCAGGCTAGAAGGGAATCGTGTCATGCTACAGCTATATTCCTGATCTGGGTATCTGGGTAATCAGGTCTGCACTAGCTCCTAAAGTCAAGCACTGCCAATTTTGTACAAAATCCCCTTATTTTGAGAGATGGAAATTGTATCTTTGTTTAAAAACTGAAAAGGCAGAAAAAGCATGTGTTCGAACTCTGTTTATAAACAAGTCTGAGATACAGATTACTGCCTCAGGGATGCTTTCATTGAGAACTGACCACAGTTAAGAAAACAGCAGAAAATACATAGACATCTGTCTTATTTCTTTTAAACAGATAAAATTAATTCTATCAGCATGTGGAGCTTTTGGGTTGAATTAGTAATATTTTATCAGAGGGTTACAGCAGTAACACAGGCATTAGCTTAGTTCTGGATGCTTAGGAATATTGTAGATTCCTCCATACAGGATAACTAGGGGGAACCTCCAGCTAGTATCAACTCTCATCCAGGAAAGTGATGGACACGTGCCTTGGTGCTGATAGTATCTTCACTGCACAAGGCTGGGATATCACAGCTAAATTCCACAGTGCATTCTTTCACCTTGCTTCAAAATCAAAGCAGTCTGTAGATTGTGCAAGTGACAATGCCCACAGCAAGTCAGGAGCAAAAGAGATTTCTTTGATATTTTCTTTCAGTTGTGAAATATTTAGAAAAAGAAAGTAAAACAAACAAAAAGTTTTGTGAAAAAAGAGAAAAAACTCTGGTTTTCCCCCTAAGGATAAACCAGTTCTCAGCATACTTAGCATTTTGACAGACACAGAACAGTTGTATTCCACTTCAGGGTGTTTTACAAACACAAGGATTGTAGCCAGGCTCTTCCACCCTACAGCTCTACATACACACAAGGGATCAGAAGGGAGAAGGCTATTGGATAATGGCTATGCTGGATTCTCCCCAGCCATGCTCAGAAATCAGTTTCCTTATTTCCTTACCCTCTGTTTCCGTAGGCTTCCTGGGCTGGTGGGAGATGGGCTTGGAGACTTCCCAGAGCGGGGAGTAGAAAGTTGGCTACCAGGGGTTCCATTCACTAAAAGGACAAGAAATTGAAATAAATGAATACAAGGCATTATTAAGGGAAAAAAAATTAAATCAACATTTTTCTTAAATCTTTGTTGAACAGAATTATTTGCTTTTGCTTAATGCTTGAAACATTAAATAAGGTAATTCAAAAAAATAATTATTTCCTTGGATTTTTGGCTCATGAAGGAATTTTTTTACATAGGGTGAAAGCAAATAATGAAAAAACCTGAAAAGACTTTAGTCAATGGCAGAGAGCATGATAATGTTTTCTTAAACTGTATTGTTCTTGTACTTTACTGAAAGTAAAATACTGCCATTACTGAAAGTAATGGGGAACAAGGTGCTTTTTTAACCTTAAAAGACAAAATATATAAACCTTTTCATTCCATTTAACTATGGCTTGAAGTGCTGCCTACTAAAAATAAAACCCAGTATTGCTTGCAAGAACAAATCAGCTTCCTGCTTTTCACTTTTTGAGTGAGGACTCAACCATTTGAAGAGATTTTTACAATACTATCTGACCAAACAGCACCTCAGACTTAACCCAGAAGGGCTTTCTGGAGGCAAATGAATTGGATATAACTCCACCAGTCTGACTTAGAGGAAAGCAGCACTCTCTCAAATAAGCAAGTTTCTTCACATATGTCAGTGCCTATCTTTATAGAAGCATCTTCACATGCACATGACATTATCCAATAAATTAACAAAACAATGCCAGCAGAGGACAGAATTCTACTACAAAGTAATCACACGAGAGGCTATCAATAATAATCACACTGAAGCACAGACAGAAACACTACAAAGCGTGTATCACATATACATGTAAATACTCTTCAACAAGCAACTGTTCTATCAGAGTCTACATTTGTAAGTGCTAGGACAAAAAGAACAATCAGATTCCTAGATTTTGAATCTTAGGAGAATATCTACATACTAAGGATATCAACAAGGTATTTGACTTACCTTCTATGAGTTCTAACATGGACAAAATCTGACTGTTTAACCTGATAAGAGCAAGCAGCAAAATTCCTGCTCTGTACTAAGCCAAGCTGTAGCCAAACTGAGAAGCAATAGGATTAGTTAAGGATAGCTGGGGCTGCTCACAGAGTGAGCTGAATGCGATGCAGGATTCATAAGCAGAAGCCTTTTCTGCGTAAGGCTGACGTCTTCAGAGCAGCAGTGGGAGGTGCAGGTGCTGTCTTAGGGCTACATCAAAGGTGTCAATTAAGCATAATGCTGCTGCTTCACAACGCTGCTGAGCCACCGCAACCCCCACTCGCTTTCCATGGAGCCCCGAAAGCCTGAGCAATTTTATATGCTGTGCACTGAATCATAATGAGGTGCCTTTGGGGGCAATGTAGCAAGTGACTCATCCGAAAATCAAAATGACAATAACTCTTGTAAAAACTTGGCTGACTGGCAATCTAGCAAATGCTAATTCCTTTGGATAATACAGTAGGCATTTTTAAAAAATTCTTCTTACTTTTTGCATAATGCATTGTTTTTACTGGCTAATACTGGGCCCACACATTATAATGAAGAAATATGTATACCTACCACACCACACACATCAATAAAACACATTATACTGCATGATAAAGGACCATCACTTAATAGTGCTTAGGTGCTATGAGTGATCCAATCTCAACATCACTTTGTGCAATGCATTGTTTAGAGTACAGGTGCAATATATTTGCATAACTATAGAAACAACAAGATGCTGTAATTGGATTTAAATAGGCTGGTTTTATAGATAAACATTCCACTCATCCAGGCTTCTAAATATCTTTATACAGAAGACAATGATTTGCACACATCGAATATTGTAGTAAGTGTAGGGAAACAGACATGCTTTTGTATGTTCATACACTATTCAGCAAAACAGCCACAGATCTGTCCAATGGTGACTAAAATCAAATTTTATTACTGATATCACTGAAACAATTTAGGAAAAGAGCAAGATGAGATGAATTAAAATCAGAATCTCAAACTTGTAAAGTTGTAAAATGCATCTTCTAAACACCTATGGAAATCAATATTAAACTCCTACTATTCACACAGAGCTAGTCCTCGAGACTGCTGAATAACAGGTCTAGTGCTCTGTCTTTTCTTTAAACCAAGAAGATACTCTTAGGTCTTATTATCATAACCAAATTGAAGATAACAGATACATTTCAATACACCTTGTAGCACTAGGCACTGGTTCCTGTTCTTAATAGATTGACTCCTTCCCCATAACTTCCAACAATAGCTTTTTTTAGAATTACTAGAGCAATGACTCTGTGCTGAAGACAAAAACTTGAGGCTACCAAGTGGAACCAGACAAACAGTTGTAGTAGTGTATTTAACTATCAACATATTTCTGTATTGATGTATATTATGTTAATGAGTATCTATTTAGGATGAGAAAACATAGTATTACCATAAATCCTAAAAATTTCTTACTTGTCGCTATCAGAGTATCCAGAGTGCTTAAACTAAGTTTGAATGATCTCTTCAACTGTGCCTTTAAAAAGGAAAATTATGGTAGTTGCGCTTATTTTGACCATGTAACATGTGAAATCAACAGCACAATTACTGAATTGAGGCCCTCAGCAGATTTAAGTGAAGTTTTCTCACCTCCTTACCCATATGCAAATTACAAAGGTGCCTGTACATAAAACATGTACCAGGATTTTTGAGAGCTCACAAGGACTCCCTATAGAGAGCTGATTAGGAAACTCCAGAGATGGCAATTAGCTCTGGACATGAGATTCCTTTTACCAATCTTTACATACCTGTTGTATTGGCTTCCACATCTGAAGTAGTTTTCTTGACTTTATTTTAACCAAGTTGCTGTCACAACATAAGTTGTATCATCCTGAAGCCATCATCTAAACCTGACATGATGAACAATCTACTAGGAGCCTCCATTGCAGCAGAAACGTCTAAAGCTACACAAGATAAATCCTTCTGGATGCTCTCCATACCTGGAGATATACACTGCTGTTACTGTTATTACATTACTCTTAGTACTGATATTATTAATATAATCCTTAAGACAGACATTGCAACAGGACAGAAATGGTAATTTCTGATATTTTCCCAGTACATTCCAGGGGCCCTCCTTTTATAGCTTTTTGTTTATGGTTTCCTGTGCTTATGAGTCATTAGGCTGAATTTGCAAATAGAGGTGATATTAGGTGCTGTGTAACAGGAAGAGATTGCAGTGATTCTGACCCCCTTCCTGAACTCCATTTACAATCATTACACCACTCTTACATAAGCTGCTCATTACCAGAAAACATATCAACAAATATGTGAATAAAAGCTATAAGATTTAATAATAATACTGCATTCCTGATCACTAAATTGCCCTAAAATCCATTTCTAGGTGGAATGCATTTTTGTTGGAAACTGAATTTCTATCCAGTATCTGCTCTGCATTTCTGACTGACTGATACAGCCCATGTTCCTAGAGGGAACCTTGATGTAGATAACGACATAGAAAATTGGTAAATCACTGCTGTGATTGATCATTTTATTGAGTGAGGCAAGAGGCTTCTTGTCACTTTTATTCATAAAATGGAAAGGGTCATAGATTCAGCTTAACACACAGCGCCCTCCCATCACCTTAAGAAGATTTATCAGTTCAAAATTTCACCAGTGAAATATGTGTCAAAAAGCTGTAACAATACCAAAATTATTGTGGCTGCTCAGAGCAGATGTATGCAACTGCTTGGCTGTGAAACCCCTTCCTCACTGTCCTCTCTTGCTGAGGAAGTGCAACAGAGCAAGAACCTGTCTTTGTACTTGCTTTTCCAGCACCTGGCACACACATGAGGATGGAGAAACCCATAAAATAGAACATTAAAGCTGGATACCAGCATCTACTGAGATAAATGCAGAATAGGTTTTCATACGATAATATAAATAATAAATATGATAATATTTATTAATAATACTATGATAATAAACTAATGAAAATGCTGCAAGTAAAAAGTACTTTGATGGCATTCCAAAAAATAAACTTGATAGGGCATATTTTCATTAAGTAATAGAAACAAAAAGCAGGAAAAAATTAATTCAAGCATTGAGTGCCAGTCTGAGAAGCCACAAATAAAATCAGTAAAATCAGTCTCCTATAGAGTTGCCTATGGATGTGCAAGCATATTGTACTTTATAAAACACATAGAGATAACTTGGTGCGTTTAAAAAAGAGGTTTGCCAAACACAAAAGTGTGTGTGAACAAGAAAGAGGACACTAAGGGAAAAGAACAGTGCAGGCTTTTTTTTGCAGCCACAACTTATGAATAGGAAAGTTCAGCTAAAAAATTATTTACACAAGTCACAACATGTGTAGGTCATATTCAGCAACTGTTAGGAGATAATGTGAGATTACTATTTGACGTTGCTGCAATTACTTCTGTAGTTTTTCACTGTCCTTTCCAAAACAAAATTTTTGTCTCAGTAAGATTATGCAGTTAGAAGATATTTAGGAAACAAACCATATCTTGCCTTTTTGTCCATTCTGCTTTTGTATTTTACTTTTGTACATCTTGTAATTTTTGTCTTAACAAGACAAAAGACAGTGTGCACAGAGCACCACATTAGGCAAGTGCCCTCAGTCTGACTCCCTGACAAAGACAAGGCTTTAGGGGTTCTACCTTAGCATGCAGTTGGCTGAGAAAAAAAGCCCAGATACCAATACTGCATTCATTTCAACTGGTGCTAAACTGTCCTTTTTATTTTCAATCTTTTGTAGAGTTTATGTCAAAAAGTTAAGCAGATAAGAGTAGAACATCCCTTTGCCACAAGGCCTGACAGCCCCACACAGAAATTTCACTTGATCAACAGATTAACACATCAGAAATGTCAGCAGGAAGGATCACCTACAAGTCAGGTATACATTCCCCATCCCAGCAGGCACCAATTTACCAGTCCTTGTTAGTCCCTGGTACCCGTTGTAGCCACACAGTGTAGCCCAAGGTGTGCAGAGCTCAGCAGCGACTGTAAACCCCACACAGGCACTTCCATCTCAACCCAAAGTCACCTATGTCTGCACTAGCAAGCAGAGGAGTGCTGCAGACACACAGATACTGAAGGCATATCTTATATCTCAGAAGAAAGGGGACTGCCTGGAAAATGCAGTTCCCTGGTATCCACCAGTATTTGTTGTTTCCTCTAGCCTCAGAAGCTAAGTGCCTCTCGGGGTTTTTTTCCCTCCCCACTTCAGCTGATATCTATGAAACTGTTTGCTAATTTAATGTAGTACCTAATCAGGAGAACATCTATGTGCACATAAGATTTAATGAAAATCTGTCTTTTGGACTGCTTTGCCTAACTAGAAAGACGAGGATTCTCAAATCAGTCTGTTTGAACAGAGTACAATTTCTGAGCACATTCCTTCATTTAGCATTTAACTTTTCATCCTTTAAGAGGGTTAAACTTCTCAACATAACCAAATCAACTTCTCTTATCAACCCTTGTTTTTGTTACTGGGTATATAACTACGAAAATTAAGTTTTCACTGATTAGTATCAAAGACAAACATCATAAATAAAAAATTGAAAAGAAGGCAAGATCAAAGCAAAAATCATCTGGAAATCCCTGGGTCTGCAGGATGACTCCATCACTCCCATGCGTGTGTGCTCTTGGGTCTAGGAAAATTTTGCTTCAGCATATTTATTATAAAATCAGTCAGCTGAGTACCTGTAACAGTGTGAATGAAGACAATATGGTATGTCGTGCTTTCTCCTTTGGGATACAAAAGACCTTCTGGAGTCAGGTGGTTGAAGGAGAGTTGCTTCTGGGTAAGAGCCTAAGGTTGAACTACCAGACTAAATGAAAACATACCCTATTGCAGGGGAACACCTCTACTTCCTTTTGTTTTTTTGTTTTTTTTTTTTACTTAAACAAGCAGAGAAAAGCACAAGCATCTGACCTTGGGCTTCCAAGGCTTCCATAAGATCCTATTTCCATATCCACTTTTTTCTTTAGGGAGCATCTACAGTTTTGATTAGGCTTTATTTTAATATGAGGTTTCACAATTTCTTTACTCAGGTACAATTTAAGAAAGAACCCTCACACAGTCTTTGGTAACATGACCTACTCCATCCATTCCTCACTACGTTCCCTTTGACATTTGGAATAGGTACATATCAACCCAGGTATTCTTGAAATAGTCACCTATCATACTGAATAACCCAAACTCCTAAATAACTTTTTAAAATCAAACTTTAACACCTGAATTTATATTGCAAATAAGATTTCAAGCATCTGACATATTGTGAGTGATAACTTGAGGGAAACAGGAAGGGAGAAAAAGTGAGAAGGAAACAATTTTGAAGAAGGTGCTCAAACTGAAAAACAAACAAACAAAAAAAAAAAGTAGCTACTTTTGTTGAGAGCAAGTCCTGAAAATTAGAGCTGGAATTTCAGGAGGTAAACCAGAGTTCACCCAAATGCAGCATCTTTCCTTAATTTAATGGACCAAGGGTACAGTAATTCCAGTCATCTCATGCTGCTCTTGATTTGATTAAAAATAACGATGATGAAGATGTCAGTGTTGCTGCTTTCTTTGAATCTATTACCTCTTCACCCACACTGAAGCTGCCACCAATGGCGTTAAATGGCAGCTGGACAGAAGCCGCCAGTTATTGAATAGCCATCAGACATTCATAATTTTTGGTCACCAGCAATGGGCTGATACCCAGTCTCACCAAAATTAAATGTCTCTTTTATTATGCCCAAATATTATTTGATGTCAACAAAACCACATCAAAGTGGTTTACAAGCTTTAAGAAGACATCAGAAAAATTAAATAGAGGTAGGATTATCTATTGCACTTGGAATCAGACATCAGCCTTCTGCCTACTCAGGAGGTCACACTATCTTTTCTCTGCTTCTCTTCTTTGCCTTGTTCCATGCTTCTCTTCTCTATTTAGACTGAAAACCTTTTGAAGCAGACAATACCTCAAATGGATTTGTAAAAAGCCAGAAAGCAATCCTCCTGCAGAGAGATTTCTGTCTGGTGGTACTGTTTTGAAACACTGTCAGATGTAAATAACAAACTGAAGAAAACATAATAACGGAGAAGTCAGCCCTTACACAGATCTTCCTAACTTACTTGTACTCTAGGAAGAAAACATTATTCTGTGTTTTTATATAAAAATAGGATGCATCTGTTCTCAGGAGCCAGGAAGGCTATCAGGAAAATATAAGTACATTAAATATATGCTCTGTTACAAAAAAAAAAAAAAAGTGAAAAAACAAAGATGGAAAAAAGGTGAACACCACCTATGTAGAGGCATACATGCCTTTGAAATATGCCAAAAAATGGTGTAAAGGCAGATGCAGTCCTTTTGCTCACTGTAGACTGCATAGCTCAAAAAACAACAGTGAGTGTGTGTTTCTCACAGACGGATACATTTTATTGTGCCCTCAGCTAACCAGAGCACAGACTTGAACCTTTGTGGCCCTGATTACTTTTCCAGCCTCTGGTTTCATTAAGGGTCTTTCCCTGCAATCTGGCAGCCTGATTTCCCATCACAGATTCCCCACTTAGCCCTGTGCTGCCATTGCAGTGTGTTCTAGAACCTGTGAGATGGTGGTTTTCATCCTGTTATTTCCATGATGTTATTCCCATAGTATCTGCAAAGCCTGAAAGTGCTGTTATGTAGGTTCTGTATAGAGCTTTCAGCCAAGGAGGCTGTCTTTAGGGGCCACAGAGGGCAAAAGGCACCTGCAAAGGGTGAAAGTCATCTAAGAGCATTGCAACCGTCATTAAGAGTCCTTTTTCCCCAGTAGCAGATGAGACAATGAGGGAAAAGGTTCTCCAGGACAGTGGGTGATGGCTCCCCAGGGAGAGGGGACATTCAGGGTCCTTTGCCTGCTCCTCACAGAGTCAGTGGTCTCTACAACAAGGTGAGTCTGAAATGGAAAGCAAGGGCCTTCAAGCAGAATTTCCTCGAAAATAATTTAACATTACTGAGTTTATCTTCATAGCACCAGTTTTGGAAAAATATTGTTGTTCCAAACTTACAGATGCAAAAACAAGACAAAGAAAAACAACAAATGATCAATCCCTCCACATAAGTCTTTTGATTTCTGTAAGCAACTTCAGAAGTTATTGGGATGAATTTGGGAAAGTTTATCACCCCAAACTACCATTTGCTCAGAAAAAGGATCTCATGGACTTCATCCAATTCAAAAATCATTAGTGCAAGCCAAAGTCTGGCATAATTCATTGACCACCTGAAATTCTGTGTCAAAGAAGGGAAGCAGTTGTTGAGGATGGCATTTAAGTGTCTAAACCAGATTAGATTGTCTACATGTCTTAGCTTTGTTTATACATTTATTTCTCTAATAATGGGAATATGGCCCAAGGCTTTGCCTTCATTAACTCTAAAAATGATGAATCTAAATCAGCTATGCTGTTGAATACCTGCATAAAAGACTATACCATACTACAGATACATACACAAAAGAATAAAAGTTAACTCAAGGATACCTCTTCATTCGACAATTTTACCAGTTTTAATATCTAACTTTGAGATTTGAATATTATTTTAACATAATCTTTGTCTATGGAACTTTCCTTTTTTGGCCCATGTAATTATCCATGTGTATTTTCTTGATATGAACATTAATTTAAGTCTGAAGCAGAAATATGATCCTTTTGTGCAATTAGAATGTGCAGACTTCTCAAAGCGCAGCAAGAATCAAAAAGAAACAAAAGGAATTGAATTCTTTCTAATTAGTAACACACTCTTTTCCATTCACCTCTCTCAGCTTTTTGTCAAGGGTACACTACCAAGTATGCTTTCTATTTCCCTTTATCCCTGCTTCTTCCAACTTTGTTCTGAGACAAAACTCTTCAAAAAATGATACACCTTTAACTTTTTGTAATATGTATGTATTGTCTTTGACCAGAACAAAGAATCTACTCTTCTTCTTATTTTTGCTAATGAAAGAAAAATCCCTAAAAGTAGGGATTTTTAAAGTTTAAAGTAGGGAATTAAAGTTTAACTGAAAGAAGTTTAAAAACATACAATAAAAATACACGTACATACACTTAGCAGTAAAAACATGACAACAAAAGCATAACTTCCATCTATGCACAAGTCATTGAGGAGCTTCTCTAGTACTGAGATATTTAATGTAGACCTCATGGAAAAAAATATCAGCTCATATGTGTGCTAGACGGCAATTTCTCTATTCTGCTTCTGTCACAGGTACACAGAATTCCAAGAAACAAGCAGCAATTTTATGCTTGCAAGGTGGCAGAAAAGTAAAATCTCTCCATTCTGCATTTCATGGGAGAATGTTGGGTTTTGTCTAAAACCATCTAAGAGTCATTGTCCTCTTTCTTTCTACTACTGTTTTTTTAAAATGCAATGTCTAACATAAAATTGCATCTTTAAAAAATTGACTGGTTTTTAGCCTTATATGATTTAAAAACAACTCTTGATAGCAAGTGCTTAGTACAATATTGTTTCCTTTTTTGAAAGTAATACTGATCTAAGTACTCATGTATGTAAGGTTAGAAATAGGCTTATTGTAACGTTCACAAAATTTGACCTACTTGCAAAAAGCAGAGATACAGCCAAATCAGAGCTGTTCCCCTAACTAAAAATAAATTCTATAGAAACACTTTCAGTTGTTTATCCTTTTTAAGCTTAACAAATTTAAAATCGAATAGGACAGAACACAATAGAATAAAATAGAATAGTTCCATTGGAAGGTTCCTACAACAATCATCTAGTCCAACTGCCTGACCAACTCAGGGCTGACCAAAACTTCAGCACATTTAGGTGAGAAGTGGAGCTTCACAATAGAGCGGCTTTGGTGACCACCTGTCATCCAAGCAACCACACAGTATTTCTTGGTAAAGGAATGCTTCCTAGCTATAGAATCATTGAGTAGTTTAGACCAGAGAAGACCTTTAATATCATCAAATCCAACTGTTAATCCAGCACTGCCAAGTCTACCACTAAACCATGTCCCTCAGTGCCATGTCTACAAATCTTTTAAATATCTCCATGGATGCTGAACTCAAGCACTTCCCTGGGCAGCCTGTTCCAATGCTTGATAAAGCTCTCAAAAAGAAATGCTTCCCCAGTGTCCAGTCTAAACCTTCCCCACTTCCCTGCAGCTTTGAACCATTCCAATGTGCCTTGTCACTGAATACCAGAAAGAGATCAGCACCTTCATCTCCACATCTCCTCCTCAGGAAGCCGTAGAAAGCAATCAGGTCATTCCTCAGCCCTTTTCTCACAACAAGACAAGCCCAAAGTCCTTAGCTGCTCCCTATAGGACATACCTTCCAGCCCTTTCATCAGTTTTGTTGCCCACTTCTGGACCCTTTCCCATCATTTGAAAGCTGTGGTGCCCAGAACTGTACACAGTGCTCAAGGTGAGGCCACACCAACCCTGAACACATCCTGATGATCCCCTCTTTCACCTGGCTGGTGGAGCTGTGTTTGATACACCCTGGGTTGCAGTTTGCTCTCCTGGTTACCAGGGCACATCGCTGACTTGTAACGAGCCAGCTGCCAACAAGCATTCCCAGATCCCTTCCGCACTGCTGCTCTCCAGCCACTCCTCTCCCAGCTTACACTCGTGCCTGGCATTACTCCATCCCAGGTGCAGAATTTGGTATTTGTTCTTAAACTCCATCCCATTAATCATTGCCCAATGCTCCAATCTACCTAGATCCCTTTGCAAAGCATCTTGTTCCTTCAGAGTCCTCAGCACCTCCAAGTTTGTTATCATCCTCAAAATTTTTCCTGGCACTTTCACCTCCTCTATCCAGAACATTATTAAAAATATTGAACAAAACTGGTCCTAGACCTGAACCCTGAAGAAATGCTGCTGGTGACAAACTAACATGTGCCTACTTCCTATAAATATATTTTCAGAGAAATGTTTAAGATGGTTACATCTGTCATCAGCACAGCACCATCCAAAATAGTTTTCATTTTTAATATTTTCACTACACTGTTTCATTTCTTGCTATAAATGTAATGATATATTAATTATTGTTGTTGTATAGTAAAAACATTCCCATTTTTCCATAGGCTGTAAAATAATCTCCTGATCTTTTGAAGTATGTAATATATTCTGCTCAGACATTTACAGAAGTGGACTATAAGAAGCTAAGATTTCCTCACCTAGACTTCCCCGGAACCTTTAAGTAAAAAGAGTACTATTTCTTTCAGGACCAAAACTAACATGGTATCAGATATTCAACACAGAAAAAAATGTTGCTAGTCCCATAGAAACCCCATAGATTCGGTATTATTCACTTATTTCACATAGAAATGAGCATACACAGTTCAATGTTTATTATCTCTACTCACAAATTCATTAGGAAAAAAACCTTGGAGTCTGTAACATTCATACAGTAAACAGGACCGCCCTTAAAGTTAAATTTAACTCTATTCCACCTAGCTACAAAGAAAGTAACTTAACATATTTATGAAAGAGCTACTCTGGACTTCTTCCTCACAACTGATATTTTATCACCATACCTCTATTCAGGTTTGTGTATCTCAGCTGTTCTCTAGGATGTGTAGGAGGCAAGTTGCCTCCCAGCCCTGCTACCTACATCTACACCTCTGTCCCTCATTGTGTCTCTCCCACTTTCCTCCTTCCCAGAGCAAGATCTTTTTTTCTCATCTTTGTCTTTTTGTAAAAGAAAAAAAAGTTCCAGTTGGTCTATCTCAACCCTCTTTGAAACCAGCACCAGGCCATTCTGATCACCACTTCCCCACAGAGACCTTATGGTGCTGGATGCAGGTTTCAGGATGCCACTTGCTTTCCTCTTGGCAGAAGACTGAGGCAAAAAGGGAGGTGGCTTCCAGACTGCTCTAATGGTTGCTTCTTGCAAAATCTGTATTCACAAGCAATGCTGCAAATGCTTGAATGGGTCTACTCAAATGGCTCACACCAAGGATTATTCGTACCTTCAGGCACCAGTACTGGAAATCTACTCCACTTTTTGATTTATTTATTTTTTTCTGCTAGGGAAAAACTGCAGGGCTGAACAACTCATCAGCTATCTAGTGGGAACTACTGCAAAGGCAGCCAAAGCAAGGCTCTTCAGACAGAACTTTCGAAAGCTTTTTGCTGTGTCTTCTGCAGCCTGTATCACTGGTTTGTTAGGTCATCTTTGCACCTCACATTCACATCTGTAACTGCATTCTTTCTCTGCCCTGCCCAATAGCCTCAATATGCTCATGATCTTTAATAAATCCTTTCCTCACTCCCTAGAAACAAAATTCAAAAAGACTGTAAAATTACCCTTTCAGCAACACAGCTCTTATGCTGCATAATTTGGGCTACTTTTTGGATTTTTCTCATTCAGTTCCTAGTATAAAGACTACCATACATCTTTTTTCCTCCGTGTTTAGGTATTGGAAGCAAAAATATGCTTGAAAAAATAAAGTGAATTGAACCACTGTAATGCCAGAGTATGATTTATAAGATGCTGAAGCTTTATTCTGTATTGGGAAGACACTGGACCTCAGATGTCACTGAGAAAACACACGAATTTTCAGTATCAACTATTTTATACATTCAATGTTTTTCCACAGAAATGTGGAATTATTTTAAGTGTGTTGCCCATTCTGTTGGAATAGAATGGTTGCTGTTGCTAAGAAAGACTGTTTGCTTGCTTTACCTGAGCTAGTAGAAGCAGGAGACTTGCTGCGTCGGGATGGGCCTGGGCTCTTGGTGGTGCTCCTACGTGAACTCGAAGCTATTTTAGTATAGGAAGTGGATTTCACCACCCGACATTCTAGAAGACAAAGAAACAGCATAAGTTAGCAATTAAGAAAGCCAGCAAGATTCTGTAACAGAAAGAGTATTGAGAAGTGAAAACATTTAGCCCACGCTTGTTTTCATTCACCTTGAGGAGTTTTATGAGAAAGTATAAAATCTGTATAAATGGCTCCATTAAAATCCAAGTACAGTACGTACCATATCCCAGACAAAGAACTGCTGCAGTAATCCAGACTTTTAAATTCCATGGTTACTGCAGGTACTTAGGACAGCTTAATTTAACTGTGCTGCGACTACTCATAAAATTTATTTGCTTTTGAAGATTTCAGTACAAGTAATGCAGCCATTTTTTGTAAACAATCGAGATGCAATGTAAGCATCTTTGTCAGCCGAGGCAGTCTCCTCTAGAAAAACCGGAAGTCTTCGTTTCTGTATCAATATGTTACAATTGAACACGATGACGCAATTGTCTTCCACCGATGAAAGGTTTGAAGAAAATAAGGCAGGTTTGTTGCTCCTGCTTAATCCTCTGGTGAGCAATAGCCCATATTGTGTAGCACACAAAATTTATCACAGGTGAGGGAAACGGCACTACTCGCTCATAAGAGACATCAGTAAAATCAATGAAGAGGCGAAATTACCCTCCCACTCGAGAACACCACAAGATGTTCAGGTTAGAGTTTATGTACACCCACACAGATCTGTAGGCATCCTTGCATTACGACTGCAAAATGGTTCTTGGCCTGGGGATGAAAGAACTTATTGTGCATAGCAGTGATGTCTTGCATTCCTAATGGATACTAGATTAATCATCAGACATATTACACAGGTGGGAAAAAAAATCCACTTCTTAGTCAGTACACAATTAAAACTCTGCAGCAATGTTTACACTGTCTTCACCTGACAATGTCAGTACACTTCACTTGTTTAAAAATACATCAGTAAACATTTAGCTCTGTACCAGACCTGTTTCCTATTTTATTCCCATGGTTAAAGTTCCTCAACAAAGGTTAAGAGAAATAAACAAGAGCTTTTTCTTCCTAGTCAGAAAATACCGTGTACAAGCCTGCACATTATTTAGTCTTCACAGATCAGTGGAGCCTGTAACATAGTTTAGACAGATTAGAGAACAAAGAAATAAAATTGAGCATAACTAATTAACTTAAACATATACACCCGAGAATGATGTAATGAAATTTATTTCTCTTGGCTGCCCTAACTGTTTGTCTTTCATCAAGCTGTTCAAGGAAATAGAAGCAAGAACTGATGCGTTACTGAGTGAAACATCCAGCACAGGTGAGAGCTGAGAGGACCAGAGAAATGCCTTGATCTTCCCAAAGAAGCTTTTCTTACCAATCTCTCCACATTCCTAATGCCCAATAGTAGCTAATTTCTTTCTCTTGACTTTTTTTTTGTGATTCATTGAAGACTTCTCTTGTTTTATACCTAACAGTGGAAATGGAGAAAAACATTTACTCTATGAGGAAATTATCTACTGAAAACAGGTGGAATCAGATGAAAGCTTTCAATTAGGTGCCATTAGGTAACTGCAGCAGGAATCTTACATTGATTTACTGGCATAAACAGCTGCTCCAGAAATTATATACAATGCAAAGGTAAGCAGGTTCTTTATCTGCCTGTAAACAAAAATGCAAAATTTTCAAACATCTAACAGCCTGTTAAAAGTGTGATGTAATCCTAGTGTGGGCCTCATTCACAGGAAACAGTCAGGAAGGGGAACAGCATATTCCAATGATCAACAAACAACAATAAATAAGTAAATAAAGCAGAATGGTCCAACCAAGTGAAACCCATTCGAATACATTGTTTGCTTTGTTGAAGAACTTAAGAGTCCATGAAGAAAACAGCTACTTTATGCAATATGTAAAAAGCTCTCCTCTTTCCAGCATGTAAAGAAAACAATTATCTACATACCTCTCCCACAATTCATACTAAAGCCTAACTCTTATTTTAATACAAGTATTAATACTCATTCAGGTTCTCTCAATACCTTAAAAACACCCAGTCTTAAATATGTTATCACAGAGGCATTATCGCCATATCTAATTGGGTCAGACTTGGCCAGCAATGGGTCTGTTCTGGAGCCAGCTGGCATTGGCTCTGCCAGACATGGGGGAAGCTGCTGGTAACTCCTCACAGAAGCCACCCCTGTAGCCTCTCCCACATCCAAAGCATGGCCATGCAAACACAGCTCATTTGCAAACCCTCCTGAGGGGCACTTACAGACCCTGACCTGTGAGTAACCCCACACAAATGGCACACTGCCCTAAGAGGAAGTCACCTCTTGCAGATAAACCATCTCTCTCCACAGGAAACACAAATGACCATATGATCATCCAAGAAATGTACAAGCATCACAGGATCATAGGATAATCCAGTTAAGACATGAGAAATTCCTAGTCCAGTTTCCTGCTCAAAGCTTGAAGTAGCTTTATATTCATAGTCCTGGATGACTTGGGGGACACTTCAACCCACTTGGGGCATACACAGTGCAGGAGGATCTTGGAGAACATCGGTGTCAACTTCCCATTACAAGTGACAGAAAAAAACAGTAAGAAGAGATGCTCTGCTCACTCTCACAAAAAAAAGGGAAGACTCTGGGACTGTGCAGGCAAAAGGCATCCTTGGCTGCAGTGACCATGATAGGAGAGTTCAGTACTGTGAAGGGATTGGAGGGCAAAATGCAAGATCACAGTTCTGGACTTCAGATAAGCAGACTTGGGACTCTTCACATATCTGCTTGGAAGAGTCCCATTAGATAAGACCCTGGAGAGAAGAGGGACCCAAGAAAGATGAGGAATATTAAAGGATCACCTTCAAATTCCACAACAGTCCATCTCAACAAGCAGGAAGATGTTCAAAAATGCCAGGAGGTCTGCATGGATGAACATGTTGCTGTTGACCAAATTAAAACATAAAGAAGAAGCATAAAATAGGTGGAAGCAGGGACAGGTAACCTGGGAAGTATGTAGTCCAAGTCCCAGCATGCAGACACAGTTAGGAAGGCTGAAATCCAATTAGAACTGAATCTGATGAGAGACATCAAGAGCAATAAAAAGTGTTTCGGTACACACAGAGGGAACAAAAGGAAGGCTACAGAAAATGCACACCCATGAAACAGGGTCCCAGTGTATGAGATAGAGCACCAATGACACCGAATGTGGAAAAAGCTAAAGTATTGAATGGCTTCTTTGCCTGTCTTCACTATCAAGCCAAACGTTCAGGAATCCCAGGTCCCAGATGCAGCATGAAAGTCTGGAGAAAGGAAAAACTATTCTGGGTGGAAGAAGATCAGATTAGAGAATACTTAAGCAAAACTGACACATGTAGGTCCATGGGACCTGACAGGATGCACCCTGCAGGTGCTGATAGAGTTGGATGATGTCATTGTGAAGTCACTCAATAGTCTTTGAATGATAGTGATGATTGGGATAGCCATTTGAAGTCCCAGCAAACCTCACTCCTATCTTCAAGAATACCCAGGGAACTACAGAAATCAGCCTCACATCAGTCCCTGGGAAAGAGATAGATAAATGAATCATGAAAATAATTTCAAGGCACATTAAGGACAAGAAAACCATCAAAAGCAATCATCATGGATTCACTAACAGGAAGCCATGCTCAACCAATTTGATACCTCTGCAATGCAATGACCAGCTTGGCAGATTCAGGGACAGCAGTGGATATTGTCTACCAGGACTCCAGTGAGGCTGTCATCTCAGACATTTTTCTTTATATCCCGTCTAAAACTTTTGTTTCAATTCATATCTATCACCACTCACCCTCTTACCAAGCATCACCGTGAAGAGCCTGACTCCACCACCTTGATGGAGAAGAGATGCTGCCCCTCTGATATTGGAGGCTATTGGCAGGTACCCCTGAAGCAATTTCCTTTTTCACACTGAAAAACCCCAGCTCCCTCAGCCTCTCCTCACACAGCAAGAGTTCCAGCTACCCAAAATGATAGTCCTTCTCTAATTGCCTCCAGTTTAATGATACCTCCTTTGAACTGGGAAGCTTTAAGCTAGACACAGCATTCCAGATGCAGCATCACGTGCTAGGCAGAGTGAGTTCCCTGTCTCTACTGAGTCCTATTTAATCTATGTCACAGAAATACCATCTTTTTTTCCTATTTTTCTATTTCTTTAAACCCTTTTGAGTTCAATTATCAACTTCTTTGGCACAATTTTCTCCTTCCTCTCAAAAATAATTCACAGGTTGTGAAATTTTAAAAGGTCACAGTTCAGATGAGCATATATTCTCTGTAAGGTAAACTTGTCAAGTGCCATCTTTTCTATGGGTTTATGAGTTTATTCTTAAAGGACATGAGCTATGGTTTGGCCTGTGGAGAGCCGTGTAGGAAAGCCTTCAGTACTGCACACAGCAGGCTCAAGAAACACATGCTTTCAAAGACTAGGTCAGGACTAGTTCCAGAGTCTAAAAGGATTTCCAGTCATGGGCAGAGTGTAACCAGGCTGCTCGTTTTAAATAGGTCTCAGCTCTCAGGAACAGTTTATGCATGCAATTCTGTTGTCACATTTAGTTTGTAAAGTAAAATTTTACTGCGGGCAAAGATCCCACTCAGTAACCACAAAACCACTGCTTGTTCCTCTAAGACACTACCATTATTTGCCTGTTGCTGTAGGAAAGCTCTGTGTGTATAGAGAAAACAAAACAAAAATGCATGTTTTATTGAAACTGTGTTTTCTACACCAAATCTAAACTGGCGAGCAAATTAATACATACCTTCTTCTCATTAACAGTATTTGGATTACTTTGCAAGTAATGTAACAGAAGAGTGTTTTTCCCCCAATTTTCTTTTGATGCCAAAACTGTATCAGAAATAGATCTGAACTCCTGACAGAAGAGACAACTGCCTTTCTCACTCATGTGGGCATGGCATTCCCAGCCAAGAAGAAACACCAAGTGTTTCTATATTATGTTCAGTAAGGAAAGAAATGTTTCATGAAACCCCAGTCCTTCCTCTCACCATTGACTGACCGAGATTAAAAGAGCAAAATGATGACATCCATGGTAATGCAAGACAAAAGAAGGTCAACTTTACAGTTTGAACTTTACAGACTTTATTGTTTTCCAACTCAAAATATTATACAAATAAGAATGACTTTCCAGTGAAAACATCTTGCAATAAGATGTTCTATTGTATAACTACATACAAAGCTATAAAGTAGGAGAGAGAAGTACAGACTAACAGCAGCAAGGCTAAAAATGTAACACCGCAGTCCCTTTATTTTATGGAATATTACCACAGAGTTCTGAGGCCTTTCTTGCACATTAACAATAGGGCTGAGGAAAAAAAAGAGAAAATACCCCAAGGCTACAATCTGACATAATTAAGACTGTAGGGACAAGATAAGAAAAATAGAGTTACTGTAATTGTACAGTGGTGTCAATCAGCAATAGGAACTGTCAGAATCAGGGGGAAGCCCAACAGAAATACTTGTGAGCTCTTGAATCTTCCTGCTGCAAAATGGATAAAATGAGGTAAGCATAAAGTAAATAAAGGATGCTAACACATGGAATCACAAAGCCTGCAGTCTCCAGCCCCATGATGTTTCATTTCCAAAATGTTACATTAGCTTCTACGCTCATTAGATTTTACAAAAGCAAAAAAGCAGCAGAGAGTAACTAATCTGCAATAAATGTGTCATAAAATGAAAAAGCTTAATGTGCTTCTAGAGAAGACTGTGAAAAGTTATTTAAATTACCAGGAGATCAAAAAGGCTTACTTGTCAGCAACTCAGAAGTTGACTGTATGGCCTTCATGAGTTCTTTCTGGGCAAAAATATCACTCTCTGCTGTGTTTTGCTTTTCTTTGAGGTCTGTGTGTTGGGAATAGATTTTATATTTTCAGTATCCCTGCCAATCTGTTTCTCTAAGACGAGAACATTTAACTTGGTTTCAGAAACAGCTGTATCCTGCAGATAAGCAAGGGGGGAGGATCAGGGATGTCTGTGGTTGTTGGTAAGCCACTTTGCTGTAAGCTCCAGGCTGCTGCCTTTTACCACTGCTTAAAGACATTAGCGTCACCAGCAATGTCCTCAGGCCAATCAAGGGATCATTACCCCAAATGCAGTACCAGTTTTAGTTTTTAATGTTAATGGTAATTTGTCCCATGCTGCTAATTCTTAATGCAGCTAATAAGATTTTACTTTTCAGCTGTATTCATGCCTTCAATTAATGCCAGTAATCTTCTGTTTGCAGAACTAAGTTTCACTCTCTTCAGCAAGAGCCTCTTGTCTAGCGGCATTGATACACACTGCAATTCACCCTACCCAACTGATCAATCACTGGCAGCTATGACTTGCAATTACAACATGTTCAAAAGGGTAACTATCATGCAGTTTCCAAAAATGAAAGGGATATAGAGCGTTTCACAGAGGTTTAAGTAACTTCCAAGCTTCTATCATCATGGTTGTGCCTGCTTCAATTTTTTTCCTGCATGTCTTCCTGTTCAATGTGTTCCTGAACACATTGCAGATGCGGGTGGAGAGCGATGTATGCGTAGAATGCAAAATGCTTAAGTTTGATCCCATGCTCTAAGCTCTATGTCACTGTAAATGCATAGGGTTTTGAGACATTGGATCTTCTGATTTGATTTCTTACCAGTAATTGGTCTTCCACACATGATAAAGATTAGGAATTCTACTTTACTGTGTGCCAAATGCTTGTGGAAGCAATTACCTAAATCTCCTTTTTTTTTTCTGCAAAGAAATATTCTTTGATTGGGGTATAAAATACAGAAACAGCTAGATTTTCTTTCATGTGAAAAATCATTCTCCAATTTTGAAACTGGGGTAAGTATATACAATAAAGTACAAACTATTAAAGCCATCTATGACTTATTACACACCAAGAAAATAGAGAATCTTGAAAGATCTCAGGAATACAAATCACTTAACCATAGCTAAGAATGTTTTCAGATGTAGGCACTACTCCAAAAATACCTCATTGAGACATAAGACATTAGAAATGTATTATCACTACTAGTATTACAACTACATAATATATGATATTATCACTAATATCTCATTCTACTCTAATGTATAATCTTCAGATTCTCAATTCAAATGTTTCTAAATTCACTGAAGACTAAATATTTACCAGAAGAGGAAAACAGATTTACACATAAATCAAAACGTTTCTTCAAGTATTTACAATTCTTTCTCCGAACATGTTCCTGTCTTAAGGACACTGTTGGGAGGATAAACTCATCTAGTGCTAGATAAAAGTATGATGAATTATGAACTATTCACCCCACAGTCCTTCTACAATGAAACAATGGATGTTCAATGGAACATTTTCCAGTGTTCATTTCTATGACCTATTTTAAGAACCTGTAAGTTAGAAAGGATGAATCTTATGAATTATCAGATATTCATGAATTATCAGATACAAATTTTAGGTTTTCATTTTTGGTGAAAATACCCTAATTAGAAACAGTATCTCTGGACTAGTAAGAAAGACCTACAGGCTTTTTTACTTAATACAAAAAATAACACAGATTTTGCTGTATTTTGTAATTTTACTGTGTATGAGTAGATTTTATCTCCCCACCTTCTCCAAGTCCTAACCTTTTTGTCGGATTAATCTCACACAAAGCTCCACATTAATATTCTGTCTACAAAAACAACATGATGTTAAATATTGCTTTACATCAGAAAAGAAATCTGCTATCATGAAGTATTCCAGCCCACAGCACTGGAAAAAAAAAAGACTGAAAAAACATTTTTCATCACTGCAACAGCTTTTCTGATGAGGCACAATATCTCATTATTTTCAAGCTCTGCATTTTTAGGCAGAAAAAACTAGAATACTTCTTAAAAACCTGCTTGTCTAAGTGAATCTGAAATACTTCTGATTGAATTAATGTGAATGGACTTGCATAAAATATTGATTTAAAATATTAAAATATTAACTTCTGAATTAAAAGATTAATTTCTGAAAGTAAAACTGGACTATCAGAAACTGTTTTATGATACCTGAAGACTGAGTTGAAATAAGAGTTTTGTGATTAGCTAAAACATATCCCTAGCACATGTTCTCTTTGACATGTCTTGCACGTCTTGACACAAATTCTGTTTCACTCCCAGAGATTTTAATTATCACTGTTTGCTCAATGTTCTTCAGCCAATATTTTCCAATGCTGATACAAATGTTCATTAGTTTGCCCTTGTGTTCAGCACCCTTTCCCTACACCTCTGCAGAAGTACCATGCTAGCTGCAGTGACCAAAATTTCACAAATATGTTTAAGATGGCACAACTAATTACAACTGCAACCACCTGTGCTATTTTTGTTTATGGCCACAGCATTATTCTTCATGAAACAAAGAACTGTGACATGTCTTTGCTTATGGCTTTCCTTTTCTTCCTGTGATAAAAGCTTGTTTACTGGACATATAGTATATCAACAGATATCTCAAAAATCACTGCTGAAGCCACAGGAAAAATTCAACACTGAAGTGCCTTACTTAATCTGCACAGTGTGGATGACAATTTTCAAGGCATTGTTTTATTCATTCAACTGAAGATGAAATGAGAGAATGTTACAATTTAATTAGTTGCAAACTCTTCTGTTCATCAAAATTCTTGTTTTTCTGTTCAGCACAAAGAGGTAATATTTGTCCTATTACCCATTAAAAATAATTTTTATCTTTACTTTGAGAATAACCAGACCTCCTATTCAATCCATATGATAAATATTAACAGCATCCTAAGCACCAAGTACACAGGCATTCTATCACATATTTTTTCAATTACTGTCTAAGAGAAGTGTCAGTGCTGCAGTCCAACAAATTCTGGTGTTCTGGTATTACTACTTGCTGTCTGAAGAGTATAAATTGTTTTCAGTTGCTCACTATTTCAAATTACTCTTTTGGAAGTTTAGAAGCTCAGGCCATTTCCCAGTTACAAATATAAACTCATTTGCAGAACATCATCTTCACATGGAAAATATCAGTCAAAGGTATTACTGAGAAACATCCACTCAAAACAGTTAACTTTTAATACATTTTAGCAAGGTCTCCTGAAGTTACAGGTTTTTCTGTGTAACTTATTTGTGGTGAGCAACAAAATAGGTATTTAAACTGCCCTACTTCTGCTTTGATTTTTTTTTTTCAATTAAATCTGCATACTTATTAGTCTAACAACTTTATTGCAAAGTATTAAGTTTTAAAAGCCTTTTTTTTTCTTCAAAGAAATGAATTAGACTATAGTGGGATAATGATTACGGTCATAACAGTTAAACACAAATCAAATTCCCATGGCTTACACAGCTAATTAGTTAGATTAGCAAAGAGTCTTGCACAAAATAAGGGATATATAAATATAAAATATCTATTAAATAACAGATGAATATGAGACACCAATTGTTGTGGGGGGTTTTCTTATTTAAATGATCATGAAAAAGATTAACTGCAATCAGGAAGACAACATAAATTTAATAACAGTGAGACTAGAAGACAAGATACACTAAGAAGAGAACAAGTCAAAGAGAGTTTTTTAGATAACATTTTCAAATTAGAGAGATGTGAAGACTATTTAGAGACACATCTAAGATAAACTCCAAGCTATCAGACACTATTTTATGAGAATTCTGAAGGACAGATAAAGATCCAAGAGAGAAAGTCAAAGCAAATGCCTATCTTTAAAACTGGGACACAACAGAAAACTGGGAGTTGCAGAGAGGACACCCTTATTTGAGATTACTGAGAAAAGTTATCCAAAGGGAGAGTGCAAAGAAGACAGATCAAGCTCCTTTCATTTTGGTTATGGCAAGACAAAAAGCAATGGGCACCAACTGAAACACAGGATATTCCCTCTGAGTAGCAGAAAACATCTTTTCACTTTGAAGGGAGCAAGCACTGGCATGGGTTTCCCAGAGAGATGGTGGAGTCTCTGGCCTTAGGGATACTCAAAAGCCATCTAGACATGATCCTGGGCACCCAGCACCAGATGAACTTTAGAGGTCCCTTTCAAGCTTAGCCCTTCTCTGGGACTTCAAGACAATACAAAGCAATAAAGGACACAATATATTTGAAGCTTAAAAGATATTAAAATTATATACAGTAGTCAAAATAGTTTTGTCAAGAATAAACTCTGTCAAAGTAGTCTTCCTATAAAGGATAACAGGAGAGACAGTAGAGATTATAAGGCTCAGAACTTCGAAACTCAAGCTGAGATTCTAGAAAATACCATCTATAGGAATTGCTTTTAAGATGGGCATTGGAAAAGCTAACTAGGGTAGTTTACTATCAAACTAGGAGACAATGAGCAGAGAAACGCACCAGAGTTCCTCTGGTGTAGTTATCTACATGTATCTAAAATGTAGTTATCTACATTTCAAATCTGTAGATAACTACATAGTCATAGTACCATAGGTAAAACTGTAGCCATTGTGGAACAGTATAAATCTGAAAACTACAAAGTCATCAGAAAAAAACAGATAACATTCAACAAGTCCAAGATACTAGAACCATGAAAGAATAAGCAACACAATAAAGGTTAAAGCCATCACTACAAGAGTCAGTTCCTTAAATGCAGAGCAGCAGTTCTGCAAAGAGGGACATAAGTTTTGCAGTGGGTCACATGCTGAATTTGAAATAAACTACTACAGCAAATGGAATCATCCCCCTCTGAGGGCATCACCTCTGTGGAGGACATCTGACTTAATCCCCTGGACTACTGCAGTGTTAGCTAACACAACAAATCCACTTTTTTGTTTCCCATTTATGAAGACTTCATCTTCAGAGGATTAAGAGAGTACTAAGGAATATCACAACATGAGGAAATATGACTAATGAAGGAGAGCTAATACAAATGGGAAGTTTCTTTTCAGAAAAGAAGTGATGAGACAAAACAGCAGCCTTCAATACTAAATAGGCTGCCAAAATGAAGAAAAACTAAAATCTTACAATTAGTTTTATATGAAATACAACAAAGCAGAGAGATCTTAAGCTTCCAAAAGGTAGATTAATTCAGACATGAGAAAACATGTTTTCAACTGCAAAGATAAGGAAGTACTGGAACAGATCATGTGGAGGACTTGTTGAATTTCCCTAACCCCAATTGCACACACACATCTTAGCCAGAAACCTATAAAGTCAATTTAGGTAGGGCAGGTCCTCCTATGGAACCTCTCAAATCCCTTCCATGATTCTTTTGATTGAGTCTTCCTAGTATGACTCATGAAAGGTACTCCAAAGTTTTTTCACTGTCAGCACTTCTGCCTGAATTTAGCTGAAAGATAAATAAAAGGAGGAGATACACTCTAACTGTATGTAAAAGTGGGTGAAAGTCAAAGAACATTTTAGTGAGGGAAAAGTGATTGCTTAATTGTGAATTAAAATCATTATCATTTCCAGACTGGGGAGACTATTGAGATACAAATCTTTTTTTTGTCTTCAAAAGCCAGAATGATTAACTTTTCAAATTTTTCTCAATACAACATTAGCAGAACTGATATCTCCAAAAAACAGACCTTCTCCTTCACAGACAATTGAGAGTCTGATTGGCTAATATTGTCTCATACCATTGTTATATATGCACATGCCCTCAAAACCAACTAGATGACAGAACTTCCTACTGAAAGAAGATATTTCTTACTGGCTTCATGGATTAGACGCTTTTGTACTTACATTGGACAGATCTAAACTGACTTTGTAATGCTAATTTTCCAAAATTCAATCTGCTCTCAAAATACAACTTTCATTCTTAAGTTCACATGCATGTCCAGATAAAAAAACCTAGATGAAAACAGAAAAGCTCGCAGACTCCATGTAGCTCACGAAAAGCTATTAAAAAAAAAAAAAAAAAAAGAGAAAGAGAGAGAATGAGAGAATAAAAGCCAACCAATCAAAACCACATCAGCCTACATAACCTTTTGAAGCACTCTGGACTGTAACCATGTGAAGCAAGGATCAGAGGTTAATATGCAGCTAGTGCCTAAATGATAATCAACAAGAAGAGTGTAGGCAGGGGGTACAGGAGGAGTGCTAACTATGGATCAAAAGACTGTATTTATATACCTTGCCTTGGTTATTGTTGAAAGCAATGCTTTACACTTTACCCTAAAAGTTATAGGTATCATTTATGATAGTGTCTAGCATTTCAGTGGATTGTTGTTTTTACAACTATTTTTTGGTAACCTTATTTCACTAAAAGTTGCACAAACTTAGCTGATGTTAGACAAATCCAGTTTGAGTTGATCTTCTTCCGTGAAATGAAAGCCATACTACAATTGATAAAGTTTGCAAATGTGGAAACCTATCAATTCCAATTTTTTAAACAAATTTGATATCCTGCTAAGTAATTGTCTGAAGAGGACTGTCACGTGACAAAATATCGCACTGCTTTTGAAGTTGTGTAGCAAGTATGAAAGATTAACAAATAATTAATTTAACAAGTTCTACCACATTATTCTTTGTGAATCCTCCAAAATTTTCTCAGATAAGTTTTTCATTTAAAGTCTTACTTCTTTAAAACATTCATTTTAAATGTTGAGACTGTCCCATATTTAAAAGTATTCCTAGTCTTGGAAAGGATGCAACTCTCCGAAGCTGTTTCTGAATAGATAAGGAACAACTATCACTAAACACCTTATGCTAACTTATCTACAAATATGCTCAAAAAGCGACTTAATTTCCTTTGAAAAGTCATTAAAACATACTTTCTTTTTTACAGGTATATTAAAAAAAAAGCAAATACAGAAAATTCCTAGCACAATTGAATTCCAAAGTTAACTTAAAAACCAGGTTTCTTCACAGGGCCTACTTGTACCTTCCTCTAGATATTCTAAGAGAGAATGTGACTTCTTATCACCTACTTAAGCATACAGATAATGTTATTCAAAGTCACAAAATACTGATATAGACAACAATGCCAATGATAAAATAGTCCCTAGAACTCCTAACTTCCATTCTTCCAGTGTCTGAAACACAAGAATCTCTTCAAGGACATCACAAATCCACTTCATACCCGAAATGTAGAAATAGTGAAGACAACATATCCTTGCCTTAACTTTCCAATTTGCTTCTAACCTCCCCATGGTTTTGTGTGTCAGTCCCAGCCTCCCATATGTCTGTTCCTCCCACAAAAATGCCTCTACACTTTCTCTGACACTAATGTCTATGAATAGAAAGCTCTCTCTGAGGCAACCTGAACAAGGCAGCTTCCCTCTCCGTATGATCCCCCGATGATTTTATAATTTAACCATTGCAGTTGAGATGATGTAACACAATGCAAAACAAACAGATGGGCAAGAGATATAAAGCGTAGCAAGGCCTAAACTGGAAAACATCACTGCCAGAAATGTTGCTGGGCTCGCAGCTGCTGACATTGCTCCTGGGATGTGTGCACGCTGAGGATTTGCTGGCAGCTGCATTGCTGGCTTAGATTTTCGGCATGTGGTTCTACTTAGGTGCCACAAGCTGGGCTTTGTTTGCTTACTCCACGTTAACACGTGCCTGAATGCAAACCTGTGGAGATAAAAGGTAATTCTGGATGCCAAAACTCTGTTATGTAGATCAGGCATGTTTTCCTGTGCTGAAAGACTGTGATGAACAAATGGGGATTTTTTGATGAGGCACGTTTACTCTTAGGACTGCAGCATAAAGACCTGGAGATACTATCCTGGAATTAACTTGAGTGGTGGCACCAACCTAGCTTTGTGACAATGGAGCTCAGAAGGGTAAATTAGCATATCCTAACTTCTGTGCTCCTGCAACAGTCTGCTTTAGGTTTATTTAAATCTCACTTGGGCATCTCTAGTATTAACAGGAATTCTGTGAAGGTACAGAAAGTAAATTATCAGCCTCTGGAAAATTTCTCTCCTAATTATTATTACTCCTTGCTATCTTTATGTGACAGAAGGTTCAGTTCATCAAACATATAAAAGCAGAGGACTAGAGACATTACTTTGAGGGAAAGAAAATTAAAAATTAAGAAATACAGGGAAAAAGATACAAGTATTATAAGCCAGTGCAAATTCAGTGATGAAATACCAGAGAACATAGTAAATCAAACCCTCAAGTACTCTGACTGTTCATTCTCAACTCATCACTCTGCAGACCATGACTAGGCAATGGCATTTCCACTGCAGTTATGGACTAAAACCAGGAGCAAGAAACACTTGATGGACTGAGCTATACAAATTAAGTGATCAACAGGAACAGCTGAAGAAGGGGAATAGAATTCTGATGCCTGAACTGTTTCAAATAAGCAGCATCCTTTAAAGTCACCAGTTTCATGAGAAAATTGCCTTACTGTTCAAAGAGGAGCTCCTTTCCCTAACAGTCACATCTGATGAAACCAAATATCTGCTTTCTCACAACATATAAACCAAATAATCTATGTACCTCTCACACGTGCGAGGAATATGGTGCAAACAGTAGAGTCTGAATTTAAGTATTGCAAATCTGAGATACAGATAGAAAAGTCATAGATATAGATGCAGAAGAACTGTTTCAAATGGGTCAAAAGCTATTATGGGGACAGAAGGCATTTTCAGAAGAGCATGATTACTGAATTCAGACCTTATTTCCAGCAGAGTAGGATCTGCAGACTCCAGAATAGCTGGATTAACATCTGGCTGCTTTGAAACAGAAAGCACAAACAAGTATTTTTATTTGTTCATGATTTCTTCCATTCCTTCACCAAAATTAATATTTTTATAGCGTAAATCTGACTTTAAAAACAGAAACTGGTAATAGAGGTACTCAGCATCTATTCCTAAAAACCTCTTTATTCTAACAAGCTTGCAAATTACATACTGATACATAACAAAATAACACAGTTGAACTACACAATTGTTATCTGAAAAACTGGCCCACTTTCAGTAACTATTTAGATGTCAGGAGGCATGAAAAGAATGGCTTGATGAGGCAGGAGGATATCATGATCCATATATGTTTTATTGAGGCAAAAGATTTTTTTCAGGCTATTGATGCAAGGATGATGGAAAAATTTACACAAATGCTTCCAAAACCAATCAGAGACTTTGAGGCAGGAGACATCATCAGCCGCAGTTCCTACTCACAGGCACCTCATCAATGACTTAATATGACAGAGGGAACTGCAGCTTCATTATCTGGTGATATTTTATTTATTCATGTTTAATTAATGCATATCATATCAATTTGGAATTTGACTGCATTGCAGAAGACGAGGGAAGGAATGAAGCTGTTCTACTGCCTGTGCTAACACATCTGCTCCACAGACCTACAGGGATTCGCTCAGCCACAATATATAACACAAGTGAAAAAACACTTTTATTCTACAAATGAGTTACAAATTCTCCGTATTAAAACTGGGTGAAATAAACAAAGATGTCTTCAAAATTCATGTAGTGGACATGAAGAAATCTATTTATCTTCATTATAGGCTGAAAGTGTTTGGGTAAAAGTCCCCAATTTAGGTGAACCATGAGGAGAAAAAAAAATGATGGCAGAAGAAGAAGAAAAAAAGTAACATGACAAATTAGCAGAACCAAACCTCTCCCCCAGTAGGAGGGAGAGGTGAAGGCCAAAGGGTAGATTAATCTTGCTATATCATATGGTCTTGATCTTAAAAATTTCTCTGCGTGTTTAGCAGAAATCACACGCACAATGGGGAGACTTTGAAAAAGATCAGGAGCCAGAGCAGATTAAGATGAAATGGGGCCAGATCCAAAAAGCTGTCAACCTCCCACCCTTTCCTGCAGACTCCCATGTGGGCAGGAGATTGTTTTGTGGCTCCACAGTGCTGGTCTTGCTGAGCTCGTTGATGAGTGCTTTTTCTCCTGGTGCCTCTAACAGAGAAGAACTTTTGACTTCTCTTTTCACAGCAGTATGAGCCACAGCTGCGGACACAGGTCTTAGTAACCCCTCTTACTTTGCGGCCCCAAGTTAATGCGCAGAACCTGGCTGACCCAACCTCACCAAAAAAAACTGGGTCCATGCCTAGCCAAAATAGAAAAAGTATATTTAAAAAGCAAAAGAAATGAGAAAAATAGTTACGTCCATTTTAAAACAGAAATTTAAAAAGAGAAAAGCAGATGGCCAGGTTACTGCAGCTTACCCAGTTGCTGAGCGTCAGCTGAGTCAGAGCCATTATCTGCATACATGCATAGTAAAAGTGACTTAATGCAACATGGCTTAGCTGAGCCTACAATGGAAGACTTAATTATGTGTACATGCACAATTTATACATCTGAGCTGACGGGTGATTACTTTTCAAGCTACTGAAATTGCCTGTATATGCAAACCTTAAAGTCAACCAAGCAAATAATTTACATTTTAAAAAAGGAATTTAAAGGGTTATAACATAATCTATTTATTTAATCACATGATAAAAAAAAAAAAGAAAAACCCCTAAAAAGTATAAACACTATTTTAACTATTGTTCCAAAAACTCAAAAGCATCAGTATGGAGAGCTGATGCTAATGGTGCAAAAGCATATGTTCATTCACATAAATCTAACAGTAGTGTTTTCACCCTTTTTTAGGATAAAAGATAATTTGTTCCATGATTTACAATCTCTCTGACTTCTCATATTGAATCAAGCAGCTGAAACAATCTCTATCATCCTGCAAATTATTATTAATGTGGTAGCATACACACATACAGACTGATACGTTTTATTTTAATTCACAGTGGGCCAGTAATTTTATGAGGATCAGTTATATATCCACTAATGACAAATTATGACAAACATCCACTCAGAACTTCCACACAAAGCATGCCAGACGCACACAGATACTGAATTCCCGGTTTTACACTGGCACAACTATTGGGAGCTGCAATTTGAGAGAAACCTTGTGGGAATCAGATGCTGTGTTCCCCATTCTTCATTATGAAGACCAACTCAACAGATACTTTTATAGCTGTTGCTGTACATGTCTACTTCAGCTTCTTCTTTCTTATTCTTGTTTTTTTCTCAATTTCCTAATTAAATGATTTACATTTGTTTGCTCTTTCAATATTACCCTATAAATGTCTACCAATCAAGTTATTACTCACTGAACTAGGCAGAACTCTTTCTTCTTCCCCATAAATCTTCCCTGCAACCATAACTTCATGTTGGTTTCCCCCCTAATATTTAGACGTGCTTGAATGAAATGCATTGGCTTGTACATAATGCAATGCACGTGTTTACGGAACACAGCAGGCACTACTCCATTTTCAAAAGACATAACAAAAGAACAGACATTTATGAAAGTTTTACTGTTTCTGACTTCCTCTTCATCCCCCACCCCTTCCCAGAGTCCAGCTAGAACATCTGAGTGCACTGGATTAAATAATGGACTCTTTGTTTGAAGAAAATTCATAGGAAACGTTAGGCTTCTCTTAAGACAGGAGAGGTTACTGCATGGGAGCCAGGACAGAAGTCAAGGAATCAAATGGAGAACTGTGCTTCTTCAGGACAGAAATGTACATGCATCACTCAGATGTGCAAAGTTCCACCACAGATACCAGAGTCCTGGTGAAGTAAAGCACAGCCAATTGCTCTGTACCCTCACCATGGCAGCTTGGGGATCCTCAGCACTTCCTCTCCTTGGGTGAAAAGGCAAGGCTTTTGTGGATGGACTGTAGCTCAAGGGAGACTGTACAGAATTTTGACTGATCTGTTATCTTTGTCTATCTCTGCACAGTTTTTGATATGTTTATGTATCTCAAGAGAGCGTATGCTACATTTTCTTTTGCTAATTTACACCATGAAGAGAATAAAGTAGCTGATAACACCTGCAGAGGTTATGCAAGAGACATGCATTGTTCCTGCAGTTCAGCTTGGTAAGAAAGCTTTTTATATCAGTAGAATTCTATAACCATCCTAGGCTTAATACAATGCATTGCTTTTCATTACCCTGGCAAATGAGCAATTAATTTCATTGTAACCTGAAAGTTAGTTTAAATAATACAGAAAGTTCTACAGCATTAATTTTGTATATTATCATTGGTTTACAGTTTTTGATTTTTTTTTTTAAGTTTGCATAGATCCAGAGTGCAAAGTTAACTGCAGATCTTCTTTATCTGGACTCAATTGTATCCAACAAAAGATTTCTACAGACGTAGCTATCTAAATATTTTATGGCTCTCCTAGCAATTTGAAATGGAAAATTAATCTCTATAGAAGCAATAGAATTTGAGGAAAGCAACGTGCTGCTGATCTCCACAAGATTAATTTTACATCTCAGGCATAAGCTATTTTTTCTTTAAGTACGTAGGGGGTGGGAAAATATGTGGTGATTTTACTGTATTGGTACTATAGAAGTGGAGAACACCTACATAAAGCAAAAGCCTTATATTTCACTTCTCTGCATTTATACTACAACCTACTAAGCTGCAAAGGAGACAAGGGACACTCTTATCTGTTTTCTCCTTTTTCAGCTTACAGGGAAAGAATACTAAACCTATTGGTTTAAGCTGTTATCAGATACAGGACCTAGATTCACACTGTAAGAGTCACCTCAAAAACGGCCCAGCTGCATGACCTGAAGATGAGCCATGCTGCACCACAGTAAAGAGAACCCCTGCACTCATCCTAGGGAAGCTTGAACTTGTCTTAGCTGGGTGATTTTTTTCTGCAAATTTACCTGATCAGAAAGCTAGTAATCTGGCACCTTTTTTCCTGTAAACCAGTATGGAAAACAGAGCTATGTCCTTCATACTCAAATTTTGGAAAGCAATGCAGAGAGACTGCAGCAAAAGATTATTTTAGCATATGCATCAGTAAAGAAAATTTATTCTCAAAGCATGCCATAAAAAAACCCAAGAAGCAACCCAGTTCTACTCATTTTTTCCATAATTTTTACAAAACTGTTCCTCTTATGTCTTTTGAATCTCTGTAACTTTCTACCTGTACATCACATTGAGTACCCAAAAGAAACTGACTGGATTGGTTTAGCAAATAGCCTTCTTTTAATACTGTATCTCATATCCTAGGTTTCATGATTTCCATAATTAAACAGCCTTACTTTTTCAGTCCAAAGATGTCTATTGGCTGAAAACCAAATGCCAGGGTTGCATTTTACTTCAGGCTTCAGATTTAATAACATAAGTTGCACATCTCTATCTTCTCATTTCTACATCTATTAAAGGCTTTTAGCACAATGTAACTTGGTTTTAAAATGACCTTTTCTTGAACAGTTCAAATATCAAGCTAATTTTTTTTCTCACTCCAAAAAGTCATAAAGGGTAAAATATTTTATTAATGAAAGTTTCTATTTTCTTTATTTTTTTTAAAGCCAGCTCATTATATCAGGAATTTTGCATATATGATCTACAGAGCTAAATGTCTTAAAAGATAAAACAACAGAAAGCAGAATTTCACAGTTTATTTCCCTCTCCAAATGTTTTTAGACTTTTTTTAAACAGCAGATGTTTAATATGCACACTTCAGTGCACATTTTCAGCTTGAGCATCTTGATTTAAATTGAGTTACCATGAAGGAATTATGACAATATAGATGTCATATATATGACATGCTGATGATATCCCTCCTGTATTATATCAGACCATACATAAACGTTCTAATAGGGCTTCCTATTTTTTTCTCAGATAAATGATACATATCACTGAAATGATGCTTTAGGATTCTTTTCAATTACATTGAATTTTTTTCTTTCCTTTTTTTATTCTGAACAGGAGATAAAAATAAAGTTTTGAAATAAGTCTTATTTAAGGGGCAAGAGTACCTAAATACCACCCTCTTCAAATAGTCCAAATTTGTAAACAAGTCTTCTTTTTTTTGACAATGAGTTTGCTTGTACCACAAGCAGTACAAACATCATAAGCAGGAAATCCTAGTGATCACTCCTAACATGTATGACCATCAAATTCAAAGCATAAAACATAAGAAAGACACAATCTCATTTGATTTACAAGAAGAAAAAAAAACAGTGAAAGACTTTACTATAATAATTTCTCCCATTAATGTAAATACATATCATTGCAATTTCATTTTCACATTTGCAACACAACAGTTTTTGTCAGTAAAAAGAAAGGAACAGAGAACATTTTTGTTTCAAATATCAGTAAAATCTTAAAATGAAGTGGTCAAAGAAACATCATTCATGAGAATATCCCAGGACACAGAAGCTTTGACTCAGTAACAATTTTGAAGAACATCTTTAACTCAGCAGGAAACAAAAATACTGTCTACCAGCATCTTATCCCATTTTGAGGCTTATTCTGTCTCTCCCCTCTCCCTTAGGAATAGGTGGGGGTTTTGTTTGGTTTTGTGATGATTTGCTGAGGCAATGAAGGAGTAGGAAAAGAAACTGGGAGGGGAAAATACAGGAGCTAATGTGTTCCACAGCTAAGTTACTGTGTAAAGCATAATCGACTGTGCAGAATGTGAAAAGGGTGGAAGAGAAGAAGCATACAAACAACACTTTGTGATCCAGCCAGGAATAGACAATTAAGAACCCCTGACAAATCACATCTGAGGGGCTGGATATAACAATAGCAACACTGGGGCTACAGCTGGAGAACAAGCAGATGACAACAAACAGAGAGTTTGAGAAGATTCCATGAGGGGAAGCCCACTAGTGCCAGCTGTAAGAATATTGGTGTCCTGGCAAAGGAGGAGTCACAGTGTAAGGCTTGTCCTTTTATTTCCAAGTCAAGGAAGCTGCAAGCATCGCATTTCGTACTGTTATTTGTCACTGTTATTTTTGTTATTACAACATTTTTGATTACTTTTTGTGTTGATATAAATCCTCTGGGTTGCCACAGGTATTTGCCGAAGTTACCATTAGCAATCACATAGTGCTCGAAAATAGTGTCCTTCTACCATGGAGTTAATTTCTAATTTTCATTGTTCCAAACTTGTCATATTGCAACATGTACATTGGCATTATGAGAAGAAAGGGTACTAAAGACAGTTTCAGCAGAGGCACAGATGTAACTTATTTTTTCAGTACAAAGATGTCTATAGGCTGAAAACCAAATGCCAGGGTTGCATTCTACTTCAGGCCTCAGATCTAATAAGCTAAGTTGCACATCTCTAACCTATCTTCTCATTTCTACATCTTTCAAAGGCTTTTAGCTCAATGTAACTTGCTTTTAAAATCATCTTTTCTTGAGCAGTTCAAATATCAAGCTATTTTTTTTCTCACTCCAAAAAGTCATAAAAAGTAAAATATTTTAATAACACAAGTTTTTATTTTCTTTATTTTTACCAAAGTGAGCTCATACTCTAAGGTTTTTATAATGTATTGATAACTTTTGAACATGTTCACAGAATACTTTGGCTTAAAAGATGCTCAGAAAAATTCTATTGTGTTGTTTTAGGTTGGTTTTTTTTTTTTCTTTTGCTTTGATGGCTTATGTATCCAGATATCTCCAAGCACCTGACTTTTGGGAGGACTTTGGCCCCCAGGCCAAAGATAAGAAGTCTCAGATGGCACCTTTCTTTGCATCATTCTCCAGACACCATACTTTTACTGATATCTCAATGTAAAATACACAAAGATTTTCTTGCTCTGGTAATTAGCAGCACTATTTAAAATAATTTTTTTTTTAATAAAATAACAATTTTAAAATTTTGTACTTCTGATGAAGTGCATGTCAAGAGATGTACAAAGAAACACCAAATTATTCTGTTTCTCTGACTCATATTTATCACATTGCCACATTTAAAAGGTAAGATATTTGGTGCCAGCAACTTTTGTTTCTTCACAACTCACGTGTACAATGTTGCCTACACGGTATCATGAGCCCTCCTTTCTACTGCAAAACACATTATTGAGATTACATTAAGTGGAACATAACAGTTCACTTCAAGTGAACATTCAGCTCAATGTTACAGTTGAAGTTGCTTGATGCCTCCCATTATGAAATGTTGTTTATCAGTTCCTTACAAATCTTCATGAATGCTTTAAATGTGGATTGAAATCTTCCATGTTTACTGCCTGTCCTCAGATTGACTTACCCAACTTTAAAGTCCTCGACTGATTCCCAAAAGATAGAACTGGTGAGGGGAAAGTGCATTATTTGTCAGGTTAAAGAGACCAGAAGGAAGCAGAACTGGAACTCTTTCCAAACTGATTCCCTAAAATGTTCACTCATAAAGTTCAGTTTTAATTTGATTTATATAGATATGCAGAAAAGCAAAGGAATGGTCAAAATACAAACCCCTAGACGTGTCTTCATGTGACTAAAAGCCTTCAAACCTTAGAGAGACATTTTCTGAAGATCCTGCCTCTGCTCATTGACTGCATGGTTGGGCGTGCCATGTTGTAAAACCACCACCAAGCATCTCCCATTTGGAACTATCAGGTGAGAGGCAGAACTTCCTTTCCAATATCCCTTTTCTGATAGTCTGGGGCTATGGTAGTTCCAGTGTGGAAAGGGGACCTGGAGTTCACCGTTTTGTACTCTTGGCGCTGCCCTGTAAGGGACAGCAGAGGAAAGAGGAAACAACCACACTGAAGCTCTGGGGCAGCCAAATAACTATGAAGTAAAACATGGTTTGAATTTCCTTACATTTGTGAGTCTGATTTAGTTAATATTCGTACAGTACCACTGCAAAGTGATTTGGATTTAGAGAGGTTTTTTAAATTTTAATTTTTTTTTTTAGTTTAAACATTTTTTTTATAGTCTTTTTGAAAAGGGATGTTTAAAAACAGTAAAATTTTGCCAAATACTCAACAGCAATGAAATACATTATTTCTGATCTTTAAAAAGCAAAACAAAACCAAAGTGCAAGAAACCTTCTGAAAAGGGAAGTGAAAATCAATAGATCATTAAAGGAATAAAATCCTACAGCAATGGAATCTATATACTGGTGATTAAAGTTCTGTTTCCATTTGTGTATGCACACATGTCTACGTCTATCCAGGAAATATTTTTAGTTCTTTCCTTATAGTGTATCTCTTCTCATAATAGTCCAATTTTAGCTGTTTCCACACATGATTTCTATTTCTGCCTTTTTCTATCACAGACCACGCATTACCACTCAGTTGCTTACAACCTGAGGGTAAAGGAAAACATGTGAACGAATTGATTCCTTTGGAGAATCTTAGAGGGTAAGGAGGAGAGGGTAAAATTATCAGCACAAAATTTCCTGAGCATCAAACTCCAATGGCTTCTCACCAGCATTTCTAAACAATTTGAATTATCCTGTGTCCTGTGATAAGCCAGCAAAGAAGGGGCACTTTCATTGGGTGAGGGATTGCATTCTAAGAAGACACAGCTTCAACACTGTGCATAAAGAACACCAGTAACTGCTGCACCACATTTGGCATCTTACAGCTTAAGTATCTAACAGCACAGATAATGTGTTAAGATATATAAACCAACATCTATTCAAATAAAATCCTTCTAAACACCCAATTTAACTGGCCTCAGACAATTATCTTTTCATTTTGCCCCTGTTTATCTGTGAAGTTACAGTTTCTGGCTAACCTATGCACTCTTTCATATCCTAAGGATGAGATATTTAAGTCTTAGATTTTAATTAGTGCTCTCTGGCTTTGAAATACCCAGGAGATATATATTACTGTTTCATTTCATTTTTCCTTCTTCATTACTGGGTTTGCAGATCACAGCCAACTTTAAAGAAAATGAGGCCAGCTTCAACTACACTAGCTAGGATGGCAATCATATTCTGCCTAGTTAGGCACTTCTAATACACATAATATGTGGCATCTAAACACTTTCCAAGCAGGAGGCCTGACAGCAATGCTACTTCTAATGATAAATGCACAGCAAGTGTATGCGGTTGTAGGAAGAATGCAGTTGAACTGTTAAAAATCATATTTTGGGCTGAGTATCCCTTTTCCTCTCATTCTTCCAGTTCTCCTGGAAACACATTTTGCAGAAGCGTTCCCATTTATGAGGTGGTAACCATTCTCACAAAAATGTGCAGTCTTTGTTTGAAGAATTTGACAAAAAGGAAGTATTAAGATGTCTAGACAGAGCCATACAGACACATGGGCAGGATGTAAGGACTTTAAACTAGAAGAAAGTAGATTTAGACTAGATATTAGGAAGATATTTTTTACAATGAGGCTAGTGAAACACTGGAACAGGGTTGCCCAGAGAGGTGATAGATGCTCCATCCCTGGAAACAGTCAAGGTCTGGATGGGACTCAGAGCAACCTGATGTAGTTGAAGATGTCCCTGCTCATTGGCAGGAGAGGGTTGGTATAGATGAGCTCTGAAGGTTCTTTCCAACCCAAACTATACTATGATGCCAAGATTCCAAAATTTCATGTCAGCCACACATGAAAAACACAGACATCCAAAAGGCAGTGTCTGATTAAATACTCCTGTTTGCCAAATTGTGAATTTGTACAGGGTGTGAGTAAAGGTATTTTGAAGCATTGTTGTCATTAAAAAGAACATTGTGTACTTGGTGTAGCACCATGAACTATTTCCCAAAGGGAAGATAAAGACATGAAGCAGCTTTAAATAGTTTTGAGATATATTCATGCAGGTTATTTAAAAAGAGGGAGAAGGATATTTTCCCCTCATGTTTATCACTGATTATTTTCTGTTGCCCATCCACCTAACTGCACTATCACGACTACCAGAAGGAACTTCAGTAATATCAACGAAGAAAGATGTGAGACCTAAGTCTTAGAGGTGAGTCCAAGAAATCTATTTCATATGTGTGTGGGAGGACAGGAAAAGTTCTGGAAATGTGGTGAAATTCGGCCACCAAAGTTAGGAATACTTGTGGAAGAAGAGGTAACATTAGGAACTGTTCAGATGAAAGGTATTTTTTCTTAAGGGACTGCTAGCCTAGTTTAAAGGAGAATTATGTTCTAATCTTATTCAGAAAGCATCCATTATGTGCTTAGAAGGTAATTATGCTAAAAATTTTTCTCTGTTATCTGTTGAGGAGAGAAACTGGTTATCTGAAATCTCTGCCATAGCCAATATATTACCATGATCTCATTAATCATGGACATTCTTTCTCAAATTATGTCTACAGGTGACTTTTTTTCCCTCAAAATTAGCATATAAGCAAAAAGCATTTTTCAGAAGCTCTTAGGAAAGCAGGAAAATTCACAGCCTTCCTACTGATCTATTCTATTCCATTATTTCTTGAACAAATGAATCACAAAGTTATATTTATTGCTCTATTCAATACATAAAGAGTATATGAAGAGCTAACGTGAAAACACAGATACAGATATTGCCCTACATCACATAAAACTGGTATTTTGCCATTCATTTGAGACTTTGGAGAAGGTGTGCCCTCCTTACACCTTCCAATGATAAAGCAAAATCACCCCACAGTATGTCAATATCCCGAGACAACAACAACATTTCAGTAGTTTAATGGATACTACTTTCCTTAAAAAGGAAACCTCACTTACATCCAACCACAGCAACATAATTTTGAAAAAGTAACAGAGTTCATGATAAACATTCCCTGAAGAGTTTCCATTACTGACAATATATACGCCTCTCTTTTCTTGAGAACAATCACTGAACTTTCTTATTCAGGTTTCCTGTTGCAACAAGACCTATCTATTTCCATCATTATGAAAGAACTCAGGATTCATTCTTAAGGAACGGTATGAAAGGGACTGGGCAAAAACAATAGTTGCAAGTTCCTCTATAATCTTTCAGATCCTATGATCTTGTGAGAATTAGCCTGGTACAGCCTCAGGCTAGAGGCATTTGCCCTTATCTTTAAAATTAAGGGCCAAAACCAATATTTATGAAGATCCCACTTGATCTTACAAAGATTCCTATTTTGCACTCTACCCATAAACTCCATTTACATTTAAACCATTCAAAGAAGGCCTGTTCTGTATTACAAGGAATTCCTGATATATACAATTGTATCTCCATCAGCAAACATCAGTCACCTGTAGCAAGTTGCAAATACCTAAACAAGCACTTGGATCAAATACAGAGTCAGAAATAATGACATCATAAAAGTAACAAGAGGAAATACTCAACATCCTATCTCACTGAAGATGCACAATGCAATGCAAGTTATATTAGTGTTCAATACACAAAAAATCCAAGGAATGCACAATCCCCCCCCCCCCCAAATCTATCCCTTAGGTTTAGTTCTAAGGCAACACAGAAATACACACTACCAAGGAAATTCTTATTTTAGCTAGAAAACCTCATCAGCACTTCTGCAATGGGAATTAACCTCTTTGACCTCAGTTAGAGCCAAACCTTGGGGCTGAGAAAGCAATGCTTAAGAGAGGACCCAGGAAAAGGATTGAAATGACAAAAAAAGCACGTTCTCCAGAAATTCTGGGGTCACTTGATCACTGAAAACTTTTTAGCACATTCCTGGAGCCTAGACACAAAGTACTTGATAAGACTTTCAGCACCAGAGCTCGTGAATAACCATGGTTCCCATATAAGGAGTCTGCTGAGATATCAATTCATGAATCACTTTATGAAACTCTCAACCCTGATATTAACTGACAAAGGCTTGGCCCCTTCCAAAGCTGCTTCACTCTTCAGACCAGCTACCAGACACAAGCTCAACACAACAAGAATTTTATGTCTTTTAACAAGGCCACATGCTACTTCTGTGCCCAAAAAGTTCTGAAAATTTGAATGCACACTGCATTTTTCAACCCGATCAAGATTTCAGAAACTCTAGGCATAAATGGGGAGATGAACAGTAAAGTATATATTAAAATACCACAAAGCAGAAAAGGAATAACTGCACATTATTTGTACTAGATTTGGACTCTTCTAATTTTATTTTTTTCAGTGCTTGGGCACAAGTGTCTTCAAATAACGTACAACATCTTGTTGGACTATCTGTACAATACTAGCTTGTAAGGAATTCATTCTTTGCAATGTTAGTGTGTTTAAGAACAGTTAAATAACTGCTATAGTAACATTCTTGTTGCACAAGACGTGAAACATGGTCACTCTTAAGTAATTTACAAGTTACACTTTTCCATACTTTTATTCTACTTTTTTTTCCAATTAAAAAATTACTTTCAATTTGGTATAGGTTCCCAAAGCACTGATAACAAAACTGTTTGACTCACAGAGAAATTAGAAATATATGGGTAGATCATAAAACTCCAGAAAAAATGTAGAAAATTCAGAGAAAAATATTTATTTCACACAGTATGAAGGATATTGTTTAATCAGTTTTAAAAGTAAAAGTAACCATAAATTCTCTTTTCACTCACATGCTGTCAATAAAAAAAACCTCAGGCACTGTACTAACTGAAGTTCACCATTTACTTAATGTATGTGAAATGTCTAAGTTCATTGACAATAAGAACAAAGATACCTCTAACCACAAAACTAAAAGTACTGGTGTGATTAAGGAGCTTTGCCTATAACATTTTGGTTTATGGATGCAACTTAAGAAAGGGTGAAGTTTCCTGGCTCTGGACTGTCATTTTCAAGGTTCAAGGTTCCTTCACTCTCAAAGCATTTTCATGGATGCAAAGCCGATTCCCAAGACCATGGTCCACCAAGGTGACAAAGCAATACATGATATGGCCATGCCAGTCAATGGGGCCAGCACAAGCAACAAGAACACCCACAAAGGGGCTTCATTCCATTACCTGGCAATTAGCAAACACACTTAAACAGATGAAAATTAATGTTTAATGCCTGTGTATTTTTGCTTGTAAGGGATGGTGGATATAGACACTGCCAACTATCCTAGGAAGGAAAGAGCTGAATGGAAGTGTGCTTTTTCTCCCTGATGCATGTCCTTACTTACTAGACTGTAAAAACATGCACCTTCTTGCTTCCTACATCTTTAGCTTCATGTGTCTTGAATTCCTGTGCACAAAATATCAGGACACCTGTTTTGGAGGTGGAAAATGTGGACCAGTGCCAGCAAAGAATCAGATTACTTTAGTCTACCAGAAAGTCATTGGTTCTGGTACCTCGTATAGCTCTATCCATGTGTAGGGCTTTAAGCTATAATTACAGATTTGTCTATGACAAGAATATCAGGTATTTTGGAATCCTGTCAAAAATGTTGGCTGTTCTGTGCTACCTTGCTGTGCACCTACAGTACTTATTATGAAACTACTGTCACACTTACTTTGCATTTCCTGCAGGTTTTCCTTTCATCTTGTCCTTTATCAAACATCATCCATCCATCTGGCCATCCATCCATTTAAAAGAAAGTGTTATATCCCAGGGCAATGGGGAAGGTGTAGGTGTTATGGAGGTGGCTGTAGACTCCTTTTACACCATGCCTCTGACTTCCCTATAAAAAGCTGTATCCAAATCTAGACCAATTCACCAGCCACCAACAACACACTTCTCCAAAGAATGAAATTATTCCAAATTCTAACGTGTGTAATTGGTATGAATTCAGTTTGGGTTGGCAGGAACACGTAAGTAGGTGTAGATTACTTGTAAGGGGTAGGAAAAGGAGATTAAACTTTTAAAAAATGGATTTAAAAGTAGAGAAGGAGTTATAAAAGCTTCATTTTTGTTCCATTTTAACACAAGCTGTTATGTAAGTGTCTGCAGCAGTAGGTCTGGTTTTAAAGAAAGTTAAAGAGGCACACACTGGCTCTCTCGCAGCACATAAAGTTATTTAACATACCTCAAGGAATTGAAAATATTACAGACTGGTTTTTTTTCTAGTTAGCATCTCAAATCTGCTTGTAATAAGAGTATTAAAAGTTAGCAGGCAGAAATTCTTAAAGAAAAAAAAAATTTAAAATGATGTCTGAAAAAATTAAACCACCTGGTAATGTAATGGCTTTTTAAAATAACAATACTTGGGAGGCCCTCAAAAAAAACTGTTTACAGTGTCAAATATTATCAGGTTTGAAGTTTTTATCAAATTTTCACACGCATAATAAAAAAAAATATTGAGCTGCAACACCAGAGAAATATCAAACTAATGACAGCCTAAGGAATCTACAAATGGATACAGGAAAAAAGGCCAAACTGGAGATTCCAGCTCACTACAGTATGGATCTTCTCAACAGTTACTTTTTATAGATGAATCCCCTAGGCACCAAACAATTAAAGACACTGCTCTCACTAAAGCAAGCACTGTGATTTGCTGATATTGCTAAACCAATATTCACACCTGGACTCTCATGCCTCACACCATGAGCTGTGCTGCAAGGTGGGCAACAAAACCCAACTGCCATCTACAGGCACACACAGTCTTTCAGACCACCCACGTTTTTGCTTCTTCAACCTCCACAAGAGTACCAAGCAGACTTATCGCAACATTGCTTTACCTGTCAACAGAAAACCCAGAAATTAAGTCTCCCAAGTTAAAAAATGTCAAGGACTCCAGAGCTGTCTCTAATTTCAAAATCCCTAGGCAGCTTTTGCCTCTAATATTAATGGGTTCTCCTTGAATGCTATCTGATTCAGGCAATTACATTTTACTATAATTATTTAGATAAAACTAAAGTAAACAGGCTGAGTCATCCTGGCAATAGGCTAACAGTGGGATATCTGGAAAATGTGGCTTTACTAAGAACATCTGCTAACACCACAACACTTACTGAGGTGTGTAAAGTCTCAGTGACAGGGTTTTTTCTTCTGAGAAAGTTAAAATAATTGCAGATCGAAAATGCATGTTGGGTCGGAAATAGCCCATGAAACCATCCATCATTCTGTGTATCACACCATATGTCAGAGACTGGTCAGAGGAGTGTTTTGAAGTTTACATATGAGTTTATTCATAGGCTGATGTCCTCTCTGAAAACTCAAAGAGACTATTTTTATTCAATATAGACAGTCAGATCAACAAAAAAAGATAGAAAAACTTTATTAATATCAGGGGTTTTCCTTCACAGGAAGGTCCAGAGCACTAAATGCTGTTGCTGCCTTAATAGCCTATATAAACTCATTTTATCCCAAATAGTGACAGGTCTCACTTCTACATGATACACTTTGCAACTGACTCAACTTCTGCATTCTTTTTTGGGACAGTCATTTGCATTTCTCCAAGGATTCTGATTAGGAAGGGGTTTTTTCTCCCATGATGCATTTTATTTTTTGCTGAATATAGAAGCCAAAAAATTGAGATAGTAGATCTCTCATTATTACACTATATCATGACCTCAGATTGCGATGGTTTGTTATGTTTTTGTGGTTTTTTTAATCTCCACATCTGGCTAAAAACCTTTATTTAAAATCAGCATAATTTTTGCAAATGTGACTACATGACTATTTCCATGTTTGGTATCGACATATTTACTGAGCCATTCCTTTTAGGCTTTCCATTTTCTGTCAGTTGAACTTTGGACCCTTACCAATGTATTTTGGACAGATGCAAACCTAAGACAGTTTTTGGCTTGCTTTTTGGTTGAAATTCCAAACCTCCTCCAACATTCAAGTCCCCAGACTCTTAAGTCTAATGAACTACACTGACTAATTCTTTTGAATTTTCAAATTTCTCCTTCCTAATATAAGAAAACCGTTAATATTGGACTAGTTTCATTTTCTGGTCAACACAAATGAAATCAGTATATGATTACTACATCTAATGCTCTTCTTAAGACAGCTTTTTAATAGTATCATTATTATTAACAGCACTAAATCTAGGTAGATAAAGGTTCCCACTTAGCACTAGCAGCATTTTGTCTGTAATATGCATCTAAGAAGTCTGAGGTACCTCATGATACACTAGAATTTCTCCTGCTGCTAAGAACTATCACAGCTATCTGTCTGCATGCAGTCTGAGCTATGATCCCAGAAGACTCCCACCAGAATCTCCAGAGAGAGCTCCTCCCTAAAGTGATTTTCAAAAAGTATCCTGTTTTATTTATGCATGTTTGTCCTTATTATTAAATGCTTAAGTAATAATTTAAAAACTCCATTTTCAAAGTCGATTTCAAGCATTTACTTGATCCCAAAGTTAGGCTCCCTGTTATATATTTCCCACGGTTTCCCAATTTATACTTTTAAGCAGAAAAGAATATCACCTATCTTACAGCCCTGCAGTATACAGCAGCTGTTGTGCAAAAATAAATCTATTCCATTTTCTGAAGTCACTTATTCTGCAAACATCAATATGTGCTTGCAAAACAGAAAGAACATGTATATTTTAAGACAGAAATAATTTGTATAAAGCTTCATCGAATTTGTTCTCTTCCAGGATTTTTTTCTTCCTGAACACGGTGTCCTTATCAGAAACTGCCTTACTCTCTAAGTTGCCTTCTTTTTTTTGCTAGAAAATCTTAACAGTTCTAAGTAGCTGAGGAAAAATTTTTCTCTTTTGTTCCAGTGTAATAGGAAAGACTAAGCAACTTAAATTTCTTTGTCTTTTAACTACTCTCTACTCCATTAGGAATAATTAGCAATCTTTTACAAATTTTCCTTGGATGAGATCCTCCATTTGAAAGAATGAAATTTCATGTTACCCCCCTTCTTGCCTTAATAAATTTTAGAGTCCCTAGAAGATTTTCTTTCAAAAAGAAAAACAAAACAAAACCAGGGTTACAATTCCTCTAGAACAAAATTCCCAAAAGCTCTGACTGAAGAATAAAAGAAGCCAAATCAGAGCTCCATGACCTACCACCTACGAGTGTTCAATTCCATGGCAACATGAGACTTCCTAAAGATTACTCAGCCTTATATTGCTTTATGCATATTATTCCAGCTCTCCTGCAGAGAGCTATGCTCAGAAAAAAGTTTCTTCGAAGGTGAGCATTCACAGAAGCAACCTGAGCTGTCAGGTAAAACGTTTGAGGTTTTCCATGGAAAATCTCTGTAGGTTGCATTTTGTACATAACAGCACCAAAGCGCTCTTGCAGCACACACTGTGAGCCACCAGTTTTGCAGCACAGACAAACACAGCCATCATTCAGAAGTCTTCTACTGGCCTTTATACCTGATACATTTGTGTCTGTATACACACCATCTCAATGAATAGGTATGACTATAAAATATCTATCACTGGTTTACTCCACTTTCATCACTTTGACATATTTTCCAGGTTGTGTTTGATTCTCTCTCAGCTGCTGTACTGAAGTTCATGTTTGATAACACTTTAAAAGAAGGCTTTTAATGAGTATTAAGGATGAAGACATTTTCCTCATATGCCTTCAGAACTTTTTTGTTTTCTAAAAGCTAAATAACTCTGGATTTTGAATAATTATGCTCTTTTCAAGTATTTTGCCAGTATAAAAGTATCTGGATAGCTCTGACACTAAAAAAAATTGTGCACATACTTTGTCAAGACATGACAAAACTCCAGGTACAGGGCCTGTATCTATAATGAAAAGAAGAAAATTACAGTGATCAATTTAGCAAGTCAGTCCAATTTTACTGCTGGTGAGTCTAATCTCCATTCAAAATCTCTGGTACAACCATCCACCCAACAAACAGGCAGGTCTCCAGGGCAAATCCTAATGCACTTTAGCAGTTGCACATTTTGTTCCGGTTCTCAGACTGAGAATGAGGAAGCACTGATGACAAAAAAACTATTAATCTCAAAGCTGTGTCATACAAATTTGTAATGGGACTATGCTGCTCACCAAAGGATCTCCTGCCAACAGAACACCATTTCAGAAATTGATCAGATTCTAATAGTTTCCAGCATTTTAAAGTATCTTCAATCTGTGAAAAGTACAAATGTACTGGCCAAGATTACCAACACTATATGCTCCATTCTACCTGACTAATTAACGAGACAAGAAAAGTACAAAGAGAAACACACAGAAAAGGTAATTTCTAAACATCTCTGATGTGAAACTTCTCTATGCTCTTCACCAGCCTACTTAACAAACTTGGTGGAGGAGGTTGTAATATACAGCTAATATCTTCTACTTCCATCATCACTAGAACTGGAAAAGTAAAATGAAGGACCTCTCCTAAAAAGAACTGAAAGTAAGCTGCTATTTTGGAAGCTACCATCTTCTGAGGATCAGACTGAACACACAAGCTCCAAATTAAACTTGTGATCTCGCATGGAATATTATACAAACTGGAATATCATCAAAGGCTGCAAAATGAAGCAACTACCATGGCAAAAGAACAGATAAGAGACAGTCAAAGTAAGAGCCTGAGTCCCAAGATCTACCCTGTTGTGTGTATCAAATTTCTGTTTTTATTCCCCAGAACTCAAAATTTGTTTGAAAAAGTGGTCATACATATTTGAACTGCACTTTCTGCATTTGGGCATACAACTGAGATGTTCACAGTTTGGGAAAACAGCTCAACATGTTCTGTAAGAAACATGTTCTCCTGGACCACCTGAATAATCTAAATACTCAAGAAGTTACAAGAAAGAACCAAAATGAAAGAGCAAAAATACCAAGCTATAGAAAACCAATAAATATCTACTCTACTCTCTTATTTACTATTTAATAACACTAGCAGTTATGATTAAATTCCCTTGTACATTAGATAATGGTATTGATGATGCTTAATAACAATTTCTCTTTTTTTTAATAAGCTGAACTTTTATAAATTCCCAACCTAAGTACAATTTATTACTATGTAAATATTATTGAGGAAATCCTTGATATTTTTGGGTGCAAAATTTTTAGTGCTTTTATATCCAAAATGAGCTTTACTGCTGAAAAAGGTTGAAGGAATTTGCACACTCAAACCTCATTATGCAAATGAAATGGGAATTTCCACCAGTTCTAGTTTATTGGATAGCATTTCATTCATGCTATTTTTAACAGACATCTGGGGAAGCAAATACTGCAAAAACATATTGAAGAACATTTGGTTCAATGAGCAGAATGAATTAGCATTAACTGCAGTTTTACTGTTTGGCCAGTTTCAATGGCTGTTTTGTAAGCTGTAAGTGACCAGAAATTTTCCTGGCTATTCATACAGGCAACTCCTTCTCTGCAACATGGATGAAAAGTGATAACTATGCAAATATACATGCATGCATGGCAAGGAGCTGGGGAAAGGAGCATGCATTTCAGTGTAAATCTGGACTGGAAAGCACATATGTTATCTTCTTCAAAGCTCTAACATCCCTTATTCATGTATATAAATCTGCCAGCTGCGGTGGGAGGGGGGGGAAGAAAAGATTTTATGGTTTAAGTGGCCAAGCTTTCTCTGCTTTTTATGCTTAGGCAGAAATGTGAGAAGCAATGTCTCAAGTTAGTACACCTGTAAAACACAGTGGAGAAAACTGAAAGCAAATCTGCAGACAACAAATAAAGAAGTGGACTTTTGCAATCAAGAACACACCTATTAAAAAGGCGTATATTAAAAGAGAAATGCTGCATAGGATAAATCTGAAGTTCTGTGAATGCATTTTTCATGTGAGCAGCTCATTTGACTCAAGTGCCACTACAGATTTTATTTAATGAACGCCACATGATATTATATTAACAGCCACCTGACGATCACGCTAACAGCCTGTTCTGAGGATTTCACTGAAGTTCAGCATCCTCCTTTTAAGAGTTTAACACAACAGAAACAAGTGAGTCACTCACATGCTGCCATACAGCCAAGTACTTCCAGGCAGCCAGGGCCGAGCTGGAAGCACATGTCTAGGGAGGGAGGTATTTCCAGCACAGCTGGACACAGGTGGTCTCAGTGAGGGGTTAGAGTTTTGGGAAAAGTTGTGGAATGTCCCTCTACTGGATAAAAGAGAGACCCTGTTAATGTACTTATTGTGAGGAAGGGAATGAGGACAAGAACTGATGTGCTAAATGGGAGGGAGCTGAGGGTACCATGGAACTGCACTAAAGAGGGTGGAGATGAAAATGGAGGTCCTGTAGTAGGAAGATAAAGAGGGCATTGGATGCAAAGCCACTGGAAAAACAACTTCTTTCCTTCTTGCCTTTCTGAACCATTAGTCTAAGTGGTAGATCCGGCCAAAGTCTAGCCTCTCTTGCCTTAGTTTGTTTCTTCCTCATACACAGAATATCTGTTTCCAAGGCCCAGCAGTTGTTGACATTTGAAAATATCACACTGCAGTGGAACACTTTGTATTTATGCCTCTGTTGAAAGCAAAGTTGTATCTCAAAGTCCCCAGAACCCACCATTTCTTTGCAATTGCCAAAGCACGAGTTTTTGATGAGGGCAGAGTAAGTCAGCCAGCATGCTCTCCACTCCTAATCCAGCCAAAAGCTGCTTAACACATCAGTCTCTGTCCTATAAATCAGGGTAGATGAGGACTATAACTGATTTCCCCTTCCTGCCTCTTTTAGGAAGGACAGATTAATGAAGATTGCAGAGACATGACAGCTATTAACAGGGATAAACATGATACCCCTGACCTTAACTGCAGTTCCTGGATCAGATGTGGGTGCACGCCTCCACGCGCACACACATGTGTGTGCGGACACCACAGGACTCAGATTTTCCTGGCAAGTTGTCTGCTGCTGGCAAGATGAAGCAGTAATGCTGCTGGCCCAGAGATGCTGAGCTGAGGACTAGCACAGGCCAACAAAGTCAAAGTGAAATTAGGTTTCAAAGTTCCAGTCCTAATTTCCCCCTAAAACGGAGTCATTCTCCTCATTGTTTCCATAACAGTAATATGTGCTTTTGACAAGCAATCCGCACTTGTTTTCACATCCAGACATTCTGTATTGGTTACACTCTGCTTGGAGGCACAGACACTGGCTTTGGCCAGCTGAGATTGCAGCTTTTGTACATGATGCACCTCAGTACGTGATGAAGTCTGCCATACCCTCTGTGTGCAACTCTCAAGGTTCCAAAGAACTCAGAAAGCATTAACAGAACATAAAAAAAAAATAATTTAATTTAAAAAAAAATTCAGACACTGCCAGCCTCAAAGCTCTCTTATTTTACAGTGCTGAGAAAGAAATACCTATATAAGCAGAGGAAATGTTCTAAATTAGGGGAAATCTCATGACTTACTCACATTGCAAAATCCTATTTAGGTGCCTAAATAATAGCAGATTGCAAATATTTTTGTGAGAGTGGCCCTTAAACCTTAACCTTTGCCAACACACATCTAAGGGCTATTGAAAGGCATCCCCTGACCTCTTCTTTGAAAACTGAACAACCATGAGTTAAAGAAAACCTGGGATTTCTGGGAGACTTTCCAAAACTGCAAGCTAACAATGCCTGAAGCAGTCACTGCCATACTCTATGCTGAGGAATTTTCTTCTTGCAAGCTGCTGTAATGTGTGCTTCATTCATGTAATGCTTTTGTGCTTACATATCCCACAAAGACTTTTTATGAAAATAGCATCACCACTGACACTTGACAAACAAGGAGCATTTACTTCTTAATTTTATGGTCACCCACATACATTCATATGTCCCATCAGCAGCTCTCATGATGAAAGTGTGTGTGGCTATCATATCTATTGATCATGTCAGATATGGAGATGATTGCTAGGAATTGGTGGGGATGGTGCCTATTGTTTCTGCATTTCATGCAATAAACAGCATGTTTAGCATGAAAACCATCTGTACATCCAGGCAGGGAAGAAACTGCAATGTGTAGTAAGGACTGCTTGGTTTTTTTTCCTCTTTGATGGATCCCTAATTAACTGACTTTTCTTAGCTGATTGCCAAGGGGATATGCAATGCCTTTTCCTGAAAGACATAAAACCGAGAAGGGAGATGATATGAAGAAGGAACACATAGCCTCATTCAAGGGCAGGCTTGAGCCTGAAGTCAAAGCAAAGCTGACCTAATTATTCAGCATAAAGAAAAGAAAATTGATGAGCCCATGGATTTTTTCAAAGAAAAAGGAATCATCTGTTTCTCATGGTCCAAGTAGATAAGAAATGTAGTAATGGATTTCATTTATAGCAAGAGAATCTGGGGAAGAGAGCTGAAAAACAGTAAGAAGAGTTTACCACTGGCACAGAATGTCTTGGGAAGATACAGATTCTTCCTCATCACAGGCTTTAGAGGGACTTGTTAGCCAAGCATGCCAGAAATTAAATGTGGAATGTTCATCTCACACTTAGATGAGGAGATTGATTAACTGACTCTAGATTGTTTTTTCTAAATTTCTGATTCTGTGGCTTTTAAAACAGAAGTGCTATCCAAAGGCAAGAGCAAGCCACGGGAGCAGAAGAAACAAAGATGACTAGAAATAATGCAAACTGATGAGACTTTAGATTTTTCCATTCTGACAGGGTGGAATTAATCTCATCCTAAAAGCTTTTTAAGCAACTTTAAAACACAAACTGTAGACAAGAACAGCTACATCAGCCATATAGATGCCTTTAGAGAAGCAAACCAGACATTTCTGAAGCATAATTCATATGAACTGTTCAAAACATCCACTTTCAACGGAGTCAACCAAACATCTACCATCTACTTTGTCAGTAAGTCTAAGGGGTTTTTTACTGGGAAAGAAATCTGCTGGGAATGGCTCAGTCCCAGGCAACTACCTACGTGCAGCTACCTAATGTTAGCTACAGTGGATCCCAGTACAGGTGACTGGCTTCCCAACCCCCAATATTGCCTCCTGCTCGCCAGGAGTTCTGAACCCAGACCACAAAACAATGGCATTCCTCTTCCTCCCTGAGAAGTAATTCCCAAAACCCCAGAACCCTGATTATTTATAAATTTCTTCTCTCTACTTTCCTTTCCTGCCTTCAAATTTTGCTTTTCTTTACTCCTCTTGCTGCAACATCTTCACTGTTGTCACCTGGCTGAACCTGGAGGATACTGGAGAGATGTAGTGACAAGCCAGCAGTGTTGCTTCAAGATGCTTTTCAGGGAAGCAGAGGCAGGCTTTACAAGCCCTGCACAGTTGGACAGCACTTCCTAATACTTTTAATGTTCTTAGATTAGCTATGAGGAATGCACAGACACGCATTGTGATCACACAAACTTCGTTTGCCAAGCAAAACAAGTTAAAAGCTCCTTTTAAAAAAAAAATTATTTTCTCTCCAACTCTTGCTCCTGCTCAGAGAAGGCTGACTAGATGCATATCAGTAGGTACATCAGGTATTACTGGCAAGCAACCTAAACAAGTTCTCTGATATCAAACCTCCTGAAAAAGAGAGAGCAAAGTTGGTGTACACTTCTCAAAGGAATTAGAGACATAGTCTGATTTTCTGCTCTTTCTTCATTCGTGCAGTAAAAGAACAATCAATGTTCACTGAATCTTTACCTGATAGAAAAGCAAACACTACAACAAATAGCTAAAGTTGTGTTTTCATCATATATTTTTTAGGATTTCTCTTTTCTTAAGATCAGTAAAAAACGGTTTTAAGCACCAAAGTTTCAGACAAAGATACTGCTTACTCAAAGAAATGTTGATATATCAGACAAACAAAGACTAAACAGAGTCAGGCTATGTCTGTACTTTGGCACTAGACCTCCAAAAACCAACTACACACTTCTTAAAGGGATTTTGACAAATCTGTTGTCAGCATTTCTTGAGTGTTTGCTGGAAAAACTGCCACAGAGTTCACTGTGAGGAGACACTGCGCAGCCACCAGTGTCATCCTTCAGATGAGAGAAACAAGTGAATCCAGACTACACAGCCAACTATCATCTCCTTAAAGGCAAGGACATCCATTCTGAGCACAAAGCCACCAGGGAAACTCCTTTGCTGGTCAAATGCCCCCTCACCTTTCTAATTCCCATTCTAAAAATGGCTAAAGCCACTTTTTCACCATTGGTACCTTTTGCCTTAGAGTCAACTACAGCAATTTCACTACTGCAAAGTGCAGATCTGGTGCTCTAATTTGGTTTTTATTTCCATATTATAAGGTCCTCTAGAGGAATGCAGAGGGTGTTCTTGCTTCTGTTTGTGCCTGACACAAAAGGTCATTGCTGTGCCCAGGAGACACCTCCTTTTTCAGAGTCATCCTTCAACTCACAGAGCCAGGTCTGTGCAAGTTGCTGCCTTCTGCTCCTACACAGGCTAACGGAGCATTTTCTGGATCTGGGAAAACCAAGAGGCCCTCCAGCTTCATGGGTTAATCAGAAAAATACAATTACACCATCTTGAACTGTGAGAGAATAATTGCATCAAAAACCATGCTGAAGTGGTGAAGCTAAACAGATACACACATAATGACTGTGAAGTGGTTATTGCTGTAAAAAAAATCTTCTGTGACTGATTCTTCAGCCAAGTGTTCTTTCAGACCTTTGATAGTTTAAAAAATATTAGAGATTTTGATACCAATGGATTACAAAGATACCATGGAGGGAGAAAGAGTGTAGGAGAAATAAAACTTTCACTGTGTCTTGTTATGCACAAAAATAAATTCAATGTTGTTGACAGCTTTGCTTGTTTGTTTAAATGTTTGTTTAAAAGCCTATAGTTAGTTTTTTCTTCTTTTTCCTTACAACTGTGATTCCCAAGTCAGGAATATTCTTTGTAACAATGAAGGTCTCTGAACAATGAAGGTCTCTGAAAACAAAACATGTATTTTCCTTAGAGAATTACATACATTGATTTCATTACTGTATTAGTCAGCCTCTGAAAAACAGAACTCATTGAATTTTCTCAGATGACTTTGTCTGCATTTGCTGATTACATTTATCTTCCACACAGAATTGCATCTGTCTTTCTTTATCACATAACTTAAACTGAATCATTAACTAAATCTCAATGGTAGATACTGGGAGCCTAAGAAATTGTGATTAAAAAACCAGAATAAATTCAAAGTCAAAACATTCCTTACCAAAAAAAAAGGAATTCCACCAAACACGACTTTTCATACAATATGTGAAATTCAGGCTGAATCAAGTTTTATGCTGCAATAGGCAGACAGCTTTATTGCTGCTTTCAATTCTCTTATTTTCAATATTTTGAATTAAAATATTTCTTCTATTTCTGAAATCAATCCAGGTGATACTACTTTAGTTTAATTAGCATGATATGGAAATATGCCCTTTACTCTTACTGCAAGCATTTAAAAAAATACATCTTACCACTTTCATCCAGCAAGAAATCATCCTGGTAACGGAACTTTTCTGGTCCACATGCAATAAAAATGTCATCATCGCCGAAAAAGTCCTGAAGGCACATCACCTACAAGGAAAAAGGAAAAGAAGGCTTTGTGTGAAATACCTCACCATCAGAATTGTAACAATAAATCCCTCTTTGTCTCCATCTGCATGAAAATTCTTTACTTTTAATGGAATCAACAGGGCTTCATCTCCAGATAAATTTCAAAGCTGTGCTCTGACCATCTGTTACAAGTGAGAAACACTTTTATGGACACTGCAGGGAAAGACAAGACAAAAAGCCATAACTGTCAGATTTATTACATGATGCATCTATGGTATGAGGTAAACGCCTTCTGTTTGTGCACAAGGCACCATTCAACAGTAAGTGAGTAATTAATTTGCTTTTCAGTTCACATCTCCATCATTTAGCTGCAATGAAACAAGGTTACAGCTTTGTATGCAGAATGAAATGCAGTTATTTCAGCAAAATCTCTCTGACAGGGAATCAAACTCACATAGGTAAACTAAGCCTCCTTCACAAATCTCCCTCTATGCCAGAGTCAATAGGAAGTTCTCTTTGAAGGCACCAAGCTGAACAGGCAAGTCAGATGAGCTGGGAATAAGTCTTCTAGTACTGAGTAAAAGGATATTCTCTTTCTATCTCATATATGAACAGTCAGGATTACATTGGTGTGTTTTTATGCCCCTACAGGAGATTTCAGAAACTTTATTGCAGTCTTTCAGTATCTAAAGAGGGCTTGGAAGAAAAATGGGGACAGAATTTTTAGTAGGGCTTGTTGCAATGGGACAAGAGGTAATGGTTTTAAATTAAAAGAGGGCAGATATAAGGAAGTTTTTTACAATAAGGATAGTGAAACACTGGAACAGGTGCCCAGAGAGGTGGTAGATGATCCATCCTTGGAAACATTCTAAGTCAAGAGTTGGATGCAACTCTGAGCAACCTGATTTATTTGAAGATGTCCCTGCTCATGGCAGGGATGCTGGAACTAGGTGAGATTTAAGTCCCTTCCGACCTAAATCATTCTCTTCTATGATTTCCTTACAACAGCTTTTAGTTATTTTACAAGGCACTGCTTAAAAATTCAATCTTTCCAATCATATGGAATCATATTAAATAAAGAATCAGTGCCTTTTACCAAAAACTGACTTTGGACTTACTGACATCTCTGAAAAATTTTAAAAACAAATTAGATGTCTATCCATCTCTAACACAAAAATACTTAATAAAGTCTGTTCTCACTTCACATTCACAAGATTCTAGAAGAGTAGGCTTACTTAAATATTTTTATATTGAGTTTTGTAATGAAATAGCACACTGATGTTTGAACAGGTTAATTTCACAAACAGAGTTTCAACTCTACAGTCAGCAAAGCAACACATCAACAGTCTCTAAAAACTTACAAAACAGTTGAGAACAGTCCAGCTCATATGAACAAGCCCCCTCAGAAAAAGCATTTAAAGTCTACAAAAACACAAATGAAAGAGTTACCTAATGAGATTTTGCCAGATTTTTGCATGAAAAGTACCCCCACCAATCTGAAATAACTGGTGTCTAGGGGTTATAAAATTCATGTCATCATCCCCAGAAACATGGCTGAAGGCTTTGACATCCACAACAGTTATGAGCCTCTATAGCAGAAATGACATAAAGAGGAAAAATAGAGCTACATGCCGTGACTTGCTTGTAGACTACTATTCATAATTAAAACAATTTTAAAGGAAGAACATAAGCAAATAAAAAATCCCAGGAAACTGAGAGAACAACAACTAGATGAAACAAATACCAAAAGAAGAATAAAGGTTTTTCCTAAATTATCCTTTCCTTAAGCAATGCATGTCCTTTTAAATTCAGATCCACCACAACCCTATTTCTATGACCACTGTCATCTTTACACTACACACTACCTGAACATCAACATCAAAAATGTAAATATTTGACAGAGCTTTATACCATGTTCCTACTCAGTTTATGCTCTATTAGTGTATCAGCCTCAGCAACGTTTAAATAAACTCATTTGCTTCCCATCTTTCTTTTTTGTCCACAAGACATATCCTGCATATCTTCCCACCCCATACTCCCACCAAACTTCAAACAGCTCTTCCCTTCAGTCAAGTTCCTCTGAAATTGCCACCTCTCCCACTGCATGTACAAAACTACTAATTTGCAGAATAACATTAAAAATCCTGTGATTTCCTTTTTGCTTCCCAAGTTTGACACACTTTTGGGGAGTGACAACTTTTACATTTGTCTTTATACCAAGCAGAGTATTAGAATCAAACCAACAATAAGCAACTCTAGGCACAAAGTTGAGCTATTTTGACAACAAACATAAATAGAAATTAAATTCACATTTGAGAGAAAAGAAATATAGATTTAATAAAACCCAAAAGTTCTTGGCTCTGTCCACTTAAAAGGGTTTCTTGAAGCCTAAACAAGACATTAAAATTCAGGTAGCAACACTTAACCAGGCTCAACTACGCCAATTTTTAAAGCATCTCAGTTTCAATCAGTGCAATTTAAATGCAAATAAGAAAGAAAATAGGATTAACACACAAAAAATAATTTGTGCTTAGATATCTTTGTGTTTTATTAAACTTTACACTTATAATTTAAAGTGTTCTTATGCTTGCCTCTTTTCTCCTTGCCCTCAGTTTCATACTCTGTATGTAAAATTACAGCTTCTCTTGCCTCCTGAAATTTTAATAATTTTGGAATTATAATACTAGCTCTTAGAAAGGTTGTAGCAAGATCACAATTTCCTTTCCATCCATCTTCTTCAAGAGTAACTTCTCTTAAGGCTTCCAATACCTTGTTATATTGCTATTGGAAGCCCTGAGATGTCCTTCACTGTCTGCATTTTCCATCCCTTCTGTCTCTGCATCCCTGGCCCTCTCTGCAAGTTCACACTCCTCAGCAGTTAAATTAAAAGGCATCTGACACATACACAGCACCCCCTTTCAGGCTTTTTTGGAGAGAAATCTGCAAACACTGTCTATTCACACCCAGTCATCAGCTAAGCAACAGGATCTGCTTTTTATTACCCATTTTCACTTTTGGAGAAGATGGCGCCTAAAAAGTCAGAGTTTAGAAGACCAAGAATTTTTCTCACCTAAGCTGGACCATAAAAGTGTTTTAGAGGTCAGTGTGCTCTGTTGCATGTGATCAAGTTTAAAATTAGTCAGTTTTTACATCAGTAAATTAGAAAAGCCTCCCTTGGAATTTTCTATTGTTTTCAAGGCACAGAATCCATATTCTTTTTCACAAATAAGGTTTTATTTTTCACAGGGGGGAAAACAAAGTCAATGCAAATGTATACCTTAAATAAAAAGAAAATGAAAAAACATTGTCTGCCACACACATGGTACTAAATACTCTGTGACTCTTTTTAACAAAAACCTTTCTGGTAGAGATGTTATTGAACATTAATGGTGTCTTCTCTTATGCTTTATACACTTTTTTACACTAACAAATAACAGTAGCATTAGCAGGGGCTAGGGAGTGCTTGCATTGGTGCTGAGAAAGACAACAAGCAGCAGAAAGCAAAATCGATCACTAGTATAGGCTTTGGTTATAGGCAAGCCACAAAAATAAAACTGGCTGACCTGGCCACAACCATAAAAAACAGAGGCAGAAAACTTTGTCAAGCCTTAAGTCCCCTCGGTAAGTTGTACACAGTGAAGCCTGGATTCTACACAAATCATAATTGCCCTAGTAAAAAACTCAAGACACCCACATGCCCTTCCAGTGGGGAGCACAGGTGTCTACCTATGACGACCCACAAATTATTTTGTACCTCAGTAGCTGCTACTGTGCTTTGACCCTCTAGTGAAAGCACCACAGCAGCTGTGTCCCCAGAAGGGACCAGGGTGTGCCAGGCACCCACAGCTGCCAGGGAAGCACAAAGCTGATCAGCAGAGCTGTCCCAGAAGGAGAGCAGGGAGCAAGAGCAGCAAACTTGTCTTCCAGCCCAACCTCGGGACTGGCTCTGCACCATATACACTACATACCATAGGCATTTTGAAAAATTATCTTCACTTTTCCTTCTTTGTTTAAACAGGCAAGCATTTGGAGCCAAAGAGAAATCTCCTAACTAGTATGGGGATTTTTCCTTTGAATGGCCTGAAACATTAAAGTTCACCTCTTTGCAGATGGTCTCCTTGTTATGGAGACCCTCCTTCTCATATACAGAAAGGCATCAGAAATTGTGCTTCATACTGTGGAGTGCACAAGGCCCAAGAACAGCAGCTCATAGAGCCAATACCTGGTCATATTCTCTCACCAGTAAGAAAGGGCAGTCAGAAGTGGTTTGGAGGAGGTGCAGAGGGAGGGAGAAAGGGAAAGGAGAACACGGGGGGAAAAGAGGGAAAGGCAAAGGGAAGCAACGGAGAGAAAGAAGAGGGAGGGAATCAAGGAGGGAGAGAGGGGTGGAGAGAGTGATTGGATCAATCCTTTCAGTAAAAGCATGAAATGAAGGCTACAGATGCAATCCTCTTTTATAACTGCTGTATTCTGACTGCACTTAGGGATCTTTTAAACTCACATTTTTAAACACATCCACAAAAAAGCCCCCAAACTAAATTCTTTGTGTATATCAGTCACAGCAAATAGAATACTTTTCTATTCTTTTAAAGTTGACCGCACATCAAGTTAATACTGAAACACTGATATTTTTAAATAAATAATATTCAGAAAACAAAATTTGCCACTGCATTCAGGAACAGTTCATAGCAGCAGCAAGTTACACCACAACCACCATGATTACTATCTCACTCGTTTGTAACAATTTCCATTGTGCTGGGTTCTCGGACAGAAAAGAAGGAGGGGGTATTCTGTGTGTTTGTCTTATTTTAATAACGACTTAATTTGACTTAAAGCTGAAAGCTGTTTTGGAAGAGCAATGAGGAAACCTCAAGCTGGCATGTCCTCAGGCATCATGGCTGCTGGAGAGATGGAAGGAAAAGTGAGGACAAAGAAATGAGGTGGTTAAAGCAAAAGAGATGCAGAAGGCTCTAAGGAAAATTCAAGTGATAAGTAGAGGGTTTTATGAAAAGACAAAGAGAAGTGAAGCATAGCAAAAGGAAAAGATGAGGTATTAAGGAAGATGGAGACATGGGCTGCCAGCCAGGAGCACACACAGAGGGTGACAGAGAGGTAATTGAGGCTAGTGAGGAAGGAACGGTCCAAAGGAGTGGGCAGGCAGAGAGTCTGTGACAATTGCCTTCCAGACTTCAGCCCATGATCAGCCAGATGGGAAGTCTTATATCTGTTTTAAAGTAGCCTTTCTGAATCTCAAACAATCTCATGTTGAGTTTGATTACCACTTCTCTGATAGTGAAAAAAGACACTAAAAACCGTTTCATCCTTGGAAAAACCTCATTGTTTGAATGACTCATGATTTTAGGACTCTGACTCATCAATTTTGTGCCAAGTTTTATGAGTTTTATTACAGAGCTAATTTTCATTTTCCTGCTACTTTTGGCTCACTCAGACTCAATGTTTAATTCTTAGGCAGGTCTCTTCAGTTATTCATGTCAAAGGAGCTCACTATACCTCTCTACTACTATTTTTCTTATTTTGCCTCTGGCTGATTTTTCAAGCTAAAAAAAACAACCTGAAAGCCCCCCTTAACACTCAATTTGATCTTTACTGGTATTTTCCCTTCATTTTTCTCCTTAGCCAAACTACATTTTCCACTAATCACTACCTTTGCAGTACTTACCCACTATTTATCTACTGCTTCACAGAGGAATATCTGAGATACTGAATTTACCTCACTGTGACATCTATCCCTGGGAGTCAGTAACAAGTCTCATGACAGCTATGAATATTCCTGAGAGCTTATAAATAATAGAATCACAAAATGGTTTGGGTTCCACAGGATCTTGAAGTTCCCCTAGTCCTACCCCCTGAGCAGGGACATCTTCCACTAGCCCAGGTTGCTTAGAGCTCTGCCACTGGTCTTTAACACCTCCAGGGGTGATGGGGCATCCAGAACTTCTCTGGGCAACCTGTGCCAGTGCCTCGCCACCCTCACAGTAAAGAGTTTCTTCCTAAAAGCCAATTTAAACCTACCCGCTTTTAGTTTAAAAAATATTTCAAACCATTTAAAACCTTTTGTCCTATTGCAACAGCCCTGCTACAAAGTTTGTCCCCAGACTTTGTGCAGGCCCCCTTTATGTTCTCCAAGGCTTGCTCAGAGGCAAATAAGGTTTTCTCAGGGCTTTCCCTTCTCCACACTCAACAACCACCAGTCTCTTGTGTCTTTCTTCATCCCTTGCAGGTCTCAAGAGAGCAGAGAGGGAAAATCACTTCCTAATCCCAGCAGAAATGCAGTATCAGAAGAGACCTTCTGTATTACTCCATTTATCTCTCAGCATCTCATATTCGCTTTCCCAGTGCTTTGTTCAGCTTCGTACCATACTGCTTATTGTGTAGAACTCTGTTCAGAATACAGACTGGTGAAACAATCAACTGTTATTCACACAGAAGGATTTCACAGCTTCAGGAAAATCAGAAATTAATCATTCCATACTGCTTTTTAGGTAATTTCTGTGAAATGAGAAATCCAAGCATATCAATATGGCCTTTTGGGGAAGGAGAAGGAAAAATACCTGTTCTTTCTGCTTGCATTTTGACAGCAAGTCTCTTTTTTTCTTCCCTTTCCTCAAGGAACCTTAGACCCTCCCTTCTTTCTGAGAAAAGGGAATTATACCTCTGCTGGAATTCACAGACCATCACATTTGAATATTTCCTTCAAGGTTAAGGCAAGTCTATTTCTCTTCCTCTTGGCTCAGGCTCTGAGGCTTTTATTCATACCCTTTCACATTTATCTGTCATTACACACATGACATTTCTGGAGAGCCAGTCACCTACAAAAAATTTAATTTATCATCAGTGTATATGAACTTCCTCTCTCAGCTTCTGATCCAAGTTTTCTCCTCAGGTGGTGACTTAGCTGAAGCCATTGGGAAGTATCTGCTACACATTCCCCAAGCTAAACAGCACCAAATTCATTCTTTGCTGTTGGAGTGAAATCTCCATGGTGACAACTGCACTGTCAAGCTGTGAGAGCTTTTCAGTGAAGAAGAGCAGTTTATCATGAGATTCTCATTACAAGAGTGCCCTCTGTAAATGAAGAGGAGATGGTGCTGTGGGGGTTTCTGTAAATGAAGAGATGTTACTGCAGGAGTTCAAGCTGGCTGGAGCTTCTCTTTGCCAACCGGCCTGTGTGGCTGCATTGCAGATTAATGCCTCTGATTGTGTGTGTGTGTCCCCAGATCACAACACAAGACACTATCATAGCTAAAACACATGAATTTTCATCCTCATATGCAGCAGAAATAGCTTGCTCTCCTGCTGGCTGTCAGGAGCAGAGGGAAAGCAAGCCAGCATCCCTATGACCTGGGAAGTCCTGCTTCACCTGCCTCATGCACACTGTCCCCTCAGCTGCTTGTTGGTCACTGCTGGCTCAGGACCCACTGCTCTTCATCTTGCTGCCTCCGCCACCAACACAGAGGTTTCTCTCCCTTTCTGACTGCTGAAGATGCGGTATCAGCCTACTTCTACAAAGTGTGTATTCATCAACATCCAATCTGTGATATACACAGCTCAGCCTGTATGATCTTTATCAGACTTGGTAAAAAAACTGACAGAAAAATCACCTACTTTCTTCAGTTAAAATATGTACTCAGTAAAATATGTCTTTCTTGGTCAGTAAAGTATCTTGTAAGGACAAGAAAACCTTTCCATACTATGCTTTATACACTAGTCTCAATATATTGTTTACTTCACTATTTTACTTTTCTGGTTTGCACTAAATGATGGCATACCCAGAAAACCAGTCAACTTAAATTAGGTTTTTCAAATCACATCACATTCCTGTTAAAAAACAAGTTCACTTTATGACAAGTCCTTTTTAAAAGCTTTCACCTTAATCCTTTAAAATTCAGATAAAGATAGTAGAAAGTTTGCAGTTCTAAAGCACAGTAACTACTATACTTTAGCTCCAGACATTATGTGAAATCTAAATAATTTCTCTGTTAGACTAATTTAGTAAACAAGCTTCTTTGTTAGAGAAGTTGAGGAAAGCACCAGACACCTCATGGGCTTATGTGTGACTGCAGTACTGAGAAGCATTGAGATTCATGAAAGGTTTCTCTGCAGGAATCACCAACATGGCCACTTGAGACTCCTCCTGTCAAAAACTGCTTCATGGCACACAGGACAAGAGCCATGAGAATGTGGGTTTTGCACTGGAGAAGCCTGAACCCTGCTAGTCACCATAAAATCCCACAGCAATTGCACAACAGATTAGCATGCTTATTATGGATAATTCAAACAGCAGAACAAAGTTTGTAAAGGAACAGAGAAGAAAACAACTCTCCTTACACATTTAAAATACATTCAAGTTAAACAGAGGATGTTTCTTCAGGACTATCTGACATTGATAGGATGGTTGATTTAATGGCAGTAGATGTAATTAAGGGGGGCCAATGGAAAAATAGTTAAGGCTTGATAGCAGAGTTCAACTAGATCTGGATTATTGTTGTTTCTCCTGCTTCACTCATGCATTTGCCCATAGCAGCTGCAATACAACACCACCCTTTAGTGGCCAGACACGCCAAGTGCGGACTCCAGCAGCCCACCGGGCTTCTGTCTCCAAACAGGTGGCAACTATTTGCTAAAACTGAATTCACATAAGAAGAATGTAATTTCCTAAGAAAGAGGAAATTAATATTACTCTAATTTCAGATGACTTAGCAAAATAAAACCTCCTTGACTTCAGGTGCTTGAATAAGGCCTTGTTAGAGGTACTAAAACAATTTTCAAGGCTGACTTTCAGAAAGAGTATGTTCAAGGGAAAAAAACTTAACCAGATTGAAAAGCTGGGTTTTGCTGAAAAAAGATACCATACCCCTGTGAGCTTTTATTTTTTATTAAGACTGAATACTGCTCTTAAATACTCAGAAAAACTAAATACAGAATATGTTGTCCATGATTTAAGGAGCAACGAATCCTGGTATGGCTATATCCTCTTTGTCAAGATGGTGTGTACTTTTACTTCACCATTCACATAACTGTACTCCTGCAACTGCACTTGCACAAAAGCAGCTGGTTTCAGAGCAGTCTCTCAAACTACCTTAAGCACTGGTCAGTGCGTCCTTCAAAAAGCAGTGGCACTTGCAAGATCATTGGCTGAAGGAGGCCCTTTGTATGAATTGCTTTCTTATGAAAGAAAACCCCACATTCTGAAGGCCATGTAGTAAAAAACCCAAGCTACTCTTCAATCACCAATCATGTTACAAGCGAAAATATTACTTTTTTACCTCAGTTGGAATAATACTACTTTCTGAAATACCACTGCAGAAATATTTAAAAAAAACCAAAATCCACAGCTTTGTTCTGTCTGCTGTGAACAGCAGAGCACTGGACTATTTTCTCATGTCTGTGTTCAAAGTTTTTCAAATATGCAAAAACAACCAATTATGAATTGTCATTGTTCACATTTCATGACAAGTTTTCACTGATGATCCTTCTAGTTGCTTAGAGCAGCTAAATGAGGAGGCAGAGACCAGCTAGGTGAAAAAAATTCATTCAAAAGAAAAATGCAATCAGATGCCAATTTCTGAAAATTATAATTACAGGTTTGGAGATAAGAAGAAAATCCCTTTCAAAAGTACAGACAAAAATGTTTTTCAGGGCAAGCTTCTAGTGCTAGGTGAAATGAATCATTTTACTCAGTCATGTTCACTGTGTTTAGTAAATGCATTATATTGGCCCATTACCTGAAACATTAATTAGGGGGCCTGCTACTTCTGAAGTAGTTTTATTGCATTTCATGCATAAATCTCAAAAATATGATGCACACAATCAATGTTTCTCAAAAACCACTTTTTCAAAATACCTGCACACCAGTAAAGCCTTCTGAGTGCAACTTCTCTCTGAAATCAATACAATTTTCCAACAAAAGCCACTCTCACCATTTTACCTGACAGTGTACAACACTGTTATTTCCATTTTCAAGTAAAAGATCTATCCATCTCATGCTATAAGGCAAGTATGAATCCTTGAATTAACTGTTAGAACAGAAGCATTTGATTAATTTTTTACCTCCATCCACTATGTATTTTTCTAGTGGTCTGCCTATTTTTGTGAAGTTCTGCTCAGCAGGAGGTTGTAAGCTGGATCCTGCTCTGCTTGGCTGGCCAGATGCTGCTCCCTACCTTCCCAGCTGGGAACTGTGGGAGCAAGCTGCAATCATTTTTTGAGACACTGGGAGATCACACAGCCTTCCCTTGGAGACACAGCTTCTCTGGGAACTGGTCCAAATAAAATTTACTGGCTGTCTGGATCCAAATCCAGATGGAAAGCTTTGACTGGTAATTTTGCTTTAGGTACTGCAATCCCTCTATAACAGATATAACAGAAATTATATTATAAATATATCCCATTATATATATATACACCATTATGAAAGCATCCAATTTAGAGACAACCATGACATTAGGTGGCATTCCAGGAACAGATTCCTAAAAGACCTCTAAAAACAAGATTTTCTTTTGTTTTTCATTTCAGAGCAACCTGCCTCAGCAGAGCTTTGTCAAATGTGGGAACATTTCTGGCTTTCTTGTTCTTGTGAGAGTGTGCACTACAAAAGTAGGTTGAAGCATGAAATCTGTAAGAGTTAATATCTGAACCGAACCCATCACACCTTGTGCCTGCAGCAGAACCAGATTTTAACCATCAATTTCAAGCAGCAGATGGACTGTGCAAAAATATATATAGCTACCCAAATGCATTTAGAGATGAGAGAGTTATTTTCCCTTCTTTGAAAGCATTTTAATTCCAAAATCGCAGTGTATCACCTTAATATCCATGGCACAATGTTCTCATGTTAGCTTACTGACTAATGGTGGACTCTGGTGATAATGCCATAAACTCCATTTCTTTCAGGCATAATCATTAATAAAATGCATGCAGGACAGCACTCCATCACAAACTGCCTGGAACATAAGTGAGAGGTGTAATGGCTTTTGGCTGCACATTCATGCTAACTTAAGGCTCAGCATGCAACACTGAAAAAAAAGGCGACATGGTTGAATTCTGAAAAAAAAGGAAGAAAAGGGAAAACAGATGTCAAGGTTTCAACAAGTCCCTGCACACTGCAGCTGGAACCAGTACAAAAACAACGCAAGTCTGCTGATAATGGAGCATTTCATGTAATGATAAGGACAATAAAATAGCACAAAATGCAAAAGCTCAAATGGCTAAACACCTTCCTCAAATTCCAGAGGGTCAGTTGGGCTAAACAATAATAGTAATCCTTTCAATAACCAGATCAATTGATTCAACCATTAAAGCTCTTTATGCTCAAGAAAAGTGAAAATTGAGAGATTCTCTTTCTTCTAAGTGCAGAATACAGACAATAAATCTAAAATCCAATCCAAACAGACATTCAGATGCACACTATCTCATTACCATCACTCTTGAAACTATTTGGCAATAATTTCCATTATTACAACAGATGTTAACAAGATGGATAGAGAGCATGTTAAATAAACATTAATATTAATATATAAGTGTCTATGCAGCAAAGCCACTGTTCAAATTATTTATTTCCCCAAGAACATTTCTTGGGAAATTAATCAGGGAATTTTCCTTGCTAATAACTATTAAAAATGTAAGGTATTTCCATTGAAAAAGCCTGTATAATTCAGAAAAAAACAGTAAGGGATGTAAACATGGTCTGCATGTGTAATCTGTACTCTGGTGAAGTGATTCTTGCAATTGCCATTCTCCCTGGGCTTTGGCTCCTTAGGACAGAGCAGCAAAGGCAGGAAATGTGCAGAGAGAATCCAACCTACAGAAATTTACAACGTGAAAGAGTTCAAAAGCTTAAGGATGAAGAAAGAGCAGACACAGGCAATAATCACAAAAACCTGGAATTTTAAGTCCAGCTCTGTGAAGGGACGCCTTGGTCAGAACACTGTCTCCACCAGGCAGACTGGTTACAACTGTTGAGATACAACTGCTGAACATGGAGATTGCTTTCTCACATAAGAGTTTCTTACTGGAACAGAGCCTGTTTCTTGTGAGTGCTTCAGTACAGCAAGTCCTGGGACATTACTAAATCTAGCAAGCAAAAAATGAGCAGAGTTTACGAATCCATGAATATGACATGAACCATCAGGATAAGAGCTGACAAAAAAGAAAGCAAGCAAAAAATTCAGGCCAGCACTTGGATAAACGATTTTTAAAGTACTGCTCCACACAGAGTCACAACTGATTTCTGAAAGATCTGAGAATTAAAAAGAAATCTGCTAAGATGTAATCAGTGCAAGTTACAGATAAATCCTCACCAGCAAAAGATAGAATAAATTAATGTTACAATGAGAGTTGAAGAGCTTTCTCAAGCATATGTGAAAGTTCCAGCATGATGGCATAGAAAAGAATTCCTTCAAAATCCCTTCTATTTTGCCAAAAAAACTTTTTTTAATATTTAAGCTATAAATGGTGAAAGGAGGTACTTTTATGAAAAATCAATATGCAGAGCCCTAATTTTAAGACTAAAATTATTATAATACATTGGTACAATATCTTCAAAACTACTTGTTGCCTAAGAAAATGTAAATGAAAAGTTTTTGCTGACATATCCTTCCACATTCATCACTAACCTGACTGCTGTGTATTTATAGACTGCACAAGCCAAAAGCATTGCATTCATGCTTAATTTAATCTGTGCACCCTTAGGTTGACTTATTTTAGGCTGTAGCATAGCTTAGAGGAAACATGTGGAGATGTAGTAAGTACCAAAGGAATTTGTTTTGATTATTTTTGACATAATAAGATAGATCAAACTGACACCCTGATGCAGATGCACATCTCTGCTGGCAGTGCAGCATCACTCACATGCAAAAGCCACATCAAAAATACCTGCCAGATGTGCTTGGAAACGCTATGCTGTTTAACAAACACTCAAAGATTTGACTCAAACCCAAAATGAAATCAAAAAGATGAAGCAATCTATGCTTAGGCAGTGCAGCCCCAAATAACTTGTTGAACTGGAGGTCCAGCAGCACAGCAAGTTATTAATCTGCTAGGTTGTTCCTTACAAAATTTTATAATCTTTTGAATTGTATCCCCTGTGTTCTGATTCTACTACCAGTTATTAACTCAAACTTAGTAGCCTTCAGCTACAAATCCTTTACTTCTAAGATCTTACATCTCATAGGGAATGATGTGACAAAGCAACATTACGAAATGTAGGAGAATTTAGCACATTTGCAATTCAGAAGGCTGCTAGGCACAGATAAGTTCTAAAGAAAAATACAATCACAGAAAATAGCACCATGTTGGAGAGGGAAATTTGCAGCAAAAGCAATTTCACCTGTGATAACACCTTGCAGTGTCTCTGAATTTTCTTTTCACTTACTGATGCTCTTCTGCAGCACAAAGGGCAAGATCCCCAGGACAGCCAATCTCCACAAAGCGCCCGACCTCATTTTTTGCATCCAGAACAACCCAGAAAATGAAGTTCTGTCCATATACCTGTCTCAACACATTCCATGTGTATCAATATAAACTGATCTAAAAATCCCAGGATCAATTTGTAGCTGCCAACATAATGAACCAAAAAATGTCTGATCCATAAGGAAAAGGACCCTCGCCCAAAAAAAAAAAAAAAAACCAACAAAAACCCTCCAAACAACCAAAAAAAAATCCAAACCGATTTTTTGGACAAATCTTCTTATCTCTTCTAATTTTAGGCATATTTATGAAATGTCATGGCCTGAATCTCCCTCCTGTGCTTGCATTTGGTTTTGGCAGCAGTGGTTTGGGGAGATTTTGGGTGTTTTGTTAACTGAGAAATTGTTAACAAAGAAATAAGTTGTCAGCTCAGAAGCAAAGCAGAGGAAAGGTAAGTATCTTAACCACCTGAGAGCACACATGGAGCCATGGATACACTAATTGTTAAAGCTATGCCATTTGTACAACACTAAAAAAATTATCAAGTAAGGCAAAAGCAGAAAGAAGGAACTGAATACACAGCCCACACAGTCACAGATGGTGACACACTGATGGGGATGGAAGCAATTATGAGCCAGTCTCAGTCCTGGGACTATGCAAGGAGTCCTTAAATGATATTCACAAACATTAGGCATGTGACAGGGGATAAGCACTCTCATATTAATAGCAAGGCTCCAATTACTCCAACTGGTTTCATTAGTTTGGAAGTGATGTTAACTCCTTTCAGCAAGTGCAGGTAGTGTTTAAAAAAATATGAGAGGATTTTCTTTCTTAAAAGATAGTGCAGTAATAACTTCATATTGGAATCCAAATTATAAATCTTTACTGCTTAAAGAAAAACCTGAAAATGGGGAATGTGAACACAGAAAAATCACTTTCACAACCAAGCTTGCAGAGTGCTGCCATGTGCTTTAAAACCATTCAAGGGCTCTCAGCATAGTTACCCCTCTCAATGCAAGTTAGGCATATGAGAAACATTTGGTTTATGTTAACTACATAATTACAGTTTTCTAGCAAATTTATAACAGGCAACAGACTCACTTAGCCAAAAATATCTCAAACTCACATTGTTACTTGAGTTTTCCCAATCATTTAAAACAAAGATAATGCCCCAAGATACTTCCTTCCACTCCTTTGCATTTTTTCTAGAGGTACTTCCTTTGCCTTTGGTTCAAGCCTTTGGTATCGTCCTTCTTTAGTGAAGCCAAAAGTGGTCATGCTATCCCTTCTTACAAGAAAAATTAACCTGAGAGTATACAAAATGCCCACTGCCTACTGCAGAGCAGTAACCTGGTACAGAAACAACCCACAAGGACCCAGAATAAGCTCTCAGTAGGAGCCAGAGATTTTAGCACCAGCAGTGATGGATCTGTATAAGGCCAGAGTTAGGATCCACAAAGATGCATTATAGGTCTTTTCACTTGGCAATGTATGATTTGTGCATGTTCCTTTTAAATAGACATATTAAATCATATTTCTTTTTACCTGCCATTACACACAGAAGGAATTTATGCATCAAAGCTAAATTCATTAATATTCTCTTTCTGAATAGAAAGATTTCAGAAAAGGTGGTTCAGAGGAAGAACACACCTTTAAGTGTTTTGAATAATTTTCAAGAGGTGCCTCATTGCTGGCAGACATAATTGCTTACAGTGTCAATAAAAGCCTCTAGTTAACCTTTACAAATACAGTTACTCAGCATCCCTAATTGTCTTGACTTCCCAAACCTGTGAATCAGCGTGGAAGAGTGACAAAACAGAGACACAACACAGGAAGAGAGCACTAATAGAGATTTGTAAGACATAGCCAAAGATCCTCCAGAGTACATTAGAACTTGTTTCTGCAAACAGAAACTTGATCAAGTAATGTATTAATTCCTTTAAAGTGACCCAGAAGTTAATGGAAAAATAAATATTCATGCAAGGAAACGCCACCCACACTTGAATGGTACAATGACTCAACCAACTTAAGGGCTCAGGAGAACAGTGAGATCCGAGTCACTATCTGGGGCATCTTCTACAATATCTCCTGTGCAGAGATTACTGTCTACCGCGCTGAATTCATCAGTGCCCACTTCAGCATTAATTCATCACACTAATGGCCGGCAGCAGCCCTGCCCTGCCTCTGAACCAGCCGTGAATATTCAGAGAAATGAATACTGCCTGCAAACGAGGGTAAACAATTCCTGGGTCCGTCTGCAGCGGCCCCAGAGGTCTCCATCCAATTTTAAGCACCCCGAGCAGCCCCCACGCCCTCAGCGAGGCGTGCGGAGCGAGGCGGTGCCGCTGGGCGGCGGCAGGAGCGGGGCTCGCACACACGGGGGCGCTGCGGCGCCGCTCCCGCCCCGCGCTGCCCGCGGGGCTCCCGGGCCGGCGGCGCCACAGCCGCAATCCTCCGAGCCACACAGGCCTACGGGCCCAACAGCGAACAAACCCAGAGATAACGGGGGAAAAGGATCGTGACTGACCTCTCCTACACCCTCAGTGAAGCTGCTATTGCTGAACTAGTTTTTTAAGAGTGGAAAATCCAAGAGAAGGTTTTTCTCCCTTTCTGACACTTCAGGTGCGTGAACTTAGCTGTCCTTGAAGCTACACTTGCCTATGGGCAATCACCCAAGCTTTTATTATTTTTTTTTTCCCCACTCACAGCATGAATTTATTCTTCACACTTTCTCACATTTTTTTCCGAGCATCAGGGAGAAGATTTTAATGTGAGAGTGACTGAGCACCAGCACAGGGAGGTGTTAGAGTCTCCAGCCTCAGACACTAAAAAGCCATCTGGACTCTAAAAAGTCCTGGGCAGCTGCTCTGGGTGACCCCACCTAAGCAGGGGAGCTGGTCCAGACCAGGCTCCAGGGGAGCCTCCAGCAGTCTCTTCCAGCCTCAACAATTCTGGGATTCTGTGGTTTTTCTTTCCTTTAGTTCACTTTCTCCTGTTATCGCCCTCCCACTCTTACTCTTTCTCCCATTAATATCTGCTGCCTCAATTGCCTTACTCCCACCTTGTTGTCTCACTTCTTACTCTTCACCTAATTTTTTTTTTTCCCTCAGCTAATAGAAGAGTATTCTGCCCTTGTGAAGCAATTGGGGAGGGTACATGTTTGACAATTGGAGCTAACAATCAGCACCTTCCTTCTCCATAGTGACATGGGACAAGAGGCACTACAGGAAAACACCACCACCATGGCCAGAGGACATCAATTCAGGTGCACACACGACCAGACCTACTTTGTGTAACAAGAAAATCGCACCATTTTTGTCAAAGTCAGTACGCTTCCCTCTGTCACAAGGGCTGCTTACATGCTGGAGTTAAATGTATGCCTCATTTTTGAGACAGCATATATATTGTAACTATATTGCAAAATCAGGCTGAATTTTTTTTTTCTCAAAATCCTGATTTTTCAAACTAATTGTAAAAGGTGATAAAGAGACCTTACATAGGTTTAGAAGCCAAAAGCATGGCAGGAATCGAAGAAAATCCTTCAAAATAGCTCATTCCCTTAAAAAGAAAACAGAGCCCAAAACAACCTCAATGTAAGTCCCTTTCATAAACAAAACTGGAACAGAAGTAAATAACAGAACAGATTATGTATTCATATTTTCTAGAAACAAGTTTCACCCCCACCAATCCCTCTCAGTTTTGTTCTGTGAACAAATTCATCAGTAACTTTACTTGGACATCAAATTACAAAGCTACCTGTCTTTACTACCGGTCCCAGAGGCCAAACTATTCCTGAGCATGCTCCTGAGGAAGAGGGGTAACTACTTCATCTAGCTGTGGAAACTGCAGCCAAACTCTGGAGGGAAGAAAAAGCCTCTTTCCCTTCTGCATCACCTGCCCCAGAAAGGGCATGTGGCATTCCTAGGGGAGAGCATCATCCGCTCAGTACAGCTCTTCCCTGATTCAAAAAGCTGAAACACACCATAAACAGAAGTTAGAAAGTTAGAACAAAAGATTTTCATGCTTCTTCTGTTGCCTCACAAGCTCTGAGCTTACCTCTTGGAACACAATGAAAGCTGTTTTAAGAATACAAAAAAAAAATAAAATTAATCCACAGCTTACATCTATAAATTGAAGCCTGTTATGAAATGAAATATTAAACAGTGTTTCAGGATTGCACTATTGTGACTACTTCATTGAGAAAAGAATAGAAGAAAGAGTGAGCCAGTCCTGAAGAATGATACCTTCTTTGCCTTTGGGCCTTTTCCATAAGTCCCCTACTCCTCACTAAAATATTTAACCCAGGCTTTGTTTTAAGGAATTTTGATATGCCTCACAGAAAATTCTTCTGCTAAGCAGCACTAGCTGTTAAATTCAGTTAAGTTTATAGTTGTCATGTTGTATGTAGGGGGCATACATTGCTGTACTTTGAATAAAGGGAGACACACAACTCTGTAGCGTTGGAATTTCCTGAAAGCACATGGACCACAACAGGTGATAATGGGAGAGATTTCCCAGGATATTAATGCTTTTTGTTCCTCATTCTACTGATATTTTTCAGCATTTCAAAACACAGCAATATCCATATCCTTCAAGGTGAAAGATTTATGCTTTTTTTTTTAAATTCCAATTTTAAAAATAATGCCACAGTCCTGCATAATCCTATCTTTTGTTTGCTAAGTCTGCTTCCCAGCAAAAGCACTGCCTTCCAACAATTGCTTACTTTCTTGTTACAGTCTTAGCTGCAGCGCCTTGATAAATAGATGTTTCCATGGAGATGACAAATGAATATCATCCATGTTGCAATGAGATTCAGATTTCATCTTGAAACATTAGCTTTCAAACCACAGCTTATTCATTATTCATTTGCAGTAAGGAAATGGCTGAAACCCAGTGCATTACAGCAGATTAAAATCTGTGCAAGCAGTCTAGAAGAAAGTGCTTTTGTCACCATATAATATGAACAAAACTCCCTGGGATTAAAATAATGATCCCAGAAGCTGTCCTAAAGGTCTAGAAAGATTTTACCCTCAGTTAATAGGATGTCTACGTAAACTATGGAAACTGAGACACATTTTAACTATTAAGGCAGGCAGGGGACTTTCAGGAGTAAAAAAACCCAGCAGATGACATTCAACTCTTTTTCAAACTGTTAAAATTACAGTAAATGCTTTTCAGAAACATGCTTAAAAACATAAATAATCCAAAATTATTAGCTTAGTAATACATGTAAATTTGTGCACCCTTTTGACTGTTCTTATGTATGAAACCAGTACTACATTCCATCCAGAAAATGCCTTTCTTTTATGACTGGCTGGTAGATGACTGGAGTCTTTGGCAGCTCTGAGGGAGCCTAAGATGGAGAAGAAGAAAATATTTTCAGTTTTTTCATAACTAAAAATTTGCACAGTGGCTGAAGTTATTTTTAAAAGGGATCTTAAAGCTCATGAAAGCTTCCCACTTCGCAGGAATATCTTCTTTTGTTTGCTTGACTTAAGAGAAATATTTGTTCCTTTATATTTAATAAAAGCAGTACAGTTATAAGATGGCCAATTAAAATAATATACAATATCAATAAACTCCATTAAAACACTTTTTCAGTCATATGTCCTGGGCTAGAAGGAAGAAAAAAGTCAGTGTGCTGTTACTGCTACATGTAGCACACACTGAAAGAAATTTTATCTTCTGCACTTCCACACACAAGGGCTTCAAATTTAGGGTAATTTGAAGAATATGAAATACTCTTTATTAAATGCTAGCCTAAGACTGGCCTACTTGGAAGGAAGGAGTCTGATCAAGGCTTGAAAAGCACAGCAGACACATGCACTGCAGTGTCACCTAATATTTACTGCCTGCTGTTATCATGGCTTGTAACAGCATTCAAAACCACTATAATTGAGGTAGGCAGGAAATTTTTGGCTGATTTTGAGGTGGGAGCTGTCTATATGCATATGACCTGAAGGAAATTTTGCCTGGAGGAAAGTTATCGTGCATCTGACCCAGGGGAAAAAAAAACAGGACATACAAAAGTGGGACGTCCTTCACACTTGCCCTGGTTAACAACATCCATGCTCCTGCTGTCTGAGCACTGGAGTTGTCCTGGGAAAAGCATGTCAATTAGAGTAAGTTATAACCAATTATGTGTCTCTTCATTTGAATTATTGTCCATTAAGAACTGACCTGAGTTTACAGAACACATTTCATCCCCATAATAGGCTTAATACCATTGTGGCAGGAGGTCAAAGGGTAACAAGAAATGATCACCCAGGATTACTTTGACACATAGGAAGGGGACAGTGAGCAGCAGCTCATTTTTTCCCCACTAACATGACATGCCATTTCCATCCTCCTGCTATCTCACCTAGTTCCTCAGATTGCCATGAAGCTGGAACAACCACACGCTCCACTGCACAAGCAGCCATCTCCATAAAGTCTCTTCACATCTCACAGAAGAGGATTTATACAAGCATAGCACAGGCATGAGATGAAGCAAGCAATAAAGGCCAAACCTCATTCACATCAAGAAATATGCACACAGTCGAGACAAAGCACTGTGCTCTTCCTATGCAGGTTGTCTCATGTGGAGTAGGACACCTACTAAATTACCTTTTCTGCAGAAATAAGCCTACCAGGGTCATTTTTATTGCTGCAGAGGGCAGAAAGAGGTAACCACCACCCAGCCTTTGCAAACCTTTGGAGATTTGATCCAGCACATTTAATTTGGAGAATTTTTCTACTCTGAACTCAAAGTTGCAATTGAATTTATCCATTATTGTAATTCACAGCAGTTAATACCTGGAACTGCCTAAGGTTTGAAGTGAGACATTTGGGACATAAGCTGTCAGAAAATGGATTTATTTCTCAAACCTAACTCTTTTCTTATTTGGCAGCAGATGCTCTCTTCATCATGCTCTTCATTTGCTTCTGAGCACAGATTTGTAATAACTGTGACAGTGTGTTTTCACTCACCAGCACAAATTGTAGCCTTCAGAGGCAGTAAAAGCAACAGGCAGATAGACAAAGCCATGGAAAAACCTTTCAGCACAGCACAGTGAAGATTCCAGCATTGAGCTAGATGACCAACAGAGTGGAACACACACTCTTTTCCTTTAAGAAGAAAAACAAGAAACTCCGGAATGAAACAAGGTGTTTCAGACACAATGTCTTGCAGTTTGCTTTTTTGGTGGTTTTTTTTTTTTTTTTTTTTGGTAACTTAACTTCCTAAGATAAACACACAAAAGACCTAAACTTTTGGTGATATTTACTGATTTACTGGAGCCAAAATGACCACTGTGAACTCACTGTAGAGTACACTGGATCTTCTGAAGGACAGTGTAATGTTAAGCCCAATGTTTGCAAGTACTTGTTTAACCTGTAACTTCACTCTGCTTGCTCTCTCACACATTTCTATAAATCTGTCACTGTGTTTATCACCTGCTACAGCCTTAACCTTCCCCAACTGGATATGGAGATGTAACTCCACAGGTAGACAGCACAAGACATTCTGAATCCATTAAAGAGTGATCATACATGGACCTTCAGCACAAAAGTCACTGCAGCCACCTACTTCACCTGTGCAGAAGGAACCTTTGCTGTCTGACAGTTTCCTCTGGTACTGTTTTCAATTAGCTGTTGTCATTCTCAATATACTTGACCTTTTGAAATCTCAGCTTTTAAGTCATTTAACAAACATAAAAAATCTGGAAATTTAGCCAATGTCCATGGGAAAACAAGAACACATACACTTACATAACTGATTATTTCTAAGGTGACACTGAAGTTTGAAAATCACATCCCTAAAAATCCAGAATGCAAAACTGAGATGCAGGAAGGGCTAATTAGCAGCCATAAAAGACTAATTAATGTACTAAGACCCAAGAGGGAACAAAGGTTCACAGCCTTGTAGCATTTGGGCTATATAGCTTTAACTCCTAGGCCTAGGAATAAACTCTTGTAGGTTCAGCTCCAAGCTCAGTTTCTGTCAGAAATTCCAGAAGCTACCACATGATTAGTTCTGGTTTAATCAATTTGTTGCAATATAGATATATTTTTTGTATACTTACAAAGAGTTCTGAGTTTGGAGAGTGTTGAGTAAAAAGCATAATACAGACAAGGACATTTTCCTTGAGCACTGAAGGAGAGCCTAAATCATCTACTTTATATCTAGAAAAAGATTTGAAATGTTTATCAATGAAAATCATTTGGCCTTGTTCAATGGCATTATATTAAAGCAAGACTACATAATCTTCAGAAGAAGTTTGCATAGCATTATCTGTTTTCCTACTAGGAAATAACTGAAGTCAACAGAACAGAATTTTTACTGTGAAGTTGTATAATACTGTGATCCCAGGGCAAAAATCAGCATTTCAAGCCCAGAAACTCCAATTTATTTGAGTTGAGCTCACATTACATGGGGAGAAATTAGTTTATTCCCCTACTTCAGCCAAGCACAGTAAACTGAAAGCAGAAAATCTTAAAACAACACAGCCCCACGAGGCACACCCCAGAGCACCTGTGTGACACCATAGTAAAGTCATCCTGCCACTTCCTGAAGCCAAACTCTGTGTGCAGCACCACCTAAACTATGGGCCATTGCTACCAAAGCCTTCTACCAGTGTCTGCTTGGCAGAAAAAGACTCAACTATGTCTTCTTACAAAACCAGGAGAAACACAGCAGAAGTAGGGACTGCTCATCTGCAGAACCACATTGGAATTTCTTCCCAGTATCCTATCTAGTGCACCTTATCTATTTTTCATCTTTCCTTCCCAGCTTCCCCCCACAACCTGACGGCAAGTAATGGACTCAGGGATCTCCCAACTGAAAAATTGTGGAAGAAGCTGCAGTAGGATGGAAAGGTCAGGGCTATATGTTTCTGCCCTGAAGTCCTGGAAGAAGCAGGCTTGTAACCTTCCTGTCATCTCATGGCTGCAGAAGCCCAACAGAAGCTCAAACTGAGTGACATTCCTGTGAATGCAATCACAAGCCCTCACTCATGCAGTCCATATTCACCAGGTATAAGTGGGGCCAAGCACACAGCTTCTGACCATTGCCTTTTGCCAGCTTTGAAATCGATCTCCATGGCTAAAAGTCTTGCTGGGCACTTTCAGAATGTACATACAGTCTTCGTAGTTTCCAACCGGTTGGATGATGAACTGTAACCAGAATGGACAAAGCACCACTATGGTATCACTGCAAGGAAGAATCACTTTGATCTCAAATTGCTACTCTCTTCTGAAAGAGATCTTATTTTGGTCTCATGAAAACTGATTTTCCTAGTTTTTTCTCTGCAGAAAGGAGAATTCATGCAACACATACAGCTGGCTGCACTCAGTATATATAGCATTTTGGATCATCCTCTTTAATGATCGTGTTGAATTCTAAAATCATTTGCCATCATTTCACATCAATATCAGTCCAGAAAACAGAAGGGAAATCTTCAGCAGCAGCCAGTCAGCCATTTCTCTGTTACCAGGCAGGATATAACCCAAACAACTCCAGTGCTTTATATGGAAAATTTAGCCCTTCAGTATTTTGGAGAAAGGACTACACCAAGGTGAAAGAAAAGCCTTATTTCACTCCTTATGAAAACTCTAATTCGCTCAGATTTTATGGGGTGGGTGCATTATTCAAATATGCATCCCATAGACACGTTTTAATCTAATAATGTATTTTTCTAATGCTCTGCCTCCATAGGGCAATTTCCAGCCCCAGAAAGCGCAAAGCAATATTGAGGAGGACGTGCCCCTCCCAGCTCTATAACTCAAGGAACTGAAAATCCGTTTTTCCACGTGCAATTGCCGCTCCGGCCACCAGATGCTACTGCGGCATTAGAATGGGAGCTGGGAGTTGCGGATCCTCACAGTCCACTGCTGCAGAACGGACACCACACAGCCTTTAATTGTGTGATCATACACTGCCTCATGCCCTGAGCTGCTGTCCTTTTGAAGAGGATAATGAAGAAAGCTTAGTTATCTGTAGAACCCTTCTTCATTTGTTGAGAAAGTTGGCAGGTATGTGGTGAACAAAAGGAGATGGCGGGGGAAGAGGAGGGTGTCGTGACTGAACACAGCAAAGCTGAGCTGTTAAAGAGACTGGTGAAAGGGGCTGCATAGTTGGGAGCCCAGGTACAGACACACCATTCTGGCTACCCAGAATCAGAGGATGTTTGAGACACTGCATATCATCTCTCCATGCTTCTGTTCCTTTTGTAAAATTGAGATAATGCCTGCTAACATCTCTGAAATGATTTTATAAGTGTTAAAGAGTAGTTCTAGCACATTAATGCATTTACACATGAACTATTATTAGCAGTAAGAGTCAACACTAGACAGTACAGAAAATTAAAATGGCTATTTAATGCACAGATTTTCATGTAAATTTTTGTTATTAAAAAAAACTAATATGTACTAAACTCAAAAAAGAAAAAAAGTATCCAACACGTTTTAAGGATCTTTAACAGCAATATATATTTAAAATGCAGCAGCATAACTTAAGCTCCAACCTCCTTCTAGCTTCACTGAAAGAAAAATTCAGAAGCCAAAGTTAAGGAGAGGTGTTTGCCTGTAAGAAAGCCAGCACACCATGGTTGCTGGTCTGGCTGTCTGGAATAAGGAGAAGATGACCATGGTATCTCATGAATGGCCAGATCACAAGAATGAAGACAAACAGAGAACAAAAAGGGGTGAGGAAACCTAGGGTGAAGAGTTCAAACAAGTATCCAAACCACACAAAAACCCTTCAGCCATTTGCAGTCATTTTGCCCTTCATGTTGCAGCCTCAGTGAATGCCTGATAATCTTTGCATTATCTCCCTCCCCATTTCATACAATCAAAACACGACTGTGCACTGTCCACCAGAGGGCTGGAATCATGCAGAGATGTGGGAACTGAAAGCTCCACAGCTCTTCCTCCCTCTATAGCCAGACCTGTGTTTCATATAGCAGCCACTACCTGCTCACAGCACAGCAGGAGAGCAGCAACTGTCTGTGAGGCTGATCTCTGCCACCACAGGGTACAAGGAAAAAGGAGAGGCACAGGAGTACAATTAGTACCTTCACTGATTCAAAGCAAAGTCATCTTATCACGAAATTGAAGGTAATCACACCACAAGAGAGAGCAATTATGTTTTTTCCTTTTTTTTTTGATCTTTGGATTGCAATGTCCTGACAAGCAATCAGGCTCAAACATTTAAACTCAACATGAAGAATCTACAGCCCCTTTCGGTCATCTCCTTTCCTTTACACAGTATTTTTCCATCATCAAAAATAAGTCCTTATCCTTCCCTGCTGATTCTCAGCTCCTTTCTAGAATCACAGTCAGTCCAACAAGATCAAAGCAGAGCTTCTGTCCTAGTGCCCATTGCCTTCTAGCAACTGTCCCGCCCTGTCAGAGCTTCAGCCTTGCCTGAGTCGTTTAAATGTATAGCACATAGATGCCTTTCCTCTCAGCTTTCCTCTTTTACCTTCTGTCAGAGAAAACAAGAGCTTGAAAGTTTTTCTCTGCTGCTTTACTCTGCAGAGCATTCAGATATATCCATAAAGGGATGTGGCTAAAATGGCATCACTAAGCTAACCGAGCATCAGGGATTACTTCTGTCCTTACAACACACCTGGAGCACAGCAGCTGAGTGGTGCAGAAGTGGAATGGGGTAACAGACAGGAGCAAGAAGAGGTCAAAGAGTAGAAAGTGATAAAGGGGGAAAGATCATTTTTCAAAACCACAATAGGATGCAAAGGCCAAAATGTTTTGGGATGAGGAATCCAAGGTTTGGGAACTTTTCCCAATGGTTATTCACCTGGGCCTTATTGCCAGGACTGACTTGAGGGCTGTGGTTGACTAAAGAAGGAAAGGGTTTATAATTTCATCTTGAATGACACTTAAGTTTCATATGATGTTTTGATGCAATGGGGGAGTTCTACTCTATTTTTTCAAGTAAATTCTGCAGACTGTTTTCCTGATATAAGCCACAGTGACTTTACAGACACAAAGGCAAGGGAATGAAAAAATTATATAAATGTGTGTTCTCTTGTGTTTGGGAGAGAACAGCAGCCACATCTTAAGGCTTTCTATCTATTACCACAGCTACATGCATGACAGGTTGAGTTTTGATTATTGATGAATCTACTAATTGATTATTCTACCCATGAAAGGTTAATCAAATTATTAATAACAGAATAATAACAGAACTTATTTTTCTATTATTTCACAATTTACTGAAAACTTAAAGGTAGGTAGCATGTAAAGAGTTCCCTGTTTTGCCCAAGTAAAGCCCTGAACCAGCCTAGGGATCTTCTGTGGCTTCAAATCTTGAACACCTTGCTCTATGGAAAAAGTCTATTACACAGTTGTGGTCTTGGCTGTTGCACCATATCAGAAAGCAGACAGAGAAATTGCCAAGCATCTTCTGTTGACCTAGCTCTCTAAGTGAAAGCCACTTATCCCTCTCTGGGGTCTTGATCTTCTGTCAGTGTCTCCATTTCCCTTGTATTGCTGGATTACAAAGCATTCCTCCTGACCTGCCCTTCCAGACGTGGTTACCACTGGGCTGAGTAGGGCAGCTGGAGGCTTCAGGAGAGAAATACAAATGCTGCAGAGTTTCCTCTGCCTTGTGGGAACAGGCTGCAGTTCTCAGACTCTCAGAAGATCTTCAGGCCTGGAGGAATCTAGAGTGCTGCTCATCTCCTACAGAAAGGAAATGGAATCAGAAAATAATGCCTCTAGCTTCATTACCAAACTCTGAGAGCTTCTCGAAGAGAGTGATTTGAGGAATATTATAAAATTCCAACACTTTGCAAAGAGAGGGATATTAGAAGCAACAGTTATGTTTCTTGTAAAGACTTTGCTACACTAAAAAGGTAACAAAAGTGGTGAGAAAAAAGATAATTTCACTAAGTTTAGCTTTGATAGAATTCAAGCACCTGACAAAATCCTGCCAACTCCCAGCACAGTTCAGCAGGAGTATTTTAAGCCTGTTTCAAGCAATTCCAGAAGAAATTTCACTTCTTTCTCTGAGCTTCTACCATCACACTTACTGCAATCATATTTTAACCATGGAAAACCTTCGAGAAGTACTACTCAGCAGGCCTAAAAACAGCATTTCTGATTGCGATAGAACTTGACTGCCATTTTCTATTCACGGACTCTTTCAGTTCGTGAAGTGCATGATGTTATGCAAGGCAATTTTCCAGTTATAATGAGGTTCAAAGTAACTGAAAGACAAACTAGGGGGAAAAAAGGCATATGCACTAGGTATTTCTTATGCATTTCCACTTCAAGATCAGTAAGGCTTCCCAGCTACATCTTCATACATTGATAGAGAAGCATAATATTCTTTGATACAATTAACTACAAGATTTGTATCCTAACTGATTCACTCTGAACTTAAATTTAGCCATTTAAATTCCTGAATGATAACTATTTTGCTTCAAAAGCCTTTTCTTACATCTTTAATTTTTCCAAGTATGACAGCACAATAAGGTGAACAGGAATTGCTAGGAACCAGCAGCACACAGCATCACAACTGTCTGCCATGGAAAGCAGGGACACACCTCTCCTGTGGAAGCAAGTGACTGCCTGGGAAGGTGGAGCAGCCCCTGATGAGTCCGTGCTGCTGCAGAGACTCACCAGGGAGAGAGACTTCCATGAGAAGGAAGGGAGAGACTGCTTCCAAGGTGCTTATGACACCTGATAAATTTAAAACTACTGTAGAAATCCCTACTGTGTGCTCTTGTGACAGCAGAACAGACCAATACTGAGGCTTTCACACGCATGTCAAAATAATATTTTCCAAAAGGTACCCTTTGCAAGAAACAAGAGAAAAATGGGTTCCTTTTGTCAACTTTAATTTTCGTGCAACAGTAAAACTGTGGATGAGGGTGGAGGCAGCTGGATTTGGATATGATTTGCTGATCATCCACAGTATTTTTTTTTTCCTCTATGACCACAAAACTGCTAATAAAGCAGGATATGGAAGAAAAAGCCAGAGGAGTTCTCTCCTCCATGTGCACATATCAGTGTGCACATGGGAAATGATAAATTCAAGGGAAATGGTAAGTTCAAAACACTTAAACTTTCTGACTTTAGTTTGACAAATTACTATGATGTATCTGAAAGACACAGGGAACACCTGTGAATTTTCAGCAGCTGTGAGTGAGCCACCATTCCAGATGAACACACAATGCTTTGCTGTAGGAGGGCATACAAAATTACTTAAGTGTTGGTAATTCTCTGCCCTTCCAACATTCCTAAATGTGCTGAGTTGGTGCCTGTGAAGGACAAACATGTCCCATCACAGTTCACCTGGAAAGAGCCACAGAGCAGCACCGAGGACTGTCCTGTGGGACAGGTGCTGGGCAGCAGAAGGGTGTCTTGTGCTCTTCCAGCCCCCAAAATGACTCCTCTTTCCTTCTTCACCTTCGCAGGCCCCTGAAGGACTAGGGAGCTCATCTGATAGTTTTCAAATAGTTGACTTGCAAAACAGTGCCATAGAATTCCCACTTTCCAAGGCAAAAATGTCAGCCAAGCATTTCAAAGAAAAGTCACATAGGTGCTACAGGCCTGAATGATTTCATGCATGAGCTGCCTATTTTATGCACTGGCAACAGGAGCCTTCTATGTATCTGTGAAACTTCAGGAAGTCTGCTGCAAGGGCCTGGATCATCTGTACCTTGAGAGGTTTAGTCAATTTTCTTGGCCCACTTCTTTGTCTATGCTCTTTTCCAATGCAACAAACCTTTCCAAGCAGAGGGGAACTGCAGAGAGAAACTTCAAGTTCAGTTTTATTAAGTAATCTAATTGCATCCTTCTGACCAACTCTACTGAAAATATGTATTTAAATGCCACTTCCATACAGAAAGAAAGACAAAAAAATATTAGTATCAATAAGAAACATAATTGCGGGCAACAAAGCATTACTGAAAAGCATTTTAATTTTCTTTTTCTTTTTTTTCCTGTCTGCAATATTTCTTCTAGAAGAGCAGTTAAAATGTCAAGAAGTGGTATTCTAATTCAGGACCTCTCCAGGTACATTTGACATTTCAGGGCAGCTCGAACTCATTTGCCTCTTTGCCTGTCTGCTTCACCAGCCACCCAAACATTTATACTCCAGAGATCAGTACAGAATCAGACTTATTCTGAGTTGTCCTTTTCCCCTTCTTTCCTTCTGCTAGAATGAACAATACCCTTTTCCATCACTGCACAGTGACTGAGCTTTTATTTTTTCACACTTCAAGACAGGAAATGTATGCCTGACTTTTTGTTGAAACCAACAACTGCATGTCACTTCTTCTGTTAAAACCTTCTATGCAATCATGTTAAAAAAAAAGAAGGAAGCAAAATGACTTATGCAATGCTAAGTTTGTCTTCTGAATAAAGAACAGTACAGTGGCTACATATTTCTTCTATAACTACAGGTATAACTGATTGGAAAAAACAGGGGGTTTTGTCATCCTGAATCTGTGACTTGGATGACTGAGATAACATGGAATAAAAACTGTCCTTAGTTTGGTGGTTAAACAAAAGCAATTTAAAGCATCCTTAACCAAATCACACAAAAGGAAAGGAGATGGCTAAATAACAGCTGTAAAAGAAAAACAAATCACACAGTAAAAAAATATGAAAAAGGAAAATTCCCACTTCCAACAACACAGGATACTGAATATTAAGCAAACTGAGACCAAAAGAAGTAGCATGGGTTCTCTTTGGATAAGGATGGCAATTTTGTTAATAGAGAGGCAGAAAAAGGTTTGTCTATCCTCCATTTCAGAAGTGGCAGAGAAGCTACTGCATTAAGTCACAATAGAGTGTGTTCCAGCCCCTTGAAAACTGAAGGAAGTATCAGGAAGTAGCTACTACCAAAAGGAAAAAAACCCCACTAAAATCAAACAAAACAAAACCAAAAAACACCCTTAAAAAAACCCTATACTTTCAAAATCAGATGAGGTGGATCAGTATTATCCAAAATCTAGATGAAATTAAAAAATAGTCTATCTTGTTGAAATATAAACTTCTGGCTGCTATAGAATCTTTTAAAGCCTGGAAGAGTACCAACCAAAAAACAAATATCTCAGATAACATTGACAGACACGTTTTCTTAGCTTGACACTTCTCCTGATAGATGCAATACATTGAGGAAATAAAAAATTAGAATATTGGTATATAATGAGTGTTGGTTGATGCAATTCTGTGGAAAAAAATCTATTTTGTCAAATAAACCTGGTTTTACTCTCTGATGAAATAACAATTGGTTGATTAAGGTAACTACATAGACGCACCTGACAAACTTAGCTTAGATACCTGAGTTGTTATAGCATGGTATTCTGATCAAAAAAATCAGCAGTATTCACCATCACTAACACATATAATAGTTGGATTAAGATAGCAGATAACAGCTCCTAAAGAGTAGCTGCAGCTGGGAAATTACCTCGAAAATACAGCATTTCCAGCAGGTATCCACAGGGACTAGCAGCTGGACTCAGTGTTTAACAGCATTTTTTTTTTCAGTTAGTGACCCCAAAACAAACATAATAAAGTCATTGCTCTTTAAAATTTTTGCCAGACAAGGATAGGCATGACAAGTAAGAAGCACCTTACATATAATGTTCTGTACATTTCTAATGAACTTAGATCCTCAGATGACATCTAAACAAGTAAATCAAACATTTCCATAAAGCAGGGATGTGCTAGATGGCTCAGACCAAAAAGCATTCCAGGGAGACTTTAGATAATATAATGCTATGAACAACAGAGTTCCAGGGACAAGAGATGCTGCAGAGTCCAAGAAGACAAAGAACAAAGAAAAATGTATAAAAACATGACATATGGGATAAAACTGAGCAAACCAGAGTTGTTTAGTCTGGAGGGGGAAAAAAAATCACTTGTTCATAAACATTTGTATATAGAAAAAATGCATGGGGAAAAGATATGCTGCTAGTACAGGAAGGAATTTAATGATAAGCAAGGAAGATTTAGATTATACTTTAGGAAAAACTTTTTGGCTGCAAGAACAGTAAAATACTGGAAAATGTTCCCCAGAGAAGTTGCAGGACCTCTTGGAGGTTGAAGTTTCAGGCAAACCTATTCCAAGAGCCAGTCTGGCCCTGGAAAAGGGAGTCTGTCTCAATAGGCCACTGACCCCTTTGAAGCCCTTTCAAATATTTTTCTCCCACAATGCTACAGCATACATGAAAAATGAAGACAATTCCCCACTTTACGGACAACAAATATCCTTCTTCCTCTAATCCTGCCAAAACTTAATGTATTTATGACATATCTTTAAACTGGCACAGATAAGAATGTTTGTGGTCAAGGAACCCAGAAGCCTAAATAGAAACTTGAGAATTCTGCTCAAATATCCTTTTATCTTGATAAAATACAAAGACATAAGCAGTTTCCTGAGTCATTAGATATCTAAACGCTTCAAATTTTGTCATGCAGAGAAATGTCTACCTCCAAATCAGTCTATTGTGAGGTTTTTGATAAAGATTACACTCTGTAGCAAAGACAATCTTCTTGTTTTGCCTGGTATAAAAAATAATTTTGTTTTACATTTATATTTTCTTGCCAAAACAAACTTTTTGGATATAAGGAGGATGGGATGCAGCAGGATCTCTCTTTTGTACACAAGGTATTTTTCTCTAGTAAAACATAGATTTAGAATAACAAGATTTAGAAAATATTTATTACACCTCTTAAAAGATCTGTCATAGACCCAATATAATTGGCGTACTCTGCAAAGTCAGTCTGTTTCTACATTTGGTCTCCCTTCTCTCAATACATCAAATATCCCTGCAGGGCTCCATTTTACAGTTTATCTTTAAAAGAAAAGGAAAGAACAGAGCCAAGGGTTTGATCATTCTGTCACAGAGTGCATAAACAACAGCAGCATCGCCTCAGCCAGCATGCTTACAACTACCAAAGAAGAGCAGGAATTGTTCTTTTTCCCTCACAATGCCCCACATCTCAACTAGCAAAAATGTATTTCCACTGTGATATGACACAAATGAGAGAAATAATCTCTCTGAGAGATTATCATCACTGAAGAATAACTCTAAACCTGTTTGATGCTGCTAACATTACATTAAAACTGGTAACTAGGGCAAGAGTCCAGACACTGAGAGAAAGTAGCTTTATCTGCAAATGAAATTTCTGGTCTTTTCAGTAAATAGAAAATGGACTTTTAACATATACATACAGTTGCTTATACATACAAAACTAACTTTCATGGCTTTTCAAGTTTCTTCAGCTTAAATAACAGACATCACATATGACCTTTATATGGTCATAACATTCTAATTTAATGCTGAGACAGAAACTAAGAAGGAACTGAAAAACCATGATCAATTGTGCTAGCTCAGAGTGAAAGATCTCTGTCTGCTTATCACATAGGTTTAGCTTATGCATTAGCAGCACACAGAATTCACAATTTAGTGACATTTTTAAGGGTTTACATATTTTTATGAGGAGTGACATTACACTTGGCAATTAAGTGTAAAAACTGTTTTCTGTTTCTATTTGAGATGTATCACCTCTTGCTCATGTGATGAAAAACAGCAAACAGGAATTCCCTATTTAACATTCCCATATTATTCATGGCTGTACGGGCCCCAACTCCATTTCCTTTTTTTTGGCTTTCCTCTCCATGTTAAAAAGGTCTTAATCTTGGAGTAAGTTTCAGGGTCTTTATGCATATTCTCTACTCTTCTCTGTACATCACAGAACAAACAGGGCTGGGCAGGACTGCACACAAAACCTGAGGAGTGAGCATGGCACTCCAGTGCTGTGGGCAGCAGCAGCATCTGCTGTTTTGGCTCCAGACCGCTTTTAACATTCCATTTGTGTGTTTGACCACTGTTGAGTATTGAAGCTGAAGCTTTTAAAATGCAATCCATTTCAACTCCAAGAGTTGTTCTTTTTCCTGAACAGAAGCAGATGATTTAGAAATTATCATATGCCTTGCTGGGTGCATCACTTTCCATCTGCAGATGAGAAATTATATTTGTGTTTCTTTCTGGCCAGGTGTTTAATATCATGAAATACACATGTAAATCTTCACCACAAGTTCTAAGATAGCCTTTCCCAATGGGAAACACGATGACAGCCCAGCACTGACCCTTCTTCCCAGACATTTATGAGCATAGTGAAGTCCTAGCACAGAACCCTCTGAGACTTCATTATGAATCTGATCTTACTCCTGCCATCTGTTTCTCAGTTTTTCATTCATTACAGGCCAAGCAGACATTTTCTTTCCATGATTCTCCCTTACTTGTCCAACTAATTATTACTCCAACCTTCTGAATCTAACTCAGGTCATAGTTTCTTGACTTTCATATAGTGCTTCACAAAAAATACCCTTAAAAAGAAATCTAAACTTGGAGGGGGTAAGAAATCTTATGGGCAATTCATACTGCATACTTCATTTACAAGAAATGGCACAGTCATAAACAAAATAAAATAACTTAAGCCTGTTTCTTTCTGAGCTGTAATTTCCAAATAACTTCAGATTTTTAAAAATATACAATATGGAACCAAACTTCACATAAGTCAAATAATTGATTGCAGTTCTGTTTGTTTCTTTGTTTTTAATTTACGCTTACCTCTATTTTTTGGATCAACAACATTTTATTCAGAACAGGGGGCTTCTGCCAGGGATAAACATGGTCATTCATTGCATTCAAGTCTGCTAAACTTTGACATATTTTTATTCTCCAGGCTTATCTGAAGACCTCTTGGGCATCTTCTCACACATTACATGCCTGTGATTAAATTGGAGTCAAGTGACAGCAAAAAGGTCAAAAAAAGACCACAAAAAAGTGCAGAGGATTGCAGCAGGGAAGTGTGAGATAGGAGTCAGTTCTGCAAGTCTTACTTGTACAGTAGAAGACCCAATAGCCCTGTTTATTATTTCACTTCTTTGTCTCATCAGTCTGTGTTCCAGTTCAGTCTATAAATGGTTTGTGGGAAGACTAAACTATATATTGTCCAAAATCTAGCACAGTAAAGTTAATACTGCTTGACCCACATACAGCACAGTTCAGCTGAAAACTCTCTATAAAGAGATCATTCGTTAGAAATGCTTTCCTTAACGCTCTCTGCTTCCTCTTGACATCTGCAGAAGCTATATCCATGTACCCTAACATCCTCCCACACACGCTGACAGAAAGGAGGCAACTGATCCATATGCCATTACCCAGTGTCTAAGTAACAGGTATTGCAATTTAGAAAACCCTCAGCTCAAGTTGCTCTGCATTCAAAAGTCAGAGACTGGCTACCAAAATAGTTTATTTTCAACATTTCTTTAAACAGCATAATTGACAATGCTAAAACCATATATGTGGACAACAAGAAGATACACTTCCTTCTGTACCATTTGCCAAAATTTCCCTGTTGTCCCTGCCACCAAAGTAATCCAACAGCCCCACAAATCTGTCCCCAGGGTTAAAGAATTTGGGTTGAGTGGGAAGGAGATATCAAATCTTTCTTTCTGAAGGAGAAGCCTTAGGAATTTCCTTAAGGAATGGATGCTAAAAGGCTATCGTGACTTCATTTCATATGAAACCCAGACTGGATCCTGACTTAAGCAGGAGTTAATGAGTGGAACAGTCTGACATGTTCATTTGATAGGGAGTGATGAAAGGCCAGCTGTCAGATTTAATTTGTTTGAAGGTAAGCTGATTTATTGCTTACAAGTAATATGCTTGGCACAGGACACGCATTCAGCAATGGTATATTTCAAACACTATCACAGAAACATTCAATTCTGGTAGAATACATTCACAGTTCAGAAAAATAAATGCAATTTTCAAAATGACATTTCAAGTTATCATTTTTCTGTATTTTTCCACGTGGAAAAAAAAAAAAACTTTTTTATAATAAGTTAATAGCCAAAAACAGGCCTGCCAAATGGAGTGCTACAATGCTTTTCAACTAATATTGAACAAGGAGCTTTAAATGGGAAAAAGATTAAACAAATTGTCCTTACAGGATAATCAATGAAAGGAGAATCAAAAGCAGCAGCAGTCAACAGCTGCCAGATGACAAGGTATGGAGCAGCTGAGTGGCAAGATAAGCAGCAGAAGATAGAGGACACCAAGGCAAATCCAGACAATCAGAATGTGAACAGAAGGCTTTGGTGTTAGTATCTCAAGTGGGCATTCCAGAAAGACCAGAAGAGAAAAAAGTAGGTAAAATCAGCCCTCCTGGCTTCTCTTGCATCTGCAGCTATGGTCTGTTTTCTGCTCATCTCCACATTCAAAGGCAGGAAACAAGACTGTGTTCACTCTTGGAATTCCCATCCCTATCTCAATACCTCCTCCACTTTCAAGGCAAGTGTTTGAGAAAATCATCCAGAAATTTTGATGTCCACTGAAATTACTCCTGTCAAACGGTCTCTCCCTTGTCCTCATCAGTTCTCCACACATCACTGTGTAAATGGGCAGTAGAAGAGATAAAAATAAATTTTTATTTCACAATACCTTTTTTTTTAACAGACAGAAAAGCTTAAAAGTAGATTGGGTATTCATTAAAAAGAAAGGACTCAGTATGGTAGTATTTATTTTTTAAGAGTTATGTAAACAATTTGAGGTATACAGATCAGGAAACAATGCAATGGCATTTTATCTTACTCTAGGGTATATATATACAAATGAAAATGAAGGCAGCAAGTGCTCTTATGAGGCATGGCTGTGAAGAAACTGAACGAGCCCCAGCAAGAAAAAAAGCATTTGCAGGCAGTAGGAAGCTAATGATTCACATTTACCCAAACCTTTGTAGAGATGATTTTTCAGGGAACAGGACTTGAATTGTTCTCATTTTGCTTGGAAAGAAAAAGGCTACAGTCTTGGTATGAAGAGGAAGCTCATGAGTCATCCAAAATAGTGGCAGCACAAAAGAAACATCTATTGTTTTTTAAACAGGAAAAGTGGAAAAGAAAGTTGTATGAGGGGTCCTGGGCATCACCATCAGAGTAGCAAAAAAGCCTCCCACCAGGCTTCCCACAGCCACCACTTCCAGCTCTTAATGCCAACTTATGCCATGCCTGTGCCTGCAGTGCACAACTACCTCCACACTTTGAAGTACTCCAGGGCTTCTCTCTTGCCCTACCCAGAAAGGTTTCAGATACCTGATGACCTTAATAAGTATTTTACAGCACAGGGTAGTAACTTTTTTCCCCCAATCTTGAGGTTGGTGTAGTGCCAACTGATCTCACTGCAGCAGCGTCCTCTATTGGCCACCCCTTGCTGAAAAACCCATCCTGCAGATGCACCTTTGCCTCTCAGGCTGAACTGTGTCTCATGGGAAACCATCATCCTCACTAGAGAGGCCCTGAGCAGAGATGCTCAGCAAAGTGCTCTGATGAACCTTAAAACAGCTACATGTTTTGAAAGCTGCACATTGCATAAAGAAATAAAGGTTTTTATCAACTATTTTTGCTCTCATTGCAAGAGCTGATGCAAAAGTGGAAAACCAGAAGTCAGTACTGATCCTGAAGTTTGATCTGCAAAGCACATTCTGAAGAATTATTAATTATTGATATGACAGAGACTGCACATGCAGGAGGACCAATCCCTCCCATCTGAAGTAACAACCTAATGCAAAGTCTTCAGTCACCTCTAAAATTTAACATGGAAATCTTGTGGGGGAAAAAAACAAAACTATCAAAAACTCCAAAAGAACAGTCCTTTAAGGCAGACAAACGTTTTTTTTGTATCTCCTAATGGGTTTTCTCCTTAGTGAAGTAGTATAAAATGACTACGTTTTCCTATCAATGCTCATACAGGGATATCCCTTATATCCAAGGATGTAAACTCACTGGTACAGCATTTCCTGCCTTAAGCAACAGCATTTTTCCTTCATCCTATACTAGGATTCCTATGTTAACGAGGTAATAGTCCATATGATACTGCTGGGTTTGGCTCTATTTGCTGCCAATTTCTGTCTCCCTTGTCCTCCATGCTATACCCCCAATCATTTCCTTACATAACTCAGTCTTTAAGAGCACTTGACATCCCCAAGGAAAAAAAAACATACACATATGCTTTCAGAAATACAGGCATTCCTAAACAGAGAGAGAAGATCTACAGATTCTCCTGGTTTTTCTTTACTCCTGTGGCCATTTTTAAGTGTCTCTAATTTATTATCCTTTATGTCTGTAACAGACCTATGACATCTTGTAAGCTGGTACATTTTGAGTACGTCACCAAAACAGCCTTGTCTCTTGAATCTTGTTAATGGGCATTTTTTTTTTACATTCTTTTACTACAGTTGTAGTTCTAGTTGAAATCGCTGCCATTAAATTAATTAATCCAATGTGCTAACAGGCCATATTTTCTTATTCAATTTCTAAATTGCTATTTACTATTTTTTTATCATTCTTTCAAATTGCCAGCTTATTCCAGTGATGTTTTTCAAAATGCAGCACATTACCAATAAAAACCAAAAAACCCCCAGCACATTAGTTTCATTTGTCTCCAAATTTGTAAAGCTCTTTAATTAAGAATAAAATCCAAATGGATTCAATAAGATCAGTTTTTTAAAAAACTGAAAATAAAGACCAGTCTCCTACCAGTGACATTACTCCACAAGCAATGTGACACCCTGCAAGATGCCACAGAGTACATGGCATGCCAAAACCAGATCAATCCTTCTGAAGTGCACAGATGGAGCAAGAAGCCACCACTCTTTGCACAGGCAACACACAGTGAAATATCTCTTTGCTCCTTGGCAGATGATTTCTTCTTCCCCAAATGCACACTAATATATTTGACACTTGCATTTTGGCAAACAGATCTAGGTAGGTATGAAATGGAATCTATATGAGTAGAGGGGTGGCTCACACATTTTCCAACCCATGAAAACTTAGAGAAGAACAGTGGCAATGCTGAACTCTGATCCTAAATTTCTGGATGGTTACCAAAAGTCCCTCTGCTGAAATGCAGCGTACAATCCCAAGGTAATACACATGAAAAAGTAGATTTAGTCTGGTTTTAAAAATTTTGGGAAATAGATTTACATTTTTCATTATCCCATTAACTTACACAAATTACTAAAATCTTTGTGCTAGAATTGAATGGAAAAAATTCCTTTGCCATTCGAGTATTGATCTTGTATTTCAAAAGCACTCAGCTGCTGTCACAGGGAACGCAAGACAATTGGCATATCAGCATGATCCTGGATAATAAAAAGGACTAGTTGAAATTAAGCCACGCTCCATGTTGTGGGTTAACCTGGGCTGGATGTTAGGTGCCCACCAAACTGCTCCATCAGTATCCTCCTCAGCTGGGCAGTAGAGAGATAACAGAGAGATAAGGGCAGAGAGAGATCACTCATCAATTACTGTCACAGGAAAAAAAGGCTTGACTTGGAGAAATTAGTTTTCTAATTCAGAGGTGGATAACAAGAGAAATTCAGTAATTCAATAATTCAGAGGTGGATAATGAGAGAAAAAAAAAAATCATAAAACACCACTCCCTCCTTCCCAGGCTCAACTTTATCTCCCTTTCTCTACCTCCACAGAGGGATGGGGAATGGATGTTCTGATCAGTTCATTACACCTTGTCTCTGCCACACCTTCCTCCTTAGGGTGAGGACTCCTGGGTGTGGTCCCTCCCACAGGAAACAGCCCCTATGAACTTCTCCAGTGTGGATCCTTCTCTCAGGCTGCAGTTCTTCCCAAATTGCTCCAGGGTGGGTCCACTCCATGGGTGCAATCCTTCTGGCTCACACTGCTCCAGTGCCCACATTGCCTCCACGGGGTCAGATGTCCTGCCAGGAGCCTGCTCCAGTGCAAGCTTCCCATGGATCTCCTTAGTTTTCCATCTGCTCTGGCGTGGGGTCTTCCACTGGTGTAGGAGGATCTCTGTTTTGCCCCATGGATTTCCACGGGCTGCAGGGGAATCTCTGTTCTAAACACAGACCACCTTCTGGAGCACTTCCTTCCCCTCCTTCTTCTTACCTTGACGTTTCTCTCACGTGTTCTCACTCCTCTTTCTGGATGAAGTTGTTGTGTACCCTTTCCCCATCTCCCCAGCTTCATTTTCTCAACTCTGTTACCCAGAGGCACTACTTTGCTGATGGCTTTGGCCAGGGCTGGGTCTACCTTGGAACCCATTGGCACGGGCTTTGTAGGACATGGAGGATGCTTCTGGCAGCATTTCACAAAATCCACTCCTTAGGCCCCTGCCAGCAAATACCCAGAAACAAAATACACCCCAACATCATACCATTAACCCGCTGCTGTACATCAAGTAATAGTGTATTTGTGACAACATTCACAGCAAAGAATTTAAATTGGGATGGCACACATTTCAAGACCTTTCCCCAATAATGCAGACAAGCAATTATTCTAGTTGCTTTCCCACTTCTTAGATGTTAAGCCATAATTAATTAACTACCTTACAGATAAAAAGTGGAGGTCACAAATAGTTCTACCTGTAGGCAGAAACTGAGACTGAAGAAATCAGTACAAAGTTTGAAAGAGAAGTAAAATTACTGAGATGAAGAACAGTGTTTATATAACTCAAACACATTATCCTGCAGCAGCACTTCATTTAGTTGCTGAGGAAGGGAAGATGTAGGAAGGATAAATATTTCATTTGTATCTTCTTTATCAAGCAAAACAATGGCAGGTTGCTCAGACCAACCCAGTAAAACCAGATGAAGAACACAACACTTTGATTAACATTTAGATTTATATATTTCATGTATTTGACTGTGACAGGTGAGTTTATCCAAGACAAGAAAAAAGCCTATGGACAGTGGTGTTGGTGACAGCACCATGACCTGAGACTATGCTAGGTGCCAGCTGTCATGGTGACGTCCCAGTGTCTGTTTTACTCTGGATTTTTACATAGAAGGGAAAGTTGAAGAGAATTTTTTAATTCCAAAGATTATGACAGTTGACAGCAACTATCAGCTACCTGCTTTTAAATGTGATTTTATTTAGTTTCTTTCAGAAAGAAGAAAAACTAAAATTTTCCAAAGTTTAGGTTTGTAGAACTCACAAAAATGATGGAAAACAGTAGCTTTGAGAGACAGCCTGAAAAAAATCCTGTAAAACGAATACTCTGAACAATGACCATGACATCTGCACAACCTTAAATATAAATTGCAGATGTATTTCAGCAGAAACAGTGCAATCAACTTTCTGCAATTCAAACTCTGAGGAAAAGTCCTTGTGATACCAAACACAATCCAAAGCCACATACCAGAAGAGAATCTGTTTAAGTAACTGGAAAAAAAATAGCAGGAGTTTTAGACAAGAATTATAGTTCACAGTAGGTTTTTATTTTATTATAACTTCTGCACAGCAAAAACCATCAGCTAAACCAAGTTTTCCATGGACAGCACTGCAGTTCCTGACCCAGCCATGAAGTAATATGCTCTGTCTCACTCTGGACTGTCCAGAAGAAAGCACTTGAGGTTGTGCACATCAGTGAAGAGTAAAGGTGAGCACCATAAAAAGGAGTCCTAAATAATCTACCTCCATCATGCTTTATAAAAAACAGGATCTGGTCAGAGAACAGCATTCCTAAATATAACTTGAGAACAATTTACATCCATTTCACATTTTCAGTTCATGACAAAAACCCCACATCTAGAAGAAAAGGCAAAAAACAAAACCAAAAAACCCAAACCTTGCATTGCACGGAACCAGAAATATCCATGCAACCACTTTTTCTACATTATGACAGTATTTTAAATTCTGATAGAAATATATAGGACAGTCCTTGGTCGGTAAAGATTACTTTTAATACACATAATATTTTACCTAGGAAACAGAATAACAGATTAACTTATTTATTGAGGAAGTGTGTGCCATAAAGTTTTCCATGTTTTCCCCAGTTCAGTGGTTTAGCTAAAGAACTACTTTCTGAAAGCAGACACTTTTTATATTAAATGTCTCTTGATCTTGTAAAGAATGAGGGAAACTGAAAACAAAACAAGACCAGGACTTATAGTGCTATTTTTCATTAAAGGCAGGAAGCTGGTTTCACCTTGCCATGGACTGACTTCTCATCAATGCTCCACAGAACGTGCTCAAATACTGCTTCAACCAGTAAACTGAATTTATCAATAGCTTAGTAGAAGTACTTTGTGTTTCCAGAATGAACATCAAGATGTGTCACAGAACAGGAGAAACCACCTAACTTTCAACTATTTCAGAATCAACTCAAGCCCTTCCATTGACTGAGGAACATTAATAATAAGCCTTGCCTCATTAAAAAGGCAGCCAACGCAAACATGCTATTTTGATGCATAACTTTTTGAATGCCTTAGAAAACTTTAATAAATAATCTTTATTTGGCTAACAGCAGCACGAAGGCTTAGCTCATGCCCTCCTGCAAACTCATTCTACATATAAAAATCCTACAAAAGCACTGGAATCCACAAAAAGATGTAGAGGACGATGTTTCTGTTGAAAAATAAAACCTATACAACAGGGGGAAGATAAACAAAATAAAGGCAGAAGGGAGTCAGGAATGGTTCATTTTTTTTTAATTAATAAATAGACCAATAATTTTCCTTTGCAAGGCTTTATTTTTCACTGCCTGTTACAATTTTTACTGAAGCTTCAAAGGTGATGGAGTGAAATACTGCTGTAGTGAAAATTATCTAGTTTCACAACATAGCTGTTGGTATAGAATCTTCTCCTAGTGACCCCAATTCATATAATCTAAGAATCTTTAAAATCTTGAAACCAATCATACTCCAGGCTTAGCTTACATTTAATCTTGGCCCGGTCTGAACTTCTGACTTGAAAATCCAAACTAAACTGTTTTAGACTTCATTAGTCCAATGTCCAATTCCTTAAGAACTTGCCACCTCAGAGACAAATCCTCTGCACAGAGAAAGATCACAGAGGTGAAGGTCTTTGGCTTGGATTACTGTGCTATCTCAAAGAGAAATCCACATTAAAGGCCTTCTTCCAAGTCCCTTATTCCCCTCTTACCTGTTCACATCCACTTAAAGCTTGTCAGCAACTCTGCAGAGAATCCTTCCTGTTCTGCCTCTCTCCCAAGTTTTCTTCTTTCTTTGATCTTTCATTACACGTGTCTCATCCTGCAAATGTTACTCAAATAACCCCCCTCAGACAATGAGGGTGTTTCCAGCATTTTGAGGAATTTTTAAGGGAAGATTCCTTTCACAATTAGACACCTTGAGTTGCATATCCTATTTGTATTTCTCTCTAATTAATGCTGCAGCATCAAAATCTGTGTTTAATTTATCATTGTGTACAGCCTGTCTGCTACAAAACTTGCTGTTTGCAACTCTCTAAAGCATTTGATATATTTTTATAGTCTTCCAAAAAAATACTAATTACCAATACTACCTTCCCTCCTCTATATTTGTGCCTCCTACAATAAACCTGAAGAGTTGAAACATCCATTTTAATTGGAACTTCCACAAGTAATTACTCTCTAATATCACCTCTCAAAATCAATTAAAAATGCTTAGTTCCCAGAAAGAGGTCTTAAAAAAAACCCCTAAAAACTCTACTTGTCAGCTACAGCTTATAAATTCTTGAATGATAGTGTTATTTCTGTTGGCCTCAAATGATATTTTTTTCTAAGGTAGTCAGCAGTGACCAATAGTACAAATGCGTAACACATGACAAGGTAAAAATAAAAAAGCTATTAGCAGACACCACAGCTTTCACACATTTGAACAAGTAATAGTCTACCAGGACTTTTCTGCTTCCACTGTACACAGAGGTTTTGGATGAATTTGGAGACCTCAAAGCCCTAAAACACATCAGTGTCTTAAAATGGATACACAGGAGCAGCTTATGATCAACTATTGCAACTCACTGAGTAACGTAGGGTGCAGCCATACTCATCCCTTTTACAGCTGCAGCAGTTCCTAAGTATAAAAGACAATCAAAAATTCCAGAAATAGTACCTAGAAATAATTAATTTAAAACAATGACAAAAATGTGACAAGTTGCTGGGATTTTTTAAAACAGAAAACAAAACACAGTGAATTTAGACATAAAAGATACTGAAGTTATGACTCCAGTCTAACTTAGGTAACATCACTAACCTCACATCCTCACCCTTGCGGCTGAGCTATGCTTGGTGGCTATTTTTTAAACTAGAGCACAAAATGTGAGGTCTGTAAGACTTGCACAAAATGCAACCCTCCTTAGCATCTTCTCTAAGCACTATATGTGTAAATGACTTACGGTTTTTTTGCCAAGGAAGGACTCTGAATATCAGCTTGAAAAGCAGTCAGAAATTTGCAGCAGGGCTAATCTGCAGTCATGTTTACTATGGCTTATGAGAATATTAAGAAGCACAAAGAATTAATGCAGTCCTGTTTCAAAACACTTTTAATTATAATTATTCAAGGAATACTGCCTTGATTTCTACTCAGTCCAAAACACGGCCACTTGTGTTGTTGAAAAACAGCTATACATTCAACTTGGGTGCCATTCCCAGTCCCACAAATCTCCAAAAGTCTTGTCAAGCAAACTGTTTGCGTTTGGTCTAAACCCAAAACACCAGTCCCTTCAAACCCTACAGGTCTTGAAAGAAAACTGGCAACTTGTTCTGGTTATAAGAGTTTGAAGGAAAAGTGCCTCTTACTCTTTCAAAAGCTAAACTGTGCTGATATCTAAATGCTCCCTCCCCACCCACTCCACCCCCCCCAAGCCATAGTCTGGTTTTCCAAAAGACACCACTGGATCACAGCAAAACATTAATAAATCAAAAGTAGCAAGCACATGGCATATAGGTCTAGAGGAATATTCACTTTGAACCTATGTCCCATATGACTTCCTTTAAAAAACTGCCCAAGAATCATCTTTCCAAAACTCCAAAAACCCAAACCTTGCAATTTGACACACTTTCTAAGATTTAAGAGTAGGCTCACCCAGAAAGAAATAGCACTATTAAGCATCTATGGAAAATAATTTCAGCAAAGTCTTGAACTATCAAAGACCTTACAAACCTATCAACAGTGGGAGGCTCATCAAAACAACACAAGGGCGATGTAGGAATAGCCCAATCTCTAATACGTGTGGGTGGAAGAGTTGGATCATATTATTACACTGCAATATCAACACGCAAATAAGCATCTTTTGATGGGAAAACAAAAAAAACCCCTTAAAACTAGATTAATAAAGCAGCTTTGTAATCAAAAGTTACATTTTTGTTTTTGAGTGGATCTGTTGAACTGATTCTAACTAAATTTGTTCACTGGCTGGTTCCGACTTTATTTTTTTAGGCTTACGAAACAAAAGGATTAAGATGTAGCTTGAAAGATAATCAATTCTTCATAACTACACCACAAACAAGTCACCATATGGTTCCCTTACATCACAGGCAAGGGTAATTTAAAGAGTGTCAGAAGTCCTCAATAGCAGTTTCCAATTACAATAAAGTCACTTGACCTACAATGATCTGATGACAGACCATTCTTGGAGATCATCCCTAAACATCGACGACTTTCAGCTTCAGTGCTATTAATTATGTTCCTTCTGTGAACTAGAGAAGAGCACACAGAGCAGCTGTTGTAATGTTTCATGATATTAGAGTTTCCCAGTAGATGTGGTAGGATAGGAAAAATAAAAGTTTTTCTTTTCAGAGGTTTCAGCAAAGAGAAGCAGAGGCTCTTGTCACTTGAATGGCTCTTTAAATAGGAGAAACAGCCCAATCCCGTCACTGAAATCATTCCATGGTAGAAGTTACAGAAGAAGCTGTCCTGGTATGGATGTTGCTTTACTGCACAATATGACCAGACAGAGTTAGCTATAACACTTACATTCCAAAACAGAATGGTAGCATGGCTTGAATTCACTTTCTAGCATCCTAGTTGTTGACTTGTATTGGATTAGTTAAAACTCAAGCCTAAAGCTGCTTTAAATTTCCCAAACAGCTCCCCTCCACCTGACAGAAGACTGTTGCCTTGTAACCATAATTTATAACCAAACTTCAAGGCACAGAACAGCCTCAGGTGCATGGCTGCACCGTGCTCCCTGTGCCTCTCCCAGATCACAGCAAGGCTGGGTTAAACCCTGAGCTTTAACAGCCAAAAGAACACAAAGAATGTATTTTCAGTCAGCAAACATGGCAGGCACATCTGAGTACATCTGCTGTGGACAACTGCTGAAGTGGTGCCCTCAGCAAGAACACAATCCAGGAGAAGCACCAAGTGAATCCATTTCTCTCTCGATATCTCTGCCACACAAGCCTAATGGTGAGGGTCCTACCCCTCTGCCTTCCCAACAGCTCCAAACCAGGCTTTGCTGAGCCATCTCCTTAACACCACTCACTTAACTCTTGAGAGAACACATGGCTGTATTTTACTCTCAGGAAAATTCCTTGGATCAGTGTGCAATCCCTAACCAAAGGGGCGCAGTTATCCTAATCAATTCAGTAAAGGGCAAAAAATGGGATGCAAAACAGATAGCAAAATGCTCACCTGGTCCTATTAGTTTTGCAAGCCAACAGCTTTGCAACAGAATGATTCTTTTTTCATCAAAGAGGAACTCTCATTAAGTAACCAAAATCCAATTCTGTCATGCATGCAAAAATTAATTCTTATGATAAAAAGTGGATTTTAACTCAGTATTTTGTGCTGTTGTGTAAAACATGCTGAAAAAAACCCTTGGATTTTTCTCATTGGGAAATGAGGATTTGGTTTAACTAAAACATTTTGTGAGAACATAAGCATTTCATCAATATTTTAAACAAAAACAGTGGAAATGTTTTTGAACTGCTCCATTCAGAAATGAGGTTGATATTTTGTCCCAATTAAGCACAAAGCTCTGACACATTGCAATCTCCCACAGAATGAAAATTCCCCATGAACAATTACAGGCTTGAAGCTTGAGTCTGCAAGTAGATGTCACGATCCATTTCAAAGGCTACTTTTATCTATAGCAAAAATATTAGTCAAAAATATGAAAAGAAAAAGTCTTGGAAAAAATCACCACAAAAATGATAATTTATTGTAAATGCTTCACTTTTTCAACAGTATCTTTTTTGCCTTGAAATTAAAAATGTTCACAACTCATCTGCAGCAAAACTAAAATTTCTTGAAAGGAAATCCACAAAAGTGTATATTTTTTAACAAGTATTGACTCTTCAGTTTTGTATATACATAAATAGGGTTATTCAGTGAAACTGTGGTACCACTCTGAATCACCAGGTTACAGAAGCTGAGGGGATGAACAGGAGCAAGAACTTACACAGCCATGCAATCTTCACAACAAAGCATGTGAAGAATTTCATGATAATGAAATTTTCTTGACGTTTATAATTTTCTAAGCATTATCATTTCAAATATCAATGTCTGACTTCAGGAAGTAATTTTTCTGCCCTTGTGTACAAGATTTTACTTAAATCTATCAGAAGATTTGGTAGCAGCAGCATTAGAACAGAGGTGACGCATGAAGTTCTTTTACCCTTCTTCATTTTGAGACTCCACATTCTCTTAATATTCTGAGCACTACCTTTTCAATTATGCAACGTTTTGGGATTTCTTTCAGGACTTAATCATAATCTATGTACAATTCTTCCAGGATTAAGAATTAGGTTTTCATTTACCCTTCATGCAGTAAGGAACGCATTTATTTTTCCTTACATTCCTGAACCTTGTGAAATACACTGTATATTCCACTAGCAAACATTTGTGTAATAAACTGATACGGGAAGATTTCAAAGACACTTTTCCATGGACACATGTGACAGAAGCAAAGCTATCTAATCATTGCTGATGTATAATTTTGTTTACCCATATCGCCAATTAATTGGGAAATATTTTCCTTAAGGAACTTCCCTTTCTCCAATACATATTTGGCACAATGCAACATGCATATCAGAAACATCCCTGCAATTCTGTACTCCCGACTACTGCTCCCAATGCTCAGTAACTGAATAGTCTCCAGTTGTTCATCCCTTTTGGCTTGAGCAGAGGCATGGATAAGAGCAGCAAACTCTGTCAGCATTATTGTGGAGTGACATCCAGAGCTGGGGAGCAGCAAATAGCTTAGTGGGAGAAAGAGCTGGAGGCTTCCCTCAGCTTCTGTGCTCAGCATGCTGCTGACCAGTAGGAATTCCTATCTAGCTGACAAAGACCTAATCAAGCCAAATTACTGCAAGCTGGAGCTGGATAAATTCAGATTGAAATGTGCAATGTATTTTTCATCAAAGGAAAACACTAACTAACTACCATGGGTTATGGCAGATTTTTCAGTCACCGGAAACTTCCTAAATATCAGTTTCTGTGCTACAGTGGATGCTATTCAAATATAGATGCAACACTGGCAGCCAAAATGAGAACATTAAACCCCTTTGTTCTGCTTCACATAGCAGACTGGGGGTAGGTGACCACCACAGATTATTAAGATCTTTTCATCTCTGCACCCATAGATAACTTCCCCTCATTTTTTAACAGATAATCATTGTGCTCTGTTGCCGCGAAAGTCCTCCTATTGGTTCAAAAGACACTGAAAATAGTACTTATTTTTGTACCTCGCCACAGTTTTGAACTAAAGCCATTACAGTAACTGCTCAACATCTCAACAGCTTTAGGATGCTTATTTGCTTTAATCTATTCCCTCAAGAAAGCAGCCCTAGTTAGTTCAGAACACGACCTACTTGACAGAAATATAGGACCAGCAAAAGCACCATCAGCAAGTATTACACCTTTCACAGTGCTGTGCTCACAATATACTGTTCTGTTATCCAATCTTCTCTTCCAAAAACAAAAACAATACTAGGAGAAAAAGCCTTGCCACAACAGTGCCATAACAACAATGGCCATGGTCTCTTCATTATTCATTTTCTAGCCTCCAAATGAACAGATGTAATCAGAAAGACATTATTTCCATGAGTAAATACCATGTCTCATTTTGATACTCATCCTGATCATTCCCCTTTGGTCAATCTCCGTATTAACCTGACACACTGCTGGCTCACAGCAAATCCCAGATTCTCTGCAGGTGTTGCAAAGGATAGAAGTTAGTGCTTTATGTTTTGCCACTACATAAAGGATATTGTTGGGAAATAGCTTTCCATAGCTTTAAGCACATCTGTATGCTGACACGAGCAGTTGCCTTGGAAACTAAACTGCTCAAAATGTAATAAGGACAGAAGATGTGTCAGCCAACAGCTTCAAAATTGTTCTCATCATTAAACTACTCCACTCGTCAATCTCTGCAATATTACAGGAGCTGGCTGCTAAGTAATTCTATCAATTTGTCTTTGCAAAACAAGACAGTTCCTTCCAGTAAGGTAGCTTCTACCATGTTTGTATTTATAGGGTTCCAGGGTGTGGTTTTTTGGGTAGAGTAGGTTAGTTTAGAAGAGAAACAGCTCAAGCCCAGTTATAGCTAATCATTCAACAGTCTGATATCTGTTAGAGAGGAAAGCCATGCAGTAATGGCTTTTACTCTCCTCATTCAAGTAAGATGAAGCAACAGTCTTCACTTAAGCATTTTAATATTGCTGACAGCACTTTCAGATATACACACTTAAGTAACCAAATGACAGCTGCTGAAGGAAAAAACTTTGGGATTTGTGCATACAGAATAAAAGGACTACTTGTCAGAAGCATAGTCTTGCTCCTGAAGAAACAGTTTTTATTAGTGAATATAAAAAAATTCACTAAAACATCACTAATCCAGATGGTCATTCAAAACATACCATGCTGGCAAACAAGTGACATTTGTAATACCATTGTGGTTTATTTCAACATGGGGACAATGTCATGCATACAGGCTCTGAAACATAAAACTGACTTATGAAAAGTCATTCCTCTGCCTGGTGTAAAATCCTTGTACTATTATGTATTTTTAATTATCTGCAATACATAAAACATGCCCTGAGTTTTGAATAATGGATACAAAATCCTATGTTAGCATGCAAGAGAAGAATTTTCAGAAGCTTTCAAGGTCAACTTTGCTAAAAGACATCATTTTCATGAAAATAAAAGACGACAGTGCCTTCTTAAAAATTTCTGTGTAAGGAGATTCTGCATTAAAATCAGGAGCAGAGTCACTTCTGCCCTTTTTTCAAACACATCCCACAGGCAGGGCAAGGAGGACAAAAGAGAATCAAATGTGACCTTAGGAGCAATTCACCCATACACCCTGATACCAGCAGTAGCAGGTAGATGCCATGAGGGCTCACAGAAAGATGCATGCATGTTCTTTTGCTTACTGCTGCTAGGGATTCTTTGTGTAAACTTATAGTTTAGATGTCATGCTTCAAATAAGAACTGCCTTAACAATGTGCTTTTCAAAGACAATTTATTCTGCCTTCACATCTTTCTAAGTACCACCTTACACCCCATGGTTTTGGGGGAATCTAGTACAAGCCTAACTGTAATACTCACTTAGCTATTATCAGTCACTGATTAACAGTTCAAAATGGCAACTTCCTTCCAAATCCACATTTTTTATTCTCCCCCAAATCACTCAAAGAGCAGGGAAAAAAAGGTTAAGCACATAATGCTTGGAGCTTGCTTCCAGCTCATTGCCTTTCTTAGGGCTTAGATGACCCTGGGTATCCCAGACAACCAGCAGAGCCCCTTGCCCTAATCCACAGACTGCTCTTTGAAAGCACCTCTCATTCCTCTGCCTGTATGACATGCCCCATCTTAGAAATGCTCTCTTGAAATTATTTATGTAGTTTAATTCACTAATTACTTCCTACTAAGTTCCAGACAACCCTCTTATCTCCCTATAATCAGTCAAAATAATGTGTAATTGTCACAATTAGTAATTCTCCAGCACATTTTTCTCTTTTGTCTTTAATACTTTCTGATGCCTGAAGTCAATCTGTGACAAGAATCTGATGAAGATCCAGAATGATGAGTCAAGCATGTCCATATGAGATGGCTGGATCATCATAACTGATATCAGTATGAGCTTGCTTCTATCTATTTGGCCTCCAGCATGTCTGCAAACTTTACCTCAAGGGATGCAGCAGCATCAGCACAAATTTACCTCCAGACCTTTCAACCCAGAGCTCTCCATGCAATTATTTATATTGAGCTGACAAGCTATAGGAACTGATTTTCTCATGCCCTTATATTAGCCTCCAAATGGTCCTTTGTCACAAATAAGGCAGCAGCAAGAGATATGGGGGAGCCACAATCTGCCTTCTGACTGCATGTACAGTATGCATGAAACCCTTCCAGAAAGATGTGTGTTTTGGGGAGGTTGCTGTAAGATGGCAGGTAATATCTTCTCTAAGGTCCTAGCAGGTAATGCATTGCTTCATACAGGTGATACAAATCAATTATTTAAGCAACTTCATACAGAAGCTATACAATCTTCAAGACTTGCACTCTACAAAGAAAAGAAGGTACAACCACGTGGTAGCCTGCAGGCTCAGTGGGCTCTGACAGTATTTTACGTTAACAAGAACTATTTTGTAGACAACTAATGCATGAGCTTGGTTTGATCATAATTATGAAATTTCTCTCTATAGCACAAGGAAGGCTGAGAAAGCATGTGCAAACTGCCCCCGGTCTTTGAGTTTTGCAGTTCATTGTTATGTTGAGAGAAAACTCATCTCTTTATCTCAGAAACAACAGCAAGACTAAGATTTCTGAATGAAGCTAAAGAATGTGACTTAAAAATTGACTTAGGAATATACAGTGAGCCAGCATTTTATTTGTGCCTCTGCTTACAGAGATGATTTGTTCTTGCCCTCCTACTATCCCCTAAACAAAACAAAAAGCCAGCCACCAAAAAGATGGAAATAAGACTCACACTACTCACTGTTAGAGGACTGACTAATAGTCCATTTTAAGCATTCAGCTCTCACAGAGCTTGCACAAAAACACAACCATAGATTTTAAGATTTGTTTAATATTTTCTTTACTTACATGGCCCCAGACTAGAGGGTAGAGCAGAATATTTTGCAGGTTGACAGGGAGGGGGTCAGCCAGGTTACCCTTACAGAGTGAAAAAATGAGAACTTAAAAGACTGCCCTGTCATATTAAAAAGAAATGTATTACACAAGTCAAGAAAAGTTTCAGCTTGTTTTTTTGAAGACAGACCACAGTTACTGGAGGACAGCAGACTTGAAAGGGTAATTCATTGCATCAGTCGTATCAGATTATTTTAAGAGGAACTGAATTGCCCTGTGGAAGTATCTACTTATGTCTAAACAATTAGCTTAGACACTGAATTTCAGACAGTTAGTGCTAGATGAAATGAATCACCCCTTCCTTTATTCTCTTCTACCTCTCTATCCTGCTTTGCCTGCTGGAACATAAGGGAAGTAAGTCCCTGATTGTAATTAATGTAGAGCAGATACTGTGGTATACTATCCAGCATCTCAAGTTTCTTATTAACCCCTGGGATTCTAGCGTTTAGAGAAACAGGATACTGATATAGTTTGTTTCCATAACACAATAATCCCAAAGCATGAAATCCCAGAAACTGAATTTTTCATATGTTCATAGAAAATTAACTTACAGGTGGTTCTCCTGTAACAGCAACTATCACAAAGAAAGGAAAAAAACCCCATACCAGAGACTCCAAATGGAAGTGCCTCTTCAAAGACTGTGAAACAGTGAAGCAGACCTTTTCAAATGAGGCACGGTAGGTAGCTGAGACAAAACTTGAATTTATATTGCTGTTTTCCACACAAAAACATGTAACTTCAGCAAACACACAAAATTTTAGATGTATCTACATCTAAACCTGGCTATCTAATAAATTCTTTGTTGAATTTTTCACTATTCAATCAAAATAAAAATATATATGTACTAGTAAATAGAGATTAAAAGTCATACATCAGTTTTGAAATTCTGTGGCCCTAGCTTCTCTTCCTTCTGGATTTTGATCAAAGTAACTTAAAATGTCTTACCACTCTCCTTAAAGCCACATCCGAATTTTGCATATAAAAAAATAATCACGTATAGAAGGTGACAACTCTTCCGTTTAGGAGGAAACAACATCATTGAACAAGTACCTAGATGTTCTACTACTTTGTTTTACCTACAGTGAAACCTTTTCTTGCCTTTTCACTAAAGGTCACAGTGAATTTGCATTCTTGTTTAAGCGTGGGCACAATAAAGCACAATGCAGAAAATGTCCAATTTCTCAGTGAAAATACAATGATGTTTTAAAATAATAATGGCTCTTCATGGCCTATGTGGCAAACTGACTAATGGACCTGGGCTTTGGGAAAAGAAAAGCTTCCAATGACACAGAAAGGAAGGTTACAGGATTGGGGATGCCTTCTAAAACAGAGTCAGTGAGAAATTCAGGACAGGGAATATAGCTGGTCAGACTACTTTAGTTTAGAAGTAGAAATACAGGAGGAAATCTCATCAGCCTTACACATATCTGCACAGGCAATAGCAGGAGAGTTTGTTTAGGGAGACTGCAGATCATGCAACTGATGTTTAAGCAGAGTGCATACATAAAGTAGACTAATTATAACAAATAGTGTACAAGTTGATATGGTTGTAGCTGGTCCTCCAGTTAGAATAACCACCATGTGGTGAATATTTCAGCTTTGCAACACCCCTGACAGCAGAAAAAACCATTCTAAGCTGGCACTAGACACTCTTTATGCAAAATTACCAACCTCAGAAATTATGATAACAGCACCTCAGTTTTATCAAGTATTTCATAGACTCACAGACTTTTTGAAAGTGTAAAAGACCTTTAAGATCATCAAATCCAGCCCTCAAGCTAGCAGCACCAACACCACAATTTACTTTAGTGCTCAAAGTTATGGACAGGTACAAAGCAGAAAGATCCAAAAGAAGAGTTGTAAAATTTGACATTACACCAGAAGTCTTACTTGATGCCACCCCAGAGAGGGTCAGCCTGAGCATGCAGCACACTTACACCTGGAAACGCTGCACATCCTTGCTCAAGGCTCAGCCAGCTGAAAGCAGGCTGATAATCAGCAGTGGGCCCCATCCTGTTCGTGAGCTTTTCAAATGACCCGTTATTCCAGGAGCTGCTGTTTCCACAGCATGGTCTTGGATGGAAGTGTGTGTCTTCTACAGTATGACTGCAGAATATCCCAGCATTGAGTCTCCAGGAAACATCTTCAGCATTCACGCAAACGCACAGCAATGAGCAGTGTCATGGTCTCTTCTGTCTGCTGCCACTCCAGGTCCTGGTGGATCAAGTCCCTTAGCGATGCAAGAAGCTCCAGATCAAATACATGATTCAAGTTCTTGCCAGTGAAAACCTCCAAATAACTGATCAGCCAGCTTCACCACTTCTGACTGTTTACAACAGAAAATCAAAGTTGAGATGTAGGCATAGTTCTTCCTTCCGCTAGGGGGAAGAGGAACTTTTGGTGTACAGAAGGTGGGAAAGGGAAATATTGAGCAGAAGTTCTGAGCAGCAGTGAACTGAGGCTGTGCAGCTGAACCTTGGCTGGAAAGATGCCCAGTGGAGACTGATCTAGTCAACAGCAGCTGAACATGAGCCAGGTGGCCAAGGAGGGAAATGGCATCCTGGTCTACATAAGCAATAGTTGGCCAGCAGGCTCAAGGCAGCGATCATCATGGAGTGCATAAGCATTTCACAGAAAACTTACAGAAATGCCATTTTTACCATTTTCTCAAGACCTGTGCTGGGCTTGAATATCTCAGAACCAGCCAAGCTTGACTTCACTGCACTTTAGAAAGCTCTTAGTAGGGAGACAAAAATTATGAATAGAGAAGTAACCTCAGGTGTACTCAAGAAAAGCAAAACCTTGGACTGGACTAATGAGGCCATTATATTCCAGAGTGGAAAGACTATGATGCCTGTACAGTATTACAACAGATCCCTCAGTAACCTCAGGGTCTTAAATTACTAAATGCACTCAACAGAACACCTGAGCAATTAACAGGAAACAAAGAACTGAGGGGAGGGAAGGCTGTGCCCTAAGTATCACCTCTCCCAGTCTTAAATGCTTCACCCCAAGCATTTATCTACAAGCCAAAGCCTTTCCATAAGGGAAAAGAAATTTTTTGCTTTACTCCAGAAAGTACCCTAACCATCAGGTCAAACTGCTCTGAATAGCAGCACTTAACCCCATAATGAAGCTGTTTCATTTTGCAAAGTACACCACAGATCATTATTAGTTTAGAAAGACAACTAACATGAAGGACCACAATTTTCTAGTCCAAATATTAGCATACTCAAAAGCAAAGAAAAACTAAGTGTCAGTTACTACAACTACAATGTCATTCTTTTGTTGTTAGCTTATAGCTTGGTAAGATTGTGGCATTCTAGTCATACAGAGAAAGGCAAATCACCTATTGTGGGTGACAACTAGGTTGAAACACTGAAGAACAAGCACTTTTTTTTAATTTAAGTTGTCCCTCGATCTTCAGGCAAGTATCTGATTTTCACATTTGCAACTGATGATTCATCTATAAAACCACAAAGAGAAAAGCAGCATCACAGTTTGAATTATGTAATTACAAAGTACGTTTACCCCAGAAGTCCCCCTCGTCCTTGGAGTCCTCCGCCTCTGATCCACCACACAGCTCATGCCTGCCACAAGCTTGCTCATATGGAGCCCGTGGGACAACTTCATCTCTTCCTTTTCCTGTAACCCTATTGAGCAGTCCTTGAAATTAACTTTCAGTTAAGAACTCTTACGTTATAATACAGGGCTGGTAACAAATCACTGGGAAGTGTTCAGCTCTCTGTATCAAGTCTGCAACATTAGGCATCCATGAAAGACACAGTAAATTCAATTTTGCTTTATGCTAGGCAAGGTAAGGAGATGATAAAAGGCAGGCAGAGCATTGACTCATACCAGAGTGCTACTTAAAATGCTGAATTTTAAATAATAGGGGGCATCTAAGACATCTCAAAGACTGGTGTATTTTAAAAACAAATAAGGATGAAAAAATCAGCTATTTTAAAAGCTGCTGGCAAAGAGAAAATCCTGTTAGTAGTTCACTTCCTGACAGAAACCTAAAATAGATGAATGAAGAGAAAGTGAATAATTCTCTCCAGTCTTACTAATGGCAAGGTAATACGAGTTACTAGAAGACATTAGCACATTTTTCTGAGGTATGACAATAACTTTTTACCCCAAAGTTTGATGCAAGCTAATCACTGATGCTTTAGGTATAGACACATATGTGATCCAGGAACATAACAGTACTCCCCCTAACACATCTCTTCCTATTCCTCCCCCTCTCCTATTTAGCATTTCAGTCTCCGGCAGAAACTAGCTCTTCACTGTGGTAAGAATTCTCAGCATAAGCTACCTTACTTAGCTCAAGAGGTAGATTAAATACTCACAGTTGCCAATAACTGTATGTATTTCTTATGAACAGAATTATTCTACATGCATTTCCTTTCTTTCAGTTTCAACTGCCTGATCCCACGAATAGGGCAGCCTAAGTGAGAGCACATAGTTTTGGATAATGCCCCCTGACAAGAGGTATCAACTGTAAGACAGCCAACTACTGTTAAAATGCTTCACCTGCATCTAAATGTGAAAGTAATGGCAAAAACAAGTGATGGTCTAGAATGTCCTATAAAAAAGGCCAACCTGACATGACTGAAAATATCTTACAACAGTACTCAATGTTAAACTCAGATGGGAACTTCACACAAACTGCCACCAATGGACAGGAGCTTACAACTCCCCTGCCTTGGGCAGTAAGATTTTTCACAAGATCAGGTTGCTCAAATCCCCATCCAACCTGGCCTTGAACACTTTCTATGCAAGGTGGTGCTCCATAGCCAGCCGTGAGCAGCCTGAAACACAGTGCCTCAAAACTGACTGGTGAAATGTGTTGCACCTTCAGACAATACACACAGAAACATTACACAATATGAGTTAGAGATCAGAATAAAGACAATCAGAATTCTAAGCTGAGAAAAGACTGTTGTCCTCTCCCTTCCTAAAATGAACAGGGACTGCAAAGCAAAAGTATAACAGTATTTTATGTTGTCATTCATTTTTTGGTTTTTTTTCTGTAGTGAGGCAAAAGAGGACAGAATGCGGAGCAAACACACTCCTCCAAAGCATGCAGCTCCTATGTCCTGTTTTTTATCTCATTCCTGAATTAGCATACATACCTCATTCTGTGATTTAAAATTATATTAAAGCTTTTTTTTTAAAAAAAAGGGCATCTGATTAGACCTAATAAATACTTTGCTTCTAAGTTCTGTTCAAAATAAAGATCTATTATTTCCCATCAAACATTGTGTATATTTTTGTTTTGGCTCATTAACCTGAGCTGGGCAAGCTGTAAATAGAAAGCTCTTTTCTCATTGATTCATTTTTTTAAAATTAAAACAATGGATTCAGCAAAAGAAGCAGAATGCTCACCATTAGAAATTAATTGCTGCAGCCCCTACCTAAAAGACAAATGTTGCTGAAAAATAGCCTTACAATAACTCATTGTGAATAGCCTTGTGAATAGTCTGAATTTTATTCACAGGCTTACTTGTAATCCTAAAGGCCAGATGCTGCCTGTTAGAAATATGTACTTCAGCCAAAACTGTCATAATCTTGTGTATGCTATAATGACAGCAGAATTTCTACCAGATTATGTCCTTTTATTTTCACATCTCTGTGTGTGCAGATCTGGGCGTGGGAAGGACTTGCAGATTCGCAGTTTAGAAAAACCAAACATGGTTAAAACCTGCTTAACTTGAGATTGGGTGAAGTTTCTGTTTTCCTATACAAAAGCTACTGATTTCCAAGGCAAAATTGATAACTCCCAGTGAAGTTGTTTGAAAGAAAAGAGAATAAACACATTTGCATATTATTGTTAATCAGTTGTATCTCAAGCTAACCAGGTTTTCTGAGGATGCCAGAATCTGAAAGCTATCTTCAGTACTGTTATATTATCAGGGCAGAACTCCCCCTTCCTGCCTAAATTTGTCTTTTCAAGACAAATTTATTAAATGAGTGCAGCAACACAAGTTTTATAAATCGTGCAAAAGATGCATTACTCACAATTGGGTTTCCTCTGTATCAGCAGATAAAAGTTTGTCAACAAATTACATAAATGGAGCAAGTAAAAGCTTTTATACATCATGAAGTAGTTATACTACAATATAATGTAAACTTTTTATTGATAGAATGACACTTCTACCACCATTTTTATTTTTCAGTACTATACTGCTCATTGCACTTCCCATCTACAACTTCATTACGAAGTGAAGAGGAGGAGCAGACGCTAATCTCTTCTCTGTGGTGACCAGTGGGAACAGCCTGAAGTTATGTCAGGGAAGTTTTAGGTTAGATATCAGGAAAAGATTCTTCACTGAAGGGTGACTGGGCACTGGAAGAGGCTCCCCAAGGAAGTGGTTACAGCACCAGCCTGACAAAAGTACAAGAAGTGTCAGGCACATTGTATGACTCTTGGGGATGATCCTGTGGTGGGCCAGAAGTTGGACTTGATGGTCCTTGTGGGTCCCTTCCGACTCAGCTTATTCTATGATTCTGTGATCCCATGTGCAGCACTGCACTTAACCATGATATAAAGGCCAGCAAAAATGTTATCACAGTCTTCTAATGCACATTTTCAGAACAGACTCGGATGTTGAGGAAATCAAGGACTGAATCATGTTGACCATTTTTTACTCAGAATATGAAGCTAAAGAGCCTGCAAGCTCAGCCCTCACAATATTAAATCTTTTGCAATGGGTAATTCAACATCAGCAATGACCACTTTAGAATCACAGAATCATTTAGGTTGGAAAAGACCTGAGAACATCAAGCCCAACTGTTAACTCAGTACTGTCACATCCACCATTAAACCTTGTCCCATGTACATCTACATTACTTTTAAATACTTACAAGGTTGGTTATCAAAACAGTATCCTGGGCAGCCTGTTTTTCCATGAAAAAAAACTTTCCCAATATCCACTAAAAACTCTCCCTGACACAACTTGTTCCAGTTCCTCTTGTTCTGTCACTTGGGAAAAGAGACCAACCCCTACCCAACTACACCCTCCTTTCAGGCAGCTGTAGTGACTGATAAGGTCCCACCAGAGCCTCTTCTTCTCCAGTCTAATAACCCCCAACTCCCTCAGCTGCTCCTCATCAGACCTATGCTCCCGACTCTTCCTCAGCTCCATTGCTTTTCTCTGGATCCGCTCCCACACCTCATGTAGTGACGGGCCCAGAACTGGACACAGGATTTGAGGTGTGCCCTCACCAGTGCTGAATACAGGGGCACAATCACTGTCCTGCTGGCCACACTATCACTGATACAGGCCAGGATGCCATTGGCCTTCTTGGCCACCTGGGCACAGTCTGAATTATGTTCAGTCAGCTGTCAACCAGCACTTTTTCCACTGGGCAGCTTTTCAACCATTCTTCCCTCAGCCTGTAGCATTGCCTGGGGTTGCTGTGATCCAACTGCAGGATCTGGAACCCTGGCTTTGTTAAATCTCTTTCAACTTATCTCAGCCCATCAATCCACCCTATCCAGATCACCCTACAGGCTTTTCTTGCCCTTCCACAGATCAACACTTTTGACCACTTTGGTGTCATTTGCAAATGGACTGGGGGTGAGGACTAGCCCCAGTACTAAGCCCTGGGTCAGCTCTGGTGACCAGCCACTAGTTGGATGTAACTCCATTCTCCACCACTCTCTAGGCCCAGCTGTCCAGCCAGTTTTTTACCTAGTGAAAAATGCACCTGTCAAAGCCATGGGCTACCAGTTTCAACAGCAGAATGTTGTGGGGAAAAGTGTCAAAGGCTTTAATAAAGCCTAGGTAGACAACATTCACTAAGTAAGGTCATTTTGTAATAGATCATGTTGGCCAAGAAAGACCTGCTTTTCATAAATCTGTGCTGGTTAGGCCTGATCCCCTGGTTGTAACCCTCAAGCATGTCAGTGTCCATGGAGGTGATGCTTAAAATGTAGGGCTTAGCAAGAAAACACTAGGAATACAAGACAGAAAAAAACCTGAAGTTATCACAATCAAGTAATGCAGAACAACTTCTCAATAATCAGCAAGTTTGGAATGCTAACACATATGGAAATGAGACAGAACAGCACCTTTCTTCATGGTATTTAAGGGGAAAATTAGGTGGGTTTAATAGATTAAATAGTAATAGATTATTTAGTAATAGATTAAATATTATTTAATATTATTTAGTGTCGTGGGGTGACAGCCTTTATCCCAATATCGTGTGTTATGTCTGGCAGCTGTGCCTTTTCCCCCACCCCCCCCCCCCCCCGGCAGTCTGGCTGTGGCGGGATGGGGAAGAGAGGAGGGGGGGGGGGGGGGTGTGACCGGGCACTTTTGGCTTTTGGCTTTTGCTGCTTGGCTTTGCTAGCTGCTTGCTTGCTTGCTTTTTGCTTTTGCGCTGTTTTTTTTTTTTTTTTCCTTTTTCTTTTGTTCTCTCTCTCTCTTTCTTACCCTCCCCTGAAGATACTGGACCGGCTCCGGATCGGACCTGCGAGCTCCAGGACACCCGAAGCCTGCTAGAGAAGATTCGGCGCCCTCCACAACACAGTCTGGTCCCTTTTCTTTTCTTGTGTTGGGGAGTGTTCTTTTGTTACTTGTAAATAAATAGGTTTTGTTTTCCACTTTGCTCCTCCGAGAAATTCCTTCCCAAACCCGGTGTTGGGGGAGGGGTGGTTGGAGGTTTGTTTTGTTCTGGGGGGCTCCCTCTTGGAGATTTCCCCTAATTTGTCCTAAACCAGGACAATAATTTTTTTGGTGCATTGGCCGGGAAGCCGGAGGCCAAAAACAGTGGAAAAAAAAAACCTATAACAATAATATTTTGGTTTTGGTTGTTTTGTGGGCATATTGGTGATTCATAATGTCATTTGGAGTGGAAGCTTGCCGGTTTTTCTGGTCCCTAGGGGCTTTTGAAGTTTTAATACCTTTGTGGTCCCTAGGGTTATTTCCTTACCCCAAAATAGCTCTGATGTTGTCCCTAATAAGTAGCTTTTGTAAGCGGGGGGCACTAACCAGAATAATCATTGTGCTGGCCTTATGTGTGATGATGTGTCGGATAACAGTGCTGGACTTTATTTCAGGAATGTATGGATTGTTGTCATGGCTGTGTACTCAGTTTGTTTGGGGAGAAGAAGAGGAAGGGGCTTTTCAGCCTTTGTCTTCCTTCTTCTCCTACAAATTGTTGACATCTCTATTAGAAAATACTGACTTTCCCCTGAGTTTGAAAGAAACCATCTTTCTGGCATTTAATTTATTAAGCCTTGTCTATACTGTCTGGAGTGTATATAAAATGAAAGCTGAGATTTCTAGAGGGGTTAGAGAGACTCCCGATTCAGGAGTAAAACAAAACAGGAAAAATCTTGACTGGAGTGGGAAATGGGAAGATATGGGCCATACTTTAAAGGAATTTTCTGATCCTATAGACTGGGACTTTCCATCTGATCAAATTCAGAATCCAGTCGAGGTGGCAAAGTATTTGAGGGAGAAGTGCCATGGTAATACTAAGGAAGAAAGGATTACTGCAGTGAGCTGGGCCTTGGCGTTTGTTTACCGTACTCTGCTAGATACTGTGGAGCAGCAGATAGCAGAAAGGGAACAGGGAGATAAGTTAGTTACTATCCCAGTGACCCAGGCTGCAGCTAACATCCCAGGCTCCAGGCTAGCAGCTGAATCAGACAATAGGCCCCAAACCATGGCTGTTGCAGCTAATACAAGAGGTGGAAAGTGTAAAGGCAAGACCGATCGGAAGGTGGAGGATGATGACGATGATGCAGAAGAAGGACCCTCACCAAAATCAGAGGCCACATCAAGGGGCACAGAATCTGGAGCCAATATTGACTCCTTTTCTCTGAAGGACCTCAGAGGCCTAAGAAAGGATTACAGCCGACAACCTGATGAATCTATTATTAGTTGGTTAGTCCGCCTTTGGGATGCTGCAGGGGAGGTTACGATTTTGGATGGTACTGAAGTGAGGCATTTGGGATCCCTGTCACATGATCCTGCCATCGATCAAGGTGTGATGAGGGGGGCTAACCCTCACAGCCTCTGGGAACGGGTCCTAAGAAGCGTAGCAGAACGGTACCTGTGTACGGATGATCTCTATATGCAGCAGACACGGTGGAAGACCATAGAACAGGGGATCCAACGCCTGAGAGAGATGGCGGTCGCAGAGCTCGTTTTCTCAGATGACACAACAACTAGGAATCCGGACCTGGTACCATGCACTCCGATAATGTGGAGGAAACTTGTGCGACTTGGGCCACCTGAATACGCTTCTGCCCTAGCAATAATGAAGCGAGATGATACATATGAGACTGTGCTCGATATGGCAAAGAAGCTTCGAGCGTACGCAGATGCTGTGCATGGCCCAACTCATGCCAGAATTGCAGCAGTGGAAACCCGACTGCAGAAACTAGAAGACAAAATAGAGGAGAATCATAAGAAACTCCGGGAAGAGATTAAGGAGGACCTTATTGAAATCTCAGCCGTACAAATTAGAAGCCCTGGTGTCCAACGCCGGCGCTCCTTTGATGGGGAGAGAAGGTACATCCCACGGGCTGAGTTATGGTTTTTCCTGCGTGAATCTGGAGAAGACATGAGAAGATGGGATGGAAAACCCACCGCTGCTTTGGCACAACGGGTGCGTGATTTGAAGAGAAGAGAAAGTATAACCAAAAAGATAGCAGCTCCGGTCGCTCGTAGCCGAGATGTTAAGTATGATGATGACGATGACATGTCCGATCCCCTTGAAGGAACTTCCAAGGCATATGCCCAAGGAAAGAAGGACAATCTGGCTTAGAGGGGCCCTGCCTCCAGCCAGGAAGAGGCACGGGAGAACCGGGTTTTTTGGAAGGTGTGGATCAGATGGCCTGGCACATCAGAGCCACAAGACTATGAAGCATTGGTTGACACTGGATCACAATGTACCTTAATGCCATCGGAACACGTGGGGACAGAACCTGTTTCCATTGCTGGAGTGACGGGGGGATCACAACAGTTGACGTTGTTGGAAGCTGAGGTGAGCTTGACTGGGAAGGAGTGGCAGGAACATCCAATTGTGACTGGTCCAGAGGCTCCGTGTATTTTGGGCATAGACTTTCTCCGGAATGGCTATTACAAAGATCCTAAGGGATTCAGGTGGGCTTTTGGAATAGCTGCAGTTGAGATAGAGGGTATTAAACAATTGAATACCTTGCCTGGACTATCAGAGGTTTGTTGGGAAAGACAGTATGGATCAACCCTGCCTCGAGTACAGACAAACCCATCCGTGGGATTGTCTTTGCTCAAGGACCAGGTAATACATGGTGGATAATGCAGAAAGATGGAACAACACGGTGTGTACCTCAGGGAGACCTGATTGTGGGATGAGACTCATATATGACTGTCATTGTTTGTTGAATGTGAGACAGAAGGAAACTGTAAGTGTCAAAGGTTTGAGCAAGTAAGATGAGAGGAATGCGTAAGTGTCAAAAGGTGTGAGTAAGTGAAATGAATGTTTTTTATTGTATATTCACGATATGGGATAAGGGGTGGAGTGTCGTGGGGTGACAGCCTTTATCCCAATATCGTGTGTTATGTCTGGCAGCTGTGCCTTTTCCCCCACCCCCCCCCCCCGGCAGTCTGGCTGTGGCGGATGGGGAAGAGAGGGGGGGGGGGGGGGGGGGGGTGTGACCGGGCACTTTTGGCTTTTGGCTTTTGCTGCTTGGCTTTGCTAGCTGCTTGCTTGCTTGCTTTTTGCTTTTGCGCTGTTTTTTTTTTTTTTTCCTTTTTCTTTTGTTCTCTCTCTCTCTTTCTTACCCTCCCCTGAAGATACTGGACCGGCTCCGGATCGGACCTGCGAGCTCCAGGACACCCGAAGCCTGCTAGAGAAGATTCGGCGCCCTCCACAACACAGTCTGGTCCCTTTTCTTTTCTTGTGTTGGGGAGTGTTCTTTTGTTACTTGTAAATAAATAGGTTTTGTTTTCCACTTTGCTCCTCCGAGAAATTCCTTCCCGAACCCGGTGTTGGGGGAGGGGTGGTTGGAGGTTTGTTTTGTTCTGGGGGGCTCCCTCTTGGAGATTTCCCCTAATTTGTCCTAAACCAGGACATTTAGTAATAGATTAAATAGTAATAGATTAAATAGTTTAATAGTATCTTTGAGACATACTGAGGAAGATGAATAGGATTTATAGACAATCAGTCATGGAAACTCATTTCACCCCCATGACAGACTATTAAAAACTAAGTGTTATAGCCAAAAGGCCGATGTGCTGACAAGCAGCTAAAATCACAAGCTTCACATCCTTGTCTGTGAAGTCAGGGCAGTCACTCTCTGATCCAAAACATTCACTACACTACACAAACAGTACCATGTTAATATATCCTGAGGGTATCAAAAGCAGGACAAAAATGTCTTTATAGTAAATGGTTTCATAGTTTCTTCCTTATGAGTTACCTTGAATACAAGAAGGTAGTATCAATATTTCTTTTTAATAATATTTTCAGCAAAATAGTACACAGCAGAAGAAACACAGTTTTCAAAATATCCTGATTGATGATGAATGCAATAGGACGTAGATCCCAAATCCTTAGTTTTTCAAAGCCTCAATTTGGCCTTTGGACTCTCACTTTTAATGATGGCACATTCAGGCAACTGGACCTACCTAATAATTCCTTAACTCAGAGAGCCAACATAACTGGAGGCACATATAAATTTAATGTCACTGTTGCTGCAATAAGGTAACTTCCACCAGAAATGTCCATCTTCTACTGTATTACCCCATCACACTTGCTTTGCTTTAATGCAATTTTACTTTCTTGTATCAGAAATACTAGAATTATTCTGCATAGCCACTAAAGCAAACACATTCAAAGCAATCAGGAAATCTGAATATGTAACACACTGCTCTAGGGAATCAGAGCAGCCCTGTCAACTCAGACTGTCCTGAAAATGAGTTCATTATCAGCCGTAGGAGTAAACACAAAGAACGAGCACTCAGTGCAATGTTACTTAATGAAAACAGAAAGCTCCCATCAATGACTGGAAAACTGTAAGCATGCTTTTGCTGAAGTTTAGATGATAAGCACAGAAAGCATGAATTAGGGCAGAAGTCTTGCAGAGCAAATAAAGATATTCTGGGTGACTTAGGTTTTGTTTCTGTAAAGGCATAAGCAATCAAAGTCAATCTATCTGCAGAAGGAAGAATAAATCATGAACAACTGCTAGGAGGATGCATTACCACGCTTGAGAAGAAAGCCTGACAGTTGTATTCCTATCACTCAAACAGGACTGACTCATGCAAAATGCTCTACTTTTGACATCCAATGGGTCTGCCCCTCCCAGAACCTCCCTTCAGCCTATTTTAAAAGGGAACAGGAGACTCTGGCAGAACTTCGGCCACTACTTTGCTTTCAAGGGTTGTGAAACAACATTGAGAAGGTGGATTTGGTCTAAGATGCTTCACACAGCAAGCATTTATAAAACCTCTGAATATCAGAAGGTCCCCAAGAAAAACCATCAGCACCTCTGCAACACCAGGGGACAACCACCAGGTGTTTTTTTTCCACAAAGAAAAGTGAGCTTTCATAAACTCCTCCCCAAGAACCACCAATGCTCCCCAGCCTGAACGGATTCCTCTGAGAGAGGATTACATATCAAATCCTCCAAATTCTTTTATCTTTCTCCTTAACCTCTTTTTCACCTCCAGACCACAGAAATATAATCAGGGCCAGACAGAACAGTAATCACAGGCTGAGTACAGGCTGGTTGACTAGCACAACATTTGAAACATTTATCTGAAATACTTCAGTTGAAAGGAGGAGAAAGTATTAATGACTTACAAGCTGTTCCCAGAAGAAATACATACATGTTTGAGCTATCAAAAATAAACTCTAACATACAAACAAACTCAGTTTGTAAATGCTTTTATATTAGCCAAAGGAAGAATTTTGAAATAAAATCAAACAAATACTTAAGAAACTTGGCTTGTTTGATTAGTTTGGTAGACTATTTGCAATGTCACCACTTTGTAACAAATGCCAACCCTTAAGAGCATGACAAGGCACCTTGGCAGCTGCAACTGCATTACACTATCAAGAGTGCCGTCCCAGCTAAAGTCCACAAATCCTCAACATTGAGCATTTGTCCAAGTGCACTACTGCACTATGAATAACTTAAGTGTGCTACCAACTACAGTGAACAGTATGTCCACTGATTTGGAAAACCTGGATGTGTGTCAGGGTAACTAACACCTTTTTGCTGATTTTCAGAAAACAAACATTTTTTTCCCATTGAAAACTATTTCTCCAGAATAACAAACAAAATAAATGGGACATCAGATGTTTCATCTGACTTCATGAGCAATTTCAACTGTTTTCATCTGATACACAGCATTTAAAAATATACAAATATAAATGGACGGTATTTGACTACTAGGCTGACTTTAGGCAATGCAAATTTAATTTCTTCATTGTAATTCCACTACAGGAACACATATTACTCCTCCTACAAGCAAGTAGTCTTTTGTTAATAAAGGTCGCCTTTCACTTTTATTTGTGATTATCAGAAAGATTTATATTTATTGAGACTGAATGGAAGTTTCAGCAGTACTGTTTCCATTTCCTACAATATGTTTTCCAGAAGAAAAATACACAGATAAACATAGAAACAATGTGAAAATGTTATGAAACAAGCTTACCACCACATTTATAAAGGAATAAAAAAGACTTAAATTAGAGGTGATCTAATTGACAGTTCCCCATTTCAACTTGTTTTGAAGGTAGAGTCTTTGCTAATCTCCCTCTCAGACCCCCATCACTTTAAATGCAAATACTCAGAATTGAGGGGTTACATTCATGGACCAGTTCCATATGCACTCAGAAATCACCCAGGAACGAAGATGAAAAGTACTCACTTTGATCCTGTTTAGATTCCCACAGTAAAAGACTGCACTAATGCAGCAGTTTGTTCCACCTATATATCTACTACATATAAAAAAAATATAGAACACATAGTTACAATAAATTTTTAACTGGAAATACACAAGGGGTGGAAAAAAAGTCTGAAGCAAGTTTTAAATTGCACATCCTCTATATTTTTGCATGTTCTTCTGAAAATTTTTTTGAGACCAAAACTGAACTTCATCAACATTTTCTTTATAAACACTGCAGGAAAGTAAACATTTGCAGTTTTGTGTCTGATAATGCAGTGAGCATCACTAAGTTGTTCTACAGTAGTTGGTAAGAAGATATTTCCTACTGCTTCAGAGCAAAGCTACAGGAAATACTAGGTAACACATAAAACACCTCCTATTACCTCTTCATAAATGCCAGGCAATTGGAACAGTCAAATCTCACCTTCAGTAGTCTAATCTCACAAAGCTGGTTTCATAAATTCCTCATTAAAGGATGCACTGATGCAGTTCTGGCGCATGTTGTAATAAATGTGCTGCCTTGTTTAATTCTGGTATCTTACAGGAAAAGCCAGATCATTGAATAATCAGATTTAGCTATCAGCACAGCAGGAGATCTATGTTTTAAACCCATTTAAGGGCTGCAGATACCATATGCCAGCTGACAAAATCAAGCAACATAATTGACTCAAACACTATCCTCTTCTGTTGGGCTGTGGTTTATTGCAAGACAATCTACGAAGCTGTGCTACAAGAACAGCCACAGCTCCTTTTGTCAGAGTCCACTGAGCTGACAGGCTCGTTAAAATGCCTTTGTACACAATCTGTCTAAGTGAAGCTTAATATTTAACCATTAGACAGTTTAAACATGTTTGTGGAGAGGTAAATTGTGGGAAAATAAGAGGAAACTGTTTAGTACAAAACAATTTCTAGTTCTCGCTGCCAGCAGAGACTGTGTGTGAATTCCTCCATTGCATTCTCACTCAATACTCATTGCTAAAATGGGGCTTCCAGTCTTCTGTTTCCTGCCTCTTACTCCCTGCACCAAAAGCAGTTTACTGGGAAGAAAGAAATGCAGAGGCTGCTGCAAGGAGCGATTGGAGGCTGTGCTGTTACAGCTAGAGAAAACAGCCTCGAGCAGGCATAAGGCGAGCTCAGTGTGCACAGGGAACTGCAGCCACACTCCTAACTGCATTGCAGACACACCAGGAGCTTTCATCCCTACAACCCCCCACGAGCTTACAGAGAAAGACTGCAGAGGACACAGCCACAGCTGTGACTGCCACCACTGCTGAGCTTTCCAGGCTGTGGATCTCAGTTTGACAAGCAGAAATCTAAGTTACTCAGTAAAGGTTTCACAGGAAATGTATCCCCTAAGCTGCCCCAACCCTCCTGACAAGCAATTACAGCCTCTCAGTGCACATCTCCTGTTTGAACCTGGCTGGCATAAGAAGGGAGAAAGAGGAAACAGATTTGATTGTTGCAGTTTTGGGGTGATTTTTTTTTTGGTGTGTTTGGGGGTTTTTGTGTGGTTGGTTGGGGTTTTTTTATATGGCCATCCAGGATTACTGTGTACAACAGAAATGCTGTTTTCAATTTTTGCACACACTAGTGTGCTTTCATTGTAATCTGAAAAGGCAACCCTCTTTGCATTTATATACGTACTTCAAGATTTTTGGGGGCTGAATGACACAAATAATTCGCTTTTACAAGATAACATAAAATACTCTCTTCTGTAGCAAGTCAGACCGAAACAGAGCTCAAAACATGCAGCTGAAGAAATCTACATTCCAAAAACATATCCCCACCCTTCAGCATACACTGTAAGTGCCTCTTACAAATGTTATCCATTTCTATACACAAAATACAGAGCAGGACTTCTTTCCAGTTACACTGGAGTTACACCAGCTGAAGAGAGATCAGTGTAAGACCTTGCTCACCTAGGAGTTCATATACACCACCTTACTCATCTTTTTATTATCACTGCATATAAATAAACCAATTTCCTCACACCACTGTAATGAAATATTATTTCTGGCATGAACGGATAGAAGGAAAAGTTACCATTCTAAATTCACCTTCTGCAAGTGGTGAACATTCTCTTTTTATCATCACTGTTGGGATAGTTTAACCAATAAATATCACCAGCTACCATGGAAAACTATGACAAGCAATAAATTACAAGTATTCCATCTCCTCGACTATATTAAGGCAATAGTTCCTGAAGTATCTTCTCATATCAAAGCACACTGGGAGTGTGAACAACTGAGTATTAAACCACTCAAACTCATTTCACTGGCTTGCAGTAAGCTGACAGAAATGATCCATAGTGCATCCTACACAAGTACAATCATGACTTAAAAAAAGCCCCAAACCTTAAAAACACTGGACTGCACTAAACCAAGCACTGGTAATAGCAGATATGTTTAGGATGAACACACTCCTTTGCTGGGTGTATGAGAAAAATCCCACTCAACTGCATAACTAAAAAGTCTGCCTGTGTTCACACATGGAGGCTGAATACACTTATGGCCTTTCTCAATTTATAAGTACTGAATTTTAAAATCCAGTAAGGGCATTTTCTGAATAAGGACTTCCCTCAGCCCCTCCTCCCCCACCTTTTTAATGCAGTTTTATGAACACATTAAAAGGCCAAATAAAACCCACGATTACATTCAAGATCTACTGAAACTGACAGTAAACAGTAGCCTAGGCAGTGCTGTCAAGAGAACAAGAACTGCAGACACAGGCTGTCATAGTCATGGGCCATGTCATGGAAGTTTTCTAGAACCTTGCTCATCCTTGGTGCTCTCGCATTTAGCTTATCTCCAACCTGTCAAACATCTTCTCTGGAGCCTGAAGCCCCATGCAGGGCACATTTCATTTCTCTCCATACTTGGTATTTTCTGAGACCGAGCAGTAATGCAAATAACCACTTTGCTTAAAAAGCCAGTAGCAATGTTTTCCAACAAGATGTCATTCCCAGTTAGCATCCAGCTGAAATCAACTACAACATCAAAATTCTTTTATTCAAACCTGCTTAGCCAGCAACCAATTCCTGTGTGATATTTGGTTATTTCTCTCACCCTTAGCTTTTACAGCATTAAAAGAAAAAAAACACCATTTTAATTTTCCTTTCTAACATAGCTTTTCCATTAATTGTGCAGGACAGATCTTAATTTAAAAAATCTTCCTGTTTCATAGCATTAATATGAATATGTAGCAAAATCAGAAGATTCTCTGCACCTGGAAACAAACCAGCCTAACCATACACTACACTTGATTCTGTATTTACTTTGTACAAAGCTTCAGCCCATTAGTATTTTTACACCCTGTACATACGAGTGCTAGAGAAGCGTCAAAAGCTTTTCTACAGTCAAGATGTATCAAACCTATTTCTCCTCTATCCAGGAGGCATGTTGCCCTGTCACAGAAAGAAGACAAACTGATTCCAAGTGACTTTTTTTTGCCAAGTCTATATTGATTGTTGCTTACCCACCCTCACTTTCCTCAAAATACTTGTCAATTGCTTTTTTTCATTTTTCCAGGAATTAATCTGCCTGGTCTGTAGTTCTATACTTTCAACCCCTGATCCCTTTAGAAAAAGGCACTAAGTCAGTATTTCCTTGGTTTTTCAGGATTTCAGTTATTTTCTGTTCATTCTCAGATAAGGTCCCTAATAGCATCAACCCATTTTAGTCATTTGCCTAAACTTTCTATCCGCTGTAAGAGTATTTAGGAAAGGACCCCAAGCTTTAGCCTCCATGGATGTAGGCTAGGCTGTGTTCTGCATCTTAGCCCTTGTGCTTGTCTACTCACAGCTAATCCTGCTCAGTAAAGTAAAAATGGTGCTTACAACCTCTTTAGCAACATCTGTTGTTAACTTTCTCGTCTTTCTACCTAACAGGCAAAGTCTTTCTTTAGTGATTTCCCTTCGCCACTAATATATTTACATCATGTTTTCTTTCTGCAGCTTTGCCAGCTCTTTCTTGTTTTGTACCAAGTTCTTCTGATAATGTCTCTACACACGAGCACCACTCTTTTTTTCAGACATGTTCAAAAGCTGACCTAGTACCCCTTTTTTGCATGGCTCCTTCAGTTTCTGACTAATGAATAGCTTGTAATTAGGCAGTAGCAATTATGGTTATCTATTCTTCCCAAAGAAACAGCCTGTACTTGTGCCCTTACAGCAAGTCTTTAAGAAGCCACTACATCTTCTGTCCTCAGACATTGACAAATTCTTTGATTTTGTTAAGTATGTTTTCAAGGCCATTGCTAAATAGCTACTTTCATCCAATTCACCACCCTCCTCCATCCCTTCCTTTCTTTTGGTCAGAAGCAAATACAGAAGACATTCAATATGAGTTGTTTTCAGCACTGCCCATCAAAAGAAGTGTTGAAATTTTGCTAGTCTTTGCATGTTAAAATACTATTTTATGAAAGGGGCCAGAGCTGATAAAGTCCCCCTGAATACTTGGGAACACACATAAATAAGAAATAGTCTACTTGAGGAATCTAAAGAGAACTACAATCACTTTTTTTTTTCTTCATTGTATCTTTAGAAGCTTTTCAACACTGCCCAGTGGATTAAGTAAAGACATCTTCAATGCAGAAAGAATTAATCCTCTCAGCTGTCCTTGTTTTCCCTTTAGTAAAGTATTTACTCAACACTTGTGTCAGAAAAACTACTGCACTTACTTGGCTTGAGAGGCTGACTGGTGATTCTCCTCCTTTGCTCTCATGAGATCCTACCTGGAGTACTTCATCCAGATCTGGGGTTCCCAGCACAGGAAAGGCATGAACCCCTTAGAGCAGGTCCAGAGAAGGGCCACCAAGACCACGAGAGGGAAGGGACACCTCTCCTATCAATACAGACTAAGAGAGCTGGAGCTCTTCCGCCTGGAGAAAGAAGGCTCTGGGGAAACCTCACTGTGGCTTTTCATTACACAAAGGGGGGAAATAATAAAGAGGGAGAGAGACTTTTTAATCAGGGCCTGATTAAATGTAATGATCAAAAAAGAGCAAACAGCTTTAAAATGAAAGCAGGTGAACGTAAGATTGGTCACAAGGAGGCCAGTTTCTTACAATGTGGCTGGTGAGGCTCTGGAACAGGTTGCCCAGATAAGCTGAGGATGCCTCATCCCTGCAAGTGTTCAAGGTCAGGCTGGATGGGGCCCTGAACAACCTGGTCTAGTAAATGTTCCTGCCCACAGAAGGGAAGTTGGACCAGATGATCTATAAAAGTCCCTTTTATACAAAACAAAAAAGGAAAAAAAAATCTATGCTTATGCTAAATAAAGTATAACTTTGATTTGCAAGTATATTCATTTCCTCTTATTTCAAATATATCAACAAAGCAGCATACTCATGTTCTTGATTCCAGGCTAAAACAGGAAGGTATTTGGTCCTTACTACTACCTAATAAGAATAGCAACACTTAATGCAATATGATGAAAGCAGAGTATTATATTGGGAGACTTGAGCTCACTTCCTTTCAATATAGATCACAAACATCCCATCATATCAGGATGTGATTTTTTTGCATTAAATCAGTGACTCTTTCATGGAGCAGCTGATGAGGAAGATTGCAAAAGAAAATGAAATCCTTGATTTAGTCCTAAATATAGAGTGGCTCTTCAGCTACAAGATTCTGAAAACTCTTCCATGCAATAGCTTCCCAGTTGGAGCAATGGAGAAGAAAAATAAACCTGTAGCTGCATCCAGCTTCAGACCACAAACACAAGAAGTAAGGAAGCTTATTAAGAGCATATGAGAGGGCCAGATAAAGAATTTCAATCTTTGCAGGCACTGTGGAGATTATGAACAGCGATAACCAGAAAATCCAGGCAGGTATATATTTCCTATTAAGTAGAACCTAAGAAAGGAAACCAGACTGGTTACAACAGCAGTGTAGGAGTGAGGTTACCTTCAAAAAAAGCTGAAGTCAAATCCAAATAGAAAAACACAGCTCAACAGATCATAAAATACGGCAAATTAATGTAAAAGCACACCAAGGCAGGCAAAACAAACAAAAGATATGATGAACAACTGGTAGGCACTAATGACAAATCTTTTTTCAAGCATATCAGGAACAGGAAACCTGCCAGAAACTCCAGGAGGCAACTCATCATCATCAGAGTAGTAAGGAAAAATAAAGGCATTACAGAAAATAGATCAGGAATATTCACTGCAGTACGAGACACTGGGGAGCCTCTGCAAAGAGTCTTAACAGAAGTATGAACATTGGTATGAATCAAAGATAAATGTTAACGTTTGAGCGTGAAACATCAGGAAAATAAACAGCAGAAGAGGGAATACAGTAATATATCAATGCTATTTGTGGATGGTATCTGGATTAGCAGGTCAACAAACACCAGTGCATTTACACGTAGTGCTTCCAGATACTCAAATCTGGAAAGGAAGTCTAAAAGAGACTGAAACTAATTTTAAATGATGCAGGGGTGAGAACAGATGAAGGGATTATCCCTACACCTGCCAAACTAAGGGTCCACAAGTTGCAAAGGGAACTCAGCAGCTCAATTTCCTTGTCTTCCACATCACTGCAAGGAATCCTAGACCAATAACTCAGATACACACATCTTAGTACCTGAATGCTAAACTGTGTAGACCCAAGTATCTTGGTGATTTTAAGTACCCAGGTGTGAGAGTAGGAAATGAAATCCATTTTCTATTAAAATAAAATCACTTTTCCCTCCTATAAAGTCAGACTGAGTTTTGTCACATGCTCTGATACTGCAACATTATTTCTCAGGATTCCCCTAGCAGGATCCCTCTTTTTAGGGGCCCCCATTGATGTGTTTGAAATTGCAATGACTTTGAGCAAGACCAGCAAGAGCCAACAAAACAAACACTAACAGCTCACAGGACCAGATGGCACTCAACCCAGGCATCCCAGAGACACTCAAGCATGAAATCGGTGTATTACTAACACAACGGTGTGTCACCTCTCAATTAAAAGCTGGTAGTAGTGGACTCTGTGCTGGAAAAGGTGACAGACTTTTAAGAGACTGTGGGCAAGACATTAAGCCCGAGATTTGTGTTGTATCTACTAATAAAAACTGCAAGGAAGAATTGAATTAGGAGCTATCTGGGTAAATAGAAAATTGTTGGGGCAAGTCAGCATGGCTTTTGAAATGGAACATCCTGATTTACATAGCTACTGGAGCTCTAGACACAAGCCAGCACAGAAGCCTAATCTAGTTCCTCTACTTCAACAGACTTTCAAGAAAGAATTTCAGGGTCTCAAGGTAATAAATAAAAAAGGTAAACTAGAAAAATTTTCTGTTTCGCTGGGATAGAATTAATTTTCTCCTCAGCATCTAGCATGGGATTATGTTTTGGATTTGTGCTGGGAACAGTGTTGATAATGCAGGAATGTTTCAGCTATCCAGCTCAGTGTTTTCACAGAGGCAAGGCCTTTATTGCCTCTCATGCCACCAGCAAGCAGGCTGAGGGTGCACAGGAAGCTGGAAGGGGACAGAGCCAGGACAGGTGACCCCGAGTGGCTAAAGGCACATCCCCTACCATATGGTGCCATGCTCCGCATACAGAGCTGGGGGAAGGCTGACAGCAGGCTGCTGGCTGGGCATCAGTTTGGTGGTGAACAACTTTTATTTGCACCATTTATCTTTCTTGGGGTTTATTTTCCTTTTTATTCCAATTTATTGCCATTACTACATTTTAATTATTCAGCTGCTTATATCTCAACCCACAAGACTTTTACCCTTTCCAATTCTCTTCCCTTATCCTACCGGGACCCAACAGGAAGGAGAGCAAGGTTGCTCTGCAGTGCTTAGCTGCCAGTTGGGCTTAAACCAGGACAAGGAAACAAAGATTTTATGAAAAATGAGTGTGTAGGCTATAAAATGGCAGGTAACATTCATTGTAGTGAAATCAGGCATGCAGGAAAAACAACATTAACTTCACAAAGACAACTGTGAGCTTGAGTAAACAATTAGCTGTTAAGAGCAAGAGCTTGATAGTTATGATGGACAGATGCATGGAAATATCAATCCCCAGCTCAGCAGAAAGTTAAAAAAGGAAATAAAGTGTCAGGAGTCATTAGGAAAGAAATTTCAACAAACACCTAATAGAATTTCAGAAGGACGAAGGAGGACACTACTCTCCAGAATAAATGAGCCCTGGTGGATGCTCAGAACTGCTTGAAGGAAAGCTTTCCTAAACTTCCTCCAGAAAGGCTGGGCTACCAGAGCACCTCCTCTTATATTCACAATGCAAAAATGGAGCATAATCTAGCTTTTACGAGATTTCCACTCTTCCTACCTTCCTCTCTTTCACTACAACCACTGAAACTATCGGCAAGACAGCTTCAGAGAAGCATCTACTTTAGCATCATTCCCCAAGTCTTCTCCAGAAGAGACACATTTCACAATGACTGTGATATTGATCTGTCTGCATGCATTTTCCTATCACAAGGTAAACAGTGAAAATAATTACATCAACATGTCTTGTGCTCCAACAATTGTTTTTTACTGCAGGTTAACAAATGTAATTAGATGTTTGTAGGTCAGAAAAACTACCAGGAAATTTAATTCTTTCCTTGTCAGTTACTCTTTTGAGACACACAGTCAGAAGGAATAAAAACTGAAACCCTCCCTGCTCACTTTGATTTTTCCCATTGAGAAATAACTTCTCCAGCTTTTTGAACCATAAAAAAGCACAAGACATCTCTTACTGCATTCTCTTCTGTTATACTCAGTTTTGAGTGGTCTAGTCAAAAACATATCAAAAAAGGTTCTCTACAAAAAAAAAAAAAATCAGATTACTTCTAAGTACCTAAACCAAAAAGTTCCTATGAGCTTCTTATTTGACTGTCAAGTCAATGTGCTCAAAATTCAAATAGCCAAAAAGGTGGCCTCAAACTTCCTAAGGTTAAAAAAAAAAGGAATATCTTCAATGGCTAATTAAAAAGAGTATATAGACAAAATGCTGTGAACCAGATTTCCCAATTTTTTTTCTGAAGCATAATATCAAGCAGCTCAGAAGAAAAAAAAAAGGCATTACAGATTCTCACATAAAGCTGCAAGAGTTCTGAAGCCCCATTTCCAAGGCTGACAACAACTACAACAAAATTAAGGACAGAAAAATCAGAGCTGCCATCACTGCAACTAAACAGCTCTGAACAGCCCAATTTTTTTTTAATTCCTGGGCAAGCAGCATCCTTGGTTTGCTCTTCTTACCCTGTAACTGTGTCACCTCTGCTGGTGTGGGTGTGCTGACACAGTTGTTATATAACTCCCTCACTCCAAAGCAGAACTAAAAAAAAAAAACCACCCCAAACCACAAAACAAAACCCACAGAACAGGAAACCATCAGTTCTCAGACAGAGCTCTTAAGAGGAACACAACCTATTATGACATTGTTCCTGGCGTGGATTCCCAAGTAGGAGACTGCCAGTCCCTTTCTCTTCCCTTTGCTTCCAACAGCACCCAGTGCCAGGCATGTCCCCCAGCACTGTGGTCATGCTCTGCCCTGGCTGTGGCCCTCCACGACACAAACATTTCCATGGACTCTGGTAACCTCAAGCTCAAACCACGAAAGAACAATCCTCTCTTGCAGGTCCAGTTCATCTCCCCTTATAAAATATCACAAGTCATGCCTTAGAAATGCCTGGGTTTTTTCACTATTATAACAGCTTAGACAGCCTTAAAGAGAGGAGGGCACAAACATCTGAAGTGAGGCTAATGAATCTCACCTGAAGACACAAACTCATGGCCATGCAAGGCTCCTTCCCTTCCTATTCTGGGCCAGGCTGCCTAAGCTCCTGGTTGCATTCTGTAGGTATCCAACATAAATAAGTTCTCACCCTACAGATCCTGAGAGCTGAATTTAAATTCTTCATGAAGTCTTTGACGAATACATACATATGTAACTTCATAAAAATTCCAGCTCATTAGCCATCATAAAGAATCAATTCCCACAGAGAAGCATAAATGCAGAGCCATACCTGGGGTTTTGCTATTTTTGAGGCAATGGTATCCAGCTACCATTGACTATTCCATGCTTTGGAGTACTTTAAAAACTATCATATAGAAGTAAAAATTAGACATTACATAGGGAGTTAAGAAAGAAGGGGAATTCAAACAGAATGAGACTTTTCTTTTTTGCAATAGAAAAGGGTAACTCCAGCAACAAGAGGGGAAAACTACCTGCAAACAAAATGGAAATACTCCTTTCCTGGGTGAACATGGGTGCTTCCAACTAGCTGGATCCTTTCAAGCATCAGTAAGAAAGTAATCCCATTCTAAACAAAGGGACAGAGTTGTATTGTCTCCTCCTTATAAAGACTCGGTAATCCAACAGATACTGAAGTTTATCTAGCTCTGTACTCATAATCAAGTAAAATCCAGAACTATCCATTTCCCACCTTTTGCTCCTTTTCATTTCTTTCTTGTCTCAGTCAAACACCATAGAGAGCTGCAACTTCTCAACTCCCTCTCATTCCCTAGTAGCAGTCTTTGAGAAAGTAAAACAGGGCAGGAGTTGAGAGCAACTACTCCTGAATTTCATTTTTTCACCATTAACTGGTCCTTCCCTCTCATCTGTCAAAACCATAATCACCATTTTCCACTGCAGCACTTGCTTTATAGATAAGTGTTTTCTGCCACCTCTAATTCAGAGGATCCTTTTTCTCCACCCTCTGATACATTAAACAATACCAGACATTGCCACTTTAGTTTTCCCCTTTCTGATCTATATTCAAAACAGAATTGTGAATTCTACTCCAAAGGTCAGAAAGCACTTTTGTTAATTCCGGGTCTCAGCAGTCCTTTCCCTCCTGCCCAGGACTGCAGGAGCTGGCCTCCTACAGCTAGGTATGAGGCTGTACCAAAAGCACATCAATCAGATGCCAAGTTATTGAGTACCACATCCTCAATGCCTTTGTTTTTACAGCTGTAAAAAGAACTCTTCTTTCAACTTCAACATCGATACATTTTCTACATCTTTACAAATACCATAGGTACTGCTGACTTTTCAGAGTACAAGCTGATGATATTACAGAACAGACACAATAATACATTCTGAACAATTTGCTAAGGGCTATGCCTCAGTGCTCCAGCAATACAGTAAGTGAAAACAGCAAAATCACTCTGCATTAGTAGGAATGATTCATCTTATTTAAGAATTCAGCATGGGATCTCATTTCAACACTTCCCATCCCTTTATGTTTCAATATCACACATACAGACAGCCAGGAGCAGAAAAAAAAATCCCTGCGGTTTGCTAGCTCAGGTAACTCTCCAAAAATGCAGCAGCCACTGGAGCTCAGTATTAAAACACTCCTTACTCAGAAGGGCAGCTGCTAATGGGACAAGCAGATGCACCAGCCCTCTGCCAGCTGGTATAGAGGGAGAGGAGAAACCCTGAGAGCTGGTTTGCCACAGCTGTGTCAATGCCCTTTACTCCAAGAGTTTCTGCTCCAAAGGAAAACTGGGTTTGCCATGACAGCACGTAGCATTCACAAAGTAGTAGTTCACCAAAACTGGCTGAGAATTTACCCTACTCTGATATATATCTAAGTAAATGTCTCATTGATTTGTTTCGCTACAAAAACAATATTATTACCTGAAATCAAATGGGAATCGTCTTTTTCTAGGAAACATCATAGCCTAGGACCACTTTTTGGGCCCTAATACAATATCTTTTCTGACTGCCTTAAAAAAATTCTGTTGAAAATGGAGTTTACTGGAAAATGAAAGGAAGAGCTTCTATCTTATAAGAACTTTTTCTGACCATCATATATGGCACTTGCAGACCTATGCAGTCATCAAAATTTATCTTCTGCTGATGAAACTGCTAGATGTGCTCCAACCATTCCATCCTCTGGTTCTGTGTTTACTGGTCCTGCTAACCTGAATTTCTATTACACCAAAATATACACAATGCATTTTTCAGCTTCCTATGTTAACAAAAAAGAGATGATTTTTATCTGGCCTTAAAACCCCAATGTGCTGCAGTAACAGTCAGAGGTGATCAAGTGGGATAAAAAGTAAATAATGAAAGCAAACATTCATATGAAGCCCTGACATTGTATGCCTTTAGTTACTTGTAAGTTGCAGCTTACCACTGATCCTGCCATCAGCCAGCTCTGCCACCCAAGGCAGGCACTTGCTTTCCTGTCTAAGCAGAAGGAGCTAGTCCAATGGGCTGAAAACTCCCTGAACTTTAAGCAGCACTAAATGCACTCAAGCTAAGGACTTTCCTCAAGGCATTTCTGTGAAGTCATAGAAGACATATGCTCCTTGTTTGTCATTAAACACAGCTTTATCTAGAGACAAGGTCACAACTATGCCCATCTTCACGTTACTTGCCTGCCACCAAAACACCACCTTCTTAGAACAGGGTTATTTGCTACTCCAGCACAATGTTTTCCCCAGTACATCATCTTCATTTCAGAAGCTGAAAAGGTCACTCAGCAGAGAGATTGCTGAATAGCCTTTATTTGGTTTGGTCCCATAAGCAGTATCTCTAAATTTAAGTCCTCTACCCCAGAGGCACACAGTGGCAAAGAGATAAATAAGCCGAGAATTTTTTCAAGGCTGATGAAAGGAAACCAAGAAGCTTCTATATAAAAGGCAAACTCCACATGACTCCACTGTACACCGAGCATTACCAGTCACATGGGAACTCCCTCCTCAGAAGCTGTGGCTGAAGGGAATGGAACTGGAGACACATCTCCTTCCCAGCAGGCACAGTCTGCTTATTCCCCATACACAGAGGTGAGCTGTTACACACCACTGCGATTGCATAGTGCTATGTAATGCACCATCAGGACTAAGAGATCAATTAACATCCTATTCTGACCAGAACCCTGTCCTTCCCCCTGCCTGTTTCCTCCTTTTTTATAGAAAAACAGTATTAACTCACTTCTATGAATGGAAACATTCTTCTCCAAAACTTGGCAAGGAATGATATATCTGGACTAAAACTCCCCATGCTATGTAGCAGTCTCACACCACCTTGATGTGGGAAGCCTCATCAACTACAGCTCTTACATGAATAGATTTCTTCATAGGAAAAAACGTCAATGCTTGTTTCCATAAGAAGTTCTTATAATTCCACAGTCTGGAGCACAGACTCACCATTTGGTTAGGAATCCACAGCCAAGTTCATGACTTTAGAAATTCTTGTGAGAAGCCTCTTAAATCTGAGCAAATGAACACAACTCAAACACATCCAGCAGATATCTGCTAGGATGTGGTTTCACAAACTGCAGCCAGCACACATCAGTGCTGCTCTCATGTGGCTATCACATACTAGCCTTCCACCTCTGGCCAGCTGCAACACTTTCTCCTCATCCCCCATTTTGTACTGAGATTACTGGTGTTGGGACTTCAGTCAGCTGTCTGAGTCCTGGCACTGGCACAGAAGAGGCAAAGGGAAACACAACTGCATCTTTTGGCAGCACTGCTAACAGAACCCCAGCCAAACAGGAAACTGCTTTCTAGGATGGTGCTCTGTGTTGACAGCAAACCTCTGGAGATTTAATCTGGATGAAACATGTTAATTATTCCCCATGAACTTGAGCTGGTAATAAAAAAATCCAATCTCTCTATGACACTAAATATTACCATCTTAAAAATTAGTCTGAGTTTCAGAACCAGGGAAATGTCTACTATGTGTGCAATGACCACCACACCTGCTCAGAGATAAACAGGAAAATACATAATTATAAGATAAGCAAAAGAGTAAGAATATACTGAAGGGCCACAAGAACAACATGAAGGGAGAGATTCAATAGCCATTTTATGCTCCAGATTCAAAAATATAACTAACAAACAGTCCAAGATACTTCTCTGAAACAGTTTGGACAGTGCTATTCCAGGAGGGCATATTAAAATAAAAAGGTCTGTTTTACATATATTGGACTTTAATAACAAATACCAGAATCTCATTTATCTACAAGTCAAATCTGAATCAAATATGAGCCTTGCAAGTTCATCAATTATCATATATCCAGCTCTTCGGTAGAAGTAGTCCTTACCCTCTTGTTCCCCAACTGCTGGATGCTCCTCTCTCACCCAAATCACTGCCAAGAAAGAAGCTTTGTCTTCAAAGACTGATGGGAGAGTGAAAGAGAACTTCAACCTTTAACACATCTCCTGTCATTGGGCTGCCTTCTTCCATCTGCAGACAACACTCCATTTTCCAAAAACTTTCTTTTGTAACCACCATACTTGCAGGATCTTTTCTTATTATCCTTGATTTCCCATATTAAAATAAGTTTCTTCAGTAAACGTCTAAAAACAGTCCAATGATTTATTGATTTCTTAAATTATCATGGTTAGGGATGGATTATGAATGTTAATGTACAGTGAAAAAAATTACAAAGTTATTCATTGCCTAAGACAAGATATCGTTTCTAAGCTATATGCTAAGGCAGTTGACATAGTAGAGAGCATGCAGTGCTCATTCATGCTGAGGCTCTGGAAAATGACTGGGAAAGTACAGAGCAGAGCTGAGAAGCTGAAATGTAGGATAGAAGACTTTAATTATTCCAGGAATTGCCAGATAGAAACCAATGGAAGCCACCATGAAGTCAAGCATCTATCTTAGGTGCCTTTGTATTAAGCAGCTTCTGCGGCTCAGCCCTATGGGTTGGGCTTTTTTAAAATATCTCTTATTTCTGTTTTACTATGTTGCTGCTAAGATTAGGAGTTATTTGTTATGGTGACAATATTAAGCAGAAGGTTATAGTCCCTGGCCCTATTACAAAAACAGCATGATCCACATTCATTCAGAATGTTTGATCCAGACCTAGGAACTGAAGTGAAACTCCAAGGCCAGCCCCACTTTCCTACTGGATTTTCTTACTTCCTTCTCTGAAGGGAAATCTTTATATGGCTCACTGGAACAACTATTTCACAATCTCTTGAGACTTGGAGATGCTGTACCTTCCCCAGTTTTCCTGTGAAGCACACCCTGAAAAAAACCCAGTCACACAGATCTCAAACTGTGTCTGGGTTTACTTACCTGTACTTTGTACCTGACACTACCACTTAGCACAGGCTGAGAAACGTGAGCCTTAGAGCGGAGCTTAAAAGAAAAATCCAGCAAAGTTTGTGATCCTTTTGGCAAAGACAAATAGTTTAAAAGGTGTTTAGGCAGCTAATGATGCTGTTAAGCACCTAATAAGGCATTCAGATTAATACTAGCTGCAGGCAGCTAAGTGCACATAAACATCTTTTAAAATCTTGCCAAGAGTGCTGAGGCGTTTCTGAAAAGTACCTGCAGGAGTCCCACAAATTCCACACTGCCTTTCAGCAGAGAAACCTAACCATTAGTTTACAGGCCACTAACTAGAAGATTTGAGGTCTCCTGCATTAGCCACCAAATCTGTTTGCAAACACTATTTACTTCTGGTGCATCCTAAAATGATAATTTAAAAGACCACTGTAATCTCCAGTATTTTTATCCGGACTGGACACTAAATTTCTTGCTCTAGAGCAAAACTGTAGATGAGCCCTGGGAACAGGGGATAACCTTTAGAACGTAGTCAAAAGCCAATAAATTTTGGAGATGGGGGATAAAGAACCCTCATAAAAATGCAAAAATTGCTGCATGAAGTGAAAATGCATCAAGGGGAATGTAGCAGGAGCAGAATACACACCATGTTTATTACACACATTTTAAACTCTACTGCAGGCTCACACGTTCTCACAATTGTTTCAAGGCATTGTAGTATTACATATGGTTTCCATTTTTATACTGCACATGTGCAATGCTTTGTTTTTCATACCAAAACCCTAGCTTGCCCTTGGGGGACTAACTCCTTCCCAATGCAAAATTTTAATCAGGAGTCATGCAATATTTGGTAATTTCCCCAAACCTCCTGTTTCTGGTCTCAGGCAATTATGCAATACTTGTTCAATCCAGAATTCATCATACAGTGTGCAGTACCAGGGAACTATTAGCTATTCCCAGCTGAAAGTGTCTGGAAGAGCATCTGGTAGGGTAAAAAAAAGGCAAGGGATGAAGGGGATGGCAGGGAAAGGAAGTGAAAGTTCCATATTTTTTTAATTTTTAAAATAAGCAAACCACTTTTCAAGCTGATAATGATCATTCTGTCTTTCATTTTCAAGTGTCTGAGACAAAAGAGACTGATATCACCACTAGTCTGAATGCTGAGAAAGCAGCCATGCTAAAATGAACAGCTTTTTGTCCTGGAGTTGTATGTGAGGACCAATACCACAAAAGACACTATGCATTAATATATAGCACAGCCATTTTATTCAATACAAATATTTTTTTCTGAAAATAAACCCAAAACTGAGATTAAAAGCTTGTCTGAAATATCACACAAGACTCAGAAGACTTAAGTACAAGAGACCACCACTGTTCTGCAATATGGCCAAGATCAGCAGAATGTGGAAATTTGTCAGTTTTCAGCTAGACCCTGTATTTCCCCATGTCCCTGCCAAATAATGACTCACAGCAGAAGAATTCTGAAAACGTTGTACAGCAACCATGAGAAAGCAACCAAGAGAAGCGTTATGGTTTGATGTACAGATCAAAGGCAAATCAAGGCTGAGCTATTATAAATAACTAATTGATTTAATGTAGAAACATGATGACTAACATGCAGCACACAAGGTAACAGATTAAAAAGTTTCCCCCTTTCTTGGTTCTTATCAGCAACCAAGAAACTGTAAACCAACTAATTAGGGGAAATCCAACACACATTCTGAAGATACACACATAAACCACGTAATTCAACTCGCAAAACAAGGATCCCTCTAAGGATGACTACCCCAAACACCAGAAGCAGTTGCAGACACCTTGCCAAGGGACAACCAGCTGGCCTCAAAACATCCTGCCATTCACAGCCCTTCAACACAGTGCTTCTGGGCCTGAGCCAACAGCAGCCTTCCAAAGCTGTCATTTGCTGATGGTGAACAGAATATGAAGCTCATCCCTCCCAAAAACTGCCTGCAGCTGGCTGCAGCTCTTTCAGCTGCGGTTATTAAGATGCAGAAACAGACACACCTAAGGAGGCTGCCCAGCATAGCCACTGGGAGTACTCTGCTGCTTATCAACTTCAGTAAACTGAGCCAGTGCACCAGTTTAGCTTGCTCTTCAAATTTAAAAGCACAATTAAAAAAAAAAAAATCTGTCAACTTCAGAAACCAGGGGCACTGAGAAAAGGGAGCATTTTGCCTGAAAAACTCATTTCTTGCAAGACCCCCCCTTGAAAACAACTGTGAATAACAAATACAGCTTCACTTCAAATCACAGGGTGGGCTTTTGCCACTGCTGTGAAAAATTAGTCAAGCCTGTGCATGTTCAAAAGAAAACAAGTATCTCTGAAGTCTTGTCATTACTGCAACCCTTCTCTGTTCCTTTTCAAAGAGGGCACTAAAGCTGTCAATATCATCTGTTGGTCCCTCAACCAAAGCAGCAGGCTTGCGGGCAATGTAGAAGCTCCAAATTGAGTAAATAAACACAGTGGCACCCTACCCTGGAGATTTTCCCTATATATACACTTTAATAAACCCTAGAAGCTGAACCAAATCAAACTCAACACCACTAAGCCAACTTCAAGCCCTAGGAAGCATATTCTCCTTGTGTGTGTTTTAATTGTCAGTACTATTAGATGAAACTTTTGTGATAAGCCAAAGCCATTAAGGTCTCACAATGTACATTAAAAAAAGCAAAGTCCCAAAGGCAAAAACTGTACAGGTTTATATTACAGAAATAAATTACTGTCCTCCTGCTCCTTATTTTGCTGAAGTCATCCCATTTTACTACGAATTGTTTCTGTTAATCAGAATAAGAGGTCCTGCTTAAGGCAAGCAAATACTAGCTACTATTCAAAATGGTAGGAAAACAAGCATGAGGTGAAAAGGTACATCAACATCACCACATGACAGTTAAAAACAGCAAGACCAGCACTTACCTAGATGCATTTATCAGAAGGGCTTAGTTTAACAAGCTCATAAATACAGAGCAACACCATACCACTCCAGAAGGCATCAAGCATAGGCCTTTCTTGCTCTTTAGCCCAACCTTTTATACCCCCTCATGTTAATGCACTGCACCTGTGTGCCCTTTCCTGATTGGTCAGTGCACCTCAGCACATCACAGTGCATTACCTCCAATGCTGCTCACCTGCCCTGCACAGCTGTAGCCCATTGGGGATCAGGCTCTGCCACAGCCCCACTCTCAATTACCTCAACCTGTGTACCTACAAACAAAAGGTCCTTTTTTATAGAATGCTAAAGAAGTTCACCACACCTTTGCAGATCCTTAAACAAGGCAGCACACAGAACTGAAAACACAAAGAACAAATATTCGAAAGTATAAATCTAAGGATGACACATGAGATTTTCATCAACTCATAGAGAAATGTGGGCAAAAGAGTTTCCCCCAAATCCAAACATCTGAGGAGCCAGGTTGTGACTAAAGAAAGGGTGAGTCCATTGTCAGGAGCTGAATAAAACAAATAGTTTTTGGAGCCTTTTTTTTTTTTTGCATTATATTGTAAACATAATATCATATCCCTAATTTCTTCTAACATAAGGTTTGATTGGACTAATCAATCAAGGCTGAAAAGGGTCAACAATATGTTAAGTGTAGACTGTGCCATATCACACAGCTGATGTCAATGTCATTAAATCAACAGCAATATTGTATGAGAGTAACTTTCTTTTAATGGTACGTTATTTAGATCTTTAGACAGCAAGTACTGAAAAGTGACTAAATGAAATTCCAGTCACCTGCTGTTTTTTATTGGTATTTCAGAAAAGTCTCAATTCTGCAATAACATTCTTCTGAATTACCCTCACGGGGAAATCTACCCAAAGAGATTTCTAGGAAGTTATTTACTTGGTCAGATTAATGCCTTTCTAAGGTAATATTAGTATGCTTACAGAATTTTCTCACAGCTCAGCTCCAACACATGGCACAGACTGTATCTAAGCTTTAGTGTTTTGAATTTTAAGATGTGCTGTGAAATAATCACGGTTCAATTTAGCATGTCTTTTTCTCTCCAGATACTTTGGAGGCAGTGTAAAAAGAGATTGGTTCCTACCTCAGACTGGAATGACTGTAACCATCATTAGGTAGCACAAACACCTTAAAATCATCATTCATTTCCTTCTTATGAGACTGAATTATTAGAAAACTGGACTACTGAACAGAGGCACTCTCCAGCTCTAGATCAAAACAAGAATACCTTGATGATACCAAAAGCTGGGAGGAGCCACCAGGATATGTCTGGCTGACGCACCTTTTGTGCCAAGAGCTGCAGAGCCACAGCCAGGCTGGGAAATACATCTGCCAATGTGAGCACACCAGACAACATCAGCAAGGTACAAAGCAACCCCAACTCATGTAAACGGCACCAATCTGGGCTTTTTTATCCCATTCAAGCCCTCTTTTTGGAATACATTCTCTTTGGCAATTACAGATATATAAATGAGGACTTCTTAGGAAATTGATACTCATGTGTGTATTCAGTCGTTTGTTCAACTAGGCAGGAAGGAGAGATGGAATATAGGACATGCGTTTTACAGAAAACATTTGTGTGGATTTGTTGTATCAAATCAGGATTTTAAAGACTTATGTAAGAGGAGGAAAAAAAAAAAAGACAGTTCAGCCAGGTTCTGTACAATCGGCATGACTGATCTTGTTTACATAAAGATCTAATAATAATTCAGAGAGTAGCACCAAATTGTATTGCAATGTCATTTGCTCTCTTGTAAATAGTATTTATAACAAACATCCTTATTTAATAAATATTTAAACAGCGATCACTGACTCTTCAAACAACCTGTCTGGTTAGAGATTTACAGCATCAGAGCATCTCCTTAAGTTTACAGCTTGAGTGCTGCCCTGCATCTGGTTCAAAAGGACAAGTTTAGGTCAAATACTTAATCCTGTTGCCTGGATTTGATCAGTCCATGCTATAACTTTCACATTAAGTATGTTTTAGCATCTAATTGATTTATATAAATTTTAGGTAAATCATGCCTCAAGTGACTTGTAAAGCTATTTGGGCAACTGCAAATTATTGTAAGTACATTATGCAGAAAAAGAATTTAATGTTCCCCACTTAATAATACCCAAAAGGTTTTTAAAGAACATTGTAGGGCTTGTATCATGAAATTAAGTATCTGAAAGAGAGAGCACGCACAAAGAACGGGCTGCTATTTATGGCATTCATTAAAAGATAGGCAACTTCCTCTTTTATATTCCAGTGCATTCTTCTTCTCTATTCAAAGCCTTCAGATTACAGCAAAAGGTGGTTGAGGACTCTGTTTTGCCCTATGAAATACCATCATCATACCCACTGCTTTATTCTTAACTTGAAAAATTCAGTTGGTTTGCGTAAGGTGCAATACCATTCCTGAGATCTGATATCTAGCTTTTCAAACAGATTATTAATTTAAGTAGAGTTATTGCTCACTCTGATTTCCAGTAGTTTTGTCTGTGCTCACGGCTCTGTAACTTACCTGACAAACACCTTCACTATGAAACAACAGATTATTTTATTACAACAGAACAGGAAAGGTTTGAGCACTTCTGCACTTACATTTGAAACTAAAAACAAAAAATTAAAATCAGTAATAAGGGTGATAACAGAAGTCAGAGATAAAACTGCCCTCTACTGAGTAATCCATCAAACAGAGGACAAGGCAGAGGCGCCAACTTGGCTTCAGATACTTAACTCCGGTTTTTCAAAGCCAAAGTGCTTCTAAACTAAGCTAAATGAAGTCCAGAAGAGATCTTGGGAACAGCCTGCAGGCGTGCCAGTTCACAAAGGAGGGCCAGTATTGTGTGGTAAAGGACTTTATAAAGTGTCCAAAAAAGTAGAAAGTAATCATTGTGCGTTTTGGCAGCACTTACCTTAGGAGGCTGTATTTTGCTCGGTCCTTGGGAAGGCAAAGTGGCTACAGGTAATGTTGCTTTTAGCCTAAGCCACGAACCAGAGATGCTATCAAATTTCTAACTGCTCAGTTTTTCCTCATACTTTGTCAGCTGCCTTGAAATTCCAGATTCCTCCTGACATTTTAGCTAAAAAGGAAAGCAACTGTTCTGGGCCTCTTTTCATAAACACCTGTGGATAGACAATGCTACGCAACAACATTTCTCCTTCACCGGAGTATCTATATTTCTGCATATATAAAATTACTTTGTATTATACTACTCAACTCCCTCTCCTTGCAGCTATTCCAAATACTGATTGTCTCAAACCCCAGTAAAGAGCAGCATTCATGTAACACTGTACAGTAATGGCCCTTCTTTAGAGAATCAATGAGAGGAGGCAGACTAAATCTGAGCTGTAGATTCTATACCAAGATCAAAAAACCCTATTGCTATATCTACACCAATCTCCTAGGCAGTGTCCAATTCTCTCACTCTTTCACAGAGCAGGTTTCATTACTATGTCTGATATACAATATTTTATATTGACTACCACTTAGAAAACTAAAAGGCAAATGAATATTCTCATTTGAAAGTATTTGTATTATTTTTTAGCCAATTCCAAATGAATTCTTTAGAATTAGGTTACTTTGAGACCGCACACTCAGAAATTCACAGCCATGGAACTGACAGCTGGAAGGCAGCCTCAAAAATAAAATTTTACATTAATGCAGAATCATGACTCACAATATGATCCCTCTGCCTGCATTCATTTTAGAGAACTGATGACAGGTGCCAGTTTGTGCTTCTTAAAAGAAAGATCATATGGGAATCCAGATTGTAGTCCTACAACAGGTCAAATCAGGAAAAATCTTTTAGATCTCCAGAGGGCCCAGGGAACCACGTGTCCAAGTGTTGTTCTAATAGTGCCCACTTTTAATCCTGTCTTTGCTGGGATATATAGAAGGAGAACATTTAATTGCTGACTACAAGCCACAGAATTGGGACTTATTGTAAAATCAAATAGTTTTTTAACCAGAGAATCACAGGATTTCTCGTATGGCTGGTTAACCTGTTCTCAAAACACGCATTTTCCAGTGCTTTATGCCTACATAACTATGACATCTCTCCACAGGCATTCTGTAGCTGTGTACAACAGCAGGTTTGTATTGGCTTAGTTACATTAAAGAAGCCAACACCCCAATGACACTTTAAAAAAATAAAGTTCTAACAGTCAATATGGAGGCCACACTCCATGGAATATCAAGCTTTCGCTTCCACTGCCTATTAGTGCCAAGAATGAAATCACTCCACAGCAGTGTCCCTGCCCTTTGTGCAGCAGAAGCTGTTTCTTGGCAACCAATGCAGACAACTGAGTTGCCACGGAAACTGGAGAGACTAATTTATAAAAACTCTGAAACAAAGCAGCTATAAAGGCAACCCTAAATAGGGTGGGTATATTCTGTATTACTTCCTACAGTGCTCCCACCATTAAAAGAATCAGAAATGAAAATACTAAATTATTAGTTGTAACTTTCACTATTTCTGTAAAATTGGACTTACAAAGAGCTAACATTTCATTGCATCAGCAGCCAGTAGCCCATTCCTCTCTTTGCTTCAAGCTGGCAAATACACCTGAAGATTTATACTGCAGCAGAAGAGGAATGCTTTCCATGCCAGTCAGTCAGTGTTTTCTCTTTCAGTGAAGAGAAAGGCTGATGGAAAATGGCACAGAACAACTGTTGAGGAGTGTGCCCAAAATATCTGCAAGCTGGATAAAACAAGTGTTAACACAGTGAAAAGGCAGAACAATGGTGTACATCATAGATCACTTGAGCTAAGAAATGTATGTTCAAGTTTCTTATTCATTTATAAATATTTATTAGTAGAAAATATTTTCTCTTTTTTAGTAATTAGAGACATGCTGGAGATGGCCACCTCTGAATGCATTCTACCACACTCACATTCTGAGTATGTGCACATGTGGAGAGCACACTCAAGGCATACATTTTTAGTAGTGAACAAGGTGGGGAAAACCCGACCACATGCTGCATTTCCCGGGAAAGGAAACCAATATACAACAACTTCTCTCTTCAAAGAGCAAACTAGTTCATTCAACTGCCTAGCCAGGCAACTTAACTGCCCAGAATGATACATCCCAGAGAAAGAGATGAACAGAGCCTGCAGACATTTGCTCAGAGACAGCCACTCATGGATGGCAGGTGCCCATCAATGGGCATGGGATGGATTCTCCTCCTGCCATGGTTATCTCAGACCCCTCCAATTCACCGTGACATCTCCACAGAACTCAGGTTAGGTAGGAACCACCTGTTTACTGGCAATCTGACTACTGCAAAACATAGCACCAGTGACAGGAGTCCTGGCTGCTTCACCTCCTTAAGGGGAAAAGTCCACTTGCAGCACCAAGGGCATCAACCCAAGTCTATTTTACCCAGCCATGCAATTCCTCAAAGTGATTGGAACTGCTGGAAAATCTCTATTGCTCTTTCAAGTTTGACTTAAGCAGACTCACAGGTACAAAACACAGTAAGTGAGGACTGAAATAAATAGCCCATAGACTCCTTCCATGGGAAACTAGACCAGAACCTCAGCAGTTGAAAAGAAAGTGCATCCTCTTAATGCTTTCTGCAAATCAAAATTCAGTCACACAACTGCACTCATGCTCAGCTATTCAATGAACTGTGAAAGTCAGCGTTATCAGTGCTGATTATCACCAAGATTGTCAGGTGTGTAAAACCCAGTGGAGCTAAACAGCTGCTCTGGAGAAATGCTGCACATCAATCAGTTACTGTAAATTAAAAAACAAACAAAAAAAACCATCCCAACTGCACAAGTTCCTGAGTTCCCATAGTTTAACACCTTGCCTGTTATGTAAACAAAGAAATTCTGCCCAGACTCCATTAATTTTCATGGAATAGTGAAGTCATTTTTGAGCTATAAGATCTTGGAAGATGTTTCCCTAGCATACGATATTACACACCAACAGCCTATTTCCCAACACAGACAGGCTTACCCTAAGAACCTGGAAAACACTCCTATATACAGCTTCTCCAGAGGGTTAGAAGTAAGTAGAGGACAAAATTTAATTTTTATAGCTTGAAGGGTTGGTGTATCAAATATTGCCTGTAAAGTTCTCTCTACTACAGTGCCCTAACAGGCCTACCATAACTTTTGAGCTATCCTTAGAGAAACCCAGAAACATCAAACAAGACACAAAGAATTTGAGTTCTTTTAACCAGACACTGAACAGACCAAATTCTCTTGACAGAACTGTAAGACAGCTGGATGAGTTTCTCACACGTCTCAGAAGTGGCTCTGTACTTCAACTGCTTGTCTACTGTGATGCCTTAGAAGAGTCAGAGGCAGTCACCTTAGCAAAGGGCCAAAGAAGGTGGGTGGCACACATTCTTTACTCCTTATAACCTTTGTCCTAAAGTGTCAGAAGTTTTTTATTAGCTTGTGGGCTGTTAACTTTTTTCAGTGAAATACATCATTGCACATTCTCTGCTCTTTGAAGATGTAGGTAAAGATACACTCTCTATTACAGTCCTAATTTTCTTCTACTGAAGCCATAGCCTGGTAAGTCATCTGAAACTTCCCATCATCTCATGAAATCAGTCAATAAAATTCCACCTAGATACTTGACAGCATTGTACTTAGAAGACATTTTCCAAACAGTGAGTTAAAAGCCATTTTTTACCACCTAAATACATTCTTTACCACCTACATGAATTCAGTTTACCCAGTGAAGAGGCTGCATCTCCAATTTTTCATTTTTTCATCAAATTATTAACTAGTTGGAAGAAGGCAGCTGTTGTGATAAAGGCAGTTTACTGCTTATTTTGACAACTTCATTCTCAATTCAAAGACATCCAGTGGATTTAGGATCCTTTCTTATTCTGAAACATTTCGGCCAAAATCCAGGTGAGTATGATCCCAGGTGGCCAAGAAGCCAAACAGCATCCTTGTCTGATTCAGCAATAGTGTGGCCAGCAGGACCAGGGCAGTGGTGAGGCAACATTTCAAATCCTGTGTCCAGATTTGGGCCCCTCACTACAAGCAGCACACTGAGGTGCTGGAGCAGGTCCAGAGGAAGGCAATGGAGCTGGGGAAGAGTCTGGAGCATAAGCCTTATGAGGAGCAGTTGAAGTAGTTGGGAATGTTTAGCTTGGAGAAAAGGAGGCTCAAGAAAGACCTTTTCACTCTCTAGAACTGCTGGAAAAAAGGTTGTAGCCATGGTCAGTCTCTTCTCCCAGGTAACAAGTGATAGGATTAGAGGAAATGTCTTCAAGTTTCATCAAGGGAGGTTTCAGTTTGATAGTAGGAAAAAAATATTCACAAAAAAAGGTTGTCAAGCAATGGAACAGGCTGACCATGGAACTGGTGGAATCATTTAAAAGAGTCAGGGACATTGTTTAAGTGATGGGCTTGGCAGTGCTGTGTAGTTGTTGAATTCAGTGATCTTAAAAGACTTTTCCAACCTAAATTATTGTGCGATTCTATGAGTATTAACAAACATTAGCCCAGTCTCTCTGAAAATGAGGCCTTCCAGATTTTCATGTAAGAGCAACACATTTCTATATCTCCAGAGATCAGCAGCAATGGTAAAATAACGAGTGTGTTGGTGACAATTTCTTCCACAGCCCAAAAAGATTTTAACAAATATTTTAAGCAAGTAGCAGATTGTTTGCTTTTGTAAGTGACAGAGCAAGATCAGAGAAGAACCAACCCAAACTTCCCAATAACTTTTTCCTCTCCAAAGATAGCTGCACATGCTATGCCATATATGAAACTATTTTCTTATAAAGCCATCTGTCATAGTTAAAGGACTAGTCCAGATGGGCTTTCCTCAGGACTAGTTCCCAGATGAACCAAACTTTACAAATCTGAGGGAATTCTGAGCCATCATAACAAGATGTAGGGAGAAGATGGAGGGTGAAAAGCCACCAGAAACAAGTAACTGGGATAGCACAGGGGGTTTTTCCACAGACAACACCAAATGGAAGAAACAAACCAAAAAAAATTCAGAAAAAAAAATTCTGCCTCCCTATTTGTTCTCAAGATCCCCAATGTGCATGTTGGATTGTGGGTGTATGTGTACATAAGCACACAAAAGAGCTCCAACCTGCCCTTCCCACATGGTCACATTACTGAGCAGCAGAGATTGATGTAGGCATCTCAAAAAAATGAAACCTGAACTATGCAAGGCCTGTAAAAATTTCTTTTAAATATCTTTTTGGTGTAGATCAACTCTATCCTTGTTCAGGAAATAACTTTTTCAGGGGAAGGAAAGAATAAGTCCAAGCCAACCTTCTCTTTGCTTCCTATACGATAACATCTTCCCTATAGGAAGGGAGAAAAGTAGGAAGAGAGCAGTTTGCTCAGCTGTTTTGCAATGCTGGTAATTAGCTTAAGCTCTTGCTTCTCCTCTATATGACAATTTAGAAGCAAGGGAATGATTTCTGAAGAAAGTTGCACAAGAATTTTATGAATGACAGTAATACCAAAAAAGCCTGGTTAATTTAGTTGACTATTCTGTTGCAGGATGTGTCACAATACCTGACACTTATTAGCATTAGCCAATTGACTCAGAATGGAATTATTCACAGCACTTACATCTTTTCTGAGAAAGACTGATAACGTGAAGCCCACAGAATATTTTAAAGTCACGCAGAACATAGCTGCCTAAAGGGAAGAACTCAACTCATGGCTCCACTAACAAGACAAACCAAAGCAGGTCTACCAAGCATTTTGTCTGCTAATTTTTTTATTTGGAAAGCTCTTACTTAGCTTCAGCTAAAGCTTTGCTAAAGTTACTTGTGATGTGTCATAAATACATGGATATATCGCAGCTTACGATGATGGCAGATGACTAAATTACTTGTTATGTTTTTGGAAACAAAGGAGCATCTACCCTTCTAGGGTCTGGAGTCCTTCCTCTCTTCCTTCTATGGGATGCATTACTTGGGATTTGCCAGGAGACAGCAGCTTCTCCCCCTGCAGGGACTACCAATAACTCTTCTACTCCCAGGGTTCCTGTGAGTTTCACTGGATTGTAAACTGGTTCCTTTTACTGACCTACATTTAACAGAAATACCTGTGCAAAAAGCGAGTCATCTTTTCATGTCTCTTCAGTAGCCCTGTGCTGCTTTCTAGAATATTTTCCCTCCTTACTATTCCTCTGTGCTGCAGTTAGCTTCACTCTTGCAGTCTCCTAGCATCATCCATGACACCTTTATACTCTCCTCTCAGTTTTTGTGTATCATCTCTCCTCACAGAGAGCAGTCATCTAGCCTCATGCTCAGCTTCATGTCCACTATTTAGTAATCAGCATACCTTTCTCTACACCTCTTTCTAAGTGATTGAGATTAAATACTAATTTAGAAAGGAATTATGTACACCTTGATGAAGATAAAATGTCTTGGTCTTATTTTGCATCAGCGTCCCATTATCTGTTATCCATCCTTTTTTGCCTAACATTGATTAGGACTGCAAAGGTGGAGAAGTGGAATCTTTGTTCTTTCTAATGCAGCACACACCCACTTCACCTTGAAAATCTGTTCCAGCTCTACTTGACAAGCTGAAAATTACTTGTTACCTTTCCTTGTCTTGGAGGTTTTTTTGGTACTAAGTTAACAGGCATATTTCCAGGTAGTAATCTAAAATAATACAGAATAAAGCTAAGGAAACTTGGTACACATTTTTAGTGAGGCTTTGTTCCCAAAGAACAGAAACACTTACTGTACAGACAGACTATCATTGATTTGGGATATAAAACCTTCCCACACTCTCTACCTAGGTTATTCTAGGGGAGAAAATTTGGAGCTGTAAAGCTGCTTGTCACTACAAGATTTCAAAAGTCATGACAGACTGCTTTAAAAAAAATGGGGAAAAAAAAAAAAGGTAAGCATGAGGACTACATAATAATCATAATTTTTCTATTTCAGTGCTGCAGCAGGAAAAGATGCTGCAGTTTGAAGCTGAAGCCAAGGGAGAGCCTCTCCTAGCCAGGGGAGGAACTGGGAGCAGTGGTAGAGAGCCTCACTCCTTTTAGAGCACCCGCCTCTTAATTTCAGTGATCCTCCTGATTACTTGCCTGTAAATGAAGCAGGCGAAGTTAAAGCTTCCCTCTTCCTACAGAGGTACAAAGTGACATTCAGTTGTTCCTCTCCTCCTCCTCCTGTAACATTTAAGAGAACAGTTCCTACTGAATGCTGTGAAAAATGACTGGCATTCAGTTGGACTCGGCACAAGAGAAACCAGAGCTAGATTTTCTTTTCTAGGACAGCCCTCCTCCATCTGCAGATGGAAAGGTTAGTTTTTCACAGGGATGCCGCATTTAAAAGCTACTCCTCCTACAGTGTCGTTGAAGACTTGCCAGAGAAAGGAAAGTCTCATCCTTTCATTCTCATCACCTCCCCCCACAAACAACCAAAGGATGAAGCATAGCAGGCTCTCCACCAGGCCACCTCATTTAAATACTGCTGCTTAAATGGGATTTAAATTAAGCTTTTTGTTTGAAAGCATTTCTTAGCAAGATGACATTCCTACAAATACCATTAATCTATAACAATTCCTATAAATCTTAATCAATTTGTCCTTTTCGTCCCACATCTAAAATTCAATGTTTTAAAACTGCTTTAGCTTCATAATGTCTTCATGAAAATGTCTGATTGAAAAGAAGTTCAACTGAATCACTTTTTATCAAGAACAAAATTTCTTGAGCAAATGTATTTGTTCTGACAAACACTTTACTTCAAAATATCACACATTGACTACTGGAATACCTATACATGCTTATAAAAGCTTTTATTTCATTTCAGTCTTCTGTCACAGAAATAGAGCCCCAGAGAGACTTTACCTAGTCACTTGGCATGTCCAGAATACAGATATCAAATGCTCATCTCAAATTTATTTGCTGTTAAATTCAACAAAACAAAAACAAAACAAAAAATTCAATGCTTTATTAATGTTTCTCGTTCTTATCTTGTTAGAATAGCCCTGCTCTTCCTATTTCATCCCTTAAGATGTTATGACTCTCTCAACCTTTGCTCATGGTGCTGACAGCCAATCAATGCTAATATTAGTCCAATTTTCTTTACATGGGGAACAGAATTTTTAGTTTGCCTGTCCCTGAAGAAAAAAAGCTGTGAACAACTGCACTCACAAGGATGCTAATCAAGTGCAAAACCACTAAACACTTCTACATGGATGTTCTCCCACCATCTCATAGCAATGCTATGTTCAACACTTCTTGTGTTAATGATCTTCACATCATGCTCACTGCTCTCTCATCTGGTTTCTGTTCCTCTAGCTCCGACAGGCCACTTGATTATTCTTTCCTACATTAACTGCTTCATATTTGCTTTATTAAATTTCACACTGATTGCAGTTCGTGCTCCTAATTCATCAAGATCACACTCTATTTAAACAGATTACTCCAGAGTATTCACAATGCTCCCAAATCTGCCCCAGAACAGATGTGTTCTGGTTTAGAAACGGAAACATCCAAATATCATTTCTTTTTCTCTAAGACCTATGGGCAACCTTCTTTTTCACAAATGTACAGAACAGTGAAAGTGCTGGAGCTCAGGAAGTATTTTGACATAGCAAGAATAAAGAAGTACAAAAGCATTTCAGACAACAATATGGGCTACTCAGATGACAGGAGATAATAAACCCTGCTAGCACCATCATAACCACACAGGGGCACTGACCCCATGCATGCTTATGCTTATGCTTAGCAATAGTAAAAAGTGGAAAAAAACCCAAATTACTCTGTACTCGAGTCAACAAGGCCATATATGGACTTTTGTCATGACTGTGAATTTCTATATTTTTAACTATTTTTTCTTTAATCAGCAAGACAGAATTACAGCATCCATGGGTTAACTCTCATGTTGAATACAGGGTTTCTCATTATCAGTGCACAGTGTGCCAGGAGCATTCCCACAACACACTCACCTCCCTCTCAAAGTTATTTCCTCACCAAGGAGCACTCAGGCATGCCACTTAAACACTCCATAAACTGCATTAGCTTTAACTCAGATTTTGTGTGGGTGTAAATGCAAACACAGATTTCATACATGGGAAACAGCAGAAGGTTAAAGAAATCTTAGTTATAAGTGTACAAGATATACTAACAGAACAAAGGCTGGACCACAGAACTGAGATGTGATCAGGAAACCATTTCACACACAGAAACTCCACAGAAAGCACAATTTTTCAGAATTTGCTAGATTTTAAAGAAACGGGAGTTGTGACTAGAAATCAAGAAAGGAGATAGTAGTCAAGAAGTTAAAAAATCAAAGAAAATTAAATAGACTCCTAGAAAACCTTCAGAAAAAGAAAAATGATTCAGAGGTGAGTAAGAAATAAGAAAGGGAAAATGAGACAGCAAGATATTTCAAGGACAACTAGAATAAAGGAAGAGCTAGGTTTAGCTTCTGGATGCATGGTATATGGCAGCAGTTGCAGTTTGCAATTCAAATTAATGTAAAACAGACATATAACCTGTCTGCAAGGGAAGGCAGGTGAAGGTATTCAAACACTAGTCTATTTAAAACGTCAGCATATCCATTTTAGGCAATGTCTGTCTTCCTTTTAATCAAAGCCATTCTACCCTGGCTATTCCACAAGATGCCCCCAGTTGTCCCCTGTTGCCTGGCAGCTTTGACAAAAATCATTGCTTATACCAAACCAAAAAGATAATTAAAAGCAGTTCAAACTGAGATTTCATTCTCTATTCAGTTGATGAGTAAATGTCTCTTACAATTTTAAGCTATTAAAGCTCAGAGGAGTTTTACTTAAAAGAAGTTTCTGAGATTCAACATTTAATGGAAAACCAAATCCACTACAACAACTGATTTGGGAGAGGCAATCAGCCTTAACTACTTAACATGAGTTTTATTTTCAGTATCATACAGCTGAATTCCAATCCCCACATAAAGCTTTGCTGCTTCCAGCGGGAGCACACTACAGTCTTCTGCCTTGCTTTCTCTAGTTACACTCACTTACCTCTGATAATTTCAGACCACTTATGCTCATTTTTATCTATGTGTAAAGTACTATGTCCTGTCAGGTCCCCAAAGACCTCTTTGCTCTTCAGTCTATGACTTCAAGGATTCAGTCCTATAGAAGAAGCTTCATTTCCTCCCCAGAAGCTTTGCCAAGAAAAATCACCTGCTTGTGGTAGGTAATCTGACCTACTTCAGAAGTTTCTTGGGGTAAAACAGAAGAGAAAGTACTTATTAAAATTTAAGAAAAAATGTAATACACACCTTGTATACCATTAACCAGTGACATCAGGAAAACAGTCTCAAAAATGTTTGATTTATACATAAAAATTTAAGCTGTTCTCAGAGCTTTACTGCCTTCATTCAGTACAATGGAAATATTTTCACCTACTGGTAATTGTATTAGTTTCTAAATCTGATTGAGTCTGGACAGTCTGGCCCTATGAACTGGCACACAGTACTGGGACATAGATTCAGAAGAGATTAAGTCAATACTTCCTCCAGGATTGAACAAATTAGTTTCAAGCTTAAAGAGAAATGGAGGGGGAAAGAGGCAGAATACATGGTACATCACTGATTTATTATTACATAATGCTGTTGTCCCTGAAGATCCTCTCAGTTTCAGTTCCAAAATTCATATCTAAGAAACTGAACTGCATCTCCAACAGAGGAAAAAATTAAGGTAGAGACCTGAATTCATCTTGAGTAACTCAAGGAGCACCTGAAAAGTATGTCATTGCCCTAGACTTGCTTTCTACAGAAGAAGAATCACAAGAGACAATTCCAGACTAAGTAGGTTGAATATTCAAAAATATTTGTGTTTCTTGCCACTCACTACAAGCAACACAAAGTGTATGGTTTAAGAAGCTTCAAAGTACTGAACACAAAATGTTTCACAGTTTTTGCAGTTTCACAAAAGAATCTGGTTTCATAAAAACTTAATTAGAAAAGCAAGGTACAAAATTGGGCTGACACTACAATTTCCTGCACTGTCAGTAATTTTTGACTTATTTTGCCAGTATCACTTGCCTTTTGAAGGGTTTGAAAGACCTTGGCTCCTATAAATACAAGGATTAGTTTTCAGAGAAAAACACAGCTAATGACAGAATATTTATGTAGTTTGTGCTCTCAGTATTCATCATTCACATAAGCATCTTCTACACAACAGCTTGGCAAAAGGTTGTTGAAAACAGCCTTTTTTTGAATAGGAAACTAAGTGGAAAGAAACAAGTAATCAGGGGTATACTTGCAGTAAATCACAGGTAGCTGCTCAGACTTGAGTTTGAGTAAGTTATCATCCTTTAGTTCATTAACTCAACTTTTTTCAAAACAGGCACTGACAAGGTTTTCCAAGTGTTTGTGTAAGAACTCAAGGCCCAACATCCAAAGACATAATTATATAAAAATACTTACATTAAAAAGGAAATCTAAGTTCTCATAAGCTACAAGGAAGAATTGAGAATTTTTCCTATGTATAGTATAATTTAATTTCTCAGGAAGGAAACATTACAAAAAATTGTGAGAGGAAAATGTTGGGTTTTTTTCTGTTGATGACACTTAAGATTCTCCTAAATGGCTATTTAGGAGAATTCTTAGTCCTCTTGTAACAACTAATTTTAGAAGGAAAAACAGAACAGAAACAACCCAGCAAATCCAACATCCATTATGCTTTTATAAAGGATTATTACATCATACCACTTAAGAGAAAGGAAACACACACTTTGCCAACAAAAAAAAATATTATTAACAGTAAGAGCTTCAGAGAGCATAAATAAAATAATCCCAGTGAACAACTGACAATGCACTGTAAAAATCTTCAAACCATCGATCTCATTTGGTTTAGACAAAGTCATAAGGCAGGGGGAGGAGAACAGAGAAAGTTTAGGATGGCTACTGTTTGAAAGCATCCCAAAAAGGTTAAAGGTTATAGCTGTTCATTAAGGACCAAACTGCTCGCAAGGATTGTGTTTTACTGAGCAGTGGAAACTCTTCTCCATGATCAGCAGTAATCTCATGCCTGTCTCTACAAAACAGCTGAACAGCATCATCAGAGAAATCTGCAAGCACTTTTCCAAACTCTCTTCCATGAAACAACTAGCAAAAAACCCCAAAAACTCTGCACAACAAGATTGTACAGTTGAGGATGTTCCCATTTGCTTTTCTTTTCCTTCCCCAATAGTCAGTAAAACACAAATCAGAACTTAACTGGATAATAAGCTGTTCTTAGTTACATTGCATATTTAAACAAAAGCCAGATGTAAAGGAAAATTATCCTTATTCTAGAAATGGAAATCTCTGAATGACCACACCATCTCTTTCCACTGAGAAACACTTCTTCACACAGTACAAAACTCCAGCTTGAAGAGACAGAAATTACTGTTCCTTAAGGCTTCCTACTATACATCAACTCTCTAATGACTATCTGGTTATCCTTAAGACACAAAGATCAGCTTATCTGATGTTTAACACATTCTGAAGCAGGTGTGCAAGTTTTCAGTCTCATTCACCTAACAGCAGCTCTTGTTTTGCCCAGCACACCAGCCTCACCCAAGCACGCAGAAGATGGCGTCTTCTCAATTCTCAAAGTCAGTCTGCAGTTCCTGTGGGATGCCAGTTGGCAGCCATGGAAACTCCCATTGTGAGAAGCTTTTGGAGACAGAGCAACACAGTTGTCAGTCTCAGCTTAATAAGAACCGACCCTAGACAAATGAATGAACACACACTGCTTTCAGCAAGGAATGGGCTCCTGTTCACTCCTTCTCAGAGGACTTGATCTGAGTAACAATTAAAATTGTTAGTCACTGTCATAACTTGACAATGAAACAGCCCATCCAGAAGCACAAGAGTTCAAGGGCCTCACCTCTAACACCGATGGCCAGCAAATTTGCTACCCTAGCACAAATGATTTCAAACCAGTTTCTTATGCTTTTCTCAAAGTACAGTCTAATTTGTAGTGGAAATCCATTTTTCTCAATGGTAATCGTAAGATTTTCCCAAGACCCCCCACAGAGGCCATCACAACTTACTGAAAAACACAATTTTCATTCATTGATATTTTTTGTTTGTTTTTCAGACTCTCATGTCTTCAAGACGAGGCCTTTTCCTCAGTATTAAGAAAAAAACCTCATCTTTTTAATCCTTCCCCAACATCAGTTTAAAAACACTAGAGACAGAAATTATACATCTTCCAGAGGGAAAAAAATATTTTGATTAAATATACTGCAGGCAAGGAGGGAAAGTGAGGCGCATTAGGAGAGGTGGAGAGGTGCTCTTTGGGTTTTTTTTAAATGGCTCTCATAGCTACAAACATGGTAGTCTGTCAGAATTGCCCAGACAGGGCCTAAAATTCATGTCTAAAATAAGCAGCACAGTATCTTCTGATAGGTATGGCCTTCTAGCATTCACATTAGAAGCCCTTTAGGAAAGAACAGCTCATGCAGAGTGGGCACAGTGGGTTTCAGGACCCCAGATGGTTGTCCAGTATTAAAGTACCACCTCAAGAGCTGCTGCTTTCCTGTTAAAATTCTTGTGAGCTGCAGAAGTCATTTTACTTAATGTTTTCTCAGAATTAGTCAGGATCTGCACAGCTACACCTCACAGAGAATTCACCATTGTTCTTTGGTCAGTCAACATCACCCAAGTGCCTGTGACTGGTGGGGAGCTCCAAAGCCTTCAACAAAAGGGAGAAGATAAAGTTACTGTGCTGAGATACAGAAGATAAGATGCACTCAACATTTTTCCTGGTTTTGAAAAATGTTTGAAAATGGACAATGAGTGCTATTTTGAGTGGATTGCAGGTACAACCTCAAATACAAAACTTCAATACAAATTGCAGCTACAAATACAAAGAAAATGCCCAACCAGTCACCCTTAAAATTAAATGCACCTTCTTCATTAAGATTACAAATGCTGATGAGAATCAAACTTACAGGCAAACACAAAACTAGTCACTTGCTGCACATAAATTTTATTTTGGTTAATATTCCTTTGGTCTAGATTGTTGTACAATATACACTACCCAAATGCTGAGATGAGAATGTTATTTTGTGAATGATACCTACCTTCATTTATATAGATGTTTCTGTACCAAGGACAATCCAGGTGTAGAGAAAGACATTTGAGATGTTTAATATATCCTAAGAAACGGTACCTTTGGCCAAAAATTTACTGTATAATACAGATGTTAATATTCAAATTTTTTTCAATGGTTAAGAACAAAACCATAAAAATCCCATGCTCATCTTAGGAGTATGTGCAAACACTTGCTTGTGCTTCCTTAATAAGAGTATTTTTTTTAGAACAGTGGTATTCCTTTTTAAAAACTACAATATCATGTGTCCTCAGAATGAGAAGTCCACAGGAGAGGGAGTTTTTTTGCATCATAACATACCCAGTTTATAGAGGGTTTCCAATAAAAAACAAAAGCATATTAAACTCAATGAAGAAGCTTCAGGCTTTCCAGTACTGTGATGTTCCCTTTCCTTGCAGTCACAATTCTTTAATCGCTATTTTAATGGCTTAAACCAAGGCTGTTGAGGGACATCCTATGCCTCACACTGTACCTTCTGTAAAGTATATGTCTTTAAGTAACTGTGGCTGTATTTCATACCTGTAAAGGTAATTTGATTTGTGTATGAGGAAAAAAAAAATAACAGAACAGATAGTGACTTTTATTCTGGTATTTCTGGCACTGACCATTTATCTGTCTGAAGTCAAATCAACAGCATAATGCATATACTGAAAAATAATTTGCATGATTGCATCTTGTTAAGCTAAGCAAACCACCTGTTCAAATAAGTAGGTCCTATTATAAATCAGATGTTTGTTCTTGCAAAAGCACATGGAGGATGTACAAGGTAACAAAGCACTGTTGTCCAACCTTTAGTCTTTGCCAAACATGCAAACTGTAAATACCCTGCACAAATATACACATCATAATACTTCTAAAAAGGGCACTGTTTCACAATATTGCTGTTAAATGTGACCTTGATTAGTTTTCTCCCATTTCAGTCATTGGTGTTATTCTAGAAGTGCACCAAGCAAACAGAAACCAGAGAATAGCTTGCAACAAAGCAACTGGGCTCTATCTCCACACACAGCTTGTGTCCTCAGTGTCTGCACTCTGTCCACACACTGCCTTTTAGAAGGCCATGTTTTTTAATGCACATCAAACTAAAAATGCCACCTTCTGTTAAGGAAAGGTTAGAAATCATACTGGAACAGTGCAGCTACAGAGAAGCAAGACACATTTCAGTCATGAGAAAATGTTTCTTTTCTGCCCAAGTATGTGATAATATTAAGGGCCAACGCTGACAATATCTCTTCATGAACTTAAACATCAGGTTAACCTAAAAAATTGAGTAGTGCTCATAGTAAGAGCATGCCCTCATTATCTGTATTCCTACAGGCAGCCATTACACCTACTCATTCTATTTTCATTTTCCTTACATAGCAAAGTTGGCAAGGAAAACGCCTCAAGCTTTCCCCCTGGAAAGCTTTTGAATTTGGCCTGTGCTCATAAGACTGTTGAACACTTCTGAGAGTCCCACCATCTTCTAATGCATCACTGTGGTACAGGGAAGTAATTCTATCTCTATCTCTTTCTCTAGAGTAAAAAGACCCTCATACCAGTGGAAATTAAGTGTATTTATAAAAGTATATACAAACTATTCCAGACATGATGTGAAACCTATCCAGTTCTGAGGAATCATTAATAATTAAACTGCTAAAGTATGCTAAATGCAGCCATTGGTGTGTTTTATAATCAGATTGCTGTTGTATATTGTGCCCTTTTTAGCACAAATGAAATGATATTTTAAGGCTTCGGAGACCTTGATGTCAAAGTACAAATTCTGATGGGCTATAAAGAAATGAAAATAAACCACTAGTTACCCTGTTTTTAGTAAGGAGAAACCTTTTTTTTTATTATGTAATAAAACTAAAGTAATGTATGAAATCCTAAGTCAATAGCCACCCAATAATACTGGAAAACATCAAGTTTTAGTCCCTGAACTGCCAATGACCCAATAAGACAGACTGGTTAAATTTGCTGGGGTTTAATTTTTTTTGAGGATTGCTTTCTTGTGGTTTTTTTTAGATTTAGTTTACTTTCTTCTTTTTGGTTTGGTTTCCCCCAACACATTTCTTTTGCTATTCCATAATTAAAAGGTTGAAATGGCTAATACAACACACCTACTTAATCAAGTCTTGGAGTTCTAAAAACCACTGACAAATCATCATGTGCACCAAAACTTACTAAATTTTCCAAAACCAGGAAGGAATTTTTGAGATGGGGAATCAACAGGATGTCAAAGGAGAGCTTTCTTCCCAGCAATTTTCCTGAGGTTCTGATTGTCTAAGTACTACCTCTTTCATCATGACAAACTCTGTACATTGTCACCAAATTTTATAGGCCATCATTTAAATTCCTCTTAACTGAACAAAATGTTTATTAATATATTTTAGAGATACAGATCAAAACATCACAACTAACAAGGCTATCTGAGGACAAGTATTTTAGTACCTAGGAGTATTATTTTTCCATGTGTAGTGTCAGTATGGGACAACCACCTAACTTGAATGCCAAGTCTCTGACTCTTGCTGCTTTCTTTTATTAGCCTGGGGCATCTAATGATAGTATCCAACAACAATACACATACCACACTGCCCACCTGCACTAACAATACAGGGAATTCATTATTGCTTCAGAAGGGCAATTCCAGCATTGGCCTCATAAAAAAATCAGAAGAGAGGACAGTACAAAATAGCTTGTCTCCAAGTTATATTCCCAAAGAATGAACCCAGGAGAGCTTTATTCTCTTATCCTTACAGTAAATTACTTTTCTTGACTCAGAGCTTTAAGACTTTAATGCTTTTTAAGTTAGTGATGAAAGATTTAATCACAGATTTGTTAGATTTAGCCCCTCAACACAGGCTTTTCCAGAACATTCAGAACTCCAGCAGGAGTCACAGTAGAAGTTTCCAACTACAAATAGTACTGGAAAAATGTTGGATTTACCATGGATTTTCTCCCAGTAATAATTCACAGCTTGAATTTAGCAATAAAAAAAATCTATCATCGTGTCCCCAGCGCCATCTGGGAGATCGGGCTTTTGGCAAAGAAAAATGGAGCAGCAATTGCCTGGCAGCACAGGAAATCAATGACTTCCCCACTCAGGGGTGAGCAACAGGCTGCTCCTGCTGAGCACAGCCATTCATTTCCCCTCCTGCCAGCAAAGCTGCTCTGTACATGGAGAAAGCAAAGTCTCTGCTACACCTGCAGGACACACAAACACCCTCCTCTAAACCCTGACCTTACCAGGGAGGCTACACAATTCCATGTGTACATCCCAAAGGGGAAGGAGCGTGGAGATGGTGGTCTCTTGGGAGAGCTTCTGGACACGAGGGTTTTACGCTACACGGTAGGCAACAAAAACACCACTGAGTTAAGCTCAAGTCAAAACTCATGAGTTGACAAAGGATTCAACTGAACTATGCCAACATAAGGGCCAAGAAAATCTGGTCACCCTTTCTGCCCCAGTAGTAGGATAATATTAGGTAATTTCAGGAATTAGAGTTCCAAAACAGGTGTAAAGGGTTTTTTTTTTTTTCAGTTTGCTCTAAGCACAATCATTAAAGGGGAGTTTTAAGTACAAAAAGATAAAAGTGGAGCACATTTATCCAGGAGATACATGGGCATCCTTCCAGGCTGCACTTCTTCAGAGCTAAACCACAAGTTTATTTACATATAAAATACAAAGCATATGTATTCCCTTTTTACTGAGAGGGTTTGCAGAAACTGGAATAATCATTCAAGATCTTCTGTCAATGTCATAGCAGAAACCACCACTGAACTCTGTAGCTTTAAAATCTCAACTCCTTCCTCAAATTTACTAGTCTTAGTGCTCCCTGGAGCATAAGTCAAGAAAGAACAGGAGTTGAGGGTTTCCCCCAACACACACTTTAATTTTGCTGCAGAAAAACAGAATTTCACATCCACATTTTCCTCCAGGTCAAAGTTCCCAATAATGTCACAGTAAGGAGATCATTACAGGCATGTACACAGTCACCAAGAACTGTACTACTGTGTGTAACTGGTGTCAGAGGTTACTGATACAAAACAGCAGATAGAAGAGACTTCTGGTCAAGTCAAACTTGGCCCTGACTTGAACCAGTGCTCTGAATAAGCAGCTTGTCCTTTGAACAGCCCTCTCTGAGATCAGAGAGCACTGCTGTAGCTGTTTCTGGAGCTATGCCTGCACATCAGCCCAGTAACTGCAGATGTGTTAGGGCATCACCAGATCTTGCTGAGCATTGATTTACCTGTTTCAGGCAGATTTGGCAGCATCTCACAAGAGCAACACTGTTTGCTGCTTATCTGTGCGTTATTGAACCCAGAATCTGTAAAAACACAGCTGTATTACAGCAGAAATATCATGGTCTCTAGCAGCTTCTAGCTTCTCAGGGAGACTTCTTTGGTTTAATAAGTTACATCTGTAAATGCAAATATCTGCCTTATTTCTCTAGAGTCACCATTGCTCTAAATCAATTCAGGTCACGCTGAAATTAGCCTTGCCCTTCAGCAGGTTAACAGCTTCTCCCATTTTGCTATAATTAATACATGTCCATAGAAAAATTACAAATAAAGTGAAAGACAAAAAAGAAGTAGGATTATTCAGTAATATTTTTTCGTGTCCCTCTATCCCCAAGCTCAATAAGAAGCCTCTCAAAAATCTCACTCTGCTGCAATTTAATAAGTCAGCAAAAAAGAGGCACTGCTTGAAGGTATTTCACAGAAGAAATAACATGAAACCTACAAGAGACTCCTCCATAAATGTGAGCCCCACACATAATCCTACCTTTATTCCTGCAATAAGGAAAAAAGCTCATTAATGTTCTAAGCTTACACCTTCTTCATTGTCCATTTTAGGTGCAATAAGATTCATCATTTAGTCACTCTGGAGAGCAGTAGGTCTGCATTTATCATGGTGAAACGCGTCCTCACTGTTCTTACAGTTTACGGAAAGCCAAGCGCAATGACTCATAAAACTGCTGCAAGAAAAAGCTGAAACAAGTTAACAGAATGAGCTTAAGTGACATCCTTCATCCTACGTTTCCGGCGTGCAGAGCCAAAACCACATCACACTTTCAGCAGAACAGATTTAGAGCTATTATTTATCATAAATGGCAAGACCTTCACCAATGCCAAGTAATGTTCCATGGTGTTCCTGAGCTGCTCACAGACCTTAAGTACACTACAAGCAGTAGAAGGTCTGGCTGTACGTTCTAAAGCAAATGGGACTCTTTTCTGCTAATGTACTGCTCTTTTTCTTCTGGAAAATTCTATTTTCTTCATGCTCAGAATGGTCATCATGAAAATTCTTACCTGTTTTCCATCTAGTGTGTACAAGCGTTTAACCACCCCTGAATCCAGCTTGATGGCATCGGTTATGTCAGTAAGAACCTGTTCAAAGGAATGTGCTGTCTTCTTGTTGAGCAGGATCCGGACTGCCTTCCGTGGCTTCACTCCGCTCCTGATGATAGTGACCAGTTTGGGCCTAATGAAATCCTTATTCTCTTTTGTGTCTGGAGCACCTCCTTTAGCAGTGGCAAGAGATGGCACTGAACGAGAAGTAGAAGTTGTCTTAACATTCACTGACCAGTTTGGGTTTACATTCTTTGTGTACTCCAGTTTCTTGAAGGGCTCTATGGAACCACATACATAACTTTCCCCTGTGGAAACAAAAGCAAAAGTCCAGCAAGTCAGATTGGAGAGGGAAGAAAAAAAAAAGAAAAATGCAGGAAAATACAAAATTAAATCATTCTCAAATTATTAAATATTATTATTATCATTCTTGGTCTACAGTGCATAAATATTGATCTCTTCCATTCTCAGATGCTGCTGACTACAAAATGAGTGAACTTTTAAAGATCACTCTTCAGCTAACTGTTCAAGAACTGCTGTTACAAAAATCCTTGAAAGCAGCAGTTTTCTTAACAGAAAACACTATTTGCAGTGGGGACCACTGCTGTCAGTAAACACAGTAAACAGTGTCTGTATTTCACCAGCAGCCTAGCCCCAGCACATTATCACAGTACTCCCCCAGTCTTCATGCTTAAGTGGCCCACTCCTAAGAAAACATCAGGCTCCAAACATTTCAGAGGAAATACTATAAAATATTACCAAAAATTCAGGCTACAAATAATGTTTTATAAGAAGGTGGATAAAAGTGTCATGGAAATTTGTTAACTTGATTTGTTAATTTGTTCATTTGATTTTTTTTTAAAGCTTTAGGCATCATAAACCCAAGATATGTATAGACAAGAAACCTCCCTGTAGTATTTACTAACTAAATATATATGTGGGGAAATTAAGACAAAGAGTAGCAATTAAAGAGTTCTCGTCACAACAAATTTACCATGCTAAAAAGAAAAATAGTGGCTATTAGTTCCTCTTCCTGTTGGAGCATTATCTACAGTAAAATATTTTTGCAAATACCACACCCACACAACTTCTGGAGAACTAGAAATCAGCCAGAAAACCCAGCAACATGTAGATTAGCATCTGAATCCAGTCCAGCTGAAGGCTGCTGTGTAAGGGGCACCTGCTTGGGAACTCCTGACTCTCCCTTGAGCCTGACTGGAGCTGTACTGGTAGCAGCACTGGAGGAGCTGGATCAGCTCAGTAATCTGACTGAACATACCAAAGACACTACTAATTCTGCAACATCAAGCTGATCCAGTTCATCCTCTGTCTGAGGAAAAACAAACTAACAAGCCAAACAAAAACCAAAAAACTCAAAGGAACCAATACTAGATCCAGCAAGACCACACCTTCTGGCAGCCTACAGTAAAATCTCAAATAATGCAAGATCCTTTTCTGAACAATCCCACAGAGACATCTGAGATGTTTTACTTCTTCTGGGTTCAAGAGTTCACTCTATGCTAACAGCACAGAGGCCTTCATGTCAGAAATTCAGCCCAGGGTAACAAAACCAGAACAAAACTCAGCGATGCACCTCCTATGCCAAAAAACGTGTAAGAACCAAAGATATTCCTAATGACCCTTACCTCTAAGGAAAGAGGACTCACAGTTCAATCATTAAAAGACAATTAAGTATTAAAATTAATTTCTGAACAGAAATTTTAAGGTTTCAAAACACCCAACCCAATTCTGGAGACATTGTAGCACACAGAGTCACCACATCTAAAATGGAGGCAGGCAACACTGGGACTTGAGGCTTGGATAAAGGTAGGCTCTTCCTTTTAGCCACTGCATATATCCAAGATAGACAAATATGTATATGGCAACATCAGACTAGAAGGGCTCAGCTACAGCAATGAGTGGTCAAACAGCACAGGTTCTCTTTTATCCATGTCCTGTCCAGTTGTTCTTGTATTAGCTACTCAGTGCCAGGTCAGAATGCATCCACCAAACCACATCCACAAAATTAGAAAGTTTTAAGGAAAAAAAAAAAGAAATTCTACTATGATTAAGACTGTATTAAGATCAATACAATAAATACCTCTCTATCAAATATAAATCTGGATTTTGAGGTTCAGCTCCATTAGGGAAATTTTTCACTTCAGTTGCAGAAAATAACATTTATTTAAAAACAAGTCTTCAAATTAAAACTCACTTCTCAAACGGTAGGCTCATAAATAAATGTTGATACACAGTGTACTCAGAAGATTTACATTTAATTTATTAAGAACTCTTTTGGTTCCCCTTCTTGAAAGGACAGCGTTCCACATGATTTTTAATATCAGCTACATTTAAAGGTCAGATGGATTCCTTGTAGCATTTAACTGCACATCAGCTCTTCATTATAAAACTAAATTTATATAAATGATCATTTAAAAAGGACCACTAGAATCACTGAAGATTTGGGATTGTTTGAACATAAGCACTTTTGCCCTTTCCTCATTTCCAATGGTACCATATCACTAAAATATTTACACCAAGATAATTCTTTCCCTTCAAGAAGCTCATATTTTTCTAAAGAACACCTTGGAGGTAGAGCATCCAAGGACTTCAAAGATGAAATACCTTTAGTAAGAACTATTTTATTTAGGCTAACAGAAATACAGATACTTCTCCCATAATGTTGTTATTTAAAACTATTTTAGGTATTAGCTAGGGACTGCAATTTTCATGCATGGCAGTCCTAAGTGGCAGGCCTGTAAGAATATACACCTTTAACACCTCTGGTGCTTGTACACAGAGGAATCTCAAAAGGACAAAAGGTCTTCACCTAGATTTTCATTCCCTTATTTTTCACCAGTACCTGCAGGAGAGAAGACTGTAAAAAGATTTCACAAGGGGCATGACTTAAAAGTCCAGTAAATCCATCTCCTGCTTTAGCTATTGTTTTTCATCATCAGCTTTGAGTAACTGGCAGCTGGAAGAAGAAAATAACAATCTCCAGACACTAGATTCCTAACAGAACAAGGGTTGAGAAGGATTCTTTGAAGAAACTGGATTGAGCAAAGGGCACAGACAACAAAGCCTATTTAACAGTGACAATTTGATTGCAGCTCCCCAGGAGAGGAGAGCAAGGGTTTCACAGCGCAGTCATCTGTCACTAATGGAATTTTGACTCTTGATTACAGTATCAATAGCCATTAGGAGAAGAAAAGGGGAACACCCAGTTGCTTCGGGAGATCTGGCATCTAGGAAAAAAAGTGAGTATTACACCTTAGAAAGTATCCCTTTCCTGAAAGCCTCTGCACAGCAGCAGTGCAAATGAAACACGTACCACTGGAATCTTGCAAAAAAGATGCACAGCACTTGTTGGTCAGTTTCAAACTTGTTGGTCAGTAACCCTACAATTTAATTTATATAAATGCTCAACGCTTCTGGGAAATGCCATGTGGAACAATAAAATAAATCTTAACACTGAAAAATTATTCATAAAGCTAATCATGTGGAAGGGCAGATCCCAAAACACTGTTTATGCTTAAAAAAACCCCTCAAAACAAACAAAACAAACCCAACAAAACCTACTACCTGCAGTTGCACATTGGTCAAAATTCAGTGCAACTGACCTATCAGAGACATGCAACACTGGAGGATAGTTCTTACAGATCATGACAGAATTTCAAGGCTTGCTTCACTTATTAAATATTTGTAGAAATAATATCTGTGTGTACAAAGTGGTTGCTAAGGAGACATTGAATCACTCTATGTAAGTACTGGAGCTTTCCTGATGAAAGTGTCTCCCTGCTTTCCACATTGGTATAAGCAGTTAGTTTGTTTTCCTCAGATTGCTGATATTCTCCCTATAAGAATGACCAAGGCATCATCACTTAAAAGCCATTTCTTGTGTTGCTTTTCTGTGCTTAAGGTGACTTAGCCTAAAATGGCTTTGTGAGGAAGCCAGTTATCTTAGGTGGAAACCCTGGAGAAGGAAGAGAGAACCTGCTTGAATCTCACAAACAGAGAGGGAACATCAACCCCTCTTTGTGGAGGTCAGGATTTGCCAATTTATGGAAAATAGTGTTGATTCCTTGGAGCACAGTATGTAGTAGGAATATAAAGTTAATTAACTAATTAGCAGTGATTTACTGGGGTCCATTTCTCCAACAGATAGGACAAGAAATATGTTAAGAGGATGGGGAAAGGACTAGCACCCAGCACTCCATGTCTAAGCAAACGTGCCTTTCTTCACTTCTACCCTTTAGTTTTATACATACAAAATGCAGAATCTCAATTTATCTGGAGAAAGGACAGAAAATTCTGACTGTGCCTCACTACACTGAGCAGATTGCAAAAAGAAGATGGCCTGAATGAAATAAATTACTGATACTTGATAGCTCCCTAATGTGTTAGTTAATAGAACAATAACCTACTTTAACTACATTGCTGCTGCCTTGTCTTCCTGCAGGGTCTGAAAAAAATGCAACAGTGCAAAAGAGATGGAGCATCTACAGGAAATAAATCTGACCTACACATGTTCATCCAGCAATCAGATGCACAAGAAACTTCAAATCAGATCTCCTCTGACCTTGGAAAGGACTTCTTTCACAAACTTACTTTCTTCTCAGTTCAGACTAAAAAGTTGGGGTTACTTCCCCTCACCAAAAATACTTCCTCTGTCCCCTCAAATTTCTGCAATCTTATTACAACTAAGATAGACACTGTAGACACTTAAAAAAAGCCCACCAAAAATAATGTAAAGCACCTAGAATAGGAAATCACATGGACTTCCAAGAAGCTGTAAAGCAAGACAAAAGATGATCTACAGGCTAATGGATGAAAAAATAATCAAATAAATAGTGCCAGAACAACCCTCTACTATTTTATGCAACAGGATCATTCAGCTGTTTGTTTATTAAACAATATAAGGATTGCAGCCGTTTCTGCCACAGGATTCAGTCCAAGTTTCCCTAAATTTGATAGCCCTGGATCAAGTCCATGGTAAATATCCAGTGTAAATTTAATCCTACAAACAAATGTCCACAGAGATTCAGCTCTACAAACATTTAAACAGATACTTTACTATTATTATTTTGATAGCACATTACACATGCATATGAATCTTTCCAGCCCATCAATTCCCAGCTGCTGAGGTAGGCATGATCTAGAATAAAGAAGCCATTAGCTCTAGAGAGCATCAGAGACCATGACAATCAATTCCTACAGACTGGCCTGGCTGGGCTCCTCACCAACAACACCCGAGTGGCTGGCAGAGTCAAGAAGGCAGCAGGAATATTGGGAAGGAGAGGGAGAAGCTGAGATACAAGAAATGAGGTGGCAGTAGGAGTCGCAAGACCCACATACAAAACAGGTCAGGACCTCTTGCAGCCCATCACTGCAGCAAGGAGACGCTGCCTTTTGAACCCTGCAGTGGCAGGCAGCTTCTCTGCTGCTCTGAGCACAAACTGCCTGCCACCATCACGAGAGCCTTCCCGAGTCCTCATGTGACCCAGCATTTCCTCTGCCCTGCAGCAAGGTTCACATCTCCCAGGAGTTATTAGCTGGCTACAGCTATTACTGGATTTTAAAGCTGGCATATCTGCATCCTTTCAAACTGCTCCTTCAAGGTTTGTGGCTCTGAGGTAATCCCTGAGAGGCATTCATTTTTCTTTTTGAGATTATTCCTTAAAACTGTTTTGGCCATTATGCCTACACAAAACATACAGACACAGACAGAAGTCTTTAGAATCATTTGGCAGTGTGCCCAATACTGACATGTGACAAAATTGTTTCCCAGTATGCTCTCAGCCTTGTGGTCTGGGGCTTTCGGCTGGTCTTTGACTGCCAGCTCTCATCTGCAGGGTTAACTTTGTGTAGGTATTGTAGAAATTTACAAAAATCCTTTCTAATTCATACTCAAAACTCTGAGGTAATATTATTATAAAATTGATGAGAGAGATGCAGTTCTGGCTACAGATTGATACTGTGGTCTTTGTTCCACATAGCAGGACCCCATATAAATATTCTTTATTTCTGAGTTACTTTGCAATGTTCATGGTTTATTTTGGGGGTAAGAGGTCTCCACCTTTAAGGTTGGTTGCTCTAAGGTTGATACAGTTTTGGAAAAGCAAATATTTCTTTCCTGAAACTTCCTTTACAGCTAAAAAATTTAGCCTTCAAGAGCAACTTCATCTTTATTGTTTCTACATGCTTTGATTGCATGTCATGCCTAGGAAATAAAGTCACGTCACATTATATTCAGAATCCATTCTTTAAATGTGACAGGGTCCAAACAGCAGGCTGACAAAAAGAAGGAACTTGAATCTATTGCATTATTTCCTTCATGTAGGGTGACAGAAGTTACAGACCACGTGAAACTTTTTACAACAGCACCTGCCCTTTGTTATCAAATTCCAACAAATCTCACACACATAAGTCTTAAGAAAAACAAAATTAAAAAAAAAGGGGGGGGCAAGCACAAAAAACCAAAACCAAACCAAAAACCCACAAAACCCCCACATCTAGGGATGTCATTACTTTCAAATAAAGAGAAAACGTGCATCTCAAAATAATTGACATCACCAGCGCACAGCCATGCCAGCTCTGAACTGTATGCAGAATGAAGCTAAATACAGCTGAAGCAAAACAGCTCTTTTACAATCTTTTTCCTTTGGGACTGTACTTCATGCAGTTCTGTGTATTTAGCTCTGGGATGAAAGACAGTGGCTGCTGTCTCATTTCCCTCAAGAGCCTCTCTGTCTTTATGTACCACATGAGAAGGTAAGAGTACAGGAACTTCCTCACTTCCTCAGGCATAAAGGCAAAAATCAATTCTAAAAATCAAGGCTTTGTACATTTGCTTTACATTGGAATTGCCAAATCAATGTTCCTCCAATCACATAAATTCATAACAGTCTCAATAAATTAATTAGTGAATTCACACAGGAAGGGAATAGTCTCACCATGAAGAAAGCAGTACTTCATATTTCAGTAGTTGGAGCACAAATGTCATTTGGCAAGAGGCAAAAATCAAGTGATTTTCCAGCTATTTAAACACAAAGCACAGCTTCAAGCTAATTAATGCTGTACCAGACGAGCCAAACTCTTATAAATTTGTATAGTAAGGAGTGGAAGAGGCTTATGCAAAAACCATCACTGAGCTAATAATACATGAACCCATGCTCCACTGTGAAGTTCTGTGAGTGAAACAACCCACCCTGCAGTTTTATACAAATAAACAGAAGCCCCTTTTCAGATAGAATGAGGATGTAGCTCTCTCTTCTTCCACACAAAGACTGACTTTTGTAAGTCCCACAGTCCTAATGGGACAAGAAAACAAGACTGTCCTCCTTGAACGATACCAGGAAGGGAAGATGTATTCATTGGAAGGGTAAGGAACAAAGTCTCACAGGACAAAAAGGAAATCCCAAATGCCTTCTTTAAAATAAACTTAGGCCCTTACACTGTCATTCATTTTGACTGACTGATTAATAGCTGGTATTATTCTTGACTAGGATGCCAAAATAAACCAATCTTACAGGTTGCTGGATTTATTTTTGAATTCAGTTCTTTATTTTCAAAACTGGTTCTGACTGGCTGCAGAAGGACTGGGCAAATCAACATTAACATCAATGAAACTTGCTTCTTGTTGAGCATACCAATCAAAGAAGCAAATGCCCAAAGTCTGCTTTTAAACAGACGTTGATTAATATTGGTCTTTCCTCCCAGAAATTGATTTTCTCTGCCAATTAAATACTGTCCTGACAAACATAGTTTTAACTGTGCCCTGAAATTGATAACATTGCTCCTCAGACCAGTTTGCTTTCCATTTCACAACACCTCTGGCCCTAACCCCCAAACCTGTTACTTAGACAATCCTGCCCCTTCAATTTTCTTTCTGAAGCATCTTCGTGTTGCCCCCTACTTTCCTTTTTACACAAGGAAGATTATCAAGAATATCAGGTTCTCAGTACTTAAAAGCTTTCCTCTGCTACAACACAAAAAGGAGACAACCCAATGGTGGCTGAACACCTGCTATGCAAAGCTGCACTCCTCTTTCAGGAGCCACATTTGCCATTACCCTTTTATTCTTCTCTCTCCATATTAGCCTTATTCTGATCCTCTTATTACATCCTGTTACTGTAAGTTCTCTCACCTGATGCTAAAAATGAAAATCACATAGAAATTACAATCTCTGTTACAACTCTAAATTGGCTGTCTGGTGGCTATCTATCCGTTCTTTACTGGTTTGTCCATGGCACACAGGGGCTGGGGGGATGATGGAAGCAAACATGAATTAATTGTTCCACCTTTATTTTCTTGGAACACAATCAAGTACCTGCATTTGAACTTCATGGGTAAGAAATAATCTCATTTATAGCCATGTGATAGTCAATGCCTTCATACTCTGTACATTCTGATGTTTTACACCAGAAATCCACTGCAGTCCAGAAGCACTTCATGTTGGAAAAGCTACTTTAGCTATTTGTAATACCTGAGAAAAGTACTATTAATTTTTTAAATTCAATATTCAAATTTATTAATGCTAACAGCTTCTTTTGGCAATAGAACTATCACTGAAGGAGTGATAAATTTGTTCTCAATGGGATAATTAATGACTGGCATGTCTGACATTTAACAGGGACCAAGAATTGTTGGTTCTGACTAAACCTCTAGTGATGGTTTATACTGCAGGTACATGAGCCTTATTTACATACAACCTAAGATCTCTGCAGCTTCCTGAAAGCAGGTTGTAGCAAGGCGGGTGTTGGTTCTCTCCTCGCAAGTAACAAGCAATAAGATAAGTGGAAAGGCCTCAAGTAGAGCCAGAGCAGGATTAGATTGGGTATTAGGAAAAATTTATTCATGGAAAGGGCTGTCAAGCACTGGAACAGGCCATCCCTGTAAGCTTCTAAGATGTGCAGATGTGACACTTAGGGACACAATTTAGCAGTGGCCTTAGCAGTTCTGGGTTAATGGTTAGACTCAATGATGTAAGAGGTCATTTTCAACCTTACCAATTCTATGACTGGGGAAAAGGGATATGCTACAGAGGAAAAAATGTTTACAATGTACCCCAGAGGAAAAAATGTTTACAATCTACCCTAGCTGAATCAAGGCTACAATATTACTCTTTTAACAGGTTGTCAACATTTATGCCATGCAAGGAGAGGCTAGTATTTTACTTAAGACATATTTACCTGTAGAGAAAAGGTAGAGCTCTTCACTAGGTTTCAGAGACTTAAAAAACCAAAAAGATCTGAAGTGAATTTCACATAGGTTTCATTAGCACCACAGAACTTTTGAGGTTCAACAGACTAAACTCTCACTGGTTTGACCTTGCATCTTTATAAAAAGAATGATTAGATGCAATCTTCAGGATACAGGACTATCAACACTATGTTGAAAGGAAAAGGTTAGACACGTTCAACAAGAAGGAAAGAAGTAGCAAGGCAACAATATTTCAAAGTGTCATTTAAGATATCCACATTTCTAGTCAGACCATTGAAAATCCTTCCTTTATCAATAAAAATACCATCACCTCTTTTTGAAAGACTTAAAAGCTTAGACAAAGGCCAACTCAAACCTAACTCTACACCTCCAGATCCTACTGCTCACCTTCTACTAGCTGATCCAAGGAGGAAACCTTCTTGGAGCCATCAATTGTGTAGATCGTTCTCACTCCCTGGGGCAGGTTCACATTGTCGGACAGAGTTCGGGTCAGGTCAGCCAGGAGAGCTTCGAAGGACCTGAAGCGGTCAGGGGAGATGGCGTATACAATCCCTTTGAAGTACCGGTCTCCATTACGGTAGAAACGAACTTTCTTGGCTTTCTTCTCAGAGCTCAGGGTCTGTAGAGTGCGGGTTCGGTAAAAGCTGCAGTGGGCACTGTGGGTAGGGCTGGGCAAACCATTCACCCGGGACCCTCTGCCATATCGCTGAGCTTTGTCACGCTCATCAAAATGCTCCAGCTCCATATCTCTCCCAAGGGACATCTTGGAAGTTCAACCTAAGGAATGCACAAGAGGAGAGAAAAAGCTTAAGAAACCTAGAAGTTTCAAGGGAGCTCAATTAAAGACTTCCTCTTCTATACAACGCTCTTACAGAGGACTACTTCTTAGGTTGAGAAAAAAGTTTGAATAAAACCATGCTACAGTCATGTGGTCATTTCACACATAAGCCTCTTGCCATTCCTTAAGTACTACATTTAAGTTAAATGTCCCAATAACATCACTCATGAACCCAAATGCTAATGATAAGCAAACACTGAGAAGTGTTTGTTCAAATTCAGTATCTTGGAAAATGAGGGGACCAAGTTGACCTACTGGAAAAAAGGAATAAATGCATCAGCTTTCTACTTTTTCTCATGTTATATTCAGGTGCTATTTGAGTCTCATCTACCTTCTCAGCTGTTTGCCCCCACTAAACTCTTGGTTCCAACTGTGACCTCAAGAGGTGTTGTTTCAGAAGGGCTGCCAGTTGCCAACAACTAAGCAATTGAGAAATTTTCAGAGGAATAGATCAGGCAGGTTGGCAATGAGAATCAGGACTATCACACATAGTGGGTCAATCCCAATGTTAAAAACTACCTGCATGTTCCAACTATTGGTTTCCTCATAGCCTAAGCTTTGTAGTAAATTATTTCAGTTGTCCTTGCACAAATGCTTTACACACTGTGAACCAACAGATGGGCTCAAAGGGCACAAAAATAAAGAAGAAATATATTAGGAGACAGTGTTTTTCAAAGAGCAAGCTACTTCAGGGCTCTATGTCTTGCAAGATGTATTATTAATATCCTAAGCCTAATATTCAAATTGATTAAGGAAAACAGCTTCATTTGCCACCACCAAAGGAGTGATAAAATCAGTGCCATTGAGCAAATAAGCAATTGGTGCCTCCCATGTTTGACTGTGAGAAACACCCATCAGCCCTGACCAAAACAATCCCAGTTGTTCAATACAGTTTACATAAACAGAAGTTGACATGTTCTGAAATAAAATCAAGGAGGCAGATACTTCTGTTACTTTTTGACAACCAACACAAGACTAAATAATACAAAGTACACATTAATCTTTGCAAACAGAAGACACAAAAATACAAAAAAATAGAATAATCAAAAGATCATTAGGTTCTAAACATATTAATTTTAATTTAGGAGCCACCTAGGTTTGCAGTTGTCTGCAGAATAGTAAAGCACTGAAAATTTATTTATAGCACAGATACATAGACCTAATTTAGAAGTGGCCTCTCTCATTGATTTCCAATAAAAAGACAAAAAACCAGCAAGCACTAGCTTTGTTTCAACCACTCATAATGATGTGACCATTAAGAAAAAAAAGATGTATTCAAACCAGCTGTAGAACAGTGGGAGGAAATAGAGGAAAACTTACAGATGCTCTTTGACTTGCAGAAGTTTGTATTAAACCAATGATTATACAGCTGGACCCTGATGCTGCAAAGCTGTAGGTGATGTGCTCAGCAACTTCTCAGAGCAGTCCATGTGCTGGACCAGCACAGGCACCTAAGGCAAATGTGGTGCCCTAGTGGAAATTATTTACCCTACTTTGGTTACAGCTCACAACTGACTTTGTTACACTGACACAGGATCATATGCTTATGTATAAAAAATGCAGGATTTATACTTGTAAATCCTTCAGAAGTACCCACATATAGTACAGGGTATGTGTTTTCTTATACATGCAAAAAAAATAGACTAATCTCTGCTTTTCCCATGCACACTACATCCCATTTCAGTGAAATGAACAAGAACATTTGCTGTGGCATTTCACTCTATATGTTAAATGCAAAATACAGCTTAGTGGCCACATTTTACGATTGAGAACACACCATCACTGCTTCCATGTTAAAAAAATTTTTGTCAGTTATTTCAATTCCCATCCATTTCCAGTGAGAACCTGTTATTCAGATTTAAACAATCCCAGAATGCACAATTCAGAAACTGTATCTCTCAAGCAATTCCCGTTCCAAAAAGAATGGATTTTTCTTAGGTCTGCTGTTATCTTTGCTTAAACCATCTCTAATACACTCCCTTCAAAAAAAAAAAAAAAAAAAAAGTTTAGACGAAGATATTCTCTTTCAGCTTTATTAATTTTGGATGAGGGGCAAGAACAAGTGTGAGTCACTGTCCTTTCTTCCACACGTTTATGCTTTTATCAATATTATCTGTAATTCCCAACTACATCCTCAAAACCGAAATAGAGCTCCCCTATAGCTCCACAGTCCTGGTATGTAGGGAAAAGCGTGTCTAAACCACAAGGTCAGAGCAGACAAAGAAATGCTAAACAATTTGATCGGATGTTTCCGTTTGTGTGTATAAATACATAGTCTTATACAGGCAAATACGCAAAAACGAACAGACACGCCCCTGAAAAACCACCATGCCAACACTTCACACCCTAACATCTGTTAAAGAATTATTTATAATACAGGTGTGGGTGAGCATTTCCATGAAAAAAACACGCATGCTGATCAAAAAAAAACCCACCACACTACGCCGCGATGTGACTGGGACCCAGCGCAGACCATACGGCGACCAAGCAGAGCCGGATGACCACTAGCCACCGGGGGAGGGCGGCGGGTCTGGTGGGGGAACACGGATGCATGCGGCAGCGGGCTCACAAAAAGATGGGGCTTATTCTGCTGGGGTGGGGGAACCGTGTGTGACACACGCCCATTCCTCCGGAGATGGCACCGGGCACCTCAAGCCCCCGCTGGATGCCCGAGCCGCGGGGCAACCGGGGCAGCGCCGCGCCCGCTCCCGGGGGCCGGACCCGCTCCCGCAGCCCGGCACTCGTTCCGCACCCGCGGAGCCGCCGCGGCCCCCGGCGGAGGCCGCCGCCCCACACAATGGGCACAGGTGCATCGCTCCGCGCCGCGACCGCGCCCCGGCGGCCCCTCACGCCGCAGCCCCCGCGCAGGGCAGGACAGGGCAGGGCAAGCACGGCCCCGGCTCCAGCCCCAGCCCCAGCCCCGGCCCCGGCCCCGGCGCTTACCTGTTCTCCGCAGCCTGGCGGGCACCTCCTCACTCAGATCGGCCGGCCGGGCGCGGAGGGAAGGCGGCGGCTCGGAATGGGAAGCGGCCAAAGAGCGGCGGCTCCCGCCCTTCCCCCCGCGACCACCCGGCTGTAGGCGCAGTAGTTGCCGCAGAAAGCGGCTCTGCTGCCTTTGTTACGCCTCCCCTGGCTGTAGCGCGCTGCTGGGGAGCCCGGGCTGCAGCTGCTTCGCCTTTCTTCTGCTGCTGCCGGTTGCAGTGATTTGCATTAGCCCGGCCCTCATTGAAATGCGGCTCTTCACACCAGCCTCTCCCAGGCGCTCTCCAGAGGGCGGCGCCGCCGCCGCTGTCTCCCCCTCTCTCCCTCCCGTTGCGGGCCCGCTCTTCCACGGGCGCTGCGGGAATGCTGGACCCGCTCCGGGCAGCGCGCCGGGTGCCAGCCGAGCCCTGCCGGGCCCATCGGGCACCATCCCGGCGGGATCTCCCCGGGGCACATCCCGGCCCGCCCGGCGCCTCCCTCCGCCCCGGGCAGCCCCGGCCCGGGAGACGTGGCCGATCCGGAGCTGCCTGTGCCCGGGACAGAGCTGTGCCTGCCGAGGGGGGCATCTGGCCCGAGTCCGAAAAGCGCCTTGGGAAGTAATTTTAGCAAATGGGTATGTTGGCATGTCCAGGAGGTTCGCCTGGGCGCGAGGTGCTGAAATCCCACCGAGTTCCTAAAGCCCCATGACGTGACTTGGGTGCTGAATGTGGGATTGATGTGGAATTTCGGCATTAAAACCAGGAGCCATGCTTATTCATACCACTCGCTTAGTTACAACTGACCTTGGAGGTGACTAAATTCCATAGATGCTACAGGTTTTAGGATGAAATTTCTCAGAATGTGTATTTGGCTAAAGGCATCTCAGGCTTCATCTGAGTCACCCGACCCCTGAGCCCATCAGGTCTTGGAGCATATTTGCCAAGTCAACCTCCACACAAAACTTCAGCCCTACTTGGTGCTTTGTCCTCATAGGCTTGTTATTCTTCACTTTAGTGTAAAAATTTCAGTGGTGAGATCCTTCTTGCAATGAAGGATCTGGTTTGCTCCCCTTTGTGCAGCAAAGACTTCAGCCCTCTTCTGCTTGTCAGGTAAACAGCCTGTGGTCCAGAGGGACATGGAAGAGAAGAAAACACAGTCTGTCCCTTCTGTTGGAGCTGCTCCACTCTAAAAGAATTAAAAATGCATTAGATCAGAGAGAGGGAATTAGTCTGTAACCTCATGGTTATGGCACTCATTTGGGAAGGACAAAAGATGGCTTTGTGTGTCTGTATTACGGACAATTTATGTGTTTTATATCCATAAATCCAGGGACAATAAGTGGAGCAGGGACTTAAGCCCAGGGTGCCCTGGTCCCTTTGACAGACCTTTAATCAGAATAGAGTCTCCTGTTTAATCTCTCTGAAGGCAAACCAAACCTTCCATCTACAAAAAATGTAAGAGGCTCAAAAGAAGGGGATGGAGCACTCCCTTTCTTTTCTTATCCCCCAGAGAAGTCCACATGTAGGTTCTCAAGAGACAGGAGATTCCCTAAAGGAGAAAAATTAATTGTTGCCTTGTCTTCATCATCCTGGAGGAGTTTTTTAATCACTAAAGAACAGAGCAAACAGGAGTCTTCTGGCTACACATTTTCCCCTAGATTTGAAAGAGAAATGAGAACCTATAATCTTCAGAAAAACCTCTGCTCAAATGAGTAATAGTATTAAAATACCTGAATATCAAAAAGAGTCAGAATTCAACGTCCAATTGTATCCTCAGCACACTCTTACCACCTAGCTTAGTTTTTTGGGGTCTTGTTCTAAGTTACTTAACTCTTCCCCGATGGACAATGAGGTGAAGAGTCACTTTACTATAAAGGCTTGTTTTTCAGGTGCCAGTTCCCAAAAAATAAGCACATCCACATTGAGTATTTCACCAGCTTTTTAGTCTGTTGGGTTTGAAAATGTCCTGGTCTGTACTTAGACAAAACAGATACCAGTGATATTGGTAACTTTGGTATATGCGGGGGGAGAATGGAAACTAATATTAAAAGAATTCTGGTAGTCTTACAACAAAACTTTATTCTTTAAACCACTTCTTTTGTAGGTCAACAATCAAATAAAATATTCATGACAGTCTTAAATTATAAGAAAAAGCAGACAATCACAAAGATTAGAGATGGAAAATACCACTGTGGTCCTGAAAAAGGAGTGTTTTTTAACATTCTTCAGTGCTATTTTGTTCAGTTCATTGTAAATATCTCATTTAAATATCTCAGGGCTTCTGCTCCCCAAAGGAAACATCCCTTTAAAGTTGAATTCCTCCAATGATAAAGATTATTTTTTTCTGATGATCAGGTTAATGGAAGTTGCTTATGTTTCGACTCATTACTTTAGCTATAGTGCCCTGTATTCACGTACATAATTTATTTCTCCCATTGGTGTTTACATCTCTCTGACATGTATTATTAACATCTAGCCTAAGTGTTCAAAATATTTCACAGATGTTCAAGAAAGACTTTCACTCTGCCTATATCAAAGAAGGTCAAAAGAAAAGAATACAGTATAAATTAAGGCAAGAGTATAAAACCAGTAGGAAAGTATCTTTTAAAATATGTTGTTTTGTTCATTTGAAGTTTTGTGTCTAACATAAAGACACAACACACTAGTGTAATCTGTTTGTCAAGCATTCTGACCATGCTTTTATTTTTAAAGCACTTTAAAATATGCTTTACATTTTTTCTTGTGTTTGTTCTCCATTTGAATTAAAACAATGCAATTCCAAATAGAAACAAAACCTGAATAAAACATTTCAACAGCTATAGAATAATCCTGTTAACAAAGTATACTGTTTTCCTAATAGAAAATTGTCTTTCCTTGTTGGACAGACTTTGAAATACTGTGTATTTTTAAGACCCCTGTAAATGCATCTTTATAAACCACAGTACAGTCATTTAACTTTGGACAAAGTAACTTTGACTTCTCATCTCTGTTGATCAAGTTTTTCAGATTTAAGAATCTTGCAACAGTTTCAGCTTTTCTGAACATTTGTAATTTTTGAGCACCTTTGTCAAAGTAGAATCAGATACAGTTATGTCACCACCCAACACTCCTGTATCTTGAAGGCTGTACCAAATGCTTTGGAACATTGTTCTGGGAGCTTCTCTTTAGTTGGCTAACCACTGTGACCCCTAATTCCTTTTCAGAGTCACTGCTTTCCAGGACACAGTCTCCAGTCTTCTAAACGTGACCTACATTCTTTGTTCCTGCTGAATGACCTTGCATTCAGCTGTCTCAAAAAGCACGTTCAAATGATCCTCGCTCACTAAAGGATGTCAATTTCCCTACAGAAAAACTTTTTCTTTGCATTATTTAGTGCTTTATGCATTTCATGTCACCTGAAAATTTTACCATTAATGTTGTTAAATATTTCTTCAGAGCCCTCATAAATTTATGCAGCAGCAGAGGACAGCGTTTTCTGAAATGCGGGGCTCAATCCCCCACGGCAGCGGCGCCAAGGGCGTGTTTACAGCTCCCTCCACTTCTCATCAGAGAGGTGCTCAGCTCTCAGGATGCCACCCCGGGCCAAGGGAGCTGGTGCTGCGGCTGCTGCATATGCCCAGCTCAGCAAGCAGCCGGTGCCAGCTCCCGGCAGGGATCTGGGCCGCTGGAGCGGCACCAGCCAGCTGGGCACTGCGGAGCCGTGCGCCCGCCCGGGCTGGCCCGGGAGTCTGGCACCAGCCTCGCGTCGGGAAAAACCCGCTTCTGAGAAACAGCAGAACCCTACCAATTCCTCAAGCATTGCCCAAGGGATGGTGGTTAGCTGTCCATACTGGCGTTTGTAGATCCACCATTTAGCTGCTTCACAATTAATTATTGTGTGTTGCACTGATTTTGTGCAATGCCAGTCACTTAATTAGGTTGATATACTGCAGGATGTCTGTCACTTTAGAGACACGTATGTCAGTGCAGTCATCTTCATCAATCATATCCAACAATTTCACCCAGAAATCTGCCCAGTTTGACATGCTCATTGTCACTAATCACACAATCATTTTTGGTATTGATTACATCAAATACCAGGACTCCATTTGTTTTACCTCCTAGTGATTCCAGCACAGATAGAATTATAAAATCAAGGTCATATTTTTTGTGTTGTCCTTGGCTTTATCTATGTTTTACATCCTTAACATACCAGAATTTATTGAATAGCAACATTAATTGTTCAGGCAGACCAGTAATAATTTCTTTTTAAATTACTCATGTACTAAAAATTTCCATATTATTTTAGGCAAAAACATATGGCATTCATGACTGGGATGGGATCATATTGTGAAGAAATATTAGTTGAATATTTCTGTCTGTTCTGCATTGTTATTGTAAAATTTCTGTGTTAATTTCTCATATGTTTGTCATTGATATTTCCTTTGTCACAGACTTAAAGTAATGGGCAAAAAAAAAGTTTTTGCTAAATTATTTGTCTTGTATTTCTCTTCATCAAGTCTGTGTTAAAAAAAACAATGCTCTAACTGCACAACTGGATTTTTTAATCTGGTAAAATCATTGACTGTTACAGACTCTTTTTCTCATTTGTTTTCTTATAATTGACTTCTCCAAGAAATTAATCTTTTTAAACTACAGACCAGGAGTTAATTCTCTTTACATAGAGCAGATATAATTACACGCTGGTCATTGGATAAAACATTCTTAAAGTTATTTTTACATCTTTGTCCTCTGGAAAGAGGTCTCATTGTAAAGGGAACACATTCAGTAATGGAATGTTATTTTATTTCACTTTCTGATATTCCATGAATGCTTTAACTATGTCAGAGAAAGGCCTTCTGCTGAAGCATGGCTTGTCAGACTTATATCTTTTATTTTTCTTTCAGACATATTATTTCAGGTATGAGTAAGGACATATTTAAAGAGCTGTTTTGCTGATTTGATTTGCCTTTTCTTGGTTACCATATTAAACCTAAAGCCCTGTCTTTTGGGTTTATAAATTAGAAATGAACCATCCATGTGGCAGGTCAAATCCTGCCTGTGAAGCAACTCTATCCATCTCCAAATATTCTCCATCATCATGTTGTATAGAAAGATATATATTTCAGTAAACTCTTCCTATAATTTTTCTCCTTTGTTGCCAAGAAGCTGAATTAAAATTTTGAAATGTAGGATCTGAATTTTTGCTGGTCTTTGGTTTAAACTAGTTAAACAGAATTGATATTCTTTTCTGACTGCTAACCTTTAGCAGAAGCAATTTAAATAATTTAGAATATGTATGTTAACAATAACCTCAACTGAATCTCAGTGGTATTCACATGCTCTAGGCTGAAGATTTCAGGACTGTCTTTTTCATTTGGAGAGACAGCTGGAATGGTTTATGAATTTAAATGCATGAACTGTTTTGTTTTGTTGTTTTTTTAAATGACCTAAGAATAGCATATGTGGTAGTTTTGTTTACCAGCATTTTTAAAACAAGTTAGAGAGGCTAGGGTTGAGATACAATTTTTACAAACATTACTTTTTAAAAGGAGATGCTTCCCAAAAGAATTTAGAGTGTAAAATTCTTCACCAACTCTTGGCACTTTTGAAGTAAAGCCCCAAATATTATATTTTTGCCAAGTGGGTCTTGTCAATCAGAAGAGGACTGGAATATCACAGTAGCTCAGGCAGGATTTTATGAGGAGAGGGAGGGAGAGATGGATGTAAGCTCATCCTCAGGTAGGTAATCGGCAGTGTGTGTCCCAAGTCCCTAAGGGATGTGTGAGGGACATCAACAGGAAGCACCAGGGAAAACTTCAGGTCATTCCAGGAGGAGAAATAAAGTGGGAAGACTTTAGTGACACAAGAAATGCCTCAAATTTTCACTGCATAGGAATAGTGTTTTCACCTTTCAGATATTATTTTTTGGCGCACTGGCCATGCGAGGTTGTCAAGCAGTGTCTGCTGTGTTCCACAGCTCCTGTTACAACCCAATCAGATCCTTTGGGCATTTTTCTGGGTGAGGATATGGATGCCATCCTGTCTCACAGTCCATTCCCAGCTTAGGGGTGTAAGGCCAAACTCTTGCTGTAACTTCCTTACATTGTCTACACTGATGGTCCTTCCACTCAACCACCCCAGAACAAAGAGCTGCAACAGGCAGAACTAATTCCATTGCTTTTAATTAAAGATTTATCCACATTATTGCTGAAAGTAAAATTCTGATTAATTTATAGGATATTCAACCCTCAATTTATCATGGTAATCTTAGAGATTTCAGCCTAATCGTCTAATACCATCAGTGCATGCATAAATAGTAGGTATTATTTTAAGATGCTGAGCAGGAAATAGTTTTATTTCCAAATTATTTAAAACATAAGGTCTGGAGAAAGGCTCTTTAATGATACCTCTGGTCATCCTATTCTTAGCTACCATAAGTTTAGTAAAGTTCATCAGGTAAAAGACAAACAAAAGGATCACAGATATCAATCCTAAATATTGCTAAAAAAACCTAAGGTAATATGCAGGCAGTGAAAGTTTTGTGTCTGACAGAGCAGACTGTTTTAATTAGCAGTGTTTTAATGGAATAATTGTGACTCTTGTGGCAACATGACTTAAGGTAAAATTGGATCAAAGTATAATATTCCACAGTCATCACAGATTATGTTGGGGATGCACAGACAACTAAATCAGCATACACAGAGGAAAAAGAATGAAAGTTGGAGACTCTCTGAGAGGAACTAAACAGCCAGTAAATGGAGAAGGCATCTAAATGTAGCTGACAGTCTTCTCATCTTCCCCCAGAGAAAGGACTTAAATATTTAAAACTGGACTCAGACTTTAGAAACCTAAATACAAAACTGAAATCATCCCAACATACTACCCTTCTGGACAGGTCCAGGCACCTTCAGTTCTACTTTTCCAAACCAGAATTAGCCCAAAATTCTTCAAAAACTTGACCTTGAAAAGTCTTCAGCCAGTCTAAAAGACAATGATCTGGGATCATTCAAAATTAAATAACTTTAAGGGCTGCTATTTTAGAATTGCTTGTTAAAAAATGTGAGGCAAAAGCTCTGGGCTGGCATAGATTGATGTTTGCTGTAATTTTAAAAGTCTCTGGATTGTCAGTTCAGTCCTTTGATAATAAATAGAGCCACTGTAATCTATAGGGTAACCATGTTTGTGGGGGAAAATTAATGAGGTCTAGAAGAGAATAGGGTAGCTGGTCAATAATGCTTTTTCTGCTTGTCCATGTATGTAGTTACATTTTGAAAGTTTAGGTGCAGTCAATGTGAAATAAATTCACATATAGCATTGCAGAAAAATTTTGATAAAAATATGCTGTTGCTATTAATAGCCATAAAGAAATCATAGTCAAAGAGAAATTTTAGGATTACATTCAAATAATTGTTGATAGAAAGGAAATTGGTATTAAGAAGGTTAATCCACATGCTTTTAGATAGTAACAAAACAAAATCTAATTTGCCATGAAAGTGAAATTCAGAGTCCTCTGTTTTGAAGAAATAATTAATTTTGCTTTAGTACACAGAAGTTTAGTGTAAAATATCCCTTGAAAATTTATAAGAAAGGCTGCTTCACATAAACAGAATTATTCCTCATTAAAGTATTAAAGAACCGTAAATTTTGTATAGTTTAAGTTTGTGAAGCTTCAATAAAGCTTCTTTAGGGTTAAAAACTAATTGATGATATTGTAGTAGATCGTGGCATTAAAACTTGTCTTTTCTTTCTTCCTTTTTGGGTGGTGTAGGCCTAGGGGGAACTGCCTCCAAACAATTCTTGTTTTCTTTCCTCAGTTTAATTTTACCAGGGTTATTACATTAAGAATTATCCAAACAACAAAAAACCCACTTCTAAGTTTAAAAGAAAAGGTTGTTTTCTTAATGTTCTGGAGTGCCATTGTGGAAGCAATCAGACATTAAGAAGATATGTGAGCTTCCATGGACCCAGAAGCTGTCATAGAAAGTTTCAACCATTTTTCAATCTTGTTAATTCCACAATTACTAGAGAAGAGGAAGATCTTCTCTTTCCTTTTTCAGCTTCCTTTTAAAGTATTTCTAATTATTTTTTAAAATTTCCTTTGTAAGAGATCTCTCACAGTGATGTCAAAGTTTCCATGATAAGTCAAGGTTTCCCTGTAAAGCCAGGAGACACACACTCATTTCTCAGTCTCTAACACTGCTGTCTGCTGTGATGGTAACATCTCACTTTTCTAAGTGGCAAGTTATTTTGAGATTGAAGAGCAACCAATGTCAAGGTGGCAGAGAAAGATTCAGCTAAGCTTTTTTTTTTTGGTCACTGAGTGCCTTCATTTGTCCTCTGTGGAATCTCACAGTTCTCCTATCCCTCAAGCAGTCTTGGAGCTGAAGCACTCTATCATCCATGACTTACCCAAAAGGATTGGGTGAGTTTGAGTCAGTAACCTGTGAAATGTCACACAGTGAAGCAGGTCCTGCCTCTCCTCTTCATCTCTGTCTGTCCCTCATGCATTTGTGCAGTGTAGCACTTTGCTTTCCTAGTCTATCATGTTCCCCAGAGAATATCTTAGCTCTGCAGTTCCTCTCTTCCCTCCCTTCCTCCCTCTGCTCAATCACATGCTATAAAGTGCCAGACACATCCCACACCATACCCCAATCTGTACTGCTCTCTCATGCACAGGAGAAAATACTTCAGGAATGTACAAAGATGTGAACCCTTGTTAAAAACAAAATATGATTTATTTTGAAGAAGAAATAAAGCTCTCAGAAATATTCTTTTTAACAATCTAAAGATATACTTACATTACTTTAAGCCACAAAATTTTGTGATAGTCATCCATGAAGCCTCAGTTTTTTCCAAATATATCAAGAAATGTTGACTATGTCTCAGTTTTGTCCTTGCAAACTTGTTTTTGCCTCTGGCTTGCAAGGTCCTTTTTCTGCCCTGCTATCATTTTGTCAGCCTGTGTTCTCAAGCTATGGCTCTTCTGGTCTTGCCTTCTCCACAAGGGTCTTCAGGACCTATGGCTCTGGTCACTGACCCTTGACATCTTATATGTCTGTAAGAGTAGCTACACCGAGGTTCTTTTCTGCCTGTTTCCTCAGGCACAGTGCTGCCAGATGTCTGAATATAGCAAACATCCCATTAACCAAGAAAACCACATAATCTCTCTCAGAACAGCACTAAATTTAACATGGTCATTAAGAAATGCTGCTAGGGATTCATTTCATAGACCTGCTACTATTCTGCAGCCTACAAAACAAAAGACTAGCATGCCATCTTAATTACACCAAATAATTATGAGTTGCAATCAGAGACTCTTAAGATACATTTACTCCAGAAACTGAGGGGAGCATATGAAAAGGGGAGGGAATTAAAATGAAGTTGATCATAAAGCTGAGATTTTCCTTACTATGCATGTTACCATGTCAACCTGAGTTATGCAGCATCACATTTGAGATCTATTCAAGACCCCTTCAAAAGCTTAGCAACTAACCAGGATATTATAGATGGATTTTCAGCTGATTTTGACATCTTTTGCATGATAAAGCTACTTAACCACATTCTTTTTCTGGTATAATATCAAATACAACTGAGCAAATGTTTAATTATATCCATGCAGATGGTTTATTATGTAAGAGATAATTACTTGTCCCATTTTTTAAGTACTAAACCATTCAGAAAACATGAGGCACGATCATTTTAAGACAGCAAGTAACTTAATATAAAGTATTATTTCTTGCACATAGCAGAGAAGAACATGAAACCTCAATATCCTGTATGTGTACAAGACTCAGATGGTTTAATGGGGATTCTTTTTTGTTACTGTGTGAATATTTCCCCTGTTCTAGCTGCCTTCTTAATGCCAGCATAGCTTTCCACTGCTGTCTGACAGTGGCCTAAAGCCTTTCATTGAAAATTGAACCAATGTAAAGTTTGACAGCTAATCTTTCAGAAAATGCACCTTTCTTTATTTTTAAGAACTGAAATATATATAATGTTCTTTATAATTCTGTATAATGTTCTTATATAATTTAAAATACCTTACATGTATTATGAGAAGTATTAGCTACAATTTCAGCATAGATGTGAGCATTATATAAGCTGGTACACAACAAAAGTTGGTAGATATATACTATTAAAGAATTTCAACATTTTTACCTGTTTCCCGTGTTAGTTGAGCTACTTAAATGTTTTTATGAACAAAAGATGCAAAAAAATGACTTAAAAGCAAAACAAATGTATCAGCCTGAAATTACTTAAATTTTCACTCTTAGTAAAGGACCTGGACTTATTTTAGTAAAATATTGTGTTAAACCTGCAAAAGGGAATAACTGCAGAAGTGATAAATCCATTGTACAATATTATGATAATCACTTAACTACATGAAAGTCACCAATAATGTAAATTTACCATCAGATGCAGAAAGTTCCTTTGCTCTTAAGACAGATGCCGAAATAATTGTTCTCAGAGCAGCAGAGCAAATAGAGTTTAGCCAGTTGCGCATCTTGCCTTTGTTTCTTGGATGTCCAATGACGAGAAAGTTTCCTAATCTTTTCCTCATCACTGACACAAATACTCTCTCTATTCAGGTGTCTTATTTCATAACATTTTCAGGAATTCAAAATAGATTTGTTCTCTCCTCTTCTCCAGTTTGATTACAGTTTCCAGTGCCTGCAGATGATCAGGAGGCAGTTGATGGATATGACTTGTTCAACAAGGGCGGCAAGCTGGCAGTGATCCTCCAGAAAGTGTGAAGAGCCTCTGTGGAAGAATGGATGGTTCATACCTTCCCACTGCCAAAGACATGCTGAAAGTTCAGGTTGGTGCTCAGTTTGACAGTGTTTGCTTCTTAATTTAGAGCAAACTAATTTTTAATTGAGGATCACTGAATTTTATGAGTTTCATATCTTTAGCTAAACCACTTGTCTCAGCACGTGTCTTCCAGACAGATCCATTTATGTAATCCCTGCATGTTCCTTGGGCAGCTCAGCATATTCCCCAAGTATACATAATCTCAGTAAGAAAATTGTCTTCCTGTGCTACTTCATATTCCAGAATGAAAATAGGACTACAGAATAATCAACACTCCCCTCTGGCACATTTAAGTTCTGTTTCATTTGCACACAGATAACATGCAGGAGCATAACCATACTGCCTACTCACTCAAACATGTAATTCCTGGGCTGTGGTTTCCAGGGATGACATCTTTTATCTAATCCCTGATGATGCTGGATACAGAAATAGTCCAGCAGAAGGTGGGTATCTGAACCCAGGATCACTTATGTTACTTTCTGTTTTCTCCCTTTCCACTGACAAATAAAAATAGGGAGCAAGAGGGAGAAAGAAGCAAAGGGCAAAGGTGGATTATAAAGGAAGAAAAAAAATCAGAATCATAATTATTTTTCAGTTGTGTGAATAGTTTTGAAAAATGTACCTATAGCAAAAGCTGTGCTTTTGTCAGGCTTATGAGACAAAAATAATATTGTTACAAGTTGATCACTTCATTTTGCAAGGGAGCTGAAGTGACGCTATACAAACTCAGGCTGAACTCTATATTAAGATGAATCCTTGAATATCTGGTTTGAAAAATGCTTTTTTCTCCTTTCTCATTAAGCAGGGATTGCTTTATTGTTGCTGGGCATACACAGTGAGTCCTTCACTTTCCCCACAGCCACATAGTGTATAGTGCAAAGCTGGAAGAATTGCCCTAGATTCTGCACCCTTTCTGCCCTTCTGTCTGTGTAAGAAGCCATGAAAACTGCAGAAAGAAATGTTGTAATATCCATTCTCCTGAACTCCCTGCAGAGTTTTTGGTGTTCATACTTTTTCATTCTCCAGCTAGAGAGGAAACATGAAGCTTCAGGGTGTGAAAGAATAAAACAGGCACAAAGCTGGATGAAGAAAAAAGAGGAAACAAAGTAAAGATAGGCTTTTAAACTTATGCTGCATATTTTAGTATTATAACTATGTGTGATGACAATATGCCTGTAAAAAACCACTGGCCTAATCAGCAGGAATGTGTGCTCTTATGTGTGTCTAATATAATATGCTCTCAGAGATGCAAGTTAAATGAAACTTGTGAGTATAGGTTTTAAAGGGCACTAATTTCCACCCATGATGGGTCAACCCCATCTGTATTTCACAGTGTGCCAACTTAAAACAAAGAGTTTTAAGTATGCAGCAGCGGTCTACCAAACTTAAGTAAAGGAAGTTTATTAGATGATACTCTGAATGAATCATGTACATGATTGGCTTTGTTACAAGATACTATAGATTAAAATACTCTCCTTTAGATGCATAAGGAGTCCTGGCATGTTTTCCCACAAATAGGATCTAGCAGACGAAAGCAGAGCAGGTATATTCCTGAATTTATGAAAATTTAAATATGTGTATGTGCTGAGATCTGAGGTACTGCATAGCTATATGGCAAAGAGGGGGTGATTGCCATGTGGGGGCTGAGAGGAAGAAACAGGCTGCTGTGTTGAAAACTGAGGGGGAGAGTGGTTATATAAAGATAAAAGACAAGGTGCTGCCTACAAGCCTGATAGAAGAAGATATACTTTGGGAAGAATCAGTGCTAATGAGACATAAACAGGAAAAGGAAAGGATATATGTGTGTGCCCATGTACACACATCACACACAATTCAAAATAAGACAAGGGAGGTTAACTGTTTAGCATTTGTTCAGATCCTCTTATGTTGTACATCCTAGCTTCTCCATCCTCTTTATTGTAAGTTTCTTATATGTGGGGGTTTTTTCCCTTGGATACAAGAATGAGCTAAAATTCAAAAGAAAGCAAATTGCCTTGTTTGGGTTTTTGTGGTTTGTTTTGTTTTTAAAATGAAATACGATACAATAGACTTAAAAGGAATTTAGTCTGTCCCAAGCAACCATAAATCTACCCCTCAGAGAGCCAGGGTCAAACCTATAAAATATATAATATATGTAACATACCTGCTGTTTGAGAGGTACAGCCCATTGGTTTCTCAGGCTTTCATTTGGAAATGTTTGCCACAGTGTGATTTGTGCACTACTCACAAGCATATGCTTCCAATATTAGCAGTGCTAAAGAAAATACTGCCATTTATTTTATGATTCACTATATTGCAGTGGGGGCCCTTTGCACGTGACTGTAATACAAATGGAATATAAATAACCCCTGAAAGCAGAGGGGGGTTGTAATGGGCCACTGGTATAAGATATTCTCTTATCTTAGTCCCAGTTTATGTTGTATTTGGGGAGTTCTTATTCTCACAAGTATTAGGTTATGTGTTGAGTGTTAAGGCATTTATAAAATTAACCGTTCTATTATACCAACAAATCGAAACTGGCATCAGTTGTTAATCAGACCAGTAGCCTGTGGAAATGAGAACTGTGTGATAATGGGAGAGGGGGCTGTGTGTGCACACTGATCTCTGCCTCTCCCTCCCAAGCACTCTGGAAAGCCTATTGCCACAGAAAGCTCGGGCTTTAGCAGAGGAAATGTGGCTGTGTCTTGCCACGGCCAGCAGAAGGCAAACCCTTTACCCTTCTGGCTACACAGCTCTGAGTGCACAGAATGACAATACCAGGTCTGCCTCAAGCAATGACAGACAGCAAGCATCTTCTCAGATTAGTTTCTACCCTAGATCCTCCTAAAGCTTTAATCCTAAAGCTTGTCCTTCAGCCTGGTGCGCCTCTCTGGTCATCAGATACTGTCTAACTGTCTCTTTTGCTTCTATTATCCTGGTAGAATATGTTATGAAGTATCCCTACGTATCCTTGATGGCAGGCTCAGAGTCTCTGCTGCCTTCTTTGCAGACGCAAATTTGCAAGGCAAAATGAAGAACTGTGATGATGGCCTCTGCATATTGTCTCACTTTCCCCAAAAGAGACAAATGAAAACTAAATAGGAAAGGAAAGTTTCCACTCCTCTCCTAAGGATGGTTTTTACAGCCTTTAGTTATGAAATTTCAAGGGCTGGAGGTGTGTGTCTGCAATTGCATTCCAGATTTCTATGAAGTGTCTACAGAAGATCTTTGTTGAATGTTTTCTTTATAAGATTGGATTTGAAAAAAAGGTGAGGGGATACATTTTCTGTTTCATGTTTTATATTGACTGCGGCTGCAAAAAGGCCTCATCAGATTGGAGATGTTTGGAAAGTAATATTTCTGCTGATCACATTAATTGTAAAATAAAACCAAGTAAATTCTCCTTAGATTTGAAGCATCTTCCTCAGTAAATACAGAAACTGAACTTTAATGTTCAGCAAGTGATAGAAAGAATGCTTAGATGGGGAATCTATAAAACAAAAAGGTTTGTTTTCTAAAAATAAACAAAGAAGCAGTTTCTAAGTAATGAAAAAGACAAATAGAGAACAAATATTAGAGGTATAAGATGAGGAAGACATCCAGAAGTAGAGCTGAGCATGGGTGAGATACAGGACAGACAATGCAATTATTAAAAAACAAACCAGAATTATGACTTAGCAGAACATTTACCTATGTGCTGATTGGAGCATTTGCTGATTGATGTGTGTGAAGGTATACTTAAGCCCGCTAGAAATCAATAAACCTAATTGCTTAGTTAAAACTTTGCCTTTAATTAAACTGTACACAGATTTTTACTTTGTTTAGAAATAACATAAAATATCATGTATGCTTAGTAGCTTTAAGAAAGTGCTAGGGATTGAAGAAAAAACTGAGAATTATATAAGGAAAGATTTTATGCACCGCTCAAAACTGTGAGAACACTCTGGTGAATGAAGTCAGCTTCTCTAAAGCATAGCCAAGTTTGCAAAGCTGAAAAGCTGTATTGAGCTGTTCATCTTAGGTTTGCACATTTATATTAAAGAAAATCCCACCCTGATTCAGCACATTGCTAACAGTAGCCGAATTCTTAATAAAATTTCAAGGGTTGCAAGAGCAGTAGACCTTTGGCATGTAAATGAAAGCTGGGGACGGATATAATAGAATGTAGTTTAACTGGACACTGTTTCCCCAGATCAAAAAAAGCATCCACTTTGTTATAGGTAAGTATTTTGAACCATGGGGACTTTGAAGTCACTGGAGTGCAGATGTTTTTATTTAGAGGTCGTGGTAGAATAAACCTACACCACTTTTACTCTGAACACAATTTGGCACCCAGTGCAAAAAATACCTGAATACACAACTAATCACTGAGACCCAATGGAGCTGTTTGCATTAGTAAAGTAATATTATTGAAGAAGTCTATGCCAAAGACTTTCTGTCGAATGATACACATTAAAGTGTGTGGATACCACATCAAGGTAAAAAACAAATTAAACAGGCTCTGTGGGACCAAAGCACAAATATTTCCACTGCAGGGTGGAGCAGTTCTGTAGGCAGCTTGTTGCCAATAACATAATTGTGAATTTGACATCAGCTGCCTAAATAACTTGTAAAGCCTAGTATCTTTGCCTGTACCTGCATTTCTAAATGCATTTCCTAAGGGACAACCCTGCACTCCCAGTTGCAGGATGGCTCCTGTCCACACTGGGACTTCCCCTGCCTGAACAGGCTAGCTGCATCCAAATTAGCCCTGGGCTTCCACCTTGGGGACCTACAAGGTGCCCTGGCTGCTGAGAAACATAATTTGTTTTTAATAGATTGCATATTCTAGTAGAAATTGAAATAAATTGTTTCAGCCTATCAAATTCTGTATTTTTATAACATGAAACAGAACTAATGTATTACCTCTTCTGGGGAGGCATGTAAGGCTGCTTGAGGCTGCAAAGCCCACTGAGACTGGGTTGCAAGAATGTAATGCAGGAGTTAATAGCTTGTATAGGGTCATATCATCTTTGGAGAACAGTTTTTGGACTGAATCATCATAACTGCACCTAGACTTTATTTTGTGGGGAACTAAATGTTTCAGTCCAAAGGAGTGCTTACCCAAACCAGAATACACAATAAAAGATGTTCAGGGGGCCAAGACCCAGAAAACAACTGGAGGACTAAGATATTTGGTAGTTCTGAGGAACCCCTTGAGAAAAGGTTATGAATACACAATTCCCTATTAACCATTCAGAGAGCCTAATAGCTCTCTGAAAAAATATAAACAAGTCACCTGTGAAAAATGACAATATGAATCTTATTGCTTTTCCTTATTCAACTGCTGCCATATAAAATGGGTTTTGTTTGACAATCTCTCTCTTATGGTATCCCTCTAGTATTAAAAAGAAATGCATTTTAAAATTATTCTGCCATCTGCTCTTATTAGAGGCTCAGGCTGACTTTTAACAAGAAATACTATTTCAAAGAAACCTAACTCAGTGCCTTGCTGTAAATTAATTACAACTGTTTGCAATTTTCCTTTAGCACTGCTCATGTCACTGGAATCAACCATTTAAATGGCACATGGGTTACAGACATCAGCTTCAGCAATTCTGTAATTATGAAAGACAGTTTTTTATCTCTTGTTTTGAGAAGTAAAAAAATTTAATTAATCATACAAGTAGGTATGAAGAGCACAGAAGGGTGTGAGCAGAGTACTAGGAGATCTACTCTTGACTTAATTCGAAGCTGTAGGAGACCCAAGAAGAACAGTAATAGGAAAGCAAAGTTTAAAAAAGTTGTGGTCAAGGCATCAGAACTATTTCACATGGGCCTGTGCTTCCCATAAAGTACACATGGGGAGCAAGAAATATCAAAACAGGCTGGAAAGCTGGGTGAAATGGATGTTGTCCCATGTTTCTCGATCTCAGTAGGTTTTAGGGGTGAGCACTGTGGATTGTTTCATCTATGAAAACTGATGCTCCTGGATGTGCAATGACACAGGGTATTATGAATATGCACAGATAGCACTGCATGCCAAAAGGAAAGGATATCAGTCAACTTCAGGTGCCACAGTCATTAGTAGAGAGCTGTATAGGGAGTTGCTGGCATAAGAATTTTTTGGTACCCTCCATATATTCAATGAAAAGAGAAAATTGACTAAAAAATCATTGTTATCTGTGAGAATATGAGCACCAGATTGTGGCAGAACCCAGCAGATTTCAATCTACCAGGCACACTACAAAATAAAATGTATTAAAATGCATTTAACTACATAACACAGGTGCAGGAACACTGTATTCTTCAATACTCTATTTCACCATTATGTAAAAAATTAAATTAAACAACAAGTCTTCAGGCTCAAGAGAATTTAAATATTAATATTTCCTGTATAACTGTGATCTTATTAAAAATACATCTTTTACAAATTAGGTTTTGTGAATGAAGAGCAAATTCAAGGCACATATTTCAAAGTTACTTAAAATTTATTTCCTAATGGAAGCTCTTATTATAAAATTGACTTTTTTAGCAGAACAAGGCCTCATCAGAGAGTAAAAATTATTTTATTGCCTTTATTTTATAAAGGCAAGTTCTATTATAGTTACTCCAGAAATCATCAAAAACTAGTAGGGCACGATATAAAATTATCGTACTTAAAAAATGAAATGTATTGGGTTATAAAGCTAGATGATACTGGGAAAAGTTTCAAGAGGTAATTGATTTGTTTCAGTAGAGGTCTAAAACAAGATCCATTGGATCAAGCAATATTTATAGAAAACAAAATCAACAGAAATCTGTTTCATGGCAAAAATCATTGCATCTTACACAGCACCTTGGGAACTTCCATGCTGTTAAGCACTGTTTGAAAACTGTGCTTTCCATCAATCACATCTCAGATAAATGAAGTTGTTCTTGAACGACTTAGAAAATATATTAAAGAGTTGATTATTCATGTTGGATCCCCATAGGGAAAAAGAAAATTCTTTACTGGGTTATGCAGCATATTTAGGGGCTTTTGCAGTCCCAGAGTCGAGAATGGGTCAGGATCGAAATGGGGTAATAAGGAGTTACATGGTATATGATATTGTTCAATCTCTAACCTTGTGACCAGGTGTGACACCAGCAAAATACCAGCAAAATTCCAGATTAATCCAGAATTGCAAAAGGCAGAGCAAATTAGATGTCTCAAGATACTGCTTGTCAGGTCACTGATACCAGGCTTGGATAACAAATAGGAATGTACTTTAGATTAACAGAACCCCTGTGTGACAGTGGTCACGAGGGGTTTCAGGGTGAGAGAGAGGTGAGAATGTTGATTCCATGTTCAGAAGGCTTGATTTATTATTTTATGATATATATATTACATTATGACTTTACTAAAAAGAAATAGAAGGAAAAGTTCTCAGAAGGCTAGCTAAGCTAAGAATAGAAAAGAATGAATAACAAAGATCTGTCTCTTGGCATAAAGCGAGACCCAGCTCTGCCGTGAGTGGTCAGTAAATCCAAACATCCACAGGAGACCAGTCACGGATCCACCTGTTGCATTCCACAGCAGCAGATAACCATTGTTTACATTTTGTTGCGGAAACTTCTCAGCTTCAGCAGGAAAAAATCCTAAGAAAGGATTTTAATGAAAAGATGTCTGTGACACCCCTGCATTTCTCAAGTTCCTCTACTGCAGTGCTCCTTAGCAAGAGATCAGCTCTGTTCTCAGTAACTCTGAACAGTGATGATGGGACCCTCATAGAGGAAAGAACAATTTCCACTTTGCAAAGGAAGATCTGTAAACAATTAGCAGCATAGCATTGCTGCATGATTTATTTTAATTATTGCACAGTAAAAGCTTACTGAATCATACACAACAATCTGGCTGAGATTCACCAGTCTGAATTTGGCCTATTGCTTTGTCTAATACCCTGTACATGTTGGGCTCTGCACATTCATGTTCATAGAGTCACAGGCACAGAAAAATATCTGGGTAACTTATTACTATTTGGAAAGCATTTGTGCATTCCAAATTCCAACAATTTAAATTTCATGCTCAGTGCAACAAGTTAATTGTCTGAATTGGCCATAAAATTACAAAAATCTTAATATTTTAATAATTATATCAGCACAACAGTGGTTTTATATCTCCTTTTCTTCACAGAAATATTTTTAAAAAGTATGAAAAGTGCCTTATTTATATACTAAAAAAAGGAAAAATGTGTCCATTCAACCAGGTTCATTAATTTAATTTAACTGATTTTAAAACAGATAATACTCAGATTAGTCTTCCAGCCTGTGTTCCAAACAAAATCTAGATTGTCTTCTGTGCTCTTCTGATGTACATGATAATTCCCACAGGATTCCATAGTGACAACAATGTGTATTTGTAGATTATTATCAGATTCCATTTTGGTGGCTTCTAGAAGAATCTGTCTCTAACTGTGCATGAATCTGCCAATTCCTCACATCAGCACTGACAGTCCACAGGCAATCTAGTGAGCTGAATTAATTAGGAAATGTTTGGGGAGGGTTTTAAATTCTTCATTTAGATACTAAGTCATTTTGGATGCTCTTAGGCATCATGCCTGATTGCTCTTAGGCATGTCACAGTATTCTCAGACAAAACAGACAAGGTTTTCAGCATTGTGAGATGAAATCTGACCTCATGTTTATCAGTCAGTTAAAACTTCTATGTGTTTGTTTGCTTCACTCAATACACTTTTATAAGTTAATTTTGTTACTGTCTTTATTACATCCACTTCCCATTTTGACAGTCCCCAAGAACTACATTAAATTGTTCCAAATGAATGTTGAGCTTGGTGTGTCATACTGATTAGCGGTTGTTACTACGATTTTATATTCCAGCACTGTGAGCTCAATTGTTTTCCAGTACATTGCATGTATTATTTTACAGCAAAGCTTCAAGGACTTTTTTGCTGCTGAAAGCCTCTTGCAAATTCATTCTGTTTTGACTGGACGACAGGATATCAGCAGGGGATGACTAAAAACCAGCAAGAGGAGAAAAAAGTTTCCCTCTAGGAGACTCAGACTCAGCTGGAATGCAGACTTCTCTTTGGATGGGGAAGAATTTTTAATTATGTAGGAAGAATAACTGAAAAAAGAAGAAAATGTAGATAATTAACAACTGGCTTCACCTAACAACAGCAAGAATTCATCTGATTATTTTCAAACAGAAAGTAATTATAGCAACATTCAGAGTATGAGCAATAAACTATTTCTTTAGGTACTCTTGTCTGTTTCCTAGAATAAAACACCCCAACATGACTGTGTCACTTAAACTTTTGTAATGAGAAGAAAATCCTCTGAGTCTTCTTATGCATATTCTGATCAGCTCATGGAAATGTCAGAATCTTCACACAAGTAGCTGGTGTGTGAAAGTCTTCAGCATTCAAAGGAAAAGGGAAGAAAAAGGCCTGGATAGTCTGCCTTCACTGTAATCACACGGGTTCATAATCAAATGGTACTACCCCAATTTAAAGAACTTGAAGAGCAAATCCAGAACAGAAGTTAATCAAAGAAATGGGACAGCAGCTGTTAGAAGTGGCCTTCCTTGGCACAGGGGTGTACTGTTGGCTTTTGGTCATCTTGTCCACCAAAGCCACTACATCCTTCTCTAGAAAACTGTCCTTCAGCTGTTGATCCCCAGCCTGTGTAGGTGCTTGGAGGTTTTCTATTCCAGAAGTTCAAGTTTGAATTTGTTTTTTATGTTTTGTTTTGGGTTTTTGGTTGATTGGTTGGCTGGTTTTATGGGTTTTTTTGGGGTTTTTTTTGTTTTTTTTTTTTTTTTTTTTGTTTTTGAGGCTTCTGAGGTTCTTAAAAATCTATAATTCAACTTATATTCAACTCTAAACTAACTGAACTTTTTATAGATTAAAAAAATAAGTCAAAAATAAAAGCAACTAAAAAATATTTTTCTTCAGATGTAAAAATTTCTTCAGTGAAAAGCTTGTCAAGCATAGGGACAGGCTGCCCATGGAAGTGGTTGAGCCACCATCCCTGCAGGAATTTAAAAGACATGTGGATGTCTGAGGGACATGGTTTAGTGGCAGTCTTGGCAGTGCTATGATAACAAAGATCTTATCCAGCCTGAAAAGTTGCATCATTCTGTGATTCTACAGTTCTTGGAAGCATTGCAAACCTGCATGCTGCATTCTGCTAACCACTGAGTAATGTCTGAAGGCAACTGGTGATCCTAACAAATAACTCTTGGTTAGGGAATTATTTTCAAGAAACAGAAGGTCAGTAACTCAGACACAATACTTTAGTTCATCTTCAGACCTACCATTTTGCCTTGATAAAGCAGTAGTGTAAAGATTTCATTCTAGGAGGAAATGTAAGAGTGAACAAATCTTCTCAATTTTTTTTTCTAAGCTTCAGGCTTCTTAGATCAAACACTTTCATACTGAAAGCAGACATTCTTACTTATGAGACTTACATCTCTTCTTTGTGAGACAGCTTTATTTACAGCCTGTAAGTATGGGCAGCTATAACCATTTTAGGAAAAAAGTTACTCGTATCTTTATCATGATTATGCAGGTATTACTGGTAAAATATTTTGCTTTTAGGTTCTCCATGGACCACAAATGATGGTAGTCTAAACAGCCTTTAATCTTCCTATTGGCAAGAACTATACTTCTCTGGAAACTGACTGGAATGCTCTGCCTGGAATAAAAAAAATAAAGGGAAGTATCTTATTATTGCTATTATTACTCACAGCACAGTTTCTCCTTCTGATGGCAAGGGTAATCAAGGTGATGGAAACCCACACACTTGATTCTCACTCAGTATATTAAAAGGTGTGAAGAGGCAAGTCCTGAGCTCCTTAAATTAGATAAACTTCAACTGGAAAAAAAGGCACCTGAATTTACACTTAAGATTAAATTAGGCACATAGTAGCCATTTTTTAATTTGGGTCTTAGCTTATATTTATGTTGCTTATAATTCTGTTGGCCATATCTAAACTGAGTAAAAAAAAAAAATCACATTTTACCCTGCCCAGATAACCAGACATTTAACATAACATATTTATATGATGTGTTAGGAATTTAATGTCAGAAATCTCAAAATTTGCTTTATCCTGATAAAGTCTCTCTACATATAGATACATATTTCAAACTGTTCTGCTTCCAAACACTAACTGGGAAAATAATCTCATTAAAGATTAGTGATAGATAAATTCCCTGAGGAGAACAAAGGGATGAGGAAGGTCCTTGAAAGACACTGCGGGCCATTTTCAAATGACAAGAACTGTTGGCAGCACAAGAACAAGCAGAAATAAGTAATCTTATAACCTTTTATTAATGCTTATATTTTTGTACCTAAATTAAACCTCAGGACAAAGACTGCATGCTTTGGTTAGGTTCTGTTTGTTATTTCATTTTTACTGATATCCTGTTCTTAAGTAATCTAGAACAAACTATACACACTGGGCTAGAAATGTCTGTGGTCCATCCCATGCATAGCACAGCAAGGAAGGAACTCTGGTGGAAATGGTCTAACCCATACAGAGCATCATCCCACCTTCCCCTAAGAACCACTGAGTTGAATGAGTCCACTCCTGTGGCTGTCCTGACTGTGGACATCTGGGCTGTGATGGATAGATGGGAGCTAATGGACAATTGCCTTTCCGTTCCAGTTAGCTACATGGCCTTTACTTTCCAGGAGTAATTTACCTTCCATATAATTTTTCATTCCACACATCCTTACACACATTTATGACTGTTAATTTCAGGGACTCAGCTGAGTTTTCTGAAAGGTGAGAGGGAAATGTCAGTGAGAATGCACTTGCCTCAAAAATTGAATCGTTCTTTAAGAGCAATTTTCTTGCTTTCTTGGTGTTGAGAGGGGATCTTAAGAACATTTTCCCAGCTTAAGGAAAGATCATAACTCCTATAGGCTTATAAATCATTTCATGTAACAGTGTTAAAAAAAATTAGTCCTGACCAGCCAGATTTTGTCATCCCTGACAACAGTGTCCTCCTGCATGCACTCGTGAAAACCTGTCTAATCAAAGCTCAACTAGCAAACATGGAGAAATGACAAGGTTCTGCTTGGTACTTCTGCATGCTTTAAAAACTGCCTGAAAGACAGTTGTGAGGGCTGAAGCTAAGACAGTCATTAAGGAAAGTGGGATGCTGGCGTGAAAAATTAGTGCAACCTGCACTCACCCACCATCAGAGAACGGAGTAATTTATGGTCTTTTAAACTGCAGCTGCTTTACTCCTTTTTCTGTATCTCCATGGAACTCAGCTGCAGACTGGGTGGCAGACCTGACAGGAAGGGGAAGATGGGCACTTAAAAAAAAAACTTACACACTGTCTGTAAACCAACCCAACTAAGCTCTTCAGAAAGATCCTCAGGATAACTGAAAGCCAAACTCATGCTCAAAGCATCTTTAAATTTTATTATTCCATTTTTTTTGTGAATGGAATCCTGAAGGTCACTTAAATCTGGTTTGAGACTTGGAAAGTAGCAGTGCAAGCTATCAACATTTCTTTGACAAGGGTGTTGCTAGTGGTTTGCTTCTGTCTTGCATTGCCTCTCTTGTTGGCATAAAGCCCCTTTGGCAGCTGGGATGAGTGAAAATTCTCCCCCAGTGGCTGTTGTGCGGTCGTTTCCACTGAGTTTCTGAGCGCTGTATTCTGGTGTGTTTTCCAGCTCATTAGAGAAGGTGATACATAATCCTGGGACAGAAGTCTGGCCCTGGTTTCTGGAGCCCAAAGCACTGCACAACATAAATATAAAACTGTCAGAACTGCTTGTGGGAATGCTTCCAGGTAACTCAGAGCAGGGTGCCAAGGGACATGGTGTCAGGCAGCATCTGTGATTGTAAAGACTGTAAACTTGGTGCCATTGTGATCACACATACAGCCACACAAACAGCACTCAAAAGAACTCAAATGTCTCAGGCTATTAGAAGATGAAGAAAAAACTATTTCTGATGAGGGACAGGTTATACACTTTCCAACATCATGGAATCATAGAATCCTAGAATGGCTTGAGTTGGGACCTTAAACATCTTGTTCCAATGCCCCTGCCATGGGCAGGGATAGCTTCTCTAGACCAGGTTGATCAAGGCCCCAAGTTGATCCAACCTGGGCTTGAAGATCTCCATGGACGAGGCACCCACAGCTTCTCTGTGCAACCAGTGGCAGTGTCTCACCACACTCACAGTAAAAAATTTCCTCCTAATACCTAAATCTAGTCTCTGACAGTCTAAAACCATTACCTCTTCTCTTCTACCACTACATTAACTTGTGAAAAGTCTCTCTCCTGCTCTCTTGCAGGTGCCCTTTAAGTCCTGGAAGGCTGCTACAAGGTCTCCCCAGAGCCTTCTCTTGTCCAGGCTGAACAACCCCAACTCTTTCTCTTAGACTGTCTTCTTGTGCATGATGAATACAGCTGGTGTATTGACACCCAGCAGTGAAGAAGCACAATTGAGATACAGATCCTGAAGCACCCACATCTGTCAGGAATACCTCTGTGACATGACATAGGCTGGTGGTGATGGAAGCCCAGGCATCAGATGACTCTTATGAGTCCTTTCATTTCTTTGAAGTGTTTTTGCAATGTAATGATAGGAAGAAAAATCAGGCACAGGGAAATATTTTTAGGCAGGATGTACAATACTGTAAAATATCTAGAACGGGTTCTGAGTGCCTGAAAAATCCTATTTTGGATATACTTTGTATAACTAGATAGTACTTGAAGAATTACTAAAACATCATTTTCCCCCTTTTATTTCCTTCAGGAGATCAAAGTAATAACTTCATAGTAATACCTTCATTTGATCATAGTTGGAATATTAAAAACTTCATTTATTTTCTAGTTCAAATAATCAGAAGAGTTTATATTTGCCTTGAAAGCCAGTTGTGTTGTAGTAGTTGTTTAATGAATTAACAACACTCACTATCTTGGCTTCTTTTGGTAGGGAGAAAGTTGCACAAGTTCTTCCCAAGGAAAATAATCCCATTGCACTACATGTATCCCTGTTTTGCACCACAGTGGAGGAGCTCAGAGGCAAAACTGTTGCCTTCCTTAAAAATTAGTGTTCATAGAAATTGTACATTACGACATCTCAGCACAATCCAGTTAAATTTTTCCAGTTGTCAACTTAAATATATTGCTTAGTCTTCTATGTCCGTTACAGACACTCACATGTAGTGTTTGCTCTTTACTCTTTTCATTATTAAATTATGGGATTGTAAAACCAGCATTCAGAAACTTGGTAAAAAGAAGAGCTGAATAACTGATGAGTTAGAAAATTCTTTAACCTTCATTTTAAGTGTTCCATATGGCAGTGACAAATCATAATCTAATAGTGACCTTTCACTGTGTTGTTTTGGGGTTTTTTTCCTAGAAACCTTGCACGTTGGAAGTGATTTAAGTGTGTTGCACCTTTTCCCTGCCAACACGTGGTAGTTTCAAACCAGCCAGGCTGATGTGCATGGCAGTTCTGTAGGGAACTCTGCAGTGGCAGTCACGGTGTTTTGTTTCCAACAATAAATTCCTGCTAACTCATTACTGGAAGTTTGAAAATGCCTTGAAAGAAGACAGGCCTGTGCTTTCATCCTTCCAAAAGTTGGGGGATAAAGAGTGTGTGCTATCATTACAGTCATGTGGTATTTATTTCCCATCTAGCTAAATGTCAACCTTTTAAAAATCCAGCCTAAAGACTCATTTCAACAGCACACACCAAAGGAAGCTTCTCAGGTGAGCTGGATGGTGTGGAAAAGTAGGCAACAAACTGATTTACAGACATGGAGAGTGTCCAGCTGTGAAATCACATTTCTGTGTTAAAGGGAGTTCAAGGAAAGCTGAGAATTTAATCTGCTCTTTGTTGTTCTGGTCTATTTTTGCTTTGGAATGGGGGAAAAGTTGGCTTCACCTTTCAGTTCTTATGCAAGAGAACAAATTTATAAAAATTTTTACATTTTTCCTGAAGGTTTTTGCTCTGACTGTGCCTATTATAAAAGTGTTGTAACAACAAGAGCTTAAAAAAATGTTTCTTGCCCTCAGGTTGTGCAAATAGCAGCACTGTGTGCCCTCTGCCAGCACGACTCAGTGACTTTTAAGATGAATAAGAGAGCCTTTAAAACTCAGTTGGTTCTTCTTCCTTAATAACTACATTTTCCTAAACCTACCAATTTTTTTTCTGATTTAAAAAAAATTCAAAGAATAAAAAAAAAGAGAAGCAAAGAAATGGAGAATGCATGGACCAGAGGCAAGGCTAGTTCAGTTTCCAGCTCTTTGAAGAAGGAAGCAGAAGGCAGCAAGCAGAACTTTGTCACATATTTTTTTGTTATTTTCTCTGATTTTCAAAGCACCTTGGCTATTTGATCTCTAGCAGAGAGGCTCTGTAGCTATTTTTACGCCAGAGGTTTGTCTTTATATACCCCTTTTATATTTCACAGTGAATGGCAAGAGAAACTACTGACTGATCTTCAAAACCCCTTGCAAGCAAAATGGCAAGCTATCACTCCATTGTTCTCTTAATTTATCTTTCTGAGGCTCACTTTAATTTTTTTTTTTTTTTTTGGATTATTCTCTCCAAATGAATGAGGTGCTACTTGACCTTTAAATGTCAAAATCCCTTTGAATGGCATTACTGTGAACTCTGGAGCTATGCACCACATGTGAATGGATAATATACACAGGACGATGCACAGCCAGGCTTATGAATTCATTTTATTATTCCTATCACCTCCCCACCCCCATGAAAACAAATTTTCAACTAGCTACTGCTATTTTAGGACGGGAGTAGGGAGAGAATATACTGGCAGGCTGATTGACATAAGTCAGCCAACTCTTCCAGCTAAAGGTCTGAGTCTACAAGCTGTTTCTTGTGGGTGGATCTCTGTGCTTAGATTGAGAAGCCTGAAGAATTCAAAGTGAAATCAGCTACAGTGAAATTATAAGCCATAAACTCACACTTCTAAAGTTATTCAAGTGAAGAAACACTAACAGAGTGAAGTCACTTTACATATTTATTATTATTATTACCATTCTCAATTTGCTCCCAATCAGTTTTAACATAAAAGTGTTCTCTATATTTTTTGTGTATCTCTCACTTTCGCAGTAAGAAGGGGTTTCCATCTCTATGTCTACCTGGACAAAATCCAAAATCTAAGCCAAATACCCTATCTCTTTCCTTGAAAAGGTATGGAGAAAGTGGTTCAGAGCAGTGGTTCCAGAGATGAGGAGGGAACTGAAAATATTCCCAGTACAGTTGACAGTTTCATTCAGGCTCACGTCTCTAACCCCAAGGGTGTTTGGCAATGATTCAGTCATAAGGGATGTTCTGTACCAATCTCAGCTAGGACAAAATAGCAGATTTTGTCCAGTTCTTATGCCAATAAAGAAAGGAAGATAAAAGGCCCCTTTCCTCCATCAGTTTCTGAAGCAGAACGTGACAGATTTTGAAATCATTAATTCAAAGTAATGCCCATGGCACTCTGCAGAAGAGACTATGTGTTTCTACTTGTGGCTGTCCTTTTGACTGCAAATGTGGGCTGCTCTGTTTCTCCCATTGGAGGATCCTTGTCCCTACAGAGAAGACATTTAGCCTTCAGGAAGAGGGGATGAAAAACATTATTAACTTGCCATGATTTCTCACACTCACTTGGTCTAGACTGGTGGAAGTGGCTGTCACAAAGAATCAGGATCAGGGGCTCTGCTACGCTGCAGAAGCAGTCCATGGTCTGAGCAGCCTGCAGGAAACTAGGCACTGCAGAAATCTGGGTATTACATCTTTCTGGGTGGCCAGCCAATAAACCCAAATAATCCCATTTTCTTTTGGTGCATGAAAAATATAAGCATGCAGAATTTCCACCATTCATTAAATTTTCTTGTTCCATTTTTCTGAGTTAGAGGACTCTTGCAGGGTTTAACCGGCAATGCTTGTCACGTTGAGCTGGAAACACCTCTATAACATGACAGAATTACAGTGCTTACAGCGCCCACAGGAAACAGTTGTTATCCCACAGACAAGTGAGAAATTGAGTCACTGTATCATCATCATCTCCTACAGCCCAGACGAGTGTCCTAATTATAACACCATTCCATATTCAGAACTGTCTAAATAAAACGAAGCCTTAAAGGTAAGTACCTCCATATACTGGGTTGTTTTGCTGTCCCCCATTTGAATTACAGACATCTAGGCTGGGTCACCAGGGGTGACTTTGGGAAGTGGTGTAGACCAGAGTAAGGGCTGTTCAATATTCACCTAATGAAATCCTTTATCCTGAAGAGAACAGGTCATGGCTATCACTGGGAACTTTCCACTCAGCCATGCAGAGCTCCCTCCTGTGTGCTCACTAGTACACATGCTGACCCAGCACTAAGTCGGTTTACTGAGCTTTCCTCCCAATCACAGGAGCTCATTTGATTACTTAATGGCCCTTAGAAAGCAAATTTAGAAGTAATCATCTATTCTTAGCTCAATCACTTCTCCTTTTAAAAATGTTTTCCCAAGAGCCCAGCCCAGATGAATGGGATGTCATCCACAGAGCTGTACAGCTTGCCTGCAATTTCTACCCACCAGCCTGAAGAAGGTATCCAATAGTTAAAGGTACAATACATCCACAAAAATGAAACCCCTCCTTTTCTGAACCCAAGAAAATTCTCTTCCAGTTAGGTAACTGTCATCTGAGAACAAAACTACAGGTATTGCAGATTTTTGCGGTTTTTCATACACTAGCTCCAAGTTTTCCCATGGAATGCACCTCATCCAAATGGGCAGACAGGCTGTACATTCACTCCCTACCAAGCATGATTCCATTGGTAATAGTGATGGCAATAGTTAATCCCAGAAAGCAATACCTGGATTTCTCCATGCCAAAACCACTGCTTCCAGCAGCTGAAACAGGGCCTTCTATCTGAAAAATCGAAGACAAAACCAAGATTCATAAATATGAGTCATTAAAAGTCATTAAAAACCTTTGGTACAAAGTACTTTCTACTGATGTTCCCATTCTGAAAATAAAATATATATTTTAGAAAAATAATCATCAACATCTAGCAGTATATTTTCTTTTAGTTATTTATTTATTTTTTCCCTGATATTAAATAATGTCTTTATTCCAGAAAAGCTGCATGCACATGTTGTCTAGACCAACTTCAACTTCCTACCTTTTCTACCAAAAATCAAGCAGACAAATCAAGTAGGAAAACCAAGGAATTTTCCTTGAAAACTATTTGCATTTCTCTGGTTTGTGTTTCCACTACCCAGCTAAGAGTCTGATGCCACAAAATAACTTTACATTGCCACCTTTAATGCTTCCTGCACAGCCTTGGTTTAAAAATGCAGGACAAGATGTATACAAATAGAAAATGCTTATTTGATAACAGTGTCATTCCTGGAGAAAAAATCTTCTGGTATTTCTACTCTCACTGAAGAAGCCTGAACTTATCAAGAGTCCCCAGCCTGACTAATCAGCTCCTAGACAAAAGACTTTTGATATCACTGCTTTGTTAAAATTGTCAAAATCACAACTTCAGGCTCTTAAATATTAGTTATGTTTAAGGTCAGTGAAGAAATAGAAGAGGGAGACTGACCTGTTATATTTAAAATAATGATTCTTGGGCAACAACAAAGTGAAATAACTAAACTGGTAAGAGCATCGCTCATGGAGATGTGCGTAATTGAAATGTTGATTTGCCTGTTGATTTGAGTGGGTGAAAAGGTCACACAAAATCTCTTCAGCATTCCTTAATAAGGAAACCTTTTTCTTTCCCTTGATTAAGATTACTCTCGGTGTTTTTATATACATCCATTTCAAAATGTGAAATAGTATTTGAAAAAAAAGGCAACTAATAACCTATTTTATTTACCCATTTCAGCAGTGTTTTCTGTTTGTCAAACATCAGAGAATTCTGAATGACTGTGAAAAGCATGTGTGATGCAATGTACACACAATGACATCAGTCATGCATTCATTTCTGCTCTGTGGAAAACTCCAGTAACAAGAAACCGTCCAAAGGCTAAACTGTTCCAAGGACGTTTGAGAGTGCTGAAATGGAGCACAGCGCAGAATTTTCTGGTTAAGCTGCATGTCATCATGAAGTGACAAATAACTGAAATGGAAGCTCTCCTCACTTGGTTTGGATAAGATAAAGCAGAGTTGACAGGAGCTCTCCACCATTCCTGGTCATCATCCTGGACTACTGGCTGGCTGGTTTACACTTCCCCCATTCAGCATCTGAGTACTGCAAATTTTAACTTTTCCCATCTGAGTACATCCCCCCATTCAGCATCTGAGTAGCACAATTTTTTAACTTTTCCCATGCAACATACAGAGTGTCAGCAGTACATTCCCCTTCTAGAAAGTAACTTGTCAGTCCTATATAATTCAGGCCCTCTTTGAATCTACTCTACAAAGTCCTTTGAAAATCTGGCTCTTAGCATAAAACATATTCTGTGTTATCTGGATCATTTTTTAGGGGTCCAGAATTCTACTAGATGCTCTTAGGCCATCTTCACTATGTTATAAGGGCAAGTACCTCAGCTATGCTTACACTCCATGACTCAAAAAGAATGCCAAAAGGATGCAGGTTTACTTTAGAAGATCTCTTTTTTTTTTTCTTTATATAAGAATATTACCAGTCCATTAAACTTGTTTAAACTTTATCTTTTTAAGTAAAGAAATTATGGCCTCAGCGAATGTATTTTGTTCTGTATCAGAAGTATATCCCTTGCCTATAAGCATCACTTTTAATTTAAAAGAGTTCCTCAAAGGTATTTCTTAAGTAAACCTTTCAAAGGTTTTTATAGGGTAACCTTCCTCCTCTCCCCGACTTTGCACAAATGCTTATTTAAATTTGAAGTTTATATGAATTTTGATTCTACAATGGTTTTATAGTCATGCTGAACTATTCCTCAAAACAACTCAAAACTTGCATAGACCAGTTCTGTCTTTCACTACGTAAACCTGTTATTTAGATTTTAGGGTGGGTAATTTTGGGTTCGGGATTTTTTGTTATTATGTGGGGGTTATTATGTGTTGCACCTCATCAGAGCACTAGCTGAGAAAGCTGCAGGGTGCTTTGCTCTCTGTAATGTTAGCATGTTCTTTTCCCCATTTTTTGTATCTTTGGGCACACACTGTTCTGTCTTTCCTACTTGGAAATGCCATGGGCACTGCTCCTAAGTGACGGTTGTCCATAGAGCCATCCTAAGCAGTACAATTAAAGTAACTTCCAGTGAAAGTTTTGATGGTGAGAGAAGACAGACAGTTCAGAGGACATACTAGGCACCACTGTGGCTGGTGCTGGCAGTAGGAAACAGATGGTTACCAGGCCAGAAAATAATAATGGAATTCTTCTATGGCTCAGGCTGCAGGTGACCAACTTTAACAAAACAAGTTGAAGCTCTAAGTCTGCAGCCCTGTGAAATGCTACAGTGAGAAAGGATTTGCTGCAGATATCAGAAAACAGAAGAACCAGCAATTTAAGCAATTAAGTAGGCAGGGGAGATTACCAGGAGGAGTGAGACAGCTATTTTTGCCAAGAATTTTGGAATATGTGCCCTAAAAACTATTATAACTTCCCCCACTGAATGCCAGCCCAGGAGAACAGTGTGAAATGCCAGATGTCTGCAGAGCCTTTAGTACAAGCTCCATCTTTGTATCCTTCTTATCCTTCTCAGGAAAGGCTAATTGCAATGATATCCACATAGTGACAAAATGAGTCAACAGTGGAGAATGTGCTGCTATCCTGAACCATGAGATACTGTCAGATGCTGGTACCTACCATTAAAAGCCTTCATATTGAGTTAATTGTTGATTTTTTAATTTTTTTTTTCTGATTGTCACATGCCTAAAACCTGTGGCTTCCAGTTACATGAGAGATCTTAGCATGAAGTAGGGTCATGGAGAGGACAGAGCAAGTGCATGAACCCACCACCCCTGTAAGGTAACTCTTACACACGTGCCATGTGCTAACACTGTAAACCCCAGGCTGCCAGGAACAATCTGGGGCATGATAATCCTGTAATGAGCAACAGCAGGTGCTAAAGTGCTTAAAGTAAATCACTCCTGCAGTCAGCAAATTGTTATTTATGTCAGCACCACCAAAGAGTGCAAATCTGATAGGATGGGTGGCAGCCAGTGACCCCTGGAACTGGGGGCTGGGAGCTGCAGGGGATCCCTGGGCAAGCAGAGCAGGGCAGGGCAGGGCAGGGACCATCTCACTGCCCCCACCAGGAGCAGTACAAACTGGGGACAGAGCACCCTGGGGACAGGGACAGCCAAGGCTGGGGCAGGACATCTGCCTGCAAGTGGAGCTGGGGATCAGGGAACTAGGGTCAGGCCCAGCCCAGAATGACTGAAGCATCAATGCAGAGCCAAGGAACTGAGTGTGGTGTTATAATATTGTTTGTTGGTTTCTAATTTTGATCAGGCTGGAAAGAGATTTCTTCTATCTCCTTAAAGCCTTTTGTTTGTTTGGATTGTGAGGAATTCCTATTACTTTTCCAGCTCAGCATGTCTGTGGGTACACCCAGAAACTCCAGCCACTGGAGATACTGCTAAAATAATAGCCAAGGCAGCACTGAGCACAGCACAACACAGTATGTTTCCAGGATTGGTGCTTTGCTCCAGATGTCTGGAGTAAAATCTTCAGAAGGAAATGGTCCTCCATTCCTCTCCTCTCCAGCCAGTGAGGGATATGGAGTTCCCACACCTCTCTGAGCCATGGCACAGGAGCAGCCTCCTGCACAGGTGTTGATGAGACTGAAGGTCTGGCCTGATACGTGCTTTCTGATGGCAGCCTCAGGCAAGGTAGATTATTTCATCCAAACATTTTAAGTGTATTTGGACAAATTACTCTTGCCCAAGGATGTATTATACTAATGAAATTATGCTGTCAGCCATTGCAGGCCTGGCAGGAATTGCAAACTATTTTAATCCTCCAAGAACACATTTGCCCAGGCAACAATTTGACATGTCATCAGTAAATTCTTAGCTCAGCTTTTTAAGAGACAGGAACACACAAAAAAGGATTGATCTCTGGGTTACTGATTCCTATCACAATTGCATCAAATTTTCTCCTAAAGTCTGTAGCAAATTGATCTATGGGCTGTATTTTCCCACCTGTATACTGGAGGTCTACAGGCTTTAGGAGGGCTTTTTAGCATAATGCAGTAGCTTGTTGGGTTGATTTCAAAAGAACATGGAGCTTGCCAAAGGTACTTAAAGGGAAGATAAAAAAGAAAGGTAATTTGTCCTTGTAAGTACCGATGCAACATGAGAATAGATCTCTGTGCCTTGTAAATTCAATGCCTAAAGAACAGGTCCTCTGTTGAGTGCTGGGCTGCTGTGAGACAAAAAGATCAGCCCAAAGGAGAGTCAAATTGCAGCTCAGTATTATTCTTGGCTGAGACCCTCTACTGATCTTGAGTGTCACTGTCCCTAGTCAGAGCAAGAGAAATAAAAAAAAAAAAATGACAAGAACAAGGTTCAGCTTATCTTTCTACAAGCTGGACAGGTTATTCTGAATCTGGCATCCTATATTTTCTTTCCAGTCAGGGGAAAGAAATCCAGTTGATGTGTCATCTGATCCATTTTAAGCATCTCTATAAGAATGAGAGGAGCTGCACTCTGAAGGTGTCTGTTTTGGTTTTGTTTTTTTCCCCATTGACTACTCATTGAGTATACAGTGATTAGCTCAGATTTAGATGTATGGCTTTTAAGCTGCAAACTGGGACACATTATTCCCAGGCTACTTTTCCTTCTTTTCATCTTTTTAAAAGATTTCTCAGTATTCTATTCCTAATCAGCACAGGATGAGTCAAGAGTGCACAGCCTTGTTGATTCATCCTTCCCCCAAAATAACTCTTCAGCTGTGCCCAATTTTCCTGGTCCCCAGTCTGCATTGCTCTGTTACACCACACCATTCCTGAGCAGATTCCACACAGGACAGTTGTGTGGAAGGATCAGACAGATGCAGGGGGAAGCGCCTGTTGCAGGGTGGTGTGGGAGTGAGGCCAGTCCTGGATCTCACATGGAGTCCTTCTCTTTACAGAGCTGACATTTTTCCCTGTGACAAGACACACAAAGCAACTGGTGTCACTGCTGACTCACACTGGGTTGTGTTCATCAGGAAATACCCTGACATCAGTCTTTACTGGTAAATCTCTACAATAAGATGCAGTAGCCACAGCTGTTTCTGCACCAACAGAGCACCAATATTATCCATCTTCATTGTAAGACAAAAGAAAACCCATTTGATTTAGGTCAGGCTTATTTAGATTCATTGTGGTTTTACCAGCTGGCTTCCCTCCAGCACCAGTGTATGTATCTTTGTGTTACTTCTCAGCAGCAGAAACATACTGTTCTCCCCAAATTACAGATGGGATGCTGAAGCAGAATTCATCTTCTCCCAGGCAACAAAGGGAGGGGTGAGAAGTTACATGGGAATCAGAACACAGGAACTTTAGCAGCCTAGAAATGGAGCCATTGAGAGCCCTTTCTGTGGGGTGGTGCATTGAGCTACTCCCAGAACCACAGGCAAAGCCTGGTCCCATCAGCATGCTACTCCTGTAGACATGAGAACCTCATTTGATCTCTACATGGTTCTTCTTAGTTGGTAGTTTAGGGCAAAGATTAGTGAAGTGGAGGAAAACTGGATTCTAAGATGTAACCTATAAGGCACTAAATCCAATGTTTGTATTTTTGGAAGAGAGGGTTAAACTTATCTGCCAAGTAAATAAGGTACTGCCACCTTTGAAAAGCATCATTATCCAATCTAGAGCTGTCTGCCATTAGTGTGACACCTGTGTGTAAAATTATAAGACTGTGGCAATTAGCTATAATTTTAGTCCATGCACATTATATCTGCTTCCAACTAGAGTTAGTTCAAAGTACATGTCATGTTTGAGACAAGTTTGGCAAAACCAGTAGAGGCTTAACAACACAGAGTTTCATTTGCTGATTTATTAATTTATTTATTTGCTTGCTACTGTGTCTGCATCACATTTGTAAAAAGGCCTGCACAGCATCCTTCTCTACTGGAAATGTATTAAGCCTAAATTATGCACTTCATCTTTGCCAATAGAGATAGAATATCATAAGAATCAGGGAAACTGTCAGTTGTACCACCTAGTCAGTTTAAATACAGAGAGCCCATTAAATAAAGTATTTAAGCAACAAAATATCGTGCTTCTTATTAATGATATCACCCCAGTTCTCTGCAGCCTGTGGTTATGCTGCATAATTACATAATAATCAGCCACACAGTCAATGCCTGTCCAATAAACATTTTAATTTTATTCCATCATAGAACAGTACACTGCTGCTAAACTGATTAATTAAAACCAGATATCACGACTCAATACCACATTTAATCATGAGACTCTAAAATAAAAAAAGAAAGGGTTTTTTTTGGAAATAAGAAATGTGTGCTTACCAGCATTTGAGATTTTAAATTTATATTTTCCAGAAACCATATATTTTCCATACCCTATATTTCCATACCCATTTCCAAACCATATTTTCCATACCCCATATTTTATATGGGGTAAATACTTAAAATGCCTTAGTTACCTCAGAATCATGACTCATCTGAAATTAATGGAAATACATGAGTAATCATGTAAAGGCAGCATACTGTCAAGTGCTGAGTTAGGATATCAAATTCCCCAGTCCATCAATTAAAGCCACTTACACACTACAGTCAGTATATCTGGAATATCAAGTACATTCAACACTGAAGGAAGAAGTTTGGCCAGACTCAAATCTTCACGTCTGATCCTGTCTTCCTCTGATGTTCAGCTCCATTCAACTGCTGACCACAACTGTCAGCAATCCAGTTTCCCATTTTTGGTTTCAGATTTCTTCAGTGTCACATATGATGCACGTATGCACAGAGACTTGAGAGGAGGCCAACTTTATATTGGAATGGTTGGCAGCATTACATAACATCACCCTGTTGTGAAATCAGGGGAAAACCAGATATCACTACGCTCCCATATCTACTTTAAATAAACCTGATTCTGTCATCTAGGCCTAAAATAATACTGCATACTATGAAGTACTTGAAGGATTAATTAATCCTAAATGTGCTGAAATATTCATATCAAAGATATTACAGAAAGCCATCTAACTGTTCATTTTTGCAAATGTAAAAAAAAATGCATTTCACAGGACAACAAAACAGTAAGAAAAGCTCAAGATAGCACAAGATAAATCCAGGAATTTCAAAACACTCATTCACCCAACCTCACCAAATCAAACAAATAATCCCTACATGATTTGGGAAAGCCAAAAGTGTAAAAGTTTTATTTTGATCCAAAGACACCTACACTTTTGAAACCAACCACTCTTTTTTTGTTGTTGCAAAGAAATTTGAGTTGTCAAATTTAATTACCATGTTTGTCCTTATTTTCAGAAAACCAGGAAAGAAATGAAATTCCAAGTAATTAAAAGAGTATGAGTATTGAACTATAACCATTTTCCACAACAAAAATTACAGCTGGACATACAATTACAATGGTAAAAAAGCAGAAGTTTTAGCAATTAGTTATCATGCTACTGCATTTCGAATCCCAAATTAAATCAAATTGTTCTTGGCAATTTGAAACAGGGACTAAATAGGACATAGTCTGCTCTTCTCCCAAGTCATTCCTGTACCAATACATGTCTCTTTTAAGGCTTCAAAAAAAGTCTCTTTTCATGTCCTCAGTGAGGAACAGCCTTGAGGGAAGCATCCAAGTCTCCTGTTGTGAAAAACTGTTCTGTCATATTTGTGCAGTTTTTCCAGTTATTCTGAGGTGCTACACAGACCAGACTTGAGTGCACTAACATTTGATTAAGAGACAGCAGTAGGAAATGCTTGCTGCATGAATCCAAGAACTGGATCTTTGTTACTACTGCTGATGTCCCTTGTCTTTTATGCCAATAGAGCCACTATGGTGATTTTTTCCCCTCTCCTTCACCACAGTGACAAACACCAGCACAACAAACATTTGGAAATTTTTCATGTGAAAAACATAAACAGAAGAGTGCTAACCTAACCAGCTGTGCTATGGTGTGAGGAAAAAACCAGCCAGGCAGACCAACCTGCTTATGAAAGAATGATATACCATGTGCACCATGGTAACATGACAAATATCTGTAATGAATTTCATACTATGTAAGTGAAAAAACCAGGGATTTCCATACTGAATATGCTGTACCATGCTGCACGTCTTTGCTCCCTGCATTTCAGAATGACACCATTGGTTTGTCTTTTACTATGAGTTAATTACAGTGTCACTTTAATGCTGCCAGGAATGAGAAACTATTAGTACTGCTCTTAAAGAGGGAAAAAACTTTATTGCAAAGAGTTAGGAATGCTCTTAAAATAATAAAGGGCAGTGAAGCAACCACTTTTACTCTGCCAAGAGCTTTTAAGATGTAACCCAGAGGATTGAAGCTTCATTACAAAAACATTTTTCCCATTGCCACTTGAAAAAATTTTGCTGAATTTAATGACTAAAATGTGGGTAATAAAACTGCAACAATAATTGCATGCTTAAGAATGAAGAGAAAAAATAGTTCTACTTTCACTGAAGAGATGATTTTTAGGACTGGCACTATTTTGGATCCTAAAAGCACAAGGATCAATGTCACTGAAGAAGACAGAGATTTTTATGACCCAAGACTGTGGATACAAGGGTTCATCTGAGAATTCAAATTTCAAAGAGCAACATACCTCTATCAGGATATGTGTTTCTGTATAGAACATATATAGTGTTTAAAAGAAACAACATTCCACAAGATAGGCTCTGAAGATTCCTTAATAAAAAGTGACAAATTTTTCTGTCATTTCTATCCATTACTAGTGGCTGAAGCAGCTGGAAATGGTGCTGTGCTTCTAAACCATGTAGACAGAAAGTAGTAGTCAACATGGTATCTGTGGCAAGCTAGCTTTTAAAAAAATTTATATTTAGACAATACTTCAGGTTACATCAGTCTGCCTCCTTCTTCTTGGATTGAGGTCAAAAATACTAGAGGCTTGTTTGTTTTCCATGGCTGCATAGTTCAAGGATCTACATGGTGTAAAAGACATTAAATATTCTCCAACTTTTCCAACACCCTCAGAATCACTGATGTGAAGCAGAATGGAAATGGTCAGAGGTCACCAGTACAAAAATGGCAACTAGAAGATCAATTTCATTAGGCAGAGGAACACTTAAGACTAAGGCTGCCAAGAAGACATTGGGGTCTGGCATTGCAATAAGACACACTTTCATTTTCAATTTAGAAAGTTTCAGTCAAATTAATTTTTTAAAAAAGTGACTGGAAGTTTTTTGCATTAATATTAAATCAGTGCTTTAGCTGTGGAAGTTGGTTCACTCCTACAATCTTTTTAATTGATCGTTAACCTGAGGATTAACCATCTTCAGGTTTCCTGGAACACTGTGTCTTCCTCTGAAAAAAAAATGGGTGAAGTTAGTCAGCAAATGTCACATTGCCTGTACATTTTAATGGCTAAAAATGCGCATGCTTTCTATATTTGCATATCTGATTACTACTGTGAATTAATAAACCTGAGAAAGGAAAAAACAAGTATATTTCTGGGTTCGCAGGTTAGAAGAGAATCTAATTATTCTGCAAACGCAATCTTCATCTCATGATTCCTGTTACCTAAGTGATGTCATTTGGAGAACATGAACAGAATACTAAATATTGGCACTAGGAGAGTGATAACTGGCTACAGAGACATTTTCTTTAGTTAAAGAATTCCCACCAGAAAAGGGGAAAAAACTTCCTGTAGATGTAGTTACAGCTCTGTGCAGGTATTCCACTCTGGAAAGTCAGGCTCTTGAACCCATAATCACCAGAAGTGCTTGCAGGAGATGCTGCCAGCAGACTTTTGAAGTGGTACTCATCATGATACATACACTATCTACATGAAACCAGCTAGAGCTTCATCTTGATCATCTAAGAAATCTGTGGGAATGTAAAGAAATCTCCAGGGAAAGAAGGGTGCTTTCTCAGTCTGCAATGGTCATTCTCCTGAATAAGAAGCCTGCCTTTCTGCTCCTATGCAATGTCCCTTTGTTTCTCTTCCTGTTTATTACTGCAGAGGAAATACAGTACTTAACATACTCTAACAACAATATACAGAGCTTCAGTGTCTTTCTCAAGCAAAGACATTTTGAAGGAAAATATATCACAACATCACACTGTTATATTTGTCATGATACCCAGATATGTGATAGAAGTGATGGTATCTGTGCAAGTTTCAAACTTGTGGGGAAAGAGGGAACAAAGTCAAACTTATGGCTCACTAGTCTCCTTGGGATTGACACGTTTTGTTCCAGCTCTTGCAAGCAGTCTTGGTCTTAGAGAGAGAACTGTGCCCATACAGATATGGAGGTATTTCTACTGAGAGTTGGAAGATCACAATCTAAGGCCCCAGTGTGCTTGAAAATCAATTATTCAAATTCAAATCAGTTGATTACTCAAAATCAATTGATTAAACTGTAGATCACTGTACAGCTGAACAAAGCAGAAAATGCCTATGTGGATTTCTGCAGGCAGCAAAACCTCTTCCAGTCAAAACCAGCTAGACTTATAGACTTAGAAGACAGGTAATTATAGCAGTGCAGTATTGAAATTCAGCTAATAAGCTCCAGCATAAATCTCAGTGTAACAGCAGAGATCAGAATGACAATAAATTGGCTGCTCAAATTGCATCAGAGATATGAGCCATCAAGACCTCCATGTTCTTCCCAGCTGTCAGCTAGCCTATCTTCTTGTCCTGTAATAACCACAAAAAGGACCTCTGCTGAACTTGCTTCTGTTTTGGATGGCCAGGAAACTGAATGCATCAACAATTAGTTGTTGGAACTCTTGTTACTGAGAATTTTTGACTTTCTGTGCTGACAGGCACTGATCTCTATACCATCTCACACATTTAATCCCAACCTTAGCAAAAAAAAAGCAAAGAATCCACATTAGTGTTCACAACTACTACACAAAAATGTTTTCAGTGTTCGTTTAATATACAGGTTGGGCTTTCTGTACCTGTTCCTATAGTTAAAACAAGCATTAAGCAGTTTCTTAGTATGGTTTGAATTCCAATGCAGGCATTTTGTAAAAGGGGAACGAAGGTGAGATAAGAATTCTAGACAGAAAATGTTCAAATTACTCTCAAGAACATGCATGCCTTCTCTTATTTTAATGAAATTATTTCCCATTAATGTCAGCTTGAACAAACAACCCCCAGGCTATAAATCAAAACATAATTAAAAAGGAATAATATAAAAATGGCTGTAGTTACCTTGTGATGTTCATGAGGTACATACTTATATTCTAGTATTTTCTTAAAACACAAACTATGCCAAATCCCCACTCTTACATCCATGTTGCCAGCAAATATCAAAGTTTGTCCTGAAAGTTTTAAGTCACTGGCTATAAAAGTAAATAATCTGAAAACTAGGTTCTTATATACTAAGGACAATTTAAAGGACGAAAAATTATCTTCATGTGTTTAAAGAACATTGAAAAGTAAAAAAAAGTCCTCTTAGGGAAAATGGATAGAAATGGGATATTTTGTTACACCACACATCTTCTGAGACCAGCAGTTACAAGACACTTTATTTTCTTTTATACTTTCTTTTGTTTGATATAAGGAAAATTATATGACAGAAACACATTGTCATATAATGACAGGGTAAGTAATGATCTACTAAAATAGATTGTGAAAAACCCCACCATAATCACAAATCAGTGCTAACCCTCAGCAAACCTCCATATCTCACTGATGATATTTAATCTCACTGCAGAGGCAGTGAATCCTTCTGGTTCTAGCTTTCTGACCTTCTCCATAGGAACCATGTTAAATATCACTGAGGTCAAAAGTGATACAGTGGCATATGGGGCACTTCAAACCCACACAGTGCTTTTTATGTATTGAGAAACTTCAGTTATAGAACTGAATTCATATTGTACTGCGTTAATTCATATTATTAATATACTCTCCTGGAACATGAAGATTCACTATTACAGTTTATGAAATCCTGTGATTCTGTGCTCACACAGAATGAAAGGAAAAAGCTGGTAAGCAAACAGGCCTACACAATATCATGTTTATAATTTACTCATTACATTTTTAGATTATTCCAATATATATTGTGTATGCTCATTTTAATAATATAGGCAAGTGGGTTTGTGCAAGAGTATCCACTGTGAGACATGAAATACATAGAAATCATACTATCTTAGGAATTTTCCAAATATAAATTATTTGGGAGAGTTTAAAAATTAAGTATTATATATACAAAAGTGCTTCCACACTTTTGTAAGCATCTGTTTATGGCCACTGGAGGCAGGTGACTGGGTACAACAGTTTTTCATATGTGCTCCCTATATTCTTCACACTTTATATTCTTAACATATTCAATTCAGTTAAAATATAAATCTCAAATTTTAAGCTTATCTACAAATACTGCAATCAGAAATTAATTTTATTTCTATGTATCTCAGAGCAGGTGGACTTTTTTCAAATTTATATTTCTAAACCATATAACTAAACAGAAATATGTTAAACAATGATTTAAACATATCTATTTTCAACATTTGCAATAAATAAAATTGATGAAAAGCAACATCAAAAATTATGTTGAGTAATACTTTGTCAGTGGGCTTATGCTGTGATATTTATCATGAACAGACAGTTGCATTGTTCGAAACAGTACTTAGCAAAAAAAAATCAATCAGTAAACAGGAATATAAAGGAAATTTACCTCAGTATCTGTTTTCCTCCCTTGCCAGTCAGAGCATCAGGTTTTTTCCTTTCAAAAATTTTAGGTTTAGCTGAGGTCTGCAATAGCCAAATTTTTACAAAACAAGTTAAATCCTAACCCAAATCAGTTACAGAAGTAAATAGGATTTGCATGGATTTACTTTATTGAAGTCAAGAAATTTTTGTAATTGAGGAACTCCAGTATTAAAGATGATGGCTAGCATAGTTTATCATATTATCATATCTGAGCAGATGTGATTCTGTGACACACGAGGCAAGACCAATGCCAAGGTTGCCTTCACTGTTTTTGTAATTTCTATAAATATTGAGAGCTGCTATATATGATTATTTTCCATAGCACTGTTTTTGCTGGTACGGTTTACTCCAGGCCTATCTCAACTAAAATTTGCCATAGTTGTACAAGCAGCTTTCCAGCTGTAGCAATCTATAACCTTGGGCCTTTTCTGCAAAGAAATCCCAGTCACAACTCAGATGCCACTCTGCTAGCAACAGTTTGTGGCAAAAATCTGGCCAGAAAGAATGGCCTTTTTAAAGAACCACTATAGCTCTTCTTTGCTTGGCTCTGAAACTGATTTCTGAACATCATCAGAGAGTGCCTTTGAGATCTGTGGACTCCAAATCCTAAACCAATGCTTTGCCAGACTAAAAACAAAACAAAAAATGCAAACAAGAATACACCAGAAACCATTACCTCTAGCATGAGCTCTCAAGATTGTGAAATTTTTTATTTCTTTTAAAACTATAATTTAAAACTGACTGCATCCTTATGGGCCAGATAAGACAAACATCAAAAGCACTCAGAAGATAAATATATTCTGTAAATAAATTTTAAAAAAGGCAAAAAAGCACTCAGTAATAAAAAGGTAAATAAAATAAATGGCTTCTCAGAAACATCTTTGTCTTCTGCCTCTGCTGCAGGCTTCAGGAGGGATCCAAAACAAAGAGGAAAAACCTGCTGGCTTTTCACCACCTGGTATTTTTTAATACCTGCCAGTAAAAAACTTCTATTCTATGATTTTTTTTCTTACTGTCAGCTATAAAAAAATTACAAACATAATGAGATAAAACAAAGGCTTGAAAGAACACTATATTCTCTGTAAATAAGAGAGTGTCACCAGGATACACTGTTGTCACAGGACAGCAATACCTTGTGACATATTTACTATGCAAGGTAAGGAAATTGTAAACCTGTGGGTAAATCCTTCTAACTCAACAGCAGCCAATATTACTGTGCAATATTACTCTAGAACATTGATATTTTACTACAGTTGAAAGAGTCTGTACTGAATGTACATCTACTGCTTCTATTGTTAAAGTGGACTGTTAAAAGAGAAGGCAGATTTTAACACATACAGATTTTAACATATGCAGATTTTAAAATAATATAAAAGTCAAATCAAAGTTATGGCAGACAAAGACCTGAAGGGAACACATAAAGCACTGATCCTTTTGAAATCAACAGTAAACCACAGAATCATAGAATATCTCAAGTTGGAAGGGACTCATAAAGATCATCAATTCTAACTTCCTGCTCCTTGCAGGACTACCTGAAATTAAAGAGGGTCATCCAGTTGCTCCTTGAAGTCTTAGTGCTATGACCAGTTCCCTGCGGACCATGACCCAGTGATTGACCACCCCTTCAATGGAATGTTTCCATTGTTCAGTCTGCACTACCCCTGATGCAACTTCATTCCCTTTCCTCATGTGCTATCACTGGTCACCATGGAGAGGAGATGAGCAGCCTTCCCTCCTCTGCCCCCCTGGAGGAAGGTGCAGTGTGGGGTGAGGTCACTGCTCAGCAATGTGGTCACCCCTCAGCCTTCTCTCATCCCAGCTGAACCAACCAAGTGATCTCAACTGCTTCTCATAAATCTTGCCCTTGAGGCCAGACCACACAGTTCATCCTCCCTGGGACACGCTCACATAGTTGGATGCCCTTCTTAGACTGAGGTGCTCAAAACTGCACACAGCAGCTGGGATGTGGGGGTGACTGCCCTGCTCAGATCAGCAATGTACAGGGTAGATGTTTAAACTAAACTACTCACACTCTGCTCAGAGGTCAGGAGGAGGGACAGAAAAGTCCCCAGGGAAATTAATTTCATCTTGACCTAAAACATATGTGATACTTTGCACATGATTCTTTCTTCATGGATTACAGAGGATTCCTCTACGACTACTTTAGAATGGCTATTTGATGTTTAGAGAACTAAAGATAGGAATAGTAATCTGAAGATGACTATTTTGCTCTCATATGATACTGAAATCATGAGAGTAAATAATTAACTGCTGAAAATATAATGTGCTAACTACCTTGAGTGTCGATGGCAAAATCCTAGATCCCAGTGCCTCACTAAGCAACATGCCAGCGTATATACCTCACTTCAAATGGTGTCTTACACATATTTAGGCGTTTTTATAGGGAGCTGAACATAGGCACTCCTCTTGCTAGCATGTTCAGTAATAAAATCTGCTTTTATTTCCTTTCTTCCTCCAGAAGTTCTCAGTTTCACTGCTAATGTAAAAATATTAGCAGTTAACATGAGCATTTCCCAGGCTTTTTCTTGGTTTCATGCTGGAAAGTTCATTTAAGCAATTCTTTTAGATTTCCCAAAGTAGCAATGAACCGTGTAAGGGAATCAGTTGCCTACTGTGCAAACACATGCTAATTACAGGCTCTTACCCCAGTTAGCTATGAAAGGGACTCAGTGGCAGCAATTCTTGAATATCACACTAAGCTATTACTTTTACATTATTTAGGAATTTAGAGCTTTTCTAGAATAATAAGTACTATAAATCTTTACAGATTTCTTTGCAGGTTTCTCCAGTTTGTAGTATTAAATTTCATGTATTACATAATTTCCATCAATAAAATTTCACCTGTGATTTCATCAAAGCAAGGTGTTTTATCCCTGCTTTATAAAGCAAATGGAAATATATCCTGTGTTTAATTTTGAACTGGATGGATAGTTTATCTTTAAAAGAAAAAAGGAGACATATGAAAAGGAGGAATTACTACTTAAGGTGGATGTCACTACTGCTGACAATTCGCCTCTGTTCTGTTCAACTGCACAGCAGTCTTGTGACTAATGGATGGCCAAGCATCAGAAAATTGCTTCAGTTTTCTCAGTTATGGGCACTTTACTATGCTAGGGAACACTGAAACTCCAATCGATACAAAAGCAAAAAAAGTATTTAAAATAAACTGTATGATCTTTCAATTTATGGCTCTTATATTTTTTGAAAATCAGCTTTTGTAAGGTATTTGGTATACAAATTAAGTAATAAAACACTCTGATCTAATGGCATTACAGATACTGTTTTTACATTAAGAAAGCATTAAAGTTACTGAGTCACACATGTTACTTACCTGTAAGATCTCTGAGACGTACAAGCGCCGCTCATCATTAACTTTGTGGTAAGCCTACAGTTAAAATGAGATATAGGCTCATCATTAAGAACAAACTTTAAAATCTGAATCATACAGAAGATTCAGATATACAGCAGAGCCTTTTTTCAGTGACACATTTTTTTGGAACTATTCTATTGTGTGTTCCACACACAATCTGTTTGCAACACAACATAACAGCTTTTACAGTCTAGAGGGATAGAGTGATTACAAACCTTTGTTTCTTGTTCCAGTCTAAGTTCATAGTCCTTTAGCTGGTTCTGGAGAATTTTCTTCTCTTCTTCTAGCTGTTTAAGAACCTCCTTTAAGAAACCCTGTGATTATGGTAAATAAAACAATGTTTTACATCTATTTCCATTCTCTATAAAGATGACATCACCATAGTCCTTATTCTTCAAGCATTATGATGTTTGTCATTCTCTTTGGTTCCTGTGCATTTTTTGTTTTCATGGTTCTAGCTGGCACACTCCAGAGGCAAAAGCAATTAGCCATATGCTTCAATTACCAGCTATGCATTACACATTTCCACTGTGTTAAAATGACACAGGTACATATTCCACACTGCTGCTCCTTGGCATCTTAAGCAAATGCACCTTGTGGTAACCAGTCAGAATTGCTCCTTTGCTCTAAGCAAAATTCCCTCTGATTGCTCCTTTTTAGTAGGAAGAAGCTTTCACATCTTACCAGGACATCCATTTTCAAACTGCTTTCTGAGAGAGCTGCTGGGCTGGTTGAAGAACCACATGGGACATCCAAAGTAAGTCATACCAATTTGGCTAGAAAGCAATACTTTGTGGGGTGTGCAGCCATCTACATTGTCTACAATAGGAATAAGTAACACCAGTAGAGTCCATTTTTGGTTACTGGCACTAGCCACATCTTTGCTTGTTGTGTAATGGAATTAAAACACACACCCACACTTGGGAGGACCCAAGCAGGTCCTCTTCTACTACTAACACAGGGAATTGCTTTTCATAATCCCATTCATAATTTGATCCATTCCATCCAGTGGAGACATAATTATATGAGTTTCGTCCTCCAAATTCAGGAACACTGCATTACAATAAAGAGGAATTTGGGCAAACATACCAGGAGGCCTGTGTGGATGAACAAGCAGCTCCTGAACAAATTACAAAGGAAGCCTAGAGGAAGCCTAGAGAAAGCCTAGAGAGCCTTGAGGAAGCCTAGAAACGTAGACTGGTAGTCTGGGAGGAATACAGGGATTGTTTTAACAGTCAGGGATCAGTTTAGGAAAGCTACAGCCCTGACAGAATTAAGCACAGCCAGGAAAGTCAAGGGCAACAAGTAAAGCTTCTATAGGTATGTTAGTGATAATAGAATGTCTAGGGAGAATGTGAATCCTTTCCAGAGAATGGCTTGAGAGCAGTCTTTAGAAGGAGGACTTGGGATGTTGGTAGATTAAAATCTTGGCATGATCTGGCAATGTGGCTTGCAGTCCAGAACGCCAACAGTTTCCTGGGCTGTATCACAAGTGTGGTGAACAGGCTGAGGGAAGTGATTCCCCTCCTCTGCTCTGCTCTCTTGAGACCCCACCTGGAGTACTCCATCCAACTCTGGGGTCCCCAAGATAAGGATATGGACTTGTTGCAGCAGAGAAGGACCAAAGAAGGACCACAAAAGTCACAGGGCTGGAGCACCTCTCCTCTGAAGACAGGCTGAGATATTTGGGGTTGTTCAGTCTGGACAAGAGAAGGCCCTGGGGAGACCTTACAGCACCTTCCAGTACCTGAAGAGGGCCTACAAGCGAGCCAGAGAGGGACTTTTTACAAAGCTACGTAGTGACAGGACAAGGGGTAATGGCTTTAAACTGCAAGAGAACAGGTTTAGATGAGCTATTAGGATGACATTTTTTACTGTGAGCGTGATGAGGCACAGGTACAGGTTGCCTAGAGAAGTTGTGTATGCCCCATCTCTGGAGGTCTTCAGGGTTGGATGGGACTCTGAGGAAGACAATCTGGTGTAAGGTGTCCCTGTCCACGTCATGGGAGTTGGAATTAATAGGTCTTTAAGGTCCCTTCCAACCGTAACCATTCCGTTATTCTATTATTATTCAAGGTTGGTTTACACCTGTTTGTTCTTGTACTTAAATGTGTTTAAATAACTGTTCTTCCTCCTCCCTGCTGTTTCTCCCCATGTATATACTGAAGACATGAGCATCTTTTTTCCACATTCATTTTATGAGGATGATTAAGCTGAACTTGCAGAAATTATCTTTCACACACCAGGCTGTCCTTTCATCCTAGTAATCCCTTTGTACACCAGGCTGGAGCTCAACCTTCTTATGGCTAGAGAACAGAACTGGCCTACATTATGCAGTACTCCAAAAGCCATCTCATTGCCTTGAACAATCACTGATACTTTTTTACCGATATAAATTTTAGGATTCCATTTTCCTTTTGCACAGCTGCACAATAATGGCTCACAGTCAACAAGGCATCAGCTAGAATACCTAGATGCTCCTCTGCAGTTGTATCTGTTCTTAATTCATAACATAATTTCTTTACTCTTTTCTAAATCCTTTGGTCTACACTGTTAAATTTTACTCACATTTTTAATAATCTAGTCTTCCCTGTCTTTCTTTTCCTAAACCACATCCAGATCCTAATTATATTATATAATTGGTTTCAGGAGAGAGATATCACAATCTAATTCTACTGTGTGTATCAAGGTCATGCATTAAATATTAAGGTTCATCTTAAACCTGGTCCTGGAAGACCTCTGCTTGTACTCTCCCAGCAGACTCCTTCACTAATCACTGCTATCATGTTCCATTTGCCAGCTCTTTACTCCTCTAACAAATCTATTCATTTTCATTTTCTCCAAATTAATCACTCACTTCCCATGCGACATGATATCTTTATCAGAGGTCACAGTGAACAAGATCACTTATTTATTGTGACAACACAATATTGTTTTATCACAGAATGTCAACAGGTTTTCCCACCATGAGCCCCTTTTAATAAATCCATATTTCAATTTCATTTTACAACTATTCCTCTCTTTAAACTGAAAAATGAGCTTTTCTTCAGTGCACAAAATGTGCACGTTATTAGAACCACTTGCTTTCATATCAGTGATATGACAAGCCAGTTCTTTCAGAATCCTGAGATATGGATTACCCATTTGCCTCATTTCAAGCATATACAGCTCTTTGAGTTTTCATTAGGATTTGGTTATTGTCATTTCTTCTTCCAAGTACTTGCTGACATTACCTATTTTTTCCTTTCCTGCATTTTATAGTTTCTGCCTTTACTTAAAACTTAGGCAATATGTACATGTTTAGTTTAAAGTGAATTAATTCATGATCACTTGATCTGACAAGTTTTTTGACTGGCTTTTCTGCAATGTTCTGGTAGATCTTAAAAATATAAATAGCATTGTGTCCCTTTCATCTATTATTTTCTGATAAAATGTGTTAATTATCCATTGAGTTTTGTGCCTCATCATTATTAGCACTTCTTTTTAGTCTTTATTTACAAGTCTAGCATACAATACAATTTCAGTCAGTAGTCTAATAATATTATATTCAAATTCATCCATCCAACTATTATATTTATATGTATATATATTTGACTGGATGGATTCAGTCTGAGGTGAGGGTATCCACATTTGAGAGTGTGCAAATGTGAACTGAACTCCTACTAAGAGTCAGAGTGAAGACAATCAATGATATGCAGTGATTCATTCAGCTAAGCAGCTAAAGAGCTCAGCTCAGTTCCATTTGAATTGCTCTAGAGAGTCCAAGACATTCACGTGTGGCAGATATGACACATGGGTTACACAGGACACCTCCTCCTGGAGCATTAATGAGCGACTGCGCCCTGAAACATCTTGAAAACTCTTTGTTTACACAACTATTCCACTGAAGATGCCAACTAAATAAATCTAGACACAAATCTCTTTACTTAGCTGACTATATTAATAAGACCTGTAACTGCCTATAGTAGGAATTAAAAGACCTGGTGAAGAGGTAGACAGCTACATATGGAAAAGTATTTTTTTTATTAGCATAAAAGAAAAATATTTAAGAGATTCATATTGTTCAATGTACATTTCAATATTATTTCCCAGTACTATTGTGACTAAACTTTGTTTTCCAAACCATTTTGAAGATTAATTAATCCAAATAGCTGACTAAGACAGAATCAACAACATTATTGTCAAAGTCCTTCACGTCTGCTACATACCACATCTATCTCTGTTTTGTTCTTTCCTGGCAAGTGTGTACCTTTAACACTTGTCACCCCTTCATGGTTTTGCTATCAATGCTATTACATTCCTGGACATTCAGGTTCTTCCATTTGTTTGCTCAGGCCCCCTATGTAAAATTAGTATCTGGTTTGGAATTTTTTTTTTCTATTTCTAACACAAGCACCTCCTTAGTCAAAATAGATGAATCCTTTCCTTTCTATACTGATTACTTGACCATTCCCTTAATAATAATTTATTTCTTCTCACAATTTTAATGCTTTACTAGGCTTTTGTTTACCAGATTTTCCTGGTAAGCACTGAAACAAGATAACAATTCTCCAAATATTTTTCCATTCTTTTTTCCATAGGAATTTATAATTTTTCCCTTTTTATCATGCTAGTCTCAGATCCAGAAGGCCAGTATCCACATATGGTTTATTTCTCGGAGAGTTTATGAATGCTTGCTGCTGGTAAAAAAATTACATCTGCCTGTTTTAAGTCTCCAGTCTTTTCTAGCATCTGCAGATTATTGCAACTTTTATTCTTTTACATAATTTTCCACATACATGTTACTTTTTGGTTCCAAATTTTTTTTTTTTTTCATTTTAAAAATTCTGGATTTCCTGAAGATTTCCCTAGGGAGAATTTCTATTAAAATCAAGATTTTGCAGGAGCATGGCGAAAGGCACAGTACTTTTAAAACATTGCAAGAGAGAATAACCCCTCCCATTGTTCAAAAGAAAAAAAAAGAGATACAGAAGAGTTGTATCTTTGAGGAGTATTTTGCCCCTGATTCAACCATTATTAACTTTAATCTGTTACAACAGGCATACTGGAGACATGAAAAGAATTGAGGAGTAGTTGCAGGTTTTTTTCCTAATTAAAGCAGAAGTGCCTTGGATGCAGATAAAATCTTTGTCCAAATACAGAAGGCTCCTACAGTCAATTCAGGCAATGTTGGCCAATTCAAGGAGAAAAAGTAAGCTGCAGATTAAAGAGAAGATTTGGCTTAATTCCACTAGGGTCATGTGCTATTTCATTTCAAACATCAGTGTCTCTACAGAATTAAACAAGACAGAGAAGATCTCAGCAGTGTTGAACTAGGAAACTAATTTTTTTTTCTTCTTGACCTTAGTGCACATTAAAGATTATAATCACATGACAGAATATTTTGTACAAAATCTTTTGTACCACCTACTACATATTTTGTATCCCCACCGTAAGCTCAAATACAGTAAATACAAAAGTTCATGCTGCTCTTCAGATTTGTTCTACGTAATTCCACAACACACTATTTATTTCTTTACTAGATTGTCCATCATTGTTATATAACAAGACAACAAGACTTGGTGTTGCAGCTGTTACTTACAACAGAGCAATTTGGTATCTCCTCAGTGATGGTACTCATCTAATTTCTTTGAGTTCTTTCACTTACAAAGTAAACTACTTTTAGATCTTTTTTCATTAGTCCTTTCAGAAGCACTGTCTATTTTTTGCTGCCAATGCAGCTGGTCCACTGCAGATGCCTGGGCATTCATTCAGCTCTGAAGCAAGGATGTTATCCAAATGCATGCAAACAAACTGTGCACTACACTGCTTTTGATGAGCAAGCAGACGGAAATAGGTTGATAATGTGACTAAGAGTACACAGTTACCTCATAAATTGTAATAAACCCACGATTACAAATCCCTTGTGAAATAAGAAAGCTATAAAATATTCAAAATTTACAGACTGGGAAGTGAAGCTCCAAATCAAAGGAGGCCTGGAGTTGGAATTGCACTTCAGGCAGAATTTAAAATCTTAGTGCTAATAAAGCAGCCTATGCAATGTCTTACATTCTTCACATCTGCTTTTGTCAAATAACAGGGAGGCATCTGAGCTGTTGTGACTGCCCATATGAACAAGCTGAATCGAGCTGCCTGGTTTGCTGCTGAAAGCCTTCATGGAGTATCAATACAAAGCTTTCCAGTTGTCATCCCTCTAACAGGGTACAACCTGGCAAGGATGTTCTGCTCCTATTACCTGGAGAAGAAAGCCTTTTCTATCTTACAGCCTAAAATTTAACACAGAAATAAAGTAGTTTAGTTACATTTTAGCCCTCTACTTCCCCATGACTTGAATTCTCATATCTCATAGCCTGAGAATGCCCTTGCCACCATCATACCTAACTAGTGCTGACACAATTTTTGAAGCCAGGCTGTCAATGAGTCAGAAATACAAATATTTGCATGGAAGTAGATGGAAAAAGTGAAAAAGGCTGAAAGGTCACGTCTATTTCTGAAGTAAAGGCAGGATTTCAGGCACACTTCTTGGATTTTTCTTACCAACTTCCTATTGGTTTTCCATCTCTAATATGCAATCTGTTTGAATCCCAATCTAGCTGCGTTTCTCACAGCTAATACCTATTAAATTTACTCAGCTAACCCAGCCTGAGAACTTCTATTCCTGCATCCATGAACCTAATTGAAGACACAGAACTCAGTATGGCAGTACTGAAGTTCTTGTGGAAATCTCATGACACTGATGTTCCTACTCAACTAAAAGACCTCTCCAAGTCCCCAAACATTATAGAATGCAATTTCGAAACCAGAGACTAAGAAATTTTAAAGGACAAAACTTCATAGAGGTTCTAGAGGTCTACTTTAGCCAGGACTGATTGTAAGTTATCTCCCACTCCTACTTTCAAGGCAGTAATTGGGGAACTAGCAGAGTCCTTGTTTATCTGCAGGTTTTAGCTGCTGTACATCAGCACAAATCAAGAGGTGAGAAACAACATCATATCAACTCAGCCAAATCATTAAGAGCTGGATTTGCCTTTCCTGAATTCTGTGGGAAGCATGCAGAAAGAAACCTCACCAGAACAGATTCCATTCTCTATGATCATGGTTGTATAACCAGCTTAGTACTTCACACTGTAAAACTACACAGAAGTTCACAGATAACAGAACTTAAGGCATACAGTAACACTGACTTGTAGCAGAGTTCTTACATCATGAAAAAGACTGAAAACAAAGAAAGGATCAGTGAGAGCTCAAGAGAACCAGAAGGAGTTTCTAAACTATGCAGATATCCCCCAGAATGAAAAATTGTCCACAAAACTCCAGTATGAACCAGTATGGTAAGTTCTGGAAAAGCTTTTTAGAAGTAATGTAACTGAATCCTGATCTTTTTTTAAAGATAGATTCATTACAGGTTCTTCTACTAAGCTTTGAATAGTGGGACATTGTATGCCTGAAAAGAAGACATAAGCTGACTAAGGCATTTAACTTGAATTTAAGATCCTTAGTTTTCAATACATCATCTATGTCAAACCACTCTGAGCAAGCAGGTAAAAAACTAAAAGACACGCTGAGATTTTAAATTAATACTTCCTTTATATAACAGAATTTTGTGGCGCTTAGCATGATTCACTCTCAGAGCAAAGACACATTAATCTTGTGTCCTGCAATGACCAAGTCCAGAGTTTTACAAAGGGAACACCAATTCTCCAGTTTCTTTTTTCCCACCATTTTCTTTTCACTTGACTGAAGTTACACATTTGGCTTAATATTGCAAGAAAATGAAATTATATGGAAAGATACTGCGAGTGAATTTTAAGGCCACCCACACAAGTTGTTCTCATTCCGGATTTTTCCTTGCCCTGCTTTCAGTGGCAACAGAGGTAACAATTTCTAACAATCATTTCACAACAGACAAGGTGAAAAATCCATTGCATCATCAAGCAGCTCAAACTTATTTTCATCAGAGCCCTGCTCAGGCGGACTAATGATCCTTATGGTAATTTTCTTCTTCTTTAATTTTTCTCCATGATTTAGAACAAAAGCAATATATCTGTCAGTTTTGCTTTAAAAAAAGCAACACAAGAAACCTTTAACATATCATTTCAAACTCATTAGTAGCAAAACCAAATAATACATCTTTAGTTTTACTGAAATGGAAATGGATTTTAGATTGGTATCAATAAGTTCACGAGTCATACATCGCATAAAAAATTATACCTTAAAATTATTTAGCCTAGCGTATTTCTCCATGCAACACGCACTTGTATCCTCTAAAAGCATCAGCGCAGGCGGGGAAAGGCTCCCTGCACTTGCCTAAATGCCAAGTGCCCCCTTGTGGTCAGTACCATCCTTAGATTCCAAACCAGACCCAGAGTGGAATTGCTTTAGTGTGCTGCAAGAGCGCAGAGGGGTGGGATGCTCACTCCCTAAATCCTTATTTCAGTGGTCTCTGCACAATGCTCACAGGGGTTATGCGCTGACTTGGGAAGGGGAAGTTAAAACGGAGATCTCCAGCGCTGTGGTTCAGATTGACAGAACAAGGAACTGAGGAACTCTTGAGAACAGACAAATAGGAATATCACTTGACTCCAAGATTTTTCTCTGATTGTTTTCTTTGAAACACAAAGTGGATTCTGCCTCTGGGCACACCATAAAGTGATTTGAGTAAAACAATCTCCTGGTTTGAGCAAGGCCACCAGGAGGAACAATTAATGCCAACTTGACAAGGAAAAGAAAAAAGGTCTCTTGGAGGTATTTGAAGTATTTATTTGAAGGTCAAATGAAAGGAGTAGGAAGGGGAAGTCTGTGAGGAGGCAGGATAAGAGCTTAGGGCAGTCAGACCAGAGACAGACCTTTCTCCAAAATACTTCCAAGTTTCATGAAAAGCTAGGATACTAGATTTCTTCTTTTCATAGAGCTACTCATGGCTTAACCCAGGAAGAGCAACAAGGTTCACTTAAGAGTCACTTGCTAGGAGAATTGTCAACATTTCCTATGGCATTATAAGTGCTGATGTTCCCTATAAGCAGTTATCAACGCCTACTGAAATACAAAGTCTTCACGGCATGTTTTCACAAACCCAAGATTCCCTTCCTGTCATATTGCAATCACGTATGTCTCCAGAGTGACACTGCCACACATTCTGCTTATAGCTTAAAACTGACAGCAAAAACTCTGAGGTGGTTGTGTGAGGCTATGAGCTCTGTGGTCACTGTCTTTATAGAAAGGCAGCTTTGCATAGCAAGTATCTGGCCCTTAATGTCAGAATTTTCTCCTCTGTGGTGCTGGACATTCAGAAAAAATGGTGATTTATCCCAGAAGCCCTGGTTCCTGGGCTAATCTTAACTAGAGCGTTGCTAAGGCAATGCTATCAGGAGTGTGCTCTTCTGAACTGATTTCGCAGTGTGCTTTTCTGTATTTGCATACTAAAGCTGCTATCTAGGGATTCCTTCCTGCAGAAATGGTGAGAGAGAAAGGAATAGTTTTCTTTCTGTTATATGAGAAATTATGCTTAGCAGAGAACATGCATTTTACCAAAACTCATTGTATAAAAAAATGCAAACAAATGAAAGCAGCATGTTTAAAAGACACAAGTAAAATTCACATCTTGTTACACTTTAGAGAGAATGCATTCCTTCTGTAATTATTTCTGAAGAACTATATGACATTTGTATTTTTCACTGGGACATAAAGGAAATTACTGACTAAACAGTTTTCACTGTTGGAACTCCCTTGTGCTTGTCACTTTTATTTTTAATCTGCCCTCAGTACACAAAAATTATTTTCTAGACCCTGGCAGTAAGAATTTCTGTGTTCAAGGTATTGGTTCTGCATTTACTGCTACATGACACCTACATAATTTTTCTGAATCAAAAAAGGGGTTATCTCATATCAGTATAAGGACTTCAGAATAATAACTGTATATATAAATGGTGTAGGGGTGTTTTTAATAGAAAGAAATTATCCTTCAGTTCAATTCTAATTCTAAAGCAAAAATAGTGCAAGCCATCTGCAAAAATTACTGCAATTTTTCAACACAGAAAATCCTCTGTGCTTCCTTGTTCATCACTCCAGAATTTGCATTTGTATTCTTCTCTTTCATTCAGGTTTTTATAGATTGCTCACTGCCAGGTCCCTGATGACTAATATATTTTTTTTTTTATTTTGCCTGTAATGCTTGATATTAAGAAGAAAATATTTCACTCTACCTATATCTAAAGAGATCAAATTACTCTACAGACATGTTTTTCTCCCTCTATTCACTATAGCAGGACCTTAAATAACTAGCTTGAGTGAGCTAAATCTATTTAGCAAATTGAGATAACTCCTCTGTTAAACACAGCTGAAATTGTTTAATAAAATAAGAATTGTTAGAGGTTCTTCTAATAACCCTAATTACAATTTTAAATTTCTCGGGAAGACAGGTTATAAGTACTTGAAAATAATATTTAATTTTCTAAATATGTTGCTCAAAACAAAATCTACTGAAAATCTACTGTCTACTGTTGCCACATTGTAGGAATTGTATCACCTGGCTGAAAGAACCACTTTTAATCAAATACAGAATCTTTTCAATCTTTCCATAGAGCTTCACACAATCACAGAATCAACTTTTTTGGGATCCTCAAATCCAACCATGAACGCAGCACTGCCAAGTCTACCACTAATCCATGTTGCCAAGCACCACAATACTTGTCTTTTAAATACCTGCAGGGATGGTGACTCAACCACTTCCCTGGGCAACCTGTTCCAGTGCTCAACAAGCCTTTCAGTGAAGAAATCTTTCCTATGCAATACACTTAGGAAGTATATTTTCATATAGGAATATATTTCCTATTCATATGCAACTGCAAGTTGAAAGCTGACTATCACAGTGTAGTTTTGATTTTACAGACACACGCACCATGCTTTATATACCCACTCTCAGCATTTTTACTTTAAGCAAATGTATATTGATGACTGGCTGAAAACTGTTTTTCTACCACTCACATCTGCTCTTTATTCTCATCTGTGAAGAAGTTAAATATTCTTCCCTAATCTACTGAACAACCCTCAAAACCCCAAAAGAACTTCAACAAACCTAAATGCTAGAACACCACAAAAAATTATCTGTGTACTTTTACCAATGTTTTATCTTCTAAAATATATGTATATAAAGCAAAGCAGCTCTTCATTCTCCAACAGTATCTGTAAATAAACACTTACTTTTCTAATGGCTTCAGTTAAAAAAAAACTAAAACCAAAACAAAAAACAGCAAAGCCCACATAATACCTTAATATTTTTCTGCTTTTTCCATCTCCCAAAATCAAACAAGCAAAGAAGTGAAACATTTCATTAAATCCTTAAAGCACTTCCCTTTCTGATTAGCAAACAGGAAGATTTATTAACTCTAAGGTGGAAAAATTAAGTAAGGATTTGAAACTGCATGGTCTAGCACATGGGCTCCAGACTTTCCCAGGCTCAACTGAGCCTAGGACTCCTCAAGCTCTTCTAGACTCCTTCTGGCAGTACGAACCTTTCAGCTGGGCTGGCATTCTTCCCTTTATGGGAACAGTAATCAAGCCTCTGAGAACCGTGGCTCATTGGTGAGCAGGCAATGCAGTGCATAGCAGGGATTAGAAATGTACTGGCTTGGTGGGAAAGGAGATTATCCCTTGGGTAATGCCTCCTGGAGTGCCTGGCAAGGTGTAACTGGATTGGTTAGGAGAGTACTGGCAATTGGACAGAAATAAATACTTGTGATACTGTAACTATGCACACCAGTCTGTGCTTTACAGGCTGACAGGAATAATATCATCCAAAGCACACTGCTGTAAATTTTCTAGATCAGTGTTCTGTCTTTGAGACTTTTCTTTGAACATAATCCCAGCTGTATTATCAGATGAATTTAGTGAAACAGGAAAGTGGGATGGGGAAGATTCTGTTCTCTTTTTAATTGGCTGCTAAAGAAAAAAAAAATCTTGCCTACCTAAAAAGCACCATGGTCTTTAGGACAACACTAGAACTGGCAAAAATGCTGACTGTTTGAAAGCCTTGGATCAGATCACAAAAAGCAGTTAATTATTCACATCCTGTTTACAGTAGATAATTATCCTTCCCACTAACAGAGCATGCAGCCTCCTCTAGGCTCACTAAACTCCCAACAATCTTCAGATTCTGAAGTACCAAAAAAGTCTAATGGTAACATTTCTGTAAGTACAAGCAACAGGAATAAAAATCACAACAGCCCTGCTTCATAATGTTCATCATCACAATCTATTACAAGGCATTATCGCATCTTCATCTACCTTCTCTATTTCTAAAAGTGGGTAAAAAGCAGAAAAGTTGTCAAATATTTCAGCAGATGACAGGCTAAGGGAAAAGCACTTCTGAATCTACAATTATTTTTTGACTTCATTTACTACCTTAGAAGACAAAATTGCCATAACATTTCCTGGGTTTTTTCCTTGGCATTTTATCCTCAAGATTGCAGAAAAAATATTTTATGCTGTGTTGAAATAAAGGACATGAAGTATGAGTGCATTAAGGAATAAAATTTAAAAAATGAAAATAGATACTTCCTTCAGTGATGCAAAAATTTGCTGTAAAATGAGGACTTTTCCTGTGACTATATCACGCAAAATGTTACTCCAAATATTCACTTAGGTTATCACAGTTAATACAAAACTGGGATTATTGACTGATACAACAGAAGATTGTGTTGCCATGCAGAGGAGCCTCATGAAGCTGCAGAAACAGGCAGAGAGGAATCATGTGGAGTTTAAATGCAGCCCTGTCCCTGGGGGAGAAATAATCCTCGGCACCAGTATATGCTGGAGCAGACTGGCTGGGAAGCAGCCTGGGACACGATGTCTTTGAGTTCCTGGTGAGCAAGGCGACCCCAAGAAATCAATGCACTCTTGCTGCAAGGGTGGCCTGTGGCTGCCCGGGCTGCATTAGGAAGATGCTACCAGCAGGTCAAGGGGGGCAATCCGACCCTTACCCTTAACACTCATGAGATTTATTGGCAGTGCTGGGTCCAGTTCTTGACTCTTCAGTACAAGAATGATATGGACTTCTTGGAGCAAGTCCAACACGGGGCTATGAAGATGATTAAGAGACCAAAGCACCTGACAGATGAGGAAAGGCTGAGAGATGGGCAACTGTTCAGCCTGGGGACAAGAAGGCCCAGGGGTTCTTATCAATGCGTAAAAATTTGTGATGGGAAGGAATGAAGAAGAAACAACCAGGCTCTTCTCAACAGTGCCCAGTGATAGGACAGGACTGAAACAGCTGGAACTCCATTAGGTCACAACTGAAGACATCTTTTACAGTTAGAGTGGTCAAAGACTATGATTCCATGCAGTTTAATGTTTTCCCATTTATTCAGAGATCTAGTTCAGCTATTCCATCTTGCAAGCTGTACTGCAGATTCAATTATAAAACCTTCACTCAGGAATAAATTTCACTACATAACTCTTCCCAACATTCACATTTTACATACTTCCTACATAGGAATTTTACTCAATATTTTATAAGCAATTGCATATATGAAACAATAAAAACATAAGCAGAACTGATTGCTTTTTCTTCTAGAGCAGACTGCTGCTACTTTTTGTTATGAAAAAACAAAGACTATATGAGTTTTCCAACTAGACTGTGATTTGTTGTTAAGCCAGCTAAATGTCACAGTACTTACCACAGGCATTTTATCAAAGGTGCGAACAAAGGACAGTTTATCTACAAATAAGCAGAAAATTGTGACCTGTTGAAATAATTTCAACATCTCTAATCATCACTAATTCTACTGAAAAAGTTACAAATATCCCTTTCTACCTGCTGGATTTCCACGAATAAGCTCCACCTTATCTTGAAGAATATTAATTTGCCTTTCCAGCTGCTTGTTCCATTCTACTTGTGTCTCATATCTGGTTTTCCATTCATTATCTTAAAGAACAAATACAGAATTATTGTATTTCCAGATTGGTTCATGTCATTTTAAGGTAAAGCATTTTTAAATCTGTTCCTTTTAACTAACTGGAGACTAAGAAAGTCTTCACTTAGTAATCCTCATAATAAGCATCTTTGCATATAAAAGAGCTTGAAAATATAAATCAAGGGAAATTTTCACTAGGCTTACTGTGGTCACAATATTAACCAACTCTGTGAATTTATATTATTCATAGCTTCATTAATAATTAAAAAAAAAAAAAAGCTAGCATGGCCACACATAGTATTTCTTAATTTCACATCTGAAGCACCTCAGTTATAGTAGTAATGTTTGAAAAGCAAAAATTTAAATCTCTAAATAAAAATCTGAGCCCTTGTAGATTTTTCCTATAATAATTATTTGTGCTTCCTAATCAATTAGAAAGACTGTTGTAATTCACTTACCTTCATTTTCAGTACTGTTAAGACTTTTTTCCAGTTCTGCTACAGTGTTTCTCAGTTCAAATATTGAGCTTTCAAGCATCTGCCTGTGGTATTAAAAGAAGTCAATAAATCGCTACACAAGCCAATAAACAGCTCTTGTACTAGTCCTATTATTGAAATCAGAAAAAAAACAGATCAAATATATTTTCAGAAGATTAATTCAGAAGATTAAAATCTTTTGGTCATTTCTATGTAGTTACGTTATCTTGTCCATTCTTAAATGTATTGAAAAATGGTTACTACAGTGGTTATTACAGTGCCTTTAAAACAATGAAGCATTTCTACTTTGCAAATAAAACTACTTCCACAAAAACCCAAGACTGACATTTCCTAAAATATAGTAATTTTCTTGCCATCTATCAGAATTAAAAAAAAATGTAGAGGGGACAGTGACTCTAGATTTTCATCTAAAAGAAGATGCCCAATGAGTATGTTTTTAAAAACAAGAATATGCCTGAGAGATGTGCTATTTGAAATTCTGTATTAGTTCTTCATTTTGACTTACTGCTCAATGATTAATAGTCATTTCCTAAATTGCACCCATATTAAATTCAATCAAAACAAATTATGTTTTATGACTATCAGAAAAGAATGTGAGTAATTAAAGTAAGATGAGTGTTAAAAAAAATACAGGACCTCAAACCATCATTTTTTAGGAAAACATATTTTTGTCCATCTTGTATACTGGTCAGCCAGAAAGCTGAAAGGTATGATGAAAACCAGGCTCTTTCTGCCTTGGAAGGTATGATCAGAAGCAGAAGGTAGCAGGGGACTTTGACAAGAACACAACCCAGCTGGCATGCTTCAGACAAGGTGCTGGGCGACTCTCATCCTTCAGAGTGGCCAGATGGTAGCTCAGTGTCTTACAATGAACCCTATGATCTTGATCAAATCAAGAGGACATTACTAATAATTTATTGACCATATTCATGCTAACAGCCTGGGGGATGTCTATGGAGAAATGCTCCTGCCTGTGAGGTCTCAGGAAGTCAGACCACACCAGGACAGGTGCAAGCAAAAAACACAATGCACAAAAGTGCAGAGGCAGTTTGTGGTTTTGGCCTTTTAAAGCCAGGTTTGGAAGGCCAACATTTCAAAAAAACAGTCAGTGGTTCTGGGGTACCTCAATTTTTCAGTGCCCAAATTAAGATATTCCAAAAGAACTGAGAACACAACTCTACAAAGAAGGCCCTTTGGGAAATGCTTTACAATGCCAATATGACGACTGATGTCTTTGAAAACTTAGCCTAATTCATTAAATGAGAGAAAATTATTAGGCTGTAGTATTTGGGGGGGGGGATGTTTAAAGGAGAGCTTCCATGGTCAACACAGATATTCATTTTCTGAATATGTCCCAATATGTCCATGAGAAACACTCTTCAAAAAATAATTATCTAATCTCTGAGAAATCAAATCTCTGAGGACAGAGATTGATTACTGAGAAATTGCGTCACCTCTTGCACTCCTTGTGCTCACATTCAGTTGGTTTTGCACTCCTTGTGCTCACAATCACTTCTTTTTCATAGCTTGAAACAACAGATTTCAACTGCAAGCTGCAGAAGCAAACCAACTGCTCATAGGGAGTTGAATAGGTAAGCTTCGAATAAGGAGGGCTGAAGAGTTGAAATTGCAAAGAAATATAAAGGAGAGTAATTTAAGGTAAGCCAAGTTTGTTTTCAGTGAAAGAGACACACTGGAGAACAGTAGGACAGACATTTTGAATGGCAGGGGGGAGGTGGCACTTCCAAGCTCTCCTTGCTCCATTGCTCTTTTTGTCTTTACCAACATTAAATTAACACAGGGGGCACATTGGCAAAAAAATAGCTGGTAACTTGCTAGAGACAAAAAGGATAAGGTGAAACCCAGCCAAAGATAGCCTTGAAGCATGACTCAAAAAGCTTTAGATGTAGGAAAACCGAAGGAAATCTGATTGGTGCTGCCTGTTTTCTCCCACTCCAAATAAAAGAGGCAGATGGCTAGGAAGAAGAAAGACAAAATCTTACTACATTGCTGCTATCATTTCAACACAAATAGATAAGGTTTCTATCAACTTCTCAGAGCTTGGAAAAGAGGAAATTATGATGACAGTGAGTGCTAAAATGGAGTTTTTAAAAGGAAATAACACTGAAAATTAGAAACAGTCAAAGCTGTAACCAGACCTGAGCTGTATCAAAATGAAACTGTTTTCATTTTCAAAGAAGTCTTAACTAAGTGCTCAGATGCAGAGGGAAAACACAGGAAGAATAAACTCTTTAAATCCAGTGTTTCCAGTTTTCAATTTCTGTTACCATTCCAAGACTATATAAAACATTTCTTTCATTAGATTTTTATTATTCTTTCTGCACCATTAACAAAACTAGAAGCCAAATTCCAATTATATTTTGTTCTGATGAATCTATGTATGAAAATGGTAAATTATCAGGTGTCACACTGTAATTGCTAAACTGACAGAAAGTATTTTTTCCATGTGGCAACAGAAACCAGTTTTCAAAAAAAAATATAATTGTTATTCAACATTTAATAGTCCAGTAGGACCCAGAATGCATCCAGGGTGAAACCATTCTATTTTAGGCAATGTATATTCAGTAAAATGCAATGCCTGCCCAGACAGAGAAGGGATGTAGAAATAAATCACTTGGATAGGCTTGGTAAGTATTGCTGGGGTTTAATGTTAATTTTGCATTTTTGGAGTTATTTCTAATTGTGATAGGAAGTGAAGGTCATGCCATGTATCTGTTAGTATGAATTTAATGCATCTGTGTATAGCTGGCTACCTGCCCAGAGACTTGGTCTTTGCTTAGAGGGACTGCATTGCACTTTTTTACCTGCAACCCCACAAAGACATAAATAGTCTATTCAAGGTCTATAAATCTTCTCCATGTCAATGGACAATTTACAGTCATCACAGAAGAAAGCCTGTAAATCCTGAAACCTCACATTTAAGTTATCATGAGAACCTAACCCCATCCTTGCATACTAAGCATAACAAAAAAACTCTTATGAAGAAAATGAGAAAAAATATGCAGTTCAGATAAGAAGGCTCTGATTGAAACTACAAAAGAGAAGAAAATGCTAAATTGCTTTTTAAGGCTGTCTACAGGTGCTATTTTACTTGACAATGGCAGCCACTTAGGATGAAAACGATTTTCCTGCACGTTTTGCTACCCAGGTCTGGATATCTGGACCATGTATCAGGCAAAAGGCTGCCTGAAGCGATTTTCTATAGTCAAGAGAAAAACTCAGGAGAAAAGTCAGGAGAAGCTCAGGCCAAGTCATCAGCTCTAGGGCATCAGTTCTATAACATAGCAGATCTTTACTGAGTCCTGTAGAAGATAAAATGCACAGATGCCTTCAGAATCTACGAACAGAGCAGAAACAATATTGCACAGTGCAGGGGCACCACATGGAAGAGCACACACAGTATTGAAAGCTCTGGACTCCTGACACTTGCAGTCAGCAGTGTGCTGGGAAAATGCTGCAGCTTTCCTGGCAAGGAAAGCCGCAGGAAATGAAATCTCACAAGCTGAAGTAACATACAATTCCATCAACATTACTAAGTAGCTGACATGCATAAATATATGTCTTTAAAACCTCTTTGTCTAGTAAGAAGTGCACTGCAGTATTATATGCCTTCTCTCTCTCTCCCAGAAACATTTGCCATGACATTTCCCAATCAAAACGTGCACTGAGTCTAGATCACAACAACACAGAGTCAGATTTGAGCTGACTTTCATTACAGTCAGAAAAAAATTTGAAAGATTTCACAGTACTACATCGACAATCATTGAGAATCAGTAGGTACATTAGGAACAGACCCCTTATGGACATGGATGATTCAACTTACTCTCTTCTTACTGATCTCTTCTTCATGACTGCTAAATGAGAGTGGTAGGTGGGCTGTTAGCAAACTGCCTAATTGGCACAATGCAATCAGATATGCCAGTAAAAAGAAGACAAGGGTGAAATGGCAGTGAAGGAATGCAGACATCTATCTGCAAGCCACTCATCCTCAGCTTACTTTCTGCCCAAGGGAGAGAAACTGGCACCTCCTAGGGTGTGAGTCATCTCACGCTAGAACAGCCAGGCAAAGTAGGTCAGATGAATCACACCTTCAAAAAGCTTTTCTGTATTCATTGACTACACATGCCACTGGTTTAGATGGAGATGTCTAACAAGCCTGGTCACTGGCAATTAAGCTGAATAAATAGCTCCTGGGAAACAGACAATAATAATACTGTCAATTTGCACACAAAGACTTTCACTTGGACCTGAAAGTCTTTTACTGCCATCACCATTATGTTTAATAAAAACATATATTTTACTTTTATCCATAAGTAAGTCACCACAACTCAACTTTTTACCTGATCATCATTAATAGCACGTGTCAGGTAAAAGAACTGGTGCATGCAGAGGATAACTGATCTCCCTACCCTGAGACACAACTAAGTCAAGAGATTTATTAAAGGTCATTTGCTTACACATTGGTGCAAACATGTCCAAACTACTTTTTGTGCCATTTTGAATACATAAAGTGCTATTTTGAATCTGTTAGTACTGGGTTTTCCTTTTCCATTTATGAATAAACATTTTATAAAGTCCACAACTTCAGGACTAGTTTGAAGAGGTCTGCAGCTCAGACACTGAAAGAAACATTGTTCAGGTGAAAAATCAGTATTAATAGAATGCTTGAAAATGGTATGTAAATGTAAATATCAAGGGCCTGAATTAAGGCAGCACAGGAGCTTCTGACATTTCCTGTTTCCATTTATTAACACTCAAAAGGCAATCATGTTGTTCAACACAGGGAAAAATGTGTAGCTTCCTAGCAAACTCTGGAAAAACCAATCCCACCAGGCATGAGCATCAACAATTATCACAGCACTGAAACAACTGCTGCTTTAGCAAGGGGACTGACTGCTAAAAGGAACACTTCCTCATCCCTGCAAACTACATGCAGAAATGCCGTACCTTACTTAGAAGTCTCAGAGATATTCACTGACCCTAGAGACAGGTGAAATCCAGCTTTCCACTTTTACTCAACATTGTAGAAAGAAGTGTCCAAAAAGGCACCTCATTCTCCATTTTATTTGTCTTCACCCAGAGAGGCATGCACCCATGTAAAAGTCTTTGTTTTTCCCCCAAAGTGGCTTCCCAGCCCAGTGTTCTGTGCTTGCCTTGGACACATATAATTCACTCCATAGTAGGTGATATGGGACTATGTTTCAGATTTGTGATGAAAACTGTGTTTACAGGACAGTGATATTTTGGTTCCGATCAAGCATTGTTTACACTGGGTCAAGGCCTTTTCTGCTCCTCACCCCAGGAGTGAGAGGGCTGGAGGTGCACAAGGAGTTGGCAGGGGACATGGCTGGAACAGCTGATCCCACTGACCAAAACAATATCCCATACTAAATCATGTCACAGTCAGAAACAAAAACTAAGGTCTTGGGACTTGGTGGAGCTGCTTTGCCTCAGGGAAGGCATTGTCCCACTGGTGGTGAACACCTGGAGGTTTTTGCATCAATTACTTTTCTTGGGTTTGCTTCCTTTTTGGTGGTGTTGTTACTTTTTAGTTATTACACTCTTTATCTCAACCCACGAATTATCTCTCTTTCACCATTCCTTCCTTCTCTCCCCCATCCCACCCTCTGGGAGGAGAGGCAGCAAGCGGCTGTGTGGTGCTGAGCTGCCTGCTGCGGTAATCACGGCGGCCGGCCCTATCTTTCTTTTCGTCTGACATGTTTTATCCCGCTTCTCCGGGCTCCCCGTGCCACTCGCATCCTTCCCGGAGCCCAGCCGAGCCAGCGGCGCTCCCCACGCAGCCGGGCCGCGCTAAGGGGCTCTGGTCACACCGTGGGCCTGGCCCGCTCCCCTCGCCGCGGAGACAGCCGCCATTTTGCCGCAAGGAGGCGGCGGGAGCGCCCCGCGGGCGGTGTTGCGGAGCTGCTCCCGGAGCCGCCGCCGAGCGCGGCCTTGCCGCTGTTCCCGGCCTCGCCGGAATGCCCGGCCTCGCCGCGTCTCCTGCCGGACTCACTGCTTCCGCCTCTCCCGCCCCAGCTCCAGCGCCAAGCGCTCCGGCTCTGCCGCCCGCCGGCCGCCGCCTTCCCCCATTGCCGCCGGCGCCCGTCCCCCCGCACCCCCGCGTGGCCGGCGTTGCGCGGGGTGACGGCTGCGAGCAGCCGGGAGCCCGAGGGAGCGGCGCGCTGAGGCCACCCCAGCCCCGGCTCGGGCACTTTTTACTCCTCACTCCCCGCGGCTCTCCCGCTGCCCAGAAAAAGCCGAGAGAGGAGACGGGGTCGGGCGCTACCGCCGGCACCTGCCCCGTCCCGTCCGCCCGCGTTTGCAGCAGCGCTCGCCCGCCGCTGCTGTGACGGCCCGCGTTGGACGTTCTGTCCTGTCCTCGGTCTAGCGAAATGCCCAGCATGGGGCTCGGCAGCACCAGAAACGAATGAGGGAAATAGGATACAGCTTTGGCCCAGTTAAGAGTTTTGACCGTGTAGGTTGAACTGTGCGCTGAGCTTTTCATGACCTAGGGAAACACAAATGTGTGCAGATTTTTAAAAGTATTTCTTCTGGATGGGAAGTAGCACGATTTTAAGTAGACGCTATGACCCACATGTGAAGGCAGGCACAGTGCGGTGGAACCTGGCTTGTGGCGTGATCAGCCCATCCTTTAGCATGCCCAATAATTGTGATCTGTGTTATTTACAAATCAGTGTGTAAGACCCTAACTTGAGACAGGAGAGTCCAGAATAATCAGCCTTAATCATCATCACTGACCAAATCAATGGTGTTAGTCAATCTATATTGGAAAATAATTTAATTATCTTACATGGTCTCAATTGATGATTAAAAATGTTTGATGTTACATTTTTCAAACAAGGGATTTCAGATCAGTTCATGGGTTTCTCAAGGTAGATCTTTATGGGGTGCGTTAAACGGATTATTGCTCTAAGAGTGGTATCACTCTGTCAGGTTCTTCCTGTCACCTTCTCTGGCTGCTTCAGTGCCAGCTTTTGACATTTGTGTGACTCTACAGGGAGCCAGTACAGCTCCTGAAACATTGAAAACTTACATAAGGGAAAATGTTTAATGTTCTCAGTTTCTGCTGGTTGGTGATCTGAAGTGCCTTACCAGCTGCACAGGAAAGCACCAGACTTGATCAAGGGACAGGGTGAAACTGGGAGCAATTAGTGCGCTCTTAGATCAACTCACCGTTTCACAAGACTTAATGCTCACTATAGGAACTATCTGTTCACTTTCCCAGGAAGGGGATGAACTTTAATTTTCCTTTACTGATATATTATGAGAAAGGGTATGTTTTTCTCAGTTCAAGGAATTCTGTTGCATGAGTAGCAAGCCAAATGCCATAGCCCTACCACTTGCTGGGTAACAGAGGCATTGATTTAAAAGTTTAAAACATAGGTTATGTATTATCATTACTTTAACATAGCATAAACCAGTCCTGAAATGCTGTGAATTGTAATCCTAAAGTGGTAGTGTGTCACATTGGAATTACCCAATCTAATGCCTCACCTATACTGCAACAGCAGGGCACTAATCCAGCAGGACCTAATGAATGGGAGTACAACGGTAGGATGGAGAGTGGGAAGACTGATTCTAAGAAGAAAAAGTAATTTTAATTTCACTTGTCTGATATATGAGACTCCTCCTCTTGAGCAGGAGATTATTTTTGAGTCTCAAGTTATAACTGATGCTATCAGCTAATCAGTGAATTACCATCTTTGGTGTGGGTTGAATTCAAAATTTTCTGATATAATTTAATCAAGAAACAAATTTAGAAGACTGCTGCACTGTAACTGCATTTAAATTTAGCTGCTCATTTAGCTTTCATGTATTACTGAATGCTACCTTTTTAAGATTCATATTGAAAACACATTTCATAACAAGACAGTAATTTAAGTAATGACTTGGACCTACGTTAGCATTCTAACTCACCAACTGTACTAAATATTAACAGCAAAGGTTTTAATCAGTAGCCATTTTTCTTGTTACAAGTTTTTGTGAACAACTGCTTCAAGATTAATGTAACCAGCCTGATGAATTGTTCTCAATGGGTGGGCACATTCAGAAAGCTCAGGAAGAGGCCTGGAATAGAAGTCTGAGAACAGAGAGCACAGGGGAACTGAGGGCTGTATCCCCACCCACAGCGTACTCTTTCTGCCCCAGGAGACTTTAATTTGACCTCCTCTCCAGGATACTTTCAGGTCCCACCCTCACTCAGGGATTACTAGGTGTCTTAACCAGGTAAACTCCCAGGAACCAGGTCACTGTGCACATAAGGATGAGCCCAGACCACACTGGCTGGGTAGGCACAGCACTGCAGGTCTAACGGGGTGCTTCGCATGATGGTTTGGGAACTGAAATGAGAGAAAAGCGTCTGGTGGACTGAGGTCTTGTGTGTGTGTTCCGGGGTGACTTTATAATGCTGAATTGTATCCCCATTCATCTGTTTAGCCTAGAAACAAGTTCTGCACCTTTAAGACTGGTTCCAAGTGAAGGGGGGGGAGAGAAGAAGTGTAGAGCTTGTTATCAGGGACCGCATTTGCTCCCCCACATCTTTTTCCTTGACTGTATTATCTGCGCATGGACAGATGGCAGGAGAGAGCTTTCCTTTGGTTTTTAGTTAGTTTTTAGCTAGTTGAGGCAGAGGAGTTTCCTGGACTCTGGGTTTTTCTTTTTGAAGTTTGAACCTGCTCTGAAGAGCACTGTGAACTTGCCCCTGTGGCCCACTGGGCTGGGCCTGGACCTCAGCATTTCCTGCGCTAGAGACTGATAGTAAACTGAGTGAGCCAACCTACCGCCCATAAAGGGGACTTTCTGAGTTTGTCATCTGTTTGGAGTGGCAAGAGGTTTTATTATTTAATATTGTCCCTTTTTTGTGCTGGTGAATGCTTTGCCTGTTCAATAAACAGGTTTTTTCCACTTTTCTCCAAGGAAGCTTTTTCCCGAACCAGCTAGAGGAGGGGCTGCTCGAATCTGCTTTCTAGAGGAACCCCTTTGTAGGTTTTCTCCCAAATTTGCCCTAAACCAGGACAGTGTGTAAAACTTCAAACCATCAATATTTTTAAGAATCACAGCAGTAACATAATGACATTTGCAACACTAAAGAATTTTCCTCCATTTCTTTATTCCAAATAAATTGGTTAAAATTAAGTATATGGATACTGCTAAAGGCATTATCATTGTTTTAAGGCTTTTAATGGGTTGAGTTCAAAAATTTTAGTAAGAACAGCTAAAAAACTTGGTCACAACACAATGTGTTCTGAAAACAGAATTTTATATTTAAATAAGTATTTATTATATGTAAAGGCATTAAACACCTAGAATTACTTAAAAGCAAGGTAAACCAGTTGCTGAAGGCATAAATTGATTTTTACAAAGAAGTTATTTTTGTAGCACCAGTAACTAAGGTATGATGAATGGCTGTGTGGGCAAGGGAAAACTTGTGGATGTTGTATATTTTGATTTAACCAAAGACTTTCATGTAGTCTCCCACACTACTTTTATAGCTGAATTGGTGAATTCTAGATTGGATAACTGGTTCATAAGGCTTCTGGAAAATTGTCTGGGCCGTCAGGCTTGAAGTGTGGAGATCAGCAGTATGACTGCTTGACTCTGGGATCAATGCCTGAGCCCATACCCTTAATTCCTGATTGACAACCTGGAAGACTGAGCACCAGCCCAGCAAATTTGACGATGGTGATGAGTTGGGAGGAGCAGTTAGGATGCAGGAGGAAAAGGGTGACCATTCACAGGTAGGTGTACAGCCTGGAGAAATCCAATGAAATTCAACAAAAATCAAGTGCAAAGCACAATATCTGGCATGGGTAAAGCCCACGGATCAATAAGGCTGGAGTAGTGTCTAGAATGCAGTGTTGTAGAAGACACAGCCTTCCTGGTGAAGAAGCTGCCATGAGCTGCCAACAGCTTACAGCAAACAAGACTGAAGGGCCCCTGGGCTGCCATAACAAGGGCATGGCCAGGAGCCTGAGGGAGACAGTTCTTCCACTCTGTTCAACACATGCTGAAGTGCTTAGCTTTTGACTCCCAAACAAGTCCCAAGGGCTGCATTAGGTCAGGAACTTGCCTTTGTTCAGGCTGGAGAAGGCATAAGGAGAGCTTAGTGCTGTAATTAGCTATGTAATAGGAAAGTCTAAGTAAGAGGGAGAAGCCAAAGTTTCCTCCAGTGTGCATGATGAAAGGATATGCAATAGAATGCACCCGCATTTAAAAATGTTTAGCTCAGTATAAGGGGAAATATTGAGTTGGGTAAAAGTTGCCCAGAAGGGCTGTGAAGTCTCCATCCTTGGAGATAATCACAACATGAGCAGAACTGGGGCAGAGTACTGTGCTCCAGACTAGACCTGTTTTGAGCAGGAGGTGGATTACAGACCAGGGGCTCCTTCCAACCCTCATCATTGTATCTGAAGCTGGTCAGCATGTTTTTTTGTAGTTGAAGATAGGTTTACCAATTCTTTTAAAAGGATTATGGATTTATTCAGGGAACATTAAGAACAGGCTATTCCAAGTTGGTTTTTAAACAGCATTAAACAAACCAATCAAACAACCCTTGGAATCTAGAAGAATCTGTTCAAATACAGGGGTTTTATATTTGAGATAAGAACTATGGTTTATATCTACACAATTATGAAAATTCCAGAGATGGCCATAGCTAAGAATGACTTAGGGATCATTGAAAGTAATCCTCTCAAGACAAGATTTGAGACCAATATTGTAGTAGAAAAGTATTTGAATAAATTTGGAAGTAAGAATGCCGTAGAAAATCACATAATAGCTAATACACTACATGGCTTAGTAAAATCTCTAGGACTTCCATGTATCAAAAGATGTTCAAAGAAACAAAACCAAGCTATGAATAGAAAGCCAACCTAAGACAGGAGGTTTTGGGAGCTTAATATAAAAAAGAGAGAGCTGAGATAAGGCAGTAAATGTGAGAAGGCTGTTGTATATGATGGAAGAATGGAGGAGAACCTATGGAGTGCTACCCTGGGCCGAAGAAGTGGCAGGGGAAGCGAGGTAAGTTCAAGCATCATACTATCAGCTGGGAAAATTAACTTAACTTTGGAACAATGTAAAAGGGAAGATCATGGATATATCACATTACAAACTGCAAAATGGGGTAGGCATCATTCAAAAAATAGTTTTAATCCATTTTGAAAGACATACACATGAAGAGAACAACAGCAGGATAAGCAGGACACCACTACTTGGTAATGATGGCATTTAAATGTTGTTTTTCCTCAGTGTTCTCCAATGTGGTCTCTTGAAGGCTGTAACACCTTTATCTTAACTGTTGTTTTAATGCAACTTTTTGCTTTGATGGTTTATAGATGAAACTGAATGGTATGAGCTGTATGCAAAACCTTGAAATGCGAGGGAGAAAAGATACAAATACCTATATCCCTACTGTAAATACAGCTCATAGGAACAAAAAATGTTTTTGCTAGAGTTAAGTCTTCAGCAATCTTTAACTGGTTACACAAGCTGACAAGTGGCAGACTATAGTAACAGAAATTGTTGCAGTGTACTTTGGATGGAACTTATTAGTTTGAAATATTTAAGCTCTAGTTTATGAGCTTGTTTATACTGTATAGATACCCCAATACTGCTATTTTATTATTTCTGAAGAAGTCCTAGTTCTTCCACTTATGGATCCATATAGTAGCTTCATATCATAAAAGATCAAGCACAGATTTTATTTTTATTGCATAAATCAAAGTTACACTTCAAGTGGTTAGATCCTTTCTTTCACATTTCTCACTTTAAAGCACACACCTGCAGTAGCTACCACAAAATATGCACCTATTACCATTCTAACAGACTGTAGTTGTTTTCAATCTTCAACAAATATCACTTGCCACCAACAATTTATAGTTATTTTCTCCATCTACATGAAATGGAGAAAAGTTGCAGGTTGGCATTCTGCCTGTTGTAGGTCCAGCCAATATTAGAATGTGTAGTAGCTTTAAGACTCAATAGTAAAGTGTTAAATAAGTAGCAGTGTCAAAGCATCTCAAGGATTTAATATCTTGAGTTATTTTATACTGTGGTACAAATGGGATGACAAATCTACACAGAAGTGTCTATTTTGCACAACTCTTAATTAAAAGGGTTTGTCTTCATTGTCTTTTTCAATACTTCACACCCTTGTGCAACTATCAATTTAATGGAATAAAGATGACGACCAATAGACCTATTTGTTCAAACATTAGGAGTCTTCCATTATGAGGTCATGATATATAATCTCAATCTTTCTGGATCAGCTGAAAAGTACAGAATGCATAGAATTTCCCAGTGCCCTCTAATATTTTCACAGAAAAATACTTTAATTTATGCAAAACCATACTTATTCTCTCTACATAAAAACCTGAATTTCAAAGAATCTTTGTATATTCCTTATGAAGTCAACTGGAAAATGCATTTTTCTAGAACTGTAAATACTCTCTTTTAGAAAAAATACTTGGTATCTTTGGTTTACTTATATGCTGGATGAGGAAAAATAAAAGTTTAAAAGGGAATGACTACCTAATTACCTGAGGTTCATCTTTCATTTCTCCTAGCACAAACTTTGGGTAAGATCAGCTTTTTTGTAGGTGAAAAGAGAAATTCTCTATGAAACAATGAAACACAATGCTTATATTAGTAGTACATACTAAATAAGACAAGGCTTGATTAGTAAAACTAATTCTTAAGGATAGTTATAAAGCCAAAACTGGTAATTTTACTTATTCCAGAACTAGCCATCCTACTCTTTCTGTATCACCATCTTCTTTATAAATATAAAGTGTTACAAAAATACTCACAATAGTATTTCTATATTAATCTATTATTCTATATATTACTTTGAAAAAGTGCTTAAAGATGCAAGTATATGAACTGCAAACTTCCAGTTGCCTAAAGCCCTGATCCAGTTGTTTAAACCTCTTGTTCTGTACTGAACAAGGAGGTGACAACTTTCATTTTTCCTCTTGCAAATACTCTTCCTCCTTTTACATTTTCCTTTTAAATTAAGTAACAGTTGCTTGAAAAGTACATTGTGACTTATGTTCAATGTCAGATGAGCAGTGTAGTTACTTCTAAATAGGAAGTTTAATGTAAGGCTCTGAGAAGTACTTAATTGCTTTCATTTTTTACCCTTCTTTTCATTATCCAATACTTTATATTCATCTAGCACAGCATGGCCGGTTTCCTTCGCAGTTTTCTTTACCACAGATTTGATACCAATATTTTCAATGTTAAATGCTGTAACACCAACATTGATTGCAGAATTCATAGCGTTGTCTGTAGCATCACCAGCATCCTCTCCATACCTAAGGAAAGAGAACAGTTTTGTAGATTTGTATACTTAGTATTTTAATCTTCATTGAATTCTTTTGAGAGCCAAAATTCAGGTATTTTCAAAAAAAAAAAAAAAGGCACAGTGCCCAAATGTCTAAAGAAAAAAATTAGAATTTATGAAGCCATTTGAATAAAGGCTGCTCCTCTATCAGATCAATTGCTCTTTGAAAATATCAATATGCTCCTTCTCTTTTTCTTCAAGAACACTTCCAGTCTTTCTCCCTTTTTCCCCTCCAATTTTGAAGAGTAAAAACCTATTTATAGAATGATAAGAAGGGAGGGGAGACAAGTTTTGTGCAATCACTAAAGGTCCTTTTTCACCTTAGTTCTTAGGTAAAATTCCTACACTCTCTATATTGAAAGCCAACTGTATCCCAGGCTGCATCCAAAGCAGCATGGCCAGCAGGCGATTCTGCCCCTCTCCTCTTCTCTTCTGAGACCCCCACCTGGAATGCTGCATCATACAGAACTCCTAAAGGGTCAACAAAACTATCTTGAGGACACAATGAAAATTATGAAGCAATAAAAACCTTTGTTCTCTCCCATGGGCTGTGAGTCCAGCTTCTTTGTGCTTTAGTGGGCAAGCTGGCAGTCTCACACTAAGGACTCAGTTGTGCACAGAGAGCACAATGAAGGAGGACAAGAGCACAGTGAGAACAGTAACTTCAACTGTTCTGGGTAGACAGACATTTCTCTAGAGAGCTCTGCAGTCAGACAAACCAGGGAAAAGGGAAGTATTCCTGGCAGCATCAGAATCCCAGCAGTCAGCAGAGTTACTTTTTCCCTGTGGTTGTTAAGACAAGAGGTTCTTTGAGGACCTCAAGATAGAGAGAAGCAAAGAATATCAAAGAATCCAAAAAATTTATGATATATCAGTAGAACAGCCAGAGCGTGTGGTTGGAACTAACAATGAGACCAAATAAAAAGAATTCGTGTTTTTTTTGTTTTCCTTAATTCTCTGATAGAGCAACAGCCTTGAATCATCAACATTGGATTTGCAGGACAGAGAATTAATCTCACAGCAGATGTATCTGTCAGTTTGATTAGTTTGTCAGTTTGATTATTTTCACATCAGGAACATCATAAGCTAGTACAGCATCAGTAAAATAAGTAACCTCATTTAAAGTACGATTGTAGCTTATCCAGTACAGTAAGAGTAACAACTTCCTAATGTCTGATAACTAATTTTTTAGTCTGCCTGCCTGAAGTGCATAATTTTTAACTCTTTTCTTAAAAATTGTGCAGATATATACACTGCATTTATTTAAATAGTTTTAAAAAAAGTTAGTAGCATGGGACTTTGGCAGACACATTACTTCTGAAGCTACATTTTCCCACCCATTCTAATCAACATGCATATGATGAGCATCTCTTTAAAATTCCATCCACAAAGGTACTGCAGCTAAATTTTAGCCTTTTTTCAAATTTTATTTAGAGACACTGATGGTGCCCCTTTAGCTTTGTTTCCATTAAGTGGAATTTAGCTCATTCACTGGTATTTTGAGTGGCAGACATCTTTGTCACTGAAATAAAAAGAACAGCTTACAGAAGGGAGATTATGTAAAATTTTAATCTAATTACAAGGATAGATTTTAAAGATTCCATATCAAATATTTTCAATCATACTGCAGTTAGCTACAACAGGTAGTTACTTATTGTTTTTCACTCTTAGTGTCTGTTCTCTGCTGATCTCCATATTTCCTATATTTGTATCTAAAACAAAAACATTAACATGAATTTATGTGAAATGAGTACCAGTACAATTTCTCCTGACATTCCTACTGCAAAAAAACCATTAGCAATAAACCACACCTGACTAGAACTTTGCTATTTAGCCTCCCATTTGAAATGCATCACAACACAATCCTGAATGCCAATCTGCTTAATACTGTATGCTGATGTTTATCTTGTTACCATTGGCTTGTAGCCTGCATGCACTTTCAGCAATCCTTTTAAATATCTCTTTTGCTACACTTATCACCAATTCCATTGAAACTGCTTGCTTCTGCTTACTCTTCACTTTCTATTAAATCTACTGCCCTTTTTGTGAGGGGTGCATTTCATGTTTCACAGTTATTTCAATATATTCCATTATTCTCCACATGCATACAGCTTTCATCTTTCCATCAACTCAGTATCATCATCTTAATCCCAAATGTTATTGTCCTCTTCTCCTACTATCTTCTTCTAAGAACATCTTTATTCTGCAAGTGAGACTGTTCTATTATTGCTATATATATCTTAGATTTCCTTACAAAATTTTCTTAATTTTTGTACTGCCTTGCTTTAGCCAAACCTGGTGACAGACAAGATTCTTTTATTTTTCATAAATTTAGCTAAGTTTGCATAAATTCAGGATTAGAGCTCAGAGGTTTAAACCAGAAATTTTTTTCATAATGATATTACATAATAGAGCAAAGATATAAATCTGAACATTGTTTGTAAGACAGCCTGAAGCTGTAATACTTCTACAAAGAACTAAAAAAATACTTCCTCCAATTCCTCATTTCGGATTTTTGCATACAAGAGATGCTCGTTACTTACCACCTTATCACATGCTACATAATTACAGCAAAGGAGGCATTTCAGTTAGCTTCCCTGCACTTTCATAAGCTTTTCTTGACAGTATTCAGAGACAGTAACAGTGTGCTATAGAAGATGAAAACATTAAAAATGTTACTTACTTGTATTTGACTGTTTTTACAGTCTCAGTTGAAACACTTTTAGCAATGCACTTCGCTGCACTTTCTAAACCTTGCCACACTGTTGAAAACCCTGTAGAAACAATCAGCTTATTTCAGTTCATACCATTAAAAATATGTAATTTTTAAAAAAAAAAAGTGTAGGGAATTTTTATTACCTTGAACTCCACTTGCTGCTACAACCAGAGCACCATCAAAAGTAGATTTTCCATCTTTATCTTTCTTTAGGGATTCTGGAACTAATTTGCTGCCATGCTTCTTCACGTGTGGAGCCAGCTCCTTTCCGACACAGCTTGCTATAGAACACACCCCTTCAACTACCACAAAACAATAGTATGCAGGTTATTTAGTGAGAACATAGAACATGCTTCTTTAAAAATCTTTAATCATAATTAACAGGAAGTTTCAGTGAAGTCTTAAGTGATGTTTCTATTTAAATACGCTTATATAAAAGACAGACTTTAATCCACATGTAAGCGCCCAACTGATACAAAGCAACTTTATTTTTCAGGTTCTACATAGCTGCAAGCCCTAAGAAACAAGTAACGTTGGCCTTGTGAATAATAAGTGCCTTAAAAACATTTATACGCATCTCACACTCAAATTTCAACAAACTGTTTCCACTGCTTTGTTATCTCTAATTGGTAGATAGAGAACAAGCTGCTGCTTTCCTGACTTGTCTTCTGTAGAAGTCTTTCTTACAAGCATTCCAACCCTTCAAAGTAGTTATATAAGATCAGCACAATTTAGTTTTAAACTTGGATGAGTCACTAGATGGTAAATATAAACATTATATGCAAATAAATAACAAAATTAAGTTACTGTGAGTTGTTAGGGTTTCCAGGCATCTCTGAATACCAGGCCATTTCCATTTTGATATTTATACATAGTTAGATAGACTTGTTTCAGGTGTGTGTGTTTAAAAATATGTACACACACATTCTCTTGTTACTGTATGTTAGTAACCAGTCAGAGTAGAGGTTTAAAGAATATGGTTATCAACTTTAAAAAATAAGAGACAACATTTTGAATTAACTGTCTAAAACTTTCAAAAGCATGGCAAACTTAAGACTGTACAGACTATTCTTTTAGGAAAGAAAAGGATGTCTCAAGGCCAAGTAATACATACTAGACTTAAAGCACATCTCTTGCAGGAGATAACTAGGTACAAACTACTGATCTCTGAATTTTATCAAGTCACTAACTCCTCCCGTTTACTGGCAAGAGAAACCAGCTTGCATTTTACAAAGTTTTTATTATTTAAGACAAAAATTTTATATTCTATGAGATAGAAATTTTTACCTAAGAATTGGCTGACTTTCACAGCTCCTCCAGTAGCCTGTTTTGCTACGTGAAGCCCCTTTGCTACAGTTGGGTTGACTTCCACAGGCTTTTCTTCTGGTTGAATGTGCTCTCGCAGTTTAGAAGCTCCTTTGTGAATAGCTTTACCCGTGTATTCTGCTCCTTTCATCAGGCCCCAGCTTACCCAAGATGCACCTTCAAGGCAAACATTGTTTTTCTTAGTATGTACAATATTATGGACTGTGATTCCTTCATCTATCCCTCCTCTGCCTCTGCAAAACAGGAAGGTTTAGAAACATTCCTCATTGGAGTCTGCAATTATATTGTCCCCTGAATGGGACAGCACAGAAGTCCTGCAGTAATTTCTGCACATACACCACCACTTTTTACATTCATTTTATTTAAGTTTATTACAGCCAGCCCACATCCAAACATCAGCCTAATTCAGATACTCAGTTTTTTCATGGATATGCCAGCACCAGCTCAGTTAGAATTTATAGAACTGCACATCTCAATACTATTAGCACTCAGGAAAACATACAAACCCAACCCTCTAGCCCTCCTTGCAGATTCATATACAATCAGCTGTTGGTCATCTGTATATTCCAAAGGTTCTCAGAGGAAAAAAACCCCACATGTTTATCTGCAGAAATCACAACAGATGCCTACTGCAATATGTGTTCATACAGGGGTAAAATTGTTCTGTCACAGTGGTTTGAGTCCCAGCAGGTGATATTCTAATAGAGTCAAATGAGAAGCCAAACTCATTTGCAATGAACAAACTGTTGGCAATGGATTTATATTCTACGTGTTTTTATAAAGCTCATCAAGGCCTCCTTTAGAGGATCAACACTGGAACTAGTGCACAACTACTTCTGATGACTCCGCTTCTATCAGCACCCATGCATTCAGGTGAAAATATGTTTAAATGTCACTAACATTGGTTTCTGTTCAACACAAGTCCCCTTATTACAGCTGTACCTGACAAGATTCCATGGGCAACTTTCTCACTCCATTCTGGTAACTCTTTCTGATCTTCTGCTTCTTCAGGTTGTGGCTGGATATGTACAGTCTGAGGCAAGTGAATTGCATCACTCGAGGCTTCAGAAGGCTGACAAGTGAAAGCAAACATCTGAGCATCTACTTTGCAACCTATCATCAGTATTTCTAGTTTAGCTCATACACATCCACTGTCAAATAATACTAAAGTTGTGCATGCCTTGGGTAGATGTACAGAAACTCAAGCTAAATTTAACACTCCGTTTTTTTCCACAAAAATTCTAGACATCCAAGAAAGCTTATCAGGCAGGTTAGCTTTTTTTTCATCCAGCTACAATGAGAAGGTTTGCTTGCCAATGAAGCCATATGGCCAAATAACAAGCAGGGAAAATTTACACTACTTGTTCACCAGCAAAACAGATAAGAGACTGTCCATCTCTCATTTTTATCTTCTCAGACAGAAGTCAACTGTTTTGTTATTCAGCATGGGAACTGCAGTCTTTGGATAGAGAATCCAGATACACTAAAGGAATGCTGCTGTTGAGGTTGTTTTGTTCCTCATTCTTTCCTCTCAAATTCAAAAATAAAGGAGATTATTCATGCTGTGTGCTGTTGCTGCTTTTTCAGATTGGCACAGCCAAGGAAAACATCAAACTGTGCACAATACTGACCCTTATTTAACACTGGGTGAGCAGGTCCTTTGTTACTTCGTGTCAAACTCTACTATTTCTGTAGTAAATGTTAATCATTGAAACACAGCAACCACTACCACAGGCTGCTTAACACTTCTGAAATGTGTAACATCACTTTATACAGCTCACAGGCAATGTATAATTAAACTTTAATTACAGAAACCTAAGAAAATTGGAATAGGTTTAAGTTTTTGTTAAGAGAACTTGTCCAATGTAAAAGTAAATAAGCCCCTCAAGCATTTCAAAGACTGAAAACACTGCTAGTTAATGACAGAAAGAAAAAACATTTTTGTTTAGTCTAGAAGAATGTAAATGAGAGCATTTATAGATTAAATCCACCGGCAGATCACAATACACAATACAGAACAGTATTTCCTAATACAGGGAATTCTTAAATTCCCCTGAAATATTTACTGGATATAAAAGCAGGGTATTGCACATGTTGAATGTTGTAGTAAAACCAACATTAACAGGAAAGAATAGATGAAACCTTAGGAGGTTGCTACCCAGAAGGTTAACAATGTATCACTGGCATGTACTACATCATCATTACTGTTTGACAGCAATGTGATATTTTGGAGCTCAAGAAATGTCTTCAGCATGTGACCAAAACACTCGGAGGGCTGAGCAGTAGAAATTACCTCAGTGAACAGCTATAGGTAAAAAACAAAAAAAACCTTATTAAAAAACCCAAACTGTGCTCCAGATGTAATTTAGTTATGCCACAGGTTGGGACACTATACAGAAAACCAGTCAACAAGACTTCTAAGATCTACCCTAAGGAGCAAAAATGGATTCTCTAATAAGACAGGGAACTCAGTATTGTATTTATATTAAATATGGTTGTCAATTAGATCCTCACAATTACTATGTAAAACAGACACATTAAATGGCCATCAGACTAGGCTTTGAAATACTTGTGCTATATCACAGTTTTTAAGACTTCAGAAATATGCTGATTTGAAATGTGGCAGGCTGCAGTAACAGAATTGGTGTTTGACTAGAAACCAAACAACAACACAAAAAAGCCATCCAACAAAAAAAAAAAAAAAACCACAGGACAGCATACACAGCTGCTGTCAATCAAATCAGCAATTCTAACATGCATTTCTGTGACTTTTTTTTTTTAACTACAAGATTTTTGAATGTCCTGGAATTTACCTGGACTTTGTGGCCAGACCTCTGTTTAAATTTATCTTCAAAATGTGCTCTCATAGTTGCTGGGAGCTCTGAAGGTAACCCTACTCTCTCATGGGATCCTGGCACCTGTGACATCGCATCAGGGAACATTAACAAAAACACAAAGTTTTAGGGAAATATAGAACTAATAAGATATCCAATTTGAACTACTTCTACACAGGAAAAATGACAGAATTTTATCCAGTGAGTGAATATCACATAGTTCTGTAGTACTTTCCTCTTTTAAGAAAAGTTAGTGGCCTCCTGTGCTAGTGAAATTCCCTGCTGAACTCACCAGGATTTACACCCTAACAGAACTCTATCCTCATGGGATGCTCCAAACTGGTCCTTCATCATCAATGAATTCAGCTTTTGGTGAATCAACAACATTCTTGCATGAAAATATTTAATCATGCTATAATCTTTTAAGTAGCTATTGATCACCACTCTTTCTGAAATTATGCACCAGGGCTCTTACAGTAATATTTTCCACTTTATTAAAAATCACTGAATTTTATTGCACATTTTTTAGACTATGGTTTTTTTTTTTGTTTGTTTTCTCTACCTGTCAACATCTTACTGCAATAAAGCACCAGAATCATCTACTTTGAGATCCCATTGGAAGGCAGATTTCTGAAGTACATACTATTTTCACAGATCTTCTCTGAAGTGGCTTAACATTTTTGAACTGTAAACACATTTGGGCATGATATTCCAAGAATGCCATCATCAAAACTACGTTGAGAGTTATGTGCATGTACACATAAGGAAAAGCATGCTTTCTCCTGAACACGTAATTTCATTTTGGGTCCTGTCTCTTTCAGAAAAATAGAGAAAATATTAAAAATGATCTTGAACTCCACTCCGTGCTTACAGTTTAGTATTTTAAAACTTCTGTTGTGTCATCTCACAGGACCGACAGTTTCATTACAATGCTGCTTTATCACGGCTACTTTATCTATTTCTCACAGATGAGCTTACCACCAAGACAAAAATCTGTCATTTTACACAACTAAATGTAAATGTGACGATATATTGATGATTTATACCTTCCCTTATTGGCTTATAACAGACTGCCCAGAAATTTACCTGGACTCGTAGGTCAGACATCTGTTTTAACAGATCCTCAAACAGCTCTCTGTCAGCTGCTGGAAGTTCTGACGACAGCACTACTCCCACGTAGGACCCTGGTATCTGGGACATCGTGTCGGGGAACATGTAGACCCCAGTATTGCAGCACAGAACAGGAGACTGAGTACACATCAGAGGATACAACCAGTCACAAACCTAGGAAAAACAAGTACATGGAATCAAAGGATGATTTTAAAAAGAAAGATAGGCAGAACATACTGAAACACGCCCTAAACTTGATTTTCCATAAAGTTTCTAGTGGAACCTTCTAGTGAAAGGTTCCCTGCTGATGACAGTGGGGGTGGAAATAAATTAGCTTTATGGTCCTTTCCAACTCAGACTGTTTTATGATTCTATGATGAAAAATAAAAAGCCTTATACCATCCTGAAAAAAAAGAAAAAAGAAAAACAATCCCCATGTGATTCTGGAACTATCATTCTTGATTAGTTCTGACAGTCTAATATAGAGAAAGTATTAATTGTCACAGAACTAGAATTCAGGCTGGTCCTCTCTTAACTGAGGTCTCATCTTGAGGCCCAAATGAAAAGAACTGCCAAACAAGTCAGGATTCACAGTGCCTGTACCACTCTGGAGATCTCAGGACAGGTTTATATGACAGGACAAACAGAAATGCATGGCTGTCACTGGCCTACTGTTGAAGACACCTAACATGAGTGGAGCTGAACCAGCAGACCCCAGATCAGGATCCAGCAGACCCCAAAACAGCCAATCTTAGCTGTAACAAGAAGATCCAAAGTCAGAATCCAGACCAGAAATATTATGTTCATTACAGAACATGCCCACATGAAGAAAGTAAGGACTGAAAAAGTACAAATAATGCATCTTTTTTATCTGTAGTACTGAGTCTGGATTAACATGGACTCTCATATTTCAAATTATCAGTTGTAACTGCAATACCTTATCACTAATTAACAATGAAGTGGGTAGCCCCTAATCTCATTTTATCCTGATTTGTTACAACAGGTGAATCAAAATGTTTTCATGTCTTCTCATGAAAAAACAAGTCAATTTTATGAAATGGAAAGACATGTTAAGTCAAGTCCTTTACATACTAGAATTCACCAGAACAGTGAGCACTTGAAAACCTTGGGAAGGCACAGAGGTGCTTTCCACAGAAAGAGTTGTAGAAGTGTGTACCTGCAGAAAACCATTTCTGCAGCACCTGTAACATCCTTCATCACAGGGACATTTAGGCTCACAAGAGCAAGAACCTAAGAAGATTTCCTGTTAGAGCTTTATGACAGTTTTAATTAAAGGAGAAAATTATTTTCCTGTTACCTGAAGAAATGCCGGTGGACGATTCCGAGCAGCTTCACTATCTGTATCCAAGAACTTGACGATGCGCAGATATCCAGGATATGAAGGAGCACTAACCTGCCCGTCAGGAGTCACAAAAAATATCTGTACTCCTTGGGGAATCAAGATCAGCTCATCTGCATCCACTCCCAGGTTTTCCAGGGGAGGTGGCTGAGTACATTTGTTGTTGTAGTAGTCCTCACTGACAGAAGAAAACTCCCCAGAGTCTGTGCCATAGGACACAGTAAAGTGGCCATTGGTAGCTTGAGGAGTATAGGCAGGAGGTGCTTCATTTGGCAGACAAAGAGGTTTTGCAGATGATGGACTCATAGCTGGAATTTGCCCCTGACTCACAGCTGCAACACTTCCATCTGCTGCAGGCAACTGACTTGTAACAAGCAGAGAATTAGGGGGAGGGGGTCTTTCTGGCTTTTCTTTGGAAGGAATGGAGGGGTATAATTTGGGCACCCCAGGAGGGGTATCCATCATAGCAGGAGATGCTTGTGCTGGTGGGGTGTTTTGCTCTAGACTGCCGAGTCGAGCACGAACGTTTTGCAGGGTTTCTCTCATCTTCTGTTGCATTTGCCTGGCAGACTCCCACTGGGGCCCTGCACACTCAGGACCCTCTGATGGAATGCTAACTCCTCGGAGCAAGTGGTTAAGCCCTTGCTCATAGTAGCTTCTTGCCTCTTCCTTCTGACCCAGTTCATCTGTGTTCAGTCCTTTATTGATAAAAATAAAGGCTTTCCTGTACTCTTCATTAATGGCTTTAATATTTGCATCTGCTTGCATAACCGGATCCGGCAGTTGTTCCATTACTGCAAATTGGAATAAAAATCAATAAGAATATACAGAGAGAAAGCCAAACAATGTTTACCTTAGAATAAAATGTCTTCTTAATGATGACCCTACTGCCTGTATTAGCAGAAATCTATCTAGTTGCTTGGAACAATGTCTGATATGTTATCTCCTAATAACATTCAGATTCAGCTGACATGACTCCAAGACAGCAAGGAATCTACAATCATCAAATATAGTTGCATCACAGATATTTATTTCTTAATAATTAAACATCAGAAGAACATGGGCGTGCCTGATACTAAATTTTTCATCTTCAAGATCAGTAGCAAACAAGAGGAATAAACAACTAACTTTAAAAAAATCAAACTTTCCCAAAAACATCTCTAAGATTTTAAAAAATTCAGTTACCATTTTGTCTTTTTAAATAAAGGCTGAACTTTCATACAGTATATTTCCATTTGAATAATTTAAGAGAAAGCACTCAATAGATTTTTAGATCTCGATCAACTAACATCAACAAACAAAACTGTGATATACTTTGAACAGTTAAAGCTGTGCTTTACAAAATAAAAACATGGAATTACTTATTTCCTTTACAGTGTTTATAGAGTGAGAAAAGGCAACTGGTGTTTTACAATCCTTGCATCCCTAGTGCAAAAAATTGGAAGTTCCAACATGTACAAAAGTTTGCAGATTCTAAGTCTGTTTCAGAATGCATTCCTCAAAATGCCTGATGTATTTCAGCTGAAGTGTGGAAAAGAATCCAGCAGGCTTGTTTGAATTCTAAAATTTGTTAACTCATTGTTTTAACTGTACACAGATTCAGTCTTGGCCAAACACAGGAAATACAAATAATTAATTCCAATGAATTTGGGTTTGGTTTGGGTTTTATTGCTGGCAGACTTGAGAGGAAATGCAGGCAATTATACTAGAAGAGAATATGATCAAACAAAAATGGGATACTGTATTAAATTAAAGAGCAGATATTTTCAAGCAAAACCATGATTCTCTGCAGTAAGGGAGTTGAAAGAAAGGAGACATCTGTCAATCACAATGATATTAAGCCACAGAAAACATGGGGGTAAGTAAAATACAAAGTGCAAAACTGAAAATACGTCCACTATGTGGGCAGAAGCATTAACACCAAGGTACAGAGCTTTGGTGAGAATTCACACACTGAGCCACATCCAAGGAAGCTGTGCCAGAAGAGGAAGAGGTGGGAAGGTTTTTTCTCTGATGAATCAATCACTCTTCCCTAGAAAGGTGTAGGTTTGGCTTACCAAGGCAATACAACAAAGGCTAAGAGATTGGATTAGTCTCTACAAATATAATGGGTGAAAAGAAGAAAGGAGATCAGTAATAATAAATAATTACTTGGAAAGAAAAAATAATTAAATCCAAACTTGTAATAAAATCCTGAAATAGTACCTACATTTAAGTTTACTTAATGTCTCTTCTTGTTTTAGACTATCAACAAACTAAAAAAAAAATAATCTGGAAAATATCCTTCCTCTACTCCAACAAAAACAAAGAAACTTACAAAGTACAGGTCATGAAAACATTTTAAAGAGGCAAAGAATACTGTGTTCTGCTCCCACACTCTACAACAAAAATGCAGAAAGCATTTAGTTAACTGGTGCATCTGCAGTCACACAACAGAAGTGCCATGTAATCTGGGAGGCATCTGTTTTTGTGATGCTACAGAATCCAATTTCACATAAAGTCAAGATGTGTGGTTTCAGCACAACAACAGATACATAGCTCAGAATAAAACAGAGAAGGCAGCCCAGTGGAGTGGGTCAGCAGCAGCTCAAGCCACCACGTTCACTGCCCATCATGTAGCAAATTTTGGGCTAGAGGAGAGTTTGCTGATTGACTGCAGTCACTTGTTGCCAAGAGGCTCAGCATCTTTAAGCTAAAGAACAACACTGGCATAAGTGTGTATTTACTAATCACCAAGGACATCAGCTTTGGAAGTTAAGAGTATGCTCCTGACCAGCACAACAGCAAACAATCAGAGTAAAAGCAATTGGAAAGAACTCCTTACAAGGCTGTGAATATAGCTGGATCCTTACAGCAGAAAAACATGGTGACAGGCAAAGCACATCACTGTATGTCAACACTTGTACTTACTATTGAAAAATCCACTTTTCCTTTTAATTAGGGTATGAAGATGAAAACCAATTTAACAGTAAAGACTCTGATTTGAGAATTGTAGGTTCTTAAAACACAGAAAATATTTAGAAGACTGAGAAGGACAGACAAGTTTAATCTATCATCACCATTTACTTCTCTATTGAGCAAAACGTAGTGATTTAAGATTTTTTGTGCCTGTATCCCCAAGCCTGTATAAAGTCCTTTCTCAAGGCTTGAAGTAAATGATTCATTTGTGTGAGCACAATTGCAGTACAAGTCCCCTTTGACCCATGTTTATTGATTTGGGGTTTTTTTCTGGGTGAGGCTAATGCAAAGATACTTTACAGGTTTCAAATAATCCTTTTGCTAGTGATTGTTAGCAAAGAAGAAGAATATATAACAAGAAGTGACATCAAGTAAAATACTAACTACATTTCAACTTATTATTTAATTCATTTACTCTTCACTGTATAGTTCTCATACTGACAACAGCACTGTTCTTGCTAAAGCTCAGTCTTTAATGACACTGGAAAAGCTCTGTAAGGAAATGGACATGTCAGCACCATCAGTGTCCACAGAGCACTGGTGCACAGCACAGCCACAAAAGCTGGCTCAGGAACTCTGATTGTCTGAAACATCCCAAGTTTGCAGTACATGTGCAGCACAGTCACCTCCAAATAATGCATCTGATTGGCAGTGCACTTGGAAATGGAGGAAGGACATCACAGTGGATTTCAAGCTAAACATGTGAGAACTAAAAGTTCTCATTAAACTAAACTTTCATTCTTTCATGAACTAAAATTTCATTCTTTCTTAGTAATTGATTACAACTAATACAAAAGAATAGATGGTATTAAATAAGCTTATCTAATTGCTCCCTCACAACACAAGAATAAATATTATCTGAAAGAGAACATTTAAATAGCAATTTAATCATATCCAAGGAATACACTTTTTCACTTTTTAATGTACAATCTTAATATAGCATTTAAGTGTCCTGCATGTTTTAATATTTATCTGTATATATTTAAATATTTACTCCTGTAATACTTCTTACAGGAGTAATCCACTCCTGTATAATGCTGAATCTCATTTCCTCTGTTTTAAAGCTGTAATGAATGGGATAATGTGTATTACAATACTGAGAGCACTGCCAGCTAATCTTTGGTCCTATGGCCTGTTCAGAACAGCTCAGATCTGTACCATTTAGTGTTAATTAAGATTCAGAGGAAATTTGTCTGAGAGAAAGACAGTCCAAAATTGAGGCAAGAGCCAAAGGGCACTGTAAATAATCACAGATCAGTCGAGCACTTGAGCCCTTCTTCTTCTATCAGTATAGATATACTCTGTGGTTTTAAGTGACTTGACCAAAGGAGGCTACAGTGCAACAATGAAACTTGAGTTTAGTTTGATATTGTAAGCTACCCTCTCACCCATCCTTCCTCTGAAGCAGGAAAGTCCACTCCATTAAAAAGTAATATATATTAAGAAAAATACAGGTCAACGGTGGATCTCACTGCTAGACTGTAAACATGAAGTCTAAGGCTTATTAAGAGGATTAAACAGCCTGACTGACAGAGGCAGATACACTTGCTAACTCACTATTTTTGAAGGAGAGTAGGGGAGGAAAATGCAAATAAAATTAAAAAAAACCCCAAACTAAAACACCTGTAATCCAAGAGCTCTTCTTATTTGTAAAACTGTTTTTCTCTCAGCCACCAACTAAGAAATACCATGCAAACACAATTGTTTAAGCCTTATTTCTATATGAAAAGAGCAAGTAAGAAAGTATTAGTAACTTTCAAGAATTGAAAGAATTAAATGGTATCTAGACTATAAACTAATACAAGCCAGGTACTAGCTAAGTAATTTACCTTTTTATGCTTTTAGCTTATTTAGGTTGTTTAAAGAAGCTTTAATTTCTTCATTAAGTGGCGGCCTACTCCTAGTTTTTAAGGAAAGAAAAAAAAATTGTCATACTACATAATATCACAGACTAGACAACAGAAAGAGTTAGTGCTATTAAAGTAATTCTTCCTCTCAAAATTACCAAACACTTCAGTAAACTGCCATCCTCCGACATTTCAAACTACACCTTCTTCTCAGGCTGGTATCCCAGCACCTACATTCACTCAGCACGTCTAATTTTCCTCATCTACTGCTGCTTTAAGATTATTTCTGTCCAAATAAAAGAGCTTCCTTCTTGACTCCTCGGTCTGCACCTCCATCACATGCTGTCACCACAGAGCTTTCAGGCCCCGGGTGCCTACTTGTCACTTTTCTAAAAGAGAAAGCAGAGAACCAGGAGGGCAGACAATGCCCTTCACCTCGCAGCTGCGCTGGCCGGCACTGACGCTTTCCGCAGCACCGAAGTACAAAGACATCGTACTGCCATTCCAAAACATTGCAAGATCGTCATGGAAAATTCAGGGTTATGTAAGACTGCTATTTAATACTATTTCATTAGCTATGTGTGCCTGCCGGTTTCGGATCTCTACCAACGTTTCAGCAGATTCAAGAAACTCAAACCGGTCTGACACGAATCCTTTAAAAACAAAACAGACAAAATAAAAGGAGCACTTTTCCGAAATATTCTGACAAATAACCCCTCAAAACATTCAATACATTATTTACCATCAGGGTCACCTCAACCTGCCCAGATCCCGGCCCTCCCAGCCTCTCCCTCCCACCACCTGCTCGCGGGGACTCTCGGCTCTCCGGCGGCCGCTGCCCGGCCTCGGCCCGCTCCGGTGCCTCCCCCTGCCCGCCCCGCTACAACCAGCGCCCCCCGGCTCCGCAGGGACCCCCGACAGCCCGGCGGGACCCGACCTCGCGCCCGCCTCACCGAGCCGGGAGCCTCCACACCGCGCCGAGCCCTGCCCCGCCTGGCCTGGCCCGGCCCGGCCCCGCCTGCGCCACCGCCCCCGCCCGGGTCAGGCGCAGCGGGCGGGCCCGAAGGGTCGCGGCTGTGGCGTCACCCGGCGCGGGCCGGCCTGAGCCCGGGGCGGAGCTTCATCAATTAATAAAGAACGCTGGAGTGTGCAGTTTGTCCTGGTTTTGGTGTTGTTTTTTTTCTGCTTTTTGTTTGTCTCTTTGTATTTTTGAATGTTGCTTGTTTGTTTGTTTTTGTGAGTTGGGTTTTTGTTGTTGCTTGTTTTGTTTTGGGGTTTTTAGGGGGGCAGGGTTGGAACGGTTCTACAGAAGATTAAAAATGCAAAATTGGAAATGCGGAGTTAGCAGCGCGTCTCATACAGTATTCCTACTTCCTTTTTTTTTTTTTTTCTCCTCTTTTTTTAATGCTACTGGTGTTTGGGAGGAGCAGAGGTCTGCATGTTGATTTCACTTCACTATAAAGTAATTTCGCTGGAATATGGAAGATCCCTTCTCTTTTGACTTCTGGTTTCTGTGGCTGTCACCACCATCTACGATCAACACAAGAATTATTTTATGACAAAATAAAGAATTATTTTATGACAAAAAGTGACACTCTCTTTTGAAGCAGGGCCACAGAAGGACTTTTAAAGGTTTTTAACCATGCAGAGGGTACCTTTGCCAACGTTGTTTTGTGGGAGCAGACCTTGCGAGTCCAGAAGTTGATGAGGGGCACAGCAGTGTCAGAAGCAAGGGAGGGGTGAGCTGGACAGCTGAGTACCAAGACTGTGCTCTGAGCTGTTATAGGAGCACTTGGGCACATGTGCCCTGACAGCCTTTCCTTCCACCAGACACTGCTCTGCTGTATCACCCCCCACCTCACAGCGCAGCTTGTATCTCTTGTGAATTTGTATAAGCCCCAGTACTTTTGCTTTAAATCAGAATTAGACTGAGGGTTGAATTACTACCATGACATGTTCCCTCCTACAGCTATAGAAATAAACTGCTTTTGCCTCACCTGAATCTGCAAATTTTAAACTGTGTGGGTTTTTTGCAAGTCTTCAACGTCATTTGTAAAAGCTATATCTTTAGTGATTTCAATCTTAACATCCACTGTGGGCTTGTTTAATTTTTGTCTGCACTCTCATAAAATTTCCCCCAAATATCTCCTTTTTATACTTTAATAATATAAAGTTCTGTGCAAGCTAGGCATTATCTGTGAATATATCTGTATTAAGGTATATAGGCATGTATATATCTTTCTAAGCTACTTAAGCATCACAAACAGTAAAATCATTGAGGGATCTCAGACTGATCTGTAAATGCTAACAAACCTGGGAGAGTGAGGCTGTGAGTAAAAATGATGTGAGAATTCTCCCAAACCACATAGTTGTATGCAAATAAATTTCATTGACTGACACCAAACGCCAGTACAACTGTGTTATGTTTGCCCAATTATCGCATCATAAAAAGGCCAAACAATATTAATTAAATAGTTTATAAAATATATAAACAAGGGATAATTTGGTTCAAATAATAGCGTATAAGCAAAAACAACCGCGGGGTACGGAGGGCAGGGTTCTTGACCCTTGCCACTTCACGTACAAGCTTGCCAAGTAAAAGTCACCCCTTATATGCCATGTGTCAATGCCATCTCCTCCTATTTTCGGTTTGTCACTTTTCTGTCTCCGCCTTCATTACCACCTTTACCACGCATGCGCCACCACTCAGTTTGGTGGTCGCACAAGTCTTTGGGGGTCGTCACTGATGAAGGCCCTGTAGTCTTCTTCGTTGTCCTTTAATTCACCTTTGGGTTACACATGCGCACCAAGCCAGTACAGTGTAAGCCAAGACTAACATATCACTGCATCTACATATCAAAGCAATAAGTCCCTTATAATTAGCATTTTCTTGGACCCAACCAGGTTCTTGGTCATTTTTAGCAACTGTATCTTCAGCTTCTTTCCTGTGGTTCTTGAGAACATCTGTTGGGAAGGGGGGGTGGGTGGAGCCCCTCCTTTCCCTCTCTTCTTTGGCATTAGAACTTTTAACTATTAACTGTTTTATTATTCTCAAATATTAATTACTGTATCAATATTGATTACTGTTTCAATTTTTATTAGCACGAATCATACCTATTTATCACAACTGGAACCTGATTACACATCTGATGGGAATCAGGATGCATAGACAGAATGCTTTAAGTCAGCAGCCCCTAATCGCTGATGGAAATACAATAAACCATTGTTGTGTGGATACAACATATGTAATTATTCCACCCCTTCTAACAACAGTAAAAACTTTTGTGGTAGATGAATAGATGATCTCACTGTGATTATTACCTTTTTTTCTGACTTCAAACTCAATAATCGTTTGCAGAAAAAATATCCTGAGGCCAAGCAAGGAAACAGCAATAAGAGCTGTCTGACAAAGGTAATATTGCACCTTTTTGAAATTATGCCAGCCACTGACCTCAGACTGAACTGGCACTTTGTTAAGGTGCAAGAACACATCTTCAACATCTCTGTGCAGTGTTGACAGCCTTGGGCTACAAGCAGGGGTAATGCACTTAGAGCAGACAAGTATGAAATATCTGGAAAGGCACCTAATTCCTGAGATGATCCCATCTGGGATGGCCAGTCCCAAAGGGTGATGGAATAACCTGGCTGTTACCAGGTTCTACCCTTGGAAGAAGGAGGCTCTAGTTCAATGAAACAGATCCAGGTCCAGACAGCATCTGTGCACTGCATTTGGCCATGTGCCAGGCTGCTGACACCTTCTGCAAGGTTTTTTCCTGCCTTTTGCTGGAAGCAATTATTTGCATGTGTGTAATCACTAAATGCTCTCTCCCCAGTCTGTTGTATTCTTGTGTTGTACCTACAGAGCAAGCACAGGAAATCAAGACCATTTTATGGGACCCCAGATTTAATATTCCTGACTGTCAGAGATAATACAAACATGGTCCTCAAGTTCAGCCTTGGGAAAATGTTTCTGGAAAAGGATCAATGTGCTCTTGGAGGGTCTGCTAATGGGGACAGCAATGAGAGAATGAGAGAGACAGATGATGGGCCAGCTTAAGTTGACTGGGAGTTCAGTTTGTTTATTCAGCAATACATAAAATGAGTTGACAAAAATGGTCAGAAGTGGAAAGACCAGGGAAAAAATCTGGCTCTGTAAAACTAGTGGTAACAAAGCTATTCTCTTGGATGGTTTATGGGTGCTGTGACAGACCACAGCAAAGCTGGGCACCACAAAACTCTTTGATAGGCACTTTGCACTTCATAAGTGCAGGAGTGAAACTGTATACAGCTAATAAATAATACTGAATTATGACATTTATCCTGGGTTTCTTGGTTGTTGTTTTGCAGGTTTTTTGAAGAGAGTAGAAGGCTACACAGGAGATTAAAAATGCAAGATTGAAAGGGCAGAGTTAGAAAGCAGTGCATCTCATAATTAATCCATAATTAAACATATTTTTTAATACTCTTGATGTTTAGGAGAAACAGAGGTCTGCATGTTGATAGCACTTCACCATAAATTATTTTCTCTGGGAACATGAAAGCTAACTTCTCTTCTGTCTTCTGGTTTCTGTGGCTCACACCACAATCAAGCACTAATATGTCAAACTGAAAACTAAATATAGCAGCAGTAAAATTGTTGTTTATTCCATGTTATTCAATGTCCAAGTGGCTTTGCCTTTGTGATGACTGGAGTTAGTAATTTGATTGCATGTAGTCTCTTTCTCTTTTAATAAGAAGCTGTAATTCTAATTAGCTGTGTCTGTGAGAGCGTGTGTGTGTACAAATGCACATAAACCCAAACTTTATAAAATTACATTGGCAGAATTAGGGCCTTGTAATATGTAAGATGTGACATGTATGTGGTATGTAAGAATAAATTTCATCAAGATTTTGCTACAGATGATGTGGGGGAACATCTGTTTTCTCCATGATTTAGATGAGGCAATCTGTGACCCTGCCCATGGAAGTTCTGCGTCATCTTCTTGTAGTCTCTGCTCTTCACAATTTGAAGTTCAGACCTATCTCCTGTTGCTTAAATTAGAATGGGCCTGAGGGCTGTGAGTTTGTAAATAACACCATGTTTTCTTGCATCTTCCATTGATGAACCTGGTACTGGCCAGTTTCTAGACTAGAGGATTTTATGAACTGATCCTATGCAAAGATATTTGTCATGTTTTGTGTCCTATTTGGCACGGTTATATTAAATACTAGATTAAAAACATCTGCTTATGTAGATTTCCTCTCCTCTTATGTTTAAGGTATGTCTGTCTTTGGATAAATTTCACAATCTAGTTGGAGTCTCACTATGTGTGTGCTAGATGAAGCACATCTTTTTTTCCTCAGGTGGCAAGTGGATAGCTTTCCCAACAGCTTTGTACTTAGAGACCATGTGTTTAACTAGGTGGCATATCTGTCCTATAATTACATTCGTTTTCCCCACCTAGAAAAATAATTGAAGGAGTCATATATCTCTGTTTTGAAATACAAGCTCCTCAAATTGATGAGCAGGAGTTCAACTAGAGTGATTGTAGTTATCTACTGAGCAAACTCAAACAGCAGTCTGGAAGTCTGGCTCTGTCCAACTCTGTATATAATGCTCTGGATGAAATGTGAAAATTCGTGTAGTTCCCAAGTCTAGGTGCTGAGACCACCCATGGCCTTCGCAGTATCAGGATGAGTCCTGTGCACGTGACTGCTCTCTCTTTGGTTACCCAAAGAGGTGTTCAGAGGGATGCTTGGTGGATCAACATCTTGAGTGTGCAATGATATTCATTCCAAAGTGCCTCCATATGGCCATGGCAGAACTCAAACAGTACTGTGAGAATACTGAGGGTTCAGCTGACACTACATAAACACTTCCAAGCAGTTTATGATCAAACATAACAAAATGGATATTTCTTAAACAAAGTGTTTTGTAGAAATGCAGATCTTCGGTAAATAAATCTTAAACTGGGAAATGGATCTGGACTTCAGTTTACATATGTGTACTTTAAACTTTATTATTAAGTCCAGTTTTCTGAAGGCATGTATAAACCTTTGAAAAATAAAATCCTGCATTTATAAAATACATCATTCACAAGGCCTGTTCACCATCAGATGCAATAATTTTAACCTTGTTGTTCTTATCCTTTCAGTTTGCTGTTAAATTAGTATTTTATAATACTATATTTTTTATAATGAATCCTGCAGTCAGCTTTTTTAATTGACAGAAATGTAATTGGAACTTTTGTATCTCTATTCTGCTCTATTCCAAACTGAAACTGAAATGGTTTGTGTCTAGCAGAACTGGACTAGAGATTTGCTGATATTGTATAGCTAGATGGCAGCATTCACATTGCTTTGAGAAAAACTGTAGTTATTTGTATGATTGACTGATCTGTTACAGTTAAATGGCACGGTCCTATTCTGAAATGTGCTGCCTGAGAATGGCTGAATAACACATTTGAAAATCTGACCATTTCATTTAGGTGTCTGAATTGGAGGTTTATACTTTGGCCTCACAGATAAAGAGTATGAAATGTAGTACTTACCCATTTATCTAAAAGGATAAAAATTTGATGATGGGCATACATCTTTTAAAAGAGGCTAATGTTTAGCCTGAAATCAGGCTTTGTTGTATCTTATACAGGATTCCATTTATGTGAGACTTTTGTATCATTAAACAACCTACAAGCTTGTTTGGATGATACAGAAAATGACTTCGCTTCTGTTACAGAACAAAATACTTACTCAACAAAGTCTTTATGAATGTCCAACAAGCTCCTCTTATCATCTATCCTAAGCCTGACCAATCTCCTCAAGTATAACCCCACCACCTCTTTCCTTGCCCTGTAAAGGGACAAGGACACCTTTCACAATATTAGACCTTTTTTCTCCCTACTTGTCGAAGATGCTTATTTTTCTAGTCCAGGCTACTAGACACACAAGCATCCTGTCCCTAACATGTCAGCCCACATGAAGGTGAGCCTTGGAAGACCCAGGACAGGGAGACTTGGCCCTCCTGGCTCACACAATCCAAGACATACACAGAACACTACTGTGAGCAAAGTTTTGGCTGTCTCCACCTTGTCCTTTCAGGTTTCTGCAGGATGACCTGAGCCCTCAGGCTCATTTGCTAAAAGACTGCTTAGCAATTATATGCAGCTTTGGGTGCCCAATGTTCTATGAGAAATAGATTTTGATTGCGCTCAACTGTAGACCAGAGTGAGTTGCAAAGGGCTGAGTGCCCAAAAAACACAGAGGAGTGAGAGCAGGGAGGTGAGCGTTAGGGGTGGTAAGAAGGAGACAAATAGGCATGGACAATAGTTCTGTGCAGCACAGACAGTGCTTTGTAAATCAAAGTAAAGGCTTTGACACCATTGCCCACAGCATTCTCCTGAGAAACTGGCTGCTCATGGTTTGGACACTGGGTGAAAAACTGGCCAGCTGCTTGGGCCCAGAAAGCGGTGGTGAGTAGAGCTACATCCAGCTGGCAGCCAGTCAACAATGGTGCTCCCCAGGGCTCAGTATTTTACCAGTGATCTGGACAAGGGGATCCAGTGTCCCCTCAGTTTGCAGATGACACCAAATCAGGCAGGGCTGTTGGCTGCTGGAGGGCGGGAGGGCTCTGCAGAGGGATCTGCATGCTGTATCCAAAGGGCTGATGTCAATTGTGTGAGGTTCAACAAGGCTCTGTGCTGCACCTGGGTCACAACAATCCCGAGTTGTAAGAAGGAACCTTTAGGATTGTGCTGACCTGATCTGGAGGCACAATGAGATCCTGGCATTGTCTTTTCTGCTAAGCTGTTGCTGTGGCCTCAGCAATCAAAACAGGATGGAGTTTATCTCTGCTACCACAGTTCAATTATTTATGTATTTCAGCTAACTGTCCTTGGAGAAGCTATTGAAAGATTGGAAGAACCTTTTCTGCTGCTCTGAACATTTTTATCTCTTGTTTGCGGACTAAACTGCAGAAAAGAAAGCAGGATGGCATTGTAATGCACAGAGGTTTGAGCCTGAAATGAAGTAATACTGAAGTGAAAAATAAGGCTTTGTTAGCATCTGTACTGCAAACTAATGGATAGCAGAGAGATACTTAGACCTATTTTCAATATTTCTGCGTAACACTGAAGGTTGTACTGTGGCCATATCTGCTTGAAGTCATAATGTAAAATGTAAGCATGATTTTGTTAGCTAGAATGCACCATTAGGTTTCAATTCAGTAATTCTGGATTTACAGTCTTGTTTTGACTGCATTACTTGCTAACCCATAGACCAAAAACTTCCTGATTTTTTTTTTATTTCTGTAAATCCAATGCCTATGCTTTTTATTTTATGAGAAATTTTTTATATTTACTAGTTTGATGGACAAAAACTGCCATCAGAAACTGACATAAAGCTCCAAAGTTTCTTAAATAATAATATCAAGTAAAGGTCAGTAAATCTCATAATGAACAGCTGTATAATATGGAACAATGGTCAATAGTTCATTCAATCTAATCATCAGAAGCAGTAAAAGTTGAATGAAAAAGCCACCTGAAAGTTCACAGCTCTGTTATTAATACTTAGGAAACTCACTGAGGAGCCTTGACCTTGAATATACAGGTAAACATGCTAGGTAATACATTCATTTGCAGTATTGAATTCATTTTCAAATTTGCCAAAACATAGAGAAAAATGAGACAACACTGGCACAGACACCTAAGTTCTTCTAAAATGTGATGGACTGACCTGCCAGAAATGGACCTACATCTGTAGGATTCTGTCCAAGGGTCTAGAGAATATGACCTGCTAACCTCTGTGTTTATGCTAACTCCTCTTTCTTAGGTTAGGAGGCTCCATACTTTACCCAGACATGTCTCATGGTTATTCCAGCTTGGATATTTCAATATAAAAGTTGAACTTTAAACAAAAGCTTAGTTTTTGTCTTTATGTACTTCCTTAGGTAAACTGTCTAGTACAAGTGTTGGCAATTTGTTCCACTGTATAAATAGGCTACAGTAAAATTACTGTTTTCTTCATTCAGTCTTCTTGAATGAAGGAGAAATATGTATTAAATTTAGTGGACATGAAACTTTCCTGAAATGAAATGGATATTTTTTAACTTTCTTGAATTTATATTAAACTTCAGAATTATTGTAATTGAAATATTTAATATCTACTTTTTTATAAAGGGAATACAAGGAAAACCCTTCTAGGACTAATTTAAAACAAATTCCAATAACTATCACTGAGAACTCTTTAACCTACAAGATAAAGTATTGAAATGCAAGTAACAAGGTAATATCTCAATTACTACATTGTAATGAGTTTCATACTCTATTCCCTCAGTGCCTGAGACATTATTATATTCCAGAATGATTTTTTTATTACCTCAAATATTATTTATTTAATAAAATATTTAAGAAAACATAATATGCAGCTTAATTAAAGCTAAGGGGGTTTTTTATGTGCATCATCTCAATAAATGTTATTAAGGAATTAACCTAGCTTGAAGTCTCTATACCTGTAGGACCAAAACATCCTTCCACTTTCCCTCTTGCAGACCAAATGAACTGTCTTTTCACCCTTTGAGTACTCAGGAATTCATGCTGTTTGTATACTAGTGAAATGGAGAAAGGCCAAGGGCATAATGATCTTAACAGTCAAATCATCCTGGTTTAAAACCAACCAAACAAAAACAAGACATGAAGAACTGTTTCTTTTTCTTTGATTTGACAGCTGTTTTAGTGCCTTTTATGCCATTTAAGGTAGGTTTCCATTATCTGCAGACTGATGGGACAACAAACTGCCTCACAGAGCTGAGAAACTTGCTGAAATAGCCCTGCTGCCAGAGAAAATGCAGCACCACCAGTACCTGAAGGATTTAAAATATACCCTCTAGGCTGTTTCTATGGTGTGCAGTAGTTAGTTCAATGCTTTTGTTTGCGTAAGCTAACAAGAAGCAATAGGACATGGATCTCTCTGCAAAACTAAGGGGCTGTGAGAAAGGCACAGCTCTGTGCACAGGGAGGCACCTGCATTTGGACAAGGTGGCTTGCATCATCTGGGAAAAGAACACTTCTGCACAGTACCTGTACAGCACCTCACAGTGAAAGGTAAATTAGCTTTCCTCACAATATGCCATGTTCCTCTTGGACTGTTCAAATGCTTACTTTGTTCTAAGTTAAAGAAAATGTGGTTTTGAAGATACTCATTCTCTATGACTTGTTTGTACTTGTAAAGTGCTTTAAATTCAATACATATTTACTCAAGTGGAACTTGTTCCACTGTTCTTGTCAACTGCATGTATTTTGTAAGTAGATTCAAGAGCTGCCTGAGTAAAAAAAAATAGATACTCAAGAGCAGAACATTGTTCTCCTGATTTAAGGATGGGTAGCTAAGTTGTTTATTCTATTTCTTTGGCTTTTTGAAGCCTTTATTAAAATTTAAAAAACCTTCCTGTATACTTTTTTGTCTGGTAGGCATGAAAACGTCAGTACATTAAAAATACTTTTGGAATTAAATTAAGGAGCCAGTTGCAACATAAATCTGAGTTCATCCTTATTAAACTGAATTAACAGGACTACACACATTAGAGGTGAGACAACTTCTGGTTCTTTCTCTAGTTTGAAATACTTAAAGACAACTTTTAGCCCCTCTGAAACATAGCACTCTCATTTTCTTGTATTCTGTCTCAGCTTTTGTAGTTACAGTAAAAGCAGCATTTTCTACAAATCAACTATTGCCCTGTAGTTAATTTTCCCTTCTGGAAAAGATTATAGACAAAAAGATCTCAGAGATTAAACATGAGTATATAACAAAAAGAAACCTTATGTAAAGCAACAAGTATGGTAGAAACCACATTTCCCTAATTACATGCATGGACTGCTCTCTCCTAAAAACATACTTGACTCTTGTAACCTTACTGGAAATAATTCTATTCACTTGTTAGCCAGACTGACTACACTACCCTGTTTATTGGTACCTGATGTTAAGATCATTGTATGGTCCCAGTTGTTAGTCTACATTAAATGCACTCAAATATAGAGTAAGACTCTGACACTACCATAAAGTCTTGAACCAAATTTTTAAAGAGACTGATGGACCAAGAGAAGTCAACATGAACCTGCTAGCAGGCTGATATCATATGCAAGGAAGAAACAAAAGACAGTGTATGACTGAAGTAATACCATACAGGTATGGAAAACTGAAATTTTGCTAAGAGTTCAGTGTCAATCAGGACATTGCACTACCTGTGCACATGTAAGGGCTCTGGAGGGGAGAAGAGCCCACTCCAGCCTAATGCTTACATACTCCTTCTGACTGTAAAGCAGAAAAACTTGATGAGGTAATGGGAAGGTTTATATAATTAAGAGCAATGGACCAACAAATATTCATTGTCAACCTGGTTCAATCTAAAGCACCTCAGGCAGCCACATGGTGTAGTTAAATCAAAAGTTGATTCAGAAATTTCTTGAACAAATTCTGTCATTAACTGCAGAAAAACCTAGCTAATCATCGTATAATAATACACTGTTTAAGTCTGACCCCATGATTGATCAGTTTACTTTGTGGACACATTCTACTTTGAAAATATAGAGTAAATGACATAAAATTTTATTAATAGAATATTTGTTTGTTAAATCATTTAATACAGTCCTTAGAATCAGCAGCTAATCCCACTACTTTACCACTCTTACAGGCACTTACTGCTGTAAAGGCTGTTGCCATGTGTGTTCTTGGAGTACAAAGCACAGTGCAGGGCTTAGTGCTGGAAGCGCTAGCCAGAGCAAATTATCCACTTTGTGCAGTAGCCCCCTTCTGAGGAGCAGCAGTGGTGGCTGCAGTTGGTGAGGGCTGGGAGCTCTGAAGCAGAAAAGGACATCTGTCCAAGGCCGAGCCCAGAAAGTGTCTCCCTGTGAGACAGGTACTATACACAGGTCTTCTGTGAATCACTTGAAAACCGAAGTGTTTTTAAGTGTCCAGACAGAAAGAAGGTATGCAGGGCCACCAAGCTGTGTTGTCACACTGGCTCCTGAGAAAGCCCAGGAGTGGTGGGGAGGTTCAGGCAGGCACTCCAGCACTGATCTCTGTCAAAGCAGCTGCATTTCTTGCACAAGTGACAGTCAGGATCAATAATCTGGAAAACTGCAGGAAGGTGTGTCTGCTGTAACAGTTGCAAATCTGCAGGAATGAGGGTCAGGCGATGTGGGGTGCTCCCACTGTGTACTCCCACTGCGCTGGGAGTAGCTGGGGTGTCAGGCAGTGGTGGCAGCTGTGAGTGCTGGGTGGCATGGAGGGGTAATGGGGGAGCACCAGACAGGCAGCCAAGGACAGGACAGGGACAGGGAAAGGTAGGGTCCAGTCCAGCTCAGCTTGGTGTGTAAGGGCACAAGTGGATGTGTGTGAGATCTGGGGCAGGCATGTGCTATGGGAGCTCCTGCAACAGCAGTTCCTTGAAAACTCATTAACTGCATCTTGCTTCACTCCTGCCAAGACCTAAAGAGCTAGAAATGTATTGTATTTCCCAGCCTCTCCCCATGATACATCCCACTGGCCTGGGGGGGGAGCTGCCTACACAGACCCTGCACCTTTGAGGCAAGCAGCTTGTCCTCTGTATCAGCTGGAGAAGCTGATTTTCACAGCTCATCCTTTATCTGTAAAATCACTTGAGCTCTTCCTGAAAAAGGGCTGAATTTCGGTGATTCCTTTGTCTGGTATACACAGTTAATTAAAATCTCTGGGTGCAAAACTTTTTGAATGAAGTGTCCTAAATAAGTATTGCCAAAATGATTTTGAAACCCTGCTTATCTTCACATTTTTCCCCTAGCTTGCTTCCTTTGGAAAAAGGCATAAAAATAATGAATAATGTGATGATACCATCTTTTCTATTGCTTTCGTTTTCTACATGTGTCAGTATTATCTGTTTCAGCAGTCATCATTGCACAGAGTAGACATAAACTCTCATTAGGAGACTGCATTACAGCTTAAATTACACTTAGCCATCACCTTGAATTTGTTTGTATGTCCTTCAAGCAAATTCTAAGCCAAAAAATCATTAGTAATATCTTAGTACTCCTGGTGTGCACCACCTTTACAAACAACTCAAGTGTTAATAATTTAAATTTATACTAAGAAATAGTGTCCCATGTTCTCATAAATGAAACAAATCCTATCACTTCGCTGTTTTCTGCTGAAGCTGGAAAAACATACGGTTTATGACTTGGAGGCAGCAAGTAAACAATATGCATCACTCGTTGACTCTTTCCTTCTGAGACTAGTATCAGCTGGAAGCTGCATATAAATATTCTATGTTGATCAATACACAAATGTCAATAGGCACATAGAGAAGGCAGCTTTTAAAGAGCCATTAATGAAAAACTTCTTAGAGAAGCTGCTACCAGAGGAAGAGAGAGGCCTCCTGTGTATTTGGTTTTGGTATGAGTGTCTACAAGTCACAGACTAGTTGATGTGTACACTAGTCCTAATTAGCAGGATTGCACATCAGCTGGAAGCACTCTCAGCAGCTAACATCAACAGTGCTGCACCTTGCTGTGGAACTGAAGAAACGTGTGGCTGTCACTGCTGTACTCTGGTCTTGGATTACAAAGGTGTTGCAGTCTATTAGTAAAACACACTGCAGGTTAGAAGAGCAGGTATTTTCATTCTTACAGCAGTGGGGATAAAATCTACACAGAGCTTCAGGTGCAGTAACAATTTATTTTAAATAGACTGAGCAAATCTATCACTTTTTAGCAATAACAAAGAAAGCTATAGACATTTTTTAAAAATTATTTTTTAAAAATCATTTTTTAAAAATTTTAAATTTCTAGCAGAGAAGGTGCCTAAAACAAAGAACAAAGACCACTGGAGATAAGCATCCTTATCATTTTTTTGCTACTTTCTTCTCACATTAGCTTCATCCATTAGGCCCAGAGGGGGGGCTGTGCATGGGGCACCCCACTAGCTTTGCCTTCCTGCAGTGCCTTGCAGCAGCCAGCTCTTTGTTTTTCTTTTTAGTTACATTTCTCAGCTTTTCTTTGAGTTTTGGGGTCCCATTGTTTATCTTTTTTTGCTCACCAGAGGGAGATAACAAGAATAAACCTCTTTGTTCCAACAGTGATAAAAGCACAAGAGGGAAAGATGGTATCCTTTAACTTCCTTCAAATCAGCAAAAGGTGGTCTGAGAGAATGCCCTATGTGTGAGGCTGTGGATTAAGGAGGTGTATTGAGCCAACATGAGGGCAAGGCGTTTTGCTTCATCCTCCTGGCAATCCAGCAGGAGTGAAAGATTTGCAGGAGAAAAATAGTCTGCAATAATTCCTACACGTCTATCCAAAACATCTATCTCCTAGGGGGAAAAAAAGCAGTAACAAATTGTTCAAGAACATGGGTAGCCAAAAGATCCTGACCCTGCGAGCTGCATATCAGAATCTCATGTAAGCTTTGGGACCAATTTGTAGGCAACAGCTCTCCCAGCATTCTAGCACTTCATTTTGCAGGGTAAGATTACACTGGGAAAGTTAGCAATGGCAGTTTTAGCAGGACATGGTGGTTTGCTTTTTCCCACCATGGAGAATTCAAATAATCTCAGTAGCACTCTCAGCCCCATGGGGGCCTGAGGTCTATTCCAGGCCATTGAGACAGTGCAGATCAAGAATTAAAGGGTGATCATTCCTGGTCTAGATAGCACTCTGGGCATAAAAATCTCAACTTTTGCTAAATATAGCTTTTTCAGAAAGAGATGTTTAACATACAAAAATCAAAATGAGCATAGAGCCCTTGGTGGCCCACATCATTAAACTGAAGTTCCTTCTCCTGCTTATTACTTCAGCATTGTCACCACCAGCACTAACAATTTTATGAACCTAAGCTGTTTTTCCCCACACTTTTGGATGGTCTAAAGTTCTCAGTGAAAAAAAAAATTCCTTTGTTACAGAATAAAATAAATGCAATCCTCTCGAAACACTTGTTTTATCATAGTATATCTTCTTGGTTTTTTGCTGGACTTTTTTGGTTGAGCCAGAAAGGAAGAAAGCATAACTCTATAATCTTGATCTAAACTACCAGGCAGCAGATTCAAACTCTGTGTGTTTATCAGGGTGAGAGTGGAGGAATTGGCCTCACTGGTAGCCCTGCTCCAGGTAGCAGGGCTGGGTTGCTTTGGCAATTCAGTGGAATGCCAGGCATTCTCAGTTAATAAGGATCTTGCTACAAAGCCTGATTTCTGTATGCTGAAAAACTCATGCATGTTCCTTACTAAGAAGCTATGCACACTTTTTTTTCCAAAACCACTGTAAAAAGCATAAAGAAACAAAATTATTTTGTCTTAAATGTAGCATATCTTATTTTTCTTACATTCTTACTTTGTGGTGGGTTTGTACAGATAATGCTGTACATGCTACAATATATGTTGGCAGTATTATTGAAAAGCCAAGCTCAAGGGGAGAAAAAAAATGAAGTTTATCTCATTATCTTTAGGATAAAATTGCAAATGGGTGTATTTTCATAAAGTTTCCCAGTTCTCACCATCTAATTCTAAATAAAGTTTTGTGTAAATTCATACATCTTGTCATAAGCCCAGAGAAAGTATGGGGAAATTAAAAATTCAAGATATTCATAGTCTTTTAATTTTGCATCTTTTACTATCTTTGCTTTAAACTTTTGCAGGGGAAGTTAATGCTGTCCTGTCAAGAGAGATCTTTTATTAGCAGCAGTACCTGCGTGTGGAACACAAAATTCACACATGAAGCTGAGCTAATACACACAGAGACATCCACCTTCTTCCCAAGAACCTTGAAATGCAATTTAAAGGGAGTTTTAAGCAAAAGGAATTATCATTGGGAATACTGTAGGGAGAGGACAGGATATCTCAGATAGCACTGAGACACAGAAGCCATTATAGATTTAGCTGTCATCCTTTTAATTTCCTGTGTATGTAGTGAGCATTTGGCTGGGTTGGTATTTCTGGCTGCCTCTAAAATCAGAGAAAAGCCTGCTCTGCTGGGAGGTGAATAGACAGACTTGTTCAGTGTGACATTTCTCCCCTCTCAAGGCCACATCAAATTTCAAGAGTGCCCCCATAAAAGCTTGTCTTCCTGAGAGCCAGGTTGCCTTTCCAATTCAGGCAGTACCAGGGTGTTATTGTTGCCTCATTTTTTGAGGTCTCTCGCTCCTGTTGATCAGTGTTGCCCCTGAATCAGGGAGCTGATGCGCTTTGCACGGCAAAACCTTGTGAGAGGCAAGGTGATGTTCTCATTAAAGAACATGGTGATGTTCTCATAACTGTGAATCCCTCAGGAACATCTTGACCTTCAAGAAACTCTGTTGTTTGAGCTGTTTTCTTCAGAGAGGCTGCTGGAGAACGTGGAGGAAAGGCCTGGCATACAGGGCACACGCTGATATGTCGCACAGAATCACGGGAATATGTCACTAATGAATCATTCTGTATTAACTCACCTACAGCTCTACAGAGAGTACAACTTGCAAAAAATCATAAAATGTTACCTCAGGTACTGCATAGCAAATCAATTAATAATTAGTAATCCAGTAATAACAACCAATTTCTAAAGTTTAATAGAGTCTTGTGATATAAAGTTTTTTCAGATGGTTGTGGGGACTACAGATTTTAGGGACTATAGGTTTTATATCCATAAGTATGTGTTTGATTTTTTACTACCTTGGATTTTGTATAATCATATGCATATGGTAAAAATGCTGCAAAGCTCAATCAAGTCAGACAGATAGCAACGTAGTTTGGACATTTGCAGATGACCAGATGGGTGGAGAATCACATCTTCTATAAAGCCAGGGGTGAATGACCAGGATCCAACATCTAACTTGAACAGTGAGAGATAAGAATGTTTTTAGCAATTAATTAAGTAAAAGTGCATTTATCCTACATAGTACTTGTTATAGTGGTTTCTGAATATGTTGTTTTAGCAGCCTTAATAACAAGTCTCAACAGATCATGCAAAAAAACTGAATTGTGTCTTGGCAGTCACAACATTAGTCTGCTACACATTTAAACAGACTGTGGAATGAGAATTTTTTAATAGCTGAAGTCCAGGCACCTGGCAAAGAGAATGTTTTGCAAGGAGATTGGTTTATTTCCCTTGACAGTTTTATTAAACTTTAATCACCTTTTCAATGAGTGCGTTGTTTAGTACCCACTGTTTCTGTGGCCTAAATCGGGGACTTTTAAAAAGATGAATACTTATTTTTCTGATTCTCAAGCACAGTGCAGTTCTGCTGTCTTTCATTGTCAACTGTAAACCAGAGATAGAAATTGTGTAGATAAAAGAAGGCAATAAAACAAAATTAAAGTGCTGTCAACACTAGATTTGTCAGAAATTTAATGAGCTTTGCCATAATGGGTGCTGATTATAGGTAATATTTCACAATGTCATTCATCACTCAACAAAATAATATACTTTTAGGAGACAGCTGTATCTATGTTCTGCAATGATGGAAGTACTTATAGATGAGATTGATGTGTGCTGTGAGCAGGTGCCATTGCTACCACGCTTCAATTAAATGCTGTGTGGATTATATGATGTTGAAGTTGTCTCTTACCCAGTATTTGCTTCACAGAAAGCCTAAATAACATTAATTGAACACCCAGCTCAGCTGGAACTGTCTGCTGCTAGCCATTTCTAAGGTTTTATGCTGATCTGATGTTTGCCTCATTTCCCTCTGGTCTCTATGCTGCAGCAATGTCTGTGGCATGTGGAGGTGAAGCTTATTATGAGTCAGGAACCAAAGGTGTATGATAAGGCTACTGCCCTGCCTGGAGACTGTGGATCCCCCAGCCCTATGAACAACCACCCATTAGCAGCTGGGCCTCATGGGGACAGCCTTTATGGCAAGCACTATACAGTGGTAAAAATTCTGCCATTTTAATCACTCTATCATTGCTCCTGGCACCTAGGAACCTTGCTTCTAGTTATTTTCTAGGGAAGAGAAAAACCCAAAGAGTTTACTGATGGATTTACAGGCAGATTTTCCAGCTAGGTCAGATCTTTCATTTGCCTTCAATGCTTTTTTTGTCATAACTATAAATCTAGCTGTCTCCACTGATTACCTTCCACTTGTGTGGATGAGAAAATTAGGTCAGTCACATCTGCTGGGTGTCATCCTCTACTCATTTGCATTGGTGTAACCAGCTAGTTGCTACACCTGTAAAAACAAGAGAGGGACAAGTAGCTCTCAGCACAATGACTCGCATCTGGTGGGTGTGCACACTAATCTCAGAAGTGTCTTTCATGGTGGGGAATCTGATTGGAAACTGATTTTTTGTGTTCACAAAGAGACTTCATCATGGACACAGATACTCAGACAACCAAAAGCAGGAAGTCATTTCAATTCCAGATTAACCTTTATGTTACTTGTTGCTTCTGCTGCCATCACACAAAAAGTATTGGCTGGATTTCTTGATAGCAGGGAGACTGAGAAGACTACATCAAAGCTAATAAAAAAGGCATTTTTAGAGGATATGTCCTTAAAATCCTTGTTGATCCTGGTAATCTTACTCACATAACCATCTCATTACTAGAGCCCTCTTTATCTGAAGGAGTACCAAAGAATCCAAAATCTGGTCACATATTACCTGGAGCCGGCTCTAAGATTCAACACAATAATATTTCTGAAGCTAAAAAAGAAATTGTTTAAAAGCATTAAGATTTTAATTGGTACCCCAACCAACAGTATTCCGAATTCTTCAAATATGTAGCCACTGCTTTATTTTAACTACCTTTTGTCACTGATCCATCTGATATCAAGACATCAAGAATGTAAGAATGAGCCTGTGAAGCTATGGCAGATGTTCTGGATAATCTAATATGGATTGGGAAGAAAAAAGCAAAGCCATATTTAGCTGACCCTTATCAATGTCTCTCACTGTACAGTGCACATAAGACTGGACTCAACATTGACATTGAGTTACTCAGCGCTGAGTGGCCCAGAGTAAGCCAGGCAAGCTCTAAATCTGAGGCATTTTCTGGTATCCTCCTAAATATCAGCCAAGGCATAGACAGTAAAGTTTTGTCTTTTTGAGGCATACCCAATCACTTTTGGATTGAGATTTGTGAAAGTGATTTTCTTTCTTTTATTTGGACACTCTGGAAGATGTTGACAATGTTGTGGAAAGGGTCCACTAGCTCTTTGATGAAGTCCTGACTCAATAAATAACTCAATAAATCAATAATAAATAAATAAATAAATAAAATAAACAACTGGGAAACCTCATTTTTTCTCCAGGTACTGTTAGATGAAAATCCAAATCACCTTCAATTCATTACAAAATCCAAAATGGTGCAGCCCAGTTCAACACCTGGTAGCCCGAAAGTTGACTCAGATTTCGTTTTTACACCATAATTTCCCTTTGGATATTCATAGTGTGTAGACACGTTCAGTTTGGTGTTTCTCTTATTTCACAGGCATGAGATCCAAGCTCAGTGCCCAACACTGCCCATGCAATACAGCACACCCTCCTTCTGCAGTACGTGCTGCAGTACCCAAGCTCCTTGGGACTGAGAGAGAAGCATGTTCCTTGGTAACTCCCTGTTCTCAGACCACAGTTGTTCAGGGCACCATGTCATTTGTTTCAGCCTGTTTTTATTGATTGGGTAAATAACTCCCTGGATTACAGCAGTTGCAGTTTTCCCTGGGGTTACATTTGGCAACAACCTGCTCACCCTTCCTTAACTGCACTGTTAATTAGGAGGCCTGTGTTTCCCTTCTTGTCAAAAGCAACTAAGCTCCTTGCCACTGGAATTCTTTTTTTTCCCTTCTCCTAGGGTGAGAGAACAGTGATTGTTTGTTTGGTTATGCTTCAAGCCTTTCGTATGCTTTTAATAAAATCTGTAATTAATACTTTGAAAGGGTGTTTTGTTCCTTCTGTCTGAGCACATCTTGAGCACAACTTTTCAATGGCAATAAACAAAAATAAAGAATAGTTAATTGCGCTCCCAGCATGACTCTGACATTACTTGGAGTTCTGCAATAGCCTTGGATGGCTACATTTGAATGTCTAAAAGAAGTCAGTAGGATATTTGTAACAAGCAACATGACTCCATTAACATGTTAGAGAGAGAAATTTGGCCAATACTGTCAAATCTTTCACAGTGCAAAAATCCAGAGACACTGGACTTTCTGGGTACACAGGGCAAGCTATTAGTGCTCTTCTCCTATTTTACAAGAAAGCAGCAATTGTCTTTGACCTGTTAAAAAGTATAAAGTGCATGTAAAGCTTGCATGGACTGCAGCTGAAGTCAAAGACAAAACTAGACAAATCAATATAAGCAGAAATAGCATTCCCACATGGAAAAATAATAACAGTATAATTTCTAAATGCTGAATACATATTACTTACCATCAGATATCACAATCTGAGAATTTAGTTTCAGACTTTGAAAAATTTAGACATTCATATGCTTCCAGATAGAAAATAACCACAAGAGTTTGTATTCATCTCACATAACCTGTTGAGAGACTCTGTCTATTGCCAAAGGAGGGAGAAAGGCACCTCCTGGGGGTGACTCAGGTTTTCAGTCTTTAAGCTACAGCTTAAGATGAGATGTTCCCTTTACTTGTAAGAGAACATAAATTTCTCGTGTCATTAAGAGACGAAAGTTTTTCAAGTAAGACATACTATACTTTGCATATCTGCACTACATGAACATTTTCACTGATTTATATGCCACTGATCACTATTATGACTAGAAATCTGAAATATAATGAGGATGCAGCAATTTCTGTAGCCACACAATGGGCACTTGAAAGAAACTTCTCTGAAGTATTTTTCTGAAGTGTTGGTCCTTTCCTGAGGTATGCTGTTCAACTAGATGAACCACTGATATGCTAGGAAGACTGTCATGTACTTATTAAAATCTCCTTATTCTTACCTATTTTCTTATTCTCATAAGAGCTTTATATTGCATTTTAAAACCTTGACCTGACTGTCTGAAGAGAAGTTGCATTTATGCAGACACTGAATGAAAAATATATTTATTGGCTCTCAAGAATCACACTATTCTCTACTACGAAGTACCCTGCTCAATGCTTACTAACCCTTTAGCACTTTGTACTGTAACATTTTTATATAGTTTGATTTGAGGGCATCCAGCTTCTTCTGCGAATTACTTTAGTACCCAAAATCTAAATAGATATTACAGGTGTATTTAAAAGCATGAGCCTGGGAGAGGGTTGTTCTCATGTGCCATATTCATACAGCCTTCAGGACTGAGTGTGGAGATATAAGAAATGGCAGCTCTATCACATGCAAAGTGTGTGTTAGATAAAGTGAGAAGGAGGTGGATTGAAAACTGGCTGGAATGGCAGGCTAAAAGGACTGTAGTTACTGTCACAAAGTCCAGATAGAGGCAAATCACTACCAGAGGTCAGTTCTGAGCCCAACCCTGTTTTAACATCCTCATTAATAACCTGGATGATGGGAAGAGTGCACCCTTAGCGAGTTTGCAAAATTCAAAATAGGGAGGAGTGACTGATACAGAGAATTTGTGTGCTGCCCTTCAGAAGGACCTCAGCAGGATGAAGAAATGGGCTGACAAAAGCATCATAAAGTTCAGTACAGGGAAATGCCAAATCCTGCATGTGGAGGGGAACAAGCATATGCTGAGATCTGACTAACAGGGACAATCTTGGGGTCCTGATAGACAGCAAGGTTACCCCAAAGCAGCCATGTGCTCTTGCTGCCAGGATGGCCAGTGGCTGCCTGGGCTGCATTAGAGAGAGCATTGCCAGCAGATTGAGGAAGGTGAACTGTCCTCTTCACTCAGCATTGGTGATGCCACACTTGGACCAGTTCTGAGAGCCTCAGTACAAGGTACAGATTTCTGGAGTGAGTCCAACACAGGTGATTAAGGGACTGGAACATCTGACAGATGAGGAAAGGCTGAGAGAGCTGTTACTGTTCAGCCTTGAGAAGAGAAACCTTGGGGGAATCTCACCTATGAGTATAAAAATGTGATGGGAGAGAACAAACAAGAGGGAGCCAGGCTCTTCTTCAATAACAGGACGAGAGGCAGCAGGCATAAACTGAAACACAGGAAATTCCACCTGATCACAACAAAGGTGGTTTTTTTTGTTTTTTGATTTTGTTTTTTCTTTTTACTGTGAAAGTGATCAATCATTGCAACACATTGCTAAGAGAAGATGTGGAGTCTCGATCTGCAGAGATAATTCAAACCTAGCTGGGCAGAAGGCAGGCAACCTGCTGTAGCTGACCATGCTTGAGCAAGGGGGATGAACTAGACAAGCTCAAGAGCTCCCTCCCAACCTAAGTGATTTTGTGACTTTGTGATTGCTAATAGCTTATTGTAACCACAGCTCCCTGCAAATGCAAGCTGAATGGCTGTTTGCTCTGTCTTTATAGAAAGCTTCCAGAAGCTTAGGTAAAACTAGCCCAAACACATTTGTTGGGTCTTTTTTCCCCTCACAAAATCATATTATGAAAATTCATATACACAGTTGTGCATGTATTTAATTTTGGAATATTTTAATTTCAGAAAACTTTGAAATTCCTTCCTATTTTGCTCTATGCATTTTTATTTATTATTTTAAGTGTTTCATAACAGATAAGCAGTAGTAGTGCTGCAAGATAGATTGAACACCTAATTTTTAGAATCAGTAAAGGAGTTAATACATTTTACTGATTGAAACAGCTTTTTAAATATTGTAAAAAATATTTAAAAATTTGATTAAGTTCAGTGCACAGAGAATCTAGAAAAGGTATTCTGTACAACCAGAAAGTAGTAACTCATCTTTATGATAAAAGGAGTACTGACATTAAATGAACAAGAAAGAGACACTACTTATAGGGAGAGAGGAAAACAGTGACATTTATGTCTCATTTTGGGGTATCTAGCTCCAAAGGCTTCCTTATTCACCCTAAAACAGTGGGATTCCATGTTTCCTTCACCCTAGTGCTGAAATCATTGCAAGAATCAGGTACAAAGCTCTCTGCAGTGCACCAAATACATGCTGGAAGAGGGCCACCATGCATTGCTGTCAGAAAAAAAGATCTGAAACCCTGAAAAGTTTGTAAAAAAAAATAAAAGCTCTTTGCTGTCTTGGCACTAAGCACATATAAAAAATATTAAAAAGCAATCTGAATACTAGGCACTAAAAGGGAACCTAAATTCAGGAAATGAAAGAAAGCTCTGTAAGTACTGTCTCTGATAGTATATTCTTTTTCAAGAAAGGCATTTATTTCTCACTGTCTTATCAGTACCCCAGTGGTAGTCTGTGAGCTAGAGATAAAATTATTTTTTTTCTTTTTTTTTCTGGCGAACAAATGAATTCTTACAGGATTCTAAAATGGCTACACTTTGCTCACCTCTCAGATGTCTATCTCTTTTCAGGAGGGTATCAGCGGTAAAGTTTTCCCGGACTTTAGAGACAAGCAGTAGATACCTATTAACTACCTGAGAACAGGACATGGGTTGGCTTCTGGGGTAGAAAGTAGGGAAGGATGAAAACAGGGAGAAGGCAGCAACTGGAGGACAGAACAGACACCAATCTCTTGACTGTCCAGAGTAAGAGGGGAGAAAAGAGTTACTATATTTTCTGAGGAAAGAGCTGCTTCTAGCATAAAGAATTAGGTAAAGAAAAGCATGCAGGTGAAAGCTTATGGGGCCCTTCAGTCAGTGATGCTACAGCCCAAACAGAGCTCTGCAGGAACTAACTTTCAGAGAAGACTTGTTTTCATCTTAAAGGCCAAAGGTCTGTTAGATCATCTCACTGAGCTTCCTATTAGCGTACCAAAATCTTTTTTCCCCAATTACTCCAGAATACAGTCCGGTAGCAGGGATGTTTTTGGATAATGTACATCTTAACTAAAGGCATACTGAAAGCCTTGAAAGACATCCTGCTTTCCCCTGGGGGCTTGCTGTGATGGGTCACCCTACAAACATTTGTTCTATGTCTAATTGAAATCTGACTGTTTTCAGGTACCTGTCACTGAATCTTATTATCTCAGTTTCTGCTAGAATAAATGGGCTTTGCAGGCTTGGTATCTTCTTCCCAGGGGAATCCTAATGCAATCCTGTCATCTTTCTGTCTTCTGCTTAGTAAGATGCTAAGATATTTAAATCTCTTCCTATAAGGCCCTTTCAAATTTTTGTACAAAAACCTCCACATTTTTTTTCTAGCATTTATCCTGTTTAGCATCCCTTGCTACATTTTTATCCCTTTTGTAATATCCAGCCACTGCATATTATATTTTCTCTATTTAAACCATTGTGTTTTCTACATTATGGAGTTATTCTCCACTGGATTGAATTTGGAAATTCCAACTCTGTGATCCCAGAGCTTCTCAGTTTTCCAAGATGTAGCCAAGATTAATGTTGCCAAGTCAAAGAGCAAAGACTACCTGAATAGGCTTTTTAAATTTTAAACAATGTAAAATAGATGTGCTGAATTTTCCAGTCCTCTATTTTCCCCTACTAATTACCCATCTCCACTGTTTGTATATAGATTTGTTCTATATGTAGATAATTGGATTATCCTATTGTTTGGATTTTTTAATCCGCGTTAGACTTTTAATATCTCTCCCTCCTACAAGGTCATTTTTTGCAGCTCTGCATTGCATTTTTGTGAGAGATATACACTTGCAATTACAGGAGTTCTACAAATCATCACTGTGAATCACAGACATGAATAAACAAGGCTGATGCAAGACCTCTTACTGCTATCAGCTATAACATGAAACAGGTTACACAGACGGGCTGTGACCTGTGAGATCAGATTGGTATCTAGAGTTTTAATCTCTGTTCTTGCTGTGGTAGAGAAAAATGGCTATCATTTATCACTAGCAAAGCATGCAGCAAGCAATAAGAACGTGGGAGCTCAGCTACTTCAATAGTGGCTGCTGCGTATGTACATAAGCAGTGCTGTGCCATACGTCTGCTACAAACAACACACTGTAATTATGAGCACAGACACAGAATAGGTGACTTGAAACAGCAGAGTTCAGATAACTGCAATGGCAAAGTGTAATTGCAGTGAGCAAGTGTCATTAACTAATCTACTTAGATAATCAAGAGCCAACTAAAATTTCTCCACTACACTGTGGAGAAACCTCAAGGTATTCCAATTAAACCAAAGAAAAAAGGCAGGGGAACTCATCAAGTAATGGAAGAGTTTGGCTACTTCTGTTTCCTCTTTCAACACTAATATACAGGGCTAATAATCCTGGTATGTAGTTTGTGACAAAGTGCACTGTTCTTTTTCTTTAGTTCGAAAACAGCAACAGTGCAGTGCTCCAGGTATGATCAGTACAGTACAGGCTATTTGCTTCACAGGTTATGGAATCCACATGGATGATCTGGTGTCTCATCTTGGAATTCATCCAACAGTTTTAATGAGTCTAATCACGGACTTCTAGGGAAAGCAGGGGAAAGAGTCCCAGGGACATGAATCCACCTGGCAATGGCTCTGTTAAGCCATCCTCTGTTTAATCAAGCCTTTCACCTGTGCATGGTGGCATGTAGTCATGCACTTAATACATAAGGCATAGAGTTCAGAGGACAATCATTCTTCCAGTTTAATTAAAACACTGCCACATTCCAGCAATGCCAAATCTTGCATGCAAGGCAACAGTTACTAGTCATGATTAATTCTGATAAATAGTTGTAATTTTGATAATTTCCTCCAAAACCAAAAACATGCATTGTTTTTGTTCTGAGATTTTGTTGTGCTGTGCTGAAGCCTTTATGAATAGCCTTTGCCTTCACAACACTATAGATGTTGATTATTGCACCTATTTTTCCAAACAACAAATATAAAAACTATTTTCCAAGATTACTGTTGCAATTACTATAAATTTTGTTTTATTACTAAAATTTTTTTTTACAGATAGTTGATCTTCAACTACTCATGGACAACTCATATGCTTTATATATACACACCACTACGTTTGAATTACTAACACAAACAAATAAAATAGAGAGCAACAAATTAATTGTTCTTTTAATCTTAGAGTGATTTGTATTGAAAGGGGATCTTGAAGATCATCTAGTTCCAATCCCCCTGCCATAAGAAGGGACACCTTCCACCAGATCAGGCTGCCCAATCCAACCTGGCCTTGAACACCTCCAGGGATGGGACATTCACAATTTCTTTGGGAAATTTGTGCCCATGCTGCACCACCCTCACAGTAAAGAATTTTTTGGTGATATCTCATCTAAACTTACTCTCTTTCAGTTTGAACCCATTCCCCTTTCTCCTGTCACTACATGCTCTTGTAAATAATGTCTCCCCATCTTTCCTGTAAGTTCCCTTCAGGTACTGGAAGGTCACAATTAGATCACACCTTCTCTTTTCCAGGCTGAACAATTCCAATTTTCTCAGCCTTTCTTCATAGGAGAGGTGTTTCATCCCTCTGATCAACTTGGTGGCCTCTTCCTTTTGCTCCAACAGATCCATGTCCTTCCTGTGCTGGGAACCCTGGAGCTGGGTGCAGCACTGCAGGTGGGGTCTCCCCAGAGCAGAGAAGAGGAGCAGAGTTCCTTCCTCACCCTAGAGGCCACCCTGATTTGGATGCAGCCCAGGATATGGTTGGCATTCTGTCCAGATGCTGCACTCTGAGAGCTTGTTTGTGCTTTGTAACCTGAGAAACAGTCCCCAAGAGTCAGCTTCCACAGGATCACCAAGTCAGAACATGAGTTTCTTTTGAAACTTTTCAACTGTCAGCTTCTAAGTAGAAATAAGCAGTACCTGTCAATAACAGCTGAATAACAGATGGCATAAGTATAGGGAACATAATTTAGGGCCTGACTGAGAAAAGACCTATTATACAGCAATGACATTTCAGCATTCACTTCAGCAATACCTGGCAGAAGAACCTGGCAGTGGATCTAGATGGTTATTAAAGAGAGTGATTTGAAGAATTCAGAAATAGCTGTTTCTGAATTATGCAGTACAGTTTCAAGGTTCTGTCAAAGTTATGGGTGTTTTCCTGTGTAGCTCTGAAATGAAAAACAAGAGTTGAGATATTAATGTTTTGTGCAGCACATTAATTTAAAACATGCACAGTGCTAAAGCTTGCTATCAGCTGTTTTATAATACAGAGAAGCTTGTAAGGGAATAAAATATGGTTAGCAGAAATGTTTCATTTTAAGTTTGATGTTTTCTCTTCACATGAAGCACAAAAGGATATAGTTTATGTTCTGTTATTGTTTTGATACTGAAAAAGCTCATTTTCTTATACTTCTGGGTGAAATGGGAGTAACTGCAGTGGTACTGGGCATCCTACATAGTCACAAAGCTAGTGGGACCAGACTGCTGTGGAAAAGCACCCCCAAAGCCGGAACTCTTTGGAGCTTTATTTGTCATCTTTTACACCACTCGATACAGAAACATCTTTGGGATCAACTTTAGGCTATTCTGCTGCTAACCTGTAGTACAAAGCACCAAGGCTACCTCAGTGTACCTTGTGATCCCGTAAGAAAGGCACTTGGACTTCACAAACTACTGCTAAAAGCACCATTTTCTGGAGCTAACACAAGAAACAGAAAGAATATATGTCATTTTACATCCCTCCAGATGGTAGGAGCCCTGAGCCATGCAGCATCTCACAGACCTCTACTCAGGGCATATGGCACAGATCCCAGCCTGTAGAAAATTTCCCTAACACTTTGGTTTTGAGACCTCTTATAGAATTTTTTGAGAAAAAATAATGTATTCAGTATATCTGTTGTCAAACAACTGTATGTTCACATGAGAACTTGCTGCTCTTCTATAAGATAATGCCAAGGCCACACAGGTGGTGTAACTGGAAACACAGAGTGGGAGCTGCCTGTGGGCTCCTCTGTTACTATCACCCTGCTGAGTTTATCCTGAAGGACAAGCTGTACATGCAGCACAGGGCAGCACAGCCTGCTTGAGCTGACATTCCTCATGGATTGCTAACTCTTTGATGCACAATAGTCTTCTGGTTAGGATTGCTACAACCCCAAAGGGGAAAATCTTGCAGCTGTTCAAGGCTTTTAGGCCTTGCTTCCCTGCTGTGGGCATCAGCTGGTGCTCTGTGTCACACTGGTAGGTCCCACTGCTCCCTGAAGTGAGCTCTGCTTGTTATCACACATGAGACAGAGTGGCAAAGGCTTGTTTCTGGAGGGTCCCTGTATTATCTAGCATGAGAGCAATGGGATTTACAGGCAGGCTGTGCTCCAAGCTTAGGCAACCTACCGGGACAATAAAGATGCAGAGTGCATCAGGCTTCTCATAGCATCGACCACACCATGTACAACACAGCTGCAAGCACAGAAGACAGAAAACGATGTAGGAGGGAACAAGATGCTTATGGCTCTGTCTGGGCCATAGTTCAAATGCCCAGTACAGACAGTGTTAAGTGATCTATTACTCTGTATGTGGAGAGTTGGTGGCTCAAGACTATGTCTTGGTCTTGTATGCATGCCTTCGCCAACAACTCCTGAGCCCTGCACCTAGGTCTCACTTCTTGACCATTTTTCTGATTTTGGTGGTTCAGAAAAACATCAAAACTCAAGATACTATGTATTCGTAAGTAATGTGAAATTAATTTACTGGTAGGACAATTAGAACACACTGCAGCCAGGGGACTATTCACAACCCAAGGAATCATATCCATGTGAAAAAAGTCACATTCTTTACTTCTTTGGTACTTTAAGACCATACAACAAAGTCCTGATGGGACCTTGCATGTCACTGCTCTTAATGTCAAGGAGACTTCATAATTCTTTTCAGAAACTTTCTGACTCTAAGACTGCTCCCACACCACATTTCCTAGGGTTTTATGCAGCTGTGCATCAGATTTGCTGTTCAGGGGGATTTCCATTGTTGCTCTGCCATAAAGCTGACCTCAGACAAGTCTGTGCCACCCATGGACCTGCTGTGTGGTTGCTCAAAGCATTGGTCTGGAAAGACTTGCCAAATATTGAATGTGACCTGGCCAAAGTCATTGTAACTGCGTCCAACCTGCCTGAATGGGTTTTCCTGTGTAAATGCTATGTTGTAATTCAATGTGAGACTTAGAGGAGCAAGGTTGGGAAGCTGCAACAGTCTTCTATGAACTGCTTCTCATCTTATACCTGCACTTAATTGGAAGACTATGACTGTTTTATTGTCAGTAAAGATGCTATTCCCAGGCTGCTGGCCAATAACTATTTAGGCCAAGCTAAAAACCCAGGGATTAAAGCACACTAGGGACCCAAAAATACTTCAAAGGGTGAAGAGAGAAGGGGACAGCTGACAGTGGTTTAATTTGTGGGCAGAGGGATCCATGCCCCAGATTGTGAACTGAAGCCTGTGCAGAGTTTGCTGTGTAAAAACTGGGAATTAACAGTGATTTTCAGAGAAAAAGCAGGAACCAGTACCTGTTCTCACTGCATGGAATAAGACCCTTTAGCTGTTGTCCACCAAAGCTGGACAACATTTGAAGCAAAGACTGCAAGAAGGAGAAAGATCTAAGGAACTAGGAAAGACAGACAAGGCAAGAGACAAAGTGCTTTAACACTGTCTTTTCCAGAAGTACAGAGGAAGGAGGCATCCCCGCCAAGTCAGGAATTGCTCTGACTTCTCTGTCTTCCTAGAAATCATCAGTAAGACAGTGATTACTGCAAGAAGCCCTAGGAGTCCACTCAGGAAGGCTTCAGCTTTCTCTCAAACACAAAGGGAAGCTCAGAAGCAAATGACTAATGGCCCAAAGCATTATTTGATTTGCTGCTACAATTATCTAGTGGCTGGCAAACCTCACTGGCCTCCCTCAGGTACTAATGCATACTGGGCTATTTCAAAGAGTTCCTGAGAAACTGAAGCTTAGATAACCTCATTAAAAGCATTTGAGAGGTGTTTCAGCTACATTAATGCATGATATGACTAGTGAGGATAGCCATATGCTGCTTATATATAAAAATATTAATAAGTCATCTCTTGGCTAGCTGAGATTCCTAAGTTATGTTTAAATGGAATAAAGATATGATGGGCACTTGGATATATAGAATGCTTAGAGACTGAAGATGAATTTGGTCATCCCATCAAAACAAAAGGGTAAGGAGTGTTTAAAGTTCAACTTAGGCTAATATTTGATTTTAAAGGCTGGCAACTAGACTAATTTCTTTTCAGAAATTAAAACTTGGTATGAAAATGTTTAAATAACTGCCCCCATGTGAAGTGTTCCTTGTGCATACCTGGGGGTTCAAAATTAAAGAAAGAGAAGAACATGGATATACAACATAATCTTCTGTTCCCCTAACTTGTCTTTGCCCACCCCTGTAGCTGTGACAGATCCACTACAGTAACTACTACAACCCTGTTGCTGCAAGGACAAAGAGCCCCTCCCATCCAAAGGAAAAATAGTGTGTCATGAACAATGGATCAGGTAACATTTTTCACCTTCAGATTTACCACTTGCTCCTTACGATAAAATCCTTTTTGGTTCAGAGTGAGTTGGTTAAAAAATAAATGTAAGAAGAGTGTGGAGAAAAACTACAACCCTTTAATGCAGATTGGATCACAAGAACTGCAAAAACCAATTCTGGCATAAGACCCTGCTTAATATGTCTGAATTTTGGATCAGAGCTTCTACATTTCAATCCCTGGAGAGCATCTCAAGTATCATCACTGCCAACGCACAGACAGTTTTAACAAAATTCTCTTTAATTTGGTCTTACAAATCTGCAACAAGGGGAATTCTGAAATTTTCCATGCTGTCTCTTCTGGGGCATCATGATTCTGGCATCTAACCATCTTGCTGAGGTTTCAGCTGCTGTAGTTCTCATTCCTTTGTCTTCACTAAGAACTTTCAGAGGGCTCAAACAGGCTATACTTCTGTTTATTCCTGCTCAGACAGCTATGATCCTGGTGAATCATGCTTAGGCTGAGGTTCACTGTAATCTCCTGATTCTTCTTCACGGAGCTGCTCCCCACCTGGCTGTTACCCACCCTGCATTTCTGCATCCACTGGCTCTGCCCCTGCATTTGTGCTTCAGGAGCATCCTGATTTTCCTGAACATTTATCCAGTTTGCCAAGATCATTTCAAAAATCTAATCGTGTTCCCCAGCATGGCCACAGCCTTCCCACACGTGTTCAATTTGCACGTATCACTATCCACATCACTGGTGACAAACTTTGCTGGTTTGACTGAACCAACTGCTGTGTTTCCCGTGCTGGCAGCTGAGCGCTGCTTAGCCATGCAACAGTACAGCCAGGTCAGCACCTATCTGTCCCTCGGCTTGGACTTATCACGAGAGTCAAACCCACCCTTACATGAAGTAAGAGCTCCTTTTTCTCACGCATCCTTTACAAAGAGAGACCAGACTTTGAGTATCAAAGTCCAAGCCCGGCTGTTGGCACAGAGCCGCTGCTGTCGCTTGCACATCTGTGAAAAATGCAAATCGCTTGTTTTTTAAATTTTAAAAGTTTATTAGTAATAAAATGGTTATAAAAATAGTAATACAATTAGAGTAATAATGATTTGGACTATTTGAATTAGGACAATATGAGGCAATAGAGACAAAGAGTTACAGACGTCCGGGTACCTTTTTTTGGGCAGCATGAGCCCGAAAAAGGTCACCTGTTAACAAAGGATTACCCCTTAAAAGCAATAGCCTGTTGCATATTCATACACTTCATACATGATGCATAAAATCCATTCAAATACAGAATTCTGTCTAGTCATTGTCAATTTCTTCCTCTGAGTCCTAACAGTGCCTTCGAGGTGGGAAGAAGTTTGTTTCTTGTGATAAGAGGGCAATAAATTCTTTTTCTCTGAAAGATTTAGGTGTCCTGTGGCTGCTATCTCTCTGCGAGTCCTTTCTTTAAAAAAAGTATCCTACATAGCATAGTTTCTATTTTAACATTTTTTATAACCTAAAACTATATTTAACACACTACTTAAGAGAATCAATACAGCATTACTTTCTAACAAAACACATATAACATTCATTTCAGTATTTGCGAAAAGCCAACCATAAAACACATGCATTTTTCCCAACATCCCATCCCTGCGCTCCGCGCGTTCGGAGCGCAGCCGGTGCGCGGCCGCGGCGGCTCCGGGCCCGGGCGCTGCGCGGGGCCCGCGCGAGGCCGGGCGGCGCGGCCGGGCCCTGCCGGGGTCACCATGGCGACCCGCGGCCGGCGGGGCTGGCGGGGCGGCGCGCCGGGGGTTGAGCCGCCGGGCTCCCAACCGGCCGCGGCCAACAGCCGCCGCCTCCAGCGGCCGCGCCTACGCAGGGCCGGCGGGCGGCCTGGGCGGCGCAGGGCGGCCGGAGCCTCCCGTGGGCTGGTGGCGAGCGGAGCCGGGCAGCGCGGTGGGGCACCCGTCATCCTGCGGGGCGGGCGGGAGGAAGGGGTTGCTACGGGCGCATTTGTGGTCGTTCGGAGGGTTTTTTTATTTTTTATTTTTTTTTTATTCTTTTACCCCCCCGCGATTTCGTTTTATTTCTGTGGGTTTTTTCGCTCCTCCGAAAGGTACCGGCGTCGGGGCAATGCATCGCATCGGAGAGAAGAGCCGTGCGGGGCGGCGGGAGTCCTGCCCCGCCGTCCTCCGCAGCAGCAGCGGCCGGGCCGTGCTGGGGGTGCTGACGGAGAACGGGCAGCTGCAGCAGCGGCCCGGCGGCCAGGTGAGCCCCGCTGCCCGCAGCCCTGCCGCCCCCCTGCCTGCAGAGCCCGGCTGAGCTCCGCGGCCCGGGGCTGGCAGCCGCCGGCATGAGCGGTGCACGCACCTGCCCCGAGGCTGCCGGCAAAGACCTGGCGTGGCGGGGTGAGAAGGTGACTCGGGCTCCAGTTCTCAAGCGTGAGTTTCCCGAGAAACCCTGCTGGTAACCGCACAGTCCCACCCTGCGGGTGTTTCCCCGTGGAAGTAGTCTGCGTAAATAATTCATCCTGGAAGGAAGGGATACTACTCGGCCGCTTACCCTCCACAGTGTCGGGGGTGGTTTAAGGAAGGGCTGTCCACTGACCCGAAGCTCTCATTGGTGTGTGGCTAGCCGTGTTCACTCCAGGGTGCCAGTGCTTTCAAGACGTTCAAGTTAAGGACGTGTGGTTGTTCTGCCTTTCTGTCCCTTGAGCCCTCCTGGAGTCTGCTGGTGGGGCAGGAATAATGTTACTGTTCTGACCTAAAATAGCAGCTGGTATGGGTTCACAAAACTCTTCTTGATTTTGGCTGTATAAAGCCCCTAACTCAGCTGGTGACTTACTGCTAGATGGTGTGAAACATTGTAGCCTGGTCACGCGTAGTTCTAGGGGTTGCGATGCTTAAGCTCAAAAATTCAAACTTCAGTTTTTAACTCTGCTTGAAGTGCCTTCTTGCAGATGCAGTCCTTCCTAAGTCTGTGACAGTGCTTGAGCACTCTTGTTAACTTGCTGCACTTGCAACTGCTCCTTGCCAGAACTGAACGTGTAGCAGACTGCACTTCCCAGCCCCATTAGAACCGAGCAGCACCCGCGTTCTCCTTGGTGGGAGGCACTCAGTATGATGCTGCTCCCCTGGTTTCCTGACTTTTACTACTCTTAATTCTTTCTGTGAGGAGTCTGTCACAGCAAGACAGCTACAAGTGGCGCCGACTTCATAGGCATCAAATGTAGCTAGTTGGTGGGTTTTGCATGAACTTCTGTTATTGGTGTCTGTTACACAAGGAAGTGATTTTCTTTTTGAAAACTAGTGACACACTGTTTTCCTCCTGAGCTGCCCTCCCACAGCGTTACTGTGTTCTCTGCTTCAGGGTACTGCTATCAAGCGCTTCTCTGGCTTTGAAAACACCATCACTTCATCTAGAAAAGATGAAGTGCCCAACTGCATCATCAGTGCCGCACCAAAGCAAGGTTTTGCTATCTACATAGATAACTCAGAAGATAAAGAAAACTACAGCTGCCAAGTGTCTGAAGAGCTGGAGTTAAGCCACTGTGAGCTGGATACCAGTGCAATGACATCCACTATTCACCGGCTGTTGGATCTGAGTTCAGGTAACTCCTGTTACTGCTCAGATGGTGTCCATAGCACAGCCACATGTAGGGTGGTTATGAGTTGTGAATTATAAGCTAGTGAGTAGCTTATGTGCAAGCTAACTTGGATTGTGTCTACAAGAGAGGCAATACTTCTGAGCTAAAATTAGCAAGAGAAAGTCAAGAGATTAATTATACAAATGTCTTGCTGCTTCCTACCTGTTAGGCTCTCCTATGGTAGTGGACACATCCTTCCAATCCCAGCCAGAGGATCACATGGAAGATGTTGTAACTCTGGCTGTGGGAGAGTATGCAGAAGACATTCATCAGTACCTCCGAGAGGCAGAAGTAAGTTGTTGTGAGAAGCTTATAGGTATCTGTGGTAGGCTGCAATATTGCAAAGATCCAGGGCTGCCACTGAACTACAAAGAAGAGAAAGTAAATAGTAAAAGTAATTTCTAAAGGCAACATATAGTCGGTGATAAGTTCTTTCTGGATTAATGCATCCCTGTTAATTCCTATGATGGGAGCATCTCTTGACTTGTTTGGTATGAAGAATTCTTGCAGATGGGCATAGAATGCTGAAATAACGCTAAAGCAGTTTGATGTGATCTCACTGACGGCTCTCTGGCTATAGCAGTAGGTTTTCCTACCTTGTGTCAGAGCAGTGAAGTGCAGTCTCCTGATGGGAAGAAGAGGGAAAATCTGCTTGGTTCATTTTCAGGTCCTTCTGAATGGCTTAATTGATGGCAAAGGCTGTCCATAGTCCAGGAAGTGTTTTAATATTCTCCTGCTAACACCAAAGCTTCAATCTATCTCTTCAGTGTTGAAATACTAGAGATGTACAAATTTTAGAGATGCCACTAGCTGCGAATAATTACCACTAGCCCAATAATTGTACTTAGTACTTCCAGTTATTGAGTGGGACAACCCCTGCTCTTTTAGTGTAAGTATAAAGAATATTCATGAGTTCAGCCATCCATGGTTCTCTTCAGAGTGATCATCCTGATTCTTCAACTCTTTCCAAACAGGTAAGATTTAGGCCCAAGCCCTACTACATGAAGAAGCAGCCAGATATCACAACAGGAATGCGTGCTATCCTGGTAGACTGGCTGGTGGAAGTAGGGGAAGAGTATAAACTCCGGACAGAGACTTTGTACTTGGCAGTCAACTTCCTGGACAGATTTCTTTCCTGCATGTCTGTTCTCAGAGGGAAGTTACAGCTTGTAGGAACAGCGGCAATTCTTCTGGCTGCGTAAGTGTTCCATCTTTCTAAATCTTGGCGATCCAAAGCCTATTTTTGGGCGTAGTCTAGTAATGTAATTTGAAGGAAGGAAGGTTGCATTAGTAGATAGCTTTTCATGATGTCTCAAGATTAGCAACATGGGCTCCTTTGGTACTATTAAAATGAAATATTTAATGTTGAATGTGAAAAGCTGTAGTGGGGCAAGCTTGTAATCATAAACACAGTAGCAGAAGCAGTACAGTGTGAAACTGCTAGCCTGTAAGGCTGTAGTGGACTCAGTTGCAATCTTCAGTTGCCCTTTAACTGCTCTAACTAGACAGAGTTAGCAACATAGCTTAGGGGTGCATGGGTGTTTGTCTGGAGTGTGCTGTATTACTGAGAGCTGCCTACTGAAAGCTTGCTGTTAAGAGCTAACAACGTGAGTGTATGTCTATCTAGACTTGGAGTTCCTCTAGGTATATTTGCCCAAGTTTGAAACTAAATTGTTAATTAGCCTGGAGGAACAAGTAAAATTAGAGCTTTCCACAAGTTTTAGTAATGTCATGTTGTCATATAACTTCAAAGCTGAAAAATGTGGCTTCTATATCCCTTTTTCAGGAAGTATGAAGAGATCTACCCACCAGATGTGGATGAATTTGTCTATATAACAGATGATACCTACACAAAGAAGCAGCTGCTAAGAATGGAACACTTGCTTCTCAAAGTGCTGGGTTTTGACCTAACAGCCCCAACCATCAACCAGTTCCTCCTTCAGTATATTCAGAGGCGTGGAATCTGTATGAGGACAGAGAACTTTGCAAGGGTATGGACTATCTGCCTTCTGGGACTGAATGGGAAGAAAATGATCCTTAAAGGAGAACTACTTGCATTTCATGAAGCTGTCTTGGCAACAAGCCTAAAACTGCATGTTTCATAGCAGTGGCTTGTGTGCTGAGACTTTTGGATAGATGCCTCATGGAAATCCCAGGTTTGGTCTGTCTTGTCTGGTCAGGGGATAATTCACTGACAGGGCAATTAGATGGTAAAAATCTGGTGGTTTTTTTTCGAACAGTGCCTGTGTAGCAGGCTTGTCCTGGATTTGGTGCAACTGTGTATTGCTCCACAATGACACAGAATATACCAGCATAGCTGCATAGGAGTTGCCTGGAGTACGCAACCATGCTTAGAAACAACAAAATTACAGTAAAACATCTGACCAACTGCTTCTCTGCAAAGGGTATAGGATTGTACAATAACTCTACTCCAACAGAACCTATATTGTGCTTCTTAGATCTGTCAATTTATCCCTGATATCCAGGTGTTTATCTATATAAACAAGAGCCTTAGCAGATAAGAAAAGTGTGTCTGTCAGTTTTATGAAACTTGACTTTTCTGAGTCTTTATCTGTAAAATCAAGTCAGATCTGATGATGGAACCAGAACTTCAGATTAGATTCGATTAAATGGGTTAGGCTTTGGCAAAATGTGGTCTTTCTGTCCCCCCAGAAACATGATAAAGGATCTTCTGTAAGATCAACAGGACTGGAATGCTAATTCTTCTCACTAAATACATAGTTTGTGCTTTTATGCATCATACTGAGACCATTGACAAACTTTAATACTTGCAGTATTGGACTGATTGTACCAACTAGGTTGATTCTTTTTGAAAAGCTTGGATTTTCTTGTTCAGTATCTTGCAGAGCTGAGTCTCCTTCAAGTTGATCCTCTTCTGAAGTACCTTCCTTCACAAATTGCTGCAGCAGCCTACTGTTTAGCAAACTATACAGTGAACAGATCTTTCTGGGTAAGAACAACAACTGTGCATTAATAAATAGCTCAAGCATTTTGTTATTGTTAGAACTGAGCTGAGAAGGAGGAGGAGTAGCTACAAAGTATATTGTTCTGAAGGCTGAAATCCTAGGATGAGTAGCTGTTCTTGAGTTAATGAGACTACCTGATAAAAATGACTGTTAAGTAAACCTGAAATATCATGCCTCTTCTCTGAAACAGAGGAGATTTTACTGTGTTGCTGACTTACATCAAGGCTGTACCAAAGGCCCCACAAATGTCCTAAACTACACCCCCAGATACAATTCAGTGTCTTTCTGGGAGAAAGGGGAGAATTGATTCTGGCTACTTAAGTGGCTATACTGCTGTGTAATTGTGGTTGCTTTACCACAAGCCTTGGTAGACCTTCCAGCTCTATGTTGGAGAAATAGCTTTAGTGCAGAGTAAGATCCAGAAGAGATGTAATGGATGCACATGCTTAGAGCAGAAGGAGCTTGTCAGACTTAATGGCACCAAGGAAGACCTAGAGTGAAACTGATGGCACAATACAATTGAATCTTTTTCATGCTTAAAGAATCTAGAGTGAGCTCTGATGTAGTGAAAAGAGTTTCTGCTTCCGTGGGAAACCCATCTTCTGGATGGCTGCTGGCTACAGTAGAGTAACACTGTTTTTTCTCATCTGACCAGCCAGAAACACTTGCTGCATTTACTGGATATTCCTTAAGTGAGATAGCGCCTTGCCTGACTGACCTGCACAAAGCATGCCTTGATGCATCCCATTGCCAGCTGCAAGCTATTAAGCAGAAGTATAAGCACCCAAAGTAAGTAACCAGCATGCCAGTGTCTTGGATAGCTGTAAGCACAGGATGACTGTTTTTCCAGCTTGGGCTGTGGCTGCTGTAGCTCTCTCACAGTTGTCAGCTTCTAGTTCTGAAACAGAAGCCTCCATCAGCCCCTTGAGGAGAAAACTTTTCTGACCAGAAAAGTGAGTAATCCATAAGTATGCAGATGCATTGGATAACAACTTTGTCTGCAATGTTGCAAGATGATGCTTCTCTTCTCCAATGTATTGCACAATCTGGTGATAGTTTAGTTGAAAAATCTGAAGCTAATATCTGTAGTCACTTCATTTCTATTCCAGGTACCTGCAGGTGTCTCTTCTGGAGCTCCCAGCAGTTCTTCCTCTGCGCTAGACACTGTGGATCCTGGACTTGAAGATTACTGTGTCCCAATCAACAAAGCTGGTCTAACATTTCATAGAGCACTGCTGGTCATGTGTCTGTAACCACAGTGATCAGAATGTTTTTAAGATAATATTTTTTAATGAGATGCCTTTTTAAAAATAGGTATTAGACTATAGCTCTTAACATAACTGAAAGCACTTTTAATAAATGTCTTATTACACTTTACTTCTGTGAATCTTCTGACTTCAGTTAATGCCTGCAGTAACAGCAAGTGGAATGAATTTTTGAATATTTGTTTTGTTTTTTTGTTGTTGTTTTGGGTTTTTTTTGGGGGGTGGGATTTGTTTTTTACTGAATAGCTGTGAGCACTCATAATCTGGATGGAGTGGATAAAGCAGAGCTTGAACCACCACAACCTGACATCCCTGGAGGTAATTGGCTGTAGTCCTGTTTGTTCTTTCTTCAATGAGATAAGATCCTGTGGGTATGAACAGAGGTTTTTTTCTCTGACTTGTTTACCATATTAGTCCAAGAACATCCACATGCAATTGGTCTTTGAACTCTGAACATGTTTGTAGAAGATCCTCAGTGTTGAGGTAAAAGTCAGACTTCCCTTTATGGAAACAAGATAGGGGATTGCCCTGCAGGGAGCTGGGAGATTGTGGCTGGCAGAGCATTGGGAGTTTTTCATACACTGGTGAACAGACTGCATTAGAGAGCAATGCCAAAAGCTGTGAGGTACTGGAACAGCAGGGTTGATCTGGATGGCTCCTGAGTCATTCTTGTAGTGTGGGATGTTGTTATAACAAACCTGTCTGAGATGACCTCTCGTGTCACTAGAGCACTGGTGGTCCTGTGTGAAGGGAGGGTGATGGGACAGAGCTATTAGCTGTCTGTCGTAGCCTGAGCTGCTACATGGTCTTGTGTCCCACTGTCAGGTATTTGTTAGGTAGTGCTTCAAAAAATCCCCAAACATCCAAACAGGGCACCACCTTGTACTCTCAAACACAACCCCTGTCCAAAGTAGTTTAAAAAGTTGGTCATATTGGTCAACAGGTAGAGAACTATGATCCACTCATAGAAATGGTAAGGTAAGTCTGAGGTGTGCTCATACTGCAAGAGTTTAAAACTTCCAGGGCTTACTGCTTCCTAAGAGAGTGATCTGTACATTGCATTATGAGCTTCCAAGCAAGAATAGGTTTAACACTTGACACCAGTATGCAATTCAGGAGACATATTAAGTAGCAGCTAACAAGCTGCTATTTTAATTTAAAACCTGATTATGCCAATATGTGTGATGAGGCTCTTAGCTTTGGCATTCCCTCAATTTATGTAAGACTTCTTTTCCCTGAATTCCTCCCTGTGCAGCCTGATGGATCTTTCTAGTAATGTAAATTCTTGTATTTCTCTGAAGTGGAGGTAGTGGTTGTGACTGCTTCACTTGTCTCAAAGAAAACAGCCTTTAAGGGAGGAGAGTAAGTATTCCATTTCAGTCTAGCACAGTCTTGTGCTGCAGTTTCAGTCTAGTTCTTGGTCTCTTGCTTCAAACACTTTCTAATCAGTAGAGTGAATTTGTCTTGATATGTCTGTGATAATGGACAGTGAATTGACCACACATCCCATGCTCATGTCTGTGGCATTCATTTTGTGATGGGGGCCTCAATCCATATTATGTTCATGCACTGAATTTCATGGCTTTCGTGGACATATGATCTAAAGGTGGGATATGAACTTCACTCCTGCCTGCAGTCAGCTTCTTTAAAGAGTGTCTCAGTGCAAGGCTGTGCCAGTGGCACCTAACCACAACACGCAACTCTTGGCTGCTTGTTTCACAAGGAAGTGGTGAGTGCCCTGAGCAAGTGTTGCTAAGTCTGCCCAGCTTATGAATATCAGCTTGTTTGGTGTTTCAGGCTGAACATAAGATATTCTGAAACCCCATTTTAATAAGATTCTACCTGTAAGTAATTGTGCTCACTGAACTGCAGCTAACTGTAGTGTTGGGTATTTTCAAAGCAGAAATGAATGTCTTAATTGCAGGAATGTTGTCCTTGTGTTACAGGAGACTAAAGATTACTGTGGTCATGCTGCAGCAGTAATGGGGAAGAGATGAGTTTTTGTTCTTTTAAACAGTCTAAAACCACAGTCATGCCTCATGTTCCTGGGCCAATAGATTTGGTGCATCTAACAAAGTGAGAGTCTGAATTTACTAAGTGTTTTAATATCTGGAGTCTTTCTAGAAGCTACACTTTTGTTCTGTTTTACTTTCTTAAATTTAACTTATAAGTGCAAGGCTATTGCAGCAGTTTCACTTCACATTCACAGAGCTTCAATTCTTTGGTATATAAATAAAATATACCTGGAGCTTTTTGGCGTTTTTTATGATATGCGAAGACTGTACTTCATCTGCTTTCTTGTTTTGTAATTATTTTTCGACTCAGCTTTTGACTTAAATATTGTTTCAGTCCAAGGCTAAAAAGGGTAAAAAAAAAGTAGTTAAGATGAAGAATCACATAATGCTGCAGTCTGAATGCTAATAATGAGTTTGGGCAAGATGGATTAAATTTTAATTTGTGAGATACAAGAAACTCATCTTGAAGTGGTCTCATCTGAGATCTGTAATAATGTCATTTTGAAAGTTCCTGCTCTAATCTCACTGCCTTTTGTTGAATTTGTCTTATTCAGAGCAAGGAAAAAAGACCTACTGCTGTTATAGGAGCGAGACTTGACTCTTCCAAGGTGAAAACTGAGTTCTATCTCCTTTCTCTTTCAATGTGAATCATCACACTTAACTCTGGCCTACCCCTTGTGGGCTGTTCTCTGCAGACGATACCTGAGATCAAGCGATAAAAGATGCTACAGTTGGGCATAAAGTGGTAATCAAGGTGAAATAATGCTGTTTTAATGGATGAAGTGTTTGAATACAAATGCAGAAACACATAGGAGTACTAAAGGTTGTACTGAAAATCAGGTATACAGGAAGATGGATTTATAAAGAGGGAGATGAAAGCAACCCAAAAGGAAATTTTAAGTTTTTAATGATGTAGTCACTGCCTGTGCAGTGTGGAGAAGCTAAGACATATAAAGCTCACAACCTTGTGTGATCCTTGAAACAGAACTAGAACTAGATATAGATATAGATAGAGATGTAGATATCTATAGATATAGATATGGCTGAAGACAGCCATATCATGGAAAAAAAATAAAAGGTAATGGATATTAAAGCTTAAACTGAGATGGTCTCAATTCTTCACCATCATCCTTAGTGGCTTGTAAACCATGGCCACAAATAAAACTTTTGTTGTTGTTGTTTGGTTGGTTGATTGGGATTTTCTTTGTTGTTGTTTTTTGGGTTTTTTTTGTTTGGGGTTACTTTTGTTCAGGAAATACTTCGACTGTGGCAGTTTTGGAAATGCCAAGGATGATCATGTTCAGTTATCTCTGCTGTGAAGGTCAGTCTGTTGAATGTCAGCATGTGTATTTCAAAGGCTGAATATTGACTTCTATGCAGGCTACAGTGTCTTCCCCCAGTTAAAATTTACTGGGACAAAAGCTACTGGTGAAACAGCAGGCTGAGCACATCCAAGGAGCTTTGAGGGATCACTCAGTACTCCTAGTGGAGTAGGTTGGAACTGAGGTGTTGAGGATTTTATCTTTGATCCATGATGTTCAGTTCAAGAGGTCTTTAACACAAACATGAACATCCCTAATCTTATTCTAGCAATTTCCATAATATCATGCTGCAACTTTCAAGAGACTTGGCTGCCTGATAGTGGTTTTCTGTGTTGTAGTTAACATTTTTAAACAATAATTTCTAACAATATTTTAGCCATCTCTGGTGTTTTGAGAAAACTGTCCTTATAACTGGAGATGTATTGTGGATCCACCATTCCCTTAAGATTAATAGGGATAAGTGCTACTTGATACTTTAGGGGAAGGTACTGGCTTAAAAGCTATGGTGTGCCTTTGTTTTCCTCTTCTCTGGGGTGAGTTAAGGATGTCTGAAAGGTACGTAGGTGTTTAGAGAGAATGCTTTGATTGTGTTCAGAACAGTTAAGCTGCAGAAGGTTGTCTGCCTTGCTGGGAAATCTGGCTGTGTGATTAGTCTGTGTGCATACCTACTTGTTGTCAGTTCTACAAGTGACTCAAATTGGCTCTGATCACTGAGGTGGGTTCTTATTTTAGCCAGTGGCCTTGAAGCAGCTTGTGGGGCTGCTCTTGAGCATGAGAAACAAGCCAGCAACATCAGTTATTGCTTCCTGGGTTTAAGCTTTTTATCTTGCAATTTTCCTCAGCACCTGCTTCCCCAGAGCAAGATCATCTTCCTCTACTGAAGAGCTGTACAAACTGTGCTAGGCAGATGTGAACTGGAGGCAGTACAGACCCATCCCCTACTACTCAGATCTTCTAGAGCTGTTAAGCTAGCTCTTCTGAAGTTTCTGGGGCTCTTTAGTATTTATAGTGGGTGTATGTATTTTCCCATTGCATAAGACAAGAAATGCACTGAATACTTTGTTTTAGCTGTTATTTGCTTCATACTTCTCTTGTATGGCATCCTCTACTTTCTCTTGGATGCTTGTTTATATTGCATCTACTTAAAATACAAAAAAGACAAAGCTTTGCATGATGAAATGTCCATTATGAACATCCCTGACAAAAGTTTATGGAGAATGTGCTCTGCAGAGTTATAGAGAAACAGTGGATTAGACATAAACCTGTGTGATAAGTAATATAGCCAGTTACAGCTCTTCTTCCTTGCTCTTTGTCACTGTAGATGGCAGCCCTGCAAACATTGAAGAGAAACTTCAGACAAACTTACAGGACAGCCTACAGACAGATACTGACCACATGATAGAGTTAATCCTAAAGTAGATGCCTACCTGCATCAAATTGTGTCTGGGCCAAGAAAGACCAGGCAGTCTTGGTCCGAATCCCTCTGAAGATGCTAAAATTATGGTTCTGTCTTGGAGTTTTGTACAGTGCTTGCCTGTAGGAGGATAGAATATAAGAAAATAAAGATAGTGTAGAAAGTAATCTTACCCCTAAGGAGTTGTGGCTGGGCCAATTATCAAAGATGAGGAACAGGCCTGACTTTACCAGGCCACAGCTGTGACCAGTGAGAAGAAGAGTGCTATAAAAGAGTGGGGTGGCTGGGTGAGTGGGAACTGGAGTTAGCTGGCTGCTGTGAGAAGAAGAAAGAGGCAGTGCTCTGAGGAGATGCCCATGAGAAACACCAAGAAGGTATGAAACTTTTGTGATAAGGAGACAACAGTATGGAATCCCTGCAATAAGATGACAACACTTGCCTAGTTAGGCTGTGCTGGTACTGAAAAATAATTGTGGACTGAGCAAGGACTGATTCCTGGCCAAATGTCTGTCTCCATTTGGCTTGTTTCTATGATTCTTTGGGCTGGCTAGCTTTTTAAGTAGATTTGTCTTGGAGAGTGCTTTTGGAGTAGGACAAAATAGTCAGTGTGAGCTAAAAGGCTGTGAGGGTGTCTGTGCTCAGAGCTTGTGCTTGCAGTCTGCCCCTCTTTTGTCTTAGCAATGTGTCCAGAATGACCAAGTGTCCCTGCCATTGACACCAGTAAATACCTAGTTAAACCATAAAGGAGTCCTCAGACCTTGTTTTTTGATCTTCTTTAATTGGACACAGAAGAGCCTTTCTGGAGCCAAGTGCTGAAAAACCAGGCTCATGATGAAGCATTGAGTTCTGGCAAGAAACAGTCTCCTCCCTCCACCATCTGCAGCCAAGCTGCCTTTTCTGCTTGTTTACTGTTGTTTGTGTTTTGATGTGTAAATTACTTTAAAAAGTAAGAGAGGGCGCTAGACCCCACAGCATTCAACAGATGACGTGAGCTCCTTACAGCAGAGTAATGTAAACTCCCTGCTTGCTTAGGCAGACACTGGAGCGACATGTATCCAAAAACAGAAGAATCCATTTGCAGGGGTTTTTTTCCCTCATAAAGAGAATAGAAATTTCTGAGCATTAATGAAATGGATGGGAAAACAGAGTGCAGATGAGCAGCAGCAGCAGTGCTGTTCCTGCATGTGACAAGTGAGCGAGGCACTGAGGTGGCAGAAGCAGCTTCACTCCAGAGCACATCTGCGTAGCACAGGCTTTCCAACAGTGCACCTGTCCCAGTGCAGGGTGTACTGTCGCCTCTGTTTGCTGAGGAGGCACAGTTGGAAAAGACCTGGAGCCTTCTGCTTTGTTGAACAGAAAGACGCTGTATCCTGATGGTTTCCGAAGAACAGGCCCAGAAGAGGGCACTAGCGTCCTTGGTCTGGGGCTTGGAGGGAAAGCTAACCTCAGCGTTCCCCAAAAGGATCACAGTCCAACAAAGTGTTTGGTTTTGGGATCATTTTTACATGGTTTGCATGTAGACTAGCAATATGCATGATCACTGCATCAACACGGCTTTGTTCAATTAATTTTTTGTGAAATGTGACAGGGATTTAGCAAAGTTGCAATGTAAGGTTGCCAGCTGTGCTGCCTAGCTCTCACATCTGGTGATCCAAGGATGCTTAGACAAAACAAATTATCTTTTGAGAACATCTCTAGTCTTGTATGCGAAGCTTGACTCTTTGCACTAGTTTATCAAAATTTTTCTCTAAGACTTTTTTTTCTCTGTGGCTATAAAAGCCAGGTTAACTGATGTTGCCTTAAAGCTTGATTCAGAGAGGATAAAAATATGATGGAAAGTGCTTTGCTAATATTTATTACATAAGTCTTCTGTGGAAGCAAGTCTGATGTAGGAGTGGCTCCTTATATTGCAGATTGGGCAGATGAAGCATTTCTAATATTACAGATCTTGTATGGTTTATGTACGAAAGAGGGGGAAAAATAGCTATAATTTAAGTTTGAATGTGTTTCTTTTGCTCATTGAAAATTTGAATGCTGGTTTGTTTTGGTTGGGTTTTTTTAAGTGTAATCTAACTAGATGGAGAATGTTTATGTATGACAATTGTTGCCCAGTTCAGATACTTAAGTGTAATTTTTTCATTTTGGTCATTTTGTCATTGTCCTGTCCCAACATGATCTGAGTTTTACTTTCATGACCTGCTCATCCATTCAAATTTATACTTGTCTTTTTCTACAGCTATTTCTAAAATATATTTGCTCTCATTTTTAATCTGTTAAATAGGAGGCAGAAGCTGCACTATCAGAGTCAGTGGAAAACTTTTATCCGGGGCAGTTGACTGAGTGCTGCAGTGGTGTCTGACAGTTCAATAAAAAACTTCTCAGTGAAGCTTTTTAAGTCAAAGGGAAATGTTTTCTCCTTGGACAGTTATGTTGCTGAGCTATGACTGAGCCTGTATTCCTTACTCTGTCTGAGCTTTTGCAGGTATTTGTACAGATTTATTTTGAGACACTTGCTGAGCTACATGTCATGTGCACAGAGGTATGGGCTGCCTGAGACACTCCATGGAGGTTGGCTAGAGGAAAAAAAATGTTTTGCTCTGGCTAACAGTAGCAGCTTTCAGGAGGTGGTGTTGTCTCTGAATGAAAGAGGTACCAGGGAGAGCAGAGTGTGTTCACATCACACAGGTGTGTCTTCAGTAGGCACTTGGGCACCTGTGAACAAATGCAATTTTCCACACATGCCTGTGTACTGCTAGCTGGACATTGTGCTCCTTCCTCTCTCTCTTTTCTTGTCATTTGGTGACTGCTCACCACTTTCAAATGAAGTGGAAGGATGATGTGGCCCTGCAGAGGCTCCTTTTCCAGCAGGATAACACTCTGCAGGGTTCTTGGCCCAGAGCCAGCAAGTAATAACTATCCCATGGGGCACAATTGGCACACTAGCAGAGCACACCCAGTTTTTAAAGTATCTCCCTGCATCCAGTCTTAAACATGAGGTTGGCTCTTGACCTTCCATTACTTTTCCCATATCACCTGGTGTGAAGACGAGCCCAATAGGGAGTAAACAGCCTCTGACTGCCCTATTTTTCTGCAAGTAATCAGTGCAGAAAGCTCTGCTGCAGTTTGCCAGATTTTACCTCACGAAACTTTCTGCAAATGGCTTATTGTTTTAGTGCATGGACTTCAGGCCATCATGACACTCATAGCATAACCACTGCTCGTGTTCCCAGATCACTGAGCTGGGCAGTAAGTGAGTGATGTACAAGTGGGTTCTGCTGTTGAATATTGTTCTCTGCTGTATAGGAGCTGCTGATCTCTGTAACTCCCACTAGGGTTAAAGCAAATGCTGACTGCACTTAACTGTGGAAAAATCCTTTATTGTATTTTCAGATGAAACCTCCAGAACCTTTTAAAGCTGAGTTGTAAAGAGTGAAGCTTTTTTTTTTTTTTAAGCCAAAGAAACAAACACAAAACAAGGTATAGGAAACCCAACACACACGAAACTTAAATTCATTAATCAAAGCATCATAAAGACTATGCTGTCAATATTGTATCAATACTGTACTGAATTGTCTCTAGCACAACAAAACATTAATCAGAATTCCTCCATCTGGAGAAACTTGTGGATGATTTGGGATGGGAAATGCCTCCACAAGGTTGGTTGGGAAGTGTTTGAAAAATAATAGAACATTTGCCAGTTTTCCTGGTATGGTGTGACAGGAGTGATCATTCCTGTAAGGATGCACATGGAGATTGTGGAAATTTCTTTGTGGTAACTCATCTTAAAGGTACTGAAAAAGTCAAGATTGACATTGAGTGTAATAGTATAAAATTCAATGTAACATTAAAGCTAAAGAAAAAAAAGCTCATTACAGTACTGAATGTAGTGAATCCACCTGTCTTTGATCTATAAATTGATAGAGATTAAAGGCTGTCACTAGGTTTTTGTATTCTAACCTTATTGAATGCTCCAACTTCAACTAGTGAAATCTTTGTGGAATCTCACGCAGCCATCAAATGGGGCCTGCATTTCATGATCAGAGTTTAGGATAGGAACATATTTTACAAATATTTTTGCCATATTCTGCATCCAGGGATGATGATAATTCTACCTAGACCCCTCCATTTTTTGATACAGAGCTTGGCTCCTAATTTTTTGTAAGGAAAGATCTCTTGGCACTGTAGAAAGTCAAGGAAATACATGCAGCTTCCACTGCTCATCAGTAAACACTTGGACTGAAGTGAGTGGGTAGTCCTATTGTGGCTGACCCCATTGTACAGGGGCTGAACAGGATCATGGCTTCTTGTTCAGAGAACATGATTGCACTTTTGCTTAATTGATTGTCTCATTTTTATTTGTTCTGTCTTTAATAAATGCTTCATAGGATCCTGCTGAGCAGACTGCTTTTCATTTTTTTCAGCAGTGAACCTTTTAAGTTAGTTTGTATGCATAGTCTCAAAGCAGTAGAAGAAAACTCTGTGTGCAATTTGAAATAAGTGTGTGTTAGGATAGTTGTGGGTGATGGTTAATTAGAAGGCTTGTTGCAGCTCAGGTTTTGGCAACAAAAAGTGATGAGGTTTTTTGCTCGATATTGAGTCAAAGTGTGTAGAGGCCTTAGCTGCTGTTGTCTGTATAGATGCATTGATTTAAGGTCAAAAGCAATTATCAGACTTTCTAATGCCTTTAACCATGTTTGCGTGCTGCTAAATCCCTGTTGAAACCATTCTATTTTTGACTCTTATGTATCTGACTCTAATTTCAAGTCCTTTAATTTTCCTTTCACCAGCTAGGCTAAAGAACCCTTCACTAATTGCATTTTCTTCTCATGTCAGAATTTACCCACAGCAATTAAGTTACCCTATGTTTTTTTTTTCCTCTTGTAAACGAAATGGGCTGAGTTTTCTATACTTGGGGTTCTTTTTATGGTAATAAATCATTTCCATGTCTTGTGTGTTTGCAGCAGTCCTCCCCAGTTACTGAACACCCTCTCACAACATGGATATCAGGGGATAGGATGCAGCTCTCATCATGGTCTCATGAAGGCAGTAAGTGTAAGCTGCAGGTCTGCAAGGTCCACAGTCCCAGGGAAAATAATTTCTTAATGAGTACTGAGAGTAACTGCTGGCAGCTTCACACAGCTGAAGATATGGCTCTTGCTGAAGCCTGCTTTTAATGTTTTAATGAAAGCTGATTCACCAATTTTTTCCCAGTGTATAAATCAGAGGCAATCTCTCTTCCTCCTGGCAAGCTATCCAAGCCATCAGTTAGGCAGGATTTGGCCAGATGTCTTCCATGCTGAGAAGCACTGCTAATGTATACTAACTGTAATTATTAGGCTAGTATTAAGTATCAACTTCTGGTTTTTATATGAAATCACTGTCACTAAATGACTTCAACCTTTTCCAGTATTTAAATAAATTTCAGAGGTAATAGTATGGATTTTGATCCCTATTTTGTTTTTAGTAATGCTCACCTCAGTGTTGCTTGGATGGTCACACATGGCTTGAACTTCTTAACTCTCCTTTTTTCAGAGTGTACCAGAAGCAGATAAATAAGGTAAAGGAGGATAAACAGTTTATGAAGTCAAAACTCTGAAAGGAGCAGGCAACTTAGGGGTAAAGGACACAACAGAGCCTGAAGCATGCAATGATGTCTTCCCCCTAATCTTTCCTGGCAGCATCGTGCTGATGCTTTCCATCTGCGGTGGAAGAGGATTGAGTTAGGGAACATCTAATTACATGACTCTGCTGGGTGTCTGTGGCGAGGAGCTGGCAGCAGGGGGCTGCCCTGTGCAGGACACAGATGGTTCCAGTTGCCCCTGACCCACACACCACAGGGCACAGCTGAGCCCTGCAGCCAACATATTGCTCCTCAGGGCAAGTGGATGTGAGAAAGGAGGAAAATACCTGAGGGAAGACTCAGGCTGGAGGCAAAGGATTCCTCTGCAGCACTGGGAAAGGGTCCCACAGCAGAGCAGAGGGAAGCACGGGGGAGGTAGAGTGTCACAGGCAAGCCATTACAGACTGACTGCATCTCTGTGCACTGCAGTCTGGAGGGAGGCCAGGCCTTGGGAATAAGGAAAGAAAAGCTGTTTTAAAGTTTGCCTCTTTCTTTCCAACTAATCAATTTTCAGGAGTTGAATGACTAAGAAGTCTAGTACTTTTGCAATTTTAGACACTCACACTCCCAAGTTATTTAGACACTTTAAAACTGTCAGAATCAGTGGTAATACTTGTCCAAGTTTCACTGAGCAGCTTGTTTTCATTTTGAAGTGCAGTAAGAAGATGATTAACTGAGTCACTCATCTCTGATTTATTTTATCTGATTGCACTGCTAATATAGCAATGGGTTGTTGTAAACCATAGTAATGTTTCTTTGACATTATTTAGGGAAAGCTTATCAGTATTGCAGGAATTGAAGTGTTGTAAGGCACCAAGAGCAGAGATGTGGCTGTCTGGATCCTCAGAAAGGTTTTGGATTTTCAAAGCAGTGGCAGGCTCCACCTCTAGCATATAAGGGGGACATATGTTGCAATTTTTTTTGGTCATCTGACATTTTGCAAAACATTGTATTATTAATCTTGGTTATGGCAGTAACCTAAAATGGTTTTTGCATTTGAAATTACTATGTAAACATATTTACTTAAACTTTCATAGGAACAAATGCTGTAAAAATGTCTCAGCAGCAATCCAACAAGAAGGCTGTATTCTGTTCACTCCAGGGTTGGCAGTTCTGCATATTTACATATTGCCTCTGCATTAATAATTCTAGGCATAATTGATTTCCATTTCTGGAAAAGACTGCATATTGCATTAGATGTGTTGAGCAGATGAGCAGCTGCAGCTGTATGCTTTTTTTGCCCTTTCATGTATTTTATGGGTAATGGCTTAAAGTCCACATTGACATTACCTAAGTGCAGTAGCTTTATGCATTTTTTATATTTTTTTTTAATCTTTCCAGAGATTTTGCACAGTTGTTTTGCAAAATGCTGTGTTTATGACTTCCTAGAAACAGATGTAGTGCTTACTGACTAAAAGGAGCCTGGGAGTTAGGTTTTGAGTTGCTTTGAGGCAGAAATGTGAGGTAGGGTTTTCAAAGGCACTCAGTGTTGAGCTAATCTATATTCCCATTGGAGTAGGTGGGAGTGTCAGAACTTCCAGGCCTGCTTGAAGGAATGATGTGAGGAATCATTTCCTTAGTTTCTCTGCCTGCAAAAAAGAAGGTAATAATAATCCCTCAGCCATGTCAGTTGATGTTTAGTAAGAGGAACAAAAAAGCATGTTAAAGTGTCATATAGCAGGAAAGCTTGTGTGTTTGTGACTCAGAGTTTTCTGGTTTGGTGTTTGAATGGCCTAATTTTGCCTCCCTTCTTCTGCAAAAAAAACCAAACCAAAAACGGCAACAGAGTAACTGAGCAGGCATCTGGGATTGGTGACATCTGTTCAGAGAAGGGATCTGGTCAAGAACAAAGACAACTAGTACCAGCAATAGATGAGGTGCAGGGATAGGTGGTTGTTTGGCGCTTGCCCGGAACAAGGGATTGTGAAGCTAGAAGGAGGGAATATGGGGAGGATAAATCTGACTCTCATTAAATAATCTGTGTAATCTTCTCTTCTCCAGAAGCCTTTACTCGTGTGAGTTAGAGCATTTGAAACGGCTTGCACAACCAGGAGAAGAATAAAGCAGTGAGGGAGGGGGAGGGGAAAAAAAAAGGAAAAAAACAAAAACAAAACAAAAACCAAACTAAGAAACAAAGTAAAACCTTATAAGTCTTTGGGGCTTGATGCCAGCCCTACCAGGAGTAAGGCTCCTCCGGAGGAAAAGAGGAGATTTAAAATACTTTGTTTCTAGTCTGTCATACAGCACTGTTTTGCCCTGGGGCATCTCTGGATAAAAGCTGTGGGTCAGAGATGTCTGCTGTTGATGGTTTACATGCTCAGGAGTGCCTGGATTCAATTGTGTTCCTACTAGGGCAGGTTAAGCCTCTTCAGTTTTTCATGGTAATTGTGACAAATGGGAATCCAGGGGCTCAGCTCTTTGTCTGAAAATCAAGCTTTCTGTGTGGGTGGTTGATAAATAGAAGTCCTGAAGCTGAGAATGTTGCCTTCAGCTCTTCTGTGACTTTGGCTTTTTTTTAGCCTGTAAAGGTAAATCTATTTCAACATAGCTTTCTGAAGATATTCTGAGCATTTTTCCTGAACAATTAGCAGGTGTTAAAATGTATATGATATAAGAAAACAATATGTTAGTTGTAAGACTATAAACATGAAAATATTTCTGTGTGCCTAAATGAAAGAAAAACCAATTTAGCCACCACTGGGGCTGGGAAGGCAGAAATGTTTAATGTCCTTTCTGCTTTAACCTTCACCCTTTTGTGGTTTTAGTTAAATATTGTTAGTGACAACATGATGAGAAGTGATGAGAGCTATGATAGATATAACATTGAAAGAGTGAGTCATTGGCAATCCCCTTCCATGACTGGAAGGGAAGTATGTTTAAGAAAATTGTTAAAAGAAAATTTAGGTTTGTGCAGGTGTCTTGTTTTAATATGCCATTTTGATTTTTATTTTCTTTTAAATTTTTTAAGAGAGGCTTTTGTCTATGATGACACCTAAGGGAAATATGGGTGTCTGTTAAGCAATACAGGTAAGGATTCTGCTGCCTCAGAAATGGGAAGGGCAGATAAGTGCATGAGAAGATGCAATAGTATGATTTTTATGAAACACTGTAGAACTGGTAGGGCAGAACTCATGTGACATTTTTTTTTTACATATTTTCCCAGGATATGAGTAAAAATATGGCTCTTTACCTACCACTTCTGCCTAATCAGGATATAGCTGGAGGGCTTGCTGACTATCCAATCGATTGTTTTTGCTCATGTTGGTGCTCATTAAAACATGGTTTGGAAATGCTGCTGATGCAAGAGAAGAGAATAAAAGCCAGCTCATGCTCTCATGGCTCTGTGGACTCAGCACTCTTCTGTGTATTCATACTGTCTTTGATGCAGCTGCAGATAGCGCTCAGCAACATAATAGCTAAAATGAATATTAGCCATAGGGACTTGTCCCAGTTGTACTTGTACATCAAATGCTCCATATTAAAATTATATTAATAATGAAATTATGGTAGGTAAACACGGGCATCTGACAAAGGTTATGCCTTAATGCTTATGGAGATCAGTATCAAGTGGAAATTAAAATGCTGATATGAAATCACTGTTTAAAAGGGCAGGTGGTTTGTCTTTGTACTTTTTCAGGGAAGAATGTGATCTGTCCTTCAATAAACATAACTGTGTACCACCTGGTGCCTTGCTTTTCTGTACTGGCAGCAGTGATAACATATCTCTGAGGCTTTTGACACATGAAAGGTCCAAAACCAGCTAAGATGTGCTTTCTTGGAAGCATCAGTAAGGTACAATATTTAGAATTATGCATTCTCCTCACTTTTTAAAAGAGGAAATGGCAGAAAAGGAGAATCTAACAGTAGGACTTTTGACTTCAAGACTGCTCAGCTGAAGCCTTTCCCATATGGAGAAAGAATGCAGAAAAATAATTCTGAATTTCCATAGTAGAATAGAGATGACAGATTTCTCTGCCAGAGTAACTCAGACGGTGTCTATTCCAACCTGTAGCATGCAGTGGTCAGCCATGAGGGCCCAGCTGTCTGCTCAGAACTTCATTCCACCTGTTTTTGAAAATCATTTAGGGCAGAAATGGCACAATCTCTCTGGGCAACCTCTTCCACTGTTCACAATCCTCACAGGGCAGAAGTTTATAGAGCAAGCTTGAGTATCCTTTTTTCAACCGATGACTGTATCTTGTCTTCCCAAAATGCAGCATTGTGAAGAGCCCAGCTGTGTTCTCTTTGATAAGGTCCTCACAGATATTGCACAGCCCTTTTTCTCCCTGACTTCCATTAGTATTTTTTTTTCACTTTTATCTCATATCTGTCCTTGAGTGTCGGGACATTATTAACACATCCATTTTCACAGGTAGACAACAAATCTCAGCCAAGTAAATTTGTTAGCTAGTTTGTATGTCCTGTTGATCTGACAGTAAGGTCTAACTCATCTCCAGATTTAGACCCATAAGTTTAGGTTTCCTCATTATGCCTGCTTTCACTAGAAGTGTGAAAGCTCCCATTATACTCAGAGGAGCTGAAGTCAAAGCTGCCATCAGAATGAAGAGGTCATTTGTGTCACATCTTGGTCTGCTTGGCTGTCTTGTTCTTGGGATTCTACTGGCTATAGTGGCCCTGGCTCCCACACACACTCTTGTACTGCAGAGACCTGAATTCCACAAGGAGAAAATGGCTAGAAGTGACACAGGAAGTGAGCAGCAGAGCATCATTTGAACATCTCCAATGGATCTCAAGTGTGTGCTGCACATCCTACACTCTAGAAGAGATGTTCTGTTTTAGAGGAGCTGTGTGACTTTGTTCTGTGAATATCAGAGAATATCAGTTTGTTGGGGGCAGCTTAGAGAATGGTGAGCATGTTTCTTTGTGTACAGAGCTTTGTTTGACAGTTCTGTAACACATTCTCTGTGGTTTCCTGTTCAGTGGTTTTGGGACTAAACACTGTGATTTATTATCTTAAGTAATTGAGATAACTTTGAATAAGTTTGAATAACTTTGACAGCCTCCTTTCGGACTAAGATGTGGATATGACAGTGAATTCAACATTGAGTAAAATTAATGCCTGTTACAGTGGTAACAGCACATGAAAGTAGAGTGATAGTTATAATAATTTGACACTTCTAAGGAAAGAGTAGTTGCTCTGATCATGAAAAGCCTTAGAAATTCTAATTCCTTTTGTGGTTACTGCGATGAGAGTACACTATTGAATACATGAAGTGAAAAAATACTGACAGAGATGCAAAATATCCTTGCTGTTCAGAGGATTCTGCTTTGTGGCATTTATCTGTACATTGGTGTCTCCCTGTTCTCAGGCTCATCAGATTACATTCCCCAGGACTTGTCTAATGTTTTGGGTAATATCCCAAGGAGACTCTGTCTTTCAGGATAAGGATTTTTGTTTAACCAGGCCGGGAAAATGACAAATGATCAACTGGAAATGAATACAGAATGACACTGGGCTTTGCTAGTGGTCAGTGAAATGATTGCTGTTTGGAAAACCTCTGGTTTTGGAGTTTAGATGGTTCTAAATTACTTTTAAAATTACTTTTAAAAGAAAGCTATATGGGGTCAGTGAGTCTACTGCAGGTGTGGGAGAGAAGACAAAATTTTGTTTTACATATTTATTGCTCCAGGAAGAAAATATAGCAGAATTATGAAAAATTGAGAATAAGAAAATAATTAAATCTTTAATATGAGAATACTTAAAACTATAAAATTTTAATAATCAAACCTAGAAATTCTAGCATTTCTTCATTACTTCTAAAAGACCCAAGCTTCCTATTTTGTTTCTACTTCCACTTCTTGTCCTAAATGGCAAATATTCTGAAGCGAAAAAGCCAAAAAATATTGCAGTCTTAATATGCATAAGGTTAGATATCTTCAATGCGCTTTGTGCTGCAGTGATTTCATCTATGTAGAGCTCTGGTTGTTCACACTCAACAGTCTACAAGATTGAAATCCAGTGAGCAAGAAAGGGTTAGCAGGATGGCAAATCCTTTCTGATGAATCTGTATTCCAAAAGGAAAGCAAACCCAACTTTTCTAGTTTATCCCAGACTGGTATTCTACTCTATAGATACAATATTTGTTCTTGTATTATTATTAGGAGGGAAATAGGCTTCTCTAAGTAAGTTTATACTCATTCTAGTCATTGTGGACATGAAATTCTGAACTTGTGTTCCAGCAGGAGAAGACCTACATTTATGGGGTGTACTTGTTAGTCCTTCAATCTGTCCAAAAACAGGAAGAGTGTATTAGGTGGCAGTCTTGTATTTTATTCTATTTCAGAATATTTTTATCTCTCTTTTACCCTTTTTTACTCTGGAGGGCAATGATTTTCCTACCCCTACATTAAAGCTCTTCTAAAGTATAACAAGCCCCTGGATTTATCTGTGGCTCAGGCAAAGACAGAGCTGGAGGATTAGTGGCCGGCTGATGGATAGTAGATGAGAATTGATGGAGAGGGAACTATGGGAAAGCATCTTGAAACCTTGAATTTTCTCTTTTTCCCCCTTCTTCATTAGTGGTAGCCAAAGCCCTTGTTGATGAATCACACTCATGGACCTATGTGGAAGCCCAGAGGCACTCTGCTCAGAGAGGAGGAAATCCCTGCAGGGTTTCCCATTAACATCAATAGGAGAGCAATTATAAGGCCTTCCCACAAGGAAAGGGCTCCATTAACCCCTGCATTTGGGAAGGGCATCGACTCCCACTTAATTTATTGCTGCCAAAGAGTTAAAACAACAGGGTAGCCTGAGTTTGGAATTTTTCTCAGAGCTTCTGGCTCTGAAACACAAAAGAGTGAATTTCTCAAGTTCTTCCATTGTTCCACTGCTGCCTTTCAGGATCGATCATTACCATGGGCATGTGCAGCTGAGGAAGCTGGGCTACTGAATTTCATTTTTGAGCAGTTTATATGCCACTAAGATTTATATAAGGCTGTGACATTTATAGCGCTCTTCTTCAAAGGCTGAAGCTTGTTCTAGAATATTTTCCAAGTTTTTATTCCTTTTTAAACTATACTAAACCCAGCATTTTCTATTTACTAATTTCATCAAGCTCAGTTTTTGACTGAGAAAAACAGAAACAGAATTAAAAGCAACTATCTTCTGCCCTCTTTTCTTTAAACAAACTAATAGGATATGTAGTGTAACTAGCCCAGGCATCAGGTACCTGAAACAGAATGGTTTTTGTGATGTCAGGTAAAGTCAGAAAATAAGTTTATTAATGAAAAGTATGAGTAATTAACTATTCTGCTCTAAATGTATATTGCTTTATATAGATTGCACAGGGAGAGTGGCCATCTTGTGTGTACCTCCTTTGGGATTGAAATAATGGTTGGATTGTCTGATATTCTGGGAGTGTGCATCTCTTGTGATTTGTGTTTAGTACAGATCTAGAAATAGATTGGGTTAGTTTTAACTATAAGATTTTAATGTTATCTTTATATCTACTCATGATTTCTTATGTATGTGTTTGAAATCTAAAGGTTTACAGCTCACAGTCCTTCTAAAGTAATTTATTCTTCCCTTCTCCTCACTCCTAATTTACATGAGGAAATTTTCCTTATCGAATGATAGAGATTATTCTATCTAGGTGAAAATTGCTGCAGTAGATAAATGTATTTTAAATTCATATATTTGTGTCTGAAATTCTGGTTTTATTTATTTTGAAATTGTAAGGACTTTAAAATGGTTAGCAGGGAAGTATTGTGTTTTCAAGCAAAAATAAAACAAAAGTCATATCTCTCCTTTGAATGCGAAAACTTTTCCATCAGTCAAGATACTCAGTATACACTTATATGACAAGATCCTTCAGAATTATTTTGCGTTTACAGCAGAATTTAATCACAGGTAAAAGTGCACCAACATACTTTCTTTTTTAATAATCAAAAATTCTGTCAACTTTGTAATTTTTTCACTTGGCTTTGGGATACTTTTTCTGTTTGTCCAAGTAATTCACCTTATATACACAGGCTAATTAATTTACTGTCTTGGAGATTTTGCGGAAAAGATCTCGGATTTTAATCCCACTTGATCAGACAAGAAATATATCTGTACTCCCATGTGGATTGCAGTAGATAAGTCCCCTCCCATTCTATTTGATTACATTTAAACTTACTACTTCTGCTTTATTTTTTTTATCAAATGACTTGGATGTCCTGTACAAAAAAAAAAAGTTTAAAGTTTGTGTTTATTATCTGCTAATATGAAAAGCACACCATTATCAATTTGTCTTATATTTCTTAGGCCAGTAACGTTATAATTTTTGTCAAGAGGGATGAGCAGTCCTTACGAGGAACAAGTCTCAGAGCCCTGAGGCTTATTTGCAGTGTGTTGTAGCCACACAAGCATGCAGGCTCAGTCCTACCCTCACGGTAAGCAGCAGTGAATTTTGGTCTTGGAAAATTCACTGGAGAAACAGATCCTTTGTGGCAAACCAGGCCTCTCTGAGAGGAAATGAATACAAGCAGCATTGTATGATAAGCCAAACCATGCCTCTGCAATAATATCCCCCATGGCACCGACCCCTTCAGCAAGGTCTTGACAAACCAGTTTCCCCAGGGTAACTGGTAAAACTTTTTCTCAACCATGTTCAGTGATCTTTCTTCTGGGACCCTGCATATTTTTTCCCTAACGGGTGTGTCAACAGGGCTTTGTCCCTGGTGAGATTTTTATATGAACCCAAGATCCTCCAAAATCTAAACTTCTGTACAAATATTCCTCTAATGCGTAATAAATCTATATATAGGCACAGTATACAGGCCTTTTTTTCATTACATTTTTTTCATTAGCCAGTAAAGCTTTTGCAGAATTAAGGGAGAATTAATTAATTGGATCTATAACTCATATGTCTTGTCAAAACCAGCTGCCTGAGCTTGGACTGCCTACAGTCCATGGGGGAAAAAGGTACCTTCAAAAGATGTTATCCCCTGTGCCCCACACACCCACCTGAAAAGGAGATGAATGACTCTTCCAAGGCACCAATTTCTTTCTGTTGATGCTACTGGAAGCTTAACTTCCACATCTAACCTTAAACATCCACAGTGATCCCAGAAACATTTTCCTTCACTTTCATTAGCATGATAGGTGGTATTGATGATGCAATTGCTGCAGAAAAAAATATGCAGAATAGGAAAATGATAAAAGGGCATGGGGGGAAAAAAGCAATGTGACAATTTTTCTGCAGAAAATAAACAAAATGTGAAGTCAAACAGAGGATACAAATATCAGAGGTCCTAAAAGGCATTAATTTTTTTTGCTGAATGAGGTGGCAGGGCACAGAATAAATAGTAATATTTAGTCATTGTTTTAGGGTACTTTCTATCTTTCAGCTCTTCTCATGTCTTCCATTGATACCCTTAGGATATATTGTGGTTTGGTCTCAAGACTGAGGAGCTCCACATTCTTAAGTATCTTTCTTCTTTGGTAACTTGGATGTCTCTTTTCTATCTTCCCTAGAATTCTTTTATCTCCTTGCTGTCATCTCCAAAGACTGCATGTGATTCCCCAGTTTCTGTCTCTGATCTTCTCTTAGTTTTGTAACTGTGCTTACTGAAAGTATTAAAAGCCACCTGCACTGATTAAAGTGACCCTGTTTCTCTTTACTCTCATAGCCCATCCTTGCTCATAGTTTTTGAGAAAATAAATTTAATATTCTGCTAGAAAGCAAGCCTCTGGAGTGCTCTAAGAGCTCTGTAAGGCATCAGGGTACCTCACCTTCATACAACCGTTTCCAATTGATCATCCAGTGCAATGCACAAGGGGAACTGACGTAGCCTGACTCAAAATAGGCCTTCACAGAGCCAGGCTACTCTGTTCATGTCACAGAGGGGAGTGTGTGCTTTGCTGACCATTGTATATGTCTGATGGAAGATGGGGAAAGTGAAAAGAATATTTCTCCCCTTAATTACTCAGTGTATTTCTGACCCCCAGCACAGCTGAGGGGGACATGGCATTTTAGACCCTAGATTCTCAATAGTTTGGAAAATTATACTTGAACTGAAAAATTATACTTGTTGTCCTGTGTCAGTGATGTTCTAAGGAGGAAAAAGCTTTTGTTCACAGGCTGTGTCAGTACTTCAGCCATCTCCTGCGGTGTGTGGTGGAGCTGTCCCACACCTCCCACCACACTCATCAGCACTGCTGCCTGCCTTAGTGCAACCAGTGTTCTTCCTCCTACCTGCCTGAGACACCGATTTTTGCAGCTCTTCACACTTCAAAAAAACCACTCTGGTAGCTCAAGGAAAGGTTTAATTACAAGATTGGGTTATTTTGCTTTTTTGAAATCTTTATATTTTTAGGATCATTAATATACTTTAGTACCTGAAGTCTTTGTTCTTTATAACTGCTGGGCAGGCAGTGCCAGACTGCAGAAACAGTTTCTCTGCCTTCCTCATTTATGTGAAAAGAAAGAAATGTTTCTTTCCAGTGTGCCAGGGTGGGTTCCAGTAGAATATCCCAAGCATCTCCTCAACTGGCTTTGCAAGCTGCTTTTCTGGGCCTGCCTAGTCTCATAACATGTTATTCATAGATCTTTAATTGGCGACTATGATGTTACCAATGATAAGAGTTGCTCTTCTCTCTGACTCTCTGAATCCGACAGGGTTCATGGAAACCACAACTCACATCTAGAATGTGAGCAAAAGATGTCATTTATTGATACAAAAGAAGCAATTAAAAGATGCTAACAAGTTAATTATATAGCCACTTCTGATACTGAGAGCCCCAAAGTGATAGCATTTTATAGAAGATATTTCCTCCCATAAGTATCTCTATGTTTGGATTTTTCTTCTGCAGATTTTCCCCTGCACCTTTTTGGATATTAATCTCAATTCAGAAACTTAGAACAACCACAACTAATAATCTAAAGGTAAGCCATTTTTACATTTTTTCCATTAGTTCTGACTCTAGATAATTTTGGTGTGTATGTGAGGGAGACAGAACAAAACTCAGGCTCGCTAGTATTTTAATACTGTGACCTGAGGGGTCAATACTGTGCAATGAGGTGTCCTGTCATTGCAGTCTATGGCTTCCTTGTGAGGGGAAGAGGCGAGGCAGGCACTGATCTCTTCTCTGTGGTGAACAGTGACAGGACCCCAAGGAATGGCCTGGAAGCTGTGTCAGAAGGTTTAGGTTGCATATTAGGAAAAGGTTCGTCACCCAGAGGGTGATTTGGCACTGGAACAGGCTCCCCAGCAGAACTGATCACAGCCCCAGCCTGACAGAGTTCAAGTGTTTGGACAATGCTTTTGGGCACATGGTGTGACTCTTGGGGTTGTACTGTGCAGGGACAGGAGTTGAATTTGCTGGTCATTGAGTTTCTCTTCCAACTCAGGATAGTCTATGGTTCTATGACCTCAGAACTGCCTTGGCTGTATTTTTGTATTTTGTAATAAGTAAGGCTTTAAAATTTAAACCTTAATACTTAAGAAAATTATCTCTACGTTAAAAATGGATTACAATTAGCAGTAAGATTCCTTGAAATTGCAGGTTATGCTGGGATAGCCCAAACCTCAAAGGTCTTTCATGAACCAATTGTCAGTGACCTAACAGAAGTGTTACCTCTCATGAGCACAATCCTTGGGGTGTGTTGTTGCGACAGTTAACTGACAACTAGAAAAAAAATTGTGCACAGAACTATCTCCACTTAGTCTTTTAAATAGCATAAATTAATTTTCTATTAAAATTTGTTTAACTGAAACTTATAAATTTTGCTTAGGGGAAAAAAATGTACATATTTTAGACCAGATTCTTAAAAGTAGTCAGTTACTGGAACAACAAGGAAAATCCGGCTCTCAGTCCATGTTTTTCTGTGGAAATGCAAAATGTGTAATTTATGTTCAGTTCATATCCGCATAATTACACATACCCCCAAGGAATGAGTTATAGTAAGTTCCAATTTTGCATATTAATTTCTTAAATAAAACATTTAATCATAAAGTTGAGAAAAAAGTAACCTTTAATCAACATTAAAGTGGGAGCTTTAGAAAAGGGACAGGAAGGTGTATTGTCACTGATCACCTGCAGAGCCATTCATGTTTGGTTCAGTCTTTCCTTGTCTCCTTGGGAACAACCAAGAGTAGTTCCCATCTCATGGTGTTTGCTTCCATACATGAAGTGAACTTGTGTCTCAGGCCATCACCTTTTCTTCAGCTGTGACCTGGCAGCTTCAGAGGATAGACAGAACCATGTCTGGCTGCAGAAATAACAGGGCTAGCTAGAGGAACTGGTATTTCTACCAGGGAAGGAAGCTTCCCCTATGTGAGGACGGCTTGTTCCATAAAACTTCCCTTCCTCTGAAGAGCTAGAGAGCTCCAGTTCTCACCTTACACCAGCAGTCTTCCCACATCAGCTCTGCATTGGGATTTACTTTGTCTGTGATGTCATGCTTATAGTCATGGATATAAGATAACCTCCAACAACCACACCATTGTTTTTGCCTGTGGCTGGTGGTATTGACAGGTAAATGCTGTTTGCTCTTGTCTATATCTGCAGAACCATAATGGCCTGTCCCACGGGTGTGCTTGTCAGAACCCTGCAGGCTTGTCAGTGCCACCCCTGGTGTCCCAGAGCAATGAGGCTTTGCACAGTTGATGTGTGGAGGGGCAGCCTGTGCCTTTGGTCGAGCCTGACCCACATGGTTGAAAGCAGCTCTCTCACATACAGTACTCTCTAACATGTCTTGCTAAAATCCTGGCTGGGTAGAGGAGAAAAAGTCTATGTGCCTTGACTGTGAGAAAGGCTGCCATCAGCCCTCTGGCAAAATTGCTTCTGTGATGGGCCAGAGACACTTTTTGATGTCTGTGCCTTTTACACAAATCACACTCTGGGTTCTTTAAGATATAAAAACTTTGCTTGGTATTTTATGAATCATGCTACTTAAATGTATTAAATGCTATCAAACACTTTCCATCATCAAAGAAGCACAGCATTATCTTTTGATCTTCAGAAATAACAGATCTAAGGATAAGTAAAAGAAATGTATTTTCTTCATTGCTGAGCCAATTGAAGTACCCTTTAAAGGCTTTAGAGCTGCAAGTAGTAGTCATAGAAATTTTTTCTTCTGTCATCTTGCAATGTGGATATATCACATAAATTCAGATGAGGTCAGTGAAGTTAAGACACAGTTAATGAATATGAGACAGATAACAGAGAATCACTTACACTGGAAAAAATCCTTAATATCATCAATGTTATGCTGCATGTTCTCCAGTCCTCAGAGTTACTTTCGATACCTTTGCCTCAAATGAGGAAAAGTCAAATTTTGAAAAATTAGGTTAGCTGAAGTATAAAAGTGGTTTTTAACCTGTGCCCTTTCTGCTGTACAACTGAAATGAAGTGGCATTCGTGTAATTTTAAAATCATTTCATTTTGATATATGGGTAAAATGAGCTGAAACGTGCAAGTACATTTTCTTCTGTAGCATTCTGGAAAATAAGCTATTGCAATCAGTTATTTTCTGGAGCATAAAATAATTCTTATTATGTTGAGTTACTGACTTGAGGCTGAATTAGTCTGCTTGGCAGAATTAAACATTGATTCTTGGACTAACTTTCACTTTCCTGTGTGAATATGTGATAGCAGAGAGAATAGTCTATACTGATGCAGTGTGCACACTGACTTCCTCTCTCTTTGCCTCTGTAAAGCTTGGAAAAGCTTTGAACTGAGGCCACAAGGGGACTAGAAGCAATTAAGAGGCAAGTCCCATGATCAGAGGCAGCAGATAGAAATCATGTGCAGTCCAGACATTTGTTATATAAGTATGAAGACTGGGGAAAAATCCTGTGGCTTATGTTCTTTTGTGATATTGGAAGCCCTTTGGGGAGCTCTTCTCAGTTATCAGTCACAGTTTTTCCTCTTTACAGAAGGGAGGATAATTCTTCCTAAGAAACACAAATTCTTGAGATGGGATTGTTGCAGTGGCACTCTGAAGTCTGGACACTGCTCTTGGACTAAAACTGGGCTTCTCACCTTCCTTGCTATATTCTGGAATTGGAAGATGTTAAAACACACCAGGGTTCTGTTATGTGGCTTCTAAGAGTAGGTTAAAAGAGACAAACTCACAATTGCTTTAGTAAGATGTAAGACTTGCTGAAATGTTCCCAAGCGTTGTATGGCTCATGAAAGAGTTTGTTTTAGAAGAAATACTTTTCTCCTTCAGTGAAGACAATATTTTCAGAACTCTTAAAAAAATTAACTAATACTAAAAGTTTTCATGACTGGACATTGTCCAAGGAGAGGTGAATGGCAAAAATTGATGTTTAGACAAAAAGCAAAGATTAAATTTATTCTCATTAAAAAAAGAGTTGTCAGTTGTAAGATTAAAAAGATGTCTCTTCACCTGTCAAAGTGGATTGTCTTTTTAGATACAATGACTCAAATCAAGGCCATGTTCCTTGATTGTAAGAAAGAAATGAATAAAGCACCTAGTATTCTCTTTCAGTGCCTGTGTTTCTGTAATGCCAATAATGGTAGGAATGTTCCTACATTAGGGCATGAGGGATTTAAATCCATAAATAACTTGAGTGAATAAATTGACTTCTTATCCCTCAAATGACCAAATTGATTTTTTTACAATGTACAAAGAGAGAAGGTGCCATTAATATTGAAGGGCAATATGTCTGAATGGTTCTCCTGTGATTCTTCAAGAAAAGGCAGCCTTTCTCTGAAGCTAGTTAATATCTGTTGAACACTTCAGACACTTTACAGCCTTTATGTGCTAAGGTTAGTGGTAAGGGCAAAAACAACAGTCAGTATACTTGGTAGGTTATATAAAATGCATTTATTTTTGTAAGAAAGTCAGAGCCTCACACTGCCAACATTTTAATGAAATATCGCAGTTACTTTAACAAAAAACCCCAGTGATCTGTTCTGTAATATGAACTAGAAACTGATGAAATGAAGAATGAGGTGGAATGTCTTCAGCACAAAAAGTGTTTTCATATATTTAAATGTAAAACAGTGTGGTTTATTCATCCATTTCTCTGCCTGTATAAAAGCATGACAGAAGACTACTCCAGGGAGCTGGGTTTTGTGCCCCCTGTTCTGTTCCATATACACAGGCTGATGGTAACTTTGAGATGTAGTTTCTGGAGGACAGTTTCAAGATCAATTTTTCCAATTCAGCCTCTCTAACTGGAGCCTTAGCTGATATTACTTGACTTTCAGGGTTTTTTTTATACAGGGTCTTGCCAGCCACTGCTTTGGTATGAAAGGAGCTTAAAAGAAAGCTGAGTACTGTATTCTATTTTGAAGCCACCTGTGTGGATGAACAGGTAATTCTGCATGTACACTAAAAGGGATAACTGGAATCTGTTGGAGAGGTAAACAGCCTTGCTCTGCCTGATGCCTGGGCAGAGTAGACACCTCCTGCTTGAAGCACTGAGGACATCAGTCCTCTCTGCAGCCTGCAAGACTCCCATTACCAGGACTGGGCAGGACCAGTTCCTCCTCAGCACTTATCAGCTTTCCCATGCCGCACAGCAGCCTCTGCTCCAAAATCAAGACTTTTGTTTCCATGGAGACTAAATCCCAGTATCAAATAGGCAACTGTGAATAAAGGCAGCACAACAATGCTGACTCAGCTTAATTTGCAGGTTGCCTCTCGCTAGATTGTTTCTGAGGCTTGTTTGAACTATTCTAATTTTCTATCAACAAGCTAGAAATATCTGAACCCTTCCTTCTGTAAATGAAGTGCACAGCTAAACAAGCTGAAAAGAAATATGTTGACCAATGAAACCTTGTGATAAGAGTGGGGATCAATTTTGTAGGATTTCATCCATATCCCTGAACTTCATGAAATACCATGCCTGTTGATGATTTCACTTCAGCAAAGATGATTTTTCTTCCTTTTTAACTATTCATCCCAGGTCTCTCTTACCTTCCCCTGAATGTTCGGGCCTCCTCCTAGATGTTCTCTCTTGATTTTGAAATAAATGTGAGAGTAGTTTAGGCATGATTGTCCTCTGCACTGCAACTCATTTCCTCTCAGATTATTTTCTGGAGGTTGAAAATTTTTGTAATTTTTTAGCTCTTTCACTTGCATTACATTTCATTCTCTCTTGCAGATTGTTTACAAGACTTTCTTTAATATTCGTTCTTTTCTCAAAAACACCGAAAGAAGCGAGAGAAGTGGAATGTTTAGGGACAACAAGAACATGCTCTCAGAGCAAATGAGGTGGTGTGCAAAGTGTCAAAACATGCTAAAACTAAGTTGAAATATGCTGCAAAAGCAGGGGAAAAAGTCAATGAGGAAAACACAACATGGAGGAAAGATAAGAGAGACATGACATGGATACTGAAAAAAAAAGGTTGCCTAAATTAGGGCCATCAAAATGCAGGCAGGCCATATACCATCAAGTGCAGGCACATGCAGCAAAGCTTGCCAAAATTCATCCCCGCTGAAGGCCAAAACAGAAAAGAAGGACTTGCAAACATGGTGGAATGGAGATACCATCAAAGGAAATGCAATTGGAAGAGAAAAAAAGAAAATTTGGGAAATTTAGTGATGATAGAAAATGGACCGGGATACATCAGGTGCAGTGCAAAGGACAAAAACATGCCAAAGTTAGGCTAAAGGATGTTGCAAAAGCAGTGGAAAAAGCCCAGGAGGAAGACACAACTTGGAGGGGAGGACAGGAGCGAATTGGCATGGATACTTAAACAAAACAAAAAATCTTCGACAAAGTGAAAGGCATTAACAATCATGGCATGATATCAAGTGCAGGCACATGCACCAAAGATTTCTCTATTGGTCCCCATGGAAATGGCAATTTCATTTCCTTTCCTTTCGGGAAGGGAAAAGTAATCTTGCGATTTCAATGGGGACCAATAGAGGAATCTTTGGTGCATGTCCCTGCCCTTGATGGCATGCCATGCCTTTTGATGGCTTTGACTTAAGGAAGATTTTTTTTCTTTTTCTTTTTGTTTTTAAGTATCCGTGCCATATCCCTCATATCTTGCGCTTCAAGTGTTGTCTTTTTCCTTGACTTTTAGCCCTGCTTTTGCAACATCTCTGAGTTTAGTTTTAGCGTGTTTTGTTCCATTTCATGACAGTTCATTTCCTCAGTCTTTTTTTTTGGACTTTGGGTTAAGAAATTTTTTCTTTTTTTAATATCCTTGCCATGTCCCTTATATCTTGCGCTCTAAGGGTTGTCATCCTCCTTGAATTTTTCCTTGGCTTTTGCAACATCTGTGAGTTTAGTTGTAGCATGTTTTGTTCCATTGCAATGCAGTTCATTTCCTTACTACCTTTTTTTGAAGACACTAAATCTCCTGATTTTCTCAATTTTTCCAATTGCATTTCATTTGATCCTATCTCCTTTCCAGAGTGTTTGTAAGCCGGTCTTTTTGCGTTTGCAGGATTCCTTTTCCCTTCCTGAAAGGAAATTTCATTTTCTTTTGGGAAGGGAAAAGGAATCTTGCGATTTCAATGGGGATCAATAGAGGAATCTTTGGTGCATGTCCCTGCACCTGATGGCAAGCCATGCCTTTTGATGGATTTGACTGTGGGAACGATTTTTTTCTTTTTTTTGTTTTTTTTTTTTATGTATCCATGCCATGTCCCTCATATCTTACCCCGAAGTTGTGTCTTCCAATTTGACTTTTCCCCCTGATTTAGAAACATCTGTGAGCTTAATTTTGGCAGTTTGGTCCTTTGCACTGCACCTGATATAATCCCGTGTCATGTACTTGTAGTCACCAAATTGAAAATTGAAATACAATTGGAAAAAAACAGAAAATCGGGAGATATGATTGTCTTCAAAAAATTTGCAGTGAGGAAATGAGCTGCATTGCAATGGAACAAAACATGCTAAAACAAAACTCAGAGATGCTGCAAAAGCAAGGGAAAAAGTCAAGGAGGAAGACAACGCTTGGAGCGCAAAATATGAGGGACATTGCATGGATACTTAAAAAAAAAATTCTTTACCCTAAGTTAAAAAAAAAAAACAAAAGTGAGGAAATGAACTGCATTTCAAAGGACCAAAAGATGCTAAAACTGAACTCAGAGATGTTGGAAAAGCAAGGGAAAAATTCAAGGAGGAAGACAAAACTTGGAGGGCAAGATATAAGGGACATGACATGGATACTTAACAGCAAAAGAAAAAAGAAAAAATCTTTCCTTAACTCAAAACCATCAAAAGGCATGGCATGCCATCAAGGGCAGGGACATGCACCAAAGATTGCTCTATTTGTCCCCATTGAAATTGCAAGATTCCTTTTCCCTTCCCAAAAGAAAATGAAATTTCCTTTCAGGAAGGGTAAAGGAATCTTGCAAACGCAAAAAGACCGGCTTACAAACACTCTGGAAAGGAGATAGGATCAAATTAAATACAATTGGAAAAAAAAAAATCGGGAGATTTAGTGTCTTCAAAAAATAGGCAGTGAGATAAGGAGCTGCACTGCAATGGAGCAAAACATGCTAAAACTAAACTCAGAGATGCTGTAAAAGCCGGGGAGAAAGTAAGGAGGAAGACAACACCTCGAGGGCAAGATATGAGGGACATGGCATGCATACTTAAAAAAACAAAAAAAACCTCTTTAACCTAAGTCAAAAAAACAAAAGTGATGAAATGAGCTGAATGGCAAAGGACCAAAATATGCCAAAACTAAACTCACAGAAGATGCAAAAGCCGGGGAATAAGTCAAGGAGGAAGACAAAACTTGGAGGGAAAGATATGAGGGACATGGCATGGATACTTATAAACAATAAAAAAAAAAGGAAAAAAAATCTTTGCTTAAGTCAAAGCCATCAAAAGGCATGGCATGCCATCAAGGGCAGGGACATTCACCAAAGATTCCTCTATTGGTCCTCATTGAAATCACAAGATTCCTTTTCCCTTCCCGAAAGGAAATTTCAGTTCCTTTCGGGAAGGGAAAAGGAATCTTGCGAGCCTGAAAAGATAGGCTTACAAACACTCTGGAAAGTAGATTGCATCAAGGAATTGCAGCTGAAATATAGCCAAAATACCCGAAAATTGCAATGTTTAGCGACTATCAGAAAATGATGTGGGAGGAAATGAGCTGCAGTGCAAAGGACCAAAAACTGCCAAAACTAAGCTCACAGAGGATTCAAAATCAGGAGAAAAAATCAAGGAAGAAGGCCCAAATTTAGGGGAAGGTATGAGAGGCCTGGTATGGATACTGAAATTTAAAAAATATTTACTGCCTAAGTGAAGTCTATCAAAACACAGGCGATGCCATCAAGTGCAGGGTCATGGGCCGAAGCTTGCCAAAATTCAACCCTATTGAAATCCTGGTAACAGAAAAGAAGGACTTACAAATACTCCAGAATGGAGGCACGTCAAATGAAATGCAATTGAAGAAAATAAAAAGTAAATTGCAAAATTTCCTTTCAAGAAAGGAAATTAGTTTTGTGATTTCAGTGAGGACCACTTGGGCAATCTTTGGTCCATATCTCTGCATTTCATGGTATTCCATGCCTCTTGATGGCTTTCACATTGCCATGTCTTTTTTCTTTTCTGTATCCATGCCATATCACTCATATCTTTCTGTCAATGTTCTGTCTTCCTCCTTGATTTTGTCTCTTGGCGTTGTCAGATCTATGAGGTTCATTTTGGCATATTTTGGTCCTTTGGACTTCACATCATTACCTCTCAGCATTTTTTTTAATTCACTAAATTTCACAATTTTCTGGCTTTTTTTTTCTTCAATGGTTTTTCTGTTTATCTTATCTCCATTCCAGAGGGTTTCTAAGCCTGTCTTTTCTGTTTCCAGGATTTCAGTGGGGACCACTTGGGCACGCTTTGGTCCGTGTCCTTGCAATTGATGGCATACCATGTCTTTTGATGGCTTTCACTTTGGTGACAATTTTTTTTTTTTTCATTTTCCATGCTATGTCTCTCATATCTTGCCCTCAAAGTTCTGTCTTCCTCCTTAATTTTTTCTCTGTTAGGGTTTTTTTTTTACTGTTTTGCAAGATTTAATTTCCCATCCCGTATTTTTTAAATGAAATGTTTGTACTCTGCCATTTCTTTTACATGGACTTGCATAGTGTTGCACAGAGACCCAGCCATGAGTGTACTACTCTTAAATAACTGAAATGCACTATGAAATACTAGTGGAGGTCTTGAAGTAATTATGCCCAGTAAACCCCTCCAATTAAGCTGTTACTTTCTACCAAGGACAACAGGCCAGATTCTGTATCCACAGTAATCCCACATAGCATGTTAGAGACAGATCGATTTATGCTTCTGCAAGAGATACCAGAATTGATATTATTAATTCCCTTTTATGGTTGTAGTTCACCAGAAATCTGAAAAATACTTGTCAAAATTATTTATATGGTAAACTGAGGTAAGATGAATAAAAATTTATTTTACAGATCAAAACCTTTTCAAGGGCATTCACCAACAACTTGTTTTTTTCCTACTGGACAGAGGCATCACTGCTGCAGTGGATTTGTTGGATTCTATTATGTTCTTTGCCGAACTGAAATCCCTGTAGTTAGACATTTAAAAATCTGGGCTATGGGCTTTTTAAACTTACTGTCACAAGGAAAATGGAAAAACATAAGAGCTTCAACCCTCACCTTTAGAGCATGTTGAGGGTGGCAGCCCACAGCGTAGACCCATTGCATTTTATTTATGTACAGCACAATCCTTTAATTCCTGACCACTCATCATAGCCATTACAGTTAATAAAATATATATATAACCAGATGAGACATATGGAGGAAGAATTAGAAGAATAGCAAATTTAAACCCATACAAAAACTATACAAGCTTAGTAAAACCTATTTAATAGCACTCTACGCAATGGAAGATCTTCCCAAGACCCTAGAGAACAGAGAATGTTTGCAGTTTTGCTAAGGTGGTTAATATTCACAAATAATTTTGATTACAATGAATCCACAAACATTGGGTCTTCTACTGAGATTATAAAACTCCTCTTAGCTACATGCAAAATTCACATCCTTTTATCCCACTGAGATTTATGAAGATTAGGGTATTTTAATTCCCTCTTTGGTGGCTTTTCAATGTCCTTAAATCTATCTCTAGGGTTCTAATGCTATGGCCAGTTGTACCAGGGAGATTCTATTGTGTTTTGTAATAAAGAATATTAAACATATAATAAAATTAAATATATAATAACATTTTAATAAAACAGAAGTAAATAAACTGGAAGTAAAAGAAAAAACCCATCCACTGTACCATCTTTTTATTTAAAGTTTGGGACAGATGCTAAAACTGAAGTCCTGAAGGATCTAGAGGAACAGCTGGCATCATTTTCATGATATTGTATTGACATAGCCCACAGAGCTGTGAGTGCACATCTTAACCTGGCACTAGTTAAAAGCTTCTCCCAATATTGTATTATATGTTAAAAAAAAATTATACTGATTTTTACTTTACAGTCCCACAGAGGTGTGGTGGTTAAATACCTAGTAGTGATATGAAGGGTTTTGTGGATATTACTAGTGTAAGGGATCAGCTCAGAGTTTAACTGTAAGGTCTCTAGGAATATATTTATGCAGAAGTGCTGCTGCATCAGCCCTAGTGATATATCACAGCCATTGGCCTGCCATGCTCGCTCTCAATTACATTTCTGTAGCAGCACTGGAAGCTTATGTCCCTTCTTCAGCTGTCAGCTGGGGGTTCACAGCGGTGTCTCGGTGGAATATGCTTGAGTTTCTATTAGTTTGCCATTTATGTTTTACATTAACAATTATAAATTTGGTTCAAGATTCTCTTTTTTCCATGAGGAATCAGTAACATTCACTGAGAGAATTATATGGCCCCATCTCTAAAATATTATAGCTGTTTTGCAGTAATTTCAGGTGTTTGGGAAAGTACCTTTTGTTGACATTAACACCTACGACTTTAGGTCATTTTTTCCACATACTTTTCCTATTGCAGGGAACCTGCAAGATCATGCAGAAGACTATTCAATTTCCAAAATGCTCTTTTTTGTCCTATAGAAAATCAGATGAGAACTTATACTTTTCTTGCTTTCTCTCCAGATTCACATGCTGTCAGAATCACAGCACACTCATCCATGACAAAAAGTTTGGATGATCTTCACATGGTGGGGCGGGGCAGTGGCTGATCTCCAATGATGTTAACGTTGAACAGTCTGCAAAGCCTGGTAAAGGGATTTAATCTACTGTGACACCTATATTAAAATGCTAGTTACAGTGACAGAATAAAAATATTTATCATGCAGGTTTATAAAACGGTGCTCTCCTATCTTTTGACAATAACTTTATTCAGAGTGACATTAGAGTCTATGAAGCTTATAGTCTCCAGTTCTACAAATGAGTACTTAATATTTTCTGTTCCATCTTTCAGCATATATGTGCTTTACATTACAAGAATGACTGGATCTGGTTATTTTAGCCCATGAAGCCGCTTGCTTCCAACTGCTTCCTCACCTTTGAATTAGATATCCAAATTTGAATTGGATATCACCTTTGATATCCACTAATTACCTACTTCAAGTATTGATCTGAAGCCCTCAAGTCTCCTAGGGATGAGAAATGGCCACATAATGACGCGATTCCTGCAAAGAAACAACTGGAAAATGTGCCATACTGACAGCTCTGTATAGGAAATGGCATCACCAGTGGTCTTACCTGCCTCCCAGCTGTGTCTGGATTATAAACAACATCCTCCAAACCTCCAATATATACCCTTCTCCAATGGCTACTGGCTCTGGCTTTTGGATCATATCCCATTCAACAATTAGCAACCCTACCTTTTCTCCTTCACAGCTTTCAGAAAATTACACATGAGTAATCAGTACAAAACCCTAGATGATTTTTCTTTCCTGTTATGTTTTCAGAAGGATTTCATTAATGGGATGGAATCACAATCTGCTTTCCTCTATTTGTATATGCATCCATGTAAATAAGTCAGGGAAATAGAAGTTCAACACAGGGACTAGGTCCCACAGATATCCAATTAAACCTTGCTGGGTTAGGTTTCATTCTGGAAAGGAAAACCAACCAGCCTCAGGTATTCACAGCTGAACCAAAAGCATGTACTTTTCATAAAACATGTGTTTACTCAGTGCTTTACAACCTAATTGTCATCTTTGGCTTAAATTATTCACATGTCACACTGAAGCCTGTATTTTTAAAGGCATTTTGAACAACAGCAAAAAAAAAGGCAAAAAACCATTTCAGCAAAGGCTGCAGAATCAGAAAGGTTATCAAGAAAAAATTAGCACCAAAGTTCTTCTGCATTTTGCCATGCATTATTGAACAGTGACAAAGGCTTTGGAGTGTCTCACTGCTTAATTATCTGTTTTGAAAATGAATTATTAGTGAAACAGAAATTTTTAGCTTGGAGACCATTTTTTTGTGAAGACCTCTATGTTAAGTCACGCAAGAGTGTTTTGCGTGTAGTTAAATGTAAATACCTGCTTTTCCAATTATGTAATAATTCGTTTCTGCTGTATAGTCAACCTGGGTGCGGGCATTAGCACAAGGTAGAAGCAGTAAAAGGGAGCGAGAAAGCATCAGTGATAGGAGAAAACCACAATATAGATAATAACAATAATGGGGCAAGCAAATCCTTAGTTTCTGTATTATTACATTATAAGTGATTCCAGGTCACTGTCTGTGGGAAGCAATAATGCCACATCAACAGCCTCACCACATCCTCCCAGAGGCTCACAGGCCACAGTGTAAATAATTTCCTGCTGGGAATGATTCCCCATTTTGCCTTTGGGGAATGAATTAAGCAATTGGTAGCAAAGGATCCCACCCAAACCACTCTAGGGAGACATTATAGCAGCTTTCTGGTGCCTAAAGAAGGCAACAGAAGAGGGACTTTTCAGGAAGGCATGCAGTGATTGAACAAAGGGAAATGGCTTTAGATTAGATATTAGGAAGAAATTCTTTACTATAAGGGAGATGAGTCACCAGAACAGGTTGCTCAGAGATGTTGTGTACTCCACATCTCTGAAAGTGTTCAAGGTTGGGCTGGATTGGGATCCTGAGCAACTCAGGGTTTAGTGGAAGATTCCCTAACCATGGCAAAGTTCCATGTGGAACTTTGTTCCAACAAAGATAATCCCTTCCAACCCAAACTATTCTGTGATACTATGACTCTATCCTGTTGTGGCAAAATCAAGTTAAATAATTGGACCATTAAGAAAGAAAACAGACAAAGTAGGAGAAAACAGATTTTAGGATATTCATGTAAAACAAGAAAAGAAACAAGGGCCTATTTTCAAGTGAATCACTTTAATTATGTTGAAAATATGAAGTCTTCCCAAAACAAAAATCTCTGTACATGAGTATCTGCAGTAACGGAATTGTGTGATAATTCTGTCCGCAGAGGATATTGTGCATAGAAAAGAAGTTGTAATGATAGAGCTACTGATCCTCTAACAACTGTGAAGGGAAACATCTAAATATTATCTCAGATTCTGCAATGTGAGGCTCCAGTCTTTCTGCTCTCATCATATCTAGAGGTAGTCAGTGTTGTAAACCTGCATCCTCTTCCTCCCTTGCAAGATTACCTTTAACAAGAGATATTTGTTATTCGTAACATGTAAATTTGCTAGACCAGTACCACCTGCATCACAGTAGCTGAGTACCTGCTAAAGGGTTTGCTATCCAGTAATGCTATGGCTTACAGCTTGTCTTCATATATTTTCATATATTTTTCTGGGCTGAAAAATAGCACACAGGGGAAAAAAAAAGACAAAAATAAAAAAGAAGGAAAGGGTTCTCATTCTCACTTACACAAATATATCTAATTATATTCTGTGCCATTAGCATTAAATGAATTGCTGTTTCTGCTGGGAGTTGAGAGCCAGCAAGTTTCAGAGCTGTAGCTTTGCCTACTCCATCAGGCAGGGGAAATTTGTGTGGAAAACAGCAGCTGTCTTTGATGAGGTTCGTAACATGTTTCTTGGTAACACAGCCCCTTCTGATGCACGTCCTGTTATGTATTTTAATATAGGAACGTACTTTAGCCACCTTCACCATCAGCTGAAGGAACTCACAAGGGCTTCTGACATCATCACGTTAGTGATGTGTCCTTTTGCTTCAGATTGGTGTCCATGTTACTCATTAAATCTGCAACTTCTTAAGCACTTGGCTCTTTGTGCTGAATTAATGTGGATAAGAATTTAATTTATGCCAAAATGTTTTAACTAACTGAGGTGTTTTTTTCCTAGTAGCATTACTTAACATTATGTTCCAAAGCCTATGATACCAATTGGTCTTTTTAAAGCCCCTACAACTTGAATTTAGGTATGAATATGACAATTTCTCCAGTTATTTAAAAAGACAAAGATTTTGTATAATCTTATGTTAGTACTGCAGAAATAAGAATATTTCAGATTTTGGCAGTATACTCATCTATTTATTTACATGTCCAGGAGTTTCCTTGTTTCTGTCTTATAATGAAAAATCAAATCTGCTTAAGCTTTTAGTCAACTTGTCATGTTTTATAAGAAAAACAATGGAATTTAAAAACATCAGTACATTGTTACATTGACCAAATACCTGACATTGACAGGGGTCTTGTTTTTTAACTCACAGGATCATTCTTGGGTACATTTTCAGGTTACCCCTTAGGGTTTGCTCCCAGGGAATGGAGGAGCTGTGACTGACTATAAGCATCCTCACATGGGCTTTTACCTACTGACCATCGTGTAGACTCACAGGCCAAAATGTGAAAGCACAGAGAAAACATTTTGGTCCTACCAAACCCTGCAAGAACTGTGGAAATGGAGCATTTATAGTACCAGGCCATTTGGCAGCATTGTTGCTGAGCAGGTCCTATTCTGTAGTTTGCAAATCCCTCCTCAGCTTCTACCAAAAGACTGACAGCTGTGATTCATGCTGAAGTGTTTCCTGCTGGGGCAGATTGTAAGCACTGAAAAAATGCAGGTGGCCTCTTCAGACAAAAGGGCTCTTTTTCCCCTTTTTTTTCGTCTTCCCTCTCCCCACTTCTGGTATGTCCTTCCTGTAGTGGGCACAGGGAGTCTTATCTCTCTTTGTTCAATTAAGCTTGTTGGAGATTTCTTTCTAATTTGAGATAAAAATTCCTCTAATAAGGGTGAGTACCTCAAAAAAGGTATATTACCTACACTGCTGTTTGTAGAGAGCAGAAACATCATGAAGGTAAGAAATGCTGGCTTTCTGAAAGGGTACTGTGAAGAACTCAGAGCCAGGATCACACAAAGGAAAAGTTAGGCTCAGGGATCTGGTGTAATCCTTCTATAAAGCACCTGTGTTTATAAGCAGGATTTAAGTCACCTGTACCAGGGATTTTCAATCCATTCCCCACCAGCTGCAAGTTACTGTTAATCTCTGCATTTATTGGACTAGAAAGAGAAACAATATACCTGACTTTCTTTCAGGAGATAGCATCTTCATAAAAAGTTCTGATGTACTTTTCAGTACATAATAAACAGTAAGGAAACAGAAATTCTGAAGTTGTCAATTAGCTTGATCTTAGATAAATACATTTTCGTTGAGTAGAAAGGAAAAAAAATCACTGTTCCTAACTTACAAAGACTGAATGGAATTCTAGCGGCTATGTAAGGTGAAGGTTAACCTTCCTGTGCAGTAATAACGTACACAACTTTGCATAAATGAGTAACTTCCTACACTCATTACATCTAAGAACAAGGAGTTTTACATCATCAGGTCTGACCATTTTCACAAGCTATTGCATTTAATGCAGTCATCTAAAAATGCAGGTGTTAAAGTGGGTGGGTGCTGCTGCCTGGCTCTTGTGCCCAGCAAGCCTCTCCTGTCAAAAAGCAAGCTGAGTTCACATTCAGGCAGTGCAGTCAAACTCCACTCAGCGCTCACCGCAGCTGACTCAGATACAGCGGCAAGAAAGGCTCCTATGAAAGGTTTTGTTCCAGCATAGTAACACCATTGCCGAAGGACAAACCCGGGGAAAGAGGATGAACCACCTGGAGCAGGCAGCTTATAAAGGGGAAGGGATGAGGGGTGGAGCTAAAGGAGTGGGCAGAGGGACCTGGCCTCCAGGGGTAGGGGGGTGCCCACCGGGGATACCAAGCCAGTGACATGGGAAGGAGAAACCCAAGGAAGCTGCCACACCAAGTCCATGGGGAAGACTGTTTTTCCCTTTGGTGGGCGGGTGACTCTGTGGTAAGTAGTTAATGTTTTCAGGGCTGAGGGCTTGGGGAGTGACCAAGGGGGGAGAATTCATGAGATGCTACAGTCATCCATGCATGAAGACAATTTGTTTGACTAAAGCACAGCTTTCAGAAGGATGAATAAGGATGAGATTGAAAACTCCAAGAGGTGGATGATCTTGCTCCTCTCTTGGTTATCTATTTTAATGGGAAACTACCCTTACATTTAAACATGTGTGTATAATTTCTCACTGTAATGTGCATAGCTTCAGCCTCCAAATATGTCTATACACTCTTCCAAATATGCCTTTCTCCACTAGATTTAAAATTTCTTGTGTATCTAGATTTTATTACCTGTGAAGGTACTTTGGCACAGGCATTGAGCCTGTGATCGGTCATGCTACTTGTGATACACCAAACAATCGGATCCTGTAAAGTTTCTCATTGCAAAACGTTCTCCAGTCCTCACAGGTCTTAGGAAGAAAAGCCTACATTTAGTATATACATGTATTAAGCTCCATATGCCTAATTTCTCAGACAATCCCCATTTGTGCTTCTAAGGAGGTTGCAAGGCATAACTCCATGCTGAAAAATGAGAGAGAACAGGTTTTTGGGGGTTTTTTTGACACCTGTTAATGGACAGGGAGAAAAAACTGCTCTGGGCTTCTTGCAAACTCCCAACAAGAGTTTTAAAAAGTGAGTAAAGTTTCTGTTGTATTTTATAAATAATGGGTCTCCTTTGATTTTAATAATGCACATGAAAATGGTGGTTTACTGTATATTTTTTTTTTAGCATTTGGGTAGTAATCTTCTGTTTCCCAGTCAAAGAAGGAAGAAGGAATAACAGGTTGCTTAACAAAAAATGTAGTCTGAACAGGAAAGAAAGTCTTCCTCTCAATGTCTGTGGATGCTATTAACAGAGAGTGAAAAAAATATTTAAAAAGTAGAAAGTTTCAGAAATTGGCATTATCTAAATTTTTGAACTGTAATGCTGTATTTTTTTAATCATTTAGAGCTGAAGTCTTCCTTAGAGAGAACACATTGTAGTTTGGTAACTGTCCTTTGAATGACAGAATGCTCCCTTTTGGTGATTAAAGAAAACTACTATAGCATTACCACCAGAACTTCAAATATTGCATAGTAAAAAAAAAAATTTAAAAATTCTTAGTAACAGTGAAGCATAAGCTCTCTCAAAGTATACCAGACAAAAAATACAACACTTTCCTTCAGTGAAGATATATAAGCTATCCTAAGACAGGAACAAGTGACTTCCTGGCTGGTTAAATGACTGCAGTGTAGTCATCTACACCTGAATTTGACAGCTTTGGTTACCCTTGGGGCAGCAGGGAAAAAGTCACTTTCAGGACATGTGTCGAGTAGCCTGGTTTAGATAGGTCTTTTAGGACAAATTAATTACACCCTGGATGTACCTAGATGACAAGTTCAAACATGGAGAGCCTAATTTTCACATGTACATGTTTAGCCCCACCAGTCCTATCCTGGTCTCTTTCTCCTCCACAATATGCGTAGCTTGAACCATGCAATTCCCTTCCCCTTCCTCCGAATCCTCGCTAAAGCAATCTTGCGCACAGTTTGCCCCTACATGATAGTAGCTCTGGCTCACAAAGATTTCTGTCTTGTTGATCTCTGTACCCTTGAATGTATCACTAGTGTGTGTCAGTGATTTGGCAGGAACAGAAAAAGCTGCTTTCCTAAGCTGCTTTGGGTCCCAGGGAGTGAATTGCCTTACCACTGCACAGGTTCCTTTCTGCTTTAGTTGTCTATCCAAACACTTTGGATTCAGCCCAGGGTATTCACATCACAAAGACCATCAACTTTTTTGCATGATAGCTTACATGCAGTACTTGTTGGAAGAGAGAATTTTTGATGTTATCTGGCCTGATTATCTTTCACCTCTTAGGATAAGAAAGTAGATTGCAACAACTCTGCTTCAAATATGGCACTTCATGTCCTTTTAGGGACCTGCAAAGAACATGTCAATTTCTGCAGTTTCAGACAGCAATCTTGCAAAAGCTCCTGTGATTGTCAAATTTGCAAAGATTCTGTTCTGGACAGAAAGAAGTATTTCCTTTCCCTAAGCTTTTGCTTGCCTGCCTTGAAAATAATTGGAAGTTAATCAGTACCAATCCCCATGGCCACCTTACCTTATCACTACTGCAGAATCTGTTCCCTCTGCTAAATCCAGAAGTACCTGCTAATTGTGGTTATTCCTGCAGGTACCAGAGTCCATGCAAATGACATCTGCCTTCATATGAGATGGTGGCCAAAGCTGAATTTTCTCACAGTGATTTTTAATAGCTTGAAGCACACAACAGAAGCTGGCACATTGACCTTAAATGCAGGTTGAGGAGAAAGCCATAACTCATCCACACCTAGTTCATCATCTTGCACCTGACAAGGACAAGGTTTTTAATGCCTCTCTTTTTTGCTGCAGTACTGTACATATGTATGTCTGGACATCCATCACTTCACTGCTTGTTGTCCTTACAGATGCTTTTTATTTTTGTCTGAAAATGTTTTTCTGTACATGATTTACACTTCTCAGGCACCTCCTGGAAGCTTCTTCTCTGACACAGTAATTGCCCTGTTTTTTCTTGACAAAGTATTGATCACAAGTTAGTTCACTCTAAAACTGTTGTGACATTTTGATGATCAGTAAGTGCTATATCAGCTTCATTCAAGTTTCTGGAAATGCCAAGAACTGGAACACAGTGGTAAATCCAGGCAGCTCTCAGAATACTATCCCTTTAATAAACATCCTGGAGGGAGAGCTGTGAGGCACTGGATCTCCTGAAACTGCTGAAATACCTGTTTCCTTTCCTTCTTTGGAAAATATTCCAGTGGCTCATAATTCTTTAGGCCTTTATATTTACAACAAGAGATGCCTGTTTATAATGAATTGCTCATTGTTTCTTGTTGTCATCTTATTGCAGGGATTCCATACTGTTGTCTCCTTCTCACAAAGGTTTTATACCCTCTTGGTGTTTCTCATGGCATCTCCTCAGAGCACTGCCTCTTTCTCCTTCTCACAGCAGCCAACTAACTCCAGTTCCCACTCACCCAGCCACCCCACTCTTTTATAGCACTCTTCTTCTCATTGGTCACAGCTGTGGCCTGTTAAAGTCAGGCCTGTTCCTCATCTTTGATAATTGGCCCAGCTGCAACTCCTTAGGGGTAAGATTACTTTCTACACCATCTTTATTTTCTTATATTCTGTCCCCCTACAGTTTCTCCCCCAGATTCTCATCAGCATCTATAAAAACAAAATTAACAATAAATAGCAAAAAACAAACAGAATGAAAAATTGTCACAAAATGGTAGCATTCCTACTAACAGAAAAATCAGCACTAGAAAAGTGACTCTATCAACTGACCCAGAGAGATCATCCTCTAAGATTTCACCAGGTATCAATTCTCCCCTGGTCCAGGAATGGTATATTATCTTATTAACCACCTCCTGAGAACAAAACCAGAATTAGGATACATACACACCCCATGTCTATAAAATAAATAGTAGCACTTCAGCCACTCTGTATTTGTTTTAGGGAAAAAAAAGTCTTTTTATTGCTGGCGCCACAATGAAAATACACTTAGCAAATTTTTTCAGTATGCTAATGAAGGAACCATTCTATTTAGCAGTTCTAAACTTAATAGCGGTCATAAATCTTCTGACCAACCTTCCAAAATGTCAGGGAATGAGTGTTTTATTTGGTCATCTGTCTGTAGAATAGCAATATTTGTAATCTTCCAGTGGTGTGTAAGCCTATGTATCATTTCTTAATGAGGGAATATGAGAGGGTCATGCTGTGATCGAATCATTCATGTCTTCTACTCTGTGGGTCAAGAGATTAATAATCTCTGATGACTTTCCTCTTCAGTCATTGCACCACAACTGAGCCTTAGTTTGGGTCTCACTGAAGCCTCTCAGGGAATCCTTTCATGGCCATTTTCTTTTCCTGACGAATTGCCAAGCTTTTCTGAATTTTGTGCTTATCCCCACAAAGCAGAATGAGCTCACTGAGCATCTGCTTTACACAAGTGACTCTCCTCCTGGCAAACCTTTGTGCTTGCAGCTGTTCAACACCAGGACTTCCCATCTTCTCACCTCCCCTGGATCCAGCCCCTGTCAATCTTTTTCTCTAACTTGAGTCTGTAAATTCAATCTAATTAAATATTTTTAATTAATTAGTCTCCAAATGAGAGGTTTTATTTTTAGTTGGGATTAGTTGAGATCATTGCTCCCACAAGTTTACATTGACAGAAATTTAGGAGGGTTGATTTGTGTTAGGTTGGAACCAATAGAGATGGAGAGATGGGAAAAAGGTATTGCTTAGGTTCACCCTCCCCTACCCAGACTACTGATGAAATTAGATGCTCTGTAGTGAGCTACCTATTTCCATTTACTCCTTCTGGTTTTCTTTCCTTGTACTTTTGCTGCAAAGCTTATGCCTCATGTGTTTATAAGATGATCAAAGTTAGTCAGAGTTGCATGGCTCCAAACAATAAATGAAGCTTTATTGCCCTGAAGAAATGCTTTGATTTCAAAGCAGTTTCTATTGACTTCAGTGAAAAAGAAATCCAATAAAATAACTTCTGCAGCAGAAAAAATTTGCTTTACAAAGACCTTTCAAATTCTTACAAAGGCAATGGTGAAAAATAATAAACAAATCATTGGGTTAAATTTAGAAAATTACCTGATGATTAAGGATAAATTGCCCAAAGATTAAGCAAATTAAGTGAGTATAGTCTGTTCAAGATCTGTCTTTGAAAGTTATTTTGATCAAATCCACAAGCAAAATGAGTGTGTTTATTCTTTTGGCTTTCTAAAAACAGAACCTTTCAAATAATATTTATTCACTAAGGCAAAACAGAATGTATACTTATGTCCGGTCCTCCATCTTGTTTATATGTACATTATATATATATATATATATATATATACACATACACATATATATACGTATGTGTGCATGCATATATTATGCTTCTGTTTTTATTAATTGTGACTAGGCTCAACATAATTCAGATTATGTTTTCAAAATAATTCGATTTCACTTATTTGGTAATTATTTAATTTCACTTGTTTACATTGGAGTAGGGTAAAAAATTTCTAACGAAGAACTTATGAATATTCTTTCTATTCATTTCTCTGTGAACAAAGCCTAATTCTTCCCAGTGTTATTGTCATTCATAATTATTTCCTCAATAATTCATGCAAATAATTTGCAGCCTAATTCATTCTTAAGCAGGTTCATTGAGGCCATTTGAATTCTGAGCTACACTGGTTAGAATGATCATTCTGTATGGTTTTTGTCCTTGATGGCAGAGGCAATTGAATAAAACTTTTCATTCAGCCTAAGCACTCTTCTAAATCAGGATGGATTTCTGTGTGTGATTTAGTACTGTTCAGTGATGAAAGTGAATTGACTGCAACTCTCTTGATCAATTATCTGGTGCAAGCCAAAACTTTTGATGACTAAGTTCTTGAATTCAATAGTCGGTCTGCAACAAATTGTGCCATTAATCATCCTGACTGTAAGTGTGCTGAAAGATTGTTAAATGACAAACCAATGTTTTAAAAATCAAAGGAATCTTTTGAAAGGTTGTTTTAGTCTGCCCTTGATAGCATTGGAAGACGGAGGGAGAGAGAGAGAGGGAGACCTTCCTCTGTTGATTTCACTCTCAAGAATTTCAGCGCCCAAAAGTGCTTGAATTGGACAGAATAAAAGAGAATTTTTAATTAATTTCTACTCCAGATAACAACTTAGGTACATTTTTTCAGAAAACGGGGCTTTGGGACTGTTTTGTATTAGTTTTTTCAGTTTGTATTCTTTTTTTCTAATGTTTCCAATTTGCCAAGCTCCAAGTTCTTACTAACACCCTTACTGCAAATCTCTCTCAGTTTGTTGGCAGATAAGATGACAAATGAACTGCTTTAACTCTGGCATTGTTCAGCTGAGATTTGACCAATTTAGAAGTGGTGTAACATGGAGGAGCAAGTCCCAGTGGAGAGATGGAACTGCTTCTGCACAGTGGGGGCACTGGTACCAACATTGGAACATAAAGACACATTAGGATGACTGAACACAAACAGCTGCTGCAGGAGAGTGCTACATGATGGATGATTGTCACAACTTCCTCTCCACTCCCACAAGGCAAGGTAATTCTTCAGGTTTTGCAATCTAACACGAGACAAAATTCTGACGAGTGATTGCTCACTGTTGTTGTGCTGTTTTGAGCAATTTAGGTGCCAAACTTCAGAGGTTGAGACCTCTTAAATTTCTGAAGCCCCCTTCTTGGAGAACTTGCACTGAAACACAGGGAGAAGAGCAGCATCTGCACTGCTGACAAGGGAGAACACCTAAACTTCACCTGCAAGGTTACTGCATTTCTGCCTGGCAGACTGAGGAGAGAATTTGTCACAGCCATGATCCTTCTTCTAGAGCCCAAAAATGACATGACCAAGAAATCTTAAGAACATGTATAAGGGAAAAGAAAAGAAGAAAGAGAAAGGAAGGATAAGAGTAGGGAAACATACCATGACCCATGGATCTGTGCCAAGGCTTGACTGCTGCAGTTTATATGTCCCATGGTCATGGTCTTGATGTGTCAAGAGTTGGGGAAAGAGTCATGTCCCTGTTATTTCATTTTCATGTCCCATTTTATATATTTTTTTTTCAATAAATCTTTAAAAACTGCCTCACATTTGCACTAAATTTGCTAAATTTGACATTTTCACTGCCTGAGTGCTTATGTGGTCAGAGTTGTTCCCCACTGACAGGACAAAGCTGATGGAATATAAGTACACAACTAGCAATTATTTTCTCATTCTGGTTCTTTGATTATTATTTTTAATCTTGTCAGCAGTATTAAGCCTTGCTCAGTGGATACTTGCTGTGAGAATGAACACAGAGAACCATCTATCAAAAGTGAAGAGACAACTATGGCAAGGATCACAAGCAGAGTAGAGCATGTGTATCAGATGTCTATAGCGTTTAATTCTCATTTTAGTAAAAACTTATGTCTGGAAGTTTCAGAGGAAGTTGAAGGATTCCAGCTGAGGTCTTTATTAAGTTGAGGTGATCTTAAACACCTGTATTTCACTTAGCATTAGAAACAGGTTCTCCAGCGTGGGATTCACAGATCACACTCTTGGCTGCCTGGTAGCACCCATATGTGGCTCTGGGACCAAACTGGATACAGAGTGTTTCTGTTAATTCCTTTAACCATCTTCAGGCAAAATACATGCTCCCAATCAATGCTGTATTGCCTCACTCCATTCTTACAGATCTGTCTGCTATGAGGACTTCTGATTCCAGCTGATCCAATTCAACAAAGTCCTGCTTCAAGACCTAATCAGGCAGCATAAAAAGGAGTCTGTTCAACAATGTCAGACACCCCAAGTGAACCTTTTTGTAGATTTCTGTTTGCACTTCTGACAGCAGCATAATTAATAGAGGGCTGGATACAGCCTTTCATGTTGTCATCCAAAGAACGTGTGCAGGAAAAGCAGAGATGAGCTAAACAAATACAATGTCAGGGAAACACCTCTCCAGCCTCTACTGGGTCTCCTCCTCAACTCTGCTCTCATGAGACCCCATATGGAGAACTGCATCCAGCTATAGAAACCTCAGCACAGGAAAGACATGGACATGTTGGAAGGGATCCAAAGGAGGGAAACAAAAATGCACATCTATGAAGCCAGGCTGAGACAGTTGGGACTGTTCAGCCTGGAGAACAGACACCTCTGAGGTGAGTTTATTGCATCCTTCCAGTATCTAAAGAGACTATGAGAAAGATGGGTAGGGTCTGTTGTAACACGACAAGGGGTAAAGGTTTTAAACTAAAAGATATTAGCTTTAGACTAGATATAAATAATTTTTTTTTTTTCACAAGAAAGGTGGTAGAACACTTGAATAAGTTGCACACAAAGCTGGGGAATGCTCCATCCCTGGAAACACTGAAGGCCAGGATAGATGGAGCTCTGAGCAATCTGATCTAGCTGAAGATGTCACTGCTCATTGTAGGGGGTTTGGAATTATACGGCCTTTAAAGGTCCCTCATAACCCAAACTACTCCATGATTTTACAACTGGCTCTGGCTGCACAAACTTCAACTGTGGTTGTCAGCTTTGTTGTGGATCCAAGGGAAGGAACCAAACCAGAGACCAAATCAGGAGAGGTGGCCATATGCTTGCTGTGGTTATTGACACATGACTATTTTATAAGGTATTTAAATATCTAATACTGCTGAAACACTGAAAACATTTTTAAGGTTCACAGGACTCTGCCCTGGGCATTGCATTTGCAGGTGTGCAGCTGTGCTATGGCACTTTGGTGGATTATGATCAACGAGTATGAAGGCATCCTCAAGCCAAGGTGAATGTCTGCCAGGGGGCTCCTAGGGACCCTGGGAATCCCCTCAATGCTCACTTGAAGTGTATCATCATTTTGTACAGACTCTCACATGGTCAATGCCTGGTAGAAGAACCTTGAACCCTTTCTATTTGGGATGAATTTCAACTTGCCGTCTCCAGACTGCCTCACAGTATTCACTCTGTCTTCTAGCCATTTGCTTTCTTCTCCTCCTCTCTGATGTTAAGACACAGAATTAAATTCATGTTTTTGGCAGTGTGTTGAATGAGAGAGAACATTTTCATTAAACCCAGAATTGAAAATTGTATTATAAGCATTGAGATGATGAAAAGTCAAGTTTTCAAGTCCAGGAGATTTATAAGGTTTTAAGAGTCTTTCACTGACTCTTCATGCTCCTGTAGAAAAGCTTTTAAAATCAACCAGAGAGATATAATTTCTATGTATATTTATGTACATATATGTGTGTGGTTTTGAGTTCTGCCCATGTCTCCAGCTATTCTCAGGAATGCTGGGTATAATTCAGTTTGATTTTCTATTTCAGAACTTCCAATCAAACAGAATACAAAATAGCTGTGACTTTAAGCTATTGTCTATTTGAACACTTGCAAAACTAGTACAGGACTTAAGCAAAATCTGTGTCTGACAGATTTCTCACTGTGCTCTGAAGCATTTCTGTACATCTTCTTCCCCTCTTTTTAGGAGTTACAGACTCAGAATCCTTCTGTAATTGCTAAAAATTCACCTTCCTTCTCCCCACTTCTCTTGGTTCTGTGAGCTATCAATCAGCAAGGAGGAAATACAGTCATAAACATTAGAGCTGACAAAAGCCAGGGGATTCTTCCTTCTCAGAAACAAAAATTTGTTTTCATAATAAGAGGTGTTTTGGATACTGCTTAATTGCTTCTGAAAAATAGATTGCTGTTGACACTGAATGCTTTGATAAAGACAAAATTACTCTGCTATGTGCACTGCTGGTCTGGTTCTCTGGCTCTATTGAAATGTGGTTCTTCATTTCTCCTGAAACTCTGCTTTCTAGTTTTCTGTATTAATAATCCTCTGAACATTCTTATATATGGCCTTAAGTAATTCACAGAGAAACAGTCACTCGCTGGGAACTGTTTTTTTCTTTTTTCTTTGGTGTCTGGAGGACACTAAACCTCAAATGAATGAATACTTGCTACCAAAAAGCAAAAGACCTCATGTTTGCAAAAGAAAATATGTCACTCAAGACCTTTGTTTTATCCTTTATTTTGTCCATTAAGTAAACATTTGGGCATCTTTCTGAGCCACATGCAGCTGTCTCTGAGAGGTCTAAAAAGACAACATAAAGTACCTCACTTAAAACAGATTCTTCAGTTATACTTTCTTGGTTTCTCATTCACTTTCATTTCTGAAAAAAAAATATAACATCTTTGAACTGAAAACTTAGTTTCTCATTTCTGTATTCCATAAAAGCTGAATATCTTATGTGAAATGACAGAAAGAACCAGGGCACTAAATTATTCAGAGGCCTGCTGAAAAGATACAGGACTTATCATAATGAAGGTTAAATTCCTGTCCAGGTTGGTATTTGCTGAAAATTGCTTTTATCTGTTTCAGCTGAGGTGAGATGTGCTGGTACTCTCAGTGCAGAGCCTTTGTCTCCAGTTCTCTATCATATATGCCTGCTCTGTGCACTGCACACAGAGTTTTGTGGTACCTGCTGCAGTCTGAGTGTTTGAGCATCAGCAAGTGCTGGGCATGGGGGATGGGTTCTTCCCAGGGCTTGCTGGCATAGCAAGACTCTTCCCAGCACCTGAATTGCCTTCAAAGGAGAAAGAAGGCTGCTCAGCACAGAAGTATTTCAGTGTGATGTCCTTGCGTGTGGCTGGAAGAACAGAGGTGAGCTCTCAGCTGAAGTTTGCACAGGGAGCTTGCACATGTGCCCAGAGGTGATTCCAGCAGCCCAGGCTGTTTGAATAGAGAGGCAGGTCTGCATTGCAGGTTCCCATGTTGCGCCTGTCCTCTGTGCAATGGGTGCTTTTCCCGTGGAGCTGGTAAGACATGGTTAAAAATACCATAAAAAGTTAAAAAGCAAAAATAAAAACTCTTGAAAAACAAAAAAGAAATTCTACCTTCCATTTTTTTGCTTTACTTTTCTGGAGAAGTGTGAATAAAAACGACATAGACTGCTTTCTGGGAATGAGGCTCAGTGATCTCCTGGAGGAAAGAGACTGTAAATGGAGGGGTTGTAAAGAACATGGTGTCAATAGTGTTCCTCCAAACAGGAACACTATTTCCTCACCGTCACCATAACCAAACCTTTAAAAAGAAGTCAAGAACCTCAGTGTAATATTTGCTCCACAATTTCTGCATGTAATCCATTGTATTCTAACCCTGCTGACTTAATGTTGGCGAGGTGTTACCCACTGTAATTTTGTTATGGATATCTAAGAATTTCTTGTATAACAGAATTCTGCACTGGCATTTACTACAGGATGCCATTTTGGTCTCATAGGAAATAGAGTCTGGAAGTCTGGACTCTGGCTCACAAAGCTTCTTGGTTTCACATGAGAGGAAAATGGCTGGTGTCATTTGCTACTTCTTCTATGTTGTGAATTTAACTGCGAAAAGCTTTTATTTATTTCAGATAGGCTCACAAATAGGAAAGAAGGACAATCCCTGCTATTTTGGAGCACAGAGTCTTGTGGGAACTGTGGCCAGTGAGTGGAGCTGACATGATGGCTCCTTTGTGGCAGTTCTAGGTTTCACAGTCTATGTCTACACTACCAAGTGGAAGACAGTCAGAGAAGAAACACATGGCTGTGAGGTCAAGGAGCATCAGGTGGCTCTTGCCTACATGGCTTAGGGCTCACCACAGGGCAGTGCAGACCAGAGCAGAACAGAGTTGGCTATATCTATAAGCCTTCGGCTCAAAGTGTTTCCTAGGTCCTATGCAATGTCTTGTGGCTTTAATACCTGACTACACTCTTTTTTACTTTTTTTTTCAGTTCAAAGTACCTTATATAGGTTTTGTAGGTCACCAGAATGCTTTTTCTAAAACCTGAAACTGAGGATGTTGCATAGCTTTGCATGGGGCGGAAGGGCAAGCAAGAGTGTTTGAGGGAGTATAGGCAGCTGGGATTGCATCATAGGGCTGTGTGGGGCACAGGGAGGCAAACCTGCTGCAGTCTCATCCATAATGGTTTTGGGCTCTTCCTGGAGTAAAGTATACCCCTACTTTGCCCAGGAGAAAACTGGGTGAAGTGATCCAAAGCCCAGCAGGAAATGAACTATTACTTAAAACTGTGGCCAGCCAAGGTGGGCTGTTCAAGATTTGTTCCTGATTTGTTCTCATTAGCAGTTTTAATGTAACTATTGTCTCTAGATTTTCAGGTCTCCTATGAGCTCCTGGTGGCCCACAGAGTTTATGGGATTATCTGTCCCTCATCCTGCAGGGAGGCAACTACCACCACACAGGGAACCACAGCAGGAGATTTCCTTTTGCCGTCTTCCTTCTGTGAGATTTACGTCAGGCGATGCAAGACCCAGGGACCATGCAGCAGCCCTTTGGCTCCCGAGAGTGTTTTTCTCTTGGTACTTAAGTGGTATATGGTGTCTCACAACACAACAGCTCCTTCCACTTCTAGTGACAACCCTCCAGTGCTCCAGCCCATCATGGGGAGGATCAGCCTCCCCACATTTGGTGAGAAAAGGAAGTCAGAATTTGTTTTAGTTCGGCCCTATTTGCCTATAGGAGAATTGAAGTCTTAAGCTTACAGTCTTAAATTGCTAAACCCATTCAGAGACATTAAAATCAGAAGCAGTCCTGAAAATGAGGCCATGTTAATGCAGTACCAAACTCTTCTTCTCAGCTTGCTGTGTTTGAAAAATCAAGCTGTAGCCCTGAACTTCCTTCTGCACTTCATTTTGGAGTAATACTTAGTGCCTGAGAATGCTTTAGACTTCCCTAGAATCACTCTTCAGGTGCTTACATCATACAATTCACAACGGCCTTCTATAAATACAACCTTCTTGAACTATAGATGCTCCAAGATGACAGATATTTTTCTTCTGTGACAGAAGATATGTGACTCCTCCATCATGGCAGACTCCTACCTTCAATGAGCACTGCACAGCCAAAAGCATTTAAAAGCACCTCAACTGATTTTGTTACTTCTGGTTTAGCACCTTAGTCCAATTAATGAACCTCAACTAATTGTCTTATTTAACTGTCACAATCTATTTTAAAATGAAGTACAGTGAAGAGAGAAAATCAGGACATGTGACCTGAATTTGAACTCTGTTTGTGGTGGATGAGGTTGTCATTTTTCCAATAAGTGCTGCCATTACAAGTAAAGGTAGCAGAACTGGGATGAAATTTGGAGGCATTTTAATCAAATTACTCCCTGCAGGCACAAACTTTGAAAAAAAAAAATGCAGTCTATTTAACACAGCTCTTGCCAGAGTTTCTGACCAAGCTTCTGTCCATAGTTCTTCATTATTATACCAGCATTCACCTTCAATTGGGTTCCCAGAGTAAGGTTCAAGTAGTTGCCAGAACATGTACTTTTAGAGGCTTTTTTCTTAGCACCTCTCAAGGGAGAGAAAGTTTAAGGGAACAAACTGTGAGATGAGAATGTCAGTTTTAACCTTCAGAAATATTTGGTATTTTGCATTCAGACCACTGCAGCAATAATCGTTGCAGTTTAGTGGTAGAACTAGAAACTGAGAACCTGAAGACCTCAGCCCTTCAGGATGAAAGCCAGTGTAGTAAAAGTATTGATTGTGGGTTACTTTTCCTCAGCAGGAATTCAGCGAGGATGCAAACACCATTTCTAAACAATGGATTTAGGCTGAAACAGAATTCTGATGAAAATACATGTTTTAATTGTTGCTGATGAGTATGATAAGAGAACTTGTAACAGAATTTAATAAAGGAAAGACAAAAAGAGTTGTGAGTAAATATCTTGAAGAGCTTCTTTCAAGTAATATTTGTTAAGGTGGATCATTACTCTTACTTTAGTTTAAATTTACTTTAAATCTGAAGTTCAGAAATTTTATTATTTATCAATTTACTGCATTGGGGTTTTTTTAAGAAGGATTATTTTTATGAGTATCTTGACTCAAGCTGTAACAGCCATAGATAGCTTCAGGATAAAAGCCTACACTTTACAGGTAGCAAAAGAGCAGGTCTAGTAAACTCCTCTGGAGTAGGTGTTACGATCTAGATCCAGTCGTTAAAATTGTTAGAGAGGTGCCTCTGTCCAAGTTAAGGTGGAAACAAGACCATATGCTGAAGTCAATAGTATGGCTTTTGTTTACCAGTAAATGTGAGGGAGGGAAAGAGGGAGAAAGAAATAGAGGGAGAGAAAGTGAGTGACAGAGAGAGACATTAAGTAGAAAATATCACCACTTTGGATCCTGATGGTGTCCCATTGATCCTCTTCTTCTCATCTTCTTGGTGGTGAGGGTCCCCCAAAAGACAGAATCCAATGGATTAATATACCTTTGGGCCAGATGGGAATGCCCAGGTACCCCTCAGGGAGACGGCAAGTCTGACACAGTCTCTTGCAACAGACTCTGGATCTGTTGCATCACTTGGATCCTGTGCAGTTCTGTGGTGCAAGGCCTCAGGAATCAGTCTGGGGGGCACTTCAGGGGTCAGAATGGATGATGACACCCCTCAGCTGCCCCTCACGTGAACGTCCCGTGGATGTGGCCTTCCCAGGGTGGCGGGTTCTACAGGTGAGCTGGTTTGTGTGAGGGAGGATGGGTGTTCACTCTCTCTGACCAGAGGATACACCACAGCCCCAAAACTCTCCTCCCCCCCTTGGTTTGGGGTGGAGTGTGCACAAACCTGGCCTCAGCAGATGGGTCTGCGGGCTATGGTCTTACCCACCCCAAACCCAGCAAGAACCAATCGGGTTCAGCTGCTGAGTTTGCCTTTCTTATGGATACATGGTTCTCCCTCAGCCCTGTTTACTTCCTCCTGAGCCTGAGATAATTGGACAAGGCTGTCACCTTTATTTTATCTGAAGTTCCCTTAGATTGCTTAACTCAGTCCAAAGCTCCGGTCAGGAGGCATCTTCAGGGAGGGTTAGGTGATCACAACTTCTTTATACAATATTGCCATAATAGGAAAAAAGTCCTTCAAGACAATGTCTAAGCCACTAACCATAACATTTCAGTCTCCCACAGTAGGTTGGGAAAACAAAGACTGAGTCTTATTCCATCAGTTCTCAGCTGGGATACAAGCCAGCATTAATAGAGGTGCTACTGGAATAAGGAAGAAGTTTGTGTACCCTGTGTGCAATCTTACTGAATATACGGGGTGCAATTCTACTTTGGTAAATATAATGCTATTATAAAATGCTATACTTAGAAATGAAAGTGCTATCTGATTGCTGACCATGTAAATTAATTTTGTTAGGAGTATTTTGCTGAATATCAGTTGGAAAATACAACTAAGGTACCTGTTGTAACCTTACCAAGTCAATAGTACACATCTCTGAACAATTCAAGTTTGAAAGGATTTGAGTTCTCCTGAAGGCAAGAGAAACAGTAAGAGCTAGATGTTTGCAATGCAGACTGCCTGTTCAGGGGTCTAACTTCTGACATCCATTTTTAAAGATCTTTGGCTTATACAATGAATGCTCTGCAAAGTTGCCTCTCTTATAGGGAAGTCACACAGGGTGAATGTGAAAATATTACAATATTGGCAGAACAGCTTCTTAAATCTCTGGGTTTGTCTGCAGGGGAAGGGAGAGGGGGTGGAATAGTCTTCTTTCACCTCACTGTGGCATAAATCTGCCTAACCCTCATCTTTGCTAAAAGCTGCAGAAGTAAGGAGAAGCTACAGGTATCTGTAGCTTCAACTGGACCTAGTCTTTTAGACTTAACATTTGCCCCAGTGGTCCATTTAACCCTGTAGCTGCTCTCTCACAGAACTGTGTACCAGGTGCTTCAGAGATTGGTGGCACTGCTGGAATTTCTTTTATCCCATGGAAGCTTCTCCCTGATATCTGTCAGTTAGTATCTAAATTATAGAAAATATCACTGTGGTTCATTTTGGGGAGGACCGTTCAGTTATAACAACAGATGTGTTTACAGTCCACATAGATGAGACCTTGGCCTCTCTTCTGTTTCAATGAATTCCAAATGCTAATTATACTGTGTGCTAAAGTTGGAAGTACAAAAAATTATGTTGTATTTTCTTGGAAAATTTCTTCAAAGGCCTTTACTCAGCTCTTCAGGCATACTCTGAGAAATGCATTCCAGTGGGAAATATCATGTCTTTTGAAGTATCTGTTGAAAGTGAAAAAAACCCCCAAAAACAACCAACAAAACAAAAATAACAAACATCCGCCCCCCAACAAAATACAACCCAAACAAACCCCCTGCAACAAAAATACAGTTCCCATTGCATATGGGTTTGAATCCCAACCGCAAAGCTGAATTGTGCAAACGCAGTGAGACATGCTGGAATCCAAATGCTGGTCCTAGTTTGGCTTCTGGGTCAGGTGCACCAAGTCAGACGTACAGATCCTTGTCAAGGAAAGGCTGGTGAAGGTAGATGGGAGTGACGACCTTCTGAGGGGAGGGTGTGAAAGCTGAAGAGAGGGGACAGGCACACAAGAGGGTCTCAGCCTAGAATCTAGCTGTGTTCCAGAATTTCTGGGTTCTTGAAACCAAACTTGCAAGTGTTCAGTGTTTTTGAGAACAAAACTTGGACGCTTTTAATATGGTGAACTCTACAAAATTCTGTTCCTGGAGCATTGACACCACTGCTTTCATTTCTGGTGTGCAGGTTTTCACATAGTGAAAACAGTTATTTTGGCACTGAAATTTCTTGTAATTTTCTTCACCTAATTTTAGCAAAAAAGGGATTTGATAAACTTGTACTGAGAAATATTAAGAAACAGGGTTTTTTTCTCCTACTCTTATGCTTCTTTTTCTCCCATGCAGTTCTCCCACTGCTGAATCTTTTGTTATCACAATTCTGGATGTAGAAAAATCCCTAAAACCAGAAGTGAAAAACCAAAACCAACCAAAAAACAAAACAAAAAAACCCCACAAAAAAAAAAAAAATCCAAACAAAAAAAGCCCCAACCCCCCAAAAACCCCCCAAACCAAACCAAACCAAACCAAACAAACCCCACTCATCAGATAAAGCAAAGTAAAAAATCTGATTTACAGTCTGGTTCTACAGAAGGCCTCATTCCTCCTATATGTGAAATCAGCTATTCAAATAACTTGTTGACAATTGGTATAATTATTTCTAATTATTCTTGATTAGAATTATGTGATTACATCTAAATATGTGCATCATAAGTGTAGGAGGTACAGCCTAGAGAAGGAGGAAATATAATTTTATTTTTCAATTTATTCATTTTTACTAGCTAAAAGGACTCAGAAAGTTTCATTTTCATGATGCTAAACAGAGGCTCACTGAACTCATCTTTACTGCATTTCTTATTGGTAAGTTAAGTAGTAGAACCTCTTCAGTTATGGAGGCAAAACTCACAGTGTTTTTTAATATTTAGGAAGGCTAAAAAAAACCCTTAGAATTGTGTGATTGACATGAAAGTAATGTGTGTGTGTGTGTATGTATTCTTTCAACAAAATTAAGTCTGTAGTGCTAAGTAGGTTATTCCTAGGAGACTACAACCATTGGAAAAGCAGTAGTTAGTTCAAAGTTAACTTGCTAATTCCTCTCATGATAGAAATTTAAACTTCATGTTTCCTTCTACTGCAAATTCAACTGTGTTCTTGAGATTGTTTGGCATTTTACAATTACAATGGTACTTTGAAGGTTTTAATATGTATCAGATAGGCATCTGAATTTGATTTCTTTTTTCTTTATTACATCTTTATTAAAAGCTGTGGCAAAGCTACTGGGTCATATTCTTCTACAGCAGAGAGTAGTGTAGGCTAGGATTAATTGCTAAAGTCAAATCATTCTGCAAGCAAAGTACAAAATTGATTGTAAAATCTTTGGTTAAGACCACTTTTATTAAAACTGTGCATTGATTTTAAGGGTGTCGTGTCTAAGATTGTATCCTCTTATGTGAAAGAATGCTAGAGCAAAACAAAATAGATCCTGTCCACCAGCAGCTTGCACTACTGGATAAATTTCCATGACAGCAAGCAGAAACTCACTGCCAATTTAAGTCAAGAATAGAAGTATCTCACAACAAACTACTATTGCAGAAAGATTCTACTGGCTAGATGAGCTTTAGTTAATACTTAAATGACAAATATATTTCCGTTTATTAATTTTTTTTTGCGTTAATGAAGAAAATAAGTCTGTGCATTTACAAACCTGTAATCAAATTTTAATTTGTATCCACTTTTTGTACACATGTCAGGCCGTGCAAATTAGGCCCTTCAAGAAAGAGGTGAAAATAGGTGAGACCTACTGAAACTCCTCTTGCCTCCTCTTTCCTCCAGAAGCCTTTCCCAGGTACTCCACTGTTCTATCACAGAAGCTCATCTGTCTAAACAGAGCCCATTAAGTCAAACCGTACCACTTGTTTGGAGATGGATACCAGCACTACATGTCCTCTGGTGCTAGAGGATCAGAAAATGAACAGCAGACATTTTAACGTGCTAGAAAACAGTGGCATGACCTCTGGTGGCCGAGGAAATTTCTCAATAGACTTTAAGGCTCATAATGAAACCTCAGCTGATAATCACCCTCTGCAAAGATGCTTCTTGCTAATTTATGCTAACCAAGAAGACAAAGCATCTGCTTCTGAAATCTCTGATCCTCTTAAAGTCACTGAAGAACCTCAGGCATAGATTTTAAAACCTGATCTGGAGATACCACTCCAGGCTCTCCTGTGAGAGAGCCATCGAACAGATAGTTGATAACACCTGGTCATCTAACACCTGCTTCCTCAGTGGAGGAAGCCTGAAGGTTGGCTTTGCTTTTACTTAGGATCTGCGAGGCTGAGCCTTTCTTATACAAGAGGAACAGTCTGGTTGCTGCTGTGCTATGCTCCTCTTCTATGTCTCTGCAATGGCTTGTCCCTCATGTCTGCCAGGAGGGATTGCAGGGACTACAGCTGGACACTTTGAGCAGACCTGAAAACACGACCTTGTTCTCATTCTCTTCCTTGACAGCTGCACCCTGCACCTCATGGTCAACGGTCAGAGAAACACACTCATCTGCATGAAGGGCATGAAGACACTGAAAGGTACAGAAAGACTTGTGCACACCCTTCCCCCACACATTTCCAAGTTGTGAGCCAGCTCTAGGGATTCAATAACCCTACAAAGGGTTATTCACATAACCCTGCAAAGGGGCCCTGTCTGTATCTATGCAGACAAGCTACGACTATCCACGATCCTTGTCTTGATACATTAAACAAGCACTTCCATCACAGTCATTCTGCTGCTTCCAATTCAATTCATTGCTTGAGCATAAATTTTTCAGGACTAATTACATCTAATCATGTGTGGCTTAGACACGTGAGCAAACTAAAGGTTCAGCAGCAAGGCATGAGATGAATGAGAATTTGGTTGGCAAGATGTCATGGCTTAACCCTGGCAGGCACCTAAATATCACTCAGCCACTTACTCACTTCCATCTCCAGTGGATGGGGGAGTGAATTAGAAGGGTAAGAGTGTGAAAAATCTTACTTCAAGATAAAGATAGTATAACAGCTAAAAACCAAACAAACCAGCAAACTCATAGCACAAAACCACCCCCCTCCCCCCCCCCCCATTCTCCCCCCAAAGAAATACCAGCAACCCAACAAAAAAATTAAAGGAACAAAACAAAACTAAACTAAGAAAAGTAAGTGATGCAACAAAAATCCCAGTGGCTCTCCACCAACCAATGGCACCTCTGCTAGATCCCAAGAAATGGAAAAAAACCAGCTCTGAACAACCTCCCCCATGCCCCATTTTGCTGCTGAGCGTGACACCATAGGGTTTGGAATATCTCTTTAGTCATTTGGGGTCATCTGTTCCAGCTGTCTCTCCTCTCAACCTCTTGTGCATCCCCAGCCCACTCACTGGCAGGGCAGTGGGGGAAGCAGAAAAGCAGCGCAAGCACTGCTGAGCAATAACTAAAGCATCAGTATGTCAGTTTTCATCACAAATTCAAAACATAGTATTTAGGAATAAAAACAACTCTATCCCAGTTAAAACCAGTATACAAGGACAAAAACCCATGAGCTGAGAGCTAAGAAAAAATAAAATGTAACCAATCCCGAAGAGACTGAGTAAAGCACAGACTGTTTCCACAAAAGAAGTAGAACATGCAGCACTTAATCTAAATATGAAAGCTAGCTGTGGGAGGGGAGATCATCTTTGTTTTCAGCCAAGGAAAGGACAGGATGCAAGGGACCATAGCAGGATGAAACTGCCTCGCTTCATGAGGGAGAGCAGCAAGATCAGATGGCCTTTGAGGAAGCAGATTTTGATGGACTCAGGCAACTGGCAGTAAGAACTCATGGGAGGCAATTAAACTGAAAATGGAGTATACAGCTGTTTTTGTAAGAAAATGCTCTTAAAAAACAAAACTGCCAACTGTCCCAGAGAGTAGGAGGTATGCAAAGTTTAGAAAGAGGTGAGTGTGTCTGGTTACTGAGTTCTTCATTGACCTAAGATCACAAGGCACACAGACAAGAGAGAAAAGATTACTGAGTGCAACTCTAGAACAGGGAAATAGGGAAAAGAAAGACATGATATGAGATGCCTCTGTCTCTGGTCATAGAATTTCTTATTAGCTTCTGTAGGAACACCAGTAATAAGGAGACAAACAGAAAATGTGTAATCCCCTATCAATAGAAGTGGACTGTGTTCAATGCCTTTTGCTTGCAGCTGTTAAATGATTTTTTCTGCTCCCCTTAGTTAAAAAAGGTTAACTGCAATCAATTGACTAATCATTTCATACCCACGACACAGGAACAAGATGCACCTCGGGGTGTATTGCAGCTGCAGCAAGAGCAGAGCTCTGTGAAGCCATGAAATAGATGAGCTTCTGGGGGGCTGGGAAAGGCAGGAACACTGCTCAGCCTGTGTGAGAAGTCAGGGAAGAGCCAGGCAAATCTCAGCCTTTGGGGTCTCAGAAAGATCCAGCAACAAAAGAAGCTTTCTGGAAGCACTTAGAAGAAAGCCAGATCTATCAATTGTCATGGGTTTACTGAGATTACTTGGGAATAAATGTCCCAAGACAGTTTGCTAGAAGACATGTTGAGCTGCAATTACCCCTGAATATGAGGCAGGAATTGCATGGTTTTGAAAAGCAAAGCAGACAAACATCAGCCCTCAGGAAAATAGCCTACCCACAAGGAAAGGAGTTGACTGCTTCTCTCAGCTGTGGGTTGGTCAATTCTGGATTTCTGTAACCAACTTTTGGTGTTGGAAACACCAAATAAAATTATTGGAGAAGTGAGAAAGATATGGATGATCCAACTTTATATCATATCTTTCCCATGATCCATATGGGAAAGATATGATATAAAGATGGATATCATATCTTTCCCATATGGATGGGAAAGATGTGATATGGAAAGATCAAATGAATTGGGGTTGATTAGTCTGTACAGAGGAGGCTAGTGTCTAGGTATGAGCCTGAAGAGACTGCCAAAAGGAAAAGAAGTTGATCTCTGCCTTGTGTGAGCTGGTGGGAAGTCATGGGCTTGCACTCCTCCTAGGAAGCTGATAGCTGCCAGGACCCTTACAGGCTGGTAAGATCCCATCCTCTGCCCTGCTCATCTTTCAGCTCTGTGTCCTCCAATCCTCTGCAAGAACTGCAGTCCAAAAGACCTTGCAGCCAAACAGCCCCATGGAAATAGTATGGGTGGGTTTGGGTGGGCTGGATGAGAAAAAGATAGCATTTCACCTTCAGGTTTCCTGATGGAATTGCAACCACTTGAGGATGAGCTGTATTTAATAACTTCAGTGACAGGCTGAAAAGTCTTGCAGGGTTTTTTGGAACAGCTGCTTGGAAACATCAGCAAACATCAATGTCATTGAGGCAATGCAACACAAGCAACCAGCCCTGCTTCTCTAGCCAAGGATCCTGTGCCCCACAGCTCCTCTGCCTGGCAGAGGGGCTTGGAGCTGAGATGTTACTGAACTCCCCAGAGCTCTGCAGCTTTTTTTCCTATTGCAGCAGTGACTGTGAACAGCTTCCAAATAAAAACCACACTTGCATAAATCTCTCTAAAGACCTTGCCACTGCTTTTCTCATTTGTCATGAATATGGTGCTGAGGCTGAGACAGGAGATGGGAAAAGCAAATGGACATTTGTAATTTGTCAGAAATATCTATGCAGCTGAATCAACTGCTACACAAGGGTCCCCATGGAAATAGGCCCTTTTTGTGATGTGCTACTGCCAAATCTTGGCTCTGATTATTGAATTTCAGCCTTGTCAAATCATCTCAGCCAGTGAAGCCACTTATTTAGACACAGCCAGATCAGTCCCCTGCATGAAAGGCTGGATCGCCGCACTGCGGATGGATGGAGCAGCCACAGAATGAGGCTCCTTCTGCAGCAGAGACATCAGTGCACAGAAACTGACATCCAGCTGCCATTCAAGTGGCTAAAGCCTCTGAAATGCTGAGATAAATAAAATGGGAAAGGTTTTTTTGGGCTAGCCAAAGGTAGCTCTGAGGAGTTGTGGCTCAATTAAAGTCTGCAGCAGCAGCCATATGGGATCAATCCAGCTCAGGAGACAGGCATGAAATAGATCTAAATTGAAAAGATAGCTCAGGTCCTGGTAAAAGACTAGGTTACCATCCTGGCTCCAGTGTGGCTGGTTTGCAAAAATCCCATGTGCATTTCAGAAGAGTCATTGTCTTCTGCACTTTAGCAAGCTCTGAAAGGATTTAACTTACATAAAATGCAGTTTCAGCATAGGTATGCTGTGAAGATGAGACCAGAATGCAGAGCAAGGTAATTGTCAATCAAGCATCATCTTTTCCTGTGCCTTTGACACATGGCAATACCTTTCCATTTCAGTATGCAAAGTTTGCTTTGGTCAAACTGCTGAGCTGAATAAAACACATATGCCACCCTCAAAGCTGAGAAGAAACATTGCCCATTTTACAAGTGGCTAAACTAAGCCTGGAGGACTCTGGCCTTCAGAGACAGGGACTAACCATCTTTAATAGGTCCTTTCCATCTCTGGCTTTTCTGAAGCTGTGAGTCTTTGAAGACTGTGACTGACAGGCTCATTAACACTGCACAGCCTCAAATGCACACTGAATAACTCAGAGAGCTAATTAGAGGAACACTGGGATAAAGACAGCATGACAATAAAATATTTCTGATGATAATTAGTGGAAGGAAAAAATGGGAGGCTGAACTTCCCAAAAGAAATGTGAATTGAGAATGACTAATCCTGCAGGATGCCAAGTACTCAGGGCGCCTTCAAGGCACACTCCTGGGAGCCATTGTAGCAGGGCACCAGATGAGGATGTGGGGGTCTGGACATGGCAGAGGGATGTGTCCCTGGCAGATATCTGGTGAAAGAATGGGAGAATAGCACGTGAAAAAAACCTGTCTGAAAGAAGGAGTGATTCCAGAGTGATTCCTTTCTGTCTGTCTCCAACCTGATACTCAGGCTTTAAGTTATGCAGGCTTATGAGAAATGCAAAACAATGGGGAAGAAGTGAATTTTGCCCCAGCATAAGCAAAACTTAGGTTAGGAATAAGGAAGTACTGGAAATAGAGAGCAGCTGTGGGGCCAAAGAGGTATTGACATGTGTTGCTGCACATCTAAACTGTTTCCCACTGTTTAAAATGCACTAATGTTTCTTTCCTGTCTCTAATTGTTTCCAGTGGGATATTTCCAGGGCACGCTTTTCCCCAGGTGTGCTTTACAGCTTCACACACTCATCTTCCTTTCCATGAGTCTTGATAGCAGTGGCTCTGGGCCCTGCAAGGTTCAGGGTCAAGTGTAGCCCCCAGGGGAAAAGCATCAGTGTCTGGCTCCACCCCAGCCCTCATCCAGTCAGATTATCTGTGCTGATCCTGCTGCTCTGTCCATACGCACAGACAACCACTTCAAATAGGAGCAATATTGCCCAAAACTGCTAGCATCAGTCTGGGAGAAAGCAGCACAGGGTGATTGCTACTGCAAGGGTGTCCAAGAATCTCAGTGTGGTGGGAGCACAACCCCAGCACCCCAGAGTGTGGAGATACTCCAAAGAGAAGTGCAAACATACCTGCATATGTCTTGCCTTTTTTGTATAAAAGAGAAGGAAAGGTGGTAGTAGGATTCAGAGACTAATCCTATGGATGGAAACAGATGTTCAGTAGCAGATGCAATTGCCATAGAAAGGTGGTACAATTTCACCTCCCACACGTAACACAAAAGGGAAATTATGTGTTTTCCCAGCTACTGCTTTCTTCCTCATATCCACTATCTCATTTTACCTCAGCATGACGTGTGTTTTTTTATATTGGGCTTACACTTAAAAACCTTTTCCTTTATGTAAAATTAATGTATGTATTTTCACTTATGGTGGTATTAATATCTTCTCTGTGGTGTCTTCATATTTGCTTAAAGAACAAAGAGCTGAATGTCACTCTTCTTTAGTGTGTAAGACATTCAATTTTTCTTAAAATTCGCAAAATTGCTATTCCCCATAACAACTGACTGCAGCATTTGTCATTATTTTTTTATGCTTATTTCTGATGAAATAGCTTGGAAGAAGCCAGATAGAATGATTTGGATAGGGATTAGAGCAGTATACACGACAGAAAAATCATCCCAAAATGTCACCAGGGAGATTGTGTTTTTTTTTCTAAAGGCTTTTATCACCATCACATCCGAGCAGTGTTTTTATATTTAATGACCAAAGAAAAAGAGTTTTCTCCTTCAAGGCGCAGTGTCTGTGTTGCATAAGACTTTCTAAAAGCAGAGGAGATGGTCAGCCAGCCATCAAGGTTATACCAGGAAACCCTGTCCAAAGAAATATGGTCTGCCTAAAGCTTAAAAGCTGGGGATGTGACAGCCTCCTGATGCGGGTGAATTTCAGCAGGGAAAAACCTGTCACCTCCCAGCTGCTGCAATGTGGTTCTTCCTTGCTGGGGTAGCCAGACCCCTCTTGGCAGCTCCAGTCACTGCCATGGAACATGACAGCTCTTCCTTTCAGGGGTATAAGAAGTGACTAAAACTTTGCATTTTTGCTTCTGAAAACCAGAAGAAGTCAAGAGCTCAGATGGAAACAAAAACTTGACTTGGGGAACCAGGAGAAGAGATTACAGTATTTTCATTCCTTTTTCTATATTACTTACCTGTCTTGCTTGCAAAGAAACGGGCTCTTCCTTTTAATCAGAATTAGGAGTGTGAAAGTTTTAGCACACTCCCTCCTGGGGTAGTCACTGCTTTGAAATAATAATAAAGGGATTGTTGATTTTAACAGTGGGCCGAGGATAAAAGTCAGGAAAGAAACGTCTGCAGGTGTAATTAGTGCCTATGAAATATCCTTTTGCTTCTTTGTTTTCATAGCTCCTCTGTGGGCAGTGCATGTGGATGAAGAGCTGCATGAGGGTAGGTGCATGCTTGGACCAGGAAGGAGAATGACATCCCCAGCCACCACTAAAAGTCTCCCAGGGCAAATCGTGCCAGGAAACAAAAATTAAAATTGAGCAGCCTCCAACACTGAGAGTTGAAGACACCAAGCAGTTTTGTTTCATTTAGCTCTGGAAAAAAGCACGTGCAGGTCAGCAGAGCTGGCAAATGGAAACCAGCTTGGTGTTCAGCTGTGGAGGAGCCAAAAGGGAAAAGTGATAAAAATCGCTTGTTAAGACAGAACTCAGTGAGAACACACTGCAGGATTTTCAAGCACAAACAGATCCTGACTCCTGCCCAACCCCAGAAGAAGGGACACTTTTGAGAAGACAAACATTCTCAAGGAAGGCAGGCACACCAATTACTCATTTCTCAGGTACAAGGAGGGCAGCAGCCTCATCACTGTGCACTGTGCAAAGACTCATCCCTGGGCCTGTTCATAAAGAATCAGTACCTTCCCCCAGCAAAACACTGGCAGCACTGAGCACCCCAAATATTTACCTACCTTGGCTTCTTCAGCTCCTATTATTCCTTTTCTCTAGGAGTGGTTCATACTTTCCCTATTTTCCTTCATTTTTTAGGAAGCTTCCCATCTGCTTTTTTAACTACACTGAAATTTTTAAGCATGTAAGGAGCTGTAAGTATCTGCTCCATTTCAAAATCATGGGAAAAAACTTGTATCTTCAAATAGTGCTAGAAGCAAATATTGAAATATGAAATGCAGAAATATAAACACAGGTTACCATGTCTCCCTCCAAACATGAAAACATGGTGTAAAAAAGGAAGACTAAAAACTTTGGTGTGGAAGCTTTGAAACTCTTACCTAGTCTGGAATTTCATTCATTTAGGGAAAACAAACAAATTAATGAACAAACAAAAAAGGCAACAGTCTAAGCTTAAGCACATAAACTATTGGCTGAAATTATTTGGGGTTGCTAACATTTTTTCTCAAAGTCTCTACAAATCATTACTTTCTTTATGCCTTAGAAGATTACTCCTCTGTTTCTGGGAACCAGGAGAGCAGGACAGTAAAACAAAGAAAGCTATTTCAAGGGATTTTACAACTGAACTGGAGAAATTTTGTTATAAATGTGTTTCCAGAGACTTTCTGCTAACTTTTTGCTAAGAGGCAAAATGCTTTCAGGATAAAATACACACAGAAAAAGGTCTGAGAAAATGTATTGGAAAATTACAGTCCTTCTACACCTTTTTAAGTGAGTTATAAATACTTATATGAGTCCTTTCCCGTTCAAGCCTATAAGTTCTGCTAGAGCATGAACGGAATACTCAGGAAAGAAGATAAATCCTCTGTGCATGTTACTTAAAAACATGGATGCATAGATACAAAATATTGATTTAACATCATAATAATCTAACATCATAATAACCCAAGTCAATATCTACTGACTTCACTAGGCTTTTAGGGTGGTTTCTGTAGTCTTCCTAAAATGTGTCAAAATTTTGACCTTGTGTGTTTCACTCAGACCTTTCCATGTAAGAAATAATCTAGATAGGTGCATATTTAAGGTTTTCATTTTTTTCCCTGTTGTTCTTCCCAGTTATGGGAAGGACATTGGAGTTCATCCACACTAGGAAGGAAGCTGTAAGGCTTTTTGGCTGTGCTAATTCAGCTGTCAGCAGGCTCAATATTGACTGAGTAATGCTTAATGCCTTTCTAGCTATGTACATGTAGGAGCAAAATTCTAGTTTTCAGCATATGTCAGATATATATATATAGATAAGGAGAGTAGCAAATAGTTACACAACCCTAAAAAAAAAGAAAGAAAGCTATAGACCTAAAATGGGATTTTTCTCAGCCACTTCGAGTTGTCAAAGGGTATCAGCAGGCTTCTTTCGTATTTAACTGAGCTTTCTAAGAGGTTGTTTCTAGTCAAAGAAAACTGTCCGGGCTTTCTCAAGTTAGAGGAGACACTCAGCTGCCTCCAAAATCTGGTTTGTCTGTTTAGCCAAGGGTGGGAGGACCTGGAGAGCCTTTCTCCTGCTGTACCACTGAAGCAGCTCCTGGTCTTTGGATGACTAAAAGTAAGAGAGATCCTCACTCACAGTGCTGCACCAGCTCCTTTCTGTCCACATCTGTCCTGTTCCTCTCTGAAATGTATCCTTTAATCTGAGAGTGCAAAAGGACATTTATAGTGGAAAGAAATAGGAGCATCTTGACCTTCTTCCACAAATAAATGCTGGTAGGTGAATGGCAACCGCCCCTACATTCTCTAAATCTCTCCATCCATTTTTACATTTTCTAATTAGATAATTGGCAGCTGATTAAGTGCATTTATTGTACCACGCTCTTCCCACTCTTCCCATGCTGCAGCTTTTGTCTTGTTCTAGACATTAAGAACTGTGTGATTCCTACAAAAATAAACATGATCTCTATTCATACTCAGAGACTTTTACAGGTATTTTATCTAAGAAAAAACCTATGAAACAGGTAGTTAAAAAAACATATTAGGATTTTAACTCAAGCCCAGAGCATTTTGCCTGTATGCTTCAGACTGGAATGAGATTATGGAAGCCAGTTATCATTTTTGTTTTGCAAGGTTTCAGGTTTTGGCTACTAACTCTGAACTTACCACGAAAACCCCAGGAGATAAAAGTAGCACTCTTGATCATTGACATTTGAAACAATACTTTCATAAAGCAAACCTTAGGCAGCAGCTTGTCATCCCTTCCCAATCTGCAATTTTCTTGACCTAGCAGAGCAATATATCTGTCATATTTTAAAGGTATTGTATTGGGGGAAATGCCAAAGAATTGCTCCAGGCATTTATTCTTTTACAACCCAGATGATGTAACTTAAATACATATTTCTCTCCTGTCATGTATTCCCCAGTGCATTTGGAGAACCTCATTTCTGTGATTAAACATGGTCTTATTTATATTTAGGAGCTTCTACTATAAAAAGTTACTTGGGTCCTATATATATAGTAAGTATATAATAAGTATATAATTCACCACCCCAGCTCCCAAATAACCACACTGGTTCAAATTAAGCACATCCTGTCCTAACAGTTATGATTTTATCACCCTCTCATCTGATTAGCACAGACAATACAACAACCAACCAGCTGCCTAGGGACAGGAGCTGGCTCTCTTTATTCTTAGACATTACTATGCAGGGCTAATTTCTTCTTTGCTCTTCATTTACAGCTGTTGGCTCCCAACAATCTAGAAATACCTGAGCATCTGTGATTTCTCATTTGTTTTGATAAAAGACATATTTGATAAAAGACATATTTAACTGTAGATATGGCTAGTTAAAAGAGAAACAAATTTAACCCGGTGCACTGGCCATGAAATTACCTATTTTTGTGGTGAGCTCTTCCTATTACACTTCCCCTGATTATCTTTTATATATTTTCTATACATAACATTGGGTTGAACCTAAACAGCCTCGTTGCCTCTCATTTAATCTCAAATGTCAACACCAAACAAAGATCTGGATGCATATGTATACCCTAGTAATAGGAAGGAGAATGACAATTTACATGGTCTTGTGTATTTTGTGTTGGGATACAAGAATCATTCTCAGGCTGAGCAGCATCACCTGATCCAGAGTTCAGGAAATCATTCAAAATTACTTATTTTTTATGATAGACACATGAAATGGTTTGAGTTAGAAGGCACCTTAAAGACTGACTTGTTCCAGCCCCCCTGCCATGGGCAGGGATGACACCCACTAGACCAGGCAGCTCAAAGCCCCTTCCAACCCGGCCTTGAACACACAGTTCTCATAGTTCATCATAATTTGGCCACAACCTGCCAGTGAGATAGGTGTGTGTCTCCATAAAGCATAACATCCAGTGAATTTGTTCTGAATTCTCATTCACCAGTTCATCTTTCTGTCTTCCAGTAACTATATGGTGAATAAGGATAAGCTTCTACCCTGTTTTTTATGAGGTGCTTTCATTTCTCAACATCGATTGACATAAAAATGGTACAGGTACATTGAGGACCATGCTCATCCTCTGACAACACCTGCCTTTATCAAGGTAACTGGTCTGTCATGGCCTGTTTTTAAACTAATTTCAAAAAAATACCCTAATAGTTTACACAAAAGCTTGTATTATATATTGGTATTAGAGCATACCTTACTGGCTAGAAACTTCATTTGGGGGGAAAAAAGGAAGTAGATTGTTCCTGCTTATTAGATGGTAGGTGACACCTGGAAAAACAACTTTTGTTGACAATTTCTTTTTCCAGTACAATTCACATAAAAAGACTGTGCCCCAATGGATAAAAATCTAAAGCAGGCATAAAGTAGTTGTGATTTTATACTTATATCTTGAGGAAGGAGCTGCTTCTTTGTTAACACAGTAACTTTTATCAGAGAATCAGAAACCAAATAATGTGTACCACAATCTTCTTGAGCTGCAATGTAGCACATATCAATCCATGAGTTATTTAATTAGTGTAGCAGTTAATACCTCATGTGAGCCCTGTAGTGCACATCAGGATACCCTATGGTGTTAGCTAACCACAGTTTGGTTTACCCTTACCTCACATTGCTGTTATGGGCAATAATCTCACCACTGCTCACCTTTCAGTGAATGTCAGGAGAAACAACCAAACTCTTCTAACTGCCTTATCAGTTGCCACCAATTAAGTTGTTTCAGCACCTTAGTCTAATCATGTTCTGGCTTTAACACATCAGCACAACAGAGGGTTTGTTACTCTATTATCCAGTGAGCGGAAAGAAGCTCCTTTTGTTTTTCTCCTGAAGGTAAAATTATTCACATTCCAACCTCTTCTACTACAACTATTAAAATCCCATTTCAGAAATTAAGTTCCTATTAACTTACAGTACTAAAATAACTGGAGTCTAAATGGAGAGGAAATAGATCCTGTATCTTAATGGATAATAAGGAAAGACAAGGCAATTAATTCACCTTACATGTTTTCCTCCTCTTGTTAAAAATGGCAGTAATACACAGAAACATTGCTTTTGGGGAGCAAGTGATGACAGATTTCTTTAAATGCAGGTTTTGGTGTCTATTTTGGGACTTAGGATTTTAGTAGAATTACAGAAATGCCAAGCAAAAGGGCTATCATCTCATCACACTGAGAATCAGACATCCTTGGACTGTACTAGAGAAATGTTTGTTTAAATTTCTTTAAAGTGTGTCAAATAAGAAAGATTTTCATCCATTCCTAGGCCATAGAAAGGATGTCAAGAGCAAGATTTGTTTAAATATTACTAGGTGGAGTCCATCTGACTTTAGGGATAGGTTTTAATATTGGACTGGATGATCTTACAGGTCTTTTCCAAATTAAATGATTGTAAGCATGGGCCAAATGTCATTTTTCAGTCATCTCGTACAAAACATGTACAGACTGTACAGTGCACGGGGTAAGTTACCTAACCATGAACCTCCTCTCAGGATCATTTGTATTCGTACAAGGCTCTGGTGGGGAAGGCAGCTGACTACTGTAATTTCTGGGTTTGCATGAGATCAGGTACGAGACTCATGTTCTGCTGCGGCTGATGAAGCACAGCAGAACTGCACCTATGCAAGGTACAGTCAGTATGATGGTCTTTGAAAGCTTGTCAGAAACTGACTTAAAACATCAAGTCAAGGCAGGCGTGGGAGAGATCTGCAGCAGGGAAATTAAATGTTTCAGGTGCCATAAACAAATGGCATATAAATAGGAGCAATTCTCTTGGAAAAAGTGAGGACGTGAGTGCTGGAAGCACAATTCCCTTTAGGTAGTGTATGGAGATTTAATGTTGATGTTGAATATTAATGAGTAATAACTGATTTGACTTAGTTATTTAAGAGATAAACCCACTTATTTTTGAGCTACATGAGTTGGTAAACCAGTTAATATGATTATCACCTTTGAGAGCTCCTATCTACCACACGGCATAACAGGGATTGCAGCCTAACCCTAAAAGGTAGAGAGAGGACTCCTGCTGCAAGCTAGCCTACATCACATACCTAACATAATCTTGCTGCCATGGACACTGAACAGCTAGGGAAAAAATACTAGCTAGAACAAAATGCTTTGATAAATAATTGACTTAATATAGTTCTCTGTTAATGTATTGGTAAAATGCCACCCCAACACAGCAAGAGCCAAGCTACAGGAACACAGAGGAAGGACATGTGCTGGCTCTTCATTTTCTAATGTGGCCACAGGACACCAGCAGTCAGAACTGGGCACAGGTAGCAAAAATAAACCCTGGAAACCCCTTTGGTCTTCCCAAACACTTCACTAAGCACAGCAAAATCAGAAACAAGAGAGAAGGTGGTGGCTGTCTCAGGGATGTCTTTTGTAACTCTTGGTATCCAAAGAACACAAGTAAAGAACAGGGACATGAAAGTGGCATGGAAGCTTAAATGAAGAGAATAGGCAAACAACTATTAAAAACGAATAATAGTAATGAGCAGTAAATGTACGTCAGGTCCATACAAATCTTAGCACAAGCATTGGGAAAATGAAAGCAAGGAAGAGGAATTTTCTCGAATTACATGAACAAGGATGAATGCGAAAGTCACAAAAACAGGACAAGGCAAACAAGGAGCACCTTGCTAATATCCATGTGTAGTAAAACTGAGCATGCAGTGTGAATACTCTCTCGGGCTAATCAAAGCAGGAAAGGGCAAGAGAGCTTCTCGCAAATAGAAGGCTTTTATTCAAGTCTGGATGGGGAAAAGCCTGTGAAAATAATGGAATGTATGTACTAATTAATCCTACAAGCAGGAAAGTAGTGCTCTTTTTTGCATTTCATCAAACAACAGAACACAGTCTGCTCTGCCAGTTGGCTTAATAAGACTTCAAATCACTTGCAACCAAGCTTAGCTCTAGCTAAAGAAAATCCCTTATATGAGAAAGCACACTCATAACTATGTGGATAAATTAAAGCAGTATTTAATTTAGGCAAATGCAGAGAATTTCAAAACTCTTACAATCCAAACCAAAGTTTTAGAATGAATTTCAGGGGGCTTATAGGATTCATCTGCACCTCATGGTTAACTACTGGAACTGACAGAGCTAACTTTGGTGATAATAAGCTAAAATATGCCACATGTGATATCTTCGTTGCTGAAGTGTGAGAAAAGTCTGGGCAGAAAAAACCTTACCTTCTGTAAACAGGCTTCTTTTTTCTCAGAAATCTAAGCCAGTGTTGTAAATGTTGGTTGAAGTAGAGTAATTTTTCTATACAAAATCCAGTTGCCTCACATTTTCATGTGATAAATAGGTCCAGGGGACTTGATCTATCGAAGTGAAATTGAACCAGAGAACACATTTTCTAGGAAAACTGAAAACAGTTAATCCATGAAATAGAACATGTTTAATATCTTTTTCTGTCCTCAATCATCACAGTAAGTAGAAAGGTTGATCTGCACCATCAGGTGTTTGTTGAAAAGATTTCTTATTGTGAATGTGAAGGACTGGAAATGTGCAAGTCCCTGAAGCCCTCTGAGAATCAGAGCCAGTGACTGTGACAAATAACACTTCCATCAAAGTGATAAGAGGGTGAAGAAACAAAAATTCTCCATCACCTGGGAGAGGAAACCACCTGCTAAAGAGACATACCTGGAGGTTTTTATACAAAAAATGTGTGTGTATTTTGTGCAGAATAATTTAAAATAGGAGATCAGCTTTTCACTAGTGCTCTGCATTGTAAACATATTTTCTGTAATAGAAAGGATGAGTCCCCATTTTCTATTTTAGGCAAATTGCACTCTTTTTTTTTAGAAATGAGAGAATCAAAAGTAATAGGAACAATTAAAGAAATGGAGAAGGATTTTTGTAATGTGAGACTGGAACAGATTTCTCAGAGAAGTTGTGATGCCATGTCTCTGGAAATGTTGGATGGCCAGGTTGGATGGGGCTTTGAATAACCTGGTCCAGTGGAAGGTGTCCCTGCCTGTGGCAGGGGAGTTGGAATTAGATGATCTTTACATCCCCTTCCAACCCAAGACATTCTTTGATCCTGTGACTGAAGCCATGGGCTGTTCAATGCCAGATGGAAACATCAGCAAATACCTGATCAGGATATCCTCTTCATATAGCGCTACCTGCAATTAGTTTTTTGGGAACAGAATTTTTGATAATGGAAAGGTGGATGCAAGTTTCACTGAGCAGGAGTAGTTATTGGGATATGCATCTATAAAATTGGCTAAATTAACTCTAGATGATATAGAGAATTGCAACATAAAAATCTGCTTGGTTTTAGAGAGAAACAGAAAACTGTAGTATTAACAAATAACAAACATATAATCAACAGGGAACTTTAATTATCTAGAATTTATTCTTCAGCCCTGCAAGTATTAGAATTTTACTAAAGGGAAAGTAGCTTAGTAGCTGTTATTTTAGAAGATTCAGGTCTTCTATGTTAAAATATCCTTACTCCAGATTTCATTTTCCCTCCCTATATATGAGTCAGTGTGGGACGAACTATAATTATGCCTTTTCCAATCTCTGAAGTGCAGCCATTATCCAAAAAGAACCCCACTGTGAGAATGAAGTTGACATGGTATATAAATAAGTAAGCTTTTGACATAGTATATGAACCCACTCCCCTTAAAACTTACAGTATTATTTTATTACAATGATGGTAAAATAGGCTATGCACAAAGGAGGAAAAAAAATCCCTCAAAATTATATTGTATGTGATGTTGATTTAGAAACATGTCTCTAAGATTTGCACAAAAATTAACTGTAGAGTTCTTAACACACCATAGTACTCTGCACACCAAAACACTGAAGGATGCTGCACCACCACAAGGACTAGTGAAAGTCTGTATTTCTGCACCATGGAGTAAGGGCAAGAATGTGTTACCTAGATATGCAACTGAACTTAACAATTAAAAGTCCTTAGGTGCTAGAGTAAATTTAGAAAGAACAGCAAACTCAAATAACGATGTACACAGTTTATTGTGGTAACACCAACAGAAGTTTTTATTTCTAGTGAATAAAATAATTTATTCGCTATTCACATTATTTATTTCTAGTGAATAGAAACAATGAGATCTTGCATTTAGTCCTTAAATAATGACATTCCACTTCTAATATTCATTTACTTGTATTTCTGCAATTTAATCCCAGGTAAGATTCTACATAAAGCATAGTGCAAAACCACAGCTATACTTCACCGATTCCTGTCTTTTATGCTAAGTGTTACACTACTGAAACTAATGAATAGATGAACTTTGTGATCTCAGTTCTTTGCACGTAGAGGTCCATCAGACACAAGATGCAGCTTCCTGTGAAGCCTTGAAAGGCAGAATTAGCACAAGGTCCTTTGAAAGTTTGCTAAAATCTGAAGTGTTAGGAACAGAAAAACGATGACAAAAAGGTAGGTGAGTTTCGTGAGACTGTGAAGAAATATATGACGAAAATAAATAAACTGAACTGATAGTTTTAAGAAATTAATAAATTCATAATAATGTGTAAATTATATATTCTGTTGGTAATATAGGGACCAAAATATGTATATTTTGTAGCTACTAAAAACCATTAAATGACAGTGACATCAATCTTCTGAGTTATCAAACCATTTTTGTTGCTGAACTGGAAATTCTTTGCATCAGACTGTATGTAGTTATAATCCTACCTGTAGTTATATTTCCTACCTGTATGTAGTTATAATCCTACTAGAAGTCTGCCCCATTATTTGACAGGAATATAGTCCTGTTCCAGCCAAAAAAATGGTTCTTTAATACTTACATTGAGAGTTATAGGAGCAATGTTTCTTGCAGTACAAGAAGGTAAATTTTACAGATTGCATGCCTGATTTCCTATGGAAGTAGAGCAGACACAATCTTGTCTGTCTCACCTGTGTATAATTTCCTGCCTCTTTATATCTTTTCAATGTTGGCCAATTTCACTGAAAAAAATCTCAAAATTACTAAATCCCACTAATTTAATGCAAATCAGCAATGTGGGGAAGAGAACATATTTGAATCAGTTAATGGATGGAGGGAAAGCCTGCTCACTGTCACATTATCAAACATTGGAGAATCCACAGGGCAGGAAACCATGGAGTTGAAAGCGATTGTTTCATTTTCTCATTCAAACCTTTAGGAAGCTTTAGGAAAGAGGCAGCCACTGGGCCAGTATCTGTCCTGTTGAGACACAAAAATGCTGACACTTTAGACCCCAGACTGGCAAATAACTAATATAATGTTCTTACATGTTTCATGTAAACTACACCTTTGTAACCAATGCATGCTGAGATTTGGCATTTACCCAAATGTCGAGTCTAGTCTTTTTATCATTGCATATAATGATGTGTAAAATTAAAGAATCCAAGCCATGCTGTTGATAAGGATTAGAAGAGGGAACAAAAAGTGCCTGAAGATAAAATAATCTGAAATTGCTGTAATCAGGAGGAGGGGGAACATTATAAAAAGGTTCTGCTCAGAAGAGAGCTTCAGGTTAGAAGATTTGTCAGAGCATACACAAAAAAGCAAGTGGAACACTTGTTTGCTGTTCTGCACTGGGGCTACAGGGAATTAAGAGACAAAATTTGTTGAAGGTCTGGAGAAAATCTTACACTGGTTGAAACTTTTGGCACAATTCTCTCTGTCAACATTAAGAAGATGTACAAGATGCATTATAAAATTGTTCTGGATTTCAGCAAATGTATTGTCAATTTTCCATATTCAGTTGAATAAAAACATGAGCAGAGGGTCCATCTTGAGATTGAAAACCAACCAAAAAACTCTGATAGTCAGCAGAAAATATGAAAGAATACAATTTTTTACACATAAATAAAGATAAACATGACTCTGTTTCACATAATTCAATATTAAGAATACTTCAGCACTTCGCAAATCTTCACTTGCTTTGTGTATGCATGTACATACAAATGGAGCCATGTAAAAAAATTTCAGTATGAAACCTCTTTTTCTAGTTGAAAAAAAAACCCACAAAAAATATGTTAGTACAGGCTGGAATGGTATATTCACATATGCATATATATTCATAATTCTCTATATAATGCTCTTTAAGCACTACACATGTACAAACATCAATGTACCTGTGATGTATGTACACTGGAACCCAGAAATGCAAACATTTATAAATCAGATGTTATTACACTAGCATGGATACTTTTTTTTTTTTTTTTTTTTTTTGTGAAGGAAGAACATCCTAGTGGTTCAAACACAAGCTACATTGTAAACCAGCAGGAAAAAGATGAAGAAGCTTTAAGTTCTCCTGAAGATCTGATTAACATCTGACACACTTCTGACACCTTTGCAGAGCTGGGTTACCACACACCTTTGACACGCTGCTGCCCCAGTTCTATTTCTGGAGGATGCTGATGGGGTTACCTGCAAGAGATGGGGAATATGTGGTGCCATTAAGACTCTGGAAGAAGTTGATACTGGATTAGCTGGCCTTTGCATCCTTGCATAGACATGCCTCTTCCCTGTTGCCTCTTTTCTCTGATCTGTGTTTATCAGATTTTTCAGACTCTTTTAAACTCTGACTCGAAGTTTTTCTTAACTACAACCAGAGAATGGCACAAACCATCCTACCCCAAGAACACTGCTACTAACAGACCATTTTTTATCATAAGAGAAAACAAGAAGACCCACAAAACAGAGGAGAAAACAAATGGCCAATGCACAAACCCACTGCTTTTGCCACAGTTGCTCAAATGGAGCTGGAAACAGTGAAAACAGAGGGTCTTTCACCTCATTGGTACCCCATGGCACTACCTAAAAACTTCAGCCTGATTCCCAGGGCTGAGTGCTGAAAGGGAAAAGCTGATGTGTGGATCAGTCAGTACAATATATAGCAGCAAGAATAGGAACTAATGTATATATCAGTGTGTTAATTAGTGGAACATTGATTGCAAGCCCTAGGAAATTACAAAAGAAATAGTTTCTCTTTGAATTTAAAAGCATTGTAAACTTGTGCCTGAGGATTATTTCACAACAGATTTCATTCTATCAGATAACTAATAATTAAACACTTTTAAAAGCAGGAAAATTGCAAAATTTTAAACATTAATATCTGATTTAACTGAGTTACTCTAAAGGTCCGTACATACTCTCAAATGAAAATACTTCTGTTTTCACAGCAGAAAAAAGAACACCACTGGGAAGAACAGCAAAGGTTCACATTGGAATAGAAGAATCACCCTCTAGAAGGATTTAAAATTCAGTTCACCTACATCAGGTCCCAAACAATTGGAAGAAGCATTTTCATATTTGTCCTCAATAGATTTTACCTTGACTTTTAGTTGCCTGCAACCTGAGGTTGCCAGCAATTCTGACTGACCCCAAGATGTGAAGCACAATCTTAAGCGCCTGAGAGATGCCCTCTAGTTTCTCTGGGCATTTCCTCATGTCTTGACACCACTCCAAGAACAATTTACCCAGAACGGCAACCCTCTGGCAGCTCTCTGCTCCAGGGGTGACAGCTACTCTCCCTCCTCATGGTCAGCATGTAATTTTTCCTGGATGCCAAATATACCTATACAGCTTATCTAATGGGGATCCCTCATGAAAATCAATGCCTGAAGAACTCTGCAGAAAAAAAAAAATTATTATTTCCACTCAGATTTGATTGTATTCTAAATAGGAACCTCAGACTCCTAAATCATGCAGCCCCACCTCTTCCTACCAATACATCCTGAAAGGTTTTATGGAAAATTCCACCTGCCCACACTTGGCACCTTACCTGCTCTTCCTCTCCTCCTGGAACAACTCCACCAATGGGGTATCCTGCTGCATCAATGCTTTGTGTTTCCTTCCCCAGTATATGGACTAGACTGAACAGGGAAAACCCTAAAAAAAAAAAATTAATGTAGAGAGCTGACACCTTCATCTTTAACTACTTAAATATTCATAGTGGTGGTACTACTCTTCAGCCTCTTTTCCAGCTCTTCCTCTTCTCCCTTCCGCTTGCTCTAATCTATCTCGCTCAGGCTTTCAAAGAGCCACATATGTCTTGGGATAAAGAAGTAATAAATTAAGGAACAAATAGTATTACCCAAAGAAGCAAAAGCTCCCAGGAATGGATATCTATTATATATTTCATACCATCAAACTAATAAGTGCTCCTAGTCTTTCACGATATTGCTTTAAAACTGTCTGCCACATGATTTTTATGAAAAAAATTAAGACATCCATTACACTAACAGCCCTTAGGGCTTTCATATTCTTTTCTCAAAATACTTTGTAAGCATTTCATGATATTAATTATATGGTATACATTAAACTCCTTGCAACAAACAGATAAAACTATTGTTTTCTTTCAGCTAGAATATGGCATATAGAATAGGGATAATATGAAGACAAGCATCCACAAAGAAGTGGCTTCAAGGAAGGCCACAAAGATGATCAGAGCGCTGGAGCTCCTCTTCAGTGAAGACAGGCTGAGAGAGTTGGGGCTGTCCAGCCTGGAGAAGGGAATGCTCCAGGAAGACCTTACAGCACCTTTCAGTACCTGAAGGGGGCTTTCAAGAAAGTCGGAGAGGGACTTTTTACAAGGCCATGTAGTGATACTACAAGAGGGAATGTCTTCAAATGGGAAGAGGTTGTGTTTAGATTAGATAATTAGGAAGAAATTCTTTACTCTGACAGTTGTGGGGGCATTGTAACAGGTTGCCCAGAGAAGTTGTAGATGCCCCATTTCTGGAAGAGTTCCTGGCCAGCTTGGATGGGGCTTTGAGCAACCTGGTCTAGTGGAAGGTGCTCCCTACCCATGGCAGAGGGTTGGAACTGGATGATTTTTAAGGTCTCTTACAATCCAAACCATTCTGTGACTATGGTTCTCTGTGAGTATGGTTCTAAGACTGTTGCTGCATCTCTTCTATTTTCAGTGTATATTCTGAATAAAATCTCTCAAAAGCCAACCTCAACTGCAGCCTCTTTTGCTTACCTCTGTCTCTCAAATGTAGAATTAATGTGTGTGAGGCATCTGAACTCGGACATTTCTGCTCTTTAAAAAGGGCAGATCCATAAGGCATCTGGGGTTTGCTTCCACATCCTTAGGTTCCACTGCCATCCTCCCAGTCCCTCTTCCTCCATGCCATCATGGTTCTCACTTGGAAGAGACACCACAAATCCCAACGAGTGCTGCCACTTCTGTGTGCAGCAGATACCCAGCTCTTACATGGAGCACTTTGATCTAGCAAGCTATTAAATTATATTTGCCTGTACTTATGTATGCAAAACACTGGGTGCAATTCAGCTTGGAGAATATATTAATGCTAATTAGATTTCATATTATAAGAGATGAATGTCTGTCACCAGTTCATGTTTAACCACTGCTGTTCCCATTGTCATTGCTGCTGACTCTTCCATTATTGGCATTTTTGAGGATCAGAAGTGTCAATAACTCTGGCCCAAAAACCCGGAAAAAGGCAAAAAATCCAGTATGTTTTTGCATTAAATTGTCCACTGCAATGTGGAAGCTGGACCACTTGAGTAAAATTGAGTATCTTTCTTTTGATTTGCTTTGAATGGGTGGGGATTTATCCATTCAACTCCTTTTAAATTCATGGCTGAGTGACTCCCATATAACCAGTAATTTTACCATCAGCTACCAATCTGCTTAACTTTTAAGTAAAATAACATGGAGCGACCCTACAATCAGGCTTTTTATTGTCTCCAAACTGGGAAATACTCACAAAAGCCTACAGCCAATATAAGCTTTATTACTTTTTTGCATCCTTTTGCACTCTGCCTACAGAGTGACACCTGAGATTAAAAATGCTATTAATTACTGTTCTCTGTATAGCTTTCAGAGACTATTCTAACTAAAAGAAGACAAAATGTAGCTCAGAGGGGAATAATGTTAAATATTATAGTAAAACTATCTGATTAACAGAAGAGGACCATATGAGACTGCTTTGACAACTTTCAATTTCAGACATAGCCTTGTTGTCCTGACACATACAGAGCGCATTAAGTCACCCCATCTTGTTCTTCCTTGCAGCAAGTTTTGATCTTCAAGACTGTGGCTGTAACTTTAGTTACTATAGTGATGAGTTTGAAAATAATCTCTGGTCTTTAAAGCTGGTATCAGGGCATTTCCCTCTTCTGACTTCTATCTAGTAATTTAATTTTTCTACTTAGGTGCTCGTGCTGTGCTTTTGTTTTCAGAAAAGCTAATGAAATTAAGCGATCTCTTAGAAATGCTTCCAGTGTCTTCCAGAATAAGATTAAATGAATGAAACAATATTCTTAACATATAAAATAGGACAGCTAGAAGGGATAAATGAAGAGTTGAGGAATATTCACACAAGACTGTTGACATCCTACAGAAGCAAACATATGGGTACTCCAGGTTGATGACTGTCTTACATGAAGATGGGAGTTTAAAGAACTAGAAATATTTCCCAAATTCAGAATAGTGATCTACTACAGAAACTCATATACCCTGGTAAGGTTTAAGGGATAAATTCTGGCCTTATAATCCTACCATGGGATATAACGTGCAAAAAAAAAGTTCAGAGAATGGAAGCAGTTTTAATGCCTCTTGAGACCTCTGGCAATGTGCAGGCTGTCTCTGCTGCAGTTGCTGTATGTCCACTTGTATCTCTGCAGCCCACAAAAGGGTGAGAAATAGAGGAAAATAAGACTGTTCCATAAGGCAGTGACAGAATTAAGTTGAAATGTGTCTCTCACTAGCACAGCTAATTTTTTGTACCTGAGCCTTATATTGCTTTTCCTGCTTTTAGACCTCTGTCCCTCCACAAAGCACAAAGGTGATATTTCAGAGATATATCAACAGAGATACAGAATTAGTGAGCACATTATTAAGGCAAAGAAAAAAATATTATCCTCTATCAGCTTATACTTTAGTACACTTCAATGAATAGGAAGGCAGGAGGCAAATGTCGCAACTTGCATGATAGAAAATATGCACAATAGTTTGATAAGAATTTATTTTGGGGGAAAGTGTGATGCCTTTGTTTTAATTCAAGAGACAACTTTGACTTTTGTATCTCTAGTACTTGTACAAAGAAGATGTCAAAGCAATAAAATACGAGCATAGGCTCCAAGTCTCCATGGGGTTATTGCTAAAGCCTACAGAAAGTACAGTGGTACAATTTAGAGCTATAATACACATTCAGTACTGTTTCCTTTGTGAGGTGATTTGACATGAAAAGAGCTGCGCTAATCCATTCTGTTTGGCATGGGTGATGGCTTGAAACAATCAGTCTTCTTTCAGAGAGACTAGCAAATAAATAGAAAGGAGTAAAACTGAAGACTTTGGCCATTACTGGCTTGGGTCTTAATGGAAGGAAATTACCCTGGGATAAAGGCTCAAATATATGCCTCACATTGAAAACTGGTGAATTTTAAAAATTAGTTTTCTCTTTACTAGGTGGAAAAAAGGTAATAATCAGTTCCTATATTCAACTTATTGTCTGGGAATTTATTACTGCTGCATAGTAATAACTCATTTATTATTTTTAGCTATTTTGTGCATATTAAAAACAATTACTTCAGTTTAAGGGCAACAGAAATAGTAAATAAAATCTTTCTTATATTTGTGATGTTATTTGCTAGGCACTTTGCACCCATTACACTACAGCTCGTCAAAAACTTAAAAAGTTGACTAAGTAGCACTCTTTGGTGTTTTCATGCTTCCAAATGTCAAGTACTTCACAGTTCATGTGACCATAACCAGGGACGAGTTTAGCTTTTTCTAACAATTAGGAATACAGACCAAGAAACCCAGCAATTTACTAAAATGCATGCATAAATACATGTGTAAATTATGAGAAAGCAACAATGGGTTGTATCTGAAAAAGCTGGTGGAATTTTTCATTTCGTTTCATGAAAAATCAGATTTAAGCAGTGATGAATTTGTTGTAATGGCAGAGGGTGAAAAACTGGCACCAGCCAGTTTTAATTAATTATGAAGGACAACTTGGAACAGAGATTATAAATAAACCAAATCAAAAATTCATTTTCCACAGCTCTTCTGCTAACAATCAAAAATAGCTGCCAAGTAGAATACTTTCATGGATTTCAATATTAGAAACCTGGCTAAAGAAATTTGTCTTCCATACTAAGCGATGGGAATAAATCAATCAGTTTGTGGCACACACCTCCTTATAGGGCCTTCTTCTGCCACTCATGTGAATCTCTGCTGCCCATGGAACTGCACATGCATACAATTATATGAGAAGTGAATAATCCCTAGTATGCAGCTATTAGCCCACCATCCTGAAACTGCCAAACCACTTTTCTCAGTCATCCCTTGAGCCTTTCAACAGTGATGCAATTAGCCTTGCCCCATTTCATTGGGTAATAACGTATCATTAGGAAATAAAATCTTTTTATAGTAACTTTCATTGAAAGAGCTCTTACATAGCCTACCACAAAAGAAAGGACATTGGGAAATGCCATGAAGAGCACTCATCAGACTAACCAAGACAGGTCCTATTCTTCACATGTTGTCTGTCTCTACCACTACAGAGCTGGCCCTCCATACACCTTGAGAGGTTTTTGAAAAGAAAATTAAGATTGAAACCTTACCTAGCAAAAACTGAAAATCAGGAAAAGGAAAAAATTAACATTAGAATTAATCAGACTGACAAAACACAGGACATTGTATTCATGACACAACCCGCATATGTCTAAGTGTTGCATTACCCTCCCTGTGTTGGCTGCTCCTGGGTAATTGTTTGTAGTCAGCATGAGCCTTCACTGGAGACCACAACACAAAATCTAACGTGACCTTGTTGATCTGCCTTTCACAAATAATCCCATCCCTCCAAATGGCTGGGTCAGGCATCTTCCCTTACTGCTCTGGTTTACATTTTAGCAGAGCTTTGAGCTTCCAAGCCTCAAAGGTGCAGTACAGGAAGACTTTGTCTGCTAGGTTTCCTCTGATCTGAAACACAGTCAAAAAGGAAGAGCAAAAAAGAATGGCCTTCTTTTAGGTACACATGAAACTGGATGAGAAAGTGTAACAACTCCAGTCCTGAGTTTTCTGTTTAAAATTTGAGGAGAGACTATAAAAGAGAAAATACCTATGGAGGTAGGAATAAAAGAATTGTAGTTTACAAGAGGCCTGAAGTACAGCTGCATTACATAGGATAGATTATATGCTTGCTTTAGGGTGAGAGCATAGAAAATTGCAAAGCTCTACTTTCAACAAGGAGATAAGCACGTCCAGAGAAGATTTATTTGCCTCTCTGTCTATCACTGTTATGCTTTAGCATCCTCGACTGCAGTCAAGAGATTCCAAAGGCAAAGGATCTGATATCAGTGCCTAAAAAGGACTCTCCTCATATATTGCTAAGCACATGTTTAGTACTCTTCAGAATCAGGTCCAACTTATTGAAACACTGTTTCAGTTGAAAAGCTTATGAAAATTGCACTTGCCATTAATATGGCTGAGTTTTGAGAAGAAAAAGAACTGAAGTCCCTTTTGTGTATCTTTGGCATTTCTGTCCACAGATAACCTGTGATTATTTGCTTTTGATATTATAGGACTCTAAACCAGCAGGGAATCCACTTGTTTTTTCACTAGTGCTTCAAATGTGAATAGATCACAGAAAGAGGCAGGAACAGCTGCTATTTCTTCACTCTTGGTTGGTAACAGAACTTGCATTTTATTATAGGGTTGGGATGAAAAGTTGATCTTCTCAGTGTATATGTTCCTGGGCTGGTATGTGCAGATGCACTCAGGAGCTGATATGTTATCAAAATTATTCTATCTCAGTGCTGATATCACAGCACATTATGCTACCACTCCAAAAAATTACCTAAGGTTATCACACAGTTCAAAGATTTTCTCTGACTTTGATGAAAAAGAGACACTACAGAAAAAGGCAATGTTACCTCAGGGACAAAGAAGCAGCAGCCACTGACCTTTGAGGTGTTAAAATTATCAAAACTCCTCACATTTCTCAGAATTATAATGAACAACCTTTCTTTACACTGCTTTTCTTCCCCAGCTCAGAATTAAAAAAAAAAAAAAAAAGGGAAGAAAAAAGATGCCTTCTAAAGAGAGAGAGGAGTCACTTGGGAATATTTCATCCAACATAAATAGATGGACTGCAGTAGCTGTGCTTCATCCCCTGGGTAAAAGGCAGCCCCACGTGAGATCTGTCTTGCGCTTTGGGTTTGTTTTCCCTTCTTGCTGTGGGCTCTGCAGCTGGCTCTGTAGGCTTCAAACAGGAGGCCCCTGAAGAGATTTGTCTCTACTGTTGTTGCTCCTGCTATTTTGTGGAGATGAGATTGTTCTTTTGGTGGGATCATTTATCTTTGTGATGGAGGTCCTGATTTTCAATTATACTTAGGCCACTTTGGAGCACTCTGGCAGTGTAATGGGTCTTTAGAATCATCTCAGATCAAATTTTTACCCCCTTTAAAGCACTTCTGCTCTGACAGAATGGTATTAGATGATTGCTGAGTACATGGGCATCAGATTTGTAATGGTTTGATTAACTGACAGGTATGTAACAATCTTTTGAAAATTACATGAACATGAAGATGTCACAGGTAAGGGTAGCAGGGTAGTTCTGCTTTGCTATACCCAGTATTCCTAAGTGGATCATCTAATACAGGTGCAATAGCAGCCAATAGTGAGCCTGTGCACAGATGAAATACAGAATTATTCCTCAAATGGCATATCTCTGAAAACAGTGGTTGTACTGGCTGATGCAGTGCTGTGCTTTTGGGAGAGGCTGTGAGTTGCAGTGACGGCAAATGCACAGAACAACACCGGGATTTGGAAATCCTGGCTTGGCACTTACAGCTTTTCTGGCTCCACAGTGAGATCTATGTGAACAGAAAACCCTTTCCAGATGTCAGCCACTGCCCTCCCCCTCCCAACTTAAGTAATAAAATAAAGTGTACATATATATTTAAAATATAAAAATGGGTGGAAGTTGGATGGTTGGATTTTCCTTAAAATACTTAATTATATGTGCACACTTGGAGATGAGTGCCCAAGATTCCAATACAGATACTTAAGAACTGGGGCTAAGCTCTGTGCCATTTGAGATGCCCTTAAGCATCCTGCCTGCATCCCAGTTACCAAGTAAGAAATCGGAATGCTTCCTATAGGCCCTGCTCATATCTACCAGCACTCCACAATGTCTCTGGTACCCTGTGACATCTAAAATGTCACGGATGGTATCTGTGGGCAAGATGTCCTCGTTTAATAGGTATAATCTGATGTTACCAATACATAAATAAACCAGAATCAATTTCATTGAAATAGAGTAATTAGACCTTATGAACTTAGGGCAAGAAACGTCTTGGTCCTTCTCACAGAGAGACAGACCATCAGAAAAACTATATATGCATACTTGCCACATTATAACTGCTCTGCCTAGCAAAACTTCAAGTGGAGTTCATGTCTTTGAGAAGACAAGAAGTAATTAGCCACAAGACACAAATCTCCAAGAAAACAAACTTCTGCAGTTGCAATACTTGCAGAACTATTTGTTCATCATAAGTTATGTGTGAATTTCACTGCCTTTAAAAATTAAGTGCAACTTTCTCATCTGGATCCATACAGGATTTGCTGTTGGCTGTCCATGAATCCTGATTCCCAGAAGAAGCAGCAGTCCCTGGACATGAGAAGACACCACCATTTGACCTTGGGCATTATCCATGTACTTAATGTACCTCACTGCAGACATGTCCTAAACAAAGAGCCAGCTTATAAAAATGAAAAAGATTCAAAGAAAAAAATGCTGACTACTAACAGGCAGAGTTGATCCATGCCAAGGTTTTATATCACAGATAAGCAGTGTATGAGGCACTTGTCCTCTTATTAGAATATGAATGTATTAATATGATTCAAGTGACATTTAGGGAAATGAGTAGTCCATTATTCCATAGGGGGTCTCATTAAAGATAGCCTCTCCTGAGATTACTCAATGGCAAAGTTTGTAAGTTGATTAGTAGGAAGCATGGAGAGAATGAATGAACTTCAGTGACTGCTCCTTATAATGACTCCAGGTAATTAAAAAGACCAGAGGTATCTGGAGAATTCTAAGTCTAATAGTGGTCTAACCGTATTTTAAAATCATCTAATGATGGAGTTAATTGAGCTTTAGAATTCATTTAGCTGGTCCTTGCATTAACAAGTAGCCTTTATGTGACGTAGGAATTAGAAGTTAAATATTTTCTCAATCAGTCTTCAAAGATGTTTCCTATTTTCTGTGTTGGCCATTATTAAATAGTAATGTTATGCAAATTATAGTGCCAAAGCCTTTTCAGTATCGGAAAAGGTTACCCTCATTAACTTTCTCATTAACTTTCAGCCACCATGTTCACAAAGAAGTACAAGACAAAATGGGTGCTCAAGGCAGTGCTACAAGCTGAGTACAAATCCAGGCACTAAGAGGACATAGTCAGGTTCAGGAAGGCATTACTATTCACTGCCTTCTCCTGAGATCTTGGTAAAGAATAAGGGAAGAGACAGTACTCACTGGTAGTCCAAATAGCTGAAGGTTTTATTTTTAACGTGGGTCTCAGTAGAACTGCATTCTCTATATGTAAATGTTTAAAGTGGTCAGCTGAACAGATGAGGATCTGATTTTCTTGGGTGGGATTTAGTTCATTTAACAGGTATGTTCCTGTATCTTGGGAGTGCAATGAAGCAGACCTTTTGAGGAAGTTCCTAAGTTCCTTAGATAGTCAAAACGAGAAAGAGAAATGGCTTTAAGTCCATTAGAGAAGGTAATGTACACCTAATTCCTGTACTCAAACTTAGATGAGTAAGAACTCCCTCTGGAAGTTTTTACAATCACTGTTTGCTGATTCCACCACCTAATGACTCTGAGAAGGTACAGGAAATTATATCAAGAACCATCAAATCAGTCATAATAACAATAATAACATTTAATTTTCCATATTTTTCTGTATTCTAAGAAAAGCTATTAAAAGCTATCCACTACAGCCATGCTGTCTCATAGACAGCCTAATAGCAGGAATGACACTGAGCTCTGGAGGCCTGATCACACTAAGCATCAGCCAAGCTACATCTCCTTGATGTGCTCTTACCAGAACCTCAGAGGCAACCAGACCCTTCCAGACCCTCAACCTGTTGCTCTGACTACAAGGAAAAATCAGTGCTCATCTGACTGCAACTGCATTAAAAAAAAAAAAAAGGCTCTATTTGTTACTTTTTTTTTATTCTCACCATCTCAAGAATCCATGCATTTTTTCTTCTTTACTGTCATCTTTCTTTCAAACCTTCTCTGAAAATATCTGTCTTCCCATTTCTCTGTTTAATACTCTTGGTATATTTTATAATTGCAAAACATTTTGAAACACATTTTGTACGAAAGACACTGTCCTGAGGAAGGGCCAGCTCACACTGTGTTGTTTGCATAGAGAGCATGAAGGAGGAAGAGCAATAAAAGAGCAACTTAATTACTTTGGAGCCGTGGTGCTTCCTGCTGCCACGGCCTCTGCATGAGGTCCTGACGCAGCCACCAGCCTTGGTGAGAGTGGCCTGATCTTGCTGACAACTCCTCTGGTGCAGCTTTACCCAAAGTCACTGAGCAGCTCACAGCAAACGAACAGGCCACAAAAAGTGGCAGGACATCAATGACGTTGCCCAGGCTAAAAAACTTACAGAAACAGCAGTGACCTTCAAAAAGCACAAAAGCCTTTCTGCCCTGTTCCTCTTTCTGCCCTGTTCTCTCTCCTCTGCTGAACAAATCATAACCTCTTCTAGCAGTGCTGTTCACCTCCCCTTGAGAGGTGCTTTATGCAGGAAAAGAATGAAAAATCAGAGCACAACTGCAAAAAGTAATTCTCACTTGTGGCCTATGTACTCGTATTTTTTGTACCTGAACAAGCTAGGGTGATATGACCTAGCCTACATTGTGTATGTTGAGATTGTGAGACACAGTGGATAGATCTGGATCTGACTTCTCTTCTCTGAGTTTCTTCCAAAGCCAAGGATTACTAGTGACTATGCCTGATGCTCTGGGGTAAGCACATTCATCAGTAGGAAGAACTTGAGAATTTTCTCATTCTTCAGTGGATTTGGCTTTGAGCAAAAATCCACAGAAGTAATACAAGCTCAAGCAATCATATTTTGTTTCCTTTAGAAAGCCCTGGTTTTTTTTTTCTGGCCAGTCCTAGCAACAGCATGTCTGTCTTAGCAGCCACTTCAGCTCTGTTGCATATGCCTTTCCTTCTATTCATCTTCCTGCTTGACCTTGGGAAAATTCTTTCTGCTTGTCCCAGGTTGCAATTCCACTGCTGGAATAATTGAGCTGTAACAGAAACCCTTCCATTGACTGCTTTCTTATTTTCAAGATTCAAACATTTTGCTTTACTGCTTTTGGTTCTCTTATCTCCTTAGAATTTTGTACCTGGGAACTTATCTATATGCAAAATCAATGTTGAGAGCTCCAATGCACCATCTGTCTCTGTTTATACCCAGTGACATCCCAGACACAGGGCTTGTACCAGAAAGTCTCTACCTCTAGTCTGAGTATACAAATAAAAAAGGATATAGCAAATTCTCTGCATTGTTTTAAATGGTTCCAGTAGGATTATCCACTCTAATCTAACCACTGCCAGTCCTGTAGTATGTGTCTACAACATTTCCTTCCCCACAGTTTCAACAGGCTTTGTTTGCTATTCCCACAGAAGTTTATGCAATCAGCAAGTTCACTGTCAAATGTGCCCTTTTCTGCAGTGGCTGCAAGTTGAAGTGAGCCAGTGGTCTGCTTCCAGGTTAGGAATATCATGGCACTAACTGATACTGTATTCTTTTTTTGTTCATATGCCATGCATGTGGCTTCCACTGTGAAAAGTCAAAGCTAAACAAAAAAAACCAAAACAAAACAAAAAAAAAACACCCCACAAAAACCCACAGAAACGTTGATTTCCTTTTTCATAGGTGAAATATGGAGCATTTTTGCCATTTGAAAGTCAAACCTGTCTCTTATATGCCACTGCATTCACTGGTTATTATCAAGGAGAAATAAGGCTCATTCTTGGGAATTATTTTTCCTTTAAGTTTTGTCTTTTTCCTATTTATTCCCATGTCTTGTTCCTCCAAGGCTGACTGTTTCATGACATTCCAAGTTACTCTTCTACAGAAACTCTGTAGACTGTATCAAAGAAAGCACCTCTCACAGAAGTGCCTCTGCAGCACATTATGGACTGTACATCTCCCTAAGAGCAATTTAAAATGAAGAACATCCTTTTCCAACATCCTTTCAGAACTGCACATGGACATTAGCCAGACACAAGACTGAGTTGCACAGTGTGCATCTGCTCTTCACAGTGCTCATCACTGATGTCTAACCCACAGTAAAGTCATTTGGCCAAAAAAAGCATGGATGAGACAAGCGTACCAGAAGCCAGATGAACCTTTCCTTCCTCAGTGTCCATGGAAGGAAATGCGTCTGATCCAACCAAGATTTTCTCAATATTTCATTCCAGAGCATGTGATACCTGTAGGTAAGTCGTTCTCCAAATGAACTAGGGAAGCCAGGTTTTGTTCTCATTTACACTACCTTATTATCTCAGTTGATCTTAGCACAACCATTAATTCACTCCAGTGTACATGATGTCAAAGTATCCCTGAAGGTCTCAGCAGCCAACCGAAAACCTGGCAGAATTTTCAAAAGTCATGTGCAAGTTTTCACTTTCCAGGAAACCTCTTTTCTAACCCACTCCTTTGCTAGGTCCAGTTCCCTTCACGGTGCCACGATCTGACCCCCTCTGCAGACACTCTGCTCCGAAGGATCTCGCCTTACCCACGGGCAGCTCTGCACGGTGGAATTCGGACTTAACAAGGGGGGGTTGTTTGTTTGTTTGTTTGTTTGTTTAAAGGGACCAGTCCCGGCCCGTTTCAGGGATGTATGCTGTCCGACAGCCGCGGCACGGTAAGAGCCGGGTGTCGATGCGGGTTTGTACGATGCCCAGTGCCTTCCATCCCCTAACGCCGGGTGAGGTGCGGGGTTCACCCCACTTCCAGCTGAGCGCAGCGCCTCGCTGGGGATCCTGCATAGCCCCAGCCCCGCTCCCAGCACAGCCCGCCCCGTCCGGGCGCTGGGGCGGGCCGGGGGCGGCGGGGACGGGCGAGGGGCGGTGGGTATGGGCGAGGGGCGGGCCGGGGGCGGTGCCGCCTCCGGTGCTGCGCGGGACGGCAGCGGGAGCCGGGGTCGGGGCTGGAGCCGCGCCGGGGAGCTGCGAGCGAGGAACGGGGAGCGGAGCTGCCCCAGTGGGGCAGCTGCGGGCGGGAAGGAGCCGCGCTGCCCCTGCGCCCGAGCCGGAGCATCCCGGCGGCGTCAGCCGTCTGCTTTTCGAGGGAGGTGGGCACTCCGGGTGCGGGGTGTTTTTTCCTGCCCCTGCCCTCACCGGTGCGCGTTGTTCGCGCTCTCGGTGCCCGCGGAGCCTCGGCGAGCACGGCTGCCCGGCGCTGTGGCTCGCACGTTCCCGCAGCGCCGGGGCCGCTCGCTGCCGCTGTCCGGCGCCGAGGGTGCCGCGCCGGCTGAAGCGGATCCCGGCGGATCCCCGGCGGGTTTGGGAGGCTGCTGTGCGCCCTGGAACAGCTCCCGCCGCGCCTCGCCCGTGCTGCTGCTCCGAGGGAGCATCTCTAGCGGCTTGCCTGTCCTGTGCTGTAACCAAGGGCATTTGATTTTCACAAGCGTTTAACCGAGGTATGTGTTTTGTGGCCTGCGCTTGATCGTTCACAAACGTGTTTTGGAAAGAACCTGTATTAAGCCTAACTCACTTCGCGGGTTGGCGAGCGCTTGAATTGAACGAACGCTTCTTGGGTTTGGAGAAATTGCTTTCGGCGGAGGCAAAAAAGGGGAACGCTCTGGGAGAGCGCGGTGACAGCGCGGGGCTGCACATCTTCTGGAAGGAGGCATGCGGAGAGAAGGGAGGCACGGGCTGGTTTCTTTTGCTAAAAGATGCTGCAGCCCAGGGGTATGATAGCGCAGACCATTGGGTCATCACTGTGCAAGCAAATTCTTGGCTCAGCGGGCATAAGCGCGGGCTGCCGCCCGTGTGCTCTTTCACAATGCTTGCAGAAAGATGACGGGGAAAGCATTGCTCCCTCTGCAAATAAATTGTAACACGCTTATCCATTGTAGTGGGAGAAGAGCTGAGCTTAGACAGCACAGCATGGAAAAAAACGCAGGATGGATGCACAAAAATATGCCCTTTGCAAGCATTTTATGTCTGCTTGAAAGCTGCAGGCTGTTTCAACATCATCTTGCTAGATGCAATAAAGTTTGGAACAGAAATCAAGTGACGCAAACTCTTCCTAGCCTTGCAAATACTAAACAGTTAAAGGCAAATTGTGAAAATAGTGCTAAAGGGCTGAGAATTTGCCATGATGATTAAGATTTATATAAGCAAAGACAATTAGGAATGCATACTAGCTATTATTTAATTAATGCTCAGCTAATTGTAGCAGATGAATAGGAGAAATGTATAAAAACTGGACCATATAAGATGCATATAGTGCTGGCAGTTTTATTATGATAAGGGATCCAGCTGGCACGTCATGTCTGTTTCCTTGTGCTTTTGCTTTTTACAGTCATTTTGAACCCACTCTAACTTTCCTGTGCCTGAACAGACTGAAACAAAAGGCAGCCTGAAACCACCAGCTGCCTTCTCTCTGCTATTATGCCTAGAAGGGCTTGTTCCCCTTTGGGATGGTTGCTGGTTGTAGCTGTGTGCTGGCTGCCTTCCTTTCCCACCTCTTCCTCAGACTGGGTCACCCCTGTCACCCAAGGTGCGGAAAGAAAAGGCAGGCATGTCCCCCCTGCCTCCCTCTTGTTTCCCCAGCTTCCCTGTGCTCTTTTACACAGGCTGGCCTGCCCGAAGGCTGCTGCTTTCTACATCCAGTACTTCTGCTTTGCTGTCAACAAGATATATGTTGCAGGACCTGGAGCTTCTGGGCAAGGGGTCTTGGGCTATTGCAGCATCCAGGTCTAATCTAGTACTATCACCATGTGTGTATGTATGTGAATTTATTTGGCATAGGAAATTATTCTTGTGGGCATTTTGCTAACCTTTTCAGATGTAAAAGGCTGAACTGGGTAGCTTGCCTCTGCCAAGTGTCCTTGCTCATAATTTGGTCTTACTGGTGCAGTGCAAATTGTAAATTGTATTCTGTAAATTCCCTATCGAAGGCAGGAAGCAACGGAGCCTGTCCTTGCACCCCATCTACACAGAAGCAGAAGAGGAATTATCTCAACAACAAGAGTACATTCAGAAGTTGCTGGAAAATCTGATGTTTCTGATAGGTCTGAGACTTGGAATCTTAATACTAAAAAGTCAGTATATTTTCACCACTACCTCCTGCACTCTTCAGCAAGCAGTCCTCCCTCTATGTCTTCATGACTGCGGTTGCCTCCTTTTCCTGGCTTGCGCAGAGGAAATCCTGTTATGACAGAGTCAATCCATGGCGCTGCTGCAAAACCCACCTCTTAGCCTGCATCTCCCCTCTTTGTCAGCCTTTCTGCTGCGCCCTCTTTCCCCCTCCATCTGACATGAAAGTCTGAGGCTTCAAGTGCCCTTGACAGTCACCGTGTACATGAGGTACCAAGTCTCCTGTTTTCCCAGGATGTAGCCCTGGGCTTTGATCAGCCTCAGCATCTTTCTCCCTCAAGCCATCATCTCTGCATTTCTCTCAGGTCCACGTTGTGCTTGCTTGTAACTTCATATAGGCACTTTGTCCATCATTCCTTTAATTTCCTTGAAATGTCCCAGAACATTTGCTTTGGTTTGATGCCTTCAGCAGCCATCTGGTGAGATGCTGAGACAAGCCCTCACCCGGTCTGTCATCATCCCTGCCACTGGAATTGCACTTGCTCTGGACAGGAGCACGACAGTGTCCTCTAAAGCTAGGCCATCTGAGAGGCAGTTGTTGAACAGATCACTCTATCTAGCACCAGCAGAAACTCTCCTTCCATAGCCTGCATTATCCTGACTTGCTCTTTTTTGGCATTTCAGGCGCAACCCTGCCCCCTTATGCTTGCACAGCACAGCGTGGTTCACTGCAGCTCCCTTTGCAATCATGTTGACTCTTTGCCTGAGTCGTTGCAGGCTGTTTTGCAAACAGGGACTATATGTGAATATTAGGCACACAAATATGCGTGGTTTCTTCATCAGGGGAGGGCATGCATACAGCCTGTGTCAGTAAAATAAGGAATGGTGAGGATAGGGATCTTCTGTTACAGCAGTGAGGGGAAACAGAGAATCAAAGGAGAAGGGTGTTTTCTTACTTTTCTTAGTAAAGCACAAGGTACCCAAGTCAGGAAGCAGAGTTACAGTGAATGGAGTTACTGTGATAGCACATCTGTGCCTAAAACTCCCTTGACATTTAAATGTACAGACATTTAAGTGTAGTTGATACTGAATCTGCAATTTTTTTGAGAGGAAAAAAACCCTGAAAATTATGCATTAACAGAAATTTCTGTTGAACCAAGTGTAAAAAATTGTGTCCTAGCTTTATATTGTGACAAAGTTCCTAAGAAGGTTAAAATGAAATCTGCTTGACATTTTTGGGTGTGATATGGATTTATAAAATTTATGATTTATGAAATGTGTGATTTATACCTGTTGTTTTTATAAAATATATTGAAATCAGCATATCAGCTGAATTTTGCAATAGGAAGGTGTTTTCCTATTGTTCCAGACTCTACTTCCTACATCTTTGCTAGTTAAGGACCAATAACCCCCTTGACTAGCAAAATTCACTTTGCTTCTACTGTTCAGAAAGTTCCTTGCTGTGGTCTGCCCAGAATTCTCCCGCGATAGGAGTGGATGTTCCCACATGGAGAGTAGGAGATGAGGGCTCTCAGGTACGCTCGTGCGTGCAGCCACGGCATTGGCATCGGGCAGGAGGATGTGCTGCAGCACTGGCAGAGACAAAGAGAGCTTAAGTCCATTCAGTTCCAGATCTAGCCACACTTTGTCCTAAAACTGCATTCCTTGTAGATTAAGGGGATGGCTATGATACTTTCGAGGGGTTTTCCCCCTCTACCTGGAGATGGACCTGAGGGTCTAAGCCCTGCACGTTTTTAGTTTCACACATGAGTGTAATGGAAAATGAAAGCAAGCTCTGATAATAAGGACTGCTTGCCCTGGAGCTTGGTGTTTTATCTGGTATGATATATTTGGTATGATATATCTGGTTTTGGTCTGAATAAACAATGTGCAGGAGTTGAAGCACTGCCCCATGAGAAGTGTGGTGGCTTCAGGACAAGCAAAGGCAGTGCCCAGCCCTCCACTGCATGGCCACTTGGCCTCATTTGTGGAGTCCAGTGCTGCTCTGCCTGTGTCAAATAAAAAAGGTGGTTATTGGGAGCCCATGTGGAGAGTCACGTGTGAAGTGGCAAAGCTTAATTAACTTGTTTGTTCTGAGATTAATTACATCACCACTATGCCACACAGACGTATACTGGATGGAGTCTCCTGAGAGGCTCAGTTGGTGGGATGCTCCACACAGCCTTCGGAAAGAAGGGGTAGCAGGAATGGGAGGCTCAACCACTAAAGAAGGCAACAAGGCAGAAGCAGTTGAAATACTTTCATACACTTGTTCCACTGAGGAAAATGGGTTTTAATGGAATTTTCATTTCTCATTAAGCAGCCATTCCACACTACACTAAATTTTCTTCCAAAAAACTTCCAAATCAGATGTTGCAAGAAATCAAACAATAAATTATTACACAAAATGCAGAAGTTACGGATTTCTGACACCTGCTGGTTTCTCCTCTTCCCTGGCTAACCTTGCCCTGGACCTCTTTTCCAGCCTGGCACCTGGGATCTGCCACTTTGACAGTGACACCTTAGTGGCTGTTTTTTACTGTAGAAGTCAAATACCAAGATTTAAAGCTGTTATGAGTGACCAAATGGCTGTGTGAACCTTCATGTCTTCTCTGCCTGATCACCCACTGTCATTAAACTTCAGGAGCTCAAATCTGTTTTGAGGTTTCTGCCTGGGTTGAATTTGGCTGAGAGTGGCAACAAAAGTTATTCAGAGTGGCAATAAGGGGAATAGATTTGGCACTGGACACCAAGAAATCAAATATGACCCATCCCTAGGGTCAGCAAAAAGTAGGCTGTTGAGTTTTGGGTGGGTTTTTTTCAGCAACCTTTATTTTTCCACAGGAAATTTTCAAAAGACAAATAAATATTTTTAACAAACCAGGACAGGAAAGAGACTGATCTCCTTGGTGACCGTATTCTTTGAGATTGGCGGTCTCATAGGAGGCTAGACTAGTACGGCCCCCTTTCTCTATCTAAGGTCTCAGAGGCACAGCGGTGAGACTCCTTACCCCTCTCCACTCCTGAGAGATACAGGGAACAGATAGATTCCTACTCCTTGCATATCTTACTAGCACAGTGAATGAATACACTGTTTGGGCCAAATCCTTCTATAGGGTACTACTACACCTGAAACAGTAAAAATAGCTGTGAGAGACATTAGAGTGGTGCAAGAGGATGATTGACTGTGGGATACAACTGTGTATGGCAAGAGGTCTTCTGAAGATAAGCATATTGATGTTCTGGTCCAAGTATTTCTCTGTTCTTCAAAGATAATTAAAAGTTCTGCCCTCCCCACCTCACTGTGTACACCTGCCATTTGAATATGAATGCCTGCACTTAGGAAGCATCAAGGAAGCCTTGTGTTTTTCACTTCGTGTTTAATCAGCCCAAGATTTGGTAGGCTCTAGTCCCCTTGCCTTACTGGAGATTGTGGCACTGTTGTATTGAATGAGGGGCTAAGTGGGCTAAAGCAGCGCTCTGTGTATCTGGGGGGAGATGGACTAACAAAGATTCACCCAAGAAAAAAGAGCAAAATACTTCATATTTGCTTTGGTTGAAGATACAGCCCTGTTGCAGAGATCTATGCCTCTTTCCCCGAGGAAAGACAGAGAGGGGAGGAAAAGGATCTCTGCTACAAGCAGACAAAACTGAGGGGTATAGGATAGAGCTCTTGGCCATGTGAGGCGTATTTGCCAGAGAAAATGCATACAGGGGCTGCTGTACCCCCTCTCCATCCTGCACCACACCTGCCTCAGCCTCAGAAACAGTTCTGGGCGAGGTGACAAGGGTGCACACTCTCACATCCAGTGCATATCCTGGGTCCATCTCTGAGCAGCTGACTTTGGGGTTCACTTACATCCTCCTACCTCTCCTTCACAAAGAGATGGTCAGGAAGCTGTCTGACTCCCTTTGGTATAGTCAGTGTTATCAAAACATTTGGATTTCAACAATACTGTATTTTAACAGCTGCACTAGACAATTTTCTTTATTGAACTTGGAGAGGCTTAAAGCAGAAGTGATTCAGTGACTGAAGGGATGAAAGCAGCACAACAATGCATCAACATCCATCCCCAGAGATCTGCTTCTCTAACACAGTCAAACCAAATGTGCTGAAGGGGCAGAGCTCTAAGATGTACAATGATTGTGAAAGTGTCTTTTGTCTCCCAGAGGGGAAAATCTGTTTGAGAGTGGCCCTCTTTTGCTTTAATCTGTATCATTTCTTCATACATAAGAAATTTAATTTACTTTATTAAAAACAATTCAGGGGCTATGTTTTAATTTTAGGTTTTGAATGCATGTAACACACAAAATTCTTCTAGCTATTAATGTGCACATAACATATTCAGTTTGGATATTTCAAGTATGTGAAAATTTAAACTGCAGATAGTCAGAAATAAAGAGGATGAATAAATAATAGTGTGTAATCCAAAAGACCTGATTCCTGACAGGAGTCTTCAGGGTATAATGTGAAATGAATTGGAGAGCAGATACAGTGTTCTAGTAGTTAAAAATGTGCCAGAGGACAAATGTCTGTCTTGGTCCTTCAGCACACTGAAAAACAAGAGTAAGGTGTTATCAAAGCCTGTCTGTAAAACAGAGTTCTGGATCATGGTTTTGATGCTGTACATGCCGTGCTGTAACAGGGCCACAGAAGGATGTTGTTAGCAGGAATAAAACACAAGCCAGGGTTCCAGTTGATTGGGCTTTTTTCCCCTGAAATTTCTGCCAGTAAGAGCAGTCAAAATTCAGCACCTGTCCTTCCTTTATTTTATTATTATTGTTGGAGTTGTTACTATAGACTTCCACTTTTATTTGCTTTTTTATAGGGGCTTTTCTCAGCATGCAGTCCCTTTAGATTTGGGCGTGAACACCAACCACATCCTCTGCATTGGACATTTAGCGTCTGTTTCCATATCTTCTTTCTGCTTGTAAGTATTTTATTCTTTCTCCTTGCTCATTTTTATTTTACTTTTACTTACTACTTTTAAAGACCAGATTTAACTCACAGGTTCTGGGTCTGATCCCAGGTCACAATGTTTTTGATTTACATTGATACAAATGACTCTATAATCCACAGATCCATGGGAAATGTAAATTAGAGAATCGTTGGAGCCTATCTGAATTAATCTGGTATCCTTATGGCTCAGAGGGTTTCCTTTTTACAGCCCCACACAAACCCCCAAACAAAATATAACTTGATTTTAACCTGCAACCAAGCCATCTGGGCACTTGTCTTCTTAGATTTTCAAAGACATAAATTTAAATCATATTAAATCATAATAAAAAATGAAATTAGATAATAAATTAAAAGGAAAACTTTGCTTGTGGCAGGAAATAGTTTTTCTTTTCCTTCTGTGCTCTATTTTATTGAGTCAGTTGGCAATTGATCCTGTTTCCCAGGCAGAGTGGAAAAGGGATTCTCTGCTCCTGGAAGGTCCATCTGTAATGGAAAAAGGAAGCATCCTACTTACTTGTGGTCTTTAATTGCCAAAGGCATGCATCCGAGATGAAGTATTAAGGATCATATTCTTGTTAAACTGCAAGCTAGAAGTCATTCTTTGCCTTTCCTACCTACATTTTCAATGGAATAAAATATTGCTCACATCTTTTTTCCTATCTAGAGCTACTGTCTTATTTAGTTGCATGATGTTAAACTGCTACACTTTTCCAGTCTAGAGCATATTGCCTTTCAAGGCTGAAGTGCTCCTGGTACATAAAATTCATTCAGCCCTTTAGTATGAGCATGCAAACATATTTTTATTGGCATTAAATATTTTGTGTTACATGTTTGCTGGAAGGGAAATATTGGCAACCTAGGAAGGAAATAAATGTAGAAAGCAAGAGTGGGAAGATGAAAGAATTAAACCAGGAGCTCCCTGACCTTCATACATATATCAATCTAGTGAAGACTTGCTGCCAGCTTTTGGGACCACTCACTGTGATAGCAGAACCTGGGGAGGAGCAACACATCTTTAGGGATGAGTAAGTCTTGGAACTGGCATTACCATATCACCTGGGAACCTGCACAATCTTTCTCCTGCTCTTCCTGCCCTGCTACAGCATGTTGAAGTTTGGCCAGACGAGGGACCTCTCTGTTGTAACTGTGCTAAAGGCAAATTAAGATCTCATCTGTTAGGAGATGTTTACCATTAGGGCTTTCTAGGATACCTTCTACCTGTAAAGAAACAGTTCATAGGAGATTGTGACAAAAGTGTTAGTTTATGTAATACACAAACGTTGATTTTCTTTGATGTCAATTTGTCTCTCTGCTTTTGAAGACACTGAAACGTTTTGAAGACACTGAAACAACCAAGACATTTCTCAGCTTGTAGTCACAAAAATACAGGAAAAGCCAAGAAAATGAAGTGCTTTTCTGTGGGTGATAAACTCACAAGAAATTGAGTCTACCAGACCGGTTTTCAGGGTTTCAGTGGTGTGAGTGCAGGCCATTAAATTATATCTGACTGAGCCTGGAGAAGTAGAGTTGTTGCATCAAGATATATGAAGAAATACAATACAGGCAGTAAAGCATTTACAACATTGGGATGATGAAAAACCTCTGTTCATGCCATCCTGCAGAGTGTTGCAGTCTCATTTAATATTCACTTTAGTCTGAACTGGGAGATGGCTATTGTCTTAGCAATGCTAAAGATTAAATTACATATGTTACATATAATTTGGCACTCAGGGCATATGCTAATTGTGAGGCCTCTGCTCCTGACCACATTTACATTTCCTTACAAAACGGATTTTCCAGCAGGTCCCATCAGATATGCAGTAGTGCCAAGCATTGGCATGGCTGCTTAGGCATGGAACTGCTGGAACCTGCACAGTGATACACTGTGATGCCTTGCCTGATCCCTCACCTGCTCAGTTTGCCCTTCTTCTGGTGAATGCCACCTTGCCCATCTCCTAATTACCACAGGATAAAAGGAAATATGAAAAACTCCAACTGAGCCTGCCTACAGTATCTGCCAAGTCGGCTTACCCCAGAGTAAGAGTGGTTGTCCTCACCTGTGAGAGGTATTTATACCAAGGATGTGAATGAAGAAACAGTGCTGGGAGAATATAGCTAAATAGTGGCCCTGGCTGAAAAGCCAGGATGTACAAATGACACCATGTATGTAGGAGAGCCTTGCACTTCCTTTTCTGCCAGTTCTCACATTTGAGGACCAGAGTGGCAGAACAAGGTTTTGCTCTCTTGTACATCTAAAACCAGCAGACTGTGGAGGTAGAGTCTGTGCCTTCTTGGACCTTACTGAAATGTGTGAATCTTCTTGGCAGATTGTCCGTCAGAGCAGCAAGGCTGTGTAACAAAGGAGCAATAGCAGCCGGAAATCTCAGCCATAGTCAGAAAGGCAGAGTATGATCTGGAGCCTTCAGCAGTGAGGCTGCACTGGAGGACTCAGGGAGCCTCCTCACGTCACACAGCCCTGTCCTGGCATTGCAGAGGTGCCTCTGACAAAGCAATCCAGATCCAGCTACACCATAAAACCTGAGTCCCCCTGCAGACAGGTGCCAGTTCTGCTGTCCCAGCAGTTTTCAAGAGTGGTTAACTGGAAAGACGCCTCCTGTCAGACTGAGTTCTCCATCTGCAGTCATTCAGGAGCAATACTTGCAATTCATTCTTTGCCTTAAACTAACTCAACTTTCCAAAAACAGATGAGGGAAAGGCAGGGACGACTACAGAATGTGAAACTTTGCCTCCATGGTTCATTTCCTGGGTCAGTTTACAGCTCTCAGAAAGACAACAGGTTTATTGCAGTTTACCAGCTTTGCCATTATGCTTTGATGTTGTGGCAAAATTCCCAATCATTTTTGGGGACTAGGTATGGGCTAAATCTTATGATGTTGTTGTATTTAGTTTTCAGAAATGCAAAAAAAAAAACCTAATTAACAAGAAAGTGAATTTGCCATCTGACTCTCTAGGGGTTTTTTCTTCAGGAGGATCAGGGTAAGAGAGACAGACAGTTCATGGCACTTACCTTCTTCTCCCAGCAGAAGCAGGAACCTGAGCTGAAGTAGTGGCTGTGGTGCACTGAATGAAAGTACTCATGGCTTCATTTGGAATCAGAGTTTACATCACTACAAAACACTCATTTAAAAATAGCCTACTTAACTGAGGTTCTGATTAGTCCTATTTAATACTATAAATTTTCCACTGACTTCAAAAAAAGTCCCTAAAAATGCCAAAGTTATTCCTTGTACCAGGGTCAAGTGCTAGTAGTAAAAGCAGAATGTAGCAGATTTCAAATTTGTGAGAAATTTAAAGGCTTTCAACTTCTGCCATGTTAAAGAATTCATGTGAAGTAATTCCTTAAATTATTATGGAGCAATTCAATTAATAATGGATCTAATTTTCATTATGACACGTAATTAAGAATAAACATCTTCTACATCAAAGCCTATCTTTTAAAAAGGATAAATTAGCTATAACACACTTAACTATTTCCAGAACATGAAATGAACACATATTGTTCCATTAGTTAATTTTATATCACCAAATTAAAGACAGTTCAAAAGGAGTTTAATCTCATAAGGATCTCTCTTTGTTCAGTCTGTTGTGACTTATTTCAGGAGGTACAACAAATACGGTTACCTATGGGGCTAAATACTATTAGGGTGATAAAGTGGTTTTAGTTTAGTATATTTTATGCATCACTATGAGTTATAGACCATAATGGTAAGAATATTTTTATCTGGTATTTGCAGATGCAATTTTGCACTCCTGTGTATCTTGCAGGCTGATGGGATGCTTGATTGAAACCACCAAAAGCTCCACTATAAAACAGCAAACACAATAAATAAACAATAAAACAACATCTGGAATGTAACCTTTTGTCCATAGCCCTTAGATAGTCCTGTCATGCTTGCTGGGCTGGCAGGGCTGCCCATTCCTTGGGATTTTGCTTGGAGGGGTCAGAAGCTGCGTCACTCCAGGGAAACATGCCTGCCATTAGTAGCTCAATGGGAGAATTACAGCAAGATACATTTTCATGTTTGAAACCATTCAAAACATTTAATAAATACAGCAAGAGAGCAAGTCTGGCAGATTTTCTAATTCTGGGTACCTTTGGCAAGACACTGTGGAGTAAGTAGGTAAAATGGATTAATTGTCAACTGTTATGTTGAGTGGCTTTGCTCATCTAGGTTGAGGAGCTGAAGTCTTGAGAGGGAGTTTTATTACTTGACTAGATTTTTTATCACAAGATAAACTGGATTCCAGTACCTCTGTCCCATATAAAGTACATTTTTGACTGTGCTCTTCTGCAATTAAAAAACTCATGGTTGGAAAGAGTCAATCCATTAGGATTCAGTAGGATTTCTCCTAATCCCTGCATTTTGAAAAATTGAGATATAGAGATAATTGCTAATTAATTCTTTAAGAATTGCATCTTCGAGCTAAGAAATGTAACTCTTAAGACCTAAATTATATCAGGTGCACATTATCTGCTAGTAAATTAACCTTGCTTCTTTTTTTTTTCCCCTTGCAGTTCTGAAGGATAAAATCTTAAATTGTCCTGGACTTGAGCAGTAAAGGATTATTTCATTCACTGGCTGACTTGTCATCTCACCGTTGTGATGGAAAAATGTTTGCTTAAAATAAACCCTTTTCATGCCATTAAAACTGCCTTCAAATACAAGATCTGTTGTGATTTTTAAAACACAAACCCAGTAATGTCAGAACCCGACTCTTCATCTGGATTTGTGGGAAACATGGAAAATGGGACTTTTCTGGAGCTGTATCCCACATCCCTTTCAACTTCAGTGGATTCATCACCTGGCCGTTTATCCAACGTCTATGTCTATGTTTCCATATTCCTTAGTCTCTTAGCTTTTCTCCTTTTGCTACTGATCATTGCACTCCAGAGGCTGAAAAACATAATTTCTTCCAGTTCCTCCTACCCTGAGTACAACAGTGATGCTGGAAGTTCGTTCACTAATTTAGAGGTTTGCAGTATTTCTTCCCAGCGCTCTGCTCTCTCAAACCTTTCTTCATGAAAACAAATGAAAGGAAACACACGAGGAATGGAAGAGCTTTGTCTGGTTTGTTGGGGAGGTAGTGCATGTAACATTTGCCTTAGAAGACTATTATCAAGAGGTGTTTTTGAAAGTTTCCTCATTTTTTCCCCTCTCCTTTTCTAGTTTTCATTTCCTCTTTAACTAATTTTAATTTTGGACAAAAGATAATGAATGATACCTGATAATCATTTCTTGCCTGTAATAGTGATGCTGTCTCTTTCTCACACATAGACGGTGTTCATTAAAGAGTGTTCCTGCCAAATAGTAATACACTTCTAACTGGAAATGTCATTTTTCTGCTTTAATTGTGACCCCTTCCCTGGTCTTGTGTCAGCAATATGCTGACTGTTTTTCTTTTCCTTTTTTAATTATATAAGGACTTCTGGATGAAATCCCTATTGCAAAAGTACAAAAAAACTGCTTAAATGATAAATACTGGGACAATTTAAAGTTGATATTGTTTCCCTTTTTTTAGTTTTCACATATTTTTCAGTGTTTATTGATGTTTATAAAACACAACTAATTCTTGAAGAATGTTGCTTTTGTTTATTTGTACTCCCAACTCATTCTGTATAAAGTCTGTATTTCAGTTTTTGAGTCTCTTTGGTTAACTGAGTAAAGCGACTACAATAATGCTCACGGTTGAATGTGTGGAGGTATTTTTGGACCCTGTTGCACTTCATTATCTTATTTGCCTAATAACATGTTCCTCCAGGGGGCAGCTTTTGCTGCTGAATCATAAATACCACACATTCATTCTACACCAATACTACAGCTTATTCTTAATAGATACCAGGACATAGTAGGGGTTTCTTGTAAAAGACCTGCATTTACCAAATACAGGTACCAAGTGAGGAGTTCCTAAACTGTCCTTTAAGGATATGATGTTTGTACTCACGTGAGCAGGGCCAGCAGGGACAGAAATTGCTAGTACTGATGAGGACTTTCTGGGCCAGCCTTTGTCCTGTGATTTCAGAAATGTGCAGTGGGTGGAGGGGGGCACAGAGGGATCTGCACAATGTCCAGGAGGATCTGAGCTCTGACCTGCAGGAGTGCAAGTTGTACCTGCAGAGGGTAGGAAGGGATGGGCAGGATAAATAGCAGTGGCTCTGCCACTTTTCCCCATCAGAATAAGGGAAGGCCAGCTGGAGGGGAAGAGAAATGGATTCATGATCTCACTCCTCTTTGTCATGTCTTTTTCTGGGTTATCACTTCCCCTGCTCAAAGTATAACATGTCACTCCATTTCTGCAGTAAAATAATGAGCAGCTTTGTGAACTGGATCCTGTGGTCAGCTGGGCTTTAAATCAAGCTAAACATTCAAATTTATGATTTGAAGTGCCAAGTGTGACTAGAACTGCAACCCCAGACTGGTGCAATGCCTTCTTGTCCTTACTGTACTGTGTGAGCAAGCCCATGCAAATTTTGTTCTCATGGCTGGATCCAAGTCACTGGAGAGACCTAAGAAAGGTATGGCATTGTCACTGACATAACACAGGTGTACCTCTGGGAGACGGGGTTATCTCAGCAGGAGCAGCTGCCCTCCCCTCACATGGCACCACTGCCCAGCAGGCCGAGGGGTTAGGGAACACTTCCCAAACACATTTATACCTCTTGCCAAGCTGTCCATGCATTTGTAAACAAGACAGACTCTGCCATTGACTATACAGGCTTTAAAATACAAATTTGGAAATTCTGGTGTAAATATAATCATTAGAAATGCAGCTGTTGTTGCCAAACAACACAGATGACGCTGCAATTGGTGTTTTCAGATTTTAAAATTAGACATGCAGCATGGTAAGTGGTAATGACTTATGGTGGTGATTAGTTCCTTACAGAGGCCAAAGAACTTGCTGACTAATAAAGAATGTAAACCTGCAGATTCCCTGAGCCAAACTGATTTGATGGATATATTTACAGCTTGGAATATTTTATTCATCTAGACAAAAGTTTCTTGTATGTCACTTTTTACTGTATTTGACAACTGGCCTTGAAAAAAGAGGTAATTGTTTAAAAGGGATCAGAAAACATTACTTCTCTTCTGAAAGCTCTTTGAAATCCCAAACCTGTTACAGAATGTATTTGTGTGTTCACTGGCAGATAGAAATAAACAAATTGTAAATCAAGAGAAAGCAACTGTTTGACTATCTTCCCTTACTGACAAAGATGTAAATTTGTTGCTTCCTTTGCTGCAAATGGAGGAATTTAATCAAAACCAGAGATGAGACCACAGATCAAGATGGGTGTTTGTTCCCAGTAGTGTGTTTATACTTGCAGATATAGAGACATTTAATATTAAAATATAAAATATAAACTGTTGAAACCCCATCGACTGTGTTCAGTGAGCTGTTGTCAAACTTCACCAAACAGAAAGCATTTTTCCTACTGCAGAAAATAGCTACAATAACTGAAACCACACATTTGATTTTGCTTTGTAGTTTACTAGATGCTCTTAACTTTTTTTCCACTCTGCAGTGACATACAGGACTGCATAGTCATCACGATTTCAGCTGAGTTGCATCTGTTCTCTTCAGGACAGATTTGACTAGAAACAAGTCGGTTCCAACAAAATGGCATCAGGAGAAGCCACAGGCAAAAGGCACAATGGTATTTTTGGGGATTGTTAAGCACCAGTTCTTCAAGAAAAAAAGAAAAGACGAAGAAGAAAAGAAATCCACCTGAGAATCTGAGACTAAGTTAACCTGAGAACACTGGACCAGGCTTCCTAGGGAGGTGGTGGATATCCCAAACCTGTCAGTGTTTTAAAAGCACTTGGACAATGATGTTATCAATATGCTTTAGATTTTGGTCAGCCCCAGAGTGGTCAGACAGTTATACTAGATGATCACTGTAGATACCTTCCAGCTGCAAATATTCTACTACTCTATTCCAACTAGAATTACAGGGATATTTTTTGCTGTGTCCAGTTCTGCGTTCCCAGTAGAAGAGAGAGAGATGTGGAGATATTGCACTGAGCCCAGCTCAGAGCTGCTGAGGTGATTAAGGTGTTGGAGCATCTCTCGCATGAGGAGAGGCTGAGAGAGCTGGGACTGTTTAGTTTATAGAAGGCTCTGAATGATCTCATCAGTGTATATAAATACCTTATGAAAAGAAGGAAGAAGAGGGAGCTGGGGCCTTCCCAGTGGTGCCCACAACAGGACAAGAGGCCAAACTGAAACACATGAAATTCCACAAGAAAATAGATTACTGAAGGGGTAGTCAAACACTGGCACAGATTATCCAGAGAGGCTGTGGTTCTTTGGTGTGTTGACCTGCTTGCAGCTGACCCTGCTTTGGGCAAGAGGACTGGATCAAACAATCCTCATGCAGCCCCCTTCATGTCAGTGCAAAAACTCAGAGGCCTCTGGCTTGCTGCCTCCTCCTGATGTGTTTTCTCATCCCTGGGGCTGAGCAAGCAGTATCTTTACTGGGAGGTAATTAGTTCAATAATTTGTTGCTGAAGAGCTGCTCAGCTCCTCCTCCTCCCTGCAGCCAAATACTTTTCCAGCTTCTTCACTGCCTTTTTGTGGTGTGGGTTCACATTTCACAGCTTTTTCCTTGAGCTGTTTTCAGTTGTTACTGAGTCCTCTAACTCAAACACTGCCATTAACTTTGTTATGATATGACTCCAAGACTGCATGGCATCAGGTAGTTGCAAAATATACCTCTAAATCTATAGAAAAAGAATATAAATAAAACAAGGATGAGGAAAGAACTGAAGGAGTTTCTGGAAAATGCAGAAAAATTATTTTGCTTTAGTTCACCAAATATGGTCCATTCAAGCATATATAATTAGAGTACCTGCTGAAATATATAGCAGCCTCTACATCTGAGACTCTCTTGCACTTTGTCACCTTAGCCCTACTGTCAAGTTAACCCATTATATTTATCTGCCCTGAAAATTACCACATTATTCCCATCCTGAAACACTGTCATGCTTTTCACTTAGAAACTCTTCAGCTCCGTGGAGAGTTTATTCCACTGAAATTTATTTTCTGTATTCAGCCCTTCTCTGCAAGCTCACCTGAATGGCTTGTCTCTGTAAGCTGAAATTCTTGTCTGGATTTCCAACACAAGTCTTTTACCCTGGGAGCAAGTGTTACTCCTCTTCTGTGCAGCTGGTTTGCCTTCTCCTTGCTGTCTGACCCCATGGTACTCCAGCAAGGCTTAATCTCCAAGGAACATCATGTCCCACTGCACTTGAGCTTTTTCCCTTCAGCGTTTTTTATTTTTTGGTGAGAGCCCTAGCAAGGACACCTAGGTGGGAAGATTACTTACGAGGTCCACGTACCTCCCATTCTTCTTGCTAGTCCTGTTTGTGCTGCATCTGCTCTGGCTGTCCGAGGAGACCCGGTGTGTTCCTGCCCAGCTGCTCCCGGCTCAGGGACCCCTCCACATCCCCTGCCCTCCAAAGGCTCCCAACACAAGGGCCCCGCTCTGTGGCTGCAGCGGACAATTACATGCCCCGAATGCAGGGTGCAAAAGTAGCCTGAAGGAGCCCTTTTTTTTTTTTTTTTTTTCTCTCTCTCCAAGAAAAGTGGGGGCTTGCTTGCCTGGAGCATTCCTCAAGCTGCTTTACCCGTCAGTGCTGGGGCAGTTTGATGTGCCAGCGGGACACAGCCCTGTGCTCGCACCACTGCCCCACAAAGCTCCTGCCTCGCTTACACCGCCCAAACTGTCCGAGAGGGGCTTGGCCAAGGTCACTTTCCTGATGCCAAATCCCGGTGTTCTCCCAGCTTCTCCCAGCCCTGTGCTTTGGAGATAAAAGCAGCATCAACCTCCTGTGTACCCCTTTCCAAGGGCAGGTAAGCCATTAGTGTAATCATGATAATCACCATGCAGGTGACAGCAAGACCCAGGTCAGTTGAGCTATTTTTCACTTCTGTTTTCTTTGTTTTAGATCAGTGAGAGATGATCACACTCTGAAAGTCTGAAAAGGACTGGTGGCTCGTAGGCTATCAATGTTTATAGAATCTTCAGGTGCTTTCTGAAAATTGGACTGGTTCCTTGGCATAGTTTCACTTCACCTTCTGTCTCTCATAGACAGCAGCAGAGTGGCTGCATTTGTTTGAGCTCCAAAATATGCAGTTTTAATATAATAAATGTCTTTAAACAGCTTCACTTTTAAAAATCAGAAGCAGAAAATTAAACTTTTAAAAAGTATAATCTAATGTATAGCTTTTTAAAAACAAAATTAGAATTTTTCCTTTGTAATTTTTTTTTTGCCAAAATATCTATTTCTAAAGAGAAAAGCTATGTGATTAAATTGTAAAAAATGGAGCATTTTATGCCAGTTGTGCTGGCATAATTATTTTTGCCCAGAGATTTTTCTAGATAAGACATTCTACTGTTTTAGGGGACAAAAAATTATCCAAATATTTGTCTCCTCAAAAAACAAGCGTAGGTGTCTGTCAGGGCATTTTTTGCCACACATATTTACTTATGAAGCTTCACTTCCAACTCTGAATGCTGATCTGGTCATATAGACCTGGTCCCAGAGTACAGCTACATCTCTCTTTTTTGTTTGTTTGTTTGTTTGTTACAGAGTATTATTGATTAAATATAAGGTGGAGACTAAGCTTCTACTTAATGAATTGTGCCCTCACTGTTCCTTCAACACAGGCATCAGTTTGTCATTTGTTTTAGAATATTAGCCAAAACCCGTAAATCATTTGTGTGGCTTTTTCTTGAGCTTGGGCTCAGCAGTTTCTGACAGGTAAGAAATTGCTGTAAAGGACACATTTATGATGGAGATTCCCTGTGTAGTTCATTCAGGGCAAATCCTGCTCCAGTTCCCTGGATGCTCTTCAGAAACTGTTCTTTACATGTCCAGAGAGGGTTTTTCAATGAGAAATGCCTCTATCCTCACATTTAATTTTGCATGGTATTGTAACATTGCTGGAAAACCCATAGGAGTGTGCCCAGTTTCCACAGTAAGAAGTCTGAAGAACAACTAATGCACATTTTCAGTAGTTTCTTTAAAAGAGGAGCTGCTTCATGGTTTTCAATTTCCATTCATGCTTTGAGGTTGGTTTTATTCAGAAGTTAACTTCTGAGTGGACATGTCACTGTATTTCTGCAGGAATAATTTTCCTTCACTAACTTTACTATATTTGAGAACCTCGCAAATACACTATTTTAGATTATGGTCCTATGTTATATTCCTGAAGAAATGCCTAAATTTGCCATTTCAGCCATCACTATGACAACAAGTGCCTGTAGGGGAAAAGGGCAACCCTAATATCTGCTCCTAACAGTGAGTGAAAGGCTGAGCTAGATCCGCCAGACAATTCCAGGTGCTCCAGATTTCATGGTGTTTGTTGTAAGAGACTATCAGCCCTGCTGATGTCAAGTGAGGGGCAAGTCTGAGCTTCACAGTGGGTAAAGTGAGATCCTGTGGTCCCATCCTGCCCTAGAAAGGGTATTGAGTACACAGATTCCCTCCCACATTGCCACATTCTCCCTCTTCATCTGCTCTTTCACAGGCTGGTGGCCCAGGGAGGATCTGGAAGGACCATGCCCAGATAAATCTGTGCATTGAGAAGGGACCCTGCAGCCCTGTGCTACACAAAAAAAACAACTTTCAGAAATAAACCTCTTGATAAAAGTTTTAGAAATTTATTACAAAACATTGTAGTTAATTTTGAAAGTAAAGAAGATTATGCTGACAGATTTAGATCTACTGAGAATTCAGAACTAAGTATGTTATTTAACCAAAGGCACTTTCTAATGTCTAACTCATCAGTATTCATTCAGTGGAAACAGAGCTTGCTGTGATGAAAAAAAAATATCAGGTACTGTAACTTGAACTTTGGCAAGATCAAAAGCAATTACTTGGGTACTGGAAATCAGAGTGCTTTCAGCTGAAGTGGAAGGGAAGGCAGCAAAAAAAGAAAAAAAAAAGCTGCATGATTTTGCATTACAGAAAATTATAATTTTTATGCTGGATTATTATGCTGTAATAAAAGGGTTGTTGCAGAGGAAAAATGAAAGTGGGAAAATCAGGAAGACAGACCAACCTTTGCTCAGCTTGGGTGCTCCTATCCTTTGTCATCTGGATTTGTTCAGTGGTTATCAAAAAAGCAGAACTCTGCTGTTGCTCCCTCCCGCACCCTAGTCCATCTGAGTAGCTGTCCTCCTAAAGCAATCCTGCTGGGATGGTCCTCTGGGATGCTCTTTGGCTTCCTTCCCCAAAGATGGATCCCAGCAGAGGGAAACAGGAAGAGCAAAAACCAAGAAAGATTTAAGGAGAATAGAATTGGATATAGAAATAAATAGGTATACAAATAAATAAATAGAATAAGCAAAAGGAGTTGAAAATTGTGTAGCTAGAACTGAACTGAATTTGCACCTCTTCTGTCTTTCTATCTTAGGGAAAAAGAAAGCTTGCAGAAAACAGGAGGAAAAAAATAGTTATGCTTTGAGGCAAGACACCCACCAATTGCTTCCTATTTACAACTAGAAACCCAACATGCAAAACAGATAAATGGAAGGGTAATTAGGAAAATGGATATGATTAAATGTTTGGGGAGCATGGTATTTTCTTTGCCCATGTGTGTTCAGCTGCTGCAGGAAATGCGCCAGAGAGGATGGAGAAACAGAGCCATCTCTGCAGACAAGGGATAATGGGCAGGTGGACTCTGCCTTTGGTGACGCTGGGATCCATGAGCTCTGAGGGGAGTTTGAGCACGCAGGATCTGCTCCTCCTCTGATTCCACATGCACCCCCTCCAGACAGCCTCAGGGACTGTCCTGGCATCCTCACCTGCCCAGGGCCAGTGAGCACCATCCACTGCCTTCCCCCATCAGCCAGGGTGTGCAGGAGCTGCTGGAGACAGTGTGACTCCTGTGAACATCTGCACACTGACCAGCTATAAATGCCTTAGGACAGCTTCGTGGGCACCTGAACTAGTTATATAACCTTTTTCTTGCCTGGAAGGAAAGCAAAAAAAGAGGTTTATATCACTCACTTGTGTCTGAAGATGCTGACTTGTGTTAGACTGGAAATGTCTGCTGCCATGAGGGCTGTGGCAAAGAGAATAAAGAAACAGAAGGAGAATGAGAGTAAGTCAGAGTACAGAAGTGAGGGACAGACTTTGCTGTACATCATCCTCAAAGATCACAGGATTTACAGTGAAGAAACCCAATTGTTTCCCCCAGTCTTTCTACTACTCCATTAAATCTAAAGACAACTTAAAATTTCTATGCTTAAAACAATGCAGCAGCTTGGAAATCAGGGTAGGAACCATGGTTTTCAGCAGAAAAAAAGATACCTGTCCTGTTTCTGAAACAAGTACTGTGCAGGCACTGGGCAGAGATCCTACTGGAATTAGCCTCCAAGCAGCCAAATCTGCAGCAGAGTCCTGTGCAGATATTTCCTGCCTTCTCTGCTCGCTGGAAAACACAGGTCACAGTTTACTGTAATGAGCTTGACGTATTTCTGTCAAAATTATTTGAATTAAATAAACACCATTATTAGTTGAAATGTTTTTACATTTTGGAAACTAGCACTGTTCTCAGATTGTTTTGCACTATATTTAAAGGTGACTCAGACATATCTATTTTAAAGTGAAGTATTGAAAGCATGTCTCTAAAGATTAAATGAAACAATCTTGGTTAACCTGTTTAAATAATCCCACTTAAAAAAAAGATTTTAAGTTATTTTTTCAAAGACAGAATATTTTTTTGTGAAGAAAATTTACTTCAAATAGAAGTTATTAGTTGAAATGTTTTATTACAACATTTTGGAAACAAGCACTGTTCTCAGATTGTTTTGGACTGTATTTAAAGGTGACTCAGACATATCTATTTTAAAATTGAGTACTCAAAGCATGTCTCAATAGATTAAATGAAACAATCTTGGTAAACCAGTTTAAACATTCCTGTTTAAAAAGTAGATTTGAAATTCTTTTTTCAAAAATAGAATAATTTTTTTGTGAAGAAAATTTACTTCAAATAGACCTGTGATTAATTTTTTTCAATTATTTCATCAATCAAAGGAAAAAAAAAGTCATTTATTTATAAAACCTTAATCAAATTTTCCTTTATGACTAGATCCTAATGCATGTTTGCACACAGACCTCCTGTTGACCTCCTTGGAAGTTACACATCCAAAGGGAACGCAGAACCAGACCTAGCAGACAAAATTAGTGATTTTCTAATTGCTCTAATTGGTGTTTAATTTTTCCGCTGTTTAGAGACCAAGTTACTGACTTTTAAAGGGAAAAAGAAATACATGCTGGAATGAGAATGTAATCAGACAAGAAAAATAGCTAACATTATATTAGAGCTCCAGAAACAGAGCAATTGGTAAATGTGAATGTTTTCATTTGAGTTACAAATACCACCGATTGCCATTTCCGTTGCCACTTCTACTAATTTGTATTCAGGCAACCACATCTCTGAAAATGTGTAAAACATCTGCTTTGAGAAACTGAGAGTCAGGAGCTGAACTGTGTGCACTGCCATACAGAGACCCTCAGAGTGGTGCAGAGGAAGAGCAGATAATTTCCATTATGGGATAAGTATTGGTGAGCTGTCCACAGGATGGATCTAATCATATTATACATTAATTCAGCCTCCATTGTGGGGGGAAAGAGGGGACTCAAAAACATCAGCAATGACCTAAAGTATGTTGGGTGTTATTCAGGTGAAACATTACAGTGACTTCAGCTGCCTCCCTTTGCATGGAGGTCCTTCAGGAAATACCCCATTTTCCTATTTTCTTTGGATTTTCCTAGTTCCTTTGTTTTTCCTGAAATTATTAACTGTCCTATGTATATGATACTTTATGCTAAGCCTAAAAAACGTCTGCAATAAAAGCTGCAGTGGAACAGTTGGGTGATTTGACAGCAGTAATACATGGCCTATCCCCTCTCACATTATCTTTACCAATACCTTTTACTGAGCAGTATTGACTTAGCATGCAACACAGGCCTTCTGCTGATAATCTGTAACATCTGCTTTAGATCAAAGGGGGAGTGAAAAATATTCCTTGCAAGCAGACTCTGCTCATCTTGGTTGTCTGTAGCAAATTTCAAGTGGAGCTGGTGCATAAAAAAGCCACGGTTGACAAAGGGTATTTTTAGCTACATACCTCTCATCTGGATATCAACATACAGAGGCTCATTTGGGTTTTGAATTTCTATCAGCAATTATTCTCCAAGCATCTCCGAGTCCTGGAAAATTCTGTGAGCCTACCTGATGAGCATGCAATGGGAAAGTCTCTACAGTTAAATCAGGAAATGCTGTAAATACCATTTTGGGCAGTATGTTTGATAGGTTAGATCAGTTATTTACAACCTTTAAAGGTGGTGCTGCCACAGTTCTGAGCCCTTTTATCAAAATGCCCTTACCACAATTACATACTCTATTGCCATTCACTGGGACTATTTAGTTTCTTCAGTTTGGTATTAATTTGTTTTAAAGATAAGTTGACAGATAGATAGATAGATAGATAGATAGATAGATAGATAGACAGACAGACAGACAGACAGACATCCCAGGGTGGGTGCTGCAAATAAAACTACTCATTGCTGAGTATGCACAGTGAAGGAATTGTAAAGTGAACTTCTAGAAACTTAGGCTTTATGGTATGGGATCATCTCTGAAAGAATTCTTTCTCTTTCTTGCTTGTATTACCCTAAAATACGCATTCTGAAAACATTATTTCAGATACATTTTATTTTCTTTTCATGCCCCCCTGCCCCCCCTCCCCCCATCTGAATAGTTAAACCTCTTCACCACCACATCCTGGTTTTCCGGAAATGCCCAAAGATTTTTGGATTTACAGGGTTGAGTTACAGGATTTCAATTAACAAGTCATCTTTATCATTTAGCGATTATTTTGCTGCCTTGCAAAATCCAGTAGTAATGTCTGGATTAAAAACATTAAAGAGACACTTTCAGTGCAGGTTCTGGGATTTGCCAAGGCTATGATTTCACAAAGCTATGGACCAAAACAAGTTTCCCAGCGATGGTTTTCAGTACATATGGATGAAGCACAAATTTGCCTGACATCCTGCAAATGTTTGTTGACAATGAGAAATTAGCTCATTCTACTTTCTCTCACTCTCACATACACCTCTATTTTTGTGTGTTTGTGTGTACGCCACCAAACTCCTCAATACTCCCAGTCACTTCTGTCACTCTTCTCTGAATTCTCCAATCTCTTCTAGGAAGATGCTCAGCATCCCACTCAGTGGTGCAGCTCCTGCAATCCCAGAGTCACAGAGAGTATTTGCAGGATTCCCAGTTTGCAAGGGGATGTTTCTGCATAAAGAGACCCAAACTGGCCATATCTCATAGTAACCTCACATTTAATAATTTTTTAGCTCCAAATCTCCTGTGTGAGTCTGGAATCAATCAGCACCCTTGAAAACCTGGGCAGAGGAATGTTGTGCATGGTATAGTCAGAAAGCTGGACTCTGGTCCACTCTAAATCCAAATCCCAAACCATCTTTTCTTTTAAGATTCTTTCATCAGTGCTTTGCCTCCACTGTGCTCATCTTGTTCCATTTCAGCTCACCCTCAGGATTTGTTTTAATACCCTGTTAACACCTTCATTCAGATCATTAAACAAGCCAGCATGTAATAGCAGTCTCAGCAGTAAGCCACCAAGCTCCAACCCAACACATTAATGTCTATCATTGCCCTTTGTTTACAATTCAGGGAGGTTTTATCCCTGTCAAAGTAACTATCAAGACAATTACCTGAGTAATATTTCATAAATTACTCTATCTAGTGCATTACAGAAATGTAATTACATTGGTGTAAAGTGTCAGAGCTGTCAACAGAATTAGGCATGTTATATTCAAAGAAGACCTGCTGCTGTTACATCCCCTGCTTTTCTTTTCCCTAATTTTGATTGTCTGGGGCAGAGCCAGGGCCTGGGAGCAAGAAGGGTGCCTAGGCAGCACATGTATGGAGCCATGAGATACTGTGGGGCAGACACCTGGGAGAGTTACACACTGCTGCACTGGACAGGAAATGTCTATAGCACAGGCGTTCCTGCTTTCCTTTCACAGATATCTGGGGTTTTATTTTCTCAGAATCCCCTCCACTGGATAAAGTGAGATGGGAGCTTCTCCTCATCCAAATGTAACTGCCAGGATTGTTCCTCCCTTACAGAGAAACCAAACTGCATCTGATTTTCTCTTCTTGCTCACACACAACTTAGAGCTTCAGTTGCCTTCTGAGAAGTTTCCTGCACCCTGAACTCGACGCCCCCAACTAACACGCAGTCTCTTCATTGTTCTTCATCCACTTCTTCCTAGTACATCCCTTACACCACTGTTGGAAGTCTCTTGCAAACTGTTCCTTTTCTGCCGTGTTCCAGCAGACAGTCTTTGTCTGGAAAGCACATCCAAGTCTGGGAGTGTCATTGAAGCTATTTGGGATTGATGGCTTCTCCCAGACACCATCTCAGCTGGCTCAGGCTCTGCAGGAACTGGCAATGTGGCTGCTCCCAATTAAACCTTACATTTGCTGCATAAATACCACAGTCCCCATATGACCTGAACCGACTGTCTTTTTCATGTTTATATTTTCCGGGAGTCCACGTCTGGTTTGGCAATTAACAGGTCTTTTATTAGATCTCCTTTACTTCCTAAATGCCCCTATTTTCCTTTCTCATTATGACATAACCTTTTTATAGTCAGATAAAACTCTTGTGCGAAATTTAGTCCCCTCACCAATTTCTGGATGTTTTCCTATGTGGCAGCCTTTTTTCAGACAGGAAGTGGCCTTCATTAAAATGTGTTGTATTTTTCATCTGCCCTTCGATCATTTCTGACTACATTTCTACTGGTTTTGTCTACTTACTTACACCCTTTTCCTTGAAAGCCTTAGCCAATTCTTTCCTTTTATTTTGTTCTATTGGTGTAGGTTTTCTTCAATCTCAGTTCTTTTGTTTAGCTCCTTATTACAGGAACAGCTCCTTAGTCTCAACTAAGAGGATGGGGGTGATGGGGAAGAAGCAAAACAAATAACATTCCTGAGATCTCAGCCTAAATCACAAAATCAAACACTTGATAAAAGCACAAGCACCTTCTCATATGAGTTGTTTAACCACGCTAAGAGAAAATTTCACTCCTGGCCACTGAAGGCACTTGGCTTCCCAACCAGTGGCATACGACCTCTGAGCACACATCTCCACTTTTATTCAGAGAGACTGCTTGCTGAAATTGCTATTAAGCAGCTGGAAAAAACGTGACAATCACAGAAGGGCTTTGTTCTCTGCAGAATCACTAATTCAACTTATCTCAGCCCTTCCAAGGTGTTAGAATTATTTGCTACACTAAATTCAGGAATAACAATACATACTTCAAGGTGTTTTGTCATATCAGAGGCATTTGTCTTACCACAAGGTGTGATGCCCTTTGAGGTGACCAGAGTACAGCAGTATTGTGTTCTACTTTCCTTTGTTTTAAATACAAAGATTTTGACAGAAGACTACCTAAAAAAGCCATTGCCTTTCTAAAGGAAAATTAATAGAGCATCAGATATCACATTTCAAGCCTGACTGCATTATTCAAGGTGGAAAAAACACTTCAGTTTTATTTAAACCACTCAAGATGTTGTTTCCAAATTTGTGGCTTGTCTCAGTTGTCAAGTACAGTATCTTCTGCAATGACTTGCAAAGCTATCTCTTAAAGTAATTGAAAAATTTTAATTGAAGCAAATTCTATGAAAGAGTAATAAAAGGGAAATCTTCTTGAAAGGATTTTTGGAACATTTTGCAATCCAGCCTGGGTCTCAGTGTGGATCTGAATCTGAGGCATGAATACATTTGCATAAATGGAAAAGAAATGTGGGATGGTCATCGAACTTACATAAGTGTTGGGCTTACTGCATAGACTGAAAGCCCTTGCCAAAGCATTTCTTTTGCTCTCTGTTTCCCTGCTCATCCATTTCAGTAAGCAAGTTTTTCACAGTGTTGAAGGTCCTTCCTGCTGCTATCAGGCTGTGTAGCCACCACTTGCTGCCTGCTGAGTCCTTGTGTTAGGCATTGGAAATCACTGGCTTTTGGGTATCACAGTGAGACATCCTGGTCTAGTACATCCTCACTGTGCGATGTACTAGACCGGGATACCTTTGCAATGTGTTTCAGTGGAGACATCCTCACCTCAGATTTTGTTCACCAGCACTACTCTTGAAACTGACTTTTGGACTTGTTTATTATACTTGCAGCCCCAAATGAAATTGCAACAGTGCATAAGACAATCCCAAAGTTTGTCCAATCTAAACAAAATGAGAGGGGGAAAAAAAAACCCCACAGCTATTTTTCGTCTTTGCAGATAACTGCATTCAAGTTAGGCACTAGATAGTTTTCTTTAGCAAAGAAGAAATGGAAAGATTTTTCTAGTGTTATCATGCACTGTCCAAATAATGAAGCAGGGGAAAACTGTCCAGCTCTCATAATTTAAGCCAAATAAGGATTAAAGCATTGTATTGATTTATTAATGACATATAACTCACCTGCAGAACATTCTAGATCAATAACAATTATACCGTTATTGGTATAAATAAACCAGAGATAAACCATGTCTCCTATGGACTAAGAAAGGTTCCTCCACAAGCCCCCTTACACGCACCTTGAGTGTGGGTCCCCAATTCTTGTGCCTCATGCAGCCATGGTGCCTGTTGAGCATGGAATTCCTGCTCCAGCTCCATGAGGAATTCCATAAGGAGATGATCTGTTTGAGGCAAGCAGTGATAGCAAGGCTGACAGGGCAGATTCTGGAAGTGTCAAACCAGGTGTGACTACTGAGGGTTACCCTTCAAGATATTTCCCCCAACCCAATTTTTAGCTTCTTTTATACTCCTTTTCAGGCTGACTCCTCCCTTGTTTCAAAGCTCTCTCTTCGAAGAGTTTAATCCATTGATTGTCGCTCTTCGGCTTTAATAGCATTGGATTGGGACTTATGGTTGTCTTCAGGCCATTTGCCAAGCATGGGCTGTGCAAGCACCTACACAGTTAGTTTGAAAAGTACAGTGAATATTTATCTCTTCCCTGGTAATTTTTTATTGTTTAATGTAGTTTACAATTTAGTTTGGTATCCTGGGGAATGCTTGAAACTCTGCACTCACCTGCACATTTGTTTCCCCTTTAAGTAGAATTAATGGCAGCCACTGAATTAAAGGTTGCTATTGTCACTTCTGTTAATTATACAAAGATACACCTGTGGCCAAGCCCAGCACATAGAATTCCTAAACTGTAAGACATAAGCCACAGATGCCTATTACCGTCCATCAGCTTGGCTGCACCCTACTGGACTGCACAAAGAGTGGGGAGCTAAGGAGCCCTTTGCTTCCACACTTGCCCTTGTTTCCAATGTACATCGAGCACAGAGCCAGTGCAGGTTGTCAAACTCTACTGAAATCTCTTCAGCAGCTTGAATTGTCATTTACAGCAGTGGAGGGTTGTGTTCCAACTTCAGGAAAGCATCAGCTGCACTTGGCCTTTATCAACCCATGTTTTCATGCTTCCTATCAGAAACCTGTGACTCCAGAACTAGCCCATGTCATGGGATAGTTGTATTCTGCTACCTTGTGATCTTCTGCCCTCCTAATGTGGGCTTTGAGCTCCTTTTTAGCCCTACATGAACTAAAAGCAAGATGCTCTCCTCTTTGCTTCTGAACCATGTGCAGATTTTTTCTCCCGGTCCTGTCCTGTTGACTTCATGGCCCATGCTGGGAAACCAGAACAGAATACTCAAGCCACCTGAAGTTCATCTGCAGCGCTCCACTATGGGACAGGTCTGAACCCAAGGAGAGTGCACTGGCAATGTTATGAATATTTTCCTTGGTATTTACAAAGTTTAGATATGGCACAGTGGAGCAAATATTGACTTGCTTTGGTAACCAGGCTGCTGCAGGTAGGAAGGGCAGCAGACTGAATAAGAAACAGTCAAAAGGGAGGGGAAAAAAAAGAAACTGAGATAAAACAATTAGCTATTGTCTGCAAAATGGGAATATCAAAGCTCCAAACCAAGTTAAATAATGGTGTAACCAAGACTGAAAGCTTGCTCCCCAAGGTTATTAAAGAGTTATATAGTTTCCTGAAGAAATCAAAAGAGGTGATTCGTCAGCAACTGGTTGCAGAAAGACCAGCGGAGACACTGACAAAATAAGTTATATGATGACTTGTTTGGGTAAGTCTTGAGGAACCTAAATTTTAAAATAAAATAACTGAGTTGGGAAGGAAGGAAAAGGATAAAGGCTCTGCTTGTTTCAATCTTGTTCTCTCTGCTTGTTATATTTCTATGAATAAATAAATCACAGTAGTATGGGAAACTGTTGTGCTGGATTGTTCTCATACCAAAAACCTGGAGGGTGGCAAATTGGTGTGATGACAATTTTGAAAAAGACTCTGGAGGAGATTTGAGGAACTCTAGATCTGTAATCCTAATGCTTCTGCTAGGCATATTAAATGAATGTAATGAAGATTAGAATTAGTGGGCACTTGAATAAAAATTATCTAATTGAGCAGTATAATCAAGGTTTTTATGAGGAGAAATATTGCCTTATGAACAAGGTCTTTAAATGATTGAACAAGAGTATGGATGGAGATTATCAAGGTCATTCTAACTGCTCAGATTTCCAAAAGACTTGATTAATCCCATTGCCAAAGATCATTTAGGGAACTACGCAACAACAGAGCAAGGAGGACAGTGCTTTTATGGATGAGTAAATGGCAAAGAGATAGAAAACTAAACAGGAGCAATTGCTTGCTTTTCAGACTGGAGGGAGATATTTTGGTATTTGACATAAAAAGGGAAAGAGCTGGAAGAGTAGGTGGGTAATAGGTTGGTGTGATATTTCTGATGAAACTAAGTTACTTAGGGTTGTAAGGATCAAGTCAACAATGAACAAAGATGGACATCCTGTAATGTTATGTTATGGGAATTAATAAAGAAATGAAGCAACATGATTAAGAGAGCAGCCTCACTGAAACAAGGCTCTTGCACAATAAAATGTTACATTGGACACAGAGATTAGTTTTATAGTGGGATTTGAAAATGGAAGACATTTAAAATGGCATTCTGAGGTTCCACATTTGTTATAGCTTAATTACTTTCAGATCAAACACATTGCTTCTTGTGGGAATCCATAAAGTTAGAGGGTTTTTAGGAAATGGTCAAAAAAGAGTATTTAGGCCTCAGGATGTGGCCCTAAGATTCTGTTACAGCAGAAAAGTTTCCCAAGCAAGCAGAAAAGTTTCCCAAGCAGTAGACGTGACAAATAACAATAGGACTCTGTAGATGTGGCTTTAGGATGGCAACAAGTTTATTTAATGTATATCTTTAGAAGGTTACTGTGAATAGAGCTCTGTTCTTTGTCTTTTATGAACCAGTCTTTGTTTTAACTACTCTTACGTATGTTTTATAAGATTGGATGGAAAGATTGTCAATATGTCTTGTTTTGGTGTGATTGGCTGAAATCTAAACTGAGATGGTTTTATGTCATTCCGTTTTACCCCACCTTCGGGGACATTTTCCTTTAGGCCAGCATGCTGTTAACATCTAACAATGTTCTAAGGCGGATGTACTAATAAACAAAAAAGGCTGGTCTGAATTTGTCCAGTGTGGTCCATATTTGGACTTTTTGCCGCGGCAAGTGGGTTCCTCTCTTAAGACGTGGGTTCCTGAAACCATTGGATCTATAGCTACCCTGGTGCTCCGGCACTTCTGTCAGTAGAGATGTACTCTGCTAGCCCTGGAAATTCTGCCTGCTTTCTAAAACTCAGACTAGATTATTTTGTCATTATGTCTGCTTTGATGCCTCTGGAAAATCAAGCTGTGAATTCACTCAAGATTCATCAGCACTAAGATCCCCCAGCTGTGCTTTTCTAAAATTTGTGCACAACTCCATGACCCCATGTTCGGTAATCACAGTGATGAGAATGCCCTTGAGGGATTCAACACATTCAGTGTTATTGATATTATGTAAACAAGGTGCTTGAAGAACTGAAACACATAAAAGAGTATTTCTACCACAAAATAGGCAGATCTGACAGTATGCTCACAGGAATGATCTCTGTATAAGAAGATGGCATTTTTACATATCTGCTTTCCAGAGCATGACTGCACAATAATTATTTTTGACAATAAATCAGACTAATGCACTCTGATATATTCTGTAAAATTAATGAAGCCATAGCAAAGGCAGGTAGAACAACAGCATTTGCTGTTAAATCCTCAGTGATTAGTTAATTATAGAATTAAGAACTATAGAATTATAGAATTAAGGAATTTTTCCATTCTCCTGCTAGTACAGACAAACTCTCATAGGCTTTGGGGAAAAATTACTTTGGACTTAATGAATCATAATTTTTAAAAATAGAATAAAACCAACTAGTTACTAGAGTTCCTTTGTAATACAATATGGCAGATCTTTTACAGAAAGAGACAAATTATTCTGTTTAAAGAATCAATATGTGTACACCTGCTAAACTGATTGTTTACTGTGAGCAGTTTCTTTAAATCCCAGCTGTTGTTTTCAGTGTGATGGTAGTCACAAAGGATGCACAGTCATTTTAGCTCCTTCACAGAGCCTTAAGAACATTTATTCTGGCTGATTTTTAACCCAAGAAAGAGCTGTCTGATAAGAAAGCATGTTTTGATGACATTTGTAATTTTAAATGTGGGGATAAACCAAGTTGCATATTCCTTTTTGTTGGTTGCCTTCAATTCAAGACACAATATTCATTTTGTCTTCCTGAATCAAGAAATCTCTTTCTAAATCCAGAAGCACCCAAATTTTGCCTTTTAAGTCCCTGGGGGTTTTCTTAAGGGACAATTATTTCTAAAACTACAGGAATGTAAATGCTGTATTGTGTCACCGAGAACCAAGACTGACATCTATCCAGTAGTGGACAGTTGAAACACTAAGGGGATGGCTCAGCAGCTTGGCAGATTGTAGGTTCATACTCGGTCAGTCTACTTTCCTAAGCTTGTTAACCCTGTGCTAGTTCACACAAAAAGACACAAAACCCACATACAATGCTGACATACCATCAGTGTGTTCTAGTAGTAGCACCACTTTGAATTTGGTATTTGGCACTAATAGAAGATAAGTCGTCCTAACACCTTCAGCACCAGCTGGTGAGCCAGGAATTCCTTATTTCTCTTGCAGTGTTGTTGTTCTCTACATCCCTGCACAATTCTGCAACCTCATGTGATTAAGCTAACTTGATGTGCGACTTGACACAGGCTCACTGAGAGCAGAGGACTAGAAAGGAACTTGTCCCCTCTAATACTCTGCATAGTATTCACTGCTCTTTCACAATAGATTAACACTTTTCAGAGAAAGATGAACCCAAGGATGAAGAATGTCTCAGTCCTCATACACACAATTATTGAGAATTAAACCAATTTGTCTGTTGAAATGCAGTTTTTTCTCATTACAGAGATTACAGAAAAAAGTGCATCCATTTCAGGTTTTAAATTAATCTTCTCACTGATTTAAAAATGTTAAATGGTCTTGAGGCATCCATGGTGTGAATGTGCCTAGAATGAAAAAGGTTAGATTCTTTCAGAGTAAGTTTGCACCCAGTCCACAAGATGTAAGTTTGTTAAGTCATCAAATCCAAAATAAGTGTCATGGAGAGCTTCATTCCTCACTGACTGCTAAGCAAATGTGGCATATACCCCTTCTTGGGCAAACAGAGAAATAAATATTTGAATGTGACAATCAGTAGCTGGCAATATTTACAAATTTTACATGAGATGGTTTGGTTTCAAAGCCATCAGAGGAGATAAATGCCTTTTGTCTCTACAAAACCTTGTAGCATGGTCTCCCACCATGGAGCTATTACTCTGAGGGAAAAAAATCAAACAAACCCAAAACACAAAAACACCTACTACAAAAATAGGCAGATCTACACTACATTGTGGTCACTGCAGTAATTGTGGTTCATTCCCAAGCACACTGCAGGCTGTATAGACAAAAAGGATAACAAGGATGTTATTGCCTCCTGCTATTATTCCTCAATTGAGGAAATGAAGGATTAATCCTAGACCACCAAAGTTGATTAATCATTAATTCAGTGGAAATGTGGGACTAATTATCTCTGAGGATTGGAGCCAAAGTGGTTGCTAAAGGTCATCAGGAAGTCTTTGACCAGTCTGTGCAGAAAAGAAACTAAGAATATGATAAATATGCATCCAATAATACAACCAAACACAATCTCTGATTTCTGTTTACAGCATTTAAGCATCCTGAGAAGTCCACTTTGATGATAACCTCTCTGATACTTTGAATACAGCAACACAAACAACTGGCAGGTGACACAAACTGTGACTGCCACTGCAGTGACTGTTCTTTAAATTGTGGTCAAGTGTCAAGTGGTTTTGTACCTTCATGAGTACAGGCTAAGCTACCTCACATTGGCTGTGGCTTGAAAACATTCTGACAGGCTCTCACAGCAGAATAGGAGCTGTGGTATAAACGTGCCCTGCAGTAACTTGTTCACGCAGCCAGTCATTCCTTCTGCTAACTTCCAGGGATTAGCACAAGATGTCCCATGGGTGAAAAGTGTACACCTCTTTTTATTTTATCCAATTTTTGTGATAAAGTATAGAAAAAATATTTTTATGGGTTTTTTTTTTTTTTGCTTGTCTAGTTTTGAATATAAAATAGGTGTAGTGAAAATCTCTGACAGCAGTTCTGTCATTCCTAAGCTGATTAGAAATTCAGGAGCAGCACAGCTGAGCTCTAGTATACGCTATCAGTAAAAATCACCACTGGGAATTACTATGTACTTCTGAAGAACAAAATCCATTTCAAATCAGAATGAGAGATGCGGGACAGTCAAGGAAGCTTGGAAGGTGACTGCGTAGTGTTATCAGTTAAATGAATTTTATAAAATATCAATTTTTCAAAGCTTTACTCATTCACATGATATAAGACCAGGCCCTCAGGGATTCTGCATCTCATCAGGACCAAAACACGGCAGCAGAGAGAGAGCTGGGCCATAAATTGTTCCTGACGACTTGGTTTCTTGAAAGCCTGCAGCAGTGTAATCACTGAACTTTTCGGAGTACTTGATCACACAGCTGGCACGTCCTAAAGAGGGTTCCAATAAAATGCCTCCAACATGCATTATCAAGCAGCACAGAAAACTGCTGTACAAGCAGAACCCCTGGCATGAATCAAAGCTTTGACAGTTCCACTCAGATGATGAGAAACTCCACGAAATTTTTTCTCTCTCCTCACTGTTGCCTGACATCATTGTCACAATTTGGGTCTGGATGCGGGCCAGCTTTGTGTTGCTCTTTGAGCGTGTGACCTGCCAGGGAGCACACCAGCAGCTCTGTTACAGGAGCAACCCTGATGGCTCCATTCACTCAGTAGCTCTGAGTGATCCTTTGACAGCACGTGGCGGTGTGGCTATGGCAGACAAGCAGAAAGCTGAGCACAAACTCTCTGCATCCATGTATTTGTTGTAGAACAGGGAGTCCAGTAACTGTTGCTTTCTCCTTATCTTCATTTGCCTCTGAAATAGACTGTTGTTATCACTTTGCTGCTATTTAATCCTTACCATGATCTTGGCCATCTCCTTGGGCCATCATTCTGCCTCTTAATAAGAAAGTGTGGTCTTATGTAACTAGCGAGGTCATCAGGCATTAATGATACAACAAAATGACTGAACATTTACACAGACTTCTTTTTTGAACAACTTCCTTCCTAATTTTGAAGAACTAGCTATGTTTGCAAGCAGGAATGAAAGACTTCTAAAAAATTCTTATTTTCTTTGTTCAAATAGCTAGTATACACAGCAAGAAAAGAGGTCTGGGGCTGAGGCAATTCCATCTCTACAAAGACTACTAAAAGCCCTTGAAATTCTCCATGGCATCACTCCAAAAAATATCTTGGATCATGTGCTTGCTTGTTTTTGAATCTAAAGGTGAATGACAACTTTTCACAGAATCATAGAATGATTTGGGTTGGAAGTGGCCTTTAAGATTATTCAGTTCCAACCCCGCTGCCTTGGGAAGGGACACCTTCCACTAGGTCAGGTTGCTCCAAATCCACAGCTTCACTGGGCAACTTGTTCCAGTGCCTCAACCCCCTCATAGGACAGATTTTCTTTCTAATATCTAATCTAAATCTCTCCTCTTTTATTTTCAAGTCATTCCCTCTTGTCACTGTCTTATCGCAAGGGTTATCCCAGAGCCACAACTCCAGCAGCAATCTCATCTACAGTTCCCTACACTCTGTTATCCCGCCAATTCCATATCACCCTGCACTTGAGCATGTTTGCTGGCCCTCCTCTGGGGACACAGAGGCCTAGTTTTTTATGCCAATCCCTAGACAGTAAAAGCTGCCATACCAGAATTTGGCACTGACTTACAAAGATCACTTTACATGATAGACAAAGTATGCTGTGGGGTGTAGGGAACTGAAGGTTAGGGTTCCTGTTCACAGGGTAACTTCTGGTTTTACCCAAGGACCCTGTAAGCTGGTGATCACTTCAGAGGAGGGAACCCAGGCCTTCTTTACCTTTAAACTTCACAGTTGTGAGACTTTGGGTGTCTTCAAGGATTCATCTCTTGAACACACTGTGCTTGCCTTCCTGGCTGCTTAGAGGCTTCACCTGGAGGTGCAGTGGATACTCTGACCCTCTCACATGCACAGTACTAAGGCCAACACACTGTTGGAAGGAAGGGTAGATGACTTGCCTCCTCTGAGATCAAGGAGGGTGTTCAAACTAATTTGCACACTTTCTGGATGATTAAGACTCATAGAAGAGGTGAGCTCTGCTCTGTGAAGTATGTGTATGTAGCACTCAAGTTGATGGAGGCACTCAATCTGGGTTCTCATCTCTAATGGTGGAAACCAACCCAAATGGAGTTCAACCAATCTTTCCCCACACACTAACTCCTGTGTTTTGTAGATTAGTATTTGGAAATTACCCAGAACATGCCTATGCTTCATGCAGAAAACAGAATGAAGTGCTGAATGCTCTCCTGAATTTGCGTTCCACCGCATCACTCTAACAATGGTGTTAGCAGATTCCTGCATTGCTTCATGAACTCCATGTCTTAACTCTTCATCCTGTCTGCCTTGGCTCCTAATTTACATGTTCTGACTCCTTTGCTGAGGCTAGAGGTCCACTTCTTGTTGTAATACCTGCCTGGGAGGCATATAAGCAGGTCTTGTGGATCTTTCTCAAATTGCCTTAAACCCAGAAGTCTCATCAGCTTCAGTCACAGCACTAACCAATTTCAGTCCAAACTCCCTGTAGTAGTTAGATTCCTAATTTCCAGAAATCTAAATATGAGACAGATCTATAACTGCTACTGGGACCTGTATCACAGAGTTCTTCAAAATCCCTGCTCCCCAGCTTTTGAATATATTACCAATATTATGATCCCATGATGAGATTCTTACTTTCTCACCCTCAGTCACCTCTCCTGGGGTTGGTGCCAGCTGCATCTGCAAGAGAATTATGAGTCAATCATGAGTCATAACAAACCAAATGCTGTGCAAAATTAATTGCCAACTTACAGTTTTAGAGATGCTGATCCTGTAAGGGTTTCAGTGACTTATGAGTAATTACAATTCCTGGGATATAGCTCATGTTTTCTGAATTGACACAGTCAGATCATGAAATCACAGAACCACAGAATCGTCAGGATTGGAAGAGACCTTCAAAATCATCTGAGTCCAACAGTCAACCTAACACCATCATTATAACCCTTAAAACAGATCCTCAAGTGCCTCATCCAGACACATTTGCAATATTTCTAGAGAGAGTGACTCTACCACCTCCCTGGTCAATTTATTCCAATGCCTAATCACTTTTTTAGTGGAAAAAAAAATCTAATATTTAATATGAACCTCCTCTGGTACAACTTAAGGCCATTTTCTCTCATCCTTTCACTTGATGGCAGAGTCTTACCAGCACAGGCCATTCAGAAATATGTACATATCTACATTCTAATGCCGGAAAATCAGGTGCTACAGGCCAAACAGAGATCTGCAGCTTATAGCACACACTTGTAGTTCCAATATCAGCAGTTGAACACAGAATGGTTATTCTAGAAATCTCGTATGTTCTGCACTTTCTTACAAATGGCTCTTAGAGACTCGAGGCTCACCTATGCTTTAGACACTGCTAATACTTGCTGTAACTCATAATAGCAGGTCACTGATATAGGACAGTGTTTGTATAGAAATGCTCTTTTGGATGCCAGTATTATTTGTCATGTAGTCCTAGAAAAACAAAGAATGGCTTGTGTTGGAAGGGACTTTAAACATCACTTAGTTCCACCCCTCTCCCCATGGGCAGGGAAGTCACTCACTAGATCAGGTTGCTCAAGGCCAGATCCAGCCTGATCTTGAACACTTCCAGGGTTGGGCCATCCACAACCTCTCTAAACAACCTGGTCCAGTGCCTCACTATCCTCACAGTAAAGAATTTTTTCCTAACATTAAATGTAAATATCTTCTCTTTTACTTTTTCCCCTTGTCCTATCAATCTCCCTGTGTATAAAGTCACGTTTCTCTTCTTTATAGGCTCCCACTGGAAGGCTGTGATAAGGTCTCCCCAAGAGCCTTCTTTAGGCTAAACAGGCACAACTCTCTCAGACTACTATGTTTTAAGTTTTTCAGGTGAGACAACACTGACCATAAATGAAAATCTTTTGCCTGCTGTGGACACAGTTGGACCTGACTTCATGCAAGACCCTCAAGTCTTAAGGTTCCCCATGTGGAAGGTGACATTTGGGGAGGGGGTTGCCCCACCTCACTTTGAAGTTTTGTCTTTGAAGATCTCTGTAGACTTTCCTGTAACAATGATGACCTCTTCTTCAAATTGTTTTAGTGGAAGAAAATCTTCTCATACTACAGTTGACAAACACAATAGATTTCAAGACCAAAAGAAAACAGAGGGCCCATTTTCCTCTTCTAAAACTTTTCTATATTAGATATGGTATGAAAAAACTATGACCCCCATCAGGTCCACTTGTCCATCTTTTATTCCAAAACATTTCACAGACTGATTAATAGCTAGAGATGAAATGTGTTTCTGAGAGCAAGAACAGCAATCTGCAAAAAGGGATGGCCAAGTATTAAAATTCTATAACAATGCATCCAGCATCTGCTATTGATACAATGCCAGGCATTCCTTATTGCATATAAAAATGGGCATGGCTTACTGCCTCAATACTTTGTTGGTGTTTGGTTCTTGAAGGTATTTGTCTCAGAAATCTGTTACAAACAGTATCCTGTCATCTTTTCTCTGATTCTATGAACTATGAGAATAGTCACGTACTGCTATTTCCATTTTTCTCTTGTTTTTCCACTGAATTTTTCCAAATCAGTTCTTCATGGGAAGATCAAGTCCAAGACTTATGTGGAGTTATGCCAACAGAGAATTTGGCCCCAGGTTTCTTTTTGTGTATGATGAATTGACAGTCTTGTACCTGTAGCCAAAGGGAGCAGATGGAAGAAATTATAGTGACAACTTCGTTCTAGTTGTATGCTTCAAAAATCTGCAAAATATTGCAAGGAAGTTTTTCCCTCATAAGATTTTATATATCAGATGGAGGTACTAGGAAGACAAAAGTGTCCATTTTAGCACAATTTCCCAGTACCACTTTCATAACAGCTTGTGCATTAGCTGTTTTGTTATTCCTATTCCTGTCTGGCTTCTGAAAAAGAAAAAAAAAAAAAGAGTATTGACATTCTGTTATATTTTTTTAACTACAGTGAACTCCATTGATTACTCTGATTGTGGCTAATGCAGGACCCCTGGGATTCAATCAAGTCTCCTGCTGTGGATCTGGAGCTGTGGACTCAAGCCTAGTTTACAGACACAAGTCTGGAGCCAATTCCTTGCTGATCCAGCTGTAAATGGATATAGAATCATGGCCAGACAGGCTGCAAGCTGCTGTCTACAATAACCACAATGCCCTTTCCAAACTAACACAGCAGCCTTTTCAAGACACTTGTCTCATAAACCTCATATTCACTAGGATATTTAGCTATTAGTCTGAACAAATTCTCCTAGAAATGTTACTATGAAAGAGTCAGCTTAAATAGAAACTGTAGTATGATCAAGAAAAATACTTTCCTCATGTTATTTAAGGATATGAAATTGGCCAGAAGAGTCAGAAGGATCCAACTAGCCCAGGGTTCAGCCTTACAAAGGTGTTACTGTGCTGTTTGTCACAGTTAGCACACGTGGCACATTCAGCCTCAGTGTAGCTTTGTTCCTCTTAGCAATAACTGTCCTTTTCCCAGAACATGGATCATAAGAAATTGCCAATATCCAACAACTGGTAATAGGACTGGTGCTTCTGGAAATCACAGAATCTGAATACAAGGGCAGTCATAGACAAGGCCCTAGGAAACCTCAGCACCTCACTCCTTTATTCCCTTTTCTATCATTCACTGACAAAAGCACCATCCAGCGGAGTGGAGCAACATTTTAGTCAACCCTGTGCCTGTCACAGCAGCCAAACTTAAAGGTGCCAGGAACAGATAGTAATATCCCCTAGTTATGGGATGTTTGGTGAAACATTTTGTAGAGCAGATTGTGGCACCGAATTCAGTAAGGCTAGTTTTCTCTTGAGAGGGAAAAAAAAAGGAAGAAAAGGAAGAAAACAACAACAATTCCCAGGAGAAGGATATTGATGAAGGCAATAAGAACACTACACTCACAGTAGTGCTTCCTCCAAATGTTCTCATGGCAATCATCCAGCAAATAATCAGTTGAAGACTTCCTGAGCCAGAGATATTGTCACTATGTTTATTAGAACTGTGTTATACAATTGTTTAATCCAATTGTGGTGTACACAATGGATGTCTTAAACATATGTTGTATACCTTTATGCACAGTACCACTGCACATAAGACAACAGGTTTGCATTTTAGTATGGCTGAAGTTATCTTTCCTGAAACTGTCCAGTCACTCTTTGAATTATGTAAACTTGTAGCAACCACAACTTTCTGCAGGGAAACTTTTCACAGCTTGATTGAATATTGTATAAAAATTCACTTCTTTTGTTAGCTTTTATCTAGTCATCTGCTTCTTTCATTTGAAAGTCTCTTGCTTTTGTATTGGATGAAACAGGTTATAACAAAAAATTGTAATTGTCTTTTCTAGCCACTTGTTTTCACAGACTTTTCTATAATTATCTCTCAGCCAGTCTATTCAACTTGTCTATTTATTATATAGCAGTTCCATACCTTTAACTGTCCTTATCCCTTATCTCTGTGCCTCCTCCAGCTTTGTCATCACCCTTAAGACAGAACCAGAACTGTACTGAACACCTCCAAGATGCACACTATGCATATCATTTTCTGTTTTAATTGCCATTGCTGTGCTAATAATTTCTGATACACTGGTTGCTTTTTGCTAGCAAACAGAGAAATTAACAGAAAATGTTCAAAAAATAATAAGAAGATAGCCTAGATTACGTCCTTAGCACCAATGAACTGATGCTGAGATAACAAATGCAAGAGCAGCAGAGATGCTAGAGGTGCAAAGAAGTCATATATATGCTCATAACTCTCGTCTCTCACTGACCTCTGAGGAACTGTCTTAAAGGAGAGGTTTTATTAGAAATAAAGTTTTGATTAACCTCATTACCTCCTTGACAGCATTTACTGCTCTCTGGAAGAGCCGTGACATTTCAAGGGGGCCAGCATTTGAGCAGCATTTCAAGACTCACTGTACCAAAATATTTAGGTTAGGACTCTACAGCTCTGACAGAGGACTCTCTCTTCAGGAGCTTTAATGACCTGGCTTCTGAGGCTACTCCTCCCTGACACTGCTAGCTACCACTCCAGAAGGAGGAGCCTCCAGTAATTCCAAGTTTTTTATTTGGGAGGAAATGCTTCCACATTTTATAATTACAATGATCAAGATGAATTTAATTTTGATTCAGCAAAAGGTTTTGAATACTAAAGTAATTCTTTTAGTTCAATGTTTTCCATACAGATTTGGTTGGAGTCAACACAAGCACAAGGCACTATTTGGAGAACTGCATTGTGAAGAGGCTTCTTAGAATTTTCATGGTTTTGACAAGTAATTAGGGTTTGAAATTTGAGTAATGACAGGCAGAATTTTAATCAGGAAAACAAGAAAATGAATATGTAAAGAAGAGAGACAGTTTAGCATCAACTGAATGATAGCAAAACCAGAAGTGCCATGGTTGTGCTATGAGAAATTTACAGAGACTTTTATAGCACTCATAAGAAAACTGGGAAAAGACACATTTGAAAAAAAATGTGGTTTTGAGAATGACCAAAAAAGGAAAAAGATGCTAAAGGAGAGAGGACTAATTAAAAAACTAGGTATGGGTGATCCATAACATTTTCAGTACCAGGTTCAGTACCTTGATTTACTGAAGCCATTCAGAGATGCTGATGCTAAAGGGACACTCCCAGATCTTGGGCCTTATCTATGGAACAGATCCATTGTAGAGAAAATAGAAAAGACATAGAAGTTTTAAAAGTACATTCACTTGTTCACATATCATTCTACATTTAGACTCACCAAACTATCACTGTTCCATCAGAATCATGCGGCACTCATAATGTCAGGCATCCCTTTCTTGGGAAACTTGGAACATTTTAATTCACTGGAGAATCCCATGAAGTTGTCTGAAGACAAATCTAAATCCCTTAGCTTTGAATCAAGATGATAAGAATTTCTAGTCAAGATTAGAGTTTGCAACTTCAGAAGCAGCTCTCTAGACTTTGCAAGAATGAGGGGAGAAAGGAAATTGCCTCCTTCCTTACTGCACTGTAGTTTGCTTCCTGACACCACAATCTCTGAGAGAAGCAAACTCTACTCAGCAGGAGAGCGATGGTTCCTTCTTATTATCACATTTTCATTTATCTAATTGATCCCTTTATTATTGAGACTGTTTTGAGACTGGCGAGAAGGGTTGATTTCTTAGGGTTTTTTTTCATTCAAGCATTTAACAAAGGGTTTTTTGCCTGTATATCTTTGACTTTAACTTATTTAGCCTGTTTAACAGGTTTTTAGCTTATATAGATAATTTTAGCTTATGCCATTTTCTTGTGATGATTCTTGGCAGTGTTAGTTGATGATTCTTTAGGTAGGTGCAGCACGGCAAATGGCAGAGACAGTCTCTGTGTCACAGCAATTTCTGCGCAAGTACCAGACAGAACAGGATCCAGTAGGTAAAACATACCTAACCCACATGAGAATAAGAACCTAACACATTTTCTTTTCAAGAAATTTTTCTTGATGGATCATACTCAACCCTCTCCATTTCTCCCTCTCTCTTCTCTGTGAAGTACAGGTGCTTTTTCTGCAAATAACCTCAAACAGATCAAGCTGCAAAACCAGTTTTCCTCAAGATAGAAGCTTTTAACCTTTAATTTTGGAACATATTAATTTCTTTAGATGGATATTGGTATGGACTGTTATCAGATAGTGGGACTAGAAAATAATTAGCTTTCATACTAAACCTTTAATGGGAAAACCCAGGCCAAGAATATTCAGAATTGGAATTTTGTCCAATTTCTTTCCCCTGGGCCAGAAGTCACAGAATGGCTCTAAAAAAGTAGCAATGACACTCTGCATGGTACAGAGAATTGTGTCAATGTACATTACACTTCCTGATTTCTGCCAGCTATAAACCCCTCAGCCAAGCCTTTCTGCTGGGAAGCTTGTCTACTGGCATACACATGGAAAGAGCACGAAGAAATGCTATTTTAGGAGAGAATGGAACTCAAAGTACAAAAAGCTTCAGAAAGTGACCTTTGCAGTGAGACTGCTTTGTCCTTTCATGGCAAGGACTGCCAGAACTAGCAGCATCATGGGGTTGCCTGGGTCTTTGGAAAGATAGAGACAGAAAATGCTGCCTGTTTCTTCTATTGTTCCCACATAATCTGCAAAACCTATCTCTCACCTGACTGTATTGCTGTGGTTCAGCCTGCTGGACAGTGACTACAGCAGCAACTTCTCTGTGAGAAAATATTCCTCTTTGTAAGGTCATTTCAGATATATAACTGGTTGGATACAAAGCTACCAGGTCTTTCTTTGCTGGGCCTACTTTGAAACGTGAAGTTGCACCATTATCTGAATTGCAGTTTTTCATGAGCTATGCTTTGCTCCATCTAATTCATAAGAGAGCAGATACAAATTCCCAAGCTGCTGTCCAATGTCAAAAAATTTAAAAACCTTGTGGAAAGCCCCAGTAGTTGCACAGAAGAGAATGGCTGCCACAAAACCATGGAGCCTGTCTCTGCAGCTGAGGAAATACCCAGCTGTCAACATCCCATCTCTGCCTCCTTCAGTGTTCCAGAAACAAGCACAGCACAGGTAGCTGTGCTGACCATTGTCCTGCTGCAGGGAGTTCCTGTAAGTGAGTACAGGGAACAGCTACAGAGGGTAATATAAGGGAAGAGATGGAAAAGAAGATAAATTTCTTCTTTGCTGAAAACACAACTTTACATAAGACAGGAATGTTTCTTTCCAAGAATGGAGTGAAAGGAAAAGAAATCTCTGCAGGACATTTTCCCACTAGATTTGATTTTACCAATATATTTAAATGGCAGTTTTACAATCTGTTCTAGCTAGTATGGCTGACATCTATAGTCTTTTGATATTCATAACCTGAGCACTATCAAAAGTAAAATTTATGGTGTCTATAGTTGACTGAAGGAGGTTTACAGAGTTTACTATGAGAAGTGGATATTTGATCATCTGATTTCAATCTCCAGTATTTCACAGGCCATTTCCCAGGTGTATCACACAGCTCCCCTTTTATTGGGCTACCTTGTGTTTGACTAATCACATTTTCCAGCAATTTAGCTAGGCTTGAATCCAAAACACAGAAAACTAGAGAATCCACCACTTTTATTAGCTTAATCCAAACCTTCACTCTTAAAAATTTGTACCTAATGCCATTTGAATCTGTATGACTTTACTTTCCAGAAAATTGTGGGGTTGTTTTGGTTGGTTGGTTTTTGGGTTTTGTTGTTTCTTTTTTTTTTTTTTTTCTCCTGACGTGTTCCCTATTTAATTCAGCTTAATTTAATTCACTTACTGTTATTTTTTTTATCTTCAAAAACCCGCTTATATTGATGTTGTATCACATGTCAGTTTTTTGGGTTTTTTTTGAATGAGCTTCTATTTTTTTTTAAATTTTTATTTTCCAGATGTTCAATATTGCCCTAAGTTGCTAGAGAACTGGAAAACACTTTTAATTTCCCCTTATGATAGAAAAAAGCATGGTCTATTTTCAATGAATTAACAGAAATATTTATTAAGCCTCTATTTTTTTCCTTCATAATAACTTTGTCATCTCCATTTAACAGCAGGCCTAGGAAGAACACATTTTCTAAAAATCTTCAGCTTTTCATTTGTTTTGTGTGATGCCAACATTTTTCTATATTTCATGATCATATATGCCTCCTTATGTAGTTTTCCTTACATATAATTTAATATTTACAAGGTCAGCCCCGGCTTCATTACTGGCATTACATTCATGCCTTGTGAAGGCTGGCCTAGAACAGAGACTAGATGGAGTTAAAGAATAAAGTAGGTTTTTATTAGGGGAACTCAATGGATACACTTTGGCCAGCACAAGAGCCCAGCCAGGGCCACACCCAAGATGAACCCAAAATGGTCATAAAATGCACGACTGGTCATGGGCTCTCACACTTCTGGTCCATTCAGTTCTGGTCCATTACCATATTGGTGTCAATTGTCCAATTACAGCTTTAGCCCATGAAGTCTTGTCCTTGTCCTTCTCTCTTCAGTCCACCCTCGTTTATGCTCTTGGGCCTGAGATCTGGATCGGCTGTCCTTGGGTCACCAGCTAGAGAAGGAATTGTTTTGTCTACCTACTCTGTGAAGAGAGCTCACCATCCTTTAATATGAAGCCCAGACCCACACACTAAAGCAGCACAGAATCTGAAATATATAAATGCTAAAACCTGAGGCATCAGGCCAAGATTGGCTCTAAGGCAAAGATGTCCCTTCTGATAGATTGGAACTTTTTTAGCCATCCAATAAAATTTTCTTTTAAATCAACTATCTTCTATTTTTTTCCTAAACTATTTTGCTCAAATTTTTCTGTTTTAAAGTTAACTCCTATATCCGTGATGTGCATCCTTATGTGTAGCATATGTTTTTATAATTACTGTTTATGGTGATTTTTTTTTCCACAGTGACTGCAATTAGTCTTGATTACTGGCTCCCTGATTTTCTACTTGGTGATTAATTTTTCTTTATCATAATCTGGCACTTAGTATCCCTTATGTAAATAAATTACTATCGCTGATTGTTAGAAGGTGTAATAAGGCCTTAGCACTGGCAGTCTAAGCCTTCCCTTGCTACTCTATGCTTTTAATGTAATAGGATGATGTATTTGTTACAAACTGTTAAAGATCAAAAGTGTTGATTTGCCTGAGTAGGACATGCCTGAAAGACCATTACTTAAAGTAGAATCACTTTATTATGCAGGAGTAAAGAAGCAGATAAAACCAACAAGGCTAGACATGGGTTAAAGAGCAATTCTTGTGGATTACATTAATATACACGAAGTCATGCTGGCTGGCTGGCCTGTCAGCAAGCTACCAAGAAATTAAGGATAGTATATACAAGCTCAAGTCTGATACTTGACTTGATGGTGGAAATAGGCCAAACCCAGTTGCAATTGGTCATGTAATTGCAAACATCTGACACACTTACCCTTGTAACAAGAGATCCGGGTCATGGGGAAACTAGGAGGATAGTACACAGTGAAATAAGTTGTCAGCCTTTGGGGATTCCACTGCAGTCAGGAGTGGTGACTTATTTTTGTTTTACTCTTTCTTTTTTTTCCCACAAGAAAGATGGATCTTCCAGACATTGCCTGAGTAATTGAAGGTATTGTCATTTCCCTGTGAGTAAGGCTTGAGTTGTAAAAGAATTGTCAACAATTAAAGGGCTTTAGATCCAAATTCTGTTTTGAGTGGTATTTGTAAAATTGTGTGGGAATTGGCAGGGTTGGATTGTTCTTACTGATTTCAGTATGGCTGTAAAGGCTTTAAATCAGAGCTGGATTTTACAATTAGCCATTCCTCACACTAGGCAATGAACAAGTATATGTAGACATATACTCACTTTATTCATACTGTTTTGAAAACAATCAAATCAATAGTGCCTATTTAAAAGAGCAAAAAGGGCAGAATGTAACATTTAGGTTCTCTGCATCTAAAAATATTTTGAAATACAGAGTTTCAGGGAAGCGCATTGATTTAAACTTCCAACTTCTGTTTGTTATATAAAACACAGCACTGGCATTTTTCACCACCACTAATCAAGTCCAAAGTCTGCATCTGTGTACTCCTTACACTGCAGAATGTCAATTAGTTTTATCCTGAGAGCACTGGTCCAAAACTACTGGTCCTCCTCATTTCAGTATAAAAAAAAGAGAAAACTCTTGATCAAGTGACAGTGCCAAAGAGAAACAAAGAGGAATGAATTTACAGTTTTCAGACTCTGACACATTTCTAAGCATGAATTTTAATTCTTTATTGAGAAAAAGCAGTTGAGCTGGAATTACCTGGTTCTTAGTCAACTTTTAAATATTATTTGGAATAAGACTGTCTTCACTAAGCTGTTGTTTGACAAGTAATTTATAATAAGAAAATAATACCATGGGAACCATCTTTATTACAAAGAATCGTTCAACAGTTGCAATATAAAGAGGAATATTTAGAAGTGGTCGGCATTTTTTATGTAAAATATTCTGTTGAAAAGAGGATAAATCATAATTATCCCTATGTCAATATATGGGGAGCTAAACAAAATGTTTTCATGGTTTGAGAATATTCAAATTGCATTTTATCCTTCCTACTCTGCTTTCAATAGTTCAAATGCCCAGCCCTATATAGGATGCACAAGTCTAGGAAATTGAGAGCGGAGGACAGAAATCTCTAGGTTGCACACTTTTCCTTTCCAAACACTTTTCAAGCGATTGCGTGGCACAGACCACTGTGAGACTGTTCACATAATACAAAAAAGAATGTTGGATGCTAACAATTCAATAAGCCTATAAGTTGTCATCTATTAAGAACACAAAACCAACTTCACAATTACACATGCAAAGTCCTCATGGAGGACTTGTCCTTACTTCTCTCAATATTTAATATGCCAAGAACCCTCAGCACTTTTCCCATGTTTCCCACACAGTTATCCATGAATCTCTGTGCTTTCTAAGGTAGACTTGCAGACTCAACATTTTCTCCTCTAGGACATTACTTGTGGCCCTTGGGAAGTGAACAATCCTACTTTTCTACAAGTTACTCTGTATCATTCATAATCTTTATTACCTATTGTCAACTCAAAAAAAAATTACAGAGAACTCCATCGCTGTAGCCCCAACAGTTTGATTTTCCTGTACTGAACAGAGTTACATAAAATCTGCAGCAGCTAGGGTGGCATAGTTCAAATGGGAAAATTGTGCCCTGCTTCTTTAAGGAGATTGTCTCCTCTGCATGCTATAACACAAACCTCTTTACAAAGCCCCATGAATATCTGCCTCTTCTTGGAAAAGTTCTGTATCTGAAGGTGATTATCTCCAATGTACAAAAGGTATAATCATCACTAACATTCCATTTGTACCAGAATATGCAACCAGTAGCATTTCTCAGCATAAGTATTAGTCTGCAGAGACCAAAATAACTTCCATTTTTCTGTATGCCAGTAGCTACTTCTAAAACAATAACCAGGATCCGGACAAGGTCCAAGTCTCTCCTGAATAATACTAGCCATTGACCCCAACTGGGAGAAGTTCAGACTGTGGATTACAACATTTATCCTTCTGGCAGGAATGCATAAAAAATTATGCAGAAACAGATGTGCCAAATAGTGACACCAGGGACTTCGGGGTTACACAAAAACCTTCTGTAAAAATGCATGGAAGAGCTCTTTTGCCTAGAAATTTTGATGCTTAAGTACAAGTGTACGACACACCTCCAGAAATACATACATATAAATATATGTGTGTGTATATATATCTCAATATATGTACTGCAATGCCAAAATAACTGGAGATCAATACGAATGCTTGAGGTGATGATGCATGTCAGGACCAAGAAATTCCATGTTTGAGAAAAATGTTTCATGTGAAGTAGCAGTCCCAGGGCATCTGGTAACTAATTAAGGAACTGTCCCTAGATCTCTGCAAAAGAAAAAGGATAAAGGCAATTGTAATTAGAAGATATAAGCTAATGACTAGGCATGTGCTAATGGCCCCTTAATAAATCCCTTTTGAGCTTCCTGAAAACTGGTTTCAGGATCCTCTACTTGGAACCAGCTTGATGTAGTTGGAAGTCTGGATCCTGACTGCTCCTAAATGACACTGTTTAAACATCCAGCTTTAATAGAATGGCTTTGAAAACAGCTGGGTCCCCAAGGGTGTTCCAACAGGCTGTTGATCATGGATGCTTCAGGGCCAGCATTCAGACAAACATGTTCTTGTTTGCTAAGATGAAAGGCAGAATAGCTGTATGCACATAGCACAAAGACAGCACACTTGTCTAGAAAATGTTATTCCTGTACATAAATAAAGTCTTGTAATGTCAGTCTGAGAAAGGAGAGAATAAACAGCTTCATAGTCACAGATACATGATTTACTGAAAATCAAGCCATGCTTCAGTCCTGTACAGTGATAACTCCTTTCCCTCTATCATGCAAAAATTAATTCATTTCATTCTCTGATAGTCTGAATCTGATCATAATAAAGTCCCTACATATGAACTTCCTTTGTACCTGTATGTGCCAAGAGTTTCAAAAAGAACAGGTATAAGTCATTGAGCAGAATACAACAAAAGATTTGGCCTTCCATGAAGGACTCCTTTCTCCCTGACTTTCTGTAAAGGAAAAGAAGAGTGGGCTAGGAAAGCATATAAATGAGGAGCCAATAAATCTTATTTACTGACAGTTGTTACTATACAATTTGGTAAACCAGGGCATCTTGACTTTCCTGTGTCCAGAACACTCTATGCCTCTGCCCTTCCCTTTGTGGGTACCCTCTACATCACTGCAGTACAAAGAAGACAAAATGATTCTGATTCTCTTGCTCTTTAAAGAACTGTCTCTCAAACAGAGCAAATCAAATAACACCCCTCCACACACACACACTTGATATTGAAAAACAAAACAGAAAAGCCTCCATGACTGGGTAAAAGAAGGGACAAAGTTGCTATTTCACAGCTTCAACAAATGCCAGAGAAGTATGCAAAAATAGCTCTAGTTCAGGAAAGAAATTGCCGTTAATAAGTTAGAGGCACCCTTTTCACTAAGGGGATTCTCAAGTGTGAAATACTTCTTTCAGAAAAATTAGCCACCTTTGATAACACTTATATGTGAGAAATGTGTGGCATTAAGCCAGAACAGAAAATATAAATTTTGCTGTCCAAAAAACTATGCCAGAAATAAATATTCCAACTTTTGCTTGAAATGACATGCAAAACATACATGTGAGAACTATACAGAAGATAGTTCACTGCTTGATTAAAGTGATAAATTATTCACAGAACACAACCTGTGAATAAGTCAGTGAATGATCCCAAGGTGTGACTCCCTTAGGTAATGAAACAGAGTCTCTGGTGAGAAGCTCAACAGGATCTGGCAGTGTTTGCTCACAGCCCAGAAAGCCAATCATATACTGGGTTGCACCAAAAGGGGGCTGGCCATCAGGTCAAGGGAGGGAATTCTGCCCTCTACTCCGCTCCTGTGGGACTGCACCTAAAGTGCTGCATCCAGCTCTGGGGTTCCCAGCAGAAAGGTGGTGAGATTCTGGCACAGGTTGCCCAGAGAACTTGTGGATGCCCCATCCCTGGAAATGTTAAAGGCCAAGACTGCATGGGATTTTGAGCAACCTGGTCAAGTGGAAGGTGTCTCTGTCCATGGAGGGAAGTTAGAACTAGATGATCTGTAAGGTCCCTTCCAACACAAACTGTTCTGTGATTCTATGAATGTCAGCACAAAGGCCAGAACACATGATCAATGTTATCAGTTGTTACAAGATAAGAAGGAAAAGATGCTGACGTTCAGGCACGGTATCAGTTGCCTGTATTTGGCAGCCACAGTTGTTGGCAATGGACAGAGCAGCTAATCACGTATTTCCCTGCCAGGAGAGGATTGCTTCCCTTATCTAGAGCTTTGCTTCCATCTAGTTTTAACTTTCTTAATAGGCAAGGCTCTCCCTACTTCTACTGAAGGACGATGTTCCATTGTCTAAAACAGTTCACCGCTTTTCTTTTTTCCTTCTTTCAAATGTATCCCATTTTTTATATTTACTGCTTTATTAACCATAGTGACTATACCTACTATTTTTACAGTAAGCAATTTTCTGTTATTTATGGTAGAGAGATAGAGAAATATTATTTTAAAGTAGGCCTGAATTCAATTATTTAGATTGAGAGGGAATCAACCTGTGAAACAGTAATAATTAGAATTAGCAATGCAGACTTCTGCCAAGGTACTCACTGTTCCACACCACAAAGGCATATATAACAACTCACCTAGACTAGGAGACAGCTCAGGACATGTCCAAGGATGTTGGCTCTGCATGGGGGGGACAACATCCAGAATGACACAGAGCCTACTCAGAAGCTAAAAGCAGTAAATATGATCCATTCATTGTGAATGGAAATCACCTAGACTAACAAATTGGCCTGCAGTTAAGTTTTACTTCAGAAATTTAAAAGAACATCAAAGAAGCAGTGTTTTGAAAATTAGTAGCATTCCAGTAGTTCCAGTAACTAAAGCTGTGGAGAGAACAGGGGCTGATAACTGGCCAGTGTGAGGTTTGAGGTATAGTCTATTGCCTGTCCTGCACATTTTTATTCATGTCTGGTTTTGATTGGTTTTACTATCTTGTAAATCTTAATTTTATTAACAATTTTATTTAAAAAATTATTTAAAAATTTTACTATCTTGTAAAATTTTACTATCTTGTGTAAATCTTAACTTTGTTAAAAAGCTGATTTACTTATGTCTAATTATGTGTAAATATATGCAAGGGGAGATTTTCTTTCAGCATGCCTATTTAATTTACCTGTTGTCATGGGACAAAGGTAACCATGCAAAATGAGAGGGGCATGGGGAAGGAAACCTATTTCTAATGGCCATTTTTGTCACACATATACTAAAACCAGAATACATATCATAATGCAAACCAAACTTTTGTTTAGTTCATTTTTTTATTTCGATGATTGCAAAAATGAATTTGTCTGTAATTCATAAAGCTTAATGAGTTTCTGATTACCCTCATTTTGTATGCTTGAACAGTGCAAAGAGAGATGTTTATAAGTTTTAATGAAATTGGCATCAAATTTTTGTATACTTATCGGAAAATCAAACTTTAACAGATTGATTGTAGTAGCTAACACTCCTTTGCTTTGCTATTGGTGGTAAGATTTCAGCACTCATTGGCACCTGGGCATTTGTATCAGTGAGCACATTGATCATCTGCACATCACCTTACCTTGAGGGGAGATTTGTTTTCAGACTGCTGAGCTTTTGAATCTTTCCATGACTGTATCACTGTTCAATTTGGCTCGAACATCAAGAGCAAGTAGGAAGAATAAATGGGGACTTGGCTAAGCAGTACAAGGTACAACAAAGCAGAAAAATCTCTCTTGACTCTATACTTGCATTTGGATCCCTCATCAAACAATGTGTTTCTAAAGAGATGTATTTTAAAAACGGTTACTTCTCAGTTTCCTCCAGCAGTCTTCTTTCATTCCTGTTTATCTTTCAAGTACCACTCCTTTCTTTTTAAAAAACCCAAATGCTCTCCTTGACTCAAGCTGTTAATTTTAGGAAAAAAACCCCACAGCAATAAGGTTACAAGATACTTTGCATTTAGATTATATCTGTAGGGATATCACAACACTGGATGTATGAATTTCAGAGTCCCATGTCTCACAGAAATTCATAGTATGGCTTGTGATCTTACAGCACATGATAAAGGCAAATGCATTTTTTTGTGATAGATAGATAGAGAGAGAGAGAGAGAGAGAGAGATAATAGATAGACAGACAGACACACAGATAGGTATTAAGTGAACAAAATTCATTTCAACCCTTATGGAAGAGTGTTAAAACAACTTTAACAATTTGAAAATATTAGTTCAGCTATAATCACTAGTACTATCTTGCTTTGTAAGCAGGACAAATCAGCTTCTTCCAATGATTATTACCTTTCTGTATCTTAACCTATATCTGTTTTTTAGAACATGCTGTTTCCAAGACAATTAAGAACTGGATGGTAAGAACTAGCATAGAAATGTAGAACATTAAAATGAAATATTTCACAAACACAAAAGAAGAGACAGCAGAAAATCAGAGAATCTATTTAAATATTTATTTAGAGATGTCAGCCTGAGGACAAATGAACTTATTACATTTCAGGAAATAAACTTATTGCATTTCAATAATTGTATTTGTCCTCTCCTTTTAATTGCACCTGGGAATACAAAACATGATGCAACTGCACCTGACTGGATAGCAATGATGGACAGAGTGGTGATAAAATTTTCAAAACATGACCTTCCTTCTCCAGCAGACAGATTTACAGAAGTGCAGCCCAAAGAAACAACTACTTTTTGGATTTCTTTTCCACTGGAATGTTTCTCTTTTCTGAGCAAACCAGGCAGAAAAGAAGAAGTGAAAACCAGTGGCAGCTTTTTAAGAAGGACTTGCTTTGTTAGCTGTCACTAATTTACTACCTGTGTATGTTTCTGTGCCCTCAAGCAAGCAGACTACAAGATTCTGGGTTAAAAAAAAATAGATGATACTTCACATTCCAGTACAGTAAGAGACTCAGTAAATATCAAATCAATTTGCTAACTAATTAACCCCTTCAATATCTTTGTAATGAACTGTTAGTTTTCTGTGGCTTTTGTTGCTCTTTTTTCTTCGGAAGAGGAAAATGAGAACCATGGAGTTGAAGTATGCTTCCAGGCACAGTCTCCCATGAAATCCCCATGTGTTACCAGAGTGTCTAAGAATTCAACTTTTTCTACAAGAGAGGGAGTTTTCAGCAGAGCATTTGTTAGATTGAAAGATTAACTCCCTGAATAATTTTCTCTGGTCAGACTGGCCCGTGCCAAACCTGGCTGTCTCAGTGAGGCTTCACAGAAGTGCATGAAGGGCCCAAACAACTCTTCCTAGAATTTAAAGGTTATCAGTTTCCTATTTCTTTTAATTAGTTATCATGCATATACATGCAGGGAGTGTGGCATTGTGAGTCAGAGCGGAGCAGAGGGTGGGGCTTCCTCAGTTGCTGCTGAGTGGCTGATTATAAGAGGTGTCTGGGGAGCACGGCGACCCGGAGCGGGCAAACAGGGTTGTGGTGAGTCTCTGGGGAGCATACAAGGCAGTTTGCGCGGCAGTTCGCGCAGGCAGGTCAAGCAGGCAGGGTTGCCAGCTTTCTTGCTAGTAACGAGTGCTCTGTGTTGTTTGAGGTCTTTCTGCTGCCTGGTTATTTTTGAGGAGTTTGTCAGTAATGGTGTCTACACGGTCAAAAGCTGTGGCTGGTATAAGTGACCAAGTCGGGCCTTCCAAAAAGGATGTGTCTGTACAGACCCATCTGTGTCCAGAGTGTTTGAGCTTTTCAGTGGCCTCAGGGAGTGTTGTAGAGGAGTCCTGCCTGCGCTGTGAACAAGTGAATGACCTCCTTTCACTGGTGGCTGAGCTTAGGGAGGAAGTCGAAAGGTTAAGGAGTATCAGGGAAAGAGGAAGGGAAATAGACTGGTGGAATTCAGCCCTATCATCTTTAAGGGAGGCTTCTGACCAAGAGACTGAGGACTTATATGCCTCCCACTCTCAGGTAACAGAAGGGCATCTGGTAGATGAAGAGGAGTGGAAACGGGTCCCCATTCGGGGAGGTAATAGCAAAAAGTCCTCCCCCTCCCCATCATCCAGCCAAGTACCACTTCAGAATAGGCATGAGATCCTGGATAGAGAGACCCAACTAGATGATTTAGGAGAGAATTGCCTGCCCAGTGAACCCCCCAATTATGATTCATCTGCAAGACGGATCACTACCTCTAGCATCAAGAAGAAAAGAAGGGTAATCGTAGTAGGTAATTCCCTCCTGAAGGGAACTGAGGGCCCCATATGTCGACCAGACCCATCCCACAGGGAAGTCTGTTGCCTCCCTGGGGCCCGGGTACAAAATATCACTGAGAGACTTCCTGGGCTGATTCAGCCCTCTGATTATTACCCACTGCTGATACTCCAGGCTGGCAGTGATGAGATTGAGGAATGTCAAGGCAATTAGAAAGGACTTCAGGGTACTGGGTCAGGTAGTTGATAAGGGCAGGAGCACAGGTAGTGTTCTGCTCAGTCCCTTTGGTGGCGAAGGAAAATGATGAAAGAAACAGAAGAATCCGCATCATCAACAAGTGGCTTAAGGGTTGGTGTCATCGGCAAAATTTTGGATTTTTTGATCATGGGGAAATTTTTACAGCATCTTCTCTGCTGAAACCAGATGGGGTATACCTCTCTGTTAAGGGCAAAAGGTTTTTAGCTCATGAACTGGCAGACCTCATTGAGAGAGCTTTAAACTAGGTTTGAAGGGGGAAAGGGAACCAGCTGAGCTTATGGAAACAGGCCCAAGAATTGCAAGGCTGAGTTAGGGGTGAAGTCAGCAGCCCAGCTGAGGTGCGTGTATACCAATGCACACAGCTTGGGCAACAAACAAGAAGAGCTGGAGGCCATGGTGCAACTGCAGAGCTATGATGCAGTTGCCATCACGGAAACATGGTGGGATGACTCACATAGCTGGAGTACTGCACTGGATGGATACAAGCTCTTCAGGAGAGACAGGAAAGGAAGAAGAGGTGGAGGGGTGGCCCTTTATATTAAGCAAACTTTTGATGCCATCGAAATTGAAACTAAGGAAGATGGAGTTGAATGTCTATGGGTAAGAATAAAGGGGAAGGCCAACAAGGCTGACACCCTACTGGGAGTCTGTTATCGTCCACCCGACCAGGAAGAAGAGGTAGATCACTTATTCTATAAGCAGCTAGGTAATGTTTCAAGATCATCAGCCCTTGTTCTTGTGGGTGACTTCAACCTACCAGACATCTGCTGGGAACTTAATACAGCAATAAAAAGGCAGTCCAGGAAATTCTTAGAATGCATGGAGGACAACTTTTTGTTGCAGCTGGTGGGTGAACCCACCAGGGGAGGGACTATGTTAGATCTGCTGTTTGCAAACAGAGATGGGCTGGTGGGAGATGTGGTGGTTGGAGGTCGCTTGGGGCAGAGTGATCACGAAATAATAGAGTTCTCAGTATTTGGTGAAGTCAGGAAGAGCACCAGTAAAACTGTTGCATTGGACTTCCGGAGGGCAGACTTTGGCCTGTTTAGGAGACTTATTCAGACCATCCCTTGGGAAGCAGCCCTTGAAAACAAAGGAGTTCAGGAAGGGTGGGCATACCTCAAAATAGAGATCTTGAGGGCACAGGAACAGACCATCCCTGTGTGCCGAAAGATCAGTGACCGGGGTAAACGTCCAGCCAGGCTGGGCAAGGAGGCTTTGGAGGAACTTAGGAATGAAAAAACGATGTATCAGCTTTGGAAGGAGGGTCAGGTCTCTCAGGAAGTATTCAAGAAGGCTGCTAGAGCATGCAGGAAAAAAATTAGGGAGGCCAAAGCTCAGTTTGAACTTAGAATGGCAACTTCTGTAAAGGATAATAAAAAATGTTTTTACAAATACATTAATGGTAGAAGGAAAGGTAAGACCAGCCTTTGTTCTTTATTGGACAAAGGAGGGAACTTAGTATCTGAAGATGAAGAAAAGGCAGAAGTGCTTAATGCCTAATTTGCCTCAGTTTTTAGTGGGAAGATGACTTGCCCTCAAGACACCTGCATGCCTGGGCTGGTTGATGGTGACAGGGAGCAGAATGGTCCCCCCATCATCCAAGAGGAGGCAGTCAAAGAACTACTGAAATGCTTGGATGTTCATAAATCTATGGGACCAGACGGGATCCACCCCAGGGTAATGAGAGAGCTGGCAAACGAGCTTGCAATGCCACTGTCCATCACTTACCAACAGTCCTGGCTCACTGGTGAGGTTCCAGATGACTGGAAGCTGGCCAATGTGATACCCATTCACAAAAAAAGGTGCAAAGGAAGATCCTGGTAATTATAGACCAGTCAACCTAACCTCAGTACCTGGCAAAATAATGGAACAGTTTATATTAAGCGCCATCACGCAAAATTTACAGGATGGCCAGGGTATCAGACCCAGCCAGCATGGATTTAGGAGGGGTAGGTCATGTTTGACCAACCTGGTCACCTTTTATGACCAGGTAACCCACCTAGTGGATGCAGGGAAGGCTGTAGGTGTTGTTTACTTGGATTTCAGCAAGGCCTTTGACACTGTCTCCCACAGCTTACTCCTAGACAAGCTGGCAGCCCGTGGCTTGGGCAGGAGCACTCTTTGCTGGGTTAAGAACTGGCTGCATGGCCGGGCCCCGAGAGTGATGGTGAATGGTGCTGCATCCAGCTGGCAACCAGTCACCAGTGGTGTCCCTCAGGGGTCTGTGCTGGGGCCAGTTCTGTTTAATATTTTTATTGATGACATGGATGAGGGCTTAGAGTCCTTTATTAGCAAATTTGCAGATGACACTAAGCTGGGAACGTGTGTTGATCTGTTAGAGGGACAGAGGGCTTTGCAGAGGGACTTGGAATGGTTGGATGGATGGGCAGAATCTAATGGGATGAGGTTCAATAAGTCCAAGTGCCAAGTCCTGCACTTTGGCCACAATTACCCCCTGCAACGTTATAGGCTGGGGACGGTGTGGCTGGACAGTGCTCAGGTGGAAAGGGACCTGGGGGTGCTGGTTGACATTTGGCTGAACATGAGCCAGCAGTGTGCCCAGGTGGCCAAGAAGGCCAATGGCATCCTGGCCAGTATCAGGAACGGTGTGGCCAGCAGGAGCAGGGAGGTCCTTCTTCCCCTGTACTCGGCACTGGTGAGGCCACACCTTGAGTATTGCGTCCATTTCTGGGCCCCTCAGTTTAGGAGGGATGTTGAGATGCTTGAGCATGTCCAAAGGAGAGCAACAAGGCTGGTGAGGGCCTTGGAACACAAGCCATATGAGGAACGACTGAGAGAGCTGGGGTTGTTCAGCCTGAAGAAAAGGACACTCAGAGGTGACCTTGTTACTCTCTTCAACTTCCTGAAGGGTGGTTGTGGTGAGCTGGGGGTCGGTCTCTTTCTCTGGGCAACAACAGACAGAACAAGATGACACAGTCTCAAGCTGCGCCAAGGGAGATACAGGCTAGAATTAAGGAGGAAGTTTTTCACAGAAAGAATGGTCAAATACTGGAATCATCTGCCCAGGGAGGTGATGGAGTCACCATCCCTCGATGTGTTTAAAAAAAGACTGGATGTGGTACTTGGTGCCATGATCTAGTTGAGGTGTTAGAACATGGGTTGGACTCGATGATCTTAAAGGTCTCTTCCAACCTAGAATTTCTGTGATTCTGTGAAAAATGTGATTTATTTTGATTCACTATTACTTTGGATTTTTATTTTAATTAATGTTGGCAGAACTTAGAATTTTAGGAAGACATTCTTTCAAGATGCATTCAAAGCAAAAGAAATAAACAAAAAATTATTTGAATGGGCCTATAATGTGAAAAAAACCCCAAACATTTTGTCATGACATCAAAATAGTTAAGAAGCGGGACGAAAACAAAGCTATGCATGTGGTATTTTCTGAGCTCCCCAGATGGAGGAGGAATTGATGAATCTGACCCCATGTTCTTAAAAGGCTAATTTATTATTTTATGTTATTTTATATTATATTAAAGAATGCTATACTATAGAGAAAGGATACAGACAGAAGACTTAACAAGATACTACTGAAAAACCTGTGACTCTCCCTTCCAGGGTCCACCACAGCCTGACCATGATTGGTCATTAAGTCAAAACAATTCACATGTTGAATAAACAATCTCCAACCACATTTCAAAGCAGCAAAACACAGGAGAAACAAATGAGATAATATAGTTTTCCTTTTTCTCTGAGGCTTCTCAGTTTCCCAGGAGAAAAAATCCTGTTGAGGGGATTTTTCCAGAAAATATGACAGCGATAATGTGTAATTTTTGTATTTTTCACTACTGACACAGATCAAGGCTGAATCCTAAAGAAAGGTTTGTTCAAGTTGTCCTAGCATGGCTGTAACAGAGATGAAAAACACTGAAGCAGATGTGGGGAGAGTAAGCCTTAACTGACAAAAACAGTCTGTAATTCCTGTTTAAACCCTGGAGCTGGAGATCACCTCACCCATGACTGCTTGGTCAAAGGCAATGAGGACAGAGTTACTCAATTCACTGCAATTTTTCTGGGACTATACCATCATTAACTATTTTGACAAATGAGAAAGAAATGCATTATGACAAGATTGAGGGTGAAACAGAATGGCTACAACTACGAACAGCATAATCATTTGTCTTATTGACAGGAAAAGGGAGCTACGGCAATTGCCAGGAAATAAACGGAGTCAGCAGCGTTCCTTAATATGGGATGAACTGCTGTGTGCAGTGAGAAAGGCAAGAACCCACGGAAAGTAAGGAGCTAAGACAAATAAAGAGGGGCAAACAGCACGTGATCAAGCAGATGGAAGTCAGTGGGACTTCTCTGCAGCCATGCAGAAGTAACCCAGGGAGAGAACTGATATCCAAAGGAAGAAAGGGCAAGGAGCAGCATGCTGAGAGCAACACAAGCTGTCACTAGAGGCAACAAAAAGGCTAAGTGGGAGAAGCCAAACTGCATCCCTGTATCTGCACTCTCAAGTGACGGTGGATGAAGAGCAAGGACACAAGTACAGCCTAGAGACAGCACTTGCAAAGCTCAGCAGCAGGAAAGCTTGGATCTGGACAGCCATCACATGACCCCAGCAGGGCAGGAGGCTGAGCAGGCTGACAGGGCACAGAATCCCAGAAGATGATGGGATAATGTGTATGTCTCAGAAACGATAGCTGGATAGCAACGGAGCCAACCAAGGACTGTTTGCACTAACAGATGAGGATTGCTGGTGTCAATGCTCTGTGAGAAAGGAGAAAATGTGGCTGGAGACGGGGGCCATGCGGAGGGAGGGCAGCACTCTTCCTGGAATAACAGCCTTGTTGTAGTTCCTGGAGATGAGCCCAACATAGCATCACACAAGCATGGGAATGAAGGCAAGGTGTGGGCACAGGCTGTGGAAGGAGATCAAGACCATCAAAGTTCCTTGAAAAATGCATATTTTATGATTGGCTTTTCACAAATATTAAAATGAATATTATATGTGTTATGTTAGAAAGTTATGCTGTATTAATTTTCTTAAGCAGTGTGTTAAATATAGTTTTAGGTTAAAACATAATGTTAAGATAATGTTAAAACAGAAACTATGCTATCTAAATACCTTTTTAAAAGAAAGGACTCACACCGAAATAGCATCCACAGGACACCTAAATCTTTCAGAGAAAAATAATTTATCGGTCTCTTATCAAGTTCTTCCCGCCTCGCTCAGCCCTGAAGACGCCGTTAGGATCCAGAGGAAGAAGTTTACATTGACCAAACAGAATCCTGTGTTTGAATGGAATTTTGGCATCATGTATGAGGTGTACGAACATGCAACGGGCTATTGCTTTTAAGGGTTAATCCTCTGTTAACAGGTGTCCTTTTTCAGGCTTGTGCTGCCCAGAAAGAGGTACCTGGACTGTCTGTAACTCTTTGTTTTTCTTATCTCATATTGTCCTATTCCAAATCGTCCAAATTATTATTATTTTAATTATATAGCTATTTTTATAACCATTTTATTACTATTAAACTTTTAACATTTTAAAAACAAGTGGTTGGCGTTTTTCACAAAGCTCTCTGAGCTATATCCCAAAAGATCTGAAAGAGCAGACTGTGCATGATAATTAACTTGCACAGAAAGCGAGAAACCTGCCCATGAAAAGGTACCCCTCCAAACCTGGGTAGCACCCCATTTTTCTCTTTTCTCTCATTTCTTAATTTTCTTTTCCTCTCTCTGACCCCTCACCCCCTCTAATTCATCTTGTGAAAAACGCCAATCACTTTAAATTTAATTTTTAATTAAATTTTTTAAAAATTTAATAGTTTAATAGCTGTTTAACAAAATTATTATAAAAATAGTAATACACATAGAGTAATTATAATTTGGACAACTTGAATTAGGACAATATGAGACAAGAGAAACAGAGTTACGGATGTCCGGGTACCTTTTTCCGGGCAGCACAAGCCCGAATAAGGACACCCGTTAACAGAGGATTAACCCTCCAAAGCAATAGCCTGTTGCATATTCATACACCTCATACATGATACATAAATTCCATTCAAATGATTCTGTCTGGCCAGTGTCAGCTTCTTCCTCATAATCCTAGTGGCACCATCCTGCCTGAGCGAGATGGGAAGAAGTTCGTTTCTCCTGATTAAAGGGCAATAAATTCTCTTTCTCTGAAAGACTTGGGTGTCCTGTGGCTGCTATCTCGGTGCGAGTCCATTCTTTAGAGAAAAAGTATCCTATATTGTATAGTTTCTATTTTAACATTTTGTTATGACCTAAAACTATATTTAACACACTACTTAAGAGAATTAACACAGCATTAATTTCTGACACAACACATATTAATTTCAATATTTGCGAAAAGCCAATCATAAAGTACGCATTTTTCACAATGTTTCGCTCTTCCCTTTCACCCTGCCCCTGTATCCAGACCCACTGCCGTGTGCTTACACAGTAAGTCAGGGGCTAACAAACCAAATCCCACGCCAAGCGCGCAATATATTCATGTAACTTTCTGATTGCTTGCAGACCCTCCGACTTCCAGGCTCCTTTCGACCACGAGCATTTACCACCCGGGGCCAAACCACACTGGCGGCTCTAACACAGCCTCAAACGCTTCACGCCAGCGGCGCCGCTACAGCCCCGACCCAAATTCCCCCAGAGCGCCCGGGGGCGGTGCCGCCATTACCGGGGCCCCGCCCCTGAGCAGGCCGGGGCGCGTGCGCTGTGCGCGCGGCGCCTGCGCGCGGGCGGTGCGGCGGAGGCGTGGGAGCGGCGCGCTCGCTCGGGGACCGGCCGGGCCGGGCACCGCCGCCCTGCAGGGCAGCCCCGCCGCCGCTCCCGCCTCCTCCGCCTCTTCCTCCTCCTCCTCGTCGCCGCCGCAGCAGCAGCAGCAGCAGCTGACGCTGCTCGTGATGCAGCCCGGCGGCGGCGAGGAGGCGGCGGCCGGGGCGGCGGGGGTGGTGCTGCAGCCGAGCGCCGACCAGCAGCTGCCGCCCTCCGCTAGCGGCGGCCTCATGGTGTTCTACGAGCTGGGGCCCCCCGGCGAGATCGAGGTGGGGGAGGAGGAGGTGGAGGTGGAGGCGGCGGGCGGCGAGAGCACGGCCAGCCTGGAGGAGCTGGAGGAGGAGGAGGCGGCGGCGCCAGGGGCTGCGGGCGGCGAGGCGGCGGCGGGCGGCGAGTGCAAGAGCTGCACGTACGAGGGCTGCAGCGAGACCACCACGCAGGTGGTGAAGCAGCGCAAGCCCTGGATGTGCAAGCGGCACCGCAACAAGATCTACAAGGACAAGTACAAGCGCAAGAAGAGCGACCAGGCCCTGGGGGGCGGCGGGGCGGCGGCCGCGGGGGGCGGCCCGCGGGCCGAGGTGAGGCGGGGGCGGCGGGGCCCGGCCCGGACACCCTCGGGTGCCGCTGGTCCCTCGGAGCTGGGGCTGCCTGGGGGCTGTAGGGATCTGTCAGACGGCCAGAGGAGAGGGAAGAAGTTTAGGGCCGTCCTGCAGCTCGCTCTTCCTGTTTGCCAGAGCAAACTCCGTTTGTTTTCAGTTCTGGCGTAATTTGTAGAAGCTTACAGCTATACCAGGTTCCAAGAAAAAAAATATTGCTGGAAGATGCTTCGCTTGCAGCGTGGCTTTTTTTCCCGTGGTAGGAAACTATAGACTAAGAGAGATGTCAGACTTGTTTCTCAGCTGGTGCTGAAGTGTGGGGTTTTAAAGTCACAAAGGCTTTGGGTATCAGGTGTACAAAAGTCAGTTGTGTAGGTTCTTCAGGATGCTTTTTGGTTTTTACTTTGATATTAAATGGCAGGTAAATATTTCCACCGCGGCTAGTTCATACTTAACTTGTATAAGCTAATGTGTATTGTTTAGAAGGGGAAATACTATCAGTGGGAAAACTGATGGTAATGTACATTTTTTTAAATACTCTTTTTCCTACAGTTTGTGATTCAGCTAGGGCCCTTCTGTGATGGTCGCTTGTACAGAGTTTGTGTTTCAGATCTTGTATTTAGATGAAACAGAAAAAGGGAAATAGTTTTACACTTGAAGGTGCTGAGTTGTTTGTGCTCAAAGGAGTAGGTGTGAAATAGTGATTGTCAGAAGAAGAAAAAAATCTTACCCGGAGCTCCTGCTAAAAGCCACCCTTTTATATCATTGCAGCTGTGTCCGGAGTTGTGTGACTGGGAACTGATCTAACTGTAAACTGGCCACCAAAATCTTTTCCTGTTTCCATTTTTCTTCATGTAAATATAATAGTAACCATGCTGGGTGTCACACTAAAGAATCATCTTTTGTATGTCTGTAAAAGCCACGAGGCAGGTGCTTTAAAAAAGGGAATGTACATGTTGCTGCTAGGGAATGTTCTCTCATCTTCTCTTCCAGTTCAAAGGACTTGCTGAGGTTTTCCTGATGTATTCTGTAACTATAATTGATAAGTGTTGCATATAGTATTTTGGATTTTTGTTGAACCCTTGTAAGCTCTGTGGCTCTGTTACATTCTGGTGGTTTTTTCAGGTCTGCTACCTGGTGTGAAATTCACCTTATTTTTGAATCTTGTTAGTGTCAACCTAATTTGCCAGGTAGTGTTTACATTAGAACAGTTCCTCTTGTGTTTGTGATACTTAGTCTGAGCTTTTTCCTTCTCACATTGAAAAAGCATGGCATGCTTGTTTCCAGTGAAAAAGTTAAATGCTATTATCATGCATGCTGTTTTGTGAGCCTTTTCTAATTCTAGTAGCTACTTCTCATTTCAATAAGAGAGCACACATTATTGAAAAGGAGAATGAATTCTAGATTTAAATACCAGCACGACTTTCCCTCTTCTCTCTTCCCTGATAGTTCATCTTGTTCAATTCATGATGTGTCTACACAAATACTTGTGCTAGTTTAGGAAAGGGGACAAGGGAGAAGGGTGTATGCTATGTGCTATGGGAGAAGGGTAAAAATGCTGCATTTCAAGTAGTGATAGGTTAAAACCTTTTGGTCTGTAGCATGAAATACTGATTATTGCATGTTGGAAGAGGGTGGGTTTTCTTTTCCCAGTTTGTGCAAGTGGAGATTGTTTTGAATGTAAGGAAATTGGGGCCTGAAGTTGCAGGAACAAGCAGGGTATTTAGTGCTAAGCTTACTTTTTTACAGTGATGTTTATTGAGGCCATTTTCAGTAAAAGTTCCTACTAGAAGTTTCATTTTTCACTTCTGTGGAGAGGATAGAAGTGAAAGGTACATAGCTTTTTATTGTTCTTGCTTTTGACCCCTTTCAGGTAGATGGAAGTATCAGTAAGTTTTGAATGTAATACACATAGGATTTGACATTGGTTGAAATTTTCTAAACCTTTCACATTCTCCTTAGAGCAGATTGTAGAGCCACATTGTGTAAATATCATTCATTTTCACAGGCTGGAGGCTGACCTGTTGTGAATTACTTCATTTTTAAGAAATGCAGTCAAATAAATGGAAGCCCTTAATTAGCCCTAGCAGTTTTGCAGTATAGAAGACTAACTCTGAAGATGCATTGCTTCACTCTTGCTGGTAAAATAGTGAAAGGAGGTGGAAAGAAGAGGCCAGGTCTTGAATAGACAGATTTCCATTTTTGTGCTGTTACTTTACTCTTCAGATTGAGGAGGCAAATGTTCTTTACTCTTGGGATTTTCTGTGTCTGACTGTATCAGAGTTCATTGTCTGACCTCCCTTGTTTTTTGTTTTCTGTTATGTGCAGGATAGTGCTGAAGGTTCAGTGTCTGTCACAAAGCAGAGAACAGGATCCATTGGAGATCGCCCAGCAAGACCTACTCTTTTAGAACAAGTATTGAATAAGAAGAGGCTGGTAAGTCTTGTTTTTGAGAGGCTTTGGATTCAAATAAGTAAAGGCAATGTAACAGTGTTTACCTGCCACCATTGTGAAAAAAGAAAATCAGTTTAATAAGCATGCACTGCAAGTGCATAATTTCAAATTTGAAACATGCTTCAGAGATGTGTGCTTCAGTCTCTCTGTGAAGAATACTAAGATGACTGAATTTAATGATCTGAAGTTCTGGTAGTAACAGATGGGGTGGTTTCTTTAGGGTAAATAGTGCCTACAGTATAACTGAGATGGTTTTAGCTTGTTCAGGCAAAGCCTTGGGTAGAACAATGAATGGACTTTATTGGTCTCATGTAAGGTTTACTGTGGTGTGTTTTAGAAATTGTAGATGTATCATATCAAACTTAAAGTTGTGTATATGTGTGTTGATAAAGCAAACTCTAAGCAAACAGTGTGATTTATTATATTTGCAGACTGCATGGATGGTGAGTCTTGTAAAGTTTTTTAAACACTGATTTCTCCTTTAACTAAGCCCAGTGCAGGGAAATCATTCAGTACCTACAGTTTGCTCAGCCTCTTCACTACACCTTTCTTTGTTGCATGTTTTTGCAGTCTCTATTGTTCAAAAGCTATGGGACTGTTTATCTTCCTCTGTTGTGCAATTAATGCAATTTAACAATCCTCATTATAGTGCTGTAGTGCTTGTTCAGAAATTTGGAAAGCTTTAAAAGAAACATCATGTCAGTCTTAGGTATACAATTACCTAGAGGTATTTCTTGGTAATTCTTTCTCAATGATAGCACTTTTTTAGTGATTGTGTCTAAAACTCAGAGGTGTATTCATAGCTCTTCAGTTTTTATGAGGAAAACAAGTAATGAACTACGGATTAGTTTTCATATTATCTCTTGTTCTTCATGCCCCACTTACTGGCTTGCTGTCCCCTTTCCTGGCTGTTTTTTATGAACATGGCTTTTAATTAAATTTGAAAGGTATCTTATGAATTAAACATTATTTTTTAATAGATGTACAGCAACCAGAAGCTCTTTTAATAGATTTTCAGAGCTTTTGCACTAGTTATGTCAAGGCTCCTTAAGAACTCAGGATTCCTTCCAGTATTCCTGAAATTCAGACTCTTCTTGATCTGGTTCTTGCTTCTCTCTTTCTCCTCTGCCTTCCAGTTGCAGTACCTCTTTGGTTATGTCACTGAAGTAACCATGCATAATGAGCAAGCATCTAGGGAATTAATTCAGCTGAAAAATAACCCTTTTCCTGTATTAATTTTTGGAAGGAATCAATTCCCAACCTGATTTGCCATTTAACCTTACAATCACTTGTGCTGCCACCATGCAGGAATGAGAGTGAACAACTAGAGTTGGATTACAGACTGCAGCTATTCAAGCCAGGAGCCAAATGCAAATATTTTTAGATACTTTGTCTTTTGATTGAATGCAGAGGAGTTTTTTAAGTCATTCTCTATGGATGGGCTTCTGTTTTGAAATGTTGGGAAATTCTGAACAATCAGTGAAAACCATAGAGTATCTTGAGTTGGAAGAGACCCACAAGGATCATTGAGTCTACCTCCCTGCTCCTCACACGACTGCCTAAAACTGAAATATGTGCTATGGGCATAGTCCTGATGCTTGAAGTCTGACAGGCACATGAGCTTTGCTTCAGGATTACAATATTTTATTCATTTGTTAAACTGGTTTTGAGCGATCTGCAGTGAGAAATGTAGAAATTAGCTCAATTGAAGCACAGCTGTAGAACTGAAGCACAACTGAAAGATGTTTTGGTTCTAGTATGTCAATAAATTACTCTTGTTTGCTATACTTACGGGGTTTTTATGATATTAAGCAACAGCAGTGGGTAATGTGTGAATTAGTGTAGTGGAAAAATATTACTGTGGTAGCTATTTAACGTATGTGAGTTTTGTAAAATAAAGTTCACTTTCTCTCTCTTTCAGTCCCTACTCAGAAGCCCAGAAGTAGTGCAGTTTCTACAGAAACAACAGCAACTGTTAAGTCAACAAGCTTTGGAACAAAGGCAGCAACAGTTTCAAGGAGCACCTGGGTAATGAGGAAAGATCAATGATCTGCAGATGAGTCTGGTGCTGAAGGAGGGACAGGATCTGTATTTTGTATAAATACAAAGAATCTCAGTGTTTAAACAAAAATGGAAGTTGCTGTTGTTATGTATTTGTTTCCTGTTTGCACTTTTTTGAGGTTTTGAGCTGCTTGGATGTCTGCAGACTTGTGAGCAAACCATAGAATGGTCTGGATTGTGTTACAGAAACTTCTCAGTCTGACCATTCACAGGACTCTCTGACAGTCACTCTCCCAGTGCCAGAGACTTCAACTTCTGGGGCCAAAGCTCCTTCACTGCAGGCAGCTCCAGTGATCTGACTGGTGCCTCCCCTGACTCCCTGCACACCTGGCCTCCCCTGACTCCCTGCACACCTGGCTTGCAGTCAGACCAGGTTTCCTTACTGGTTTGACCCCAGGGCTTGAGAACCTTGTTCCATAAAGCAATTTATTAACAGTGTAATAACACAGAAACAGCCTGGGCTGGTGCCTCCAAGGAGGAATCCCAGACAAAGGAACTCCTGGGCTTTTATACCATCACGGTGTAAGGCTCTTCCTCCTGAATCTTCCCTTCTGAGTCTTCCATTCCTGCCACATCCCTGTGTCCATCCACCTGGCTGGCCGCTCACCTTCATGCCTTTTGTTGTACAAAGTGTTGGCAGTTCACTGCCTCCTGTCATTGCTCCCACCCAGAGCTCAATTTGCATCTCAATCTGCATCTATAACTGCAGCTTATAAATCAACTACCTGCACCAGATGTGTTCCTCAACAGTTGGAAGGGACCTTGAAAGGTCATCAAGTTCCAACTCCCCTGCTGTGGACGGGGATACCTTTCATAAGACCAGGTTACTTAGAGCTCTGTCCAGCCTGGCCTTGAACACTTCCCAGGGAGGGGGTATACATACCTAGATTCTCTGAGCAACCTGTTCCAGTGCCTGACGACCCTCACAGTAAAGAATTTCTTCCTAATATCTAATCTAAATCTACTCTTAGTGTGAACCCTTATTCCCTTACTCTGTCCCTACATGTCCTTCTAAAAAGTCCCTCTCCCATCTTTCCTGTAGGCTCACTTCAAGTATGAAGCCACTGCTTTTCTAGGCTGGACAATCCCAATTCGCTCAGCCTTTCCTCATAGGAGAGGTCTTCCGTCCCTCTAATCAGCTTGTGACCCATCTCTGGATTTGCTGTAACAGGTGGATGTCCTTCATATGTTGTGGGTTCCAGAACTGGATGCAGTCCACCAGATGGCATTTTTTCCAGAGCAGAGGGGCTGTGATGGGTTGACTTTGGCTGGACATACAGATTTATAAATTTTCATTAGTGCCATCCCCTGTCCTTTCACACATAGGTGTTATTTTCCTATCTCAAGAGCATCCTCCACCCCTTCAGATGTCCAACAACTTACAACACAGATTGCTTTCCCCCCAGGGTCAAATCTCCATGGAGCACATACCTGTTTCCTCATCCTTCTACATTACTCACCAAGTACACCCAGGTATTTGAGCAAAGACAATCACATAAATGGGTTTGCCTTTTCCTATAGGGAGAGAAATCCACCCCGGTGTTCCTAGTCACTTCCCATGTATAGTATGGGAACCTTATCTCCTCCCCCAGGGTGTAGGGGCTTTGTTTGGACAGTACCAGGGAGGTTTGCAGAACTGGTGTTAACCAGCCAAATGGCTTCTGTTAAATTTACATCCCAATCCTTCCATGCCCCGTTACCTAACACTTAACACAGTCTTCAGCAGGCTGTGTGATTGTGTTATACCACACAACCCCTTATCTTATGGGTGATAAGGGATGTGATGTCCACTCAATGCCATGGTTTTTTGCCCAAGAGTTTATTAGGCTGTTTTGAAAAGCAGTCCCATTGTCTGATTCAATTCTTGCTTGGTACCATATTGCCACAAAATGTGTCTTTCAAGATCTGAGATGGTGTCTTGAGCAGTGGCAGTGGTTTGCAGGGCATGTTGCCAGCCTTCCAGTTGTTACTATGGTGAGTATGTACCATATGTTTGGTGTATTTATGGCAATGGTCCAGTTTGCCAGGCCTCACCATACGGGAAACCCAGCTGCTGCTCTCTATTCCAGGGAAAGTTTACTTCAGTGGCTTGGTTGATTGCAGCACATGCTTCTCATTCATGAATGATCTGTACAATGGCCTCCATGGTCAGGTCAGTCCCTCAGTAATGAGCACATTGTTTGTTGCAGCTGATGTTCCATGGCCCCATCAGGTTACAAATGGCTCACCCTTCCACTCCCACTCCAAGTGTACCTAAGTTAATTCAGTTTTGGCAGCCTTATCTACCTGTTCTTCAGTGGAGTGGGTTTTGGGCATGTGAACATCTCCCTGATACACATTTCCAGTCAAGTTTTCGACCTGTGCACTGATGTCCTGCCCCAGTGCAGGTGCAGTCCAGCCCAGATGGGTTTATCTTTGCATTGCCAATTGGTCCTCTTCCATTTTTGCAGCCCCCTCCATAGGTCATTAGCCACCATCCAGGAGTCAGGATAGAGATAGAGGCAAGTCACTTTTCTCATTCAGCAATCTCTCTGGCTAGTTCAGATGGCTTTCACCTCTGCAAACTGGCTTGACTTGCCTTCTCCTTCAGCAGCTTCAATGACTTGTTCACCTCTGATGGTTTCCTGCCACACAACAGGATTCATCACTAAATAGGGCATAGCCTCTTTCACCTTCTGGTAACTGGTTGTGTGTGGGTGCTTCTTGTGCACAAGTCTTATCTGCAATGCTCTAAAATCTTTGCCTTTTGGCCAGTCCATGATTTTTTCCAGAATTCCAGTTGAGCTCGTGTAATCAATGCTACCCTCTTACTCCATGTAGCACTGGCTGCGTGAACTGTTATGGGGATGTTTCCTTTGACATCTGGAGAAGTCTTTTCCAATTATTCTTAAACCTTAACTTTAATATTTTTTAATATTTAATTTGTTAATAAAAACTTGTTTATGGTAGCAGTGTTTAGCTGTACACCCTTTTCTACCAAAATTATAATAAATTAACATTTTTCTATATAAACATTTACAGTTAAGTCAGTCTTTGATGACAATCATTGATGGAAGTCAGTTACTTTCTGTGGGCACTGTGAAACAAAGTTCTGAAGCTGAGTCAGTCCAGTGGCATTAGCTAACAGCAATTGCTCAGGGATATGAGAGATTTATGTCCTGTAGAATCTTTCACTAAAGGCAAAGACAATATGCCATCAAGAAGTCAATCCAGCAGTTCAGAAAAGTACATGTAGGTGATCTCTATTACCTGCAAATTAAGTAGGTTTGAAATGCTACATTGTGCATAGCATGTAAAAGAATTTGCACTTAAAAGTTCCTAAAGTGATAAATGGCAAAAAACTTAAAAAAGTATCAGGTGAAAAGTATGAAACTGAGAGTTGGACCTTGTTACATGGAGTTATTTGAAATTACTAACTTCTTATATGTGAAATATAACTTAATTACAATTTAGAATACCACTAATTTTTAAGTGACTAAATTAAATTATAAAGTTTTTAACTCATAATAGTAAATAATTCAAAATCTAGTCTCTTTCTTCTCAAAAAGGTATAGTTAAAAGTCTTTTATTAAGACAACAGATCTCTAATCAGCTGCAGTGCTTGACTTCACAGGTTTTCAACCAATTAAAATGAATTTGCAACTAATTGAGTTAAGAATCCAAACACTATATTTATGTAAATGTTAAATCCCGTGTTTTATTTATAAAAATTGTTTTGTATTAAGCCACATTTCTGAATAGAGGTTATCCAAATGGGTTAGGTGCTTATTATCAAGTACTACTTTTATATTGCAGCAGTTTGATCCACTAAATAATATCTGTTCAGCAGTATTTGTTAGTCCTGTGGATTTTTACATGTTCTGCTTTTTGTATTTATACAACTTGTTCTGTGGGGATTTATTGTGTTTAGCATTGTGCAAATTGTTCTTTAAAAAAGAACTTGAAAAACTTTGTATAAACAGTTCTGGACCAATAAGTGAGTAAAATCTTTGGTTTTTCTTAAAAAAAAAAAAATTCTGTTCTTTTTTCTTTTGTTAAATTTGTATAGGTTTTTCTTCCTGTGCTAAAACAGCCAGCTCTGACTAGATGGAAATTTTGTGTTTCAAGGTCTTGTTATAGAAAATTATTTTAAATTAAGCAAAAATAGGTTACTTTTCAGTGAATAAGAATATATGTGAAAACATAATTGGCAAAAATTGTAGAATAATGTACTTGATTTTGTTTTAAATGGTTAACGTTTTAAAGGTAAGCAGATCATTTAGGTGGACAGATCTGATTAAACTTTTTTAAAACCAAATCCCTCAGGGCAGAAAATTGGCACAGGGAGTGTTTGTTAAGACAGTGCCAAACAAGTTGTCTATGTCAAAACAAATGTCAGGTGCTGAAGCTGTGTATGGAGAAGTACAGTAGAGTGCATCTCACCTATCCTGTATTTTTGGTAGTTTGTGATAGCAGCACCATCAGGCCGGTGCAGACACTGGGAGATGTGCTGGTAGCAGTGCTCTCCTGTTTGGGCGGAAGATTGGATGGGATTCCCAAGCCAGCACTGTCTGTGTTGCTCTGAGGCCCATTATGTTGTCTACTCCCTTCTGTTATCGCAGAACAAAATCTGAATTTTAGGAAGATGGAAACACAACACTTACCTAAGAGTACATTCTTATTATATCTCTCATTGTCCTTGAGCAGTTGAAGAACTGTGCAGCTGCAAGTCTGTCTTCCCACTTATGTCAATCTGGTCCAGAGGGAAGGTGTCACAGGGCAGCATCATTGTTCACTGATTGCCTGTCAGATCAGAGCTGTCCCCGTCCAAAGACAACTGAACCATCCTCTTGAATCATCAAATCTATCACAGGACAGTAAGGGATTCATATACATGGAGATTTCATGCTGAATTAATTTTCAATACCTTTTCTTGTGTCAAGCATCCCATTACTCATTTAGTGCAATGAGATGCACTAAGTGAGTAATGGGATGCTTCCTTTTGCCTAAGACTGATTTGTATGATAAAGGCTTTCTGAATGCTCCAGTTCCTAAAGTCACTTGTGGTCATACTGGGACCTACAGCCAATCTCTTTAAAAGAGAAGAATGGGAGACAACAAGAGAAGGGACTCTTAAAACAGAAATCTCTTTATTAACAGTAAAACACAAGACGTGAATAATCCCTTTTACAATAGAATAATTCTGGCCAAAGAAAGTGGAGTGCGTTAAAAAGTGTATTGTTCAGGCTAAATGTGTTGTCTTCAGAATGCCTCAAATCAAATGCAGCAGGAGGAATGCTTGAGAAAGTGTCCCCTTTGTTAGCAGTCATTCCATTTTTCTTGGTATGACATGGAATGGAATGGAATAGAGTACTCTGGGGCTGGTTGGAGGACTCCAAGCTGCCCGGGTCTCTCGCACTCCTGAATTTTTCATTCTCCAGAGGCAAGAGCCCAAGTATTGTTCTTTATATAGCGACCTACGCTGGCTGACAGAAGGTCACAAACCGTGAGTAATACTTGTGGATAGTGCAGATGTTTTGCTTTGCTTCTGATGGAAAACAGAAGGCAGAATTATTCATAGACATGCGTGACTCTTGTTAATCTGTGGATGACTACAGTGCTTTTCTCACCAGACTGATAGGTCATAGTTAACACAACCCCATAGTTAACACTCCTTGCTCAAATCCACCAATTCATAGAGCTTTGCAACTTCATGGCTTCGTTGATCCACACAAAAAGGCCTGTTTCTTCACTTTCTTGTCTCACTTCTCAACCCCATTAATATCACAGAGGTGATATGAAATGAAGGTTTAAATTGCTATCACTGACTTATCTGCAGAAAGCAGGCTGTGGTACATTTAACTTATACTTTAACAGTATTATAAATAATTAAAAACTCCAATTGCTTGAGTAAGTGAAAAAAATTTATCTGAATGCACATTGTGTCTGCTCATCATTATGTTTGTTCCCTTGCCCTTGTTTGCAAAGCTTCTTATGGACATAACTGTGAATTAATAAGACAACACACACTTTAGCATCAAATAAACCACTTTGAATATGAAGTGCTCGCTCACTACTGTGAAAGTGCAAGGGGTCAGATTTTACCAAGATTTCTCTAGCTTTTCTTTGCTGATGAGGTCTGTATTTAAAATTATTAACTGCTTGGTCTATTTCACCCTATGCTATTCATATGCAATATTATTTGAATACTAACACAGAATATAAAATAGCAGCATCCATGGATAATAAAAACACTATGACTGAAGATCTAAAATGTGTTCACAATTAGCTGCAAATGTTCACATTGACCATAATGGAAGAGTAGCTGATTCTGGAGGACATAGTGGTTATGTCTACCTTGTGTGAGAGACATGGCCTGCAAATTAGATTTGTTATCTATACAAGCGCCAAGTTTGCAAGCATGCCCCAGGTGCAAGTGGAGGTGTCCTCTTGCTAGGATTCTCATGTGTCTCACCTCCCTGGCAGAGAAATGTGGCATCAGTATGGCAACGTAATGTAAGGCACGCCTGGGCAGGGTGTCTGGACAGCCCTGGGGTGAACATGTAAGAGGATTCTGGCTGTTCCTGACTGTTCTGGAACTTCCTGTGGGTAAATGATGGGTACAAACCAAAGGCTGTGTTCTGTGCTGGTCCCCAACATGCAGAAGTTGTGTGTCCTAGACACACAAAGAGATTTCTCTCAACTGAACAAAGACTAAATGCCCACTCAGGCTTCTTGTATCTTGCAGAAGGGTACTCCTGGAGCTGCCATGAGGAACAAGCCCTGTTTCAGTGGCTGCAATGAAGCCTCCAGGTTGAGAACTTCTTAATTCATAGATCTCAAGTTTCACAGAATCTCTCTCCTGGCTGCAAGATGAGACTAACTGTCAAGCTCTTTTTTCATGGTAACTTGACCTCTTAGTTGCTCTTAGGGAAGCACACTTGTCCACCCTTATGTACTGTTAAAAATCTGATTTCATAGTCAGGAGTCCTCATGAAGGTTCCTGCTGACTGTTTTTCTTTGGGCACTGCAATTTCCCACCTTATCTTGTAATGAGCTGGTTTGTTGCAATTCCCAGGTTAGATGCTCTCTCCATGTATAGTCCACAGCTTTCAGTAGTGCAGTTTCTGTTCAGACTGCATCTTTCTTTGAGGAGTATATGCTGGATGTGTTTGTAGTGTCCTTGGATAATGCCCTGAAGCTGAGCTCCTCATTAGTCTTGGGGTGAGGCAGAGAATAATCTTCCAAGTTTGTTTCCCAAGTGCAACGAGAGCTTACTCTCTGGAGCACATGGGACACCATTTGCCCCACGATATCGGATGGCTTAATCAGGAAGCTGGCACATTCTCCCAGGCCAGGTGTATAGCAAAAACCCAAGCAAGGATTGTGGTAATTCAAGCTGCTTCTAAAACAGGCCTTGAGTGGCTGCCTGGGCCTTATACCTCCAGTGATGACCACTGGGCTTATCTGGTTGTACGCTCCCTCCTCCTCCTCAGTATCTTCATCATCTCAGTGCACTTCTGACTACTGGAACACCCATGAACTGTAAATCCTTTATAAAAATTTTCTCAGCCCCTTCAGTGAGGTCTCCACTCACTCAGAAGGGCTTGGGTTCAGATGTTCAAGTAACAGCCAGGTCTCCAGGTTTCTCCAGAGCAAGGAAGTCTTGTTCCTGGCTTGGTGGGCATCTGCGACATCATTGTCATCAAATAGTTTGGGTTGGAAGTGACCTTTAAAGATGATCAAGTCCCAACCTCCTGCTGTGGGCAGGGACACCCTCCTGTAGACCAGGTTACTCAAAGCCCCATGCAACCTGGCTTTGAACTTCTCTGGGACAGCTTTTCCTGTGCCAGTGTCTCCCCACCCTCAGAATAAAGAATTTCTGCCTAATATCTTAACTAAAACTACCCTCTTTCAGTAAAGCCATTACCCACTTGTCCTATAACTACATGGCCTTCTCGTGATATAAATCTACATTTTAGGCAGCACTTCTCAGCTTTGAAAAATTGTATTTAATTACTCTACTTTATGACTCATTGTTCTTTTTTTGTTGTGTTTGATTTTGCTTGTACTAAGTTAGGTTATATGGAGCTAGGGGAAGAGGTGAATAGTAAGAGAGGATGTAATGTTTCTTTCCTTTGCTGAGTACCAGGTAGTGCTAAAATATTCCTAAAATACTTTGTAGTTGTACCAGAGCAGTCTTGATCCAAGAACATTAATCTTATACTTGATACCCCTTTAAAGTTCCTGAATTGATCAGGCTTTTTTATTAACCGTTTCCATGCAGTCAAGAAGCCAAGTCTCTGCCTGAGCTGCCTCTGTAAATCCAGCTGTTTGTGCAACTCCTTAGTCACTGGTGAGATTCATTTGTAGAGCTGATAGACAAAGATGGGTGTTGTAAGTCAGGAAGAACAAAAGCAGATTAGATAAGGTTACAGTCACAATTGCCTTGTTTTCTGCATTTTAAGAGGGGTGTGGTGAATATACGTTTACAGTGAGAGATGTTTGGAGTGCTGATTTATGCTGAGGGAACACTAATATGAAATAGCTAAGGAGAAACATGTTTCATCCTGAAAGTGCTGCTAACAGAGAGCTCCTTCCTGTGGCAACCAGTTATGACTGAATCTCCACAGAAACCCAGAGGATGAAGTATATTGGAAGGGATCTCACCATGGCATCAAGTCTGACACCCTGTTCCAGACAGGGACTGCTTGAACAAGGCTGCTCAGGGTAGTGAAAGTCTTGACACAGTACCTGCTGGAGACATGGAAGGGATTTCCTCAAGTCCAGCTGATGCTACTTTGGGCCACAGTTACCTTTCAGACTGAGCTTGCCGAAGCATTCTGATGAGGAGTAAACACGTTGGTGGAATAGCAGCTGATGGGGAGGGCAAGTACGTGTTGCACCTTGCAATGCTACAGCCACTGCTGTGCCATACCTGGGCAGCTTTTCCTAGGCAAGGGGATGGGACTGAGCCACCCAAGCAGCAGTGCCATGGAATGGCTCCAGGCAGCCAGGCTGCGAGATTTGCTCCTGCCACCTCCGGATGCAAACAGCACATTAATACTGGTGGTGCCGAAGAACTGGCAGCAACTGAAGTCATCTTCTCTCGACTGTTTAATAGGAAAACAAGTGGTCTACATACCATGCTGAATGTGCTTTATGACTCTGCCTCATTAGGCTCCCACCACTGCCTGCTGATGCATGGTACTGCTCCACAGAATCTTTTAAGAGGCTATGAACTGTTGATGACTCAAAAAAACCCATTTTAAAAATCTGCTTTCAACTAAGTAGTCTTGCTGTAAGTGGTTTTAAATCTCTCAGGAGGACTGTCTCCAAAGGCTGAGCATTAATGAGTAGAACATTTATAAAGACCTTAAACTGACTACAGGTTTAAAGGTTCATGAAGACCTTTGAGTAGAAATCATCTCCTTCCAAAGTGGGGAAGACATTAGAGATACAAAGTTCTATTGCTGTAAATTGTAAGAAACCTGAATTTTAACCAATTGCAATTCATATATATTAGAAAAGTCTGTAAAAGGAACCTTGTTAAAAATAAAGGGAAATAAATGGTTTATTAGCCTTACTTTTTATGTGGGCAAGTCTAATATTATTTACTTTTTTGTCTCATCCTGTTACCGCTCCTTCCACCTACTGTGGGCTTTGGGGAGGAGCTGTCAGCTTCTGTGTGTTTGCACAGCACAGTGGGCTAAGCCCCCAGAAACCATCACAATAGGAAACAACTGACACAGTGGTATCAGCCTTCCCAAAGGCTAAAAACAGATGGCTGTTGCCAGAATTGCCCAGAATCAAGTGCTTTGATCCAGTTTTCAGCAAATAGTTAAATTTGCTGAAATTCATCTCATGCTACAGGTGTTTTAAATAGGTCAGAAGAATCATGCTCCAGAAATGCCTCTTTTCTTATTAGTAAGGCAGTTATTAAAGTGACTACCTTAAATGAGATGCATGTATGGACTACATGGAAGCCAAATTCTATTTGTAAAATGATTAAAGGTAGGCATAAAGGAAAGCAAAAACTGCTCTAAATTGACCAACTTCCATTTAAACCAAACAAACACTTGCTGAGCAAGCATCATTACTAGGCTGGGAAAGTCGAAACACTGTCATTAGGGTTCACTTCATCTATTTTTGGATACATCCAATGTAGCAGTCTGCATTTGAGCTGATGACCCTGAGTTCCCCTTTTACTCAGTGGGAAGACACAAACATGATCAGATAGGAGTGTATTTCACCTGCCTGAAATACCTTGTGATGAAACAAATAATGCCCCAGAAGAAGCTGCTTCTCTTCACTGGCCATTTTTCCAATTTTTCTCTGCAGTATTGACAGAAAACTGAGTTCTGGAACTGCCCAAGATCAGATGCACCTCAGAACATTTCTCTTTGCTTTCTGTGAGGAAGATGACAATGCTGGGAATGTCTAAAAGGAACTCCTAGGCTTCTCTCTATATTAAAAGGGAAGGAGGCTTCAGCCTAAAAGACAAGGAAGAATCTAGGATAAGGGACAGAGCTAGATCCTGGACAGTAAAGGTGATATCCTCTGTCCTTAGCTGCTAAAACAAAACAAAACAAAAAAAAAAAAAAAAAAAAAAGAGCAAAATCAAAAGGTGCTCATCCTTTGGAGCAAAGGTCCAGCTGGAGAAGAGGAGCAACAAACGTGCTAAAAAACATTACCAGGATCTGATCTCTTAACAGATACTGTAATAGAGAGAGATGAGGAAAATGCATTTTTCCAAACTGATGTCTCTAAAGTCTGCTAAATAGTAAATGGCCTGGAATTTCTCTATATGATTATTATTGTTATTAGATTTCATTGCTGCAAGAGACTGTAAAATTTTTCCTATCTCATAGTGACACTGCTGACATCAAATGGTGACAGAATAGGGTTCTTTGCACTTACAAATTTCCTATACAACTTGCTATTACTGCTCAAACTTAACAATAATTTATCCTTCTGTGCCCTGCTAAAGCTGCAGGCAGCTGAAGATGCATTCAAATGAAATAACACTGTTAGTTTACTCACTGTCTCTCTGGTGAATATTTCCTTTTGCATTTGTGATACAGCTGAAGATTTCAGGAGTCTTCTTCTAAATATTCAGCAAAATGTCCAGCACCAGATATTGTTTGAGAAGAAAAGAAATATTCTGAAAAACATTTTTTTTTCACTAATATTTCTACTTGTTCTACGGAGGAATGATGTTGCAGATATTTTCAGTCTTTCTGACTCTTGAATAAAAACGATTTTCAGCGGATTGTTATGCCTGGAAAGAAATAATCTCAACTCTTTCAGCAAAAGGAAAGATTATCAAAATGTCTTCTCAGGAAAGGTTTCCAAGTGAACAGCATTTTGCAAGGATGGGATTAGGGCATGGACAATAGGTTTCCCTGCTTACAGAAAGAACACAGACAAGGTTCTGCACACAGATTCACTCTTTACTTTTTCATGGCTCCACCATGCCTCACCATCCTCTGCAGGCAAGGCAAAAGCTCAGCAAATGAAGAAGCGTGTACCTAAGATGAGAAAGCATCTACAGGGATGACAGGGATGTATGGAGTGACTGGCAGGGAAGCCCTCTCAGTCAGACCCGAGCAATGCTGTCAGATCCTGAGGACTGGCCCAATACAGGGGATGGACATGGCTGACTCCCATCTCCTTCTCATTGCATCCTTTGAGTGTGGGGCTTTCTGTTCCCAAGACAAATGATAAAGTAATGATTTGCTTCTTCAATGCACAATTAATGTCCTTTTTCTGAATCACAGTTCAAATCCCTTTTAGGAGTACCTTGATATCAGCACAGCAGTCTAAATACAGACAGTCCTAATCTTAAAACAAACTACATCAATACTGTAGAATGAACAGGATTTAGTTTACACACCTGACACATATGCAAGTATGTATGTACTTTGCAAAAAAGCACTGGAAGTTAATTAATTTTTTTAACTCATGGGCATATATTTAAATTATTATTTTTTTCTTAGGAGCTTGTTGCTTTTCAGTGCAGTAGTACCATACCCTACTATGTTAGCCGTATCAGACTACTCAGATTGTCCAGAATGGTCTGAGATAAGGTTCGTGTGCTGAACATGCTCCCTTCTCCTGCCAAATCCCAGGAGAGACAGTGCGCATCCAGCACTTCAGAGGATTTGTTGTCCCATCGTGCTTTGCAGTAGGGAGACAGACTGGAATGGCAGTTTAGTCCTTCAGTTCCCTAGATAAAAGTCACCTCTATGCATAAGTCCTGTGCACCAGCTCAGGTCCTCTTCTGGACTTGAAATCAGGATGTAAGATGAATTTAAATGGCACAGAGATCTGATTTTGGTTGCCTGCAGAAGGGTGAATTTCACCTACTAGGAATAGTGACAGACAGGTTTCTGAACCCACATGAAAGTGCTGGGAATTTGCACCGTTTACTGGATTGGCTGGGGAATGAAGATGCTCACAGGAAATGTTTGACACTTTTGCAGGAATTTGGCTTATTTTGTACTAGAGAACAGATATGCTACACCCGACTTTCTAAACTTATTGTACTGGCATCAGAGTAACTAGAAACCACAAAATGAAAAAAAAAATTAAAAAAGAGAGTAGACTATGTATAGATATATTTACATCTACATACATCTACATATAGAAGCTTCTGTTCATGGGAATTCTATAAGCCACTGCCTGCAATAGCATCCATCCTAAGGGAATTCTAGAGATGATTCTTAAGAGACTGAGGAGATGGGGTTGTGAGGTGAGCCCATCTGTGTCAGCACCTTATCCAGCCATTGCAATGGTCCATGCAGATGGATCTCAATCCAGCAGGGTGTGCTTGTAACATCTTGGCGATGATACTCTGCTCCCCAGCCCTATAAAAGGACCAAAAAGTGAGTTTTTTTCTTTTTTTTAAAAAACAATCCAAACATTAAATCATAACTCCATTGCTGATAGTCTACCTCAACTACAGACAGTCCACCATCCAGCTTCCCAAAATTTGCTACTTCATCCTAAGGATAATTTTCTCTAAAAACTTAGCTCCTTTTTAAGGTCATTGTTAGCATAATTACCAGGGACTCAATGCTATTAAATTAAAAATCTCAGTTACACTTCCAGGTGCAGAGAACAACTAGCATGAAAAGGCCTGTTTCCAAGCCCGGCTGCCTGCAAACAACCCATGGGGAATGGTCCCTGTTGTTTGCACCCCAGGGACATGGCCAGGGAAGTCTGGCAGACTGCTGTCTGGCACCGACAAAAAGCAGGCCAGCCTTTTACATTAACAGGAACTAGGGATGGTCCTGGGCACTGCTCCGTGTATTGGTAGAGATTCATCCTTTGATTCTAAGAATTTAGAATTTCTAAGTATTTGCCTAACCTCTGGAAACTTCCAGCAGTTCTTATGTACCATACTTAGCCTATGTATAAATATTGTCCATGGGTTTTCTATCCTTGAACATGTCCTCTTTGCCAACAAGAGTTCCCAGCTGTCTGCTGTGGGAAGTCCTGCAGTAATTTCTCCAACTCTCTTGGGGAAGATAAGGGATATGAGGCATCTGAGAGAAGGTAGGGATGGGGTGCTGGCAGGGAGAAGAGAAAACCTGAAGTACCCATGCTTCAAGGAGCAGGTTTAAGTTAGGAAAAGACTTTTCTCTCAGAGGATGATTGGGCACTGGAACAGGCATCCCAGGGAAGTGGTCACAGCACCAAGCCTGACAGAGTTCAAGAAGCATTCAGATAATGCTTGTGGGTGTGATTCTTGGGGATATTGCTGTGCAGGGCCAGGAGCTGGACTTGATGATCCTGATGAATCCCTTCCAACTCAGCATATTCTCAGCATATTCTCAAGCAGGCACAGTGTCTAAGCAGTGCTAAGCAGGCAGCCTGATGTCACAGCAGCACAAGGCATGCGAGTCACAGCCCCGAGTCTTGCAGCTCACCAGATGTCTCACTGGCAGAACTAATCTCAGATTTCCATAGGGCAATGTGCAAAACATGGTCCCACTACAGGAAGAGGATCTTCATTTGTGGGATGCTGATCAGACACTGAGTCATACCTGTCATTATGATAAGAAGGCAGGTTGGTATTCTTGTCAAAAAAGGATATGAGGTATATTAAGACTGATGGCTGCCAAAGTCACCAAAACTGGAGAGTGCTGAGCAGCTCAGACAGCTGTGGCTGCCAGTGCAGCTACTTCTTTAGATGATAGCTGGAAAATTAGGATCAACACTAAAATGAGATGTCACCATAAGTGGTCTGGATAAAATCCATGCTAATTAATGAAGAAAAGGGGAAAGAAAGCAAAAGAGTAAGATATGGACCCACCAAAGCCCAAAGAGTACTTCCGAACAGACAGCATTTTTCTGAACTGCAGAGCATTTATCAGACTAGAAAGAGCCTGCATTCACAGAACCTCAGATTGATGTTCTGTAAATGTTTGCATAAAATGGCAGGACAGTCAGACTTCTGAGGTGGTGAAGTCACAAGTACTCAACTGCAGTGAAGATACACAGCCAGGAGAGCAAGTAGCAGAGGAGGTGGCACACCTTGCTGACAGGCAGGACAGAAAATCTAGAGGAACAGGAATCACAGGATTCAAGCACAATGTGGCAGATTTGGGGGAGCCTGGCAGATGGCTGGCCATCTCCCTCTGCTGGCAACTCCCAAACACTCCCAGCGATGCTGTCTCTGGCTGGAGCACCCGCAGGGGAAATGCCAGGAGGGCAAGGACTCTGATGCTCCCTGTATATCACTCTTGGGTTGCAGGTAGCCTCCTTCACCCTGGGACTGAGAAGAGCCCAGAGATGGAGTTCTCTTAACGAGGGAATGAAGTGAGTACAACTTTCAAAGCTGCAGGGGTGTTTTCCACAGATGGTGGGAAGAGGACACTGGTACTCTCATGGGTCCTGCTGCTCCTGCCAACACTTCCCTCCTCCTGTGGGCAACAGCTCACTCCAGCCTAGGCTCCATGTCCCAGAGTGCTGAGCTTTCAAGTCTGCTAGGTGTTCCCCTTAGCCCCAAGACCTGGAGAGGTGTGGGAGGGATTGAGCTGGGTTCAGACCTCGGCTTGGAGAAACTCTCCATCTCTTCCCTTAGTGCTTCAGCTGCCTCAGCTGTGGAGAGGTGGCAAGAGCCAACCTGCTTTGGTTTTCAGCAGTGCTCAGTGGATGGAAGCTGCTTTCACTGATGATACACCCGTATTTGAGCTCTTCTCAGCTGCTCAGTGGGCACAAAAAGGGCATCAGAGGGGACAAGACCTTCACCTCCCTCTGTCCCATGCCCTACATCAGAAGAGGGCACAGCCCTGTCAAGTTTCTCATATCTCGATCCCTACCTATCCCTGCCTCCCAGCTGGTAGCTCAAGCATTGGTGGGGTCAGAGCAGGATCTCCAGCCCTTTGGGCTGAAGGTGCCCAGCAGTGTCTGGACACGAATCAGCAGAGAAGCCACAGCACTGCCCTGCACACCAGGGCTCTCTTGGACTATGGCTCTGACAGACAGCAGGCCCCTTTGGCACTGCATCCCCAACATCCAGGATCACTCCTGACCCCAGACTGAACACAGGAGGGCTCACTCCTTGGGAGGGAAATATTTTAGGAAGACTGAATAAAGGAAAGCGTATTTGCAGGCCAGGAAGAAAGACCCTAGATGAGATTTGCATAGCAATTTTCCAGACGTCATGGGAAAGAGTTCAAAATAACTCCTTGCACTGGTCTTCTGGTGCCTGAAGCACAATAATAGCTGTTATTATTTCAACAAAGCAAGGTGATAATATGGCAGCAGCATTATATAGTGCATCAACACCACCATTTCTGATGCCATGCTGGGCATGGAGGCAGATAACACATCAAAGAGCTTGCCCCTGAATTGCTGAGATAATGAAAATATTGTGTAACTGGCTATACTGCCTTTACAAACAAAATGCCCATTCATGTCTTCCGTTAAAGAAAATGCTGTTTGTTGGATTTCTTGCTTTCTTTTTTTTTTGCCCTAATGCTTGTATGTGAATAAGATATCAGTTCACTCTCAAGAACAAAGCAACAGCATGGGCATGGAGATTTTGGCTTGGACTCCTGGGAGAGATTACAGGGCACTCCTGATTCTCTTGAAGACTTAAGAAGATGGGTCCCCAAGGATGGGTAGAAAAAGTTAGACCAGAAAGATATGTAGGACTCAACTCATCAGCTCTGTAGAACTTAAGGAAACTGGACTTGAGCCTCAAGCACTTTTTGGTATCTTAGATGAGAATTCAATCACCTCAATTCAGTCATTTGTATAAAAACAAATCTGCAAGATAAAGGAACATACTCAAGCCATTTTTATGGCACCTAGCAGGACCAAGAACTTCTAATGGTGCAAGTGCTCTAGTTTGCAGGCTGAACATTGCTGACAGGTCTCCCCAACAGCACTATAGCAAGCTGGTCTAGCATCATCTGGAAACTATCTCGAAACACGTGCCATTCTTTGGGGGTTAGATGCTACAACAGGCATGCAAATAAATCCTAAGTGCTAAAAGGAGTTGAGAGATCTTGTTCTGGTGAGAAGGCCATTCAGAAGATTTGAGAAAGTCCCACAAAGACTGATAGATTTCCCACAGAGCAGTCAGGCTGTGAAATTCAAATATGAAGGACATCAGAACAGTAAGGGATTTGGTAGCCTCTTGTCTCTTCCAAATAACAAGGAGAAGATAAAATATTCTTTTGGGTTTTCCGTTCTGCTTGCAAGAAGCCCTTCTGGTTGTGTAGCTGGCCAGAGTGAATGTCATCAGAAAGCAAGATGATATTTGTGAGGGATTAGACAGATGGCAAACAACAATTCTCTGCAAGCTCAGTGAGGGATGAGGAAGGACTCAGTGTTTCTTGATTAAGACAATATATACCAGTCTGTGGTACTGGTGAGACTGTAAATTGGCCTAAATACATAAGAACATTATTTTCAAGTTAATGGCTCCATCAAGCTCTATTGCAAATCAGTAACAATAGGAGAGATCACAACTGCCTAAGATATGTGCTACAACATTTATAGGTTGCTAAGCCCTTCTGAGATGAGCTTTTTGAACAATCAATCAGTGGGGGAACACCACCATGCATTCTCAGCCTATTTTCCACAGAGAGTCTATGGAGCACCTAAATTTTGTAATCTAAGAGATTTTCAAGTTGACCACAAAAGCGATTGATTTTAAGCGCCTCTAAGTTTAAGGCAATACTGGAAAACATGCCGTATGAATTGCTATTCAAAAGTTGGGTATCTACATCTTCCCTTGGAATGGATTTGATGTGATCTAGTTTTGCACCAAAGGATGCAAGAGAAAGCAAAAGCAAGGATGTAAGAGAAAACAAAGAATCCTTACTTTAACAAAGCTCATTCGAATCGTACACATCTTGGTCAGCTCATACACCACTTCAAAACCATGATTGACTGACTGGGCAAGAAGCTGGGCAAAGAGCTGGTTGTTGAAGATCTTGAGGCTGCAGCCACTGGGGATCTTGCAGACCGTGGCAGGATGGAAACCGTGCTGGTAGTTACAGTTGCGGCTTTGCACAAAAATACTGCTGTCACTGACACATTCAGCATAAACCTCTCCACCAACGTAGTAAAGATGAACACCTTGGAAAAAAAAAAAAAAGTAACATGTATTATGTCTCCATTTTTCACAATGCACTTTATGCCAGTAATTAATTATTTTACTGGTTTGGGGATACAAGCCCAGGATCCTTCCAGGACCTTTGTTTCTCAGTGCTGGTTTCTTTACTTTTACCCAACAGCATAGTTGTACTAAAGTAGTAACTTTATGACAAAATACACATACATAAACATCAAGCACATGTCAACAATATCCTAAACATCAATCAAAACTACCCAAGAATGGAAAAGTCAGTATTGCATAACACAGCTAAATGTATTTTCCCTGTTAAGCAAATGAGCAGTGGCCAAGACCCACTTCACTGCACGCTGTTGTTTTACTACAGGATCCTACTGTCAAACATTTAAAACACAGCATGGCATGTACTTAAAATACTTTTCTCTATTTTGCTTTATCTGCCACATCAGAACCATGTATTTGCATTTACATGATGTGACTTACTCATCAGATCCTGTTCCAAGTTACCTTTAGCATGAAAATTACTGCTTTTCTTCAGAACTTTTCAGTGCCCAAGTGGCTTACCAATACTAACTCAAATTTTGACTGTGACTTCGGGAAATTAAGGTGGAAGCACTTCTATCCCTTCAAATATCCACCAAGGATATGTGCTTGCATGAAAACATACCGGAATTGGTGGGAGAATTTATCTTAGCCTAATTCAGCAACCTTGAATTTGGGGATCATCTGTAAGATGACAACTGTGTAGATGCCTTCTCTAGCTGATAGCTAGAGAGAGGCACTGTGACCAGATGATTCACTCCATCTGCTACAGAGTGCAGGCTCAGAGCCAGCTTAATGCCATGGAAGCCTGTGCAGGTGCTGAAAAGGCTCTCCCATTTTCCCTGCCCCTGCTGACACACCTGCTTGCATGCTGGCAGCAACAGCTGAGGATTGGGCTGCTGTCCAGGCTGAGGAACTGAACCAGCTAATAAACTTGAAAACAAACAAAACAAAATTTATTTTCAGTGAGGTCTTGTGAGATCTTCATCAGTGCAAGTGTGGCAATGGGGACCCTGACTGCTTGAAAAGTGAGCATGAAGCCACAACCTGAAAGGGGACAAGTCATCCGTGAAAATGCCCAGTCACCCTTCCCATGGCTAGATTAGGGGAAATGAATCCTTCCCAGGGCCAAGAGAGGTGGAAAAACTCAATTCTTTGTTCTTGTAAAAACCACCACTAAATAAAAATAAAATCCTCCTCTCTAATACTAGGTATGCTCTTCAAACACACACAAATGTTCACAGAGCCCCAGCAGACTGCCTGCAAAGCTACTGGTAACTGTGCTTTAATAATGCAGCTGTAATTAGTTTTATTCCTGCTGTCTTTCATACAAACAGACTGGTTACATATTCCCAGTCTGTTTATCATTCTGCAGTCATAACAACAAGGGGCAGCAGCACATCCTTAGGACAAAACCAGCCTCTAAACAGAAGTGGGAATGGCACCGGGGAAAAGCAGGTTGAGTGGGAAAAGAATCTGGGAAAAAATACATTCTCCCATAGTCTTCCACGGTAACTCAGACAGGAACCTTAAAGTCTGTCTTCGAGCCATCACTTGACTTCTGAGCAGCCACAAGATTGAAATGAGCTGTGAGTGGCAGGGCTGTGGCTCGGAGCACACTCTGGTGCTGCACTGGGAACAGCAGTGACAGGAAAGCATCAGCTCCAATTGCACCAGGCACTGTGGGGTGCTGCACACCCTGACTGTTACCACTTGATCTTCCTTCCCATGGAAATGGGCAAAAGGGAAAGACAGAAAGGAACTTGATAGAGTCCATATAGCTGTCTGAAATAATCAGATGAAGTGAGAACAGAGGGTAGGGAGAGAAGAATTAGGATGTAAATGTGCACCACATTTCAAATCTTCAGGAGAAGCTACTGACTTAGGGTCAACACAGGGGATGATAAGATAAAAAAATTTTAAAGTAGAGTTTTCAAAGTATATTAAGTAACCCATTTTCTGAAAAAAAATGAATGCTTTCAAAGGCATTGCCCAAACATTGTGCTACAATAACAAAAACATCAATGCCACTTCTGAAAGCAGAGGTTACAAATTGTTTTCTTCTTGTGAACTTTTTAAAAGCAGTAAATACAACACTAATTAGTGTGTATTCCTATTATTCTAGTACTCATTCACCAGAGGAAAGTACCCTAAAGGAAACCAAACAGCTAAATACATATTTGTAGTTCATTACCTCTGCAGAAACTGAAAATTCAACAGTCTGCAAGCATCCACATCTTTTTGACACTGATCAAAAGTTACTTTTTTGTCCTTGAAGTCTGACTGCTGAAACACGTCCAATTGCTCGTAGATGTCGCATTGTGTTCTGGATTGTTTTTAGCTTTGATGTGGTATTTCCAGGAAATGGTTTCACGCTGATACTCTAGATGACAATTCAATCACATATCCTTATCCTACTGAGCTAATCTTGTTTACTCACTCTTTTTTCTCCAGTGTTAACATGTGACAATTGTATCCATTTCAGCAGCTTTCATCTGTTCACCATGCCTTTGAACTATAGGTTTCTGGAGCTGCTCAGTGCTCTTCTGCAGGCCTGCACTGGTGCCACTTCTATTCCACTTGTATGTGTTTTTTTAGGATTTGCATAAACAGGGAAGAGCAGTAAAATTAAGGATCTCTGATATATTAAGCTCCTCTCTGGGCAATCTGCTCCCTTCCCTTGGGCACATTCCTAGTGTAGGACTTTAAAGGACTTCCAATCAATTAAGACAGATCTTCACATTTAAATGGATGAAGACCATTAAGACAGATCTTCACATTTAAATGGATGAAGACCATTAGCATTTACCCAACTTTATTTCTCTTCTGTCTCCTCATCTTTTGCGGCAGAAAGTCACAGACTGTAACACTGCCAAATGACAGCTGGGATCTTTTGTCATTCTTCTTTTAGGGCCATGCTCAGCTTTGATCTACATCCCTCTGACAGCTTACACTGATAGGATGTAAAGCTTTGCTTTATTTTCTAAGTAAGTTAGGACTAGATGTACAACACATTTGCACTCCACACAACGAACCACTATGGCACACGTAGCATCTGCAACATAAGTGTTTTTCATTCTGGGGAAAAGTGCAAGAGCTTCGCACAACATTGCCTGCTCCAGCCTTCAGGTTCACTGCTGTTTGCAAAAAATGTATCACATTTGTCTCAGAGCTTCCTCATATTCAGTCATTCAACACTAGACTATCAAGAGCCAATTAAAATATTGCTCTAGGCCTGGGAAATGAGGTGAGGTTGACAAGATAATAGGAGTGGAACAATTAGAGTTAATTAGCCCAGTGGGAAATGCATTCCCAGGCAGCTACTGGTGAGAGGCTGGGTTGGCAAGATAATGAGTCTAGACTGGATGTACCAGAACAGGCAAAGCTTCATCTGCATGGAGAAGTGGCTGGCACAGGGCTTCTGACTCACCACCACAAACAACAGTAAGTTCTGGGAGAATATCAAACCCTACACAGCCCTGGGGAGCTGGGACAGAGTGTGTGCATCCAGGTGTGGACTCCTGGTGCTTGGCCCCAGCACTGCATGCTGAGGGTGTCTGTACAGCAGCGCTGGAGCACACAGAGCTGCACCAGCAGCCACTGGTGGGAGAACACAAACCGTAGTTTTACCAGTGAAAAGCTGGCAAAGCAGGGAAACGGACTGGCAGGAGGTGGGGGGAAGGGGAAAGCTACAAACACCACTACACCAGAGTTCTTCAGCTAAGTAACTCAACTACTAAGTGTTTCATCCATCTCCCTTTGTTATTTGGTGGGAGGAGAAGCAGCCCTGAGGCACCAACAATTATCCTTTTAGTGGCATTTCAATGGCAATATTCCCAGTTGCCAGAAGCTCTAATAAATAAAATGAAAATACATACTGCTAAATTAGAACACACAACTATAAACAACATTTTTCTCTTTGCTGGCCAAGTAAATAGCCTTTGTAAGGAGTTACTCTGTTGATTGTTATCCAGTCAGAAAAGAATTCTCTGCTTTTCTTCTATTTCACAAGTAATGTCAGAGGTCTGATTTTAAGGCAAGCACATCTGATGAATCAGATAGGTTAGTTCATGCAATGCATGGATCTTCTGAGCTCTAAATATTATTCCTGAGGAGAGGGGATTTCCTCTTACCTTTTCCTATGTGTCTCCTGGTGTTTTCTATAGTAGAATTGCGGTTTACATTTGAGAGCAGACCCAGGCAGAACCTGTTTTTGTTATTTGAAGGATCTGTAAATCCATCTATAAGGATACTTCGAGAGGAGGCCTGGAAAGTCTCCCCTACCCGGTTGTTGAGTTCATAGTAGGCAACTGAGCACCAGTGTTGGGGTTCCTCATAACAAACAGGCCGAAAGTCTGTAGGAAATAAAGTTAAGCAGCTGCTCAGGTTTCAGCAATATTTTTTTAAACAATCTTGCTCTGTTTTCTTTCATTCCCTCCCACTCTCAGATCCCCATCTCTTTATCTAAACAGTCACTTATGTCATACTTTATCCCCACAGAAGCTTCCATTGCTTCTTGATTTTATGACTGAAGTACCAAACATGCAAAAGGTTGATGCATCAGCTTAAGTCTAAGCCTCGAAGAGCCCCACTTCTTCTTAAAAGTGGAAACTCCACTGCATTAAATCAACCACACTGACATTCCTTGCTGAACTGGGGCCCAAACTATACACTGAAAATAGAAAGGGATACATCTGCTCTGCACACCAGCAGGAGATAGAGATGACAGATGGGCTCAAAGCAAGTCAAAACTGAGCCAAGTTTTTGGTATTAGGCCTTCAGCCTAATACCAAACTCTGGAGAAGTAATAAATCACTCCAATTTTTGCACGCTTTCAGGCTTTCCGCTTCCATGTGGGACTGTAAGCAGAAATGTCAGCAAGGTCATTTCTTTTGGATCTCCCCTGCTCAGGTTTTCTAAGTCAGAGACAGAGAAAGACTCAAAAATGTAACAGAATCTCTGAGCCTCATTTGTCCTACAGGAATTAGTAGGAAATTTTATCCTGCCTGCTCACCACAGGCATGTGAGCCCGCCTGCCCCCAGAGCACCTCTGTGCATAACCTCTAATAAACTTCCAACTAATATTCACTAGGATAGTGATCAGGGATGGTAGGCTGTGATAAAGAGATTAAACTAGCTTGACAATTTATTTATAAGTATTGGTGTCTGATAACCTGTTATTATCCAGCCATTCTGTGTCCCCATCCATAATTAGCACCATCCCCTCACATTCCTTCTGCTCCAGTTCCATGCAAATACACAGTCCTTACTGTTTCAGAAGGCTGGCAATATTTTTTTTTTTTAATGTGCATGTGTGTGCAGTGCTCAGTCCTCGTTCTAGAAATGACACTTCTTTCGGAAAACAATATGATGGACTAAAAGAACATCAGTGATTTTTCATTGCAGTAGCAGGAAGCCAAAGCAAAAGCCAGCAGAGGAATTCCATTTCCCCTTCCTACTCTGCCGCATGGGCTCTGAATGGTGGGGGCATTAGCACTAGCCAGTACTAGCCCAAAGGTAGGAAAGGCCATCAAGAGGAGAGATCATCAAGTTGTTTGAGGGGTGTAAACAGGACCCCAGACCCTCCTTTGACCATTAATGCCTCTCACTAAATAATTCTTATAAGACGACAAAGACTTTGGAGTTCTGTCAAAATATCTTGGTACTCCTCTAGAACATGTCCTTTCCTTTTCCAGCCAGCCAGTTCCATAACATTTATACAAAGATGGCAGTAAAAAGTCCCTACCATAAGGCTTTAAAGTACTTGAAACCTAGAGCTGAAGGTGATAAAGAAATGAGTTCTGATATTGATAACTCTTTTGTGTGTTATATTGCCCCACCATCCCTGATTTGATATGTTTATCTTTACAATGTAGATAACGGTGTTTGCTTGCATTAACAGCTTTTTAACTGTAATAGTCCATGGATGCAAATAAGGTCTAAACTCTGTAACTTTGCTCATAATTCATGGAAATATTACTTCAACCTATCCTGCTGGCTAATGGATGGGTCTAGCACACAGCCTTACTGCAAAACTGACTGAAAATTATTATTACAGATCACTAACCCTTCATGTGCAAATAGCAATTTTTTAAAACAATTTTTTTTCTTAAAAGTTTTTATTTAAAGAATAATACAAATGGTATTTACTTTCAGCTTCTCCATCGGCAGATTTACCTCCATTGGGCAAAGACAGCACTAGCTGACTTTCAGCTATTGCATCCACTGACCGTCCATTGTGGATTCCTGGAGGTTCTCTTGCATGGTAGGGCGGAGGTGGAGTTTCCACTACAGAAAGAAAGAAAAAAGAAAGGAGAAAGAGAGGAAGAAAAACACCTAAGTCAGTATGTTGGTAAATTCCTCCTGTTTTTTTCCTGGTGAGTATTTTACCACTTCAGTACTGTTTGGCTTGAGAAGACTGGAAAAAGCACAAATCTGAATCTGACTTCCCTTCAGTCTCCATATTAAGACCATTGCATGTTCAGAAAAGATGGGAAGGAAAAGCTGTCATGTTGGACATTCAGAGATTGAAAGAGAGAGGGGTGGTCACAACAGTGCCTCAGGCCTAGACCCATGTAAAATCAAGTTCTCTGTTAACACTGGTTGTTACCCTAAGAAAGTAATGCAGTTTCATCTGTTATTTCCAGATTTCTGTCTTTAATTCAAAACTTGTGGAGGACAATTTAAATTTTCAGGTAATTAGGGCTGTACTAAGTCAGGAGTTCACAACACAAACAGAAACTGACTTTATTTCATTCTCTGGGAGAAAGGTCTCTTTCTTCATAATATGTAGAAAAAGCTTATGGAAACCTGCAGAAATCAGACTTGACAAAACTCCCTCCAGACTTGTCTTTTTCCCCCTGTCCTACAAGGGAAGTGTGTCCCTCACCTGGTTTGTTCCGTCTTCCATCAAAGAGCAATAGATTTCATGAAAACATTGGGAGGAAAAGTATCAAGTCACAACTGCTCAGCTCCTAATTCATTTACAGCAACATGAGCTAGAAAACAGAAGGTGACTCTACAGTGGGGATTATCCAGAAAGGCTGGAGGCTTTAGAAAGCCAAATTAAAAAGAACTTAATTTTCGTATTATAAAATGACAACATTCAGTGCATAAGCACTAAAAGTGTGTAGTTTTGCCTCATTTGAACAGAAACTCAATGGGATAATATGAAAATTATAGCCATATACAAGCTTGCAGGACCAAGGGCCTCTCTAAGAAGGGTTTAACTTGGTTCCAGACTGAAATTCCCTCTTGTGTTTGGGGTCTGTTGTCTGGCCCTCAAAATGAAGCAACTTGACCCAGAGTGGATAACTGTGAACTGTATCATGAGACAACCACTGAATCTTCCAAGTAAGCCACGTTATTCTATTCTATTTAAGCACTGTTCAGGACCTAGGAATTTCATACACTATATGATATTTCTAACACTTAGATGACATAACCCTCCAACAAAAACCAGTAAACCAGAGACAAAATATAGTGGAAGAGAAAATAAGTTACAGAAAGGAATATAATCATAGAATCATGTGGTTATATGGATATTTTTGATGTCTGCTCCTAAACTAGTCACATTTAGGTCTCCTTATATTCACTAAAGAAAAATAGGAACCTGCAAAGACAGTGTATTCGACATATACAAGAAGATGCAATCAATCTTTTTCTAGGAGTGTCTGTTTTCCTCTTCTGGTTACAGGGAGAGTGTAGACAATTCCATGAGATGCAGAAACCTGCATTGCTGACATCTATATTTGGTCACAGCAATCCCTCTCAAGGTTCTTGATGCAACTCCAGTTTGCTTTAGATAGCCTTCCATCCCTAATTGTTACACAGGCAAATTATGCTTATCAGTAAGCCGTGTGCTGTGATATACTGAAGCTCAGGTTGAGCCACTTCCATTATTAAGTAGCTTTGCGAGGTCCCAAGTTCAGTTAAATGCACGAGTCAGAGTCATTACACAGCTGGAATGGGCCTGATTTACCTGTCAGGACCAGCTCCACTAAATCCAACTTCGTTACACACAGGAGAAAGAAAAATATTGGCAAGACAAACAAGTCTTGCTACTTGATGAAATGTTTCAGTGTTGCTAAATATGATATAATCAGAAATAGAGATCTAGAGAAGAAATGAATGAAGGCACATTCAGTGAATGAAGAGGGAAGGAAAAACATCATACTGTGTTGAAAGTATTCAATTTAAAAGAAAGTTCAAATGCTACAAAAACTTTGTAAAATAAACTTCTTTCTTAAAATGAGATAGGCATATCATTAAGGACCTGAATTTAAATGCTTCATAGTTAAGACGCTAAAATCTTAAATTACAAGATTCTGACCTGAATTTATCTTTGTGAAAAAGCTGACATAACTGAAACTGCTTGAAAGTTACAGTGCTGAAGTGAATCTGAACCAATTTTTTGATATTAAAACTAGCTCTTAGCTGTGTTGCATTAGCAGCAAAAGCACAGTTAAATTTTCAGGTAATTAGAGCTGTGCTAAGTCAGGAGTTCACAGCACAAACAATCTGAGTGATATAAACCTGCTAATCTCAGAACTGTGGAACATGTTCCAAAGTCACAGGAACTTGCCTGGTGACTTCTCCAAGTATTGGGCCAGATTGTTAAACATCTTAACTTTCTGAAATGTATACAGTCAGTATGATTGCTGTAAACTTAAAAAACTTTCTGCACACCAGTTTCCCCATTTTTTCCTGTCTCCTTGATGGAGTTTCTAAAGTTTCCTACCCTGACCATCCTAGGTCCCTAACTTAGGTCTTGCAAGTGCTCTTTTCTGCCGCACCTGCTTCTCTCCTCCGTTTTTTTCCCAGAGTAATCATGTCACCGCACCCAGGCACTTCTAGGACCTGGACAACTACAGTTCTCAATCTCTTGAGCATCTTTCAGAAGGACTGAGAGACAGTATACAGGAGACAGTCATGAGAAATCACATTCCAAGTCCACTCTATCCAGCAGTTCAATCTGCAGCTACAGTCTGGGGGGAGCACAGAATTGTCACCTGACCCCAGGCCCTGTCACAACCCTCAAATGCCTCAGTGAGGGTGTCCCAAAGCTCATTCTTACCTGTGAGCTGATAGGGACTTCCTGGTCCAGAAGAGCTTTCAGGTGAGTTGGGGTAGCTGATGCTGTTGGGTGACTGGGAGAACATGTGGCTGGGGGATGACGGGAAAGGGGTGCACGGAGGGTGCTGGAAGGAATCCGGGTAAGTGGCATTGTGCGGCATCAGTGGCTCGCTGTGCAGAGAAGTGTTTCGAAACTTGGCAAGGAGGCTGAGGTGAGGGTTAAATTCACTGTGTCTTGGAACAAGTACTGGAGGTAGGACTGAAAACAAAAACAACAGAAAAAATGGTTAAAGCTGTGTTCTTGAAAGCATATCTTGTTGTAAGCTAAAAAGAGGCATATTCCATGCTGCTCAAATATTGCTGTCTGCATACAAGTCATTGAAGAGTAACAAATTTGTCCAAACTCAAGAATCAAAAGCTGAATTCTTGGACATTTTTCTCTAGATCTGCAGCCAGTTACAGCAGTTTCACTTGAAAAATAAGGAATCTTGACTTGAGCAAGGTACCACAAGTATGGCATGCAGAAATTCAGGAGGTACATCTCTCACTTCCAAAATTACCAAATCCTCCCTTGTTCAAAAACTGAACACATCAGAAGTTTTCTAAATATTATCACAGGATGTGCCAAATTTACAGCCAAGTTTAATAACAATTAATAGTGCTCTACAATACACTGCATATTTTACTATCAGCATGTTACACATGGGCAAAAAGAAGTACAGACCTGAAACCAGATCTAAAATGTTATTAGGTACTTGAAAATGCTGCCAGACAGACAGTGGGATCTTTGAAAGGAAATGTAAATGGCAATTCAAACATTGCAGCAATATCAATTTGGGTCTTGCAATATAGTTATAAAAGATCTAGCATAATAAGGCATATGTCAGTGGTTGGTATTTAAGACATGAAAAATGCAGGCCAGAAAACTGAAATCCAAATTAACCCACTTAAAAATTAGCCTAGAAGAAGATACTGCCTATCCACAAACTCTCTTCCTTTTTATCTCATGCTGTCAGTGCTGTTAACAGCATTGCCCCTTTGAGAAACCCAAAGCTGATCCAAATTACTTTGGATTCTGACATAGGAGAATTAAGACTCAAAACACTTTGAAAATCCTGACTAGTGAGATACCTATGAAGATGCAGTCCCTAGGCTGGAACACAAGGAGGCTCGCTGATAAATTTACAATATGAGACTTCAACCTGAGGCTTTAACCATGTCTTCCATAATCCTTGGTGGTGAGAGCAGCCCCTACAATGGGTGATTCCTGTACTCCAAGATTTCTCTATTAGTTACCAGCTCACATAATGCCTAATTATCTTAGTTAAGGCTTTCAGCACAGGTAGGGAGAATGAATTCCCAGTTGGTATCGTGTAGATCTAAAAGCCACCAAAGAAGATAAGGAGGCAATTTGAGTTATTGTGAGAAGGATGAATTGTCCCAGCATCAGGGACAATTCAGCAGGCTTGTATTGATTGACTTAGTATCCAGAGTTCCTCTGGCCTAAAATTCAGCAGCACATCATCTTCCAGCCTATCCTTACTGGTTTATGGAAACAAATAGCAATGTACACTCTTGTTTTTAAATGTTGGTGGGAATATACAGTTTGAACATGTTTTAACATATTGCTTGAGCCAAAGAGCTGTCTAGGTAAGGCAAATTATTTTTAGGTAGGTTAGCTAACAACTTTTAATTACAGCAAACTCTCATTTATCCAGCTTAATGAAAGAGTGGTATAATTGCTATTGAATAAAGCAAATAATGTATAGATAATGCAAAACATGTGCATGAGAAGAGGCTGCAGGAACTCTGCTTGGAATGCACATCAGTTGCTCAGAGAGCTGGGGCATTTACAGTGCCTGGTACCAACAATGGGTTCACAGCTTCTTGCTCAATGCTGCAGTAGAGGCAGGGTTAAACAACTTGTCTGCCCACCCACTGGAATATACCACTGGGAGTTTGCTAGTCACCCATGACCTGAAGAACTGAGCCCTAACACTGCAAAAGATTGGACTGATGGCAGGGAGTTCACTGCAGAAGTTATCTTCTCCTCTGCCCAGAAACACAGGCACTGGCATACCTGTTAGGACACCACACATACATGGTTCTCTGGCCCAATGCATTGCTAATTAGCCTCTGGCCAGGACAAGGATTGGTGCTCTGGAGACTATTTTCTTTCCTTCTGCCTCTCATATGCCCCTATTTGTGGCATGAAGAGTCTGCTGCCACTTTCTTGTTTGGTAAAGAAAGGTATTTCTGCTTCTTTACCGTTCTTTTAGCTTTAAACATTCAGGTAGGACTCATACAGGCAATACAAGTGTTCACATCTGGCATGCACTGCCCAGTCCCCTGTGGATCTCTTCACAGCCAGTGGAGAGGAATAAACTCTTTAACTGCTATATACTGAGACAAGACCAATACCAGCACGCAGATATAGTTTTGGTGGGCTGTATTCCTCCCATCCCATGCTCCTGTGAACAGCTCCAGGCTGTGAAATGTTGCTGCTTCTGGAGTTTTCCTCAGCAGCTCCATGAAACTGGTCTGATGCTTGTCAGGTCTGTTGCTGATCAGCCAGCTCCAACCAGCAGCCTTCAAAAATGAGGAGCTGGAGATCATTTTGCACCCAGCAGAGGTGCTGAGCAAGGGGCAGCTGTGTGCAGCAATGTCCTGCAGTGTTGAGAGGCTGACACCCTCACTGTGGGCACCACAGCTGAGGGAGCTGCTTCCTTCAGCCCTGTGAGAACTCAACTCCTTCTCTAAATGAAAGCTGAGATGTGTGAACAGCTCTTGCCAGGGAAAGCCTTTGATTTGCCTTGAGTGAGTCAGCAGGAAGAATTTTCAAGCCTTGAACTCCTTCCCAGCTCTGACCATGGCACTCTTAATTTCTGCTCTGATGAACAGTTTGTTTGCCACCTCACTCACTCTTTCCACTGACTGTTCTGTGACTGCCTAGAGGGCTGAAGCCTCTGTGGTGGGGAAGCATTCCGAGATGTTCTTATTGTGGCTAAGAGTATCCCCCAGGGCCTTGTTCTCCTTATTCTTTCGGTAACATGTCACTCTCCAGGGCTCAACCACTCTAAAGGAAGTGTGACCAGAGGCATAAAACTGAGTAACTGAATGTATTGGGACCTGTCTCTCCTCATAAATTACCCACATTTTCTCCACTCATTGGGGTCCTTTTCTTCTATGTGCTACTGTCCACCAGGAGCCTGAGGTGGATCCTTCCTTCTATGCATGCTGAAGTGTTCATGATCTTTGTTCAACTGAAGACAAATATGGTCATGTCCTAAGTCCTGCCACTGCTTTTCATACCTTTCTCCCATTCCCTTTAGCTTAAACAGTTCTTGATGGGAACCTGGCTGTGCCTGTGACTTCAGATGCTAGCAAGCAAACTTCTCTGCCTCATTTTAATTTCAGGTACAACATCCACACTGTGATTTCTCACACATTAATCCATCTCCACATAGTTTACTACTTTTGGAGACCACTCTCCAGTGAGATCCATCTCTTCCCTGTGCCCACGGCTACTCCCAAACACACGAACAACAGTGAAGCCATCTTCTGCCTTGCAGGCTGTCACATCTTAGTCCCACTCAGGCTTCATGAAAGCAGTCAGTTAGTCTAAGTCAAAAATTCTCCTGTCCAGAGCAAATTGCACCCTCAAATTTGCAATACTCACATATGAATGATCTCTTATAAAAACGATAGGGTACATGTTTAGGCAGCTTCTGCTGACAACAAACCAGACTTTTTAGAAGCCCTTCAAAGGCAACAATGAAGGGGGAAGCAGAGCATAACTAACTTACCTACCTCTTTCAGATTAGGTGGCTAACTCCTCTCTGCAGTGGGATGTTGCACACATAGAGGAAATATTTTCTGCTTTTTTTTTTTTTCCTAAGTGGCACCTGCTATTCAGCAGACCTGAGAAGAAATCTGCCAGGAATGGTTGTAGCAGCAATAAAAGCCATGTGTAATCCGTGCAGTTTCAGTAGCAAAGCCTAAAATGGGGCTGGGCAGCCTTAGGACACAGCAGAGGTAATGAAATCCCTGAATCTCTGACCAGATTTCGAAGCTGTACTCTAGTAACAGAGGATTTGACAGGCTGTCAAAGAAAGGATGAGGCCCTCCCCTCTTTGACACAGCTTATTCATTCTAGATTGAAGTTAATGGATCTGGTCATAGAGTGGTTGACTCAGCAAGAAAGACTGCAGTGATGGAAAATGATCCCCAAAAGGGTGGACATTCGTATGAAAATAATGCTGGTATGTGGATTATAAAAAATACAGTGTTGACTTATTCAGTGAGGGATTCTTTAGCTCCAGAGGATGAAACTCAGAGAATCTTATATAAAACTAAAATCACCAACAGCCAAGATGCAGATTTCCTGCGGTTAAAAGAGGACTGTTGTTTAAACAGACTGGCACCTAAATCAACCACTCCCAGCCTTTTCTGCGGTGATCTCACTGCTGCCACTTTCTCATGAAGCTCATGTGTTCTCTTGCCTTGCCAGCCCCTCCTTGCAGCACTGCTTTCTAACTGGAGCTGCACTGCACCCCTTGCAGTGGTGCAAGTTCTCTCTGCTGCCCCAGAGCACCCGAGTGGGTTGCACTCTGCTATACTGTACAAATAGATACTATGGCTGTGAGCTTCAGCTTCTGAGTTGTGCCTGTAAACAGAGTTGTAGGAGTGAATACAACAGCCTGAGAGCAATTCCTGGGTCCTGTGGAGAACTGGCACAGCACAGTTTGTATCCTCTCTGTTGCACTCACTTTCACCTCCAGAACAAGGTGGCCAAGTCCAAAGTGTTCAAAGTCCCTCCTGCGGGCTAACTCTGCACTCTGAGAGCTGCTAGTCCACACGAGTCCACATGGGTGAAAGCTGTTCCTGGGATCATGTTACCAATTCAGCAGTACCCAGACCTGCACCTTGTCCCCTTCTGCTTCACTAGCACAGATACTGCCAGTCTGCTGCACAGACAGACAACAGGGATGTGTTCACAGCTGAAAGCTTCTGAGTTTCAGGATCAGAACAACAAGCTGTGGCAGCCATTTAGCAGCTGCTGGACTATTCCATTAGCAGTGTTTGTTAGCTGGCACTGAACAGATGAGAAAACCAGGGTTGAAATCAGCACAGTTCAGTGCTGTCAGCTTTGAGGAGACTCCATTAACTGCACCAAAGTTACACCAGAAGAAATAAGACACTAAAGACTGCAGCCTGCAAATAAAGAAGTGCAATAAACAGAAAAAATGGGATGTTTTCTGAGCATCTTTTCTTAAATTATTGAAGAGTTTACTTTAACAAGGCATGAGATCAGTTTTGTCCACTGAAAACTGTTGACAACAAGCGCCACTCAGTGTAGCTGTAAAATATAAAAGTTTTGACAATGTTTACAGCAGATTGGATACACCTTCACAATGACAGCTCTGCTGCACTGGAAGGATTATCAGAAGAAGAAGCAGCCCCTGGTGTTTAACAAATGTTAACAAATGTCTTTCCCTTATTTCATCTGTGTGAAAAGAAACATCCCATGGTTCACTTATCTGATCCGAATGTCACCTCAGAGTAAAATCCATGCCAGACAAGGAGTAATCTCAGAATAAAAAGTATACACTTACCAACTGTATCCATTAGTAAATTAAATTACCGTGATTTTTGGCAGTAAGGGAGAGCTAGGTTGGACATTAGAAATAATTTTGAACTGTAAGGATAGAAAAGCAATAGCTTCACTTGCCTGGGGAGGTTGTAGAGCCTTAATCACATGGGATTTTTAGAGCTTATTAGGAAAATATCTGTCAGGAACGTACCTGGTAATTTTGTTTGGTTCTGGAGTCTGGGCAGAGGAAAACAGGATGACTGTTTAAGACCTTTGCCAGCCCTGTTTTCCAAGATCCCTATAGAAGTCAACACTGAACACTACAATTTTTTAACAGCTGTTTCATTGACATAAAGCCCAATTAAATGACCTCTCAGTGAGGTCGTAAGTTTTTAGTGCAGTCCAAAGAGGGTTATCAGTAGAAAATGTCAAAGTTTTATGGGAACCTGATGGATTTATTTCACATAAACTCTCCATTTAGGTAAGTAAATCCCACTTAAGGCAGTCCACCAGGTATTTTAGGAAGAATCAACCGACCAGGTTTCGTATTCACTGCAAAATATGCCATTTTACTGCAACTCTTATCTTTAAGGAGAGAGCTAGTGTTTCCTGGGGCTTAATGAGTCAACTGTTGGTTTTCAGTGAGACATAAATCTCACCACTGTGGTGAGGCCAGGCTGGTGCCCAGACTTCATGCAAACCAGTTCAGACGGGGAGGATTCAGCACCCACGTCCAGGGAGAGGAAGCTGCTTTCAGCACCTTGGACAAGATCCGGGCGCCCTCAGGGGTCCGACGGGACTCAGACCCCAACGGGAGAGGGGCTCCTTACTCCCTCCCTAGTCCTGGCTGCCAGAGCTATGATAGCAGCAGGCAGGGTGACACCCAAGATCCTTCCATCAGATGGAACCTGCCTTTTCACATTTCAGAGCACGGCTGTAGGATGCACCAAGACTAGACCTGCCGGAGCAAGAGCTAACACAGAGATGCGAATCATCTGCAGATGACATAATTACCTGGGGTTTCCACCCGCCGGTAATGGTAGGGGTTGATGCACACTTCTTTCTGTTTCGAGCCAAAAGGGAACTCACAACATTCCAGTGGTTTCAGCTCATGGTGAGACTGTAGGTCAGGCCAGCGCCACACTCTGCAGTATATGACGTGGGGAAGCCCCTTGCGGTGAGACACCTGCAGCCGCCCGTCCAAGGAACGTGGGATCGTGACGCATTTACTGGGCTGACCCGGGCAGCTCAGAGCCCTCTCCAGTTCTTCCATGGCTCCTTTTTTCTTCTTTAACTTCTTCACCAAGGAATCAACAGCTTTTTCTGCCCACTTTTCTTCTTCATCTCCTTGTTTCCAGCCCAGCAGCCTTTTCACTGCGGGGCTGGTGAAGGAGAACAAGGAGCTGATAGGGGTGCTGGAGTGCATAAGAAGCAGAGATTGCGCACGAGCGTCAAGGGAAGCACAAACTGTTCTCCTGCCTTGCAAGGCCTGCACGGCGTTTCCACAGTGCTGTGATGGACACTTCCTTCAGTGGAAGAAGGAAGAGAGGTTCTTTCACACGTACGTTTTTGTAGTCTTAGGCACAAGTAGTCCAACAGGGTGGGTCTCAGAACTTTCCAAACATCAAGAAACTGCTGATGAAGCCTGGAACAGCAACACAATACATGGTTAGGCTTCACACACTATTTCCATTGTTCCCTCAATAAAATGTTTTGAAAGAGAAATCATTCAAAATGTGTAGTTAATTTTCAGTGGTTTTCTGTTTGGTTTTTAATGTTTATTTTGGGCCCAAGCCTCTCTTCCACACAATCCACCACACTCATTTTAGAGTTGGGGATTTCATGGAAATTGTAAAGTATCCAGTCACTTCAACTTGTGTTTAGAGTTTAATGCACCAGGCAAATGGTTGCAGGACTAGGATTATTATTAGTACAAAATAAAATTTACCCTCTTTTTTATATGCTGGTAGCTGTAGGTTCAGCTCAATCATCTTCTATGAAAATAAATCTGTGATATCAAATTCTATGAAAGCAATGAGTAGAACACTGTTCTGATTTCAACTCGCTCTCTGCCACTCCAGTCTAACTGTACTGTCAAGAGTTGTAAAATATTAACTGCAAAATTAATTTAAACTTCTCCTAGATTTCATTTAAGGCTTTTGAAAGATTTATTAGTATTCTCTAGACTTATTTATATTTTCTTACATGGAAGAGAAAAGTCTTTTTTGCCTATACAGTCTGTTTCTCTCTCATCAACAGTTCACAGCTTTCTGGATCCAAATCACAGACTTTTGGACACAGTTTGTGCTGGATGGATCCTGAGTGGATGGATCCTGAGTTATTTTTGCTAGGAGTTGCTACATCCAACAAAGTCCAACAGAAAGAGTTTAGCTCTTGAGGGCTTTTCCTTTTTTTTTTTTTTTTGTATAGCTGGAGCCAGTCTAATTTTAGCTGAAAATTACATATTTCCACTGACTGGAACTCTGAGGAAAAAATGTCCTTGTATGTCAAGCTATTTACTGCTTTAAATATATTTCATGGACCCCCTGCACAAAGCAAGTCCAAAAGTCTGAACTACGCAGAGGGCACTTGAAACAAGCAATGGGGCCAGCTTCCAAATGGATGCCTCTAGAAAAGCAGCTCCATGACTGCCCTAGCCCACCCTTGTGGACCTTTTTTGCCCCAGCAATAAAGGCCTGCTCCCAGTCCTCAGCACCACTTAGGTGCAGCCACTGGGCAGACAGATATTGCCCAGCACAGGGAGCTGCAGAACTTCACAAACCATATTTTGTGCAATTTCCTTGAATATACAGGTCTTGTAAGAGTTCAGAGGGCACCTGGGGACACCGTGTGCAGGCACTGGTACAACACAGTGAGACAGGAGGCCAATCCCAAGGACTGGTTCTTTGGCATACTTGGATACCCTCAGCGCCATGCAGCTCTGGAGCATGCTGCAGTGTGAGCACACATGGCCCAGGGCAGCACAGCCTCTTGGACAGGCTGTGATGTTTACTGAGAACCAAGGACTGCCTAGAGCTGTTTTTCTCCCAGCTCTTCTGTTTTGTTCTCTTACCCATCCCTATGCCCCACTGCATTTCCCTTTGAGAGATGCCCATCACTGAGAAATGCAGATACATGGAAACATAACAAGCTTTTTCCCTTCCTCCACAACAGCAGCAGTGGTGGGGCAAGGAGCTCAAAGTTCCAAAAGCCTTCCACTGCACTAGGAGGATGGAAGCACTTGGCCCTACAGAGGAGAAATCATGAAAGCAACTCTTTGGCAGCAGCTGCTCTTCCCCAAGACTTTCACATGCCAAGTGCCATAAAATCATGCACAAAGGAACTACAAAACAGGAAAGCAGAACAGGCACACCTTGCTTCAGGCACCCACCAGAGCACTGAGTTCTGGCTTATGCAATTTCTACATTATCAACTTATGTGTGTGTCCATTTGTCCCTGACTGTCAAGAGGGGCTCTTGACAGAGCATGGCAGAAACCCCCTCACCCATGCCCTTCGTTAGTCAAAGATCAATTACACAGGACTGTGGAAACCTGTCCCACCATACAAAAAGAACATTCAGATTCCAGATTTTTTCCCTGCTCTATATTAGTAGAAGTCCAATGACCTGGAATATTTAACTGCCTCTAGACAAAACCAAAGTCTATTCCAAACACTTAAGGGGTACATATGAGAATGAAGGAAAATCAGAGTGATTTATCACAGGAAAAAACACCCTCAATCTGTTTATAAAACATAATGTGGATAAAATTTAGACAGGCAGGCTCCAGTCCTTGCAGGAGCAGGCTCAGGCTACAGAGCCCAGCACCAGCCCCATCCAGACATCCTGTGCAGTGGAGGTGTCTGTCCCTCGCTGCCCTGGTGAGAACCTGTGGAGGATCACCCATCACATTGCACCAAAACTCATCTTCACATGAGAATATAAAACAATGCTGGGATCACTGTGGATCAACCCTGAAAGCAGCAACAGGAAGCAAGGAAAGCCTGGGATGAAAGCCCACCAGACCAGTAGCAGTGTAGAAGTCTCTGCTCTATGCTGAGAGGGAAAAGGCTCACACTTCTTATCTGAGGGGGTCTCCTGGGCATTGGCATGTGTAAACAACTACTCCTGATAAGTTAATGCAACATTACAATCATCAGATGTGAAAACATACATGTTCACATAAAAGTATTGTCCCGAGATTTTCTTTTCCATTTTGACCAAGGTTTTAAATAAACACGTTAATCTCGTTCAGTCAAATTAAATAACTCAACAGTGACATCAGTATGAGTCTGAGCACTATTGTTGCTGGTGGGAGAGTCGCCAAGACTATGTGTATAAAAGCAAAAGCTGTGCTTTGCAGACCATGTGATGTAGTCTCAGATAAGTACATTGCACAATTTCCTACCGCGCTCCCCCCAGTTTCTTCTAAAATCCTTTTTCCCCAAATTCAACTGACATATAAAATACAAATGGTATTAAATAAACTAAACAGCTTTCAAATAATATTATCAGAACATCCTAGTTTAATGTTATTAAATTACATAATACTGCACACTATTCAGCAGACTAAGCCCCATGTTGCTACGCTTAGATTCTCCATTGCGAAACAGCAAGGCAGCCACTCTGCTTCAGGGCTGCAATGACAGAGATGTCAATTCACAATTTAATTTTAACAGTCTTTCAGGACAGCAGTAGCTTAAGCCATATGCCTTTGGTAACAGGCAACTTGACTACCCAACTGGAATATTTCAAACCCACACTTGATGTATTTTCTGTGCTGATGATCTATTGTGTTTCTCAATGCTTGATGCAGTTTAGAGTGGCAGTGGGAAGGGAAGTGCTAGGGTTTTGATCCATATTCCCAGCACATGTCCATTATACAAGGATGGAAGTTCTGGTTGGTCACCTCTATCTCCCTCAGTGACAATATGATGTGCTATTATGATGTGCTATCATGAGGATGAGTCAGGCATCGTTCAGGATACATTCCTAACACAATTCCCTCCCCTGGGACTACAAAGAAGGCTTTGTCTATCTGTCAGCTAAGTGAAGGGTCAACACCAAACACAGTCAGTCTTCCATGCTGTCAATCTTTATTCCATCACTGAGTATAGCCTAAGATCTGAAGCTTGATTTAGGGAAGAGGTATAAGACATATGGGGCGTGAGCACGGACCCACCCATTTTTTTCCTGCAGCCTGCAGAGAAGGTGGGACTGGAAACATGTCAGCCCAGTTCACTCGCTCCATTCTCCCTAAACATAGGGTTGTCTACTGTTGCTGTGGCACAACAGCGGTGGGAAACATCTCTGGGCACAGGAACTTTATTACCTGCAACATGTTATTACCACAGCAGCTGGAATGGCTTTCGTCTGTGCCAGCAGCACTCCACCAAACCACTTTTGTGCAGAGTTCAAGAGTAAGGAGGGAACAGGGGTCACTCCTAATAATAAGTCAGCATAGAGCCACCATGTTTTGGAGGGTGAGACCACCATTGCACAGAAGTAAGCCTCAAGGCAAAGAACAGTATAAGGCATGCTTAATTTATTAGTATAGAAAAAGTATTTCAATAGAATTTACTTGGCCTCATAAACATGTCCAAATTTTTATCACCCATCTGACCTACTCATCTCCAAGTCCCTAAATTTGTACTTGAGAAGAATATGTGTGTACATATCACGGAGCTTTTCACATAAAGGTAAATATCTAGGAAAAAAATAGCAAAATCAGGCACTGCATACAGCTAATGTGTGAGATGAGACACCTCAAGTCTGAATGACTACTGCTAATAGCCAGCAAAATGGACATGAAGTAGAAGGGACTAGGATATTTTCTCCTCCTCCTATGCCCATTTTTCACCTTTTGGTGTAGAAATAGCCTGTAGGTTCTCAGGTCAACAGGAGAAATGTGTTGCTCCAGGAGCTTCACTTCAGTAACTTCTACTGTGGTACTAAAGAGCCTGACACACCAGGAGCAGAGGAAAGCCCACCATAGCTGTGGGCTTACAGTTTCCTAACTGAAGACAAGTCCTGATGAAGCCAATAAGAGGAGTTCCAGAGCTTATGGATATTAAACATGCCCTCCTCTCTTTCTAGTGCAAACATGCTGACATCTCCACAATGGAAAGATTTGGTAAATTTAGATTTTACCTAATGTAAAGAAGGATCCGTTGTGTCAGGGAAGAGTCACATCACACTCTAGCAGAATGCCTGTGCAGTCCAACATGCTGATGGAGTTTACTCTAATTCAGTTGTCATAGAATCACAGAATCATAGAATATCCTGAGCTGAAAGGGACACACTAGGGTCATCAAAGCCAACTCCTGGCCCTGCACAGGCCACCCCAGGAGTCACACCATGGGCCTCAGAGCATTGTCCAAACACTTCTTGAACTCTATAAGGCTTGGTGCTGTGACACTTCTCTGAGGAGCCTGTTCCAGTGCCAAATCACCCTCTGGGTGAAGAACTTTTCCTGATATCCAGCCAAAACTTCCCTTGACACAGCTTCATACCATTCCCTCAGGCTGGGGGAATTTTGCTCCCATAGGCAGAGCAGGGAAATTGTACCAGTCCTTGTTAAATTTCACTCCAAGCTTTCTGCAGAAGTCAAAAAGGAAAACTTTTATGGATGCTAATGACAACAGACTTAAGACACCACTATGTAAAAACAAAGTGTCCAGCATCCCTCAGAAGTGTATCTGTGTATGTGCATGCAAGTGTGGGCAGATGTATATGTACTCATGATCTCAGCATAAAGCTTCAAGGTGCTGCCTCCACTCCAGCACTTGTCTGGTGAGAGGCACGGCTATCTGTCTTGAGAATGCCTGACATCATCAGTCTCAGTGTCACTGCAACAGCTAAGTAAGGCCACAGAGGGAGATTTCTCAGAGGGTCGTCTAGACATAAGCTGTGCAGTTTTTGGAGATGCATGCAGCTGGAAAACAGAGCAGTGAGACAATTATAGCTGGAAGTCTGACACTCAGCAACTAAATCACAACAGAACTGGAAGGGAGAAAATTGTTTCAGTCGATCAGTGTGAAGAAGAATGCAGTGAACATGCTCTTGGTTAGTTATTTTTACCTAGTGCTGATTCAGTTACTTCTACCTACTACGAAAGAGAGAAGCATGTGAGTTTTCTTAAATTAAATGATTCTTGGTATGTTTTCAAATGTGCCCAGCTGGCAGCAGCCTGCACACACCCAGGGCTTTGCAAGAACCTCCCGAGTCAAATCATCACTGCTACTCGCTCTGGGGATCTTCTTCACATCAGCAGGGAAAAGGGTTTCAGAACAAACAAACAAAAGTGTGTACAAATATGTGGGTCTCAAATGAGTGGCGAACATCACCAACCTCGCCTTGGGCCTCATGCACCAACCTTTTTATATTTTTGCCCAAATAGCAACTTGGAGCTGGGCAGCAGAGATTTCACATGTACACTCATTCCAGGAGAGCAGTGTGAAAGCACAACCTGAGCAGCACAGTCCAATAATCAGCTCATGGATGAGCAACAGTGGCTACATGTTATTTTTGAAGCATGTAAATCACTTGCTCCACTCATGGCACCCTCAGCATCAGTTGGGATCCCCCAAGGATTCGTGTTGCCCTTGGGACCCACCCTTGGGACAAGGGTGCTATTATGAACCCATCTGAAATCACTGTCTTTCACACACAAGAAAATACAGTGAATGAATTATTCATTACAGTGTTCCCAACTTCTTCCACAATCACAGAACCTAACACCTAGGGTTTTAATTTAATAGGATGAAACTAAGGTTGGGGTTTTTTAATTAGGAAATTAAATTTCTTTTCAGTTTGACCCTGGACTGCTCCAACTAAAAACACATCCAATGATAAGAGGTAGAGTGTTTGAAACTCAAATGTATCCATGTTTCACACAGCCCTGGCAGCATCTTGTTTATTCATATAAGCTTAAATGAATAAGCTTCTGAAACTAATTTTCTTGAGTATTTTTCAAGTTTGTTTAGAAAACCCTTCTACAGTGAACTTTATGTGCAGGCATCAATACCACAAAGCAAATCTCACAGCACCTCATGCTTCTCCAGCCACTTATTCACCCTGTGGAGCCTTCACCTGAACTCACTGCCTCCCAGATAAAGTAAGAACAAAATTTGATGCTAGTGACTAAAAATTTCAGGTATCCACATAATTGTTCTGAGCTCATATAACCACTCAAGTATTACCTCATCTACTCAGCATCTTTTAGCTGCTTGTGACAGGAATAACACATTCTTACTTGATACAAAGGAGGAAATATTCAAGTATATAATCTGCACACCTTAACACAGCTATGTGCACTTCCACACAAACTAACAAACACCTGCAGAAGTGTTTCAGGAGCATAAATTCTGTCACAAAAGAAAATTAAGTACCCAGGTCATGTCTGGTATGCCCATGATGCCTGATTAGTAAGCAATTCCTGCTGTAGGACTGCTGTGGGACTGTGGATGAGCACATTGGCAGATGTTTCAACAAAGCTTTGTTGGTGTGACATGAGATGGGGAGAGCAGAGTTGCATGGGCACAGTAACAGTACCCCCATATGCAAAGTCTGCTGCAGGCAGGATAGGGGCAATCCATCTTTCATGTCCACTTGAAAAATCAGGGAGTAGGATAGATACATGTTGGGACAGTTGCTGCCGTCAGCGAGTGCATTTTACACAGCTTGCTTCAAGAATAACTATGCTGGCCTTGGGGAGGAAGAAGGGACTGGAAAACTCCTTGAGATGAGCCCTAATGACCCTACATCCCCTACTAGAACTGAGCAAAAGGGTCCCTCTCTTCTGGTGTAGCACTGGGCTAGCATGGCTACACTGGCTTTGACCCCTGGGCTACTTGCATCCAGCTGCTGAGGATGGCAACCCAAACCAGAGGGTTGATGTTCCCACCAAATTTTGCCTTTGAAAATCTCCCACAAAATCTGAAGGCACCCCACAAAATTACCACAACCAAAGTCTGTGTAAAAATATTAAACTGGACCAATTTATCACTATGATCTCTCTCCGACTGCACTTCCTTCCTCAGTATTAATTTTTAAAGGAAACCAGTGACTGTGATGTTTATAAGGAGTGAACCACACAGTATTCCCTGTCTGGGCCACACCAAAGTTTCTAAGATGCAATCCCACAGGGACACATCCTCTTCTCTGCTTCACACCCTGCTCCCTGCAGGCAGGAAGAAGACCCATCCATCCAGTCCCTGCCTTACCTCTTCCTGAGGCTGCCTTGCTCACACTCTGTCCGGCACCTCCAAGGAAGAGCCCCTCTCTCAGCTGCTTTCCTCCAGCAGAGCTACAGGCTAAGGAGCACTCATGCCATGGAGGAGCTCTGAGGGTGCATCTGTGGGAGAAGGCAGGAGGCATTGGGGTGATGAGGAGGTGCATCAACCTGCCCTAGGAAGCCAAAATGTCTTCTCATGGCTCTGGCTATCCCCATTTTACAGCCAGTCGGTCCTGCATTCCTCACATACCCACCATTCCCACAGAAACTGCAGCAAAGCCCATTGGTGTTTCTAAAAATGGAAGGGTTAGAAATACGCAAAAAATAGAATTCCCACTTTTAAAACAAAAGCTGATTCGTCTCTGATACAAAGCATGAAGCCAAGTGCCTCCAGAACAAACACCTCACAAAGGAAGAAGGGAACTTGAAAAGAACTTCAGCTTCCATGCTAGTCTAAAGTTTACAGCCACAATAATCGGATTCCGTAATCCTTGTTATCAATCACTGGCATTCTTGGAGTCATTCCCAAATACTCATTTTAGGAAAAGGATTTGCTTAGATTCAGATGTTAAGAATGTTGTGAATAAGGATACTTGTAAAGAACAATTACTTCACCAATAATGTGGCACATAGTGTGATAAGAACCTATTCTGGAAATTTAGTGTCTTAAACTGTCAGAAGAGAATATGCTTTTGCATACCTGGTTGTGCCTTTACAGTGCACACAGGGAAAAAGGACAAAGCAAATGTTCTCCTCACATTGTATGCACATCCCACCTCAGGGAGGTCTGTCTGAAGCATTACTCAGTTTTGGTGTTAAAATAGGAGACGTCTTTTGCAGATGATTTAGCATCTCACAGCTTGGAAAGTGAAATACAGATCAATAAAAAACGCAAAAGGAAGAACTTCTAGAAACACTTCCCCTCTGACTGGCAGCAGGCCTGGGGAGGAAGTAACAGTACTGCTGGCCACGTCTCTTTCTCTGCAGGTGAGACAGCCTGGCTAACTGCACAGGGGGGATAGATTTCACACACAAGACACTTTCTGTACACATCACACTAGCAGTTGTCCACGGAATCGCATTAGCATTTCATTGTGTTCAAACCATATCACACTCGAATCTGTTTTTCCTAAAAGGCCTCCATTGTACATCACTGTGGGAAATTGCTAATGCAATAAGATTGACATATAGGTTCTCCTGCATGAACATCCGCAGTAATCTGTGCTAATTGAGCCCTCAGTGGCTTGTGAAACCCTGCAGGGGGGAGGAAGGGTGGAGCATCCACATGGCCTGCATCTTGGAGAGCTGCAGCAAATAACTGTGTGGAGAAAAGGTAAACACTAGTATTAGTGTGCTTTATCCATGTAAAGATCTGGTCCAGTGGCAAGGATTGCCTTGGTCAAGGGGCCAGGACATTTCCTTTGAAAAATATCTGGATATGCTTGGACTGTCTGTGGAAGTTATTTCCCAACAACAGGACTAAGAACAAAAGGAGCGAGAACTTGCCTATCTAGTTCCCTCCTGTGGGGGAAAGAAGGAGGTAGCTGGCCATTCCCAGTGACTTCAGCTGAAGATGTGGGTGCTCAGATTCTCTGTAAACCAGAACATCTTCTTAGGAGATTAAACAGGTTTCATATGCCTACATTTGAGCCCGGGAATAAAAAAACAAAGACTGGATTCTCTTTAGCATGTAAGACGCCATGTTATCTACCAGCTGTCTCAGAAGGCACAAATCAGGCCCTGAGTCCTTAGAAGAAATATTTTACTCCTCTTCAAATCCATCTCAGGATTCCAAGGAATATTCCATCTCTTCATGGCTGTTGCTACCCTTCCTCTCCGCTCCTGAGTGCCTGGGCCACTCAGCTCTGGCCCAGGCAGCCCCTACAGCCCAAGGCTCCCAAGGAGGGCACCACCAAGCAGCCTGAGTGGTCCTGTAGGACCATGCAGCGGGACAGGCATGGGAGCTGCAGCCTCCCATGGGAATGGATTTTGGTTTCTCTCCTCTAGATGTTTCTGTGAAGGTGCCATGCCCTGTGTGAAGTAATCCAAGATCTGTTGATGAGAGAGATAAATCTGCTACCTCACATATGCTGCAGGGTGAGAAGCTGCACCTTGGCAGCTGCGCCGGAGTAATTTGACAGAGACAAGTAGGTTTGGATAGGCAAGACCAGCAAGCAACCAAAAGAGAGTTTTGAAAAGCCACATGAACTGCTTGTGCCTCGGGTCAGTTTTGTGCCCACTGGGCAGCGTGTGGGATCGCTCCCTGCCAAAGGCCTTAGGGTAAACAGCCTTCCCTCGGGTGCCTCGAGTTCTGCATCTGTCCCACAGGTGCCCTGACAGAAATGGCTTTGTAAAGCACGATCTGATAAGTAATGCTGCAAAAAAATGCTTAAAAGAAAAAAAAAAGTAGGGTTTTTGGGGTTTTGGTTTTGGTTTTTGTGCGTGTGTGTGGTTTTTGTTGTTGTTGTTGTTTTTTGTTGGGTTTTTTTTTTTTTTTTTTTGTTGAGAGAAGGCAAGCAAGAAAACACACATAAAAAAAAGATTAGGCATTGTTGAAATGTATTGACCTCAGCTGCAGGGTTATTCCCACTATAAAGGGTTCTTCATTAGGTGGAGCTTTGCTGCTGGCAGACAAGGCCTGCTGGAAAGGGCATCCCCATGGCCTGCTCCTGCCTGCTGCTCTGCCCAGCACGGCTGCGTGACCCAGCTCACCAGCAGGCCGAGCAAACACAGAACCACCGCTATCAAGAAGTGGCCAGTCTGGCTCCCATTGTAGCCAGGTAATGAGGGTGAAAGGAAGCCTGAAGCAGAACAAGCTCTAATGACCCACGGGTCTGCTAATTTTCTTTCCTCCTCATTTTTCTCTTTTAATGGACAGTGAGTTTGAGGCCAACAGTTGTGGGAAACTCAGGATGTGGGGAATATTTTCAAAACCTATACAAAGGCCAGGCATATAGAGAGACTCCAGAATGGGAAATGTTTCAGGAAGAAAAGCAAAAGATGCAGGATTTTGCATCTGGGAGCAGAACGTAGGTGGGAGAAGAGGTCTTGTTGGGAAACGGGAGGTTGCAGTATCAAGCTGGAAGGTTGCCACAGTGTGGACTAATGCTTTGGCAGCTGCAAATAAAAGGAAGGAGGAATGTAAGAAGTAACACAAAGAAAACTGTCAAGAGATATCTGGAAGTATCACAACCTGTGAGGAAATAGAAGAGGCAAAGATGATGCTAAGCTTGGCAGAGGGACGATGGTGATGCCACTGACAAGGAAAAAAGAGTGGGAAGGAAACAAGTTCTGGATAGAAAGATGTGAAAGATAAGGCTTTGCTTCTCCCAGTCAGAAACACACTTCGATCTTAATGATGTCTCAGAAAAACAGAGATCAATTATCAGGCTTTCTTCTTCTGTTTTTTTCTTGGTTTTTAAAGTAGGGCTGGCTGCATAAATTGGGAAGTCTCCTTCACTCCATGTCCACTTCCACCATGTCCTTGCTGTGCCCCTGTTTAGAGGAACTGAACCTCAAAGAGAGCTGCTCAACCTTACGTCTGTCTAAGGTGCAGAAATCTCAAATGGTCCTGTAGAACAATCCACCTGATGTTTCACCTGCTTTAATTGAAATGCAAACATGTATTGGTCAGGATCTCTGTCTGGGCTCTGGTCCTGCAATCTATTAAATCCACTCATCTGCAAAAGCACAGCCAGATTTTTAGCTGCTATAATAAATACACAGGGCCCAAATCTCTGTAAGTCACCTTTCCACCTGTAAAATTCCCACAGTACTAACCATTCAAACACTGCAGGCAAACTATCAGAAGGGAAATAATTTGGGATATTTTTGAAAAATTAATTTTGTTGCACTGTGTTCAAAGTCTAGTGCTTCTCACAACTGTTCTCAAAGACAGTAATAGGACTGCAATGATTATCCCAAATTGCTGTTATTACTATCCCTTGCTGCTCATGCCCAGTAACACTAATGGTTCTTTACACCCATCTGTACCAGGAAAGCAGGCAGTCAGACAGAACAACCTTTACTACGTATATTTCTGCTGTATTGTTTTCAGTTAAAATATTTCTGATGCATTATTTGGGGTTTTTTTTGTCTTCCCCAGCCCTGTAATTATTATTTGTAAAGGGTATATATTGCACAGAAAATGGAATCTCTCTACACTATCACTGTATTTTTTGCAGCAGACAAATTATAGAGCATGTATATGTATACATATATATGTGTATATATATATGTCTCCCCTTATTCTTTTAAGTTTCTTTGAAACAGAGTGCACAGTACTGCTGATGCTGGAATTACTGTTAGTCAGTATCAGCACTGGTGATAAATTCCAGATAGTGTTTTGGTTAAAGGTCACTTGTAATTAGTAGTCATTGTCCTTTGAATTTAACAATGGAAAAATAAAACTTTATAGCGACAGATTAGCCTGGCCATCAAAATTACAGCACTTTAGCACTCAGGAGAGAGGATTGCATGACACACTATCTCCCTGTCTGATAACAGCAGATAGCTAAGAATTCAAACATGAGATGCAGAAAGTCTGTAAAAGAATAAAAGGAGAGAAAGGAGAATTAACTGTGCAGATGTTACGTGATACTTTGTATTGACACTTCCACACTCCTCTTTCAGTGAGCTGGGCCTCATGTTGTACCCACTGAAGCAAAGATGGAACACTGCTGCCCATTTTTGTGAGAGTAGCTTTCAAACCCGAGGTGCTACAGAGTTCCTCTACACCACATCCCCACCTTCTGCAGATCCTTGGCATGTGTGTGCATGACTCTTTAGTGAAATACTAATTCTCAACTTCTTCACAAAGTTCGGCAGTTGACAGCTTTGTGCGTGTTCGTTTCAGTTGCTGCAGGTAAATAAAAGCTCTCTCCACCTTGTATCAGTTTACAAATACTGACACGGATTTGATGCATCCATCAGGAAATCTCTTGGTTTGCATACATAATTTAGATATGATAAGGATTTGTTATAAAATACACTTGACCCTTATTCGAGGCACTTTTGCAGAATTCCTGTTTATCAGTTTATGTGCAAGCTAATAAAGTGAAGAAGAAAATGTTTCTAATTCCATCACAAAGGGCAGAGGGAAATGGGAACTACTGCTAAACCCAGTAAATACAAGATATCCTTCCTGATACAACTGACTAAAAATGTTTTTTTGGGCATGTTTATTTTAGTTACTAAGTCAAATTAACTCAATATTTAAAAAACCAAAAAGCAAACCACAAACATCCCCAGCGTCTGCTTTAAAATCTAACAGGAAGCAAAGATGAACCAGCCAGACACTGGTACTTATCAAATCTGAAAGAAGGGAGTTGTCTGGCTGGATTAAAACAGATGAGGTTTGTTTGAGTGATGACATTTGTCCTACCGTTGCTGAGGAGAAGAATTTTGCAGCACTTTCTTCTTCTCATGCTCCTGAAGACGGGAAGATTAGTCCTACCACACCAATACTTGCACATATAGAGGGGCACATTTCCACACATCGGAGATGCTGAAGAGTACTGAAACTTGCATTATCTGCAGTGCCCTTCCCAAACCACTGCAAACTTGAATTCATTCCCAAGCCGTGCACACATTCTCCTACTTCTGCCAAGGGAGAGCTCCTTCACTAAATAGTTGACCATTCTGGGCTGAAATATTTATTTCACTAATTTATAAGATGCAAGTAATTAACAGCGGGCGTGCATGTCTGTGCATCTGCTCATGTCCATGTGTGTGTCTTTTATTTTTATTCCACTAATGCCTCTTTTAAAGCAGACCTGGCTAGCACGAAATAAATTTACCCATAAAATCAAACACAAAGTTACCAAACAATATCTGAATTGTTACCAATAAGCTGAACTCCGAATTTCCCCCCACTTAGAGCTGCCTGGCCACAGAGATAAAATTGCAGTGATTTCTAATTTGCCATATCGAGGGCTATTGTTTTTGGAAATGTTGGTTATTTGCTAACCAACAAACGTGTAACGTTTTAACTTCGGAGCCAAAAGACAAGAAGCCAATCAGAGTCACCGTTCGTAGCTGGAATAAAAACCCCGAATCCCAGCAATTCTGCTCCGTTTTTCCCGGGAGCGTGTCCAGGAGCGGGATTTCTTGAACAGAAAATAACCTCTGAAAGGAAAAGTATTTCCAAACGTGTCATGTGGGGCTCTGTTGTTTCTTTTCTTTTCTTTTCTTTCCTTTTTTCTTTCTTTTAAACCTCCCCTCTCCTACTTAAGCGAGAAAGAAAGAAATCCTGACAGCGGGAAGACTTGTCACCGTTTAGCCATCCATAAAAATGTTTTTCCCCGCGCTCCTCCTTTCGCTCGCCGTCCTGGCGTCGGTCTGTCTCATCTCGCTGCTCTGCGGCCCCAGCCCCCGCCCGCACACCGCCCCAGCGCAGCGGGGCCGGGGCTGCCACCCGGGGGGACCCCGGCCCGGGGCGCCGCCGCGGCTGCTCCGCCGGGCGCTCAGGGGATGGATGATGCTGCGGCCGCCGCCGCCGCCCGGCACCGCTCGGGAAGGATGTGGGACAGCCGCGGCGCGAAGTTTAGAGCGACGGCGCTGTCCCCCGTCCCCTCTGCTTCCCCCCTCGCCCTTGCCGGGACGCTGCCGGGAACCCCGGCTCTTACCTGCCACGGGCGCGGGCTGGGGTCTCGGCGCGCCGCGGGCGGGAGCGGGGCTGCAGCTGCGCGGCGGCGGCGGCGGCGGCGGGGCCAGGGCGCAGCGGCAGCGGCAGCAGCAGCCCCGGCCGGCGTCAGTCAGGCGGGAGCCGTCAGGCTGTATTAGTGCGCCGGGCTGGAGCGCGGCCAGCAGCGCCGCGGCCGCTGGCCCGCCCCTCGGCCCCCCGCCCCCGCGCCCCCCCGGCCGCGCTCACACACACACACACACACACACACACACACGATCGCACACACACGAGATCTCTCACAGCCGAGATCGCTCGCACACACACAAGCGCACATCCACACGCTCGCACACTTGGCACCGCTCACACACACGCGCATCCATACAGATACAGATACACACACACGCTCAAGCACACGCGGACGAGCACACGCCCATGTGAGTTACACACTCACACTCACACACTCACACGCACACTCACACCATGCACCTCCCCGCACCCGCCGCCCCTCGCCAGGCTCACCACTCCGCGCCCGCCGAGTTCTGCCCCTCCGGCACACGGGCTCCCCGTGACAGAGCTCACCCGCAGGCACAGACACACACGAACCACCCCCGCCGAACCCGCCTTTCTCACACCCCCGCTGCCGCTCGCCCCCAGCCCCTCGGGGGCAGCCATCCCGCCGGCCCGGGCTGCCCGCCGAGGGGGTGCCCCGATCGCTGCCCTGCCCGGGGCCGTGCGGGGCCGCCGAGGCGTTTGTGTGTGACAGCCGGGCCGCCCCGGGACAGGTCCTTCCCGAAAGTGCCCCCGCAGCCGGCCCTTCCCCGGGGTCCCTCTCGCCGGTGCCCGAGGATGGACACCGGGGCCAAGCGGGGCGTGGGCAACTTCAGCCCCGACCTGCGCTGCTACCAGCGCTGCTGACCCGGCTTTTGTGCACAGGAGACAAACGCCGGCTGCGGGCAAAGACTCGGAATCAACGTCGTCCCTCTGGGACGGCTGGACAGCACAGCTGCAACGGGTTTGGGGATCAGACTGCGCCTTCCCACGCCGGGATGTGCGGAGGTCCCATCATTTCTAGGACTGGTCAGAGAACACCGAACTGCAGCTGGCACTGATGAGCAGATGCATCTCCTGCTCCAGAGATTACCTATTAAACCCTCATATTCCCTAAAAGTAAGCATCTCTAGCTATGTAGCGTATTGCATTTGCCGTAATAAGGAAGGGCTGAAAGAAGGGAAGTCAAGTGGCTTCAAGGACACCAGACATAAAAGCTACTCATGAAATTGGGCTCCAGGCAGTGCTAGGAACAGGTACTGTCTAAACCTGACCCTGGCTGCATCGAGGGGCTCCAGTTAAATTGCACTGTGCCTTTTGAGGTCAATCAATAAATATGATTAAAGATACCATCCTGCTGACATTTTCACCAAAATTTTTTACATTGTAAAACATGACAGCAAAGCTAATGTTGTTTGAGTAGACATCAAAAAGCCACAATGCAATTACGGCTCCGCAGCGCAGTTTTGTCCAAGCATGCGTGCGTGAGGGCTGTGGTGCAGTAGGGAGATACAATGTAATGCCCCAAAATATCTCTGTTTCCTGCTTTGACTAAATCTTCTTCAAATACTGGTGGCTTCCCCACTGCTTGTTGGGCTTCTTCCACAGGAGACTTCTCGATAGATGAGTGGCTGAAGAGATGCTGTTAATTAAAAATCACTGTAAATATTAATAAAGTGCCAATCACACATTTTAACTGGGCATGCTTTCAGATTTTATGTCCACAATACTGTTTATTTTTAACTGAAGACATCACACTGCAGATGTATACATGGGTAATTTTGGGGGGGTAGGGGGGGGTGGGTCGGCAGAGGTGTGGTATGTAACTTACTGAAGGACAACCAAATTCTGCTGGGTCTCACTGCATCTCTTTCAGGTGTTGAAACTTCTGGTTTCTCATGCCTCTGCTCAGAGTTTCTGCTACCAAAAAAGGGGTGGCAGGACAAGGCGGGTCTTTACTCCTGCCGCTCTGGTGCACAGCCTGCTGTGCCATGTCCAGTCTGTCTTCATTGACAGGGTACGTTAAAGTACCAGTACCACTACTGGAGTGATCCCAACCAGCAGAGCACCTGCCCAGATTGAGCAGTCAGTTCCCAAAACTTTACTTTTCTGAAGCTTCCAGTTAAATAGGCATAAATTATTTGTGAAATGATTTAATTGCATTCCTACTTGTGTGGATCCTACTTTTAACTGTCCCATATCTGTTAGTTCCCATAGCTAACAGAAGTCATATGTGTGTGTTTATACATATATATATGTGTGTGTGTGTGTACATATGTAACACTAGAGTTTGATACATTATAGATTATCTAGCAGGCAACAAATTTTTTTGCATGCAGTTGAATTTCTGATCACGTGGCATGCACACATACATATTTTATTACAAGAGCTGAATATATGCTGGTGTTACCTGTGATCTGCTTGGAACAACCTTTGGAATGAGGGATCTCCTAGGAGCAGTGCTCACAAATCCTGCCTGTCCTTTCCACTCTCTCCACACACACTTTTGGAGCCCAAATCCCTGAGCCCAAATCTTCTTCTGCACGGCTTTCAAAGCCAGTGTCCTCTTTGTAAAGCTCTGCTCCTCCTGCCAGGGTAATTCATCACCTGTTACTCCTCTGCATCACCTGGGCTATGCTAATTCCATTTCTCATTTGCCATTATCTCTCTCCAGCGCTTCATTTCCCATCCTGCCCTTTGCAAAAGCACTCCCTTAGCCTACACATGATGTAACTTTCTTAAATCCCCTCCCACAAGACATGGACCAACCCTCTTTATTCATAAAACAAAACCTTATTGGAGTATTCTTATTTTGGTCTGTATTTTTTATTTTTGTACTGGGTAAGTATGTAAAGAAAAGCACCAATAAAAGGTTATATAGAAAATAGTAAATACTGGATGTAGCTGTAAAATGGATGAAAAGGTACTAATGCCTTTTAGCGCTGATACTGTGTAAAATATAGAATAACATGAATTTTCCACTTGGACGGAGCTGCAAGTTCCTGAGAGCTGTAAATACACTGACTCTGCAGGTACTGCTCCAGGGCTCCAGTGGAGTTCTGGCAGTGTCCAGCACTGGACAAGGAACAGCTGTTACACCAGCAGTGTCGTGTGCCGGGTGATGGAGATCCCTCAAACAGCTCCAAGTGTGCTGCTGCGGGCACTAGAAGACTCCTAGCCACGGTGTCTTGGACTTACTGCATGAGTTACATTTTCCTCAAGGGCTCTCTCCAGGCAAAGACACAGCAGGCACTTGCCTCTGGCAGCAGATTTTTGGGAACAGCAACATAGTTGTGGTTCCGTTGCCCGCTTTGCCTGTGCCAGAGCCCTGGAAAGGGAGGGCTGTTCCAGCATTGCAGGGTGGAGTCAGACATGTGGGGCAGCATTGCCAAGAAGAAGCTGATTATTCAAGCAGCAGCAGTCACCATCTCACTCTCTCCGTGGGTGCCTGAACTACAAGCCCAAACCCCGCCAGGATGCCTAGCTCCATACCTTTTACTCGCCTTCCCAGGACAGGGCTGGACCAGCCCCAGCTCCTTACCCTTGGGTTTGACTGTTTGATATTTCTTGTGCTGTCTGGAAGCTTGGAGTGTATCCTGCTTCTTATTCACAGGCAGTTTGGGTATCTCAGTATCGAATTAAGGTCCCAACAGTTGGGACACATCTGTATCAGGTTTAGAAATAAGCACTTGAACCATCAAGGAGTCTTCCTTCACACATCTTTTCCAGCACAAGCAGGATGAAACATTTGCTTTTATAAACATGTTTTGTGCTACTCACATCAATTTCCTGCATGTTTATGGTTTAAGATGCTAATTCTCAGAAGAAAAACAGGTGGGAAAAGTATCTGCAATCTTGTGCAACATGTTGGTGAAGGCAGCACTGCAGAGACTGCGCTGAGCAGCTGGGTGGTCTGTTCTGTCACAGAAAAGGAATTGCAATTGCTCATCTCACTGCTCTTCGCTTCAGATTCTGCAAGTGAAGCTATAAATCCAGAGAGGCAGAAGAAGGATGTAGGCAGGCAGGTTTGGAGGTGTATGCCTAAAGGGAGAGAAGGAATAAAGGGAATCACCAGTGGAGTAGATGGAATAACAAGGACCACCTGAGAAAACTGAAAAACAATAGTTCAGAAATATTGGGAGACACAGAGGTGAGCAGGCTGAGTGGCTTCAGGTACTGCCACCAGGATGGGGATTCTCTCCCTTTTGGGTCAGATGACTAGTAAGATCTGCAATTTGTCATTTAGTTTCATTGCACTTTTTATCCAGGGTTAGAAGGTGTGTCAAGAAGTGAATGAGCATACTGTGGCATAAACAAATGAATTTATTCTCTGTACCTTTCAATTACCAGATGAAAAAGACTCTGCAAAATATTTGGACTGGCCAGGTTACTACAGTTTTTGTAAGTGGAAAGGATAATTTCCTATCCAGTACCATAACAAGATTTTTGTTAGTGTGTGTATGTAGGTACCAGCTAACAGAATGAAATCATATTTGTTATTAAAGATTTTGGGGGCAATTTCTGCTCTGAGCTAAACCCCCATAAATTCTAAGGAATTTCAGGGAAATTTGTCTTCATCTTAATATACTAAAGCACCATAGAGTCCCTTGATTTTTTTCCTTTTCTTTGATCCACATAAAATGACTTGACTTTAATTCTCCAAAGTTTTTAGCACACTGAGATCCAGCTACCTGTCTTGCTATTGGTGCTGAGTTTGTTCTCTGCTGCAGAGAATATGACTTGAGATGCTCAGAACAATATGATTCTTGAGATGTCTTTTTATTCCAAGATATGTGGATTGATGCCAGACTAGCTGAAATTAGTTGGAAGAAGATGATCTTCCAGTTGACAGAGTCTGTTACTTTGTCCTCAAAACTGTGAGACCGTGAGGAGGAAGAGGACAGAGACAACCTACTTGCACTTCTTGTTCCTTTAGCACAGCAGCGTTGATGACTTAGAAAACCACAGTAGGCGAAGTCTGCAAGGATTCTTTCCACCCTTTTCAGCCATCACTGGCTGAAACCTGTGATAAATCACCTCCCTGAGGTTTGCTTGACCTGGATGAAATATTTATGTGCCTCTGGCTCAGCTGGCATTGATTCAAGAACTGCTGTAATCCCCTGCCTTCACTTCACCTTTTGAACTTCACACCTAGTGTTGAGAAGAACCAGATGAACTCTCAGCCATTTTATCTAAGCCCATTCTTTATCTTTCTAACGTCAGCAGTTTTCTTGTTGCTGAGGACTTGCTTGGATGAAAAGAAAGAGTATGGAAGAGAAACAATATGTAAAGATTCATTGGTAGTAAGGTTAAGCCACTGTCCTTTGGCCTCACATATATACAGAGGTCCCAGGATTTCCCTGAACTTTGGCATCAGAGCCAACAGCTATGGTTGAGCTAGAGCAAATCTTCTGGAAAAAGAGATTTTGAAATCATTAGTGATGGAAAATCCATTACAAGTCTTGCTAAGTTGTTCCGTGGTCAGGCTTATCCTCAGCTTACAAGGTAGCATAAGCACAGGCTGTAAAGAAAAATGGCTTTCTCTGTTCTGAATTTTCCTAGCTTCAGCTACTAGCAGTTTCATCTTGTGTCTTTCTTTACACATGGGACTAAAAGTTCATTCTTTTGGCATGTTCCTTTACAGCTTGTGCTTATGCTCTACCTTTTCCTTCTTATACTTGGCAATGGCCCTTAAATATCAGGTGATTAAATAATCTTAAGAGTTGCTGGACTCCCCTTTGATTCCATTCCAAATTTTCAACATTTTTTGGATGGTGGACATCAAGAACCCAGGCTTCTCCAGCTCTACTAGAAATCAGGGGACATACACTGAGAACAGTTGACCTTGTAAGTCTCTATTTCAACTAATGGAGATCACACCAATATTTAATAATTTTGTCTCTTGCTGAAATGAAGCTCAAGATTTATTTAGGTTCTAGGTTAGACTCCCCATCCTCTCACACCTTGACCTGCAAACATTCTTCACTCCAGCACACCACCTTACAAACAGGAACAGAGTGTGCAGAAACATGCTGTTTTCTTGAGCCAGGCTTACAAGCAAGTACTGGAATAACTTCCCCATTGCTGAGGGAGAAATTCTGCCTCTGAAGAGCAGATTAGGCAAAAAATCTGTCAGAACAGCTGGTTCTTTCATGGAAATGGGGACAGATAGAATGACTTTGAGGTCCTCACCTGCACTACTGACAGTCTAATTACATATTCTCTTCATTTTTTTTGTTCTCCTTTTTCAACAATGCCACAATTTGTGTCATTGGCAAAGTTCTCAGTAACAACTTCTTAGATTCTTCTGTGTCATTATTAAAAAGATAGTTAAATCTTGTTAGGTCAAGAAATTATCTCTTTGTGCCCTCATTAAAAATCCATCAAGTTGATAAAATTTTCCCCATTTATGGTGATGTTTTCAGATCTAGGAACTAGTCAGTTTTTAATCAATTTAAAATAATACAAATTCAATACAGCCTACATTAATTTCTTAATTAAAATGTCAGGTAGCGTGAAGCTGAATACCTCTGAAAAGTCTGTAATATCAAACACATTTCCTTTACCAGTTAATCTTTTAATTCAGTTTTAATTTCATCAGATGTATTTATTGAGTGGTGGTGCATATGCCATCCTCCTGTTGTCCTCCCTTAATACTTTAGCAACCATGACCTGTTTTAACTGTTTCATAGTTTTACCTGGAACTGTTTTTAAATCTGAGAGATCTCTAATCACCCCACATATTCCATATATCTCAAAATGCTAACATAATATTAGCTGTCTTCTGCTTTACTGTTCCTAACCTTTGCAAATCTGTTGAGATAGTGTGTGTTGGTCATAGAGCTCATTAGTGCTCACATTTAAAATCCTTGAGAACAAGGTGTTAGATGCTGAATTTTTAAGACCAGGGAATCCAGTAAGCACAACTTTTCACAAGAAGCTATTGAGCTGATGATTTCAAAATGTCTTAAGTCAGGGTTTGCTTTTTAACATCATCTTCAGTTATTGTTAAAATAGAAAATGTTATTACCTTGCAGTATAAGTAATTTAACTCCTTTTTTTCCCAAATAGTTTTTGAAATCTTTAATTTTATTCTCAGTTCTATAATTTTTACCTAGTACTGAACAAATAATTGTTTTAATTACTTTAATTTATCTGGAATACTTAACCCCTTTCTTACTGCTACTTTTGCCATCCATGGATTTATCCTCCTTTTTTTTCCATTATGATTTTTTTTCTAAAATCTCTACTTCTTTTTTGTCTTGTATGTTTTATAGAACATATTTGCATTCATACTCATTTGGGGTCTGTCTGTTCTCTGTTAACCAGAATAGCCTCCGTTCTCAGTTAGATTGTGGCTTTGAAAGTATCTCCTAGAATGTTTTAAGCAGTTCCTAATTATTATTTCCTTTCTATTTATTTTCTTTCTTTTCAGCTGATTTAGCTTCAAAATGCTTTCAACTTCGTAAGACTGAATTTCTGGTTTTGGTTTGTGGTTTTGTGTGTGTTTTTTTTTTTTTTTAATTTATTTCCAAGAACACGTAGAGCTCTCCGACCTATCTCCTGATCACACATCATGAGTGCAATTGCAATACCTTGCAATTAAGCAATCTTTGTAAAGCAATCTCTGTACTTCAGTGATGGGCTTCTGTACCAGTCAAGACTTTGTCCAACACAAATTATTTCCATGTTAGATACTAAATTTTTGAGGTCAGTGAAGCCATCCTTGATGAATAGAACTTTTCAGAAGAAACTATTGACCTGACAGGGTATCATTCCTGAAGCAGATTTAAAGTGAGTCCATAGAGATAATGTTTTTCTCTTGGCCACATTGTCAATGAAGAAGAGGTATGAAGAAGATTGTGGAAATATTGAGTGGGGTCATCTGGATGTGTTAATTTCAGTTCTGATGTGCCTCCTTGTGTTTGAAACTCAGCTTGAACAATTCTGTCACTCTTTACAAGTGCCTGAAAGGAGGCTGTAGCAAGGTGGGGGTTGGCCTCTTCTCCCAGGCAAAACTAATGATAGAGTGGTTACACATTGGAACAGGCTCCCCAGGCAATGGTGGAGTCAGCATCCCTGGAAGTGTTCAAAACCCAAGAAAGCATGGCACACTGTGGTATGACCTAGTGGAAGTGGTGGTGTTCAGATGGAGGTTGCATTTGGTGGTCTTGGAGGTCTTTTCCAATCTAACTGGAAACTTTGTCTTATCTAGTGTAGCAGTTATCCCTAAAATGTCCTTGTGTGTTCTGTTTACTTAGAAGGTATGGTTGCTTGGATTTTCACATGCTTATATGGTTTCTTCATATTCTTGCTCTAGGAAGGGAAAAGAATGCTCACACAATAACAACAAGCCAGTAATTCCCCCCTCCTCCACCCTTTTTCTTTTTTATGAAGTTAAAAGCTCATTAAAAAATTTCTCAAACCAGAGACTGCAAAGATGTGTTTCACTTTTGGAGAAAGCCCATCTTGGAAGGTCATTTGAAACTCTTATCACTAAATGGTGTCCTCAGCCTTCCCTATCCAGATGAAAACGTGTAAAGATGTTAAAAATTAATGTTGACTGTAAACATCTCCTTAATAATATTTTATTTTAAAACACTCCCATAGTTTAAAGAAAGACAGTATATGTGCCTGCCAGGGGAGAAAAAAAGACATCTTTATAAACTAGACTATTTAAAACTCAAAATATAAAAAGGAAAAAACCCTCAGTGATACATGACTATAACATTGTACTGATAAACATATCTTATTTGTTCAGTGTTGGCATTAAAGCAGGATGCAGCAATTAGAAGGGAAAATGCCATCTGTTCTAGAAAACTCAAAGTATTTTAATTAAAAACTTGATTTATATGGATCAGATTATCTGTATTTTATTATCTGGCAGAAAAAGAACCTCACAAATTTACAGCTGCTTCCAGCAATAGGGGTCATGCAGTGCATCATTTTACCCTGTGTCTTCTTTGAAACAAGTTGGGTACTGACTGAATATTTTGCTTAGGAGTTGCAAGAAGGAGACCACTGCACTCTAATCCACTCCTTGCAAACATGTTGTTGTCTTGGAGATCATGACACTCCATGGACACTCCATAGGGCAAGTAGGAACAGTCTGTTTGGAGATCTGTGCTTTTCACAGGGAGATGCATTTGGTAATTTATGCCCTGATTTAAAAGTTGACTGCAGTTCATAGGAACTAACATTAAGTTATAGATCAAGTAGTTATTAAATAAGGATTGCAAGACTAAGCATGTAATAAATTCACTCCCCTGGGAAACACCTGGCACCAAATACCAGACCTCATATCTAATCAAGTTATCAGAGAAGCTGAGATACATAAAGATCTGTTTTACTCAGCATCTGTTCAGAGACTATTAGACATCTGAAATGTACAAGTCCTGAAGAATGTTTTTATAGCTACAAATATTTTTACCCGACTCGATGCCTAGGATTATATACTTTGAGATAGTTCATTAGTCTTACATTTTCTAGTTTTACCATAAAAAACTCCCAAGCAAACCAAAAGAGAAATAAGGACAGAAGAATCTATTTCTTATGGAGGAAAGCAAATCAACATTTAAAGATTTGCCACTAAAGCATACCTGTAGGTATATCACTGTATGAACTTCAGACAGGAAAATCACAAAGCAGCTTAAATCATAAAGAAGTGATTTATTTTCTAGTCTTCACATTTGAATTACAAAGATGATGTACAGTACATGAGGCATATGCTGTTGCCATTTCATGATGTCTCTTCATCTTTTTCCATGCTCAAGACTTTTTTTCCAGAAAAATTTCATCATTCCTTTCACAGAAACATCTGTCCAACTGTAAAACCAACCCCCTTTTTGTTGTTATTTTGTGGCTTCCATCACAAGACTTAAAGGCACCATATTTTACAATGTAACACATTTAGATTCAGTGAAACTCTATGTTGCTGCACACTAATGTAATAATGAGAAATGTAATTAAAGTCACTGCTATAATAACATCTTATCGGAATGCACAATGAAGATAAACTTGCTTATTCCAGAGACAGAGGGCTTATTGCATAGGAAGCAGTTTGTTCTGATGGGTTCTTTGATCTACAACCGGTATTTCTGTTAACTGGAGGGGTGAGGAAGGGCTTGGAATATATTGCCACATTTTCTTTTGGTTGCCAAAAGGGAGGATAATTAAAATAAAGGGGGCTTCAGGATCAAAGAAATGGAAAAAGTTACGCTAGTCAATAAGCTGAGGGAAAAAGTTTTTTTAAAAAGATCTTCATTAGTAAATATTTAGAAGGCACAGATGCTGAATAAACACCTCATTTAGCTATAGAGTTCAGCAGAACAATTACTGTATGAAAAAATCAAAAGATTCAAAAGAAAAATAAAACTGGGTTGGTGGCTAGTATGTAAACTGTGTGTAGAAATACCACAACTATGCACAAGGTATCAGGTTTTCTTCATAAAGGGCGAGAAATTACTCTGACTCATCTCTCCATATTTTGTACACAAATAAGACTGGATGGCAACTGAAAGCCTCAGAGAAGGCTCAGAAGTCAATCCCTGGGAACCGGGTGAGATAGTTTCAGCAAACTGGCCCTTGGCACTCTGTATCTCAAAATGGGGTGCCCAACTAGCTCCACACTCTTCCAAAGGAGGCACTAACAAGCACAAGGAAAAGAGAGAAGAAAAGGAGCGCTGTCTTTATTCTGCACGAGGCTTGCGAAAGCTGGAGCACAACATTAATTGTTTATTCCAAATACTTAAACACTCAGTGCAAGGGTCCATGTTTGCAGAGTCCAAGTGGAAATGACTCAGCATGCTAAAAAGAAAAAGAGCAGGCTGTCCTGTTGTAATTCACATAATTAAAATATTCTGCCTAAATGCATGACATCTCCCCACACACATCAAAGGCTTGTGTTTCTTCAAATTCTCCATTTACATTTAGGGAAGCAGAGTTCTTAAGCTCTTATGAGAGAGAAAATATGATGTGGTCTGCGCATCTCTGCCTTGCTGTGCATAACAAATCATAATACTGTGTAAAATACCAGGTCCCAGGCAAAGATGCTTGATTTTCAATACATACTGCAGCAGCACCACTGCTGTGTTACCCTGTGCTGTATGAAGGGCTGTGTGTCTAATTCAGTTTGTACATCAGCTCATATTGACATGAGCCTGCCTGTGAGCCCACCCAGCAGCCCAGCAGTGCTGGAAAACAAGGCTGCAGGTCTTAAGGAGTCAGCAGGAATTGATATCCTAGCTGGCATATTTTTAAAGGTTGTTTTGGTTGCTTTTTGAAGGTTGTGTGGGGAAGTCCTCGGAAGCAGAGGTCTGCCTAGAAGAATGGTACTTGCGATGTGAATGGGCAAGGGCCTGCTGTGCCACTGTTGGCATTTGGGCAGGGCTGCTCTTTTCCTCTGTGGCTTTAGACAGCACTGAGGAAGGCTTCATCACCATATGTGAGGTATTTGCTCTCTGGCCTGACAGCCTCCAGGTGATGGAAAATGCAGGTGGAGAGGCAGCAGTTTAGGGAAATAAGGACTCAGCAATCCCCATGATGGAAAGAGCTGCAGCTGTGGGCTTTGGGCCAGTAATAAAAGTGACAGTCATTGCAGGGGTGTCCTGGAAAGCAAGGAGGAGCTAGCAGTAATGCCTGTGTGGGCTGCTTGCACTGGGACAGACTGGACTGTGGGTGCAGCCTTGTGGGGCTTTGCTGGCAAGAAACATTGACAGGGAAAATGAGGGGCAGGCACTCAGCGCTTGTTGTACCCTCTTGTATCATGCCCTGGAGACAAGCGATGTAAGTTGAATGATCAAGAGTTTTAGAAGAAAAGGTGGTCGCTATTTTTCTTTTATAGCCCAGCTGGGCCTACAGCTGGCATGGTGGTGTTGCCCTCTGGTCTCTGTATGTGAGGGCAGATCTTTTCCTTGGCTTAGGGGGCTGTGTTCTGGCTGACTATGTATTAGGACTCTTCTGGTGGGGGTAGCTCCCCAAAAGCTGGAGCCTGTCACCTGGCCCACATTCCTCTTGGCTGAAGCAACATCTCCCTACACATTTCTTTAATGTAATTTGGTATTTCCGGTGGATTGGTGCTGTTTACTGGGCTATTGTACTGTGTCTCATGTGAAGACAAGACTTAGGACTAACCACTATAAACAGCTACAACATAATTCAGGAGATGAAGAAATGAGCATGTTTTAGAAAAATCTTCTTGTTTGGTATTTTCCCATGATACTCCCAATCTAGTTTTCTCTAGCAGCAGTAACCAACTATTCTGTGGCCTTTAGTTTTATGCTACAAAACATCAGTTTCTCAATGAATTTTCCCTCTTAGTGAAGAGTTGAGGCACAGATCTCATTTCCACAACATGGGTGTATAATCCCTTTTATTTTTTAGAGCTTTGAGGAATTAGAGCAGTTCTCCTTACCTGCCTCAGCCCCTCAGCTGAAAGCTGTTGGGCATAAGAGGTGGGCTTGGTACTTGTTGAGAGGGAGAACCAGAAGAAAGTGAAGTAGTACTTTCATCATCTGAAGAAAGTAGGAAGTAGGGGCTGTGTCACCACAGCAATATAATGTCTACAACAAAATGGAGCAGACAGGTTTTGGATTTAATCTGTGATACCTCCTTTCTGAAACAGCTATGGAAAGGTCCAGCATGAGGCCATTGAAATCCTTTGGGCCACTGTTCAGCGAAGAGTGCAGGACTCCTGAGGACACAGACAAAGTGGAGAGGTACACACCCTCCCTTTTAACAGAAAAATGTGTTTGAGAATGAGAAATCTTGGTTCTTGTCCATGTGCTGGAAACTGCTTCACAACACTTGCCCAAGAAACAATTGAATAAAAAATGCCTCTGCAGCACTGGAAACAAGACAGAGGACTTCTTTCCCAAGGGGATATTTAAACTTTTCATTGGAAAAGATTTAAACTTGTCATTCGACATATTTTGTCAGCAATGATTTTATTACTCAGTGGCTATTAATCATGGGCCTTACTGTGGCATTCATATTTCAAGTCATTAGCCTTTTATTTTCTGGCAAAAATGTAGTAGATCTGTAAGAGTGACTGTTCCCTGCTGTTGAGAAAGCCATGGCATCATAAAACTTGAGAAGCCTTGCACTAATGTAATCAATCTACTAAGTGACAGCTATATTTGAAATACAGTGTGCATGTACAATGCCTCACAATGGAAAGCATAATACTGGTAGCACTGCCGTGTTGTGGCTCCACACCAGCAATTTGGGGAGTTTTCTTGTGTGAACCTACTTCCATGCTGCAAACCCTTCTTTTTCTTGAAGGTCTGTTACCTCAGGCTTGGTGGTGCTATCAAACACCAAATGGTGTGTTGGCCACAGAGCATTTTGATGTCAGGTTTGCATCCTAGCAAAATAACAACCACATCTTTTTTTGGTTGTTTTAATTACATTACCTTTCAGATATTAAAGATAATGATGTTTGCCACTAACTTGACATCCAGTGAATCTTTCCTGTAAGTTTTTTTACTGTGTTAAGCAAAGACCTGTGAAACCTGAATCAATTTATTTTGAAGTTCTTTACGGTGGTACTAACTACAAAGACAACAGCCATCTTAGGAGCATTGCATACTTTATCTGTCCTCTTCTCTGAGAATCAAAAATTAATCTCTACAGGACACAGTCCCATTTAGTATGGGATTCAACCCTGAGTGAATGTAAATGCAGATTAAACTGGGGGAAAAACATTGTCGAGTCTGCAGCAGCAACATGGAAAAAACAATCCTTTTGTAGAGCTAGGAATTTCCTAAGAAACTTTTAAGGTCCTTGTAAATTATTATCTAGGCACGACTGAGAACATCAGTCTACATTCCTGCTGAATTTTCCTAACTCTTAAATATCTGACTGAGTGCAGCAGTGGCTTTATGAATGACCATTCTGCAATCTTTTTCCCTAAACCTCAAACATCTTGCTTGATGGAAATAAAAGCTCTTGTACATTGCTTGAACTTGTGCAGTGATATTATCCATTAGATTTGCACTTAGTAGCAAAGACAGTATTCTCCCTAAAGTAATCACAGTGCATAATAAAGCCTCTTTAAAGTGGGGAGTGTAATTGCCTGCTGTTGACTGCACTCCTACAGAACTATAAGCTTAATGCTTGCATTGATAGAGAACATCTCAGAAGGAGAGGAGCTAAAACCCCAAGATTTTTCATGCAGCCTGCAGGCAGGATAATTGGGGTCCCAGGTAGTTGACAAAATGACTTCATATTCCCTGTGAATGCTTGCTGTTCACAGTGAGTAGCTTCTCTTCTGACATACTAAAATCTTTTGTCTTACCATTGGAGAATTCAGCAGAGGTTTTTTGAGGGTAATTAAATTATCATGCCCATCTTCTAGATTAGGGGTAGACTGATTTACTGTATAATCTTGAGTAAATAAGAAGCCAGGAATAGAAAGAATGCTTCATTATTTTACAACCCAGAGAAATCATTACATGTGAAATTAGATTCTTGTAACCATGCAGGTCTTTTCAAGGCACTCCTGAAATTCCTTTGTGATGGGCAAGGGTGCACACAGCAAGATCACTCTTCCCTCACTACTTTCTCCAAAACCTTTCAATATTGGAGGCAGAGCATTCATGGTTTCAGGGAATGGAGTGGGCCTTACACTGAATTTTCCTACCTTCAGTCTTCTCAATGTAAGATAAAACCCCATTCTCTTGCCTCTGAATGGCTGTTCGGGGGTACCTGAGCAGTGACCCTGCTTTATCATGATCCTCTTCTACTTTGTGGAAAGGAGAATGTCCAGTATATGAAGTTAGCTTTACCCTGGTTCTCATGAACCTTAGGAAGGCCCTGGCAAGTATGTGAAAGACAAACATGACATATGTAGACAAGATGGTGAGTAACATCTCCACTCTGCAGTATTTCTGTAGGATCTGACAAATCACAGCATTCCTTATTCTTTGTTTAATACTTAAAGATGAATGGCTCTATTAAGTTGTCTAGCTCTATTTATTCATTTTGGTAAACAGACTTTTCCAGTAATTAATTTGATAAGTGAACTGAAAAGGTCCAGATTTATTCTGCCATGGGATTACTATATGCAGATATGAGTGTGGGTGCAAGAATTTTAGAGGTGTCATGAAAATTGAGGCAATACATGAAAACATGAGTAATGCATGCCGAAGTTGCTTAAATCAAATACATTCTTGTGTAATCAACCATTCTCTTTTTCTAGCTTTCTAGCAAATACTCAAATGAAATTGCTTGCTGTCTCCTTTATGAGAATAATTTTTGTGCTTGTCCTTTCTCTAGTCCCCTTGCAGTACTCCTGCAGAAAATGGGCTATTTTTCATTCTGTTCCTGTTCTTATGAAGCATTTTATTGAGAAAATAAATTGTCAAGAATAGTAAAATTAAACATAACATCAGTAAACATTTTTGTGAGATCAGATTTTTACTCTTTGATGGAAAACCAGTAAATGGTGTTCTAATCTCATCTGTGTTTCATCTTTCATTATCACAAAACCTTCTACCAGGGCAGAACCTAGCCAGACTTGAAAAACAACCAAAGGGACAGCTGACACAGTTGATTACCACTTCCAAAATGTATGACTTGGCTTAAAAACTGGAAGATGGCCATGGATATGGCTTTGGTTTTTTGGCAGCAAGATATGGAAGTTATCAGCAGTTCTGTTGTTGAGACCTTAAATGGCAGACCAAGTCAGCCAAAAGAGTTACAAATTCCTTGTGGTTTTGACCTTTTTTCTAGTTTGACAACAGATGACTGAGAATATGCAGTGGGTCGTTTACGACAGCCTATGCTGTGCAACTAAGGCTGTAGCGTGGCTAAAGGGTGAAGCCTGTCCTTGACACAATTAGCTAAACCTTTCTCTACTCTACAAAGATGGGAAGATAAGGATTAGTGCCACATGTGGAAGGCTGCTTTCCAGAGATGAGGCAAAGTGAATTTGCCAAAACTGTCTGCAGAACTCCATGACTTTTCATCATCCTGTAGGTTCAAGTACCTCTTCTGATCTCCAGTCCAAAAGCTGACACTCAGTATTTCTCTTTGTTTTGCAATGGGATCTTTATATCCCAGAACAACCCCAGATGAAACACCAAAACATGGCAAAAACCAGATGGAACTGCCAGAATTCATGTCACCTCATTCTTCAAGAATATTGCATAGAATGTGCCAGCAACAAAGGCTTGGATTCAGTCTAGATATTGAAGTTCGTTCTGCTAAAACAATGGACTGATGAAAATACAATGGAGGAAAGTGACCTTGACAGCAGAGCATGAAGAACCAAGGAAAGCAGAGCCTGACTGGTGTGAAGGATGTACCTGAGGGGGAAGTTAAGGTCATGTAGGTAAGAAGGATCACCTGTGGCTAAGCCATTTTGGAAGGATGTTGGTTTCATTTACAGCTGTTTCTTGAGCACCAAAGAGTGTTCTGGTAGTTGGAAGACTAAGCCCAGCAAGCAGGCCTGGAAAGGTTTTATTTGTTTCTTTTTTACACCAGAGAAATATCTAATTATACAGCCAGGGCAGTTGAACAGATCCATGAACGGAAAGTTAAGTAGATTAAAAAACACTGAGGGAAATGGAGGCTAGTTAGCCCTCTCTTTTCTGATGGATCTCCTAAATGAAATCATATTCTAGCACACCCCTCTCAGCTATGATCTCACAACTATTACTAATGCTTGCTCATATGGAAATATAATTTCTTTCCTAGTAAGAAACAAAGGTTTGCCGGTAGCTTCTCCCCTGAGCCTCAATGACCCCTTGGGCTTGTGTGCTCAAGACTCCCTTATGTGCTGTTGTATAAAGAAATAGGTATGACTTGGTATCATCCCATTCTTAACCTCTGAATCTCTATCCCAAAGAGGTAGATAACTTATGGTCCAGCTGGCAGGGTGCAGCCTCCAGCAGTGCTGGAATACTACTTTAATTCATGCCCCTTGAGCTATTACAGACATGCCACTGCATCACTAAGAAACACACACAGATCATAAATAAGGTTAGATGTTATTTTAAGTAATAAACACTAAGATACAGAGATTTCCTTGCAGCCTTCTGTCTTTGTCTGTCTCTTCGTTTTGACTATTTTTAGTTTGCAGTCAGCATTATGACTGTGAACTCAAGGAACACTTGGACAATAGGTACATAAATAATTATGGATAGGTCTCCAGAGCCTTAAACATTAGCAAAGAATTCAAGTTAAATACTGGCTGGTACTATTCTGTGGCTTGGAAATACAAACTGTACTTATACACATTGCTATAATTTTATTTCCCATGACCTGGACATTGGTGGTGGTGGAAGGGTCTGCACAGAAGCTTCAAGAATTTCAAATTGATGTATTACTGAACACAATTCTGCAGAACTAACTGGTGACATTTTCTATGTTTATCTGCTTATACCTCTCAGCAGTGAACTTTGAGCTGTCATAGAAAACATATTGCATATCCACAGACATGCCTGAGAGTAAAAAGATTTTTACTGTTTTTCCAATTGATATTTAAAATATGAGTTCAAAAAAATAGCTTATAAGGATAAAAGCTAAAAGATAAAGTGTGTATCAACGGATATTGCATGGCTAGTGCTTTGGGTTGTGATAAAAAAGAGAAAATTGTGATAAAAAATGAGTAAAGCAAACTCATGTTAAATACTGAACATTTTCTAGTAACTTTTTTTTAATGTGTTTTTCAAAGAGGACTTTAAATTGTTCCTTTTGAAAAAATCACTTGTCACTAAAGTGGTGCAGAAAACTAAGGTTTTTATGCAGAGATGTAATTTTTTTTTAATTGAAATTTATATTTATAAAAGTGCTGCCTATGCAGACATCGATGCTGGTAAGAATGTTGCAGAATTACCATGTAGATTTTCTCTATTTGTTTTATTTTCTTTTCACATTCTGTGAGAATACTTAGAGTTCTTTGGAGAGCTGGGTCAGGACAGTGAGTAATATAGAAGACTTTCACCTCCAGCAGGTCACCCCTGCAAATGCAAGGCTAGGAAGAAATAGTAAAATTAGGACTCCACTGGAATACAAATAAATCTATCCCTGAAACTCTACAAAGAGAATCATGAGGACAAGTTAGGCAGAGCACGGGTCTGAATGACAGCCTTGGTGATCAGGGAGATTCTTTGTTTATGTCTGAGGCGCTTAGTTCTCTACACAGAGAAGGCCTGCATCAAGTGTGAATCAATCAGCTCTTCTCCTACTAGGAATGACTGAAACATTCTACTCAAACCTCCCATTTCAAGTTTTATCACTTTGTAAAACCAAGTGGGGTCTCTGGAACATGTCAAGAGCCAGAATCAAATCTTTCTTGATGGAACAGAGTAATTCAAGGCCTCATTTTGAGAGGGCAACAACATCTCAGGTCTTGTATAGGTTTAAAAAAGGAGGAATTTTAATTTACTTTTCCTGCCCTTGAACAGTGAACTAGCCTCCAGGTGACAAGTCAGTCTACAAACTTGTGGTAAGTTCACAGCGACCAAAGGCGGCAGCTCTCCTTTTGCTGCTGCACCCTCTGCCTGATAGACCATGCAGGGAGTCATTTTAGATCACTGAAATGGTAGAAAACTATCTCAGAAGAAAGGAAAAAAAAAAGCAGACATGTAGAAGATGGCATCCTGCCATTCTAGTGAGCTGAACTGGCTTCAGGGAGACCCTAAGCAGCCCCAGAACAGGTGTAGAGAGAGAGCAGGAATACTCCTCTTTATGCCTCTGTGCCATTAAACCAGTACATCTGCTTCTGAAATGGAACCCAGGAGAATCTTTCCCTGATTCTGGGATCACTGTGCAACAATTGAGGTGTGCTGGGCCTGAAGGAACACACAGGAGAGTAGAGCAAAAATCTAAATGCAAGTGTGAGTCTAAAACATGCTTTTTTAGAGCATGTGTGTGGTGAGTCCTGGTCTACTGGTACTGACTGTGTGTCTTGTATCTCCTAATCTGCAAATAACTGCCTGGGAGATGAGTATGCTACCCCGAAGACTTCTGACTGCTACACGAATGACAGAAGGCCAAGCCAACCATCTTTCTCAGCCAAAGTAAATCTTCCATTTCACTCTAGCTTTCAACCTCAGCCCCAGATCATGCTCCTTTTCTATTTCTCCCCATTCTCCTTCCATCCCAGTTGGCTCCTTTATTCCAGTTCAGCTCTTATTCCCACTGCAAAGGAATGCACCTATAGAAGCAACCATTATAGGTCCCTTCCAACTCAAAATATTCTCTGATTCTGTGAATCCACACTGTAGCAGGTGTCCTGAGGAGCTGGTATTTTATTCTAGTAAGGACAATGAGAAGTGGTGATTGATTCTGCAGAAGTGACAGACATGTATCTGGACAAGGTAAGAGAACAAAGCCTGTGAAGTCAAACTGAATATATTTTTTGAGAATTTATTCCAGCACTTTATAGAAAACTGAGGTAACCCTAACAAAGGCAAAACCCAAGTCAGTATTACAGAAAGAGTAAGAAAAATCACCAGTGAATTTATATGTGAAAGTACAACCATACTATTCATTTTTTAAAGCTCTTCAAATTTGTACAAGTTTCAGGAAGACAGATTGGCTTAGATTGTTGGCAATTCACAGCTACTTTGAAAGCACAAATGAAACTGTTACTGTACTGTAATGCAGTGTGACATTAGTATGAAAGAGTCAAGACCCTCCCTCTGCCTCTGATCTCATTTGAAGCATGACAACATCAGACTGGCATTACTAATGCACAGGTCCCTAGTGTACACTGGGTCTCACTTTCGCATGCTCTGAGCTTTCCATACCCTTTTCACTACAGATCTGTAGATGTCAAGGACTCCTAGCCTTGAGCATGCACTACTAAGTACATATGAGCAAAACACATTTATAAAAGACATTTTTAAATTAAATGTGCTTTCTCTTGGACCTTCTACAGTCTGGAAAAGATCTGCAGTTGGATCTCAGGAAAACTATTTCAGCTTCAGACAAAAACATTTGGAATGTCAAGGGACTAATGGAAGTCCTGAGAACAACTTTATGAACATTACTGCTAGAATTCAGTAAAATCCATTAATGTTTCCCATAACATTGAATCTAAACATGCATCAGCATGAACCATGAATGATAATTCCAAGTTACAATATGTCCTAACATTTCCAGATATAACAGAAACAAATGGCTGTGGTCATTCACAACAGAACATTGCACAATGTCGAACAGAGTGCCTCTTTTTATAAGGAGATTCCAGATGGATGATGAGACAAAAGCAGATATATTTATTTGAATGAATTTATAAGAAATGTTAAAGCTGCTATTTAATAAAATAAAAACCTGATTACCACGTAAGAAAATCTTTTTGGAAATGCTTTCTTTTCTCAAAATGTAGAAATTCTCCACTGACAATCTTATAAAACACATACATGCTGGAAAAATGAAACATACAGAGGAGCAATGAAGAATTACCTCAGCTTTCACCACCACTTCACTTGATTGAAACTGTTCTTGTGTTCCATTAAGCATAATAATATATTTGGAAAATGTAAATAACCTAATTACATTTTTTTGCTTCAAGCTTCCAGGCACCAGTCATATATCGCAGTCGTATAAAAAGAAGATCCCTGCCCATCTGCAGCCAGCTCCAAAAGGGAACTAACTTAGAACCTGTGATTAATGAAGAAGAAAATCAGAATGACATTGTTAGGAAAAAAATCAGCACTGGCAAGACTCACATTTACGCAGTCACGAACCCTGCATTCTAAGCATACTCAGCCCCACAACCTAGATCTTAACATTAATAAAAAATACGTATTTTGAAAGCAATTGCTTTATAGTATTACATTATGCCATAGGTGAGACACTCTAGTTTGCAAGCAGCACAGCAATTCCATGTATGTGACAAGATGTGCACTGCTCCCCATGACAAGGCTTTGTTCAAGTAAATGGGAACCTGAGCACCAATAGCTAAGCAAATTATTTATCCAGCAGCTTTGGAGAGGAGGATCACCAGCTTGTCTTACAACAGTAATACGAAGGTACCTATCTTGAGGCAAGGCAAGGAACCCACACTACAAAACCAAGCCTTCCACCATCTCTGTTAATATCTGTGTTGGAAGGAACACATGGAACTGCACTGAAAGGAAACATTCACATGGAACTGCACTGAAAGGAAACATTCCTAGTAAAGCTGGCTCAGGACATTCTCTACTTGCACCTTTCATCATTACTACAGTTCATTACAATTTCTGTTGTCCAGGGGTTGTGTTGAAGAGATTTTAAAAAAGATAAAAAACATGAAAAGGGCAAAAAAATAGAGGAACCACATTTGATGTGGGAGAAGTGAGCCAAAGCAAGCAGAACCTCTTAAGCTGGTTCTGCACTGAAGAAATATGCATGGAGCTATACTTCTCAGTAACTTAGTGGCAGAGACCTCCCTACAGGTCTGAAACAATATCACATTTTAAGAAGACATGGTACTCTAGAGGAAGCCTTAGTAGCTGAGAATTTTGTAAGGCAAGATACAGTGAAATGGAATTTAATCAGTAAGTGGTGATGGTCAGACTCCCTGCACAGTGTTTTGAAATTGCACTGATTTATTGACACATTACAGCAAGAAGACATGCCAAAACAGTGTTTTGTCCTAGAATTGTAATTTCTTACTTTTGTCTCCAGTGGGACTGCAGTTTCTCTGCCATGTTACCCCTTCACATACACTTTCTGTACCAAGCCATAGCAATAGGCTGGCAAGGACACAAAATTCAGTATGGAAAGAAGACTGTGTGCTATCAAAACCAGGTAAATAGGGCAATAACCTTGGATCTATTATTCTGGATTGACACGTCAGGAATTTTGTAAGAACATGAACTATCTCCCCACCTTCTATTTCAGTCCAGTTGACAGCAACTTCTGCTATAGGTATTTTCAAGCGCTGGGCTATATAAAGAAGTTCCACATCAAATGCCCTGAAGAAGAACAGGAAATACCAAATATAATCACACATACTCCCAGATGAAAGACAGTGGAAATGTTAATTAAATGACTGTTCAGTTATGCAGTTGATACCAATGCTCCATGGGTCAGATACACATGGATGGGAAATTAATTTTCTTGACTAAACATCTCACAACATAGCCAAAATACAGACAACAATAACAATACTTCACTGTGTTCTGTATTTGAAGGTATAGATCAATCTGTGTTCAGTCCACTTCTTGCTTTTCCTTCTGTCACAATCACAATTTAAATGTTTTTGAAGACCATGAAGACCAAGCAGTCAAATGCACAGTGTCACTCCACATCTCTAGTAGTTTCATCAGAGGACATCTACCTGCTGTGGCTTTATGCTGATCTGATGGGTGCTCCTTTTATTTTCTCAGTCAAGGAACTCAAGGCAGCAGCACAGAAGTGAAAAATTATTTATGTTACCATGCACAACCGAATCCAAACAACAGTTTAGTGACCACTTAATGCACAATACAAAAACCCTCTTGAGAGAGACGTGGGGGTTTTTTTGGCTCGATTTTTTGCAGGTTGTACGGCAAAATTAATTGGGGCAGTGATCCTGCTGTGTCAAGTGCTCCTTCCTATTCACTTTGTCCAGAATGCACCTTAATCCTCTCAGCTGTCTGCACAGAGAATTGTCTGTGTTTCATTCCTGTAAATGCAGTCTCAAGTAGGCCTTCTGGCTCTGAAACACCAGACTTTTGATAAGCAACAAGTAGTTTGGCAGCTTTTAATGCCTGTTTAGAAATCAGCATATGAAACTGCCAGTAGCTACTACTGACAGGGTAGAACACAAATCACAATTAAGAAGATTCTGATAATTTGCCTTAAATTCTCGTTGCTGAATCAAAGACAGTTTTCTTTCAAAGTGAAAGAAAATATTTTGCCACTGGAGGAAATGTATGCAATAAAAGACCCCCAAAATTATTCATTCGTGCTTAAAGAGTTGCTTGAATTCACGTCTTTGGTAATTCCATTTAACACTAGAGAAAAGATGGAAAGGGACAAAGGGATCAAGAGCAGGCAGAAGACACACTTTAGCAGGTTGTTTGCCAAGTTCAGATGTTACTTCCTTCTACTCCAAGCCACCTTCTCCTTTCAAGAGGTGCATTTCTGTAAAACTATTAATAAATGCAACAACAGCAGCAGTCCACTCTGAAATGTGCACGTAGGTCTGACACACACAGGTAGGTTCCCCCTGCAGTGCAGACCACAGCACTGGATTCCACCAGGCTGCCTTGCTGGTGGAATCACAGGCACAGACCTGGACTCATGATCTCTGTGTACAGGACAGGAGAGCCACTGCTTCCACACGGGACAGCACTAAAACAAGCAAAGGCAGCACAGACAGATGTTATCTATAGAAGCTACAGCTATTGTGTACAGGGAATTTAGAGCTGCTTTGCAACTCCGATTTTGATTAGGACACAGGCCTTCTCACTGTCACCAAAAAAGTTAGAAGAATAAATTATTTTTTTACCTCAGTGAACTAAATCTGCTCCAAGCAGCCCTGTCATTTCACTGCTGTCTTTACATGAGGGTTGAATATTATTTTATTAATCACTCCATGGTCTCTTCTACTGAAGAGGCAGTATTTAATTTTTTGCTGACATTTTACATTTGTAAGCCAAAACCCCAATGTATTCACCTTTGAATGTTTATGAATCATGTGTATTAAGACTAAATCTAATTTTGTAATACTTACTTAAATGACTAAAAATCTTAAGAGACGCAGAATAATTGTCTGATGAATTAGACTGCATGAGCTGCTCTAAAAGTATTACATAAACTATTAGCCTAGTGAACTAATAGTTATTTGCAGTAATTCCTGTGGACAACTGATTACTGGAATGTCAGCACATACATCACAGAACAAGAACATTAAATAGTTCTGTGAACTACAGGGCTCAAAGTAAGAGATTAAAAACACAGGAATTAATCAGGTTGAACACTAATATTGTTACATGAGGTTGCCATTTGGGTAACAGTGAACATATCCTGAAATTAAAAAAAAAAAAAACAAGTATTCAAAACTGAAAGGAGAATGACTTCAGTAGAATACCATTGGGTTATTGTTTTTCATTCCTTTTCCCCACCACCTTTCAGTAAGCCAGAATGGTTAGTCAGGGAATACAGAGTGCAGTGTGCTCAATACAATGACAGCATTACAGGCACACTGCAGACCCCAGATCCAGATGATACAGAAGAACCATACAGAAGCCTCCACAGCCAGGATTAAACTTGGGTGTGTTAAATAGAGCCTACACTAGAGGAGATCAAAGCCACACCCATGGATGAGCTGTAAGTGCAATTCATGGGCCATTTGTGAGCAGTTAACCCGTGACAGAACCGCTCTCGAAAACAGCAAGATATTATTCACACCATGTACTTCATTCTGCTGCCTCTTGGGAGGGGGACACATAGATTCCAATCTAAGTATCCAGAGTTAGATAGCCAAAAATCTATGGTGTGAACGATTTCCCCATCTATTTCTAATAGTAGCTCCATGACTTGCTAATTACCACAAACATGTATTGTAAAGAAAAAATTCTCCATGTGGTTGTATTTTGGTTAATTGGGTCACAATTTAAGACAATGCTGGCTAAAATTCATCTGGAAACCAAGTTGGTAGGTGTTTAATTGAATTCAATCTTTTTAAACTGAATCCTTAAGACGCTAGAGCTTATAAAATATCTATCCTTAAAAATTATTCTGTATTTTAAAATTGCACTAGGACTCTTTATTTTTCTGATCCAGTATTATGTGTTTCAAAAAGGAAAATCAGATCTTCAGCTATAATGTTCTAACTGGAATTTACGAGCTTTGTACATGCAAGATATGTTTTTTCCAAGAAACTCTTAAAGGCAATGAAAACAGCAAATGGTCAAAGAAGTCTAACCATGAAACAAGATGCCAAGTGGACTAGACTGCCAGAACTGCCCTAGCTGAACTTGGGCTTTTGAAAGTCCACACCTCAGCCAAGAGCAGGACTTTTTAAAAGACATAACAGACAGAGTTAAAACAGCAAAAATATTTTTGCGTTGACTAGACACTCAAAAACAATTCTACTTGCCATGCACAAAACCAGGAAAAAAACAATTAATTCCACTGCTTGTGTTGGTCTACAAGGGCACAAAAGTGGAAAAAAAAATCCCTGCAGCAATATGAATGCTTATTTTTCTGTAACTTTTATATAGCAACTCATATTTAGAGATTAGTGACAAACTGGACAATCATTTTTTTTACCAGTTTCTTTCCCAGTTTTAAATGTGAAAAAGCCTGCCTTGTTCAGTGCACAAGGCAATTTTTATAGACAAAAGTAATAGCAACAATTTGATCTCTTCATTGATCTGCTGACTTGTACAATGCCATCATAAATTGCCACTTCACAAAAATACGTCCATCAAACCAGGATTAGAACTACATTTTGAATTTCCCCTCCTTTTATCATAAAGGTAGGACTGCAATTGCTATGTCTAGTTCTCCTAAGGTTAGACATTTTCCGGCTGGAAGAAAATTTATCTTTTTTTTTTTGTTGTCAGAAGAAATCAATGATCAAATTTAGGATAGGAAAACTCAGCCAGCGAGACCATTTAATTTTCCAGTATTTCTCCTGTGCATTAAAATTTAACATGAACAGTTACATCTTTTAGGTCAAGACCGTAGATGCAGAACTAGATCTTCTTTTATAGCCTGAAGTGACTAATTCCAACTGTCTCTGTTATGTTTTTATAAAATCTCTTTTAATTTTCTTTTAAGTTTTAAATTAAAAAATCTGCTCCATCCATTTCTGAAAAACAGATTAGCTATGTAATCAAATTCAGAATCTAAAACACAAAGCATATGCTCTCTGTTCAAAAGGCTGCTTTAATTTCAAACTAATGTCAAAACTTTGCTATTTAGAAAGTAAATTTCAGGAATGCTTCATTTATAGTCATATATACACAGCCAAAGGATAGTTAAACAAAAAAGACAATGAGAACATTTACCAAAAAAAGCCAGTTTAGGATGCAACTATCGAATGTATAAACACTTTGTAGTATCTATTAATTTTCAAATGCCTTCTAAAATTTAGGGTTAGATTAAAAAATATTCTAGGAAATATCTTGGTCTCTCTTTAAGAAGTGTTATGTGATCCTTATTGCCATAATAATAAAACTGTATTTTAACTTGTATGCTTCAGTTTCAAGATTTCTTAAATGTAAGCATCTATAAATCATATTCAGTGCAGCAAGAAGAAAAATTCTGGTCTGTTTTCTAGTATTTTTAATATTAAAGAGGTGATATTCACATCAATGTGCACTGGAATGGAAAAAGCATGGGGAAAGTATTAAGAAGTGAAGGTCTAAGCAGGTGGGAATTATTAGATAGCTGATTTTATAGTACTTTTGTATTAACTTGATGACTGAACATGTTATGCATCCATTTTACTCTAGGTGTTTTTTATAAGCATTTCACCTAGCACTGCAGTACCCCCACAAATCCAAGCCTGACTAAGGTTGAGCAGACAGCACAGACAATTTAGTTTGTGCAGAAGCCTGGGGTTCATTCCCTTCAGCAGCTCACCACACATTCCAGCACAGCAGCTGCGGAGCCCTTGGCAGGCTCAAGGACCAGGGTGCTTAACTCAGATGGCTTTCATCCTATTAAATCCAGCATCCTCCTCCATTATTCCCTGAACATCTGAGCACTGACAACACAGAGCTGAACACCCCTTCAAGTACCTAACAGACCTGCACCCCACTTGTGGGATTTTAAGAGTCAATGAGAATCAAACGTCCAATTCCTTGGAAGTCAAGGAGCCCCAGTGAAGTGACGTAGAAGCGGAAATAAATCCAGATTTCAGAGCCTGTTATCCAATACCAAGAGAGTGGTTCCTTGGCTACCCCTTGCTGATGGTTTCTGTATGAACAAGTTGCTTTGTGAGCCAGCTGGAGCCACATTGTTCCAGGTCAGCAGAAGTACAATTCCAACTACTATTTCTTATTCTTCTGTCTCCATATTCATGATATGTACAGAACCTCTATGGCACTAATGTCTAATCAGTTTGTATTTTCCTTTTTACACATGTTATGCAATGGAAAGATATCAGATTTGTTTAAAAAGAAGTTTCCAGCATTGAGCTATTTCAGATTTTACACAATTACATACAAAGAAATCTAATGCTATGGGATGAATGTTTGATGTCCCTATATAATTTCCATTGCAATTATCCTAACTGTTTGTACAACATTGACATTTCACTTAGGACTATCATTTCCCTGAATATATGCACTCTCCCCACACACTTATACCTCCCCATCTCCCAGTTTATTTCCAGATCTTTGTAGTATTAACTGGGAAAGGGACAATACTTGATTTGTGCACTGACATGCTATCTTCCAGTTACAGAGGCTGAATGACTAGCTATGGAGCAGAAAAGTAACTTTTGAGACTTTTGAGGTTTTTTTCTTCAGCAGTGGCAATAATCTGAGTTTTGCTCCTCTAAGAGGGTTTAATTTTCCACACACCTTGCCAAAGATTTTGATCTTGAAATCTCTACTGTTCTGTCAGATTTAGTATAAATTAGCCAATAAATATAAAAAAGAAGGCAGGTAAACACAAAGAGTGTTGATTGAGAGATGAGCATGAAACCAGAAAATACATTGCCAGTTTGTACAGAAGTAAACCAAATTTTAAAAGATCCAAAAACATCTATAGCTGTTTTAGGCAATTTCTGACTTATAATTATCTGAAGAGCTTATTTCTTGGAAGAACTTGAGTTGCTCTTTTCTTGACACACAAAACAAGCATTCTTCATCACTAACCAGCACATTTCAGATAAATAATAAAATATACAAGGGATTAGTTTATGGATTACTGTAGATAAAAGAGCAAGAATAGAAGGCTCATCTTCTAGTGGCACACACAAGGCTCAATGAATTAAGACATGAAGATCTGCCTGTATGTTCCACACCAACGGCCTAATTACTGTAAAATGTTAGCAATATTCCTTTTTCACTGCTTCTATTCCCGGATAACAGAGTACAGCACAATTGTTTTTACTCTTTCATTCTTTTGGTGCTAGATAATTGAAGTGGCAGAAGAAAGCTTGTTTTTATCTAGAAAACACTTCATATAACCAAAAAATATTATTACAAAAAAATCCTTAATTTTAAAAATGAATAAAATTTAGGATTGAATTTTTACAGCTGAAACTGATTATCCTCATCTACTTCTTTCAGTTTTCTTCTTGGAATACTTAATTTATAAAATGAAGTTAAATAAGACAATTTTGAGATGTGCACTTCTGGGCCTTGCATATGAGTTTAACCATTTATTACTAGTACTTAGAAAAATCCTGTATGTGAAATTTACAGAGCTTTATAGATCAAGACTGGGTTTGGAGGTAGCAGCACAAATCCTACTTCTGGCTCAGGCACAGTCTCCTTTGGTGCAATAAGCAACCCACTCAGGTGAGAAAGCAATTTTCTGACTCTTGACTGCTCAGTTCAATGCAACAATGGCTCTCTGTTCCACACGAGATCCGTGTGCCCAAACACCACCTTTGCAACTGCAGTCTGGAGGGGCAGTACAGCTGTCAGAGCTCAGCCTGAAACTATACACATTGGAATTGGCTAGGACTGTAGGATTGCACACAATCCTGTTTGTGTTTAGGAACATTGTTCAGCAGTTCTGCTCCCTGTCAAGCAAACAGAAGCCCATGAGAGATTTTCTTGAATGAAGACAATAGTTTGAAGAAGTTTGATTACACCTAATTAAACTATCCTTTTTAGCAAGGATTGTGGTATGGAAAATCTACAGAAATTATGATATTTGTGTGAAAATAGTGCTTCAGGCCCATAATAGCTGTCATGGCTGTATAACTCACATATGGGAACTGTTGCAGCTAAATTATAACTAAAGAAGCTCTAAAGTAATTAAAAAAAACCCACATAATTTTCAGTTTTCTGAAATTAAAGATATCTGTCAATGTTCCTCACATAAAATACTTCAGCAAGAAAGTAGTAAAGAATAAGCATTTGCTTTCACTTTACAGTCCTCAGCAATTACAAACAGCTTATCAGATATTGATTTTACATAAAATACTTTGGTTAAGCATTACTGAATTGTAATGTATAAAAAATAACACTGATAGGAGATTTGAATATGATTAATAACTCTTAACTTTCCTAATCATAACAACAGCTGCTGTCTGACTCTGCTTGTATGGCTTATATCTCTAAAAGGTAAGAGGACTCACAGAAATTGGGAGCGCATTACAGCACCATGAAAAACTGTTTGTTTGAAATTTCTTCTGGAGAAAGAAGAGTTCTTGGGATTTTCAGTTGTTTGAGGCCTTTTTGCCTCTTTTTCCCCTCTCCTCTTTCCTAATCAATTACCATGTCCTATGACAAGGCAAAACCAAAGTTTTTTATCCTACCTAGGGTTACATACATCTTTGGAGAAAAGAGAAATTAAATAAAGAATAAAATTAAATACCCAAGTACTTTGCTACAATGTATCTTAATAAGAACATAGAATTTCTAGCAATTACCAGGATACTTTAACATAACAAGAAATCAAAGTTGCCATGCAGGCAATACTATAATTGGCTGAGATGCACTACACAGACATCACATGCTTCATTGTAGCTGCAACACTAAAATTACTTTTTCAAACCCATGTTCAATTATAAAAAAACACCACCAACAAAAACAGAACAATTTACCAGCGTTCTATGTGAAGATTTGAGAAAGTCTGCAAGGCAGCTTGTCTGGTAAGAAGCTTAAATCCGCACTGTGTGTCCCGGATCTCTTTGACACAGAGAAACCACACCAGGAAGTGGAACCCATACATGAGGAGAGTTCGGAAGTAAGAGCGCTGTGGACAAAAGGCAAGAAGTTATCTGGCTTTATTTGAGGGATGAGTGAATTGTTTGAAGAGAGCAGTCTTACAGGACAGTAATCCTGTTTCATGATAGCTTTCAAAGTTTGTAAACTGGTTGTATTTTGCACCGGAATGAAAACAGAACTTAAAAATTGTTACAGTACAAACAAAATATTGGCTGAAAGAGAAATATTTTGATCTAGGGAAAAACTTGCCAGTCATGTGTATAGTCTAGGATAGGAGAAATCCAAGTTCCTTTTTCTCCTCTCCCCAGTTCAGAGCAGTTTTTCACTCAGGATTATGCCTTATTAAGTAAAGCAGGAACCTGCACCTGAATTTCAAATAATTAGTGGAACAGCCATAGTTATCTTCTGATTGATTCTTTGGAAGTATATAATGGACTAAGTGAAAACCAGGTCTAAAGTAAAGGCTGCTGTGCAAGACATTTTCTTTTATATTTCCAGCAATGTTACAGTCATCTCTTTTGTTCTTTTGCTTTCACAGATATATTTTATATTCCTGATATTTGTACCCAGCCTATTCATTGGTTACACTTGTGCTCCTGACATAATAATCATACAGATAAGTTTGGCCATGAACTCCAGAGGCTGGAGTCTGGATTTGCAGAGGTCCCTCTTAGTTTTTTATTCAAGACAGTTCCTAAACAACTAGAACTGTTGTTGGTAATGATCTACAAGAGGCTGAACATTACCAGTGTAACTTCTTTTGAACTTCTGTAACTATTTCAGTAGTTGTGTATATATTTTAGAATAATTTCAAGTACTAAACATCAGTATAAACAAAGCTTACTCTTGAGAACATTCGCCATGAAAAGCATGTCCAATGACGCTAAAAAATGAGCCCAGCAATGTGTCTGTTGCAATACACATTCCATGCCTGTGCTTTGTCAATTACTATCTGCCAAGACATCAGAAAATCAGATGCAAGATAAAGCCATGTGCCTCTGCATCACTGTTTATTACACAGGAGTCACACATAGAACAGTACTGTCCGTGTGTTCAAAACTCAAAAATTTTACTATGAGTAATACAGAAGACTTAAAACCACTTTCCCATGAATAGTGGTACTCTTCAAACAGCTGGCTGCTAATTATCCCTAACTCATTTTCAACAGGTTTCAAGATCTGCAGGCCAAGTTCTGGCACTGGAAGGAAATCAATAATAATGAACTCATCAGCTGCCTTCCCTTCGAGCCCCACTACTGGTTACTGGCTACCAATTCTGTCAGGGTTTAGAAGCTCTGCTTGTGAAATACTCTCAACTATAAAAATTAAATCCATAAATTGGAACACTAACTGAAATAACTTCAAAGTGCTTAAAATCTAGAACACATCCTTTGTATATGATGGAGGATATCCTGCATGTATGACAAGCTTCTCCTTACTTTTAGCTTCCATTCTTTAAAAAATATTGATTATCAACTTGCAAAACCTGTAGAGCAGAAACAAATAATGGAAATATTTGGTTATTAGCACACAGCAGGAAATGGAAACAAACCTTTGCTATTGAGTCCTTCTCCAGATGAGCTCTAGAACCACAGGAAATAGCCATCCCTTCCTGTACAGGAATATAAATTAATGAGTTGTTTCTTAAATAGTTATTATTTGAATTGGTGGAATCTTGTGTTGAGAACCATAAAATTAAAAAAAAAAAAACCAACTTCAAAGCAGTACACTTTTCAGCTTCCTGTAGGTGCACTTCTTCTACTGCTAGGTTTTGATGCTAAATCAGTCTTCTACAATTAAGAGACAATCTAAAGTTTATTACAATTTGCATAAGGTGCATGCAAATTGCCTCCATTTATTCAGGTCTTGTTTAGCTTTAAATTGTTTACTTTATGCACATTGCAAATGTTAGCAGCACAGATAAGTATGCAGCATTCCTAGGAACAAAGTGTTACAATGTACATTTTCCTTAAATATTGCATGATGGAAGCAATAACAGAATGAAGCACTTGTTGCACTGATATATCTTCAAACAAATAAAATGCCACGATGTCAACAAAAAATATAATCTCAAATTAAATCACCATGATCAAAACAAAAAGTTTAACACTATTCTCACACTACTTCTCACATAAAATCTCTCAAATCTACTCTATTTGAGGCCAGTATGGAGAACCAGCAGCTGCTGCAGCCCTGGTAGGGAAGAGCATCAGGGTCACATGCTGCCTGCTGGGTCCTGCACTTGTGGCTCTTGCACTCACAGGCTGTGACCCGTCCCACAGCTCTGTCTGTAAGGCTGCACATCTCTTCTAACGCTCTGGGAAACCAGCTACAAGCACCTCACCCGTCTGCATTTAAGCAGAAAATAAACCTCAGTTCTTTCAAGTCAAGCTCCCAAAAGAGAATGACTGTGCAGAGAGGTGTTCTTGTTCCACAGGTTCTTGAATTTTTGTTTACAATAAAAGTTCTTCCAAATACTGTCATTAAACTAAGGACCCTGAGAAAAGAAAACCTATATAAAAGAGGGTAGAATTAAGATGCACCCTTAAAGGTATACAGGATGACATCAGATAAAATGAAAAAACAAAACAGTTCACAAAGAGGAACTAAGTAGGCATCACATAGTATTTATACAGAACAGAACAATTTCAAACAATTTGCAGGAAGGATAAACAGCAAATAGAACATTCTGTACTGCCTTGGAGTAGGCACAATGGTGCAAAGGAGGTAAGAACTCAGTAAAAGCTCCTTCTGACAGCCCATTCTTGAGGCTTCTAACCTTACACTTAGATCTTCGGACTTACACCTAGATCTTCAAATAGATCTCAAAAAGTTTGAAGAGAGCTATAGAAGTCTATCTTGTGTATTAAAGTGTGCATGTGTATTGCAGAAAAAGCATGAGAATTTATACCCACAGGCCATGGCTGGAGATTCTTCAGACCTTCTTCTACTTTTTCAATATCTGCAAATTTTGTAGCTCCATCTGCGTCAGCCATAAGGATTGTTTTCCCCCGAGAACTAAAGACACCCTGCAATGAAAATAGTCAATACAAAAATCAACGCCTTTGTAATCAAGTATTTGTCATAAGCTAGGTGCAAGACACTCCAAAAACCTATGTAGTAACGAAACAGTGATATCTCTCAGATTCCACACAGCAGGTGCATCTTAATATTCTGCTACTAACAGTAATTTACCTATTTATATGGTACTAACATCTAGAGACTTCACACTCTGAGTGTCCACAGTGACAGACAATGCATGAACATGAAAGGCTAACAATCCTTCTCAGGAAAACCTAAATCTAAAAGGCAACAAGTTGCTACAGTCAGCTCTAGAGGGGAGCATGAAGAAGCAGTGATTAGCAATTGCCACTGCAGTGGGTGGCTTTTCTTGGTCACATGCACTGCGGAAAGGAGGATGCAGCACGAGTTTTTCCTAACACCGTTTCATGAAAATTCAAGAGCTATTTCTCAAAACTAATTTAAGACTAAGTCTCAAGTCATAGTACCACTGCAAAACACTTGTGATGCACAGGTTTCACAGCTTAATTTGCTATATGCTTGGTCAGAAATATTTCATAATTTTTGAAGGGGTCCAGACAGGAAAACAATTAGCAGTACATGCAACAGAAGTACTGTTGCAACCAAGCATGTGTGCATCTGGAAAAGCCTGTCAAGGAAGTAGCTGTACACACATCCACTCTACATCATGCATTGTAAAAGTATATCACACAGAAAACTGTTCTCCTTCTCTCGGAATAACTTCAAATTTGTATCTCTTATAACAGTTCCATATGTTCCAATATTATGTTCTCTCAATTTCCAATAGTTATTAATTTTTCATAAAAAATAAACTGACATACTAAAGACAGAGCTGAAAATACAGATAAAGACACATCACTGACAATCCATAGATGATATCACCCTTTTTCAGAAAAGCAAGGTGTCATACATCGTAGGAATACAATGTTCCTTCTAAATGTTTCATATTTAGAACATGCTCATTTTATGATAATATCTATGTGAAAGCATGAATTGTGCTGTTTTGACTATCGAGTGTGGGTGATAGAACAAACTGTGCTGGATGAGTTCTTGTTTATCAGCCATGTTAAAAACCACAGCCATGACCTGGACAGTGAAGTTTGCCAATTTGACTCTATTTTGTCTACATAAGCTTAACTTTAATCTGTAACAGTTTTGGGTTATTTTTTTTTTTGTTGGCTTTTATAAATGCAAGTATATTTCTAAGTAGAACTAACATGATTATGAGATTCCAGCAGTTTTTTCCACTTTGAATTCTTGTATTATAAAAAAGTCTTTGTTATTGATCTTTCTGGAAAGACAACACTGCTACCAAGATCTAAAACAGTCTTATTTTGAAAAATATTTTTGCTTTAATTTACAAAATCTGTACTCAGTTTTCTCCTAATCATTTTGTTAATGCATTGAATTCAAAATGTCAATCAGCACAGCTCTATCTTCTACATACTTTGGCACAGGTAGTTCAAACAGAGAAGGAGATGAAAGTATTAATTACCGTCCTGACTGCTCCCCCTTTCCCTCGATTTTTTTCCAAAGATATCACTCGCACTTTGTCACTTCCATATTTCTTGCAGTACTCCTTTGCAACCTGACAGATACACAAAAAGCGAGCATAAAACAAAACCAGGAACCAAAGGAGAAGTGTACATTTGCTCACCCTTCAAAAGAAAATAAATTAATAGCACAGAGCTATAACCACTTCAGTCGGCACAAATATATTGCCGGTGTTCGCTGGAGTCTGTTTGGGAAAATAAAAAACAGTTCACAGTCAAAACAAGAAGACTGAAGAAATGAAGTAATGTTCAATAAGAACAGGATATTTCCCTAAGCAATCTCAACTCCCATCCTCCCACCTCTAAAAAACTCAATCCTAATTTAATTTATATCATACTACTACAGACCTTTTCAATTAACACCAATAGTTCATAAAAGAAATACAATTTTCTATGACAGCCACCTATTTCTCACTTGTCTTGCTGCTATTTGAGGTTTTGAAGAAAAATTCATATTGACCTAAAACCCCATTCACACTGCAAGGATCTGAACATTTTGGTACATGCGGGGAAGAAAAAGCTTGAGTTTTCTTCTAATTTTTTCTAAAGGTTGTCTTGAGTCCTTTTAAGTCCAGAGGCCTGCAGACTTTGTATGCTCAGTTGAGAGAGATGGTAGAAAAAATGCACAGCAGTCAAAAACATATACCAGCAATCCTTAAAGCAATATACATTTCAGTGTCTACCTCAAACATCTTCCAAGCAGTAGAAAAAAAACCCCACAAGCTGGCTAGCCTTCCTTGTCAGTGACATACATCAAAAGCAGAAGAAAACAGAACTATTTTGAAAATACTGCTACTGGCACATGGATTTTTAAATTAACAATCCCACAAAGGGAAAGAACTGTGTCACCTGTTCTGTCAATCACAGTATGAATGAGATCTTTTAAAAGACTTTTTAGCTTCCTCAAATTCATATTTACATCATCACTATGCACATGTAGAGTACTTCAAGTGAAATTTCTTGAAGTTAGGATTAGAATTCTTAGAAGCTCAGCTGCAGGAAAATGGCTGTCACAGTTGCTAATCAAGAAAACTAGAATTTGCAAAACAATAGTATGTGTATTCATCTGCAGATGCACCATCCACGATGCAACAACAGAGGCAATTCAGAAATGTGAACTTCAACTGTCAACCAAAATATAAATATAGACCACTGGTGTATTCCACAAATATACAAAAATCCAAACAAAATTCATGCCTCTGATTGCTTGGGAAGACATTACTTTTTCTTACCTTTGCAGTTTGATCTTTACTACCATCATTAACCACTATCACTTCATAAGTGAATGAAGGATCTTGTTTCTTGAAAATAAAAGCAGAAATAATGCATTTTGTTTCAATTTCATGCAATTTGTTAAGTAGGCAGTAGGCCTTTCAAATGTCATTATTCTTTTCTCCCTAGAAGTCATTCATAGGTGCCAACAGATACTAATATGATGCAGTAAATTTGTTAAGAAGACATAATTACAGAATTTTGCCATTTTTGACGCAGATACCGTTACACTGGGTTGTCATGCTACCATCTACAACTGAAAAATCCTGAAAAACTGAATTTAGCTGTAGAAGATGGAAGCTTAGAAAAACATCACTTTTAAGAAAGCCCAAACAAAACAAAATCCAAACTTTCACAATGAGCTTCTTACTCAAAGAACAAATCCTAATGAAGAACAGATGCTTATGAAACTTGCTGGAACAAACCAGGACTTAGCTTAGAAAGTTAAATGCATGGTTAATCCTTAGCTCTGTCTTGGGCAGATTTCATGCATATCAAGATTATTTCATCCTACAGTAGCACATTAAATTTTTACTTAATTTAAAAATCCTTTCTGGCACTCAATCTAAAAATAACTGATAAGATACAGAAGCATTATTTCTAAATGGCCAAGTGCTACTGTTTTAATGTACACTAACATAACAAAGTGACTAGATCACTGACTTGTTATGCATAATACACAGAAAAACAATGAATTTTGAATGCAAAAAGAAAATACCTGTCTTTTTTCTAGATAATCCAAAGCTTCATCCATCATAAGTGGTACTAGAGAAAAGGTGGAGGAAGTCTGGTTAGCAGCTTATAACACCAAAAGCTGCAAAAGCAAGCTGAAAACAGCCACAAAGCAAGGCTAAGCAAATCAACTCTTTCATACAACACTACTTTCAGTAACCAAGCTTAGCAGCTGAACTCTAAGTGCTGCCCTTTCTGAATGCAGAAAGAACACTGAAGAAAATCACACATGATAAAAAGACAAGATAAAAATATTTTTTCTGAGGAACCAACTTTTCATTTTGAAGTATGTAATTCTCTACACAACATTAAAGGATAAAAACATTCTTTATGACTGAGCCTGTAAAACAGCACTGACTTTTATCTATTTAAGCAAGCTGTCAGCTTGTGCACTGCCACATCACTTTAGAGTTTGATTATTTCTATCACATTTAAATGCCTTCACTCAGTATCAGGTACTCCTATCTATGGCCAAACTAAACACAAACCAGTGAGATCATCACTTTTTCTGCTTGTCTGAAGCCGCTGTTGTCGTTTTAAAGAGTGGGAAGCTCTCAAATAAATGAAAAAAGTACTTTACTACTTCTTGCCTTGCAGCATTTGAAGGGGCAACGAACAGCCATTCTTCTGGGGTTCATTAAAATTAAGAGGACTCTTACAAGTGCCCCATGCTATTTTTAGCAGTAGAAATCAAGTTACACTATGCCTTAATTTTGAAATCCAAAGTAATTGGACTGTTTTCTGGAAACTGTGCCCAAAATCTGGCCTGCCAGAATCTACTGCTAACCCAACTGACCTCTGCATTATTACAGTAACAACAGACAGATTTTCTTCTTTTCCTGAAAACTAGAAAAATCTTACACCGGTTTTCCTCATTGTATGAAGGCACAACGACAGAGAGTTCTCTTGTAGCAGGATCATGTAAATTTGGTGCAGATCCTTTTCTGCACTCAGCATCTTCGTGGGGCATTGTTTTGGCAGTCACATGAGCGATTACACAAATCTGTGATGAAGAAGAAATGAAAAAAGTTGTCAGGCATTCTGTTAGAATCTTACCTATCTGTTAAATGCGCTACCAGTTACCAGAACTAAGTATATTTCAGTAACGAGGTGGGTCACTGTTGTGGAATTTCACACAGGACCAAAACCCTCTCATGCTGTTTGGTCACTCCCACTGTGATCACTGTCAGCATCATTGGCTTGCTGCTGTTTTTAACTGCAAAGCATGCAGGTGCCTCCAAAGTCGTGGTCCAAGCTCCTTCCCCAAGTAACCTTGAGCACAAAAGCAGGCGCCACCTCTGATCCCCACCAAGCCACTGAAATCAATGGCAAGGCTCACGACAGGCCAGCCCTATGTGCTTGCAAAACTAAGGCTCTGATTGCTTTATGCAAGGCTAAAAAAAGCGGCAGAACTTGGGTTCTGGAGCGCTTTTACTTGGTGGCACACGGAATCACTTAGGTTGAGAAAGAACTCTGAGATCACCGATGCCCCAACACCACCGTATCAATTAGACCACGGCACTGAGTGCCACGTCCAGTCTTTCCTTCAACACCTCCAGGACGGTGCCTCCGCCACCTGCCTGGGCAGGATGCATACGTGGCACTGCGGACAGGCAGCAGAATTTCGCTTTCCAGGGGGTCGATCTTCTTAATCTCGCAGGGCATTTCAGATAGGCAGACACACAGCCACTTCCCAAATGGTTAACGCGAAGGCGTTACCAGGACATTTCCCAACACGTACTCTAAGGCTGAAATGCTCTGTCTTGGTGCCCTTTGCCAGGTACGGCACCCCACGCCTTGCCGAAACACGCTGCCCGCACAACCCCCCGCACAAGCGCAGCCCTGCCGGCTTCTGCCGCCCGGCCCGGGCCGGCCCTGCCGCCTGCGGGACCGCGGGACCCCCGGGCAGGGCCGGGACTCCGGGCAGCGCCCCTGCCCCGCGCCTGGGGGCGGGCATCGAGCGGCCTCGCCCACCGCCCCCGCCACGGAGCCCCCCGGGCCCGCCATGCGCGGCTCTCACCAGGACGAGGAGGAAGGCGGCGAGGGCCGCCAGTGCCAGCGCGGCTGCGGGCAGGGACAGGGGCAGTGACGGGAGTGGCGGCAGCGCCATCGCCCGCGGCAGCCGCGGGGCCCCAGCGCGCCGCGACAGCGACGCGGAAGCGGCCGCGCCGCCCGCCCGGTGCCGCTGGGAGCCGCCGGCGCCCCCCAGCGGTCAGGGCCCGGCAGCGCCGCCGCCCCTGTGGCCGCCGCTGCCGCCGGTCCGCCCGAGGAGGCTACCGGGAGGGCAGGCCGCCAGGGGGCGCCACATCCGGGGCGGAGACGGTACCGCCATGGCGGCGGCGTTCAAGTAAGTGCTGGGCCTGGGGACCGCCGTCCCATCGAAGCCGCGCCGCGGGTCCCGCCCGCGCCTCCCAGCGCCCCCCTGGCCGCGCGGAGACCCTCCAGGGCTCGATCCGGTCACCCCTCCGGCCGCGCGGGGACCCTTAAGGGCTTTATCCGGTCACTGCCCTCGAGGGCTTTATCCTGCTCCCCGGCCGCACGCGGGGGCTCGGCGCGTCTGGGAGGGATGGCGTCGGTGCTGCGCGGCTGTGGAGCCTCCGACGCGTGCGGGAAAGACTGAGCGAGCGGGGTTTGGCCAGCCGGGAAAACGCCCGGCAGAAAGCCGAGCTCAGTGAGGCCCGGAGCTGCCTGGTATCAGAACTGCAGAGTATGCCGAGGTGGATCCTTAGAGATCAGCGAGTGCAGCTCCTGGCTCTGTGCAGGATACCCCCAGGAGTCACCATGTGCCTGAGGGCGTTATCCATGCACTTTTTGGACTCGGGCAGTTATGATGCTGTGACCTCTGCCCTGGGGAAGTTCCAGTCCCAGTGCCCAATCATCCTCTACGTGACAAACTTTTTTCCTACTCTCCAACCTAAACCTCCCCTTACACAGCTGACCGAATTATAAGGAAGTTAAAATTGTAGGGAATTCAATGACTTCCCACTTACAACTACTCGTTTTAGAACAGGAAAATGGTTTGGGTCAGAGGGGATTTTCCCAGATGATCCAGTTCCAATCCCTGTGCCGTGGGCAGGGACACCTTTTGCTGGACCAGGTTGCTCAGAGCCCCATCCAGCCTGGCCTTGAACACTTCCAGGCATGGGGCATCCACAGCTTCTCTGGGTAGGCTGTCCCAGCATCCTTGATTCTATTGTGTGGCTTAGAAGCTTCAAACAAGGTTTAGCAAGTGCTGTTACATGAACTGTAAGACAACAGACCTTATGCTGGGTTTGTAATCCAGTGGTACTGGACCAACACATGTGGAGCCAACAGGAGCCAATTCATGCTGTCCATTATGTTGGTGATACCTCTGTGTGTTAGTTTGCATTTGGAAAACTTGCCTATTCCATTTATCTTTTTTCCGCCCCTGCCCCAGAAGCACTATTTTAACAAAACTGTGATTGCTTTGTTTAAATATTGGCAACACATTTATAAAAACTTTTTTTTTTTAACCTTAAAAATCCCTGCTTAAAATACTAATTCACAGGTACTGCTACTAGTGTATGATTAATAATAAGCATCAATTATTTCTTATCTGAAGCACTGCATGAAGCATATTTTGTAGTTTTACATTTTCTCAAAGATTCTAAGAAAAACTGAATAATTAAACATCTTTATACAGATCTTTGCATTGGTTTGCAGTCCTTGAACTAACAGATATTTCACACAGTGTAGTAAAATTTTCCTGTTTGCATTCCTTGAAAGATGAAAGCTAGCAGTTTTTGTTCAGTGTATGCACAGGCAGGTTCATTGTGAAAACATCTTTTTTTTTAGATTAGTTTAAAATTTCCTCATTGTTCTGTAACTGTATTGCAAAACAGCTTTGTCAGGCATCTTGATTCCCAGATTTTTTTTCCCTGTGTCTTGCCTACTAAGGAACTTGCATTTGAACTTCTCTTTCTATTTGTTCTAGAACTGTGGAACCACTGGAATATTACAGGAGGTTTTTGGTAAGTGAAACATAAGATGCCATATAAGAAAGCAAGAAAGAATTTTTTCTTTCTTGCTTCTGCTCTTCTAACTTGTCTGTATGGAAATATGAAACTATGGAAATAGAAACTGAAAAAAGCCCAACCCAAAAAACTGTCTGAGCAGGTGAAAAACTTTTGTGCTCTTCAGAACATGCTTTTCTTTCCATCTTTCCATGGTGTTGATGCTGTTCATCTTGATGGGTGAATGCTTCTGTTGGTCTTGAAAGCAGTTCAGGTTAAATTTGACCAAGATGGTGATGCAGGTTTTTGCCTAGTACAAAATGGTGTCAAACCAGGCTTTTAGATGCTACAAAAATTAGTAATAGAGACTATTGCTGCTAACCATGCACACTGTAACTGCGGGGGAAGAACACTCAGCAGCTGAACCTTAAGTTAGTTCAGCTGTTACTGAAGTTGTATTGACTTAGAAATGGATCCAGTATTATTGCAAATTTTGGTTCTCATAATTGAACCAAAAGAGTTTGCTTTTGAAAAGCTTGAAACTGCGGTGAGTAATCTAAAATGATGGAATATTGTTTCAGTTTCTAAAATAAGGGTTATGTGTGGTATTGATGGTATTTGAATGCTGCGTTTTCTTTTGGTGAAAGGTTTTTCTTTTGTTTTCTTTAGTTCACTCTAATTTTAAGAGCTCCACTAAGCAATGCAGGCAGTTAGAAACTCTCATTTTAACTTTACCAGTGTGTGTTCATTCTTGGATTATGTTCTGAATCTAATCTCCTGTAGTACCTACCCTTGAGACATCCGTCTATTGTTATAGTGTCTAAATAAATTTAAATTAATTTTAAAAAATCAGGAGTTTTCTTTTGTAGGCCTGTAACCACAAACTACATATCAGTTGATGAAAAGCCAGCTATAGACTGACTTTGTTTTCCCTAGCATTTTTGCTAGGGAAAACTCATATTTTTTATGAAGTTCTGTAGCAAAAATATTACCATGTTATTTGATAAAGTATGTTTTCTAATTTGAAGTTTGTAATTTTTCTTTAGAAGGAGAACTGTCGGCCTGATGGAAGAGAGTTAGGTGAATTTCGGACAACCACTGTCAACATAGGCAAGTGCTTATGTGGAATAATAATAATGGGGGAGGTATTATTAATATCAGGTTATAGCGGTGACCTGAATGACTTGCTAATTGGTTTTCTTGGTTCTTGTATTTGGAAACCAGGAAGAGGAAGGATTTTTCTTTACTGTTTCAACAAGCATGAAAGAGAATGTGGGCTACAATGGTGTCCTCAAGCATTGTTTTCAGTCCTGTTCCTGGGCTAATGTGCTCAGTGTAATTAGTCAGTTCTGCTCCTGTATGTGCAGCAGAGTTTAGGTGCCCTCACAAGTTTGCAGATGACACTGAACTGGGAGTGTTATCTGATATGCCAGAGGGTTCTGCTGCCATGCAGAGGGGGCTCAGCAGGCTGGAGAACCTCAACCATTCTGTATGATTGACTGTTTAATACAGAGATTCTGTCCCACTCTGGATTCAAGACTTTGCTTAGGCTGTGTTTAGTACAAAATGATGGAAGGTAAACACTCCATGAAGGTTGGATGTTATTTAGCGCCCTTTGAAGGGAAAATAGATTTTATTGAACAGTACTTTTTCTCTTCAGGTTCAATTACAACTGCAGATGGTTCTGCCCTGGTGAAGTTAGGAAATACCACAGTGATTTGCGGCATAAAGGCGGTATGGTTGGTTTTTATCTTTATTTATCTGTTCGCTGATTTAGTGCATTTGTGTTTAGAATTGATCGCCCTTGGAGTTACAATAATGTGCCAGTCAGATGCAATTACAGTCTTTCACCTGAGTTACTTCCAGACCTGAAAGTTAATATATAATGTAATTGTATAATCCTACCTGTATAGTCTGAGAACATGTATTTTTGTGATGCCCATTGTGTACAAAACTAAGGTCCTTGTTACTTCTAGATAAAAGCTCTGTAATTGAAAAAAGTTCCTGAACATGGATCAGTAAGCGCACTGGGAATGAGCTGGCTGGACTATTGAATGCCTTGTAGCCCCATCTCTACTGCTGGCCTGCCATGACCTACAAGACAAATGACTGTTCATCCCTGTACTGAGTTCTTCCATAGGAAATTAACAGAGAAGGAATGATTAAAAATGACTTGTAAATCTCATTGTAATAATAACTGGGAAGAAAACAACCATTTGTATATAGAACAACTGAAAAATATTTTGTACAAAATTCTTCATTTTTCTCTTTTGTATTTTTCCAGGAACTTGCTGCACCTGCAGTGGATTCTGCTAATAAGGGATATATTGGTAAGTGTTTCAGTATGGATCTGAGGTTTTGTATTGCTTCAGCTAAAAGGTTGTGGGAATTGTGTTCTGTAGATTTCTTAAAAGAATTCATTTGGATCAAATTTTATTATGACTCTTCAAATTAATTTCAAAATTGACATCTAGGCATCTAGAATTCCCTTTGCTTTGCTTGTGAGTTTTCTGTATACAGCTACCTTTTTGTTGCTGTTTCCAGGCTAGGCATGGAAGGAAACCTGCATCATTGTGTATATTAAGAGGGAGAGGGTACTCTATAAAAGATAGTGGCATGCATGGTTGTGCAAAGGCATGTTAACTTCTGTTTCAAAGTCCCAGTAGGCAAAAAATGTAACTGTTAAAAACTGTGAAATAAAACCTGTTTATTTCTCAGAGAACTGTAAGTCCCAGTGGTACCTCCTCACTCCTGTTTGGAGTTTCTTTGGAAATAAAATAATTCTGTGGAATTGAGAGACAAAGTCCCCTTTTTCTAAGGCATCTCCCAAGTATGTTGTTTTCAGTAAGCTTGACTATGCTTAGGTTTTTTCATGAATGTTTATGCATGTTTTTGCTTCAAGTCTAAAGCCTCAGGTTTTAATAGTTGATGGAAAGCAGACAGCATACCAGCAAAGTCAGGCAGTGGGATGGAAATGCTGCTGTTTTGATCTGCTGAAAAGTGCTTAATACTTAAAGAAGTGTTTGTGTGGGTCATGATAGAGAAGGATTATAAACAGAGAGTGGTAGCTAGGAGTATGTGCTTTTCCATGGAATATATAGTTTCTGAGTACAGAGAGTACTATAAGTTCTTTAATACAAACTCATGCATAACTTTATTTTTGAGGGGAGAATTAGGAAGGCTTGATTGAAAAATTCTTGGTCTTGCCTTTCATTTGAAGTACATAAAATAGTATTAATAGCATTTGTTACTTATTTTTTTATTTTTGATTACCCATTGCCTGTTTTCTTTGGTTTATGACTAATGATTCTTGCCACCTAGTTCCAAATGTGGAGCTGCCATCCCTCTGTGCAGAGAGGTTTCGCTCTGGACCACCTGGTGAAGAGGCTCAAGCAGCGAGCCAGTACATCGCAGATGTGATTGAAAAGTAAGAACCATCTTAGTGCTGTTAAAATACAAGCAAATCTGTCTTGGTGCCCTTTCATTGCCTTGCTTACTCTTATTTTATTTTAGTTCACAGATGATAGTGAAAGAAGACCTATGTATTGCCAATGGCAAGGTAAGTTCTGTCTCAGAACGAAGAGGGAGATAGTAACAAGATCACAGGACCTGTACACAAGTACAAATAAAGAAGGTATTTGAGGTTATAGGGGGTTTTAGTGTTGTTTGTGCTTTTCAGTCTTCATAGCTTAGTTTACTTCCTAAGTCCAAAAATCAAATGATAGAAATAAGTATCTGTATTTAGTGTGGCCAGAATTTTCTTATATATTAGACCATTTACTTAGCTGATGGAGTATCTCACATGTGCAAACCTTTTTTGATAGCTTGCATGGGTGTTATACTGTGATATCATATGTCTGGACTATGATGGAAACCTTCTGGATGCCAGTGTCTTTGCTTTGTTGGCAGCATTAAAAAATGGTAAGTCTTATTTAGAACAAGAGACATTCTGGTAAGTGTTGCTTGGAGAAATGCATCCGTTTTGAACCCTGCTAAGTGGGTAACTAGTTAACGGGACTGTTTGTTTCCTGTCATTTGAATGCAAATACAAGGTGGAAGTGATGGTGGGATGCCATAGGTGTGTAACACCTGGAAAATAGGATCTTTTTTGTACACTTATTATTGCTTTCTTAAAGGACTAACTGCTATTCTGCCACATGTTCTCTGGTGTCAGATACATGAGTCTTTCAGCAGTGACCATGAATAAGTTTAACATCTACATCAGGGTATTACTTTGATAATGTATTTTGCGTAGGCAGGAAGAGCTGTTGGAGGCTTTGCTTACAGATGTACTTTGTCACAACAGAATATTCCTTTCCTAGCTTAATGAATTATAGTTTGTAAAAAAATGTGTGGCCTGACTGTTTGCAGGTGTGTGGCTTATAAATGCATGAAGGAGCAGTTTAAAGGGAAGCTTATAGCAAGGCCTTCCTTTCTAACTGTGAATTGCTAGCCTTGGAATTCCCCTAGCTACTTGGCTCTTGTCCTTGTCACTAGCAATGTGTGGGTAGTCACAGCAAGAGGCAAGAGTTAGCTGAAGGTCAGGTTGCACTGTTTCTACAGATATATACAATTCATGACATGAGACTACATTACTACTTTTTATATGCCCAGTAGACTTGGGGGAAAAACACTTTTGGTTAAATATTCTAAAGTATTAGAATCTAAAGTACTAGAGTCTGAAGTATTTTAATTGTGTGGCATTTTGGAAGTAGAAAATATTTCTGTGTAAGGAAAAAAGCTTCTGTTACCCTCAATACAAAAATCAAACACTTCCTTGAACAGGTCATTCTAAGCTAAATACTTTCCTTGAATTCAAGAATGATTTGTTTTTTTTGTAGAGTATAATTAATGTAGGAAAAACGATTCTGATTGATTTTCAGCAGGTTAAGAGAACAGCTTAAATATTTCAGTAGTTGTTAACATTTCTAGGCCTGTTTAATATTAGACCATGTTTAATATTAGACCATTGTAATTTTTTCATCTCTTCAGTGCAATTGCCGTTGGTTACGATAAACGAAGAAACTGGTTTATCAGAAGTTAATTTAAAACAGAAGAATCCTTTGATTATCAGAAAGCATCCGGTTGCCACATCATTTGCTGTATTTGATGAGTAAGTTCCAAACTGTTTTGTACTTTATGGAAATAACAGTGTTTGTAAAACAAATGAAAGATGGAAGATGCCACTGATGATGTTTGTGCACTTCTGCCAAGGACCAGAGTGGAGCCTCAGGCAATGTTGCTCCACCCGTCTTAAATCCACAGCCTCTCTCATTGAAGGGGCCTCTAGTTCTGTGATGTAAAGAGTTCACAAGACAAAGTGCAGTAAAAATAAGCTTAAAAGTACATGGATGGGTACTGTTTGAGGTTTTTGAAGTATCTTTAAGATGAAAATGTTACCAGTGCAATTAATGTTTCAGAAGCCTGTGTAAGTAACTGATAGAAAGGATGGCAGTGTTTGAACAGCTTATTCCAAGGATGTAGTCAACAAAGGAGGTAGGAAGTAACAGTCCAGTTAGAACAACAGAACCCCTGGATAACTGAAAACATAATTACTCAAGGTGAAGTGTAGCCAGCATGCTTAAGTCATTGTTCATGTAGCAAGAGAATCTGATTATGAGAATTCAAAGTAATCACATCTGGTAACTTGACTCCTCATCTGAAATTGTCTACTGGGTCTTCCTTAGGTCAAGAATGTTAAAAATGTGTCCTGCTGCTATTTATAAGAAATGCAGTCATTTCTGGTGACATCCATTTGCAAAGTAGAAAGTGACAGGATAGTGATCACTCTGCTCTTCAAGATTTAGGTCTGTTTGGAGATTATGGGGGGTTATGGCACATTAAAGTTTATTTACAGAAATTATTAGTAGGGGCCTTTCATCCAAATAACAAATGATGTGGGGAGAGCATTAATGTCAGTTGTTGACCAAGTGATTACCAATGCATCAGAGCAGGATATTATTGGTACTTTAGAATGCCTCTGTTAATTGCTTTAGTACCATTTCTGCTGGGTCTGAAGTTGGATGTACACTAAGTGTTTGAGTAACGTACTAGGCAGACAGCTGTCAGTAAAGTATTATTTACACACTAATCACATATACTTACACATAGACCAAAAAGCTGCCTGGGGAAGAAGGCTTTCCATGACTGTCTGTTGGGCTTTGTTTCCTTCCCTGAAACCAACTGTTGCATCAAACAAGTTACTGAAGTCTCCTTTTAGCTTCTAGAACTAAGTACTGAAGGGGTGTCTGCCTGTGTTGTGTGGTTTGCGTTGGTTTTATTTTTTATTTTTTTTTTTAATTCTGGTTAATAGCTCTTTCAATAAAATGCTTTACATACTCTGGCTTCCAGAGGCAGTTTTCTTCTGCATAAAAGGCCTCCTTGAATAAATAGAAGTGGTAATGGAAGTGGTAGGTTGCTGGTTAGTGTGGCCATGGCTGAGGAGCACTGCTGCAGGGCTGCTCCTGTGGCAGCAACCTGTACATCAACAACAGCCATGCACTGAACTGCTCATGTGACAGCATGAAAGCCAAAATAAACTGTCTTAAGCAACCCAATGAATCTGGTTTTGAACTATTCCCAGTCTGAGTGATGTTAACAGTTCACTGACAACAAACTGAGAACCACTTTGGTGAACTTGCCAGTGGCAATCAGTTTTGCTTTAAGGTGTCTGGTAGAAATTAGTGCAGCCTACACCTAAAACCAATGCCAGTCTTCAGCGTAACTACAAAATAACAACTCCAGTCTTTCATATTACATACTGCAAATAGCAATTGAGTGGCATTTTCCTGCAACGTCACAGATTTATGAAACCGCTTATATGCCTATTTTCCACAGTCACAAACACATGATTATGTGGACTCTCCCACATTTTTTGGCTTTTTTTTCCTTTCTTTTAAAATTGGTGCATTTTGGTAGGAAAACAGATAAGCTGGAACACTAAATCCATCTACAAGTATTTTGTAAGACTGCAGTAAAAATTGTATTTTGCAATAACATTAATGGAGCAATGTATACCAACATATGTGCATGCATTTCTTTCACAAGCACATTACTCATTGTTGATCCAACTGCTGAAGAAGAAGATTTAGCAACTGGAACAGTAACCATTGTAACTGATGAAGAAGGCAGACTGTGTTCTGTCCATAAACCAGGTACTTCTAAATTTCCTACAAAGAAGCCTATGAGAGACGATGATGTTAGGTCAAGAAAAGATTCTGTACCTGCTTTGCTTTGTGAGATGCAGGTGCTTTATAGTAACAGTGTCTGCCTGAATAGTCATTAAATTACCTGCTCTTGAAAGGAGTTTTAAGATGGTGGGTGGCATGACTAAAGTTCAAGAAGCAGTCACAGGAGAGGACTAATTGTGGGCATGTCTCCTGTTACACCTCTTGTTTATTTCCATTATCTTTGCCTGAAGCTAGGGCTGGGAAAGCTGTATGCTCCCCAGTGAAAGGGAGCTGGTAATGGTAATTAATGTATTAATACTTGCATTTGGAAAGCACAATTAGATACACATAACTGAAGTTTAAATAGAAAATCAAATTGTTCTCTTCAATGTTTAGGTGGAAGTCCTCTTACAGGAGCCAAGCTTCAGGACTGTATCACCAGAGCAATTACAAGACACAAAGAAGTAAAGAAGCTCATAGACAAAGTAATAAAAAGTATAACACCCAAGTGAACAAAAAGAGAGCTCTTTTCAAAAATGGATTTGTAAAAATTGTATTTGTTACAGTGTTCACAAACCTTTTATACTAAATAAACAAATATCAATACTACATTTACAAAGTTCATCTTTTCTAAAATGTTTTTCACCCTCATTCTATGTACAATGCTGTTGACTGGTAAAAAATACAAGATAAAACATTCTGTTAAAAAATTAAGTGACTAGAGGAAACCAGATCCTAGCCACTTTATAGATTAAATTTTTAAGTTCTGTAGGGTTGGCTTCCAAAATCAGTTCATTTCTTTTAGTGTAATGTCAAAAGTTCATTTTCCCACCAGTAATATAAAACACTAATTTTATTTTAAGCCTTTTCCTTAACAATCTGAAAAAAAAATCCCCTTCCAATCAATTTTTTTGTGGGGGGAGGCAAGTCTCATGATTTTGGAGGGGCTGATGTGCCTCTTTTCCTTTTACTTTTTGAGTGGCTGCCTGAATGTTGATGATGCAGGTGAGCTGCTTGTGCTGCTGCCGCTGCCATAGCCATTTGATGCTGCAAGAATCGCAACTGCTGCCATGGAGGAGAAGGGAGAAAAAGCTTGTTAGTGTTGACTATAAAGCTTTCACACCAGGAAGAATGAAGAGGGAGAGAGAAAGAAAAAATAAAGAAGCACCAGGTTGACAAAAGGAACACACCATGTACTGGGGCAGTTGGGTACAGTCAAGCAGCACCAGTGGCACAGAAGCCTGCTGAGGGCACAAGCTAACATTTTACATGTGAATGTGCACAGCTTTGTTTCTTTGCCCTTGCTCTTCATTGCAGTAACTGCAGTAACTCAGCAACTTCACTGAGTGTTTGGGTTACACAGTACCTTCCTAATGTGATAGCTTCTCAGTGTATGCATTGTATGAATTTTCTGTATATATTACAAACATGTGACTGTGTGCTAAAAAATGCTAAAATTTTTTTATGAAGCACCTGAATGGTAAAGGAGCTTTGCAAAGCTCTTGCTTTCATGTACTGACTGTAGCAGGGCTACATTTGAAATTCCAGGTGCTTACATCCATGCCATTTTGAAATCTATTGTCACCTGGTATAGTATTTAGATATGTGCCACAAGCACCCCTTGAATGTTTGCAAATCAGGAAGGTGGAGGGCTTAAACGAATAAAAATAAATTCAGTGCTCCAAGCTGAGAGAACCACAGATTTCAGGTCCTGCATGATAGTTTGCCAAATACATGTTGGTTTTGTTGTTTGTTTTTTCTTTAAATTTGCGAGACCATAACTGCATTAATTAAACAGAGAGCTCAAGAGGGCAATATTTTGGATTTTGGAGCCAAGAATTGTATTTTTAATTTGATTTTTTTTTAACACAGTCAGAGTGAAGTTGCTGGATTACTTGTATCTGTTGCTGCTGCAAGGCTTGTTGTTGTTGCTGTTGCAAGGCAGAAGAGAGCTGGAGTCTCTGCTGAGGAAGGCTTTGCCCAGGTCTGTTCACAGCAGAGCCAAGCTGAGACAACACTGAGAAAGGAGAAGGGGAAAGCAGGCAGGTCAAAGAAGTCAGATTGAGTTGGTCAGGGGAGGAAGACATAGGAATACAGTGTAACAGGAAAGGGGGATCAATTGAATTAGTTTCAGAGTCAGATTTGGAACAGTGCAGAATAAAGTATACATGATATACATACTCTGTTAGTTAATTAGATTATGAAGTGCTTGTGGAGACACAAAGGTTTCTCACACTGGATGTTAAGCACAGAGTTAAAGAAACATTCCTTAATGAAGTCTGGCATGAAGTTCGCTGCATTTTCATTTTGTCTTAAGTGTAACTTGCTTTCATGTGATACTATCAATTGATGGCACTTAACTGCCAAACAAAGCAGAGAAGTGCATGTTTTAGAAGTTGAGTATTTCTCATAGAATTCATGTCTTGATAATAAACAGTAAATCATTGTGATCTAACGTAAGATTTCCTTAAGACCAAACTTCATTTCAGTGTGAATTTATCAACATAAACACTTCGCTACAAAAGGAGGCTCAGCAAGCACATACCTGTGGCTTGAGGTTGCATAAAATTCCCTACTCCAGTCAGGTTAATTACAGCAGCTTGTTGGGCAGATAATGCCTGATCTTGATTGGATGGACCTTGGTCAGACCCCTAGCAAAAATGAAAAGCTTGATCCTTATTACCAAACTTTCGTATCAATGAATAAGCAAATAAAGCCAGTGTGAAGGCAAAATTCTGAAGTGCCATTTAAAAACATTTAATGCTACGTCATCCAGTATGTGCCAGATACAGGCTAGTGTAGTCACTAACAGCAGAACTAACAGATACTGAATACCCCAGAACAGCTTTGTTTTGGCAGAAATGGTAGTGCTCCTGTTACTCAGCAGAAGTCCACATAGTTTTCAATTTCTCTGCAGTCTAGCAGAGACTACACTTCCTGGTTGTAATCTTACAACAATTTCCTGTCCCACTCCCAGCCCCAAAGTCTTCAGGGGCCCCTGAAATACCCATGTGCAAAGGTCCTAATCCATCAAAGTGTGCAAAGGCTGATGCATTCCCATGTTTGTATTGTGCTACACATCTAAATTTCATAAAAATACACACCCTGCTTTTAAAATCACATTATCAGAACACAGTAGTTTTCACAGTAATCACTTAAACGGAATTAATGGGAGTCTGACCAATGTCTCCTGGAGTCAAAGGGTGCTGAATTATGACCTCTTTTAGGACTTAAATTACGCACTGATTTATAACAAAGGAAAATAAAGCATTATATGTACAATTCATTATATGCATGGCTTATGAGTCAGAAAAAAGATGGTTCAGTCCAGGAGTTGCAATGCTTCTTCAGCATTACATTATAATGCTACTAAGATCTAGGAAAACCAGACCAAAAGATTGCATGTTGAGACATCATCACCTCCATGATGACTAGGAGTCATAGAAACACCATGTGGAGAGAATCCCTAAGTATGACAGAGAATGCATGTTCGTATTATATTGGTAGCACAGAAAATTGTTGCTGTTTTTGGGCCTAAGTTTTTCACTAAGCACTGTGAGCACATAACATTCCTATCTGTTCCAAAGCTAAGGAATCTAGCATTCATAATATCTCATTTTAGCCAACAACCCCCTCCTCTATAATGCAAGGTATGAGAGAAGTTCCTTAGGGCGGTTGAACCAATGCAGAGATTGATTTTCTCCCGAACTTCCTGCCACAAGAACTATGCTTACGTCAGCCTTTTTATAAATGCCCTTGATGCTCAATATCTAGAAAATAAAACCCAACAGTACAAGGTCAAGTTACTTTTTTTTTTTTAGTAGTTCAATGACTAGCTGACATTCAGAGATTCGGATGCTGTGAACAAATTGCAAAGTTTCCCATTAAACCTTCCCACAATCCAGAACAAGGCCTGTGGCACAGGAGGCTATATATACCATAAAAAAAATCAGAGAGGCATCTTATTTATGAACAGCCTACAGTCTCACAAGTCAAATTATGACTAACTTGAGTACCCAGTAGAGAGTATTTGGTTAAACAGAAAGCTTGTGTGTCTGAGAACTCAAAAGCAGAGCAGCTAGTTTTCTCATACTGCTGCATCAATGTTGGTTAGGATTTTTAAGTACTAACCTGGTACTTGTACCTTAGGATTTTAAGGTGCAACTGACCACTCAGAATTTGTCATTTAAAGATGGATCGGTGTCTTATCAAGACTCCAGATTTCCTCAGTGATTAAAGCCTTTAACACTTATTACAGGCAGCAGCAGAGCAAATCTCTTAAGATTACAGCTTTAAAGACGACTTGTATTTCCTTTGGTGCAAGGAAAATTCTGCTGAACTACAGCAGTGAGGTTTGCAGGCCAACTCACAGCAGTGTCAGTAACAAGTGTTTGTTTCTCTGTTATAATGCTGACTGCATTTTTTCTCTGTTCATCTGATATATCTGTTAGTTATGATAAACAAATCACTAAGCTGATTTTACACCACTCATACAGTGGGGCTGGCTCTCTTCATGACAGAATTAGACAATGCTCAGCAGTTATAGCTTTTCTATACAGGATACAAATAAAGAAGTATAACCCAGCTCCAGCCATAGCAACAGAGCCACTGCACTCTTTACTGTTTGAGAAAGTTTAGGAGGAAGAGTTTCCTCCCCCTCTGCTTCAGATCCATGGGTAATGGCTCATTTACTTGTGGAGATGGGGAGAATAGGAGGAACTGTTTCATCCATGCACCCCAGACTGAGGGCTGTTAGCACACACCTGTTCTCCCTGCTGCTGAGGACTACAGGTTGTAGGCTGCTGAGATTGCTGCTTTGGAGAAAACTGTGACAGCTGCTGCTGGAGTGGGTTAAAAATAAATGAACCACCTGGAAGCTGTTGAAGATTAAAAACAAAAGGCATAATTCAATCAAACTGCTGAGTTTCCTACTGTTCTAGGATGAAGATTGTATTGATAGTTGTGTACTTCCCAGGGGCTTGATTTTTGTTTTGTAATGCCTTTAAAGTCAATCAATTTACAATTGTTGCTGTTTCTGAAAAAGGCTCATGCTCTGAAAACAAACTTGAATGAACTGACAGAAAGGTATTTCCATAGGAAAATGTATTTTAATTATTTTAATTAAAATGGCAGATACTGTACTGATACTGGAAAGATAAATGACAGTCTTCAACACCACTGTATATAATTTCCACTTTCAGAATATTCCACTGAATTTTAATAGATAGTGAAACAGCCTTGAGTCCTTTCCCTTACCCCAGCTTTAATTGCACTTATTTCAGCTGAATTGTTCTTGGTTTATATGAGTGGCAGAGCTAGCTTGAAAGAACGTCCTTCATGGAATCATTCAAATACAAGCATTTAATTCTATAGAAGAGCTCCACTCTGACATAATTGCCTCCTGTGCCTGCCCTTTCCATCTTTCTGGAGTGTACGAGTGGGAAGAGGAAGTAGCAAAGCTGGTAGTAATTTTTTGAAGCGTGGTGAAATGTATGTGGAACACCGAAGCTGCAATTCTGCACCTGCATCTGGCAGCTGACTGCAAGGTCTGGGAACTCCGCCCAGTTCCACAAATAACCCCTGCTCTGCTTTTAAATGCAACTCTGATATAACAAATATCTGCTCATGTTTGTATTTGTATGTATGCTTAGTGCAAATAAAGCATTTACAGACCTTCCAAATTCCCTATGTTACATGAACTTTCATTTCTAAAACCTCTTGAAACCTATTACTGCACCTACCTGTGCATGCTGAGCTTGGCTTTTAGGCATTCTATGTGTAACCTCTGAGTGATTCTGTTTTGTACAGTATAATTGTAACTTTAGTCTGTGATCTGCAATGAAACCTTAGGCAAATCCTGAAAGATTGTATTTTAGGGTTAATCTTTTGAATTCAGATGTCAGCATCTTTATATTGTTACTGAGAATTATCTGCTTTTTTCTGAGCTAGGAATATAACTTCCACCTTGTATGTCTATGGAGATGTTTTTTCTCTTATTCTAAGCCTTTTAAATAAGCAATTAAGATTTGCAGTAAATGGTCTGACCACCTGGCTCCAAAGATCTGTGTGGGGCAGTGCAGTAAGCAGCACTAAGCAGGTCTCTACAGAAAGATAAGAAATTATCATTATTATTGTGTCCAAGTATATAAATTACCTGTAGAAGATTTAAGGGCCGAAGATTTGATGTATTTTTCAAACCAAATGGGCTGCCTGTTAAAGAAAACATCTTTTTATTAGTAGTGAGTCTTTACTCAGTTCTATTTGTGTTTTGCAGTACACCTTTCCACTGGGACTATTTCTAAACATATGGAAGTTGGAAAACTGGCAAGTGTAAATTGAGTGTAAACTTAATACTAAGTGTATAATAATACAAGTATAATAAAAATGTAATACTGGCAAGTGTAAATAAGGTGTAAACTTAATACAATGCTGCATTTTCCATAATGCAGCTCATAGTTATTCAGACTCAAAGTGCACAAGAGCTGACTAAATGGAAAGAAACCTGTATCTCTACATTAACATTATACCCTGTGACCTATAACCTGTTGGTGCATTTACACAAAGGTGATTGTGGAGAACACCACAGCAGTTATTTTTCAGTGATCCTTCTTCTGCCTTTAAAAAGCTTTACTGTTTGTACAGTAAATCTAAAAATGTCCAAGGGCTCCATGAAGTAATACACTCTTACAATCTTTAAAAGAAAATAATCCCACCCCAAATCTGAGTGACACTCCAGTAAGACAGCAGCTCTCAAAGAGAAGCCCTGGAGGTCTTGCACAGACCTAGCTCAGCTCATTACCTGCATCTGTTGTGTGTGGGTGACAGCACAGCATGTACAAAAATGTGACACCTAACTGGTAGAAGTTGATAGTGCTTGAAAGGACAGAAGTAGACTAAAAGCAATCCTCATGAAGTGAAGAAATGGTCCAAAACTCAGTAACACTGATTTAAAAAAAGACAAATGACCAAGTACAAAATTGTAACTATCTTTGCGTCTATACAGCAAGAAAGGACATGTGAAGTTACAGGTCACAAACATATCCAAATCATCCATATCACAAACTACAGAGCACACAAAAGAAAAGAACCTCTCCACACAGTTTCCATTTATAAAATTCACTGTCACAAGATGCTGTAGAGATTCCGAAAATACACATGGGTTCAAAAACCAATTAGATAAATCCACAGACTAGAAATCTAGCACAGGATATTAAGCACAAAGATCCATGTGGATATTCTTCAGCTGAGAAAGTCTCAAAGCTGTAGATTGCCAGAAGAGGTACAGTTGTAGACAAGGGATGTTTCATTTCACATTTTTGTCTCATCTCAAACACTCTCCTCAGTATCCTCTAATGGCAACTGTCAGAGACAGAATATAAACTGGATGGATTTTTGGCCTAAACCAGTAAAGCCATTCTTATGTCAAGGCAATGCTGTTGCAAAAAATACAGATAAAAAACAGGCAGACCTCATTTGGGGAAATGTTAACAGGAATGTTGTGAAAGAGATGAGATGCATTTATTCTGCTGTGCTCCACAGTAGTAAATCAGCCAAGCTCAGGCTTGTGTCCCGTTTTGGTTATCACATTTTAAGAAGGATGTAAGCAAATTGGACAGTCTAGAAAAGAGTGACAGGATTATGAAAGGTTTGAAAAATACGACCTATCAGAAAAAGACAAATGTGGGACATGACAGCATGTTTGATACTTAGAAGGTAAAGAGAAAGAGTGAACAACTATTTTTCATATCTGAAGAATATAAGAGGAAAAAAAAATTGCAATTCAGGAGATGCATTGTAATTAGAGGGAAACATTTTGCATGGATAATGAGCCACTCCAAACAGCTACTGAGGAAGACTGGAATCTTCTTCAGTGGAAATATTTAAATACAGTTTATATAAACATTGGTTCAGTATGGTTTAGACAGATTTAACTCTTAGTATAAGGGATGGATATCTTGAAGTCTTCTACTGTTCTCATTCCATAACCATACATTAGACTCTTTTTTATTATATGTTCAGAAAAAAGAAACTGATAATTTAAATTGTGCTTTTAAGATTTATATAGTTGCATTTGAAGGCAATAAGGAACTACTTAATTGTTGTACAAGAATAGAGTAGTACCAGGGCTAGAATAAAATGCCCCACACATTTAGAAAGTGAGGCCTCTTTCTAATTTCAATCATGACTTTTTTCTGGCAGTCATCATTATCAAAATTTCATTTAAATTTGGAGTTTCTTCTGAACTTCTTACTGAGTGCACCAAACAATCCAGGTTTTGACTGTGTACCCCCAGCGCAGCTCACCAAAAACCAGCTTAAAACAATCTCAACACAGCCTACATCTTGAATACAAAACGATGTATGTTTTTCCTGAGCTCCAGCCATCAAATACACAACCTCTTCACACAAAGGCCACTTCAGTGCACTTTTCTCACAGAATGTTTTCACACTGTCCCTGTCTGAAGGGTGGCTTTTCCACTCAGTCACACTGACCTGCTTGGGAGGCAGATTGCATTGCAGCGGGCAGCGCACTTGGTACCAGACCTCCTGGGGGTAAAATGCCACTCAGATTTATACCTGCAGGGGCTATGGCACCAGTGTTGCACCCCAACATAGGGTTTGAACCACTCATCAGTGACTGTGCTCCACTGTAGAAGAGGAAAGACAACACATCAAACCCAATTGGCACAATTAAGTCTGAATAACTAAACTGTCGCCCTCTGTCTCATGGCAAGTAAATCAGTAGCTTGCTGTAAATTATGGAACTATGGATAAAGCATCAATGCAGCTTAAAAAAAATCATTTTGCCTAGAGCATAAGATATATTTGATATTATGAGCACATACTGGTTTTTTTCTTCTTTGATATGAACTGTTAAAAATAAACCACAAGTGGTCCTTTCATTCTAGAAATACTAAAGGGCCAACAGTCTGCAAAATGGTTGTACTATCGTAAAAGGAACAGGTTTGCTCTTTTTTCCCTATAAAAAAAGTCTAATTTATCAACAGTGACCAGCTGCTGAACACCTTAGCTAGGCAATTTGAATGTCTGATACCTGCATTGAAGCACACTATGTGTCTTACACTGACCATCGTAATCGCAGGATTTTCTATAGTCTAAAAAGCAGTTCATGTTATACCATACCATCTATTCTTGACAGCATTTATTTCCTTCAAACCACAAAATGAGTTTTAAGGATCAAAGAGTATTTCACCTCAATGCTTTTTCAAATGGATAGAAACGAATCTGTTCCCATTTTTCATTTAGATTGGTCTGCATATGATATCTACTTCCCCTCTGATTAATAAAAACTTTTCAAACTTACAGAGCAACACCTCAGAAATCACTTAAATTGAGATAAAGCCTTCAGAAATGAACCTATATGACTCCACAAAGATGAAAGCAATAAAGGCCTTTTTTAACATATCATTTCAATACTCTAATAGTAGGTGACTTCTATCTGAGAAATACAAATAGTTTCTAGTGGCTCTTCACTTTGTAATTATGAAGTGAGTGATCATTTTGTACTGCAGATCCTGAAAAATATTTACCCTAATGGATGGTGGACAGTTCTGGACCACATCCCCTCCCACCAACCAACCCCCATGGCAAATTAAGAAACCATCATAACAAAAGACTTACCACACAGAGCCCACTACATTGATGAAGTTAAGTCCTGCAGGGTTTGCCATGACCTGGGTGGAGGTTGTTCCTGTAGTAATGGATGTTACCATGGTGGAAAGAGGAATGGTCATTACAGGCAGTGCCTGGCTCAGAGACATTTGCTGCTGAGCAAACGGGGTTAACAAAGTGGGCTGAGGGGTGAAGCCTGAATCTTGGGGAGTAGGGGTGGCAGAAAGGGTAATAGGAGTTGAGCTCTGAGCATCAGGAAGGTGTGGGGTCGATGAAGGGGTGTTGGTTGGAGTAGGAGTAGATGGTTTAGGAGTTCCAGACCCTGCTCATTGAGAAAAATAAAAAGTGCTAGTTTGTTATAAAAGGCCAGTCCTTTTGTATAAGGTTAATGGAATCTTAGCACTGACAATTTCTTCCATTTTTTAGATTGCAAGTGTTAATTTCTACATGACAAGTGTAGCAGCACACATTCGTTGTTAAGGATGCAGTATAATCACAAAGAAAATCCATTCTCCATGCTTCATTCCTTGTAGCATACACCAATTTCTATTTTCCTTTAAGGCTTCCATAATCTATCATACATCAAGTCATAATTCTATTCAAGAATACTTAAAATAATTTCTTAGTGACCATTTTAATCTAATTAATGTTTGTCCTAAACAAATAGTATCCATGTACTGCCTGCACAATAGGTTGTGTTAAAAACTTACAATGGAAAACAAGAGTCAGCAAGATCATGTACAATTTCAATGATCATGGGGCTGATCTAAATTTCATCATAGTCAAACTGCAATCTTCCAAGTAATGATCAAATAAAAAGCAACTATCTAATATTTAAGAACCATAGAAGAGGATAATACTGCATCTTTAAAAGCTACTGTGTAATTCTCTCTACTTAAATGTAACACACACAGCTGTAGTTGTTGTGGATGAAGTAGGCAAAGCCTATCAATAGAAAAACAAAACAAAACCAAACCCCCAAAAAGCTTGAGCTGTTTTTTTTTGTTTTTCTTTTTTTTTTAAGCTTTTATGTCCTGCAGAAAGAAAGGAAATAAATATGAATGGTGACCAGAGCCTTAAAGTAACTGTGTGCAGCAGATTTACACAATTCTTAACACTAACATAAATCCAGACTCAGTATTTTGGAAGAAAACTTAAGTTTTCTTTTTTATCTTGTGCAAAACAAGAAGGCAGAAAAGTTACACCTTTTGAGCTACCCAGGTTTTAAATTATTTAATGCAAAAAGCATATTATAATACCATGCAGGATACTGGAATGTGCAGTATACAAGTATTCATTAAAAAATTTGAGAAGCTGCAGCTGTGGTTTCCTCTTTGTACAGATCTGTTCATGAAATGGCTCAAGACACATACATGTTTTAGAAAACATTTATGATCTACAGCTAAGATTACAATGATCCTGTCAATGTTAATGAAAATACTTTAATTAGGATGTTGCTTCTGATTGAAATTTGCATTTTTACACCTGAGAATATGGTGCTATCATCAGCAGCATCACCACCACACTTGCAATCAGCAATGATTTGTAAAACAGTGTAGGAGTGTTTTTAAAAAATCATCTTATCGTTTATTGTATCATCACCTTGGGACTGATCAGATTATATACATACACAGATACACAACTGCACCAGCTCCTATAACATTTAAAAAACCAGATGCTTAAATAATGTAAAGGCAAATTGATCTAACATACTGTTTTTACACTGGAGGAAAAAAAATCTACACTTTGGAATTTATCTCATCACATCATCTACCAGCCTTTCATATATGAGGAGATCATGCTAATTGCAGAAAATGTATTAAAACGTATACACAGAGGGTGCATACATATATATACAGAAAACGAACACAGTTACAATAAACATAAAATACATACAGTGAACAAGAGACCTGCCTAAAGCTGCACAACTTATACAATTTAGGGTACACTGTACACTTAAGTTTCATCATTCCACAGGTTAAGAAGTTTATCTCAGGAAGCATTTATGCAAAAGCCTAAGATTTAATGGAGAATTTAGGTCGTGACTCACTTTGTGAAGAGCTCGCAGGAGACATGGCAGCTGGAGAGAGCATGCTAACTTGATTAAGATCCATAGATTGTTTCCGAGAAAGACCAGGAGGCTTAGAAGGAGGAGGTGGAGTTGGGGATTTTAGATGGCCACTTGACTGTTGTGAACTAAAAATATTACCTGAAAAAGCATAATTAAAATACATTACTATTCTGTGAGTACATGCTACCTTGAATATTAAGATAGAATTTTATGAACTATATAATCAGAAACTAAAAAAAAAACCCATGCTCTTCTCACAGATAAGATTCTGGTATTTTTTAATTAAATCTTAACTAAAGGGATATACTTTCATTTTACAACAGGCAGATCATGTTAAAATTAGATGTTTGAGCAAAAAATAATTACCTGAAGAGCTACTTCCTGAACTTGAAGGTAATTTGATAGGAGGAGGTCGGTGTTTTACACCTTTCCCCAGTACTGAAGACTGAACAGAGCCTGATACACTTTCCGGCTGCTGGGAGGAAAAAGCAATTAACACTACCAAAGCAATGACAAAAGTTTTCACACAGCTGAGAGAAAAGACAATTGGTTGTATGAAATCAACTGATTTGTATGAAGGCTTCTAAGAACTACGACAATAGTCCTTTCAGCCATTTCAGATGCTTATGCATTTATTTTTAAAAACTAGCCTATGATGAACTCTCTTTACATGAAGTCTTTACCATCAAGAAGCAGCACGAAAGTGCTAGTAAAAATTTAAACTGAGCAAAAAAATAAGTAATATAATTTAAGAGTTTCACATTTCTCCATAATTCTGGAATTTCTTGTAGTAATTTTCACAAACACAAAAGTGATGAATACACTTGAAATAATAAAACATTTACATTTTACTTGAAAAACGACATAATTTAATTCATTCATTCTCTATATACCTGCCATTTTCAACCAGGACAGACTTAAAGAACAGGATCAGAATTCTTTATTCTGGAAGCAGGATTTCAAATAAATTCAAGGAAAATCTTGAATGCAGAGAAATCAAGACACATTTCCCCACTGGTTTGAGTGGGACCAGAACTTCATACTCTTAGAGGGAAGATACAGCCTTTTTGTTTGCTTTTATATCCTAATCATCAGGTTATCTGAACATGTATCTGCTTCACCTATTTGAGTCTGTAGTTCTCAGTCACTCACAACAGACCCTACATCCATAATTCCATTATCTGACACTGTCTAAAGACTCAACAGTGAAATGCATTCAGTTATATTCTATGTGATTTTACCTTATAGCAGATGTCCATAAATGACAGTACTGTTTAAACAAACATACAGTGTGCAAACTGCTGAAACTGGGAAATGAGGCTGGCAATTTAGTGAACAGAATATGTCAATACTGGAGCCTCAATTAAATGTGCATGAGCTAAGAAATCAGAGCATTGTGCAGAATCACCCTTTTTTGGTGAGCTTAACTTCCAATGATTCTCAGTGATAAGAGAGAGTCCCTCTATTTGCTTGCTTATAAAAAAGAATCCTTTGAGGAAAATTCTGAGGTCTACCTTTCTCTTCTTGTATTAAAATCTGCTTTCTTGATTTTGAAAATAAAGACCAATGCCCCATTCCAATGGTAACTAGATCATTAAATACAGTAACCTGAGTAACTCTAGTCCAGCTTTTGGCAGGGGCTTGGGCAGGCAGACAAGCTGACACTGGCAAGCACCCTTCCACCCATTTATTATATGATTTTAATGTATATATACACACATGCATGTTGTACACATCTGTATGCGTGCACACATACATAGAAACATCCATATTCCTTTCTGCAACTGCTGGCCTTGGAATGCTGCTGGTCTGCCTGACACCAGGAACTACCTCCTTCAGAAAAACATTGTTGGAGTTTTAAAGTAGATATTTAGGGGAAAGATGTCAAGGAAACACCCCAGGGGATATAAATCTCATTTACTAGGTGGAGTATAACACACAGATCACTGCTGAAGTACTGACTCTGACTAAACAAAGCCAGAAGCAGCAAGTAAAACGCAAGGCAATACCAACAGGCAGGGAAATTTAGGAATGCAAGAGTTTATACTGGAAATGTAGAAATGCGTGTGCATGTAAATATACACACTTTAAAAGTTGTTGGGGTTTGTGTTTTGGACGTTTTTTTATATGTTTGAGCTTTTTTTGCCTTTGGCTTTTTGTTTCTATTGGTTTTTGTTTGGGTGTTTTTGCAAGTTTTCCTCTTCAAAATGAAGAGAAAATAATTTGAATTTCTAAAGGTAAAAGAAGTTCAGCTACTCCATCTGCTTCTGTGTTTACTGACCTGCAAAACAAGACACACAGCTGCATTTTACTATACTGCTCTATGAAAGTTTCACCTGAACAGGGGAAAATGCTAAAACAAAACTTTGGACCTAACTACATGATACAGAGCCAACCTCCCACCCCTTAAAACAGCTAAAAGACAACATTTGAACATTGAAAACATAAATGTTTTCCACTAACTTTTCCAATATACTCACACTGAATGATCATGACCATAATGCATTTAAAAATTCATTCAGGATAACATTTTTAGGTTATTTTACTGTTAAATGTGCATAACAAAATTTATTCTAATATTTCAATAATTAAGTGCAAATAACATAAATTTGTAGCTTGATAAACTCACTTCCATTTCCTTCCCTGGAGAAAGATGACTGACTGATCCACTTGAATTATGAAACATTTTCACAGTACATTTAGCTTCATTTTGCACTAACTCCTGGTACTGGTTCACCACTCTGAAACAAACAATAAGGACATAAAAAGATTTAAAAGTTTGAACTTCCAGAGTATACTTATAGATAAACATATAATTGTATATGTTATAGTCATATATTTTATATATTGTGTAAGCATATCTCTGTGTAACATAGAGATGCACATATATAAAACATACTTATACCTCTTTGTATCTTTCTACATTATATTCCTGGGCTCTTAGATTTATTAAATTTTAACTTTTAATCTCTCTTTTTTTTTCTAATACAAAATACAGTGCGAGAAACACTCTACTGGAAGAATACAGAACACAACAGTTCATTCCCAAAAGCAACTGCAGATCTTTAGGATGTCAGTCAACAGGGATCCCATTCTCCCTTTATTACAGAGGTCCAGAATATTTTATAAAAGTGTCTCTTCTGGTTATGCTGCCTGTGAAACAGTCAACCCTCCTTCAGCTTGAGGTCCATGTCAGATGAGGAGTCTAAATGCAAGGGCTGAACAATCACTCCCCTGTGAGCATTATGACAGACATTCGCTAAAGCATCAGGGAAACAAGTTTAAAATATGGTTTTATCAAATTGAATCAGATACTACATCTCTGCTCATCTAAGACAACAAAGCTGAGGGAATACTGTTTCACAAACATGAGTGGAATATACAAAATGACCTTGAAATATAAAGCTGAAGTACTGTGGTCACTCACACTCTGGCAGACTGGACCTCAGTGAAAACCAGGTGGAATATTTCCATTACCTCACACCTAAATGTGATGAAATACTCTCTATTCTGATGTAGCCCTGCTTCTGTCATATGCAGTTGCCTGACTAATGCAGACATAAGCAAGGGCCCTGACACACATGACAGAGGAAAGGGGGCAGTGCACTTCTCGTAGCAATTAGATTTTAGACTGACATATTTAAAAATCGGTGGAATCAGGGTAGCAAAATGCCATGTACTCAAAAAGGTGGCCCTGCACTCCTCTACTGTTTCTTCTCGTCCTTGTCACTGAAACCCTGTTGCTTATTCTGATGAAAGGACTTCAGTGACAAATATGATCAGGAAATCAATCTCAGTTAAAACTAGGCTCTTGTAATATTGTTGGTTTATTTTTCAGCCAGCCAATCTCCCCAGTTCAGCTTACAGAACAAACAGCAAAAGTATCAGCACAAAGGAGGCAGGAGAGAATATAAGCAAAGAGTTTCTTGATCAAAATTATCTATTTAAAAAAAGAATATTATGACTGATTTTTGATCAAATCAAAGACTCATTTCCCTGCCAGGCACATAAGGGTGTGTGAAGAGCTATGGCATGTACGTAGCCAACAGTATCCTATGGAGGCACAAAACCACAACTGGATCTGACAGAGGTTGCTTTTTAAAGGTTCTGTGCTTATATGCACTGGCAATCCAATGCAATGTAGTCTGACAAAGAGTTAAAAACCACTTATTTTGCTGCCTCAGTTATCCCTGAATTAGCTACTGCTACCCATTCTACAACTAAAATATACTGAAAAACTGGTTTATGACTTGCTTCTCTAGGAAAGCTGAATCAAGGCATGCACAATAAAACAAATGAAGGTGTATAAATCTTAAATCCTAGATTACACTTCAAATAACAAGTTTAAATCAACCATTTCCATGATTGCTAATTTACCATGCCAAATGTTAGGATGAAATTACTACTAAGTGGTCTCAGAGTTCAGGTGTACTCACGTATTTGATGTCCTCTATTCTTCCTTGCTTGTTAAATACAGAAGCTACACACTATTCTACTTCTTGATATGATGACTAATTCCTCTTATTTTTTTCATTTGTTCTGCATCTGCTTCCATAACCATAGCACTGGCAGTCATAACTGCCAAAAAGGAACAAAATTTATTATTTGTCATCAAGCCAAATAGCCGTACAAACTATATTAATTTACCTTTCAGCATCAGTCTTCGAACCAATAAGGAACCTAAAATATAAAGTATATTTTCAGTCATGAATTGGACTAAAAGAACATATTTTTATAATCACAAGGCTTCAAACAAATGCAGTGCTGTGTTTTTCTCATACCTGCTTGAAATACAAATGATAATGTATCCATTCAATGGACTGAGTATCATTCAGTATTTGAAATACACACTTGACTTCCTAACTACATGTACAATATACACACATGATCTAATATGGTCTCCTTTAACAGCAAATTACCTACAAAGCAAAAGGCAGAATACAGAAGTTTTGGATTTTTTTTTTTTTTTTTTTAATGTAACTGCTACAGAATTACTTATGAAAAAGTACAAAAGAAAAGATATGTATAAACCAACACCATACCAGTACACTCAGACTGAAATACAAGCGTGCTGAGGGGAGGTCAAAAACAGTCCTATGCATAATATTTTATCAAACAATGGAAACAAAATGTTAGTTTTCACTTATGCCAATTCCAATTCCCTATGATCTTCCAGACCTCCTAAATAAGTATCTCTCTTTTGCATAACACTTACAGCTCGAAAAATTATTACTATGTTTCTTTAACTTTACAGAAGTTTCTCCAGCTCCAAAAAAGTTTTTAAAAGTATTTTATTTTACTGAACAACAAAAAAGTTTACTTCACCTTTCATTTCATATGTCAGTTTGCCAAGGATGAGCTCTCTAAGTTTTGATGAACTTTAATTGTTAGTGTCTTAGCAATGATTTCCAAAACCCTCCAGGCATTTAATACCTCTATATTAATTTAATTCCCAGCCTTATTACACAACTCTAAGCTAGCACTGTTGTTCCAAAAAGATCAGCACTAAGTATGTGTGCTGATTTTGGCTAGGGTAGAGTTAATTTTCTCCATGACAGCTGACACAGGGCTTTTTTGGATTTGTGCTAAAAGCAGTGTTGGTAATACAAGGGTGTTTTAGCTATTCCTAAGCAGTACTGACAAAGGTCTCTCACAAGCAAAAGGGCCAGGGGTGTTCACGAAGTGGGGAAGTAACACTGCAAGGACAGCTGACACCAAGTGACCAAAGGAAGAGATATTCCATATATACCATGTGGCAAATAAAGCCAGGGCATAAAGGAAGAGAGGGGTAGTGGAAGCATTTAAGGAGACGGCATTTGTCTTTCCCAGTAACCATCAGGTATGATGGGGCCCTGCCCTCCTGGAGACAGGGAAACACGTGCCTGCCCATAGGAAGTGGTGAATGAATTCCTTGTTTTGCTTTGCTTCCATGTGTAGGTTCTCCTTGACCTATTAAACTGTTCTTATCTCAAGCCACATGGTTCCTCACTTTTATCCTTGCTATTTTTTTCCCCCATTCCACCAGGGAGGTCAGGGGAGGAGAGAGTGAGTGCTTGCATGTTGCTTAGTTGCCAGCTAGGGTTAAACCACAACAGTTTAGAAACAAAAAGTGAATAGCTCAAGTCTAGGGATAAAATACTCTTAAAACTCAGGATGTTTTAAGATTTTCATAAAAAACTAAAAGAATGATTACATACTAGAAGATAAAAATAACTTTCATTAGCAGAACTAAAAGGTTTGCTCAGTCTCACTGCTCCTTGCCTTAGTGAAATTTATAGGCTCTACTCTGCTGCATGGGTTCCTCCACACAAATTATCTGGTATACACAACAAAAACAGCCGAGAGCAGAGAATCTTTGTAGAACCCCAGCCAAAACCAGCATATTCCAAACAATTCAAAATTATGAAGCTTCTCAGAAGCTCATGTTTTTCTTCATTTATTTAGTTCAACTGGATCTAAGAGTAAACAGAATATAGTCACATCTTTCACTTTCACAGCATCAAGCAAATTTTGAGAACAATCTGAGTATCACCAAAAAGGAGTGCAACAACATCTCACAGTGTCTCCACAACTTTCATGACTGGATTTGCTGGTGGTCTTATTTCTCCCCCAATGTATCTTTAATGTAAAAGAATGTACTAATTTAAAATAAAAGAATAAAAGTACATTTGAAATATGATGGTGGCATGTACATGTTTTGGTTTGGGTTGTTTTTTTGGTTAAAAAATCTTAAGTCAGACTTCTAGCTCTAGAGTATTTTTGTGCCTGAAAATGACAAGTAATGCTTGTTTTCCTCCACTTACTTATCACAGCATAGTTTAAAAAAAGAACATGTAACTTACTGTGATGGAGTTAACAGGTTGTCATTTTCCTCATCACCTTTGAGCGTCTGAATTTTACCATAGTACAAGGGATTGCCAAGAGACTGAAAAATGGTCAGTTTTGTTTTTTGAACCTGATTACCAACTTCACATTCAAACACATAATCATCCTTCATTTCCTAAAAAGACAGAATGACCTAGTAAGTCTTGAACAAGCCTTAGCTGAAACAGCAAGTAAAGCAGACCACCTCTATATACAATACAGAGTAAGAAACATTCTATAAGTAACTTCAAATAACACTCTATAGGAAGGGGTGCATTATCTAAAATCAAAGTGATTCCAGAAGTTACATTAACAGGATGAGAGGAAAAGGATTTATACCTCTTAAAAATACAAAGTTATTGCAAACCCCAAATGATCATGTTAGACATAGAAATGTAGACTGGGTAAACATATATAGAAACAGTTTTATATGAATTATGACAATGCAAAAATGTTGAGAATAAAATGCTGGAGCTGAACATTAAATTCTATGGGGAAGTATTACTTTTTTCCAACAAGCAACTACAAGGATATCATGATACATGCTGTAATAAAGCTAGTACCTTGCCTCTCAAATTATACAAAAATACTCAATTATGTGATTTAATCACATAACTAATCAGTGAATCCATTATTATTAATGTGAATTAATCAATGATTATATTAAATTACTACTTCTAATCAAGTCACATCGTTTGTGCCAAAAATCTTAAGGTTCAACTTAAACATTGCAGAAGGAGTTTTTTTGTAAGAGGCATTTAACATTACTCTCTCTCAAAATGTAACATTTTGATTTCAATAAAGCTCTTTTTAATCAGCCTTTGAATGTCTGAGTAAAGAAAGCAATTTGCTGTGCAGATGTCTGTGTAAATAATGATAATTTCTTTAATACAAGCTTCTTATCCTTGTATTTCTGGAAAATCTGAGGAAATCAGACTGATCACATGCTTGCTTTACTGTATAAAATTACAAGTATCTCTGGTAATCTTCCCATGTCTCTGTAACACATGGAAGATCAATTAAATTGGGGGAGGGAAGATTATTCCACATTACACTGATTTTGTTGAAATAAGAGGCATTTTAACTAGAAACAGTGAAGTTTGGACAAAGGTCTAAATAACTCACGTGTGCTGGCCAGACAGTTGGTTGTGAGTCATCAGACTTGATAGACTTTTCCACTTTGGCATATTTTTCCACCTTAAACAAAACAGAGAGATCAGAAAAGAAAGAATCCCTATGTTACCTCCTACGTTTCTTCAAGGAAACTTAACTGAAGAATCCTCAGAGCTATACATTTATAGGGTTATAGCACATTTCCTATGTTAAACTTAACAGAAGAGTGAAACATGGTTTCAGACTACAGATTGAAATCATTGCCTGCAATGTGGAATGGTTAAGTAATTTCACCATAACAGTAATTCCTAAAGCCTCTGATTAAGTGAGGTACAACACAGTTGAAGTGAAAAGAGAGGTTTGTTTTGTAGAAACTTACACTGTCATTCCAGTGTCATTTGCACTCCTGGCAGCCCTATAACGTCCAGAGCTACAGTCTTGTCTAGTCTACAGTCTCTTCAAAAATCTCAGCATAGTAGAGAAAACTTGTTGAAAGGGACCTGGACATCCTGGTTGGTGGCAAGTAAAATATGAGTCAGCAGTGCCCTGGCATCCTGGCACAGCATCAGGCACAGCATCACCAGCTGGGCAAGGGAGGGGATTGTCCTGCTCTGCTCTGAGCTGTGGCTGCCTCACCTCAAGTGCAGGGGGTAGTTCTGGGTGCCACAGTATAAGAAGGATATAAAGCTACTAGAGAGAACTCAAAGGAGAGCCACAAGGATGGTGAAGGCCCTTGAGGGAAAGCTGCATGAGGAGTGGCTGAGCTCACTTGGTCTGTTCAGCAGGGAGGAGACTCAGGACAGAGATCATAGCAGTAATAACTTCCCTATAAGGGGAAGAAGAGGGGCAGGCACTGATCTAAACTCTCAGTGGCCAGTGACAGGACCCCAGGGAGGTACCTGAGGTTGTGTCAGGGGAGGTTTAGGTTGGATTTAGGAAAAGGTTCTTCACCCAGAGGGTGGCTGGGCACTGGAACAGGTTCCCCAGGGTGGTGGTCATACCACCCACCTGACAGAGTTCAAGAAGCATTTGGATAAGACACATTATATGATTTTGGGGTTTGTCCTGTCCCGCAGGACTAGGAGTTGGACCTGATGATCCTTGTAGGTCCCTTCCAACTCAGGATTTTCTGTGAGTCCCTTCTATACACTAATAGCATGTGTTCTGGTAGTGCCAGAAACTAAGTATGAATGCCCCAAGAGAAAAATGCACACAGAGTGAAAAAAACAACTCTCAATTAGAATTCTCTGCATAAAATCTAAAACTTTTCAAAATATTAATGTCCCATAGTACAGCATATCAAAAGGCAGGAATTTCTGCCAAGATGAAAAGTAACTTATGTTTAAACAATCTAAAAACCTCATTTGTTTTTTGGGTTTTCATACTATCAGAGAACTTCAAATAGACATGTGCTCATTAAGCCCACAGAAAAACAATGCTAACAATTTGTTTGTACTGATTACTTCATCCAAACTATTCTGATACAACTGCAATATATTACAGTGTGGCTTAACTTGTGTTTATACCTTATGGTACAGAAAAGTAACTGTAAATGTTAAAGTCACTCCCATTTTTTAAAGGTCATTCTTTGATACTGGTTACTTCTTAGACACTTCTTCATATAATACAATTTCTAATAATTGCTAATTATACATAACAATTGGTGGTCTTACATCTACTTCAGAAGGAGCAGTCAAGTAGCAAGGGTTCTGTTTCCACATATCTACGCACTGGAAAATGAAAAACAGGATTAATATATTAAATCCTTTAATTAAATAGTTAGAAGTACATTACATTACTTTTCAGAACACTTACATTTCCAGCTTTTGAAATTTTGAGGTCATACTGCTGGGCTGCTTTCCTCTCCTTCCTTTTCTGCAAGTAGTCAAGTAGTCTGAGCTGAGGTGGAGTTGAGTAGTGAGCTACTTCTTGCTGTCTGTTCAGAGAGGACCTTGAGTACCTTTTGAAGCACCTATGGCAAAATGACACCTAAGCTTGTAAAACCATCAACATTAACTTCTCCACTGCCCTTGCACAAAACCAAAAATAAGCACGGAACTGCTACTTACATGCAGACTAATAGGTTTGTAAATACTAATTTAAAATTGCATCTGGATTCTAATTGGATTACACTGTACAACTTTAAATTATGATTTTGCATTTATAAAATATACCAGTATTCTGTTCATATGTTTCTGCACTAAGAATGTGGTTATTTTTTAAATGCCTAATTTAAGTACATCATCAAAATGAGTAATTAAGAAGATGCCAGCCTAAAATATTTATGTTTTACATTATCATAATTTCAGTGCCATCAAATGATGCTTGTCCTACCTATGTAACTATAAAGTTGCAATGACAGTAACTACCCTCTAGTTTTTGTTTCATGACAAACTCATGGGTTCAGTAATGCTGTTCTGGACATTCATTAATTCGCTTTTCCTATTTTTCTAGTGGAATATTTGTTGACTGCCAAGCTTTAATTTCAAAGACAGCATGATCAAATTAATTATTTACATTTTTCCAGAAATTACTGCTGGTTTGGTATAGCATAGTATAGCATAGTATAATGTATAATAATAGCATAGTATTTTAATGAAAATTTATTTTTAAATATTTCAGTAATTGTGACAGACCATGAATACATTCCTGTTTACAGAGTGAATGCAGCTCTGATAGAACAAACACGTTGAACAAAGCTTTCAAGCTTCTGTGGAAATAAAAAAGGGCCCAATCATGCACAAAAGTGAAGCAATTTCAATATTTTGTACATAGTGCATACCACATTATTTTAAGTTTTTCCAATATTTTTATATACTTACACTTCTGTTTAGCCTGAATGTCAAACACAAAAATAATTCTTTTCATTTGCTCATTCAGGATTAAACTTATATGTAGCTTTTAATCAATGAGAGACCAATATGCAACGTATCTGTTTATATATTTTACATAACCGAGCTGCCATCTGACTCTGCAAAGAAAACCCCAAATCCAAACTGCAATAAAACTGATTATGTTAACATATTTACACTTTCCTTTGATATACAAAAATGAGCCCACTACAGTATCTACCAGTAACCAAAATAAAATACAGTATTGAACACCAAAAAATATTATATAATTTCTGACTGTTTCTCACATATTCCTATTCAAGTAGATATTACATAGGAGGAGCTAAATTTTTACATAAAGCATTACTTTTATTTTTCTTTGAAAACATATTTCATACTGAAAACTACCGTTTCATGGGGCGAGTGTTCATCTTCTGCTTGTTGTACAGGAGTCTGTTTGCAGTACAGGTCACTGCTATTGAAGGATCAAGACACAAAGGCTCTGCTGTAGCCAAAATAAGTTGGCTCTCAAGTAGGAGTTTGTCCTCCTGTAATATACACAGCTATTAATAAAAATAAAATTTTTACAGTAGTCAAGTTCCTATATACCTATGCATGTAGACATTATCTTAGAAAAAACCTGAAAAAAATTATTAAACAAATAAAAGCTGTTAATAAATTTTTGGTTTGTTGTGTAATTATGACATCACTGTAAAATTTTTAAATGACCTCTAACCTACCTGTGTCCATTTGTGGTTGTCACTTGTTATAGAATGCACATCACAAATTAAAGTCTGAGGAAAAAGACATAATGGTAATTGTGAATAATAGGATTTGATAATATATGTTCAGTAACTGTGCACATCCAGTCTATGAACTACCACAAATTACTTAAGGCTCCTCTTTACCTGCATTGTAGGTCGCAAAAGAATGTGCTTGCTTTGGTAGGTTGGAGATTTCATGTTACCAGACTGCCTGTAGTCCCGTATTTCTGCTATGACACATCCACAATGGAAAATATTAACCTGGTTGAAAGAAAAACACCAGCTTTTGAATAAACTAATATTTACCAATCTTCCCCTGCCTCTATAAAGAAGTTTGCTATATAACATATAAAATTCAGTGAAACTAGGAATAAAACTCATGACTATGTTTTTCAGACCAGCAGTCTTTTCTATGTACACAGACATGTTTGTCCTAGACACACCTAAAGTACAAGCTTCAAATGCAGGGTTTTCATATGCCAGCGATGCAGCTGTAAGAAATTCCCATGCCAAACATTCCATAATGACAAAGAACAAAGGAAATTTTGCTAGAGTTGAAGATGTTTCACAGCTGTAATCATAGCAATCTCTCTTATCTCCTTCTTCTCAGTAGTAAGTACTGTTTTTTTCCTATATATCAATAAAATATTTATTTGGGGCATTAAATACTACAGTTTCATATGCACAGGTGTATGGTGCTTATAATCATCTATGTGAAGCATTCAGAAAAATCAAGGTTTATCTGGGTGCAATACGTAAGTTCTTTGTGAAAACAGAAATTTCAAACCTGAGATTTTTCTAAAAGATCAACCAGAATAGGTGGTAGTTCCTCTGCATCCAAATATTCAAGCAGCTCTCCTTCTTCATAAGGCAGACGAATGGTCTCAGAGTCTGAATTTAAACAAAACATATTACCTTTGTATTTCAAAAAAACACATTAAGAAATCTAAAACAAACTTGTCACAGGAAAAAGCAAGGCTGGCAGAAACCTATCCACACATACTATTTTTTCGGATACTACTATTTTTTACATCCATTTCTGTACTTAGAGTTTTAGTTTGCTCGTACTGTGCTAGCTTTTGCTCCCAGGTGACATAATGTATGCTCTAATCGCCCATGGCAGTACAAATGGTATGAAAATAACACCAAAGTGGAACACAAATGCCTCTGGGCAGATCTAGACATGGGAAGCAGTGAAAGAAACAGTTTGACAGGAGGAACCTGAAGTGAATGAAACTTGCATATGCAGCTGCAGAAACTAAGGGAAAATAAGAGACTGGAAAACTATCAAAAAGACTCCTATCTACAGATTTTGTCTGTAGATAAACAGCTCAGAGCTTTATGTAAATTTTTAGCTCAAGTACAATTGGTTCTTCTCCCACCCCCCAGTGCAATTAGGTTGCAATTACGTAACAGATAAATGTAAACAACAACACATTTAAAAAATTTATACAGCATTTGGAGTATTTTTTAAAATTCAAGAGAAAAATATTACCTGAACCATTTTTCCCCCTGAGCATCAGCGAATAACCCTCATTTCCTGGATAGAGGTTTACTACCAGACATGACAACGTCTCCTGCATAACCAGCTTCTCAAGTAAGTTCACATTTCGTCTCAGCTTCTGCTTTAAAAGTAAACATTGCTCATGAACATAATACTATCAAATAATTAGCAGAAATAAAAACAACAGCAATTGTTTTTATTAGACTGTTGCTTAGATTAAGGACAAATTACACATCTAAACAAGCCCAGTTAAATTTAACTGTACTGTAGTCAGCAGAGTAAGCGTATTATGTATCATCATGCATGTTTATAGACACAGATTTTTGTAAAAAATCCCACTCATTTAAAATTACAAACCCTAGAATTGGAAGTTCACATACAGGGTTAATAAGAATAACATTATGCTAAAATGTTGTAAATCTACAGTGCACCATTATTTGTATCATTCTACAAACATCATGAATCCAGTACAACTTGCTTGATAACAACAAAATATTTAGTACTTTCAGATATTCCTAATAGAAGGCAGCATTTCTGACCAGGGTTAAAATAATGTGCATTTGGTAGCTTTCTTAATTGCGTTTTCTTGTCTTTATTTGCTGAAATTTGATCCAGCAGCCACAGACACTATTCCCGTATTGAACTGTAAAACTATCTTTTCGATGTATAACAGATTTTTATAATTATTTGATGTGTTTCAGAGAGCACATAAACATCCTACAAATGTAAACATTTGAAATCCTCTTAGAACTTAAGACAATGAATTCTGAACCTCAGACAATTTTACAGCCTCTGGCTGGAGACCATATTTCATCTCTGAATACGAGTTCTGGGTACAATCATTAGCTGGGAGTTAACCTGAGTGCTCATTTGTCTTCTCATTAGTTTTACTTCCTTGAAAGCAGCAATACAGGTTCCACAGCTTTATCTTGTTCAATTTGACATTCAGAGTTTAGCAAAGATAAGCCTCTTTGAGTGTCTTTGCTAACATTGTGAAAATTTTCCACAAGACTTCTTAGCTTACCAACAACTGGAGAAATTAATCAGAATTTACAACAAAATTACAGGGTCTGAAAATGTTCCACATTTTTCCATGGCAGTCATGTTAAGTAATTGATTGTGAAACAACAATGTACATGGCACTGACACAGGCCCTGAACTTGTCAAGTGACCTTCACTGACCCAAGATTAAGACATAATGAACAGCTCACTAAAGCAATCTAGGCCTTACTATTCACGTTATATACTCTTATCTTTAAGTGACTACTACAGTAAGAAGGGTTTATACTTGATTTAACAAAGAAATTAAGTGGAATTAAAACCAAAGTATTTTCTCAACCTGCCTGTTTAGACAGAAATGAAAAGCTTTTCAGCAATTTCCACTTACCTTTATCTCAGGCTCTTTTTCACATTCTTCAATATATAAATCATAAAGTTTTTGAAATACAGATTTTCTGAAATTAAAAAGACTCAACATGTAACCAAAATTAAATCAAAGAAATGCTATTAAAAAACTAAATACTGAAACTGTTGGTACCTTCCACTGGATAAATATTTTCTTTTGGGAGGTCTCTGACGGGCACTTTCAATGATATACTAAAAGAGAAAAGTAAACAAGAAATCAGCATGCATTACAAAGAAATTTAATTCTAGCTACCACACAACTAGAGATCACTACCAGACTGTGTTCCACGTATACAGAAAGTAATTAACAATTATAGTACAAGACTGTTCTGAAAGTGCAGTAACTACAATTATGTTACAGTCATCAACAAGAACACAACTCAATTTAGCTGCCAAAGACAGCATTTCATGCCCATGGCATCAGTTTCATGCAAGGTCTTGATCCTACACTCACATCTTTTAATTACAGTAGCAACTAACACTACAACACTACTGTACTTAGCTACCACTACTGAAATTCACGTGGTTAACACACTAAGGTACAACCAAGTTGATGCATACTGGCTTGACAACATTTACAAATCAAATAATCTTCAACATAATAATTTCAGAAAGTTCGTCCTTTGCCTTTTGCATTTAATTATTTTTCTCTATAGAGCTATGCCTTGTAAATACAATTCATGTACATTAAACATTTGAATTAAAAAAGAATAAAAGAGATAGCATCCTCCAGTAAATGTGATTTATATTCTAACGAGGTTTTTCCAAATTTTTTTCCAAGGTTTTTCCTCTGTTGTTTGAAGTATTTAAAGTAACAGTTTTTTTCTCACAGGAACATGTATTTCCTGTAACAGGGCTCAAGGTAACTGTTATATCAGATGACAGCATTAAGGAACATGAATGTGAAGGCACTTGCCTCTTCATTCCCACTAGGCTATCCTTAAAAAGACAAACAGGATTTTACCACATATTTCTGCGTGCTTATTTCACAGCACACAGATTTGCTGGTTTAGAAGGGGAAAGCTCCTTGCACAGTCTATCACCATTGCACTTGATGATGCTCTCAGTACAATGGGTAAGAGACAAATACATGACAGCAATTTCAGTTAGAATTCTGCAATCTCAGTGTTGCATGTATAGGTGATTACACACGTATATATTTACATAACATGGTTTTCTACCACTCTTCAGGAGAAATAAAAAAATAGCTATTGTATTTTTATAACTCTAAGACCAATAAATTATGTATAAACAAGCAATTTAGCTGCTTCTTACCTCAGCACGATCCAATGCCAGTTCTAAAGCTTGTTGCTGCAAGAATGACAAAGGATTTTTTAGAAATTATATGACCTTTTTTTACATCCTCATACATTAAAAACACCCCAACAACCCTACTATAACTGATACAAATTTATTATTAGAAGATGGACTCAAAAATTCTTTGGCACATACTAAACTTAGCTAAAACCTCATGTAACTGCATCACAAGGCTTGGATAAATTATGAAGCCTTAGAACAATGAAAGGCAATTAGAATCAAAAGCAGGAATGGAAATTACACCTAATAAAAGCATTAACAAATACTACCCAAAACAATTAGAGATGACAACTACAAAACCAGATCTCCTTTGTTAAGCTGGTCACTAACTCAACAGAAAGGATAGGCAAAAATATCCCCGAACAGATGTCCAGGAAGAAAACATTTATCTTTCAGATACCAGTGCCCAAGTATCAGCACAGTTATTCTTCACACAGTGGAAACAAAGATCTTGTGCTCAGAACTTGACTTCTGCATATAATACAATTTAAGGAGTGCTCCTTATTATATACTGTTAGGTGGCTAGGAAACAAAACCAACTTCCACTAGACTTTTTCCAAGGTGGGCTAAAAGTCTGCCCAACCCCATGAAACACAACAAAATCTGCAAAAGCTTCTCAATATCCCATAGCATGGTATACTCAATACCATTTATTTTAATGAATTTAGCTCTTTTGGAATGTTCTTTACTTCAGTACATCTGTACCTGATATAGTTTTATTTAAAAAAGAGCCCACAACTTCATAGATCAGAATTATGAGTTCTTGGACTAAAATGTGACAATATTTCAAACCAGAATAAAAAAAGCACGAGTGTCAAAAAAAAAAAACACAAGAAAGTCTTCCTTGGTTTCTAATGTTCTTTCTCTGGCACTCACTTAAGCTCTGACATCCTTTGTGCAGGAATAATGTGCAGCTGCTAAACAAACCAGACAATGGAAGTGAGTTGGGGCAGGGAGGAAAAAAGAACACTATTAAGAACCAAAGCGTTGTAGGAGAATGCCAGGAGCTTGATTCATCTCCAGGTAAGTCCAGAGAAGCAATGCATTCACTTCAGTGGCAGCTGGAAAATGTCCTTAGCAATGTACTCCTGACAAGCTCTAATATTCAGTGAAGTTTAGGAACATTTGCAATGGGTACCTCTATCCAAACATGCATTTGTCCTATTCCCTCAGTTTAAACCATCCCTTATCAGCTGCTCCTAAAAGCAAACACCTCTACTTGAGCCTCAAGGAACAGAAGACACACAAGCATGTCCAATCCAAGGTAGCACCAGTGATTACATAGATAATATTTTATTAGAATAGAATCCAGTGAAGAAAACCATACTACACAACAGCAAAAGAATAACAAAGAAATATACAACAAAAACACTCATATAATATAACTAAAACAAAATTTCTTACCTGTTCATGAAAATCCCCCCCACCTACTTACCATGCTACCGTGTGGTACATTATGATTTTCATGACAGAACATTATGATTGACAGAACATTATGATTTTCAAATGTCTAGGTGTTTTTATGAAAATGCCAAATACTGATCTTTCTATATAAGAGAATATATCTAGTAGATACTTCAACAACACCTATGTCCAGGTATGATTTCAAATATTCAATTCACTGACTGTTTAACATTAGGTAAAAATCCATGTCAATATTAGCATCTGTGAATAAAAGACTACTATGTAGAAGTAGGATTTATATACACCAAATTTCCTGCTATCACTCCTGACTGAAAACACCACTAGCATGATATGGCAATTTCTATGCTGCACTGGCCAGTGAGTAAGTGTTTAGAAGTATCCAAAAGCTATGAAGACACTCCTAAAAAGGGAAATATCAGAATTCAGCAGTAACAAGCAAAACAATTTTTTAAAAGAAAATGTCAAATATTAGTGGCATTCTCCTCATCAGCCAGACAGTCAGCAGACTAGACCAAAAAGATCTGAAAATATATGACTGAAATCCTAACTTACCATTGTAGTTGAAGCCATGTGGCCAAATGGCAAAAGGAGTACTTAAGAAGTTTCGTGTAGCAGGCAAAGAATCATATTTGATGGTCAGACTTGGGGTACTAAAACCAAAAAATTCAAGGAGAAAAAAAATACCATTGAGAAACGACATCATTATTTCATTTAAATACAACACTTCTGGTGGTTAATTCTACTTTAATTTCATTAGCAGAGTTTCCTCCAAGAGTCGAAAAAAGTGTTCCACCCGCTGCTAGTGCAGAGGCTCTCACTCCAGCGACCACTACTACTTTTCACAATCACTTTACATTAGTTTTATTCAACAGTAAAGCAACAAGCACGTAAACGTACACACACTTTTCTCTATGGCAGCAGCCCACCTAGTCTGCTAGGTGTCACAACCTCAGATGCACAGGAGGCTAAAACACTTAATGAAAAGCAGAGAGTTTAGCACACCACATCAGCTCTTTTGTTTTGCTTTTGAGAAGGTGTTATTAGCCAACACCATAGCCAACACCTCCACTAGCGGTGTCTTCTAGCATTGTTTGGTTTAAAACTGACTCACAGCAAGCTGTCAATCAACAAATAAAAAAAATTTGATGCCACCGCCGGGGCGGAGAACGAGCGGCGCAGCCCCCGACGGCAGCATCCGGCCGGGAAGGGCCGGGCCGGCGCAAGCCAAGGGCGCAGACCGGGCCCCGCTTCCCTTCCCGCCCGGCCCGTTCCGCCGCCCCCTCCCCGGCTGTGGGTGCCCCGTGCCCGCCGGTACCTGGCGGCCTCTCCCGCGGAGCCCCCGGCACTGCGGCCTCGCCGCCCGCCCGCGCATCCGCCCCCGGCGCGGCGCCCCGGCCGCTTCCGCCCCGCCGCTTCCGAGCCGCGGCCGGAAGGGGCGGGCAGGTCGCCGTGGAGACCGCGAGGGGCGGGCGAGGGCGGGGAGCGGCCGCCGGGGCCGCGGTGGAGGTGGGAGTGTGGGTAGGTGAGGGACACGGATGGGCGCCGAGGAGTTCGAGGGGTTTAGTGGTAGTAAAGAGCCTGGACTGCACTGCGAGTCACAGCTTTAATGCCGTTGTGAAGATCAGGATGGGCTGCTGTGTGTCTCAGGGATGCTGTAAGGATATTTGGTGTGTCCATCTCTTGTCCCTGCCCAGGACCGTCCCCAAGAGTCTCACCGTGTGCGTGAGAGCAGTGTCCAAACACTTCTCAAGCTTGGTGCTTCAGTCACTTCCCTGGGGAGCTCATGGGCCGATGGAGCCCACTCAAGCTCTGCCAGGCACATCTACACCACACGTTGTACATATGTCCCTGAGCACAGCACTTTTATGACTTTCAGCACGTTTTCCCCAGACCTTTCTAGCACTTGTGGCTGAGCCATAATCTGTTTGTTCACAGCACTGAGTGATCGTGCTACCCTGTGATCCCGCAGCCAGTCCTATAGGAAAAACCACACCTACCACCACCCTTCAATGTCTTTGTTAACCTTGCGGTGCTGACATGTCCTAGCTAGGGACGACTTGAAAACTCAAGAAAATGTAGACACTGGGAGCCCTAGGTAGCTCTGGATAGAGTGAAGTGCTTCTTGTAGGACTACACAAGTACTTTGACTTGGTGCTGACACTGTTTTGCTCTCAGCGCTGGATTCTTAGGAGCCCTTCTGTGTCTCACCGTATAGCCAAAACGTTGGGAATCAATTACTGGCTGTGCCTAGAGTATCTCAGAGGTTCTCAGTGCATAGAATAAAAACATCTGATGGGATCACTGTTCTTCAGCTGCGGGCATAAATAAGTTGGACACCTGTTTTCAGCAGCAGGAAGGCTAGTTTATTGATTTTTTAGGAGCCCAAGTTGTTCCTGAACACCAGAGAAAAGATGGCTGGAATCCTGTTCTGGAGCAGGAACAGGTGGCAGTTCTTCCTTGACTCATCTAGGCACTAAATAGATGTATGGTCCAGCAGTTCAGCAACTGCATTTCATCCAACTTTGAATCTCTTTTGAAGACGCAGTTGTGCCATCCTTTCACCTAATTTTTTTCTAAATTTATGTGCTGTATGCCTGGGAGTACCAGAGTTCTGTAGCCATACTCATAGACCCATCCCAGTACAAAATTGCAAAGCTGTTCTTCATTTTCCCGTGCTCTTTAAAAATTAGATGGATTACAGGCCTATGAATCTGAGTCAGATTTATATGCTGAGGCTGAGACAGTGATTCAAGTAGGGTCCCTCTTATTTGAGTATAAAAATTAAAAAGAAATGACAGCATGCTGTAAGTAGAAATTGTTTCATTCAAGTCAGACAGACTGTAGGCATGGGGATGAAACTTGTCCGGTTTATCTCGGCTGTTTGAGGGGCCTGAAAAGGCCCGGGGTGGCCTTGGGGCAGCCCGCGTATCGAAGGACGAGAAGAGGCTTCAGTTCTTCTTTCGGTTTTTATGTTTATTAATTGTTTATCTAAAAGATGTTCTTTCAGCTGAACAAAGATCTGCTCAGCAGTCAGCCATGGGCACACTGTCTGCCCTCCCGGGCAGCCACGTATCTTTATACCCTTTGTTACGTATACAATATTTATCATTTTTCCCCAATACCATCTATTCTTATAACTCGGTGTACTCTCAGTAGTAACCAATCCAAAGGTGCCACCGTGGCCAAAGAAGATGGAGGAGAGGAGGAAGAAGAAGGAGGACAGGACACACCCCAATTCCTCCATCTTACTCCTCTAAACCCCCCTGTACATAAATCCTAAACCTTGTGTCTCACTCTCTAATTAACTAATCCCTTCGCCATTCACCCTGTGAAGCCCTCATCCTTGTCGTCTCCTGTGTGGGGTTAAAGCCCAGCTACCAGACACTTCTGGCAACATTCCAAGACTCCCGAGCCCCCCAAGGGTGGTCTCGGAGGCTCAGCATCTTAGGACTGAGATCTTGAGATCCGACAGAAACTTAGGGCAAACAGCCATGAACTCCTGAATTCTAAATCAGTTATGTCACTGGCTTTCTGTGTGGGCAGTTATAAATCCCTCTGGTAACATTTCCTACCCTGATTATGTACATCTGTATTCAGGACTTAAATGATTTGCAGATGTGAAGAAACCCCACAGCTTCCATTTACTTTTAAAGTCAGATACACCTTGTCAGGTATAACCATCCATTCTTTTGTAGGCAGATATTTCTAACATGGCTGTTTAAATAGAATTTTAGAGGTCTGGCAAGTGTAGCACAAAGCTTGAGAGATCTGCGTTCTTCAGCTGGGGACGTTACCTCTGTCTTAGTCAGCCTCCTGATGGTCAAACAAGTCACTCCCTTGGGATTTGGCTGCCTTGAAGAGTTCCTCCGACTGTGGGAGCTGTAACACATAGAGACACCTAGAATTATCTGTCTCCATCTCAAACTGGGCCTTTCTGCAAGTTCGTACCTCAGCTCTGAGGTGCTTTGTAGAGACACCTTAAAAACAGCCTTGATTTTCTGAATTTTCTGACTTACACTTTGTGACATAGGCATGTCTAATTCCATTCTTTCCCTATTGCTCCCCACTTGACAGTTTGAACTTGACAGTTCCTATTAGGCACAGCAAAAACTGTTCAATAGGAGATAAAGTGGGTAAAGGCTTGCTTGCATTTCTGTACACAGAAATGTGGCTATCAGAGAATTAATCCAGGAGCTAACAATCCTTTTCAGGATAGCAAATAAAGCAAGGAGATTTAATAGGGGTGGTGAGTCTGAAACGTTGTGAGCTACAGGGAGTAAGCCAGAGGCTGAGGTTACTAGGACTGATTTTTGGATACAGTTTTTTCTATTTGCTTGAGAAAGGCAGGGAGAAGAAAGTAAAAACTGAGGACATGTACAGTGGTCAGAATAGACTGGCTTCCTGATGGTCCGGAGGCAGGCAAGGCAACATTAGCTTGGGCCTGAGGAGGTTATGCAGTCCAAGCTGTACTTCAGATAGGAAGGCTGCTCTGGCTGGTCCTTTCTTGACATGGGCTGACATAGAAACCCTTATGAGAATGCCAAAGCATGCTTATAGTAATTAATGTCTCATGATGCTAGCTCAGTCTGGTATTTGGATTTGGGATAGGTGTCATATTCTTTCCAAGAGCCAAGGAACCTGTGGTTGGAGGAGTTTGGCACTGAAGGCATTTCAAGGAGAACTTAGGGCAATACAGATATAGGCAAAAAATTCAAGTCTATGATGCCAAACGTACCTAGCTTGCTAGCACATAAAGGGAGGCTTATAAAGAAACCATTATATTTAGAGTATTTCTGGGAAGATAATTTTGTCCAGTACCAGTTGATTCAATATGACCAATCAAAGCAGTGAACTAAACAGTGAGGTTGCCATGGCAAACCATAGTGGAACAATAAAATGAGGCCCTCTAATTAAGGCAATGATGTCTGAGTGCAAGAATTGCAGCGTAGCAAAGTTAAGGGCAGCCTCAGGATCCCTAGAAATTTTTGTCAAATTATTCTTATTTGGCAAAGTCTAATATATGTGTTTGGATTATGAACAAAATTAATGTAGATATTGAATTAATAAATCTGTAATAAGGATAGAAATAGGATGTTTTCTTCTCCTTAAAGGATTAAAAATCATATCTTTTATTGAGCATCTTCTGTAGTGAATAAGCAAAGAAATGTACTATTTCTACATAATTAATTTTTGGATGGGCTGCTCTGACTGAGTAGTCCAAACTTCATAAGTAACAGATTTGTTGGCCTTCTCTTGCAGAACTCAGAATCTGGATAACATATCTGCATATTTGCATTTTAAACTTTTACAGATGATGTTAAAGTGCAGTGCGTTTATCACTCTTTGGAAGAGGTATCTTTTTTTTTAAATAACAACAACAACAACAACAACAACAACAACAACAACAACAACAACAACAACAACAACAACAACAACAATAATAATAATAATAATAATAATAATAATAATAATAATAATAATAATAATAATAATTATTATTATTATTATTATTATTATTATTATTATTATTATTATTATTATTATTATTATTTCCCATAGTGTCACCCTTGTTATGTTCTGTCTGTCTGATTTGGCCCGATTTGTATTTGCTTAGTTCACAGCAAACCAGAACAACATTATATTCATTAATTCATTAATGCAGGTATATAATGTGACATAAAGAGAATCAGCTTTCAGTAGTGCTTTAGTGAGACTTCTATGCTGGAGACTGTAGGGCACGTAGGAAGGAGTATGGCAGAGTATCTGTGGCTATCCTGTTAAGGCTGTCCATGCATCATTTATCCTGTGTCAGGAATTTGAAAGAGGGAGACCACATTCCCATCGCTTTGTGTCTTTCATTGGCCTTCTAGATGAAGGCAGCTGAATTTAATTGTTTTTATGTTTTAATGTTGTCTCTTGCATATTTTCTGCTGTCTTTATGTGGAAGCCTCCCATACTTAATTGGAAAATTATTTCAGTAATCTTGTCAGAGCTCTGGATTTAATTTTCACAGTGGGATAAAAATAACAGGAAACATAAGATCCTCAGTCTTTGGGTAACTGGAGTGTATCATGCAAGTGTTAAATTTTTATTGAATGTAATAGAGGTTCATAAACCTTTGCAGCAATCAGGTCTTAATCTAATTCTCAGATCACAGAAAAATAGGAATGTACTTATCCCTAGCCTGTCTTACTTGTTTTTCTGAATCCAGTCATAGGTATCTTTCTTTTGGTCTGAAGGTAAGTTAACAAAAAAAAAGATAAGTCAAGCAAACTTTGCAGATAACTAAGAGTTACAGAATACAGAGCTCCCAATGGGAATGAGCAGTCATCTGCTGAGAATCAAAACACCTCATCAATCAGATGGATGTTGGCTTAAGGCAAAACCAGTACTGCTGTTAGCCTGCAATTAATTTTCATCTGTTTAATAAAACAGCTATTCCTTGGCTGATTGCATGGCTTTGCTTTCTACTTTTTCCAGGTTTAAATGATATTGTTTATGAAACCAACTTAGCATGTTGTCCTGCCTGCAGTATTGTTTCCCTGAATCCACTAGAGGTCAGGGCTGTACTGCTAAGGTAAGTGGTTAAAAATCAGTTAGGGAGAAATCTCTTAAGAGGTTGCCAGAAGTGAGAGTTATGTGAGAGACTTCTAAATTATGGAAATTTAGAATATGTTATATAATGCAGCTAAAATTAAATAATCCATTGTATTTATACTGCTGAAGTAGGTTAGTTTGGCAGGTCCACAGTTATTATAAAATTATAGAGCAGTGAGAAAAATATCTAATCTGTTTTTTAAATTATTATATCTCTAAATTTCTATTAAATTGCTATTGCAGTTTTAGTTTCAGCTTTGTGATTGCATCTTATACACTGGTTATCTAAATATCTACTTGAAGTAGAGTATAAGGTATAAGGAATTTTTCTTAGTTCTGTAGAACAAGGGCAATTCAAGTCCCATAACTTTCTCAGCAACATTTTAAAGGAAGGGATTGCAATAGTAATGGATGGTAATCCAAAGCAGGGGCAAGGTCTTCAACATCACATTTCACACACAGTCCTGTGACTTCTGTGCTTTACTTGCTGGTAATAGGAACTGATTTAATCTTGTTATGAGTAACTAAAATGTGGCACATGATCAGTACTTTGTTCATCCTTTATTCTGCTCTTTTGTAGTGTTCCTTTTGTAAAATCCATGCACGCTAAAGCAGGGAGAGCCACAAGGCTCATGGAAAACCTATAAAAAGGCTTAAAACTCCTACTACTTCAGTGTATGACAAAGCCAAGGGAAGGCAGATGAGGATCTTCATACCGGTTCTGGTGTAAGAAAGAAAACATTCTTTTTTCTCCTGTATTGACTGTATGCCTGACAAGACCAGTTCCACCTTGAGACAAGAACAGGCAACCTAAAGAGATGACAAATTAGTATTCATCCAGATGAATGGCAGTGATGCTCATTTCTTTGCCATTGTTTGTTATGAGGTCAGCATCTAAAATATCTGAGACATCTCTCTCAAGTGACCAGTGTGTGTTTAAACACACATCACTCATTTCTCATTTTGATGTCTACGTGCACTATGGATGTGTGCCTGCAAGTGGGGGTGAAAGCAACACCTGCTCCTTGCTGTGCCTGTGGCATTGCAGGAGGGATGTGTGCCTGCTGTGGAGAAGGTGTGCTCCAGGCCAGTGCTGGGGGTGCTGCAGGGAATGGCTGGGGCTGCAATAGAGCCACATAGAGTGGGATTGTGCTCCTGGCTTTGCTGGCGTTCTGCCAGTCCAGTAGCCATGTTGCCTGACCAGTAGTCAACAAATGCCAGATCAGGTTGACATGTGGCATCTGCCATGTGTGGCTCTGGTGTAGTGAAGCTGCAAAAGCACAGATGGAAGGGACTGTGGGAGAGCCAGAAGACTGAACATTAAAGTGAGAGCAAGATGTTTAAAAGGTCTGATAGTGTTTATTTTTATAATTTTATTTTATCATTTTCAGAGAGTGAGACCTCCCTCCTTCCCTGAATTTTTGAAGTCAATAATTTAAAATTTCATGCAGTTGTGTTTTTATCCAGAATAACTTAAGATTCTTTCCATGATAATTGGCTTAATTATTTTTTTGAGATCTCATACTTACAGAATTTGATTGAATTTGAACAATGGAAGTTGTTATGTTTCTGAGCAGGTCTGATATCAGTATCTGCAGGAGAATGCCATGTGATGGGTTTGGACATTTGTTAATACTCCCTAGCAAAGAAAATACTTTTGGCTCTGTGCTGGGATTTGTTTTCAACTTGTCTCAGTGAACGCAAATTAGGAAAACCGATGTGGACTCTTCTAAATTTTTCACAATACTGTAAGATGGTGCAGAACAAACTTACCTATCTCTGTCAGCAGGAAGGGTGATATATGTTGTTATTATTTGTTAGTGTAAAATTCATTGAATTTTTGCTGTAGCACATTGACAATCCAAGATAATTAAATCTGTTTTTTTTGTCTGGCTGAGCCACCCCATGTTGCAGTATGAACAAACTGTGGTGTTGAAGCCCCAGTTGTTTAATCCTTTCGACTCTCACATTTTCCCTTTCCCGTGATACTGTCTTTCAGGGCACTCAGTTTAAGAAGAGTTACTTGTTCAGTGCATCTCTGCCCTACTACTTATGCCAAAAATAATAATCAAGCGTTGCTGCTAAGTACTAGTCATGTGTAAATGGTGTAGTTGGTAGCCTCAGCAATCTCATACACCTTCCTGCATGTCAAAAGTTTTTTGAAACTAATTTGGTTACCCAGTATTTGGCAAAAGTTGGAGTAATGAAGTGAAGAGTAACAAATGCCAATCTTTTTCTCCACTGAGATGGGCTGGTGGCTTATGATGGTCTCAGGGTGGATATCCAGGGCCAGTTCTCCACAGAGAACTCCAAAGGTGGCCCTCTGTATGGGGAAATTCTTCGTCCATTGTTAGTCATCCTACTCATAGCATAGTAGTAGTCTTGTCAATGGGTTTTAGTTTTTGAGGCCTTTCCTCTCTTAAGAGGTAATGCATAGCAGACTTGGATCCTCCTTATTGCAATTGGCCTTGGCAAGGAACTGTGGGCCTCAACAGCACTTCTCTTTGTTCCTTTGCTGAGTCCCAAGACAAGGCGTAGGTTATGTGTGTCATGGATCCTTTGCTGATCAATAATTTTGTCTCCAACCAAGAAGGCAAGCCTAAGAAAGCATGCAAAGCATGCAAAATTGTCAAAAGTAATAAAAAAAAATCAAAGCAGTTGGAGCTTTTGGAGTATGAGCATCCAGAGGCAGCATGTACACAGAAGGAAGGTTCAGCAACTGCCCACGTGAGAGCATCGTAGGTCTGAAGTTATTCAGTGCGTGTGTCCTATCGGGTGTGTGGGCCACTTCAAAGCTCTGGGAGATGGATCCCATGCACTAGTCTCTGCCATCTAACTGGCATCTGGCCCAAGATCACTGTTTTGGAAGGTGTTGAGTTTACCAGCCTGCATGAATGCCATGCCATGTCAGCTTGCCGAAGGGGCAGAGCAAGTAAGTGCTTTGGCATGCTCATTTTTGTAGTGGAAACATATTGTGATTTTGTTAGGCAGAGCTAAGTACCTATGGATGTTTCATGAGTGCCAACATGCTGATTAGGAAATCATAGACACTGCAGTGTTGAAATTGTTGTAAACAGCAATGTTGTTAATCATAACATTTCTCAGCTTTCCTTTGAAGATAAAGCCATAGTAACAAAATTAAGGCAACATCAGTCCTTGCTCTCAAAAGATGATCAAAGATTAGATTCACATTTATCAGTCCTTTCTCTGGGGTTTTTCCTCACTGTCTTTCTTGTTCTTTCTCCCTATCTAGTCTGAAGAACTGTTGCTTTAGGACATGAAATAAAATGACGTGGACACTAGAATCTCCAGGGTAAAAAGGAGGGTAGTTTAATTAATAACTTCAACATTTATAGATTTCTAAAAGTGACAGTGGATTGGAGGATGACAGTGTCACCTCTCCAATGACACTGGACAAACTAACAGTCCATCAAATTTATCCTCCTCCATAAAAGAATGCAAAACAATTATTTACATAAAGTCTGTGAGAAAGTTCATTACAAGAATGTAAGCATCAGAAGGCTTAGAAGAACTTTAAAAAACAGGGTGACAAAGAACCTTTTCTTAATAATGAAAATTGGCCCAGTTTGAATGGAGCTAATGAAAACAACTCCCATTTTCTCCATTCTCCCCTCATGCCGTCTTATGCTAGAAACATACATTCTTCTGAATATCCTAGAGCTGTGGGGATGGGATTCCCTGGGACAGCAGGAACAGTATCTTTAATCCCCCAAGAAAAGAGTGGACTTAAATGGCCATCATACAAATCTTTGCTAATCACTCTAATCATTGCGCAGTGATGGAAAGAGGGACACTTCAATCTCCCTTATGGAGAGATTGGTACACTTCATGTACTCTGAATATGCCTCAAGAATTGAGCTCTTAAGGTGTCAGGCCTGGGCCTGGAGGAACATTTTACTTGCTTTATTATGCATGAAAAAGGTGCAATGAAATTGAGTTTTCTGAGCTATCAGCAGCACATTTCTTCTGACAAGTCCCAGGAGCAGCATTCTAGATGTCAGGTGAGCTCTGGTATCAGAAACTTAGCCAGCTGCAGAGTTTCTCTACAGACTGAACAGATACCAAATGGTGATTGTGCTGAGCTATACTTCCAGTTAATGCCTGAAATGGCAACTGGGACTCCTCTAAGGTGAGACTTTTAAAAGAAGTCTGGATTAAGCTATTTAATACTAGTTTTAACTGTAGTAAAATTAATAACTGATGAATGCAATAGCTGAACCAGGGCCCTTCATTTTTTTTTCCCTCAAGCCCAGAAAGAATGTTATTGTGTTGCAATTATCTTTATGTGACTGAAAATTTAAAATTTTTCAGTATGCCTCTGTTTTAAGTCAATTTTAAATAGTTTTCAGTATAAATAATAGTCTTTCTTATGAATAAGTAGTTCTGAAAAAAAGTCAGATTAAATATTGCTCAACTGACAGAGCATGGAAAAAAATCCCATGGTGAGAAGGCCAAGTATCCTTATGATGTAACTTTGTCTTATATATCATGTCATAATTTTCTTTGCGAATATATGTTTATTTCCAGCTGTTGGCAGCCTCTGCTTTTCATCTTTATGACCTTTAAGAGTGTCTGTTAAGCCATTTTCTTTTAGTTGCTTTCCAGACAGAATCACTGTTTAGAGAATCCAGAAAGTTGTTGCATGAGAATTGCTTTCTTTTTATTTTGGCTTTTAATTTTCTTTCTTTCATGTATTATTATGTGTTTATATACGCTGTAAATGACAAATAAATCCAAAACTTTGAACTGATGCTGAAATCTTAAGTCTTTAGGCTTTTCTTACATGAGCACAGCCAATTTTTTCCATATGTTACCTAAAAGCTGGCTTGTAAATTCTGTTTATGTGTTAAAAATAAATGTCTTATCAAAACTAACAGCTACTCCTCATAATTTTAAGCAATTTTAATCTATGGATTTCATTTCAGTCTTGGAAGAAGGTGTAGGAAGGTAGGCATGCTGAAGGGACTGACCAGCCTAAAACCTGTAGCTTTCAAAGAAGCATAGTACATTTTCACTAACCCGGGTCCCTCCACAATCTGAAGTCTTTTTTATTTTGTCTTTGTTTTGTTTTGCTGAAAGTGTTAATACTATGGCCAGGACAAACTGCTGCCTCGGAAACAACACACTTTTTGACTCTGCAGGTCACACATATTTGCATATTCTCAAGTCAATGGTACTTTTAGTTACTGTCTAAACTCTTGATGTGCCAAGGGCTATTTTGTGGTGCTACTGTTTTTTTGTATTAAAAATACCACATTTGGTATGGGAAATAAAGTGTGTCATGGCTTCTGGTGAAGGCAAGGAAAAGACATATCTTACTTTGGATATGTCATTCTACAGCTGTGGAAAAGTGGACTTATACTTGAGGGCATCCTATCTATTTCTATTTGTTTCTATACATTTGTAATCACTAAAGAACTCCAGACAGGCTATGCTATTTCTGGTTTTAATTCTGATAAATATATGTGGAGGTATCATTCAAGTATGTGTATCTTCAAGAACCCAAGGTGGGAGTCATGCCCAGACTACAGTCACCTAAATTCCTGCATCTCAAAAGAAGTTTCCACATTCAAGTGAGGTGCCTCAGATGCCAATATAATAAAGAGATCAGTACGAGGAACAGAGTGGGATTCAGTTGCGTTAATTCAGCTCAACAGTCTTAAAAGATTATTCAGCTGATCACCTGTGTCTCTTTTAGGATAAACTGGATCAGTCGATTATATAGGTGAAAAGATGATTTTGTTTCCCATGCATGTGAGTTTAATGACTTTTATAATGGAAGGGGTACATTCCTGGAATTTGGCTCCACATTTTTCCCTTTGAGTCCTCTGACATCGCCGTCAGCTCTGTCCAGATGTTCTGGATTGTCCATGATACTGGAAATCTCTAAGGTCACTGAATTTTACTCTAGCTCTGGTGACATCAAAATTTTATCTTCAAAGTGTGACACTGATTCAAGCCTTTTTCCTTTACTGTTCTGCTAATCATGTCTCTCTTAATCTACCTTAGATTTTTGTTTCCTGCCCAAGTGTTGGACACTGGTTCTGCATTTATGTCATAAACTTTATATCATATAAGTAATCCAACACTGGTTTTAAGTTCACAGTATTACTCAGACAATTAAAAAAAATACTGATACACTTTTTAATTAGAAATTTGAATCAAAATTGTATAGCTCTTTTGTCTTTACGACAGACCTTCTGAACAGTATAATGTAATTTTTCAAGTATTGCTGTATTTCAGTTATTTGGGAAGTAATTCTTAATTGCAATTTTGGGATCCTTCAGAATTAATATAGTTGGTGTAATTGTTATTTTCTTTCATTATGAGTTTTACCACAAATTTAATGATGTGGGTTATAAATACTGGATGTTCTTTCTCTTGACTTCATAACTTTGTCTTTTAAGCAGCTCAAGCATTATTCTGATGTAGACAGCAACTCTCCAGTTCTGCAGATGCTATGAACAGGCTTAATTAAAAAACCTTACTCTTCTATTCTGAATGGCGAGACAAAAAAACAGATTTTGAAGTTGATCCATCTGTAAGCTGGAGAAGTCTCTGGCATTGCTTTTTGCTATTTTTGTCTGAAACGAATGCCTTCTACAATAACTACCTTGTATATCATTTCAGACAGCTACCTCTTTCAAATGCACCATTTACTCTACCATATATCAAAAAGTAGATAACGTTTCATGACAAAAAATGAGTAAGAATTCATAGTAAGGAATAAATAGAAATGCCTCAAATAGAGTTTTTCCAGGTATTAGGGTTGCCTTCCTGAACTTCAGAGAATTACAGAGTGGTCATTCACTAGGTTTATTCACTATCTGTGAGAATTTACATGCTGCACACTCCTCACCTTCCAGTGCTTTCCTGCCCTGCTGGGCCATAAGGTGCTCAGCAAGCTTTTCTATCACTCACTCTATCAAAAGGACAGGGGAAGAAAATGCAATGAAAAGCTTGCAAGTGGGCTAAGGAGAGAAGGATCACTTTTCAATTGCTATCATGGGCAAAACAGACTCAACTTGGCAAAATTAATTTAATTTGGTTTATTATTTGACAATAATGAGAAATAAGAATTAATCTTAAAATACCTTCCTCCCACCCCTCCCTTCTTCCTGGGCTCAGCTTCACTATCAACTTCTCCATCTCCTCCTACCCTCATCAGCGCAGGGGGTTGAGGAATGGGGAATCAGTTCATCACGTTGTCTCTGCCACTCCTTATTCCCTGGTTCCCATGTTCCAGTGTGGGATCCTTAAATATAGGCTACAGTCCTTCATGATCTTCTCCAATGAGACTCCTTCCCATGGGCTGCGATTCTTCACAAACTTGCTCCTCCTTCCACAGGGTAGAAGAGTCCCTTAGGAATGAACTTCTTCAGTGTGGGTTCCTCACGGGCTCCCAAATCCCACCAGAAAACTTGCATCAGTGTGGTCTCCTCCTGCAGCTCCTGCCAGGAGCTGTGTGGGATATCCATGGGCTGCAGCTTTGTTTGGGGCACATCCATCTGTTCCAGCATGGGGCCTACCATGAGCTGCAGGTGGATATCTGATCCACTGTGATCCTCAAGGCTTCAGCAGAACAACCTGGCTCACCGTGGTCTGCATCACAGGCTGTAGGGGAATCTTTGCTCTGGTGCCTGGACCGCCTCCTTCCTCTGCTTCTCCAGGGTCCTTGGTGTCTGCAGACTTGTTTCTCTCATATTTTCTCACTCCTCTCTCACAGATGCTGCTGTGCAGCATTTTTCACTCTTTTAAAAACATGTTATCACAGAGACATTACTTGTGTGTCTGATGGGCTCAGCTTTGGCCAATGGTGCATTCATCATGATGCTGGGTGGAAACTGGCCCAGTCCATTGTGGGAGCAGCTTCTCACAGAAGACAGAAGTCTTCTCTCCAGATATCAGCAAGCCAGCATCACTTAGGCACTAGCTTTCTCTTGTGTAACCATAAAATACATAATTAAATTGACTAGTAAGCTTCACCACTTAATTATATTGCTTCAGAGTTTTTCTAATTATCCAAAGAAAAAACAGCTGAAAATGCATCCAGTGAGACATAATTGTTTCATATTTCCTGTTATGATTTTAGAAAAAATCCCACTCTTCAATCAGTCCCACTTTGAGAAAAAGAGCAACCTCTGTAAAGTTACCCAAGCACTCAAATAGAAACCTCAAAATTGCATGAAAGCATGTGAGATGTATCAGTAAAAAACAGATTATGTCATTCCCTGATTATATGTCTGATTTGTCACTGATAGATTTTCCTTTTCTGCAGCCACCCCATGCCCCCAGCATGGTGCAAATAACATGTGGCTTGCATAGCAGATATTGTAGCTATTCTTTGGACAGATAAATGTTAAAACCACGCAGCTTGGAATATAGTCTAGCTTAGGTTTCCAGCTGGAGTCTTCTTGCAAACCCAGCAAGAGTTGGACTAAATGGTTTGGATCTTTTTTTTACAACTACTCTTTCCTTGTTTCTTTCCCTCTTAGAATATATTAGAGTAACATTTAAGATTTGTTCTATATTTTTTATTTTTTCCCCTCTTATTCTAAGTTTATTGCCTCTTCATTGAAAAAAAAAAAAAGATAAAACGGCAAAAAAGAAAAGGAAGAAAAATATGTCCACATATGGGGGAAGCTTCTGAACTTTACTTACTCATTTGTATTTAGTGATATAAAGGGGAAAAGGCATTTCCAGAAATTAATTTTCATACTTTCTGAATACATTTTGGTTGAGAGGTTGAGTAAGAGAATGACTTTATACAACCTCTCATTATACGAATACAGAAAAAAAGGGTATTTCTGGTAAGTCAAAGGGGTGAAAGATGTTCTGCATAACTCAGTAATGGTGGTCTCTGGATTGGAAATTGTGGAAAATGAAGAAAATATAATAAAATAATATCTCTCCATACTTATATTTTTCTTCTCTTTTCCTTTAATCAAGTGTTAGAGGGCACTGTTCAATCAAATTAACCTCTTTTGTAGCTGGAAAGGCAGTTCTTATGTTCTTAAGTTCTAATATTGTCCTTATTTTTTGAGAATTTTACATGCTAAAACACTTTTCAAATCCACAAGATTGCCATATGAATGAAGGGTTGTTGTTCATTTTAGATTTTCTGTTTTGAGAGCTAGATGTTTCAGAGCCTGTTGTTTGACATCTCCCTCCCAGGGAGATGCACAGCAGTCAATAAATTCTGTGTCTCTGACTCAGATTCTGTCTATGTCCTACATGTTTCCTGCTGAGTCACTGTATGACTTTCTCACTGACCTTTAGTGTTCTCGTTTTTGAGTGGGAAATTATTTTGGCTGAAGGCCGTATTTTTCTGTATTTCTATGAATTATTTACAACAAAGAAACTTGATGCGAAAACCTGGGGAAAACAGCCATGGGGTGATCATAATAAAGCATTTTTTGAATGAAACGGGTCATTAATTTAAAAGTTAAGAGAAAACTGTAAACTAGTCTTCTTTCTATTGACTAGCCACATCTTTTTGTAGCAGCTGGAAGCAAGCAACCAAGGAAGTCAATCTACAAATTTTCATTTGGACAGAGGGGATCTTCATGCTCACCACAGATTTACAGAGAAGAAACTGAGCTGTTTTTCTGTACTTGTAATTCTACTGCTCCCATATCACCAAGACTACCTCAAGAAATGAGGAGTGAAGCAGGTGTAGTTGAGATGAAGAACTTTATATAAAAACTGTGGATTATGCTTAGAAAAAAAGGTTTTTGTTGGTGGTTTTCATCTTCCACCTTGTTCACAGTTGCACATCTAAAATAATCTGCTGCCAAAACTCAGCTACATTAAATGGAGAAATTAAATCAGTTTTAAACTTATATAGCAGTTATAAATTTATAAGAACATCTTAATGTTAATGTGGATGACAGCATATATTTGCACCTTTAGAATAATAGTTAGAGGCTAATAATTAATAAAAATTAAGTAGGTTTAAAACTGGGGCCTAATTTTCTATTGGTCTCCTGTGGCAAGAGAAACATTATGGATTTACAGAACAATGCATCGTTCCCTATTTCTGTCCCTTCCAGGCTTTCCAATTCATTACCTGTGTTCTTCTATTTTTTTTCCAGTTTTTTTTTTTTGTTCAAGGAAAAGTTTTAGCAAATGAAAAGGTTTTGTGAATTGTTAATTCTTAGTGAAGCATTTAAAAATTGTGGCTTACCCCGCTACTGAAAATCCTGTCCGACAGTCTTTCTGCACGCCTTTTTCTGTATGCACTCCTTCAGATTATCTGGGTAGCTCTGAACTGTCCAAGTCTGTCAGGTCCCAGTACTTAAATTATCATTACTACTTTGGCTTTGAGGCAGAACAAAGCAGAGGTAGGGAAGCTGTCTGCATGGAGGTGATGTAGCGATGATTGCTTTGTCATTAAGTAAGCTGGAGACACCAAACTCCATAACTGATAACAAAGGTTGAGAACACCACCAAATATTCTAACAAATTGGTGATTCAGTATGCAGAAAGTTAATGCATAGCTTCTGCAGCTTTCTTCACTCATATGAATGCAAATGTTTATATCTCCAGCAGATGAGTGTTAACATTTCTGGTAGGATTGTTTTAAGCTCACTTTTTGCCTGCTCTTTGAACAAGAATGAACTTTTGATAGAAAGTTTTCAGAACTTGGAGATGCTTAGTTTTCCGTGTCCCCTGGATTAGACTGTGTATGTGTAACAGATTTGCACATGTGCCTTTGGCACTTCTCAAGGACTTCTGGACATGCAACAGTCAGTAGATGACTGCTTGGAGCAGTAGGATGGCAGGGTATTGCTGTGTAACACTTCAGGCAAAGCCTGAGAAGTAGCCTGAATAGCCACAGTCTCACAGTCTGTTTCTCCTTTGAGTCATAGCTCCAGAGGTTCCAACTTCAGCTATGTTGCTTTAATCCAGTCTGTGAATCTAGGCAGCTGTTTCTTGTGATTGTTTCCTAGTACCTCTTTTATAGTATTTTATTTTTTGTGCCACAGTGATTCAGTTGTGGGAGAAGCTTAGCAAGATTCATTGGCACCCTCATCTCTTTTCTGTGTTTACTAGAATGAAGTAATTGACATATGGGAGCATTTATGGGATTGTGTCAGACAAACTAGACTGAAAGCAACAGACAGATGTCCAGTGAGTTAAATATGCAAATCTTGAATATAAATGATGAATTGGATTAATGAACAGATGAAAAATGATCATATTAAAAATGACTGGAGTCTGATCTCATTCCTTCAGGGATAGTTTTGTGTATCACATTATTATCATAGACAAAGCATGTTTCACTTTTAGTGGTATTCTGGATAACTGGCACATTCTTTGTTAATATCATGCTATGCTTGAATGTATTCTTCTGTGCCTAAGCGGAGCTTCTCAGTAGGTACTTTCTGATTATTTGTCATTCACGCTCACTTTTATCACATAGCACTAGATAGTAACAGGAGTACTGATTCATCCTCTCAGTAAGTTTAAAATTCTAACAATTGATGTAAACGTGTCTGATCAAAGTAACAAGAATAAAATTCTATCTTTTTTTTCTTGCATGTTTTTCAACACTGAGCACTTGCAGACACACAAGACTTAATTTTGAACCACTGGAGATTGTAGGATTTTTCTGGGACACAGCTGAACTGATCAGATTTAATATTAAATACATTTAATTACAACAGAAGAGATTAATTTCTTTCTAGCACACAGCCTAGTATGAGCTATGTTTTTAAAGCCATTGGAGAAAAGTAGACTGAGGTCATGGCCAGAGGCTCACTCTAAGTCAGCATGCCTCTGGCTCCATTCATGCCATTGCTCCTTCTGTGCCTCTTTTAGCAGCTGCTGGAATAAGCAGAATTAGGTTCCAGTGTACTGTTTCCCTGGAGGGATGCAGGAGCATGGGGAATGTGGAAACCTCCCTTTTGGTAACAGTTCAGGTTTCTGTTGCATAAAAATGCCCATTTAGCACAGTTAACAATGCCTGTAATGAACTGTACTGCTTGCAGCAGAAGCCCAGACAAACAAGTTACTTAGTTACTTAGATAAACAGAATTAAGGAAAATAAATCCTGGTCTTATATACTAAACATTTACAGTCAACAAAAAGTGAAGTGTTTACATGACAGGCTGTGTGAGGGTGTGGTGCAATAAGCTTCTTCTGCATTTCATTCTTTACAGCTACTTTAAAAAATGTGAAATAAGAAAAAAAAAAGATGAAATAAGTTGAAGATGAGCATGCAGTTGTAAATATTGATATAACTGCTTATTGTCACAGAAACACAAAATAATTGATTGGAAGTGACATCTGGAAATTTTCTGGGCCAATATCCCTGCGTAAGCAGGGCCACCCAAAGCCAGTTGATCAGGGCTGTGCCCAGTTGTCTTTTGAGTATCTCCAAGGATGGGGGCTTCACAAGCTCCCTGGGCCAGGTGTGCCAGTGCTTGGTCATCCTCACAGTGAGAAAATATATTTCCTGGTGTTCAGATTATTGGAATATGTATCCCAATATAACCAGTTAGATGGTGCCTAGGCCAGTTCTGACCTTCGCTGCTGGGCCAGAGGCAGCACTGCGGTGTTTTACCCCAGAGATACCTTGGCTGGCGGCAGAGTGCAGCGGGGCACAAGACAGGACTCCGTTCTCCTCAGGAGAGAGCTTCTGGCGATGGTGAAGAGAAGGAAGGGAGTGGATTCTGCTAGAAGGTTGCCAGATGTTTATTCCATTGGTACAGAGATATCTGCACTGGGCCACTGCTGCTAACAGAATGGAGGCCGCATGGTCTCATTAACATTTTAAACCCAGGGCAGGGGAAGGGGAGGGGACAGGTGAGTCACCAACCAGGTGAAGGGGCAGGGTCTCAAGGGACTAGGGACACCTATCACACGACGCCTTGCTGGTATGTTAGCCTGATTGACAGGGCACACTCAGCGAGGGGCGAGGGGGAAGGGAGAAGGTAAAACAGGATATTGCAACACACCACAACATCAGATGACATCTCTGTGTTTGAGTTTGTGCCCATTTTCTGATGTCCTTTCACTGGGCACCACTGAAGAGGCCAGCTCTGTCCTCTTTAGACCTTCTCTTCAGGTGTTTTTAGACATGAATAAGGTCTGCCTGAGCCTTCTTTTCTGAGGTCTGAACAGTCCCAGTTCTCTCAACCTCTCTTTACAGGGGAGATGCTCCAGTACCTGTGTCATCTTTTTGGCCAATTATTGCCCTCTCTACTATATGTCCATGTCTTTGTTGCATTCACAAGACCCACATGGATACAACTGTCCAGGGGCAACCTCACCAGTGTCAGAGAGGCAGGATCACCCCTTTTGACCTGCTGGCAATGCTGTGCCTAATGCACGGCAGGTTAACCTTGGTTTCTTTGCAATGTGGACATACTGTTGGCTCACGTTCAACTTGGTGTTCACCAGAACCTCCTGGTCATTTTCTGTCAAGCTGCTTTTCACCTGATATATGTGTGCGCTTTTCACATATACCTCTGCCTGATGTTGTTCATCCCCACATGTAGGACTTTGCACTTCATCTTGTTGAACAAAGAAATTACTAAAATTATTTAGAAAGAAAAAAATCTCTTAAAATGTTGTAACCACAGGGATGTTCCTTCTTGAGGTACAGGGCTTTTTTTACCTAGTCAGGTTTTCTCCTACTGGTCTTGTTTAGTTTTTCTGTGGGGTTTTTGTACAGTTTTTTGAGGAAAAAGCAATAACACATTGAGTTGAAGAATTTAGTTAAAAGTATTTTGTGGTCAGCCCTGAGATGTCACTCTTAAAATCTGGGTTCAGAATATGGTTTCCAACCATTGTGAGTCTTCAAGGAAACCACTTTCCCTCATATTCTCATTAGTATATTCTGCCTTAAGCCTCAACTTGTAGGAGGCTTAAGTAAGGAGAAGGTAAGGTTAATGCCTTCCCAATCATTTCACCCCTCTCATGTGAGGGCAGCTGAACTTGCTATTTATCAACTAATGAGGTAGCAAATTGCAGTGTCATGATTTAAAGTAAAGTGTCACTGACTTTCATCTCCTTACATTCCACAGTTTTTACTGGAGTAGTTTGGAGGGTGATTTGTAAGTGGTTTAGTGCATTTATTTCCTTCCACTGAAGACAATTTAGACTTCTGGGGTTGAAGTTTGATCAACAATCTTCTTTTTTTTTGTCTCTATTCAGGAATCAGAGCATTTTAATCCTAAATTAGCTCTTCAGAGGAACTTTGACTTAGTACATTTTAGTGTGTCATTTGCCATAAGAGTCCCTCCATGTCACCTGAGACTTCCAGTCACTATGACAACACAAATCATAACAAATTGGTGAACATCTGAACGAGATTATGAAAAGGCAATATGTAGCTGGGTAGTTTTTTTAAAGAAATTTCTTTAACCTATTTTCAGAACAAGCAGAAGTGCAGGGCTTGGGAGTGTCCCTGCTCTGTGAAGCTGAGTCATACGTGAGTACTTTCACTGTCAAAATGTGAGCTGGGTTTATGACCCAATGGTGGGATGTCTTCCAATTGCTCAACTTCCACTTGTGGATGAGGTGGAAGGATGTGGTTTTGGATATGGCCTGTTGTAGACAATGTCACCTGGTTTTGGCCATTCCCAGAGGACCCATTGCGAGCTGCTGATCTACCTTGCTGATCTACTTGAAAAGTGGTGCTAAAGAGGCAGAGAATACAGCTACCTGTATGTCAGGACCCAGGACATTCCTCTGGCTGCCCTGGCTGATTCGAGACCCTGGCAAGGGGCTCAGAGACCTTGGCACAGGGTCAAAAACACCTGTGCCTTTGATTTTAGTCCATAGAAAAGATTACCAACTTTGTGTGAAGATTTACAAGCCACAAGAGTTTGAGTAGAATGATAGTTAATTTGTCACAGGGTGAAAAAGTAGAATTTTTGGGTTTTAGAATGGGAGTTCAAGAGGCAAGATGGAGGAATCTGAGCGTGTCCTGTCTTTCTTCTTCTTCTTGTCCTCCATCTTCTGCTGTGATGGTGACAGTTCTGGATTGGTTTAGAGTAGAGACAGACTGTCTAACATAGGTGATAGGTATTGGAAAATTATTGTAAATAAAGTATATATAGTTTGTATAAATATAAAAAGAATGTAATAGATAAGAGAAAATTAACAACCTTGAAAAGCAGAACCAACAAATCTCGACTTCTTCTTCAGTCACGGGGGTGGGAAAAAAAGACTTTCTAAATCTCAGGGGTCATCTTAACCACAGAAACCTGAGACATATTATGTGTATTGAGGATTGGGAGCTACTTTCCAGCTGTAAGCATCCATAGAAATAGGTGCTTTGATTTACACACTTCCTATTCCAGCTTGCTTTCATCAAGTAAGCAAAGGTTGTGTACATGCTGTGATCTGCTTTTTTCTGAGAGTCCGCTGGTATGTGCTTCTGTTTGAAGTGTTTATGTTTATTTTCTCAGCAGAGAAAAAAATATTAGTTTTGTGTAAATTTAACAGGCATTTTTAGCAAGTAATTAGTCTCCGAGTATTTCCAGGTTAAATATGCTGTAACTAAGAAATACTTGTGGCTCACAGAGACAATACTTTGACTTTATTATTGCAGACAAGTGAAGTATGCTACAAAATATTTATCTGTGGGAACAGTGAGGTTTGATGACTTCCTAGGCATTTACAAATTAATGTGAGTCATCCTTACGATGTGTTTGTTTCCTTGCATGGGGAAATATAATCAATGTCTCTCATTAGAAATGTTCTTTTTTACAGCTAAAAAACTGCTTATTTGTGGTGGTGAGATATCAGTCTGACTAAATTACTAATTCAGGCAATAAAGAAGGTCCTGTGGGGAAGGTGGGAGTGAACTATTTACATGAGAATTGGTCATTGTTTGTTAGATGTCAGAATCAATCCAGATTCCAATTCCTATGAACAGAAGCCCACATTTTCCAGTAAAACATGAAGTTCTGACTAACAAGTTTGATTTCTAATTGTGAAGTTATTGTCTCTCTCCTTTGGTATTACAGAAACTTCTTTTGGGCCTACCCTACGATTGCAGTGAATCCAGAAGTAGTTAACCTTTTACTAAGGCATCTGGACTACCACTGCTTAAGACATGTAAAATACCATTAAGGTAGGCTATTAGAAAGCCTTAGAAAATATCCAGAGAGAATCTGGAATAGTAAAATTTCCTATTCCTTTAAAATCCTTTGCTAACTGATTTAGGTGAGTTTTTAACAATATTTTATTGTGTGGAGCAAATGAAATAAGGAGAAACTAGAACCTTTTTTGTGCTGGAATTTGAGTGAGTCTTTAAGTGGGTGGCCAAATTTCACTTTCCTTGGAAATGAAGGTATGTATGTGAGTCTCAGTGAATAGGTTTAAATACATTGTCTTGAGGTCAAAGACAGAAGCATAAGATTTGATTTCCTGTCCCACTTGTCAGGCATAGGCATCACTATGAACTTTGATTTATGTGCTTCCTTTTCCAGTTTGCTTTCATTTTGTGAGCAAAGGCTGTAAATACACTGATCTGCTTTTTCTGGCAGTCTAGCAGTATGTGCTTCTGTTTGAAGGATTTATGTTTATTTTCTCAACAGAGAAGAAAATAATGGTTGCATATAAATTTAAGGGAATTTTTAGCAAGTAATTTATCTCTCTTATTTCTACTATCTTCTGTGTATTCTATGTAAAGTTTTAGGTGTATTATAAAAAACTTACTTCCCTAGGTTTGTTTTTTTTTGCATATCTATGTGCATACTGTGTATGGGTGCTCATTTGATGAAGAGCTTGTATTGCTGTATTCACCTTATATCACTAGGACAGCTATTACAGCTCAGCATACTCTATCTCACTTGCACACAAAATTCCTCCTGGGTACTTATTTCTAGTTTATCTCTATTACAGCGACCTTAGACGGTCACTGTGGTGAGAGAAGGACGAGAATCTTGTTTCTTGATCAGAAGGCTGATTTATTGATATAGGATATATAATACATTATAACTATACTAAAAAGAATAAGACGAGAGGTTGCAGAGAGCAGCTATGCTAAGAATAGAATAGAAAGAATGAATAACAAAGTTCTTTGCCCAGGGAATCTGTCCCTGAGCTGCTCCTGTGATTGGCCTTTAATGGTACACAAGGAAGATGAGCCAATCACAGGGACACCTGCTACATTTCACAACAGCTGATAACAATTGTTTACATTCTTCTTCTGGGGCCCTTTGCTTCCCAGAAGAAGGAGAAATCCCAAAGAAAGGATTTCTATGAAGAAATGTCTGCGACATATCTCCTTTGGACTTATGAGAGTTATAAGTTAAATTCTGTTAATGACAAGTTTTCCAACAGAAAATGTCCACCCTTAAGTTTAGGAAATATTTCTTTTATTTCAAATATCCAGGAGCTGTACATACTTCACTAAGTCTAACTGGAAAAGTATAGTCTGTAGCTTCTTAAATTATACCTGGTTCAGAATTAAGGCAAGAATTCATGTAGAGAGATTTCAGTTTCCACAAGGATAAAGAATTTGTAAAGGGAGAAGCAGGGTAAAAATCAAACAAGTAATAAAAGTCTAATAAAAATGCTAAGATATTTGCACACTTGACGTGTCTACAGCTACTGGTTTAGAATGATTATGAGTTGTGCCAGGGACAAATATAAAACAAGTTCATTGCTTGCACATGAATCTTTAAAGGCCATGTGTTAAGTTAATGGGCTACTGATAACTTATCACATTTTATGTCTAGACATCGAAGCTAATGTGAATAGAAATATTTTCATGTGTTTTTTCCCTCTGGTGGTATTCCCTCCACAACTGTGCTCTTTTTCTGCTTCAGTGCTGATAAGAATAATAATGGAAACTTTTGTCAGAAAAGACAGGCAGACAGACACACACTCCCCCACACCCCCTCTTACCTTTTCATGAAATAATGTGGAATATGGAGCTTTGGCCCTTGCAATGACGTGTTATAATTTGAATGTGGTCATTTCTTCCTTACCTAGAATAGCTGATGCACTGTTTACCTCTAGAGTTATCCTCGAGGGGCTTAGAATATTTAGGTCTTGTTTTGCATCTGCTGTAGTACACTTGGATTTTAGATGGGTTACCAGATAAGAAAGACAATTCTCCTGGTCATACAGTAGATTTTTAGACTTTTGTAGAGCTATCACTTAGACAAAGTTTTAAATCAGGAGGAAGATTCTTGAATTCATGGTGATTTGGCTACTCTTGCAAGTGGTTTTCCATTAACTTTGTATAAAAACTCCTTTGAAAGCTCTTCAATTAGCAAGATTCCCCTACTGAAAGATTAAAGAATGACAAGACTGGGAATTGCCTTAAAAACACTATGGAAACATATCTAATCTATGTAAGTTCTAGCCGTCTGACAACCTTTATAACATCCTTTGTTCTTCACTAAATTTATAGAGTATCTGCCAAAATATCATTTACATGTCCATGTAATATTTGCTTATATTTTACCCCATCATCCATTGGGCTCAAAGATTTGATTCTGTCTTATTGTCATTAAAATTGGGATAAATTTTCCTAACAATGAGCAATGTATAGTTAACCATGCTTATCTGTCAGGTCACTTAGAAGCTTTCAACAGTACTGATGATGAGATGTCTTGCCTTAAGGAGAAGTAATATCCAGGTCAGCTTACTGAAACAATTCCTTGAGGATTGTATCTTCTGAGTAGTGAAAGAGGCTTGTATGTCCAGCATAGTGTCTTTTGACATTGTCAGACCTGTCAGGATGCAGTGGGTGCTGGGCTGCTCTGCAAGGAACACAGAGCCTATAGAGACCCTTGGACAGGAGCCCTGTCCCATGGTACCCAAACAAGGGGAGCAGAGCAGGTCTGGGGTGTTATCAGGGCAGTAAATAACTCTCATTTCTTGACCAGGATGTGATGACAGACGTGGTCTGAAGCCACGCTGGGAAGGCAAGGTCGCAGGTGGTCACAGCCACAGACATCCCTGAGTGCTGCTCAGACAGGGACTGTGGGCCAGGATTCAGGCCAAAAGCAGATCCCAAGCTGGGAAGAGGTCCCCAGCGAGGCATTCTCATGGTTCTTTCTCACACATCTCTTTCCCAGCAGTTTCACCCAAGGTTCAGCCACACTGTGCCAGAATTGGTCATGAACACCCAAAGCCAAAGTGTTGGCAGTGGGAAGAGGCTGCAGAACCTGTTGATACCCTCAGCAGGTTGAAGCTGAGGAGAAATAAGTCTAATTGGGATAATTTGATAACAATCTGCAAAAGACTGTTAAACAGAAGGTAAACAAAAGACGATTCTTAAAAACTTGGAACAATTAATTTCAATCCTGAGCTCTTTTTTTTTTTCTTTTAAAGAGATAGCTGCTGATAAAGTGAAGATAAAATAAACAAAAGGAAGTATCTTCTCCATAATGATTTGCTATATCATGAAAAATATAGCAGAAGTCTATAGACTTCTAGAAGTGGCAGCAGAAGTCTAATTCAGAAGTAGGCAAAAGTACTTCATCTCTTTTGTGGAATATAGATCCTCAGACGACAAGTAAACTTCATACTCAGGATATGACTTTTGGTTCAGGGACACCCTAAACCATTGGCTGTGAGGAGTTTGGAAGATGTGCCAGGGAAAAAATGTCTCTGCATCAGGCATACTTGTTACATAAAGTAATTATCCTGAGATAGTTAATCATGCCTTCATAATATTAGCATTCACTATGAGAATATAACTTAGCTGGACATGAGTCCTTTAACTCTCAGGATATTAGAAATAGTGCAGTTTGCTATTGCATATCTTCTCAGGTTTACAGGTGCTAACATCAAACTTATCCTTCAAACAAACTATGGGTTCCAATGGTACTTTTAGTTAGTTTCAAAAGCTCATCAAAATATTTAGTGTCTCAGGCCAAGGGTATCTAAAAGCCATCCTGAATCTCCTGGTTGATGATTTTCATCTCTGCACAATGCAATAATCATGAAGTTTTCCTGGCAATGTTGGAGGATTTGGAAAGAAGTCACTGGGGAACTAAGGATCATTACAAATGTCAGCATAATTTTTTCTTTCAATCTGGCTTTTTCTAAGAAAAAATGTATGTGACTCCGTATTTTAATACAGTGTGTAAATAATTCCTTCAGAAAACCCAAACCTCAAATCTAATAAACCCTGAAAAACAGCAGAACAAAGCTGTCCTATTCTGTCTCTTTTGCTCTCTTGCTCCTGGGGAACTGGTGGGGAAAATCCACAGCATTTCATAGTCTTCTGTTCCCTTTCCTTTCCAAATTGAAGTAGCTCAGATTGTGCTGTAATAATCACAGAAGAGAATAAATATAAAATAGGACAAATGTCCCAGTTTATGCCCAAACTAGTCACATTCCACCATGTTCAATCAGTGAAACAAACTAATAGCTTTTTTCCCTTTCCTTCCATGCAAGAATATGCAGAGAAATTTGGAAGTCCACTGTAGACTGAAAATGCAAATAGGATATTAAATTATACCTTTTAACTTTTTATATATAGTAACTCCTAAGATGTCTTTACATTTTTACTGTGTTTTCCATGAGTATAGATCTCAAGATTTTGTATTGGGAAATTTATACAGAAACCCCCCATTTTACTCTTACAGTCTTCTTTGTAGAAATAGGGTTTTTAATATTATCTGCCAAACAGTCAAGGAAGATGACATGATGTGATGCCAAATGACCCTACTCTGAAGATATAAGTAAATAGTCTACTGCTGGTATATGAAAAGAAAAGCAGCAAACCACATAATTTCATCTTCTTCTGAGGATAAATTTTCCTTAGATTTGACTCATTCTAACAGAAAACACCTGACATCTTTTGGAGGGAGAACTGGAGCCTTTAGAAACTCCTGAATTAGTTGCAGAATTCTCAAATTCTACTTACCCTCATAATTTCTAGCCATGCGACATGAACCTGAATCAATGCAGCCACTCACAGTTGTTTGCATTTGTGATAGGAAAAAAAATACTGATATATATTCAGTGTGCACTCAGTGTGCTTGGCCCAGTATGCATGAACCATGTGATTCTGTTTTACAATAACTATCCCAGAGGAGTCACAGTAAATTGCCAGCTGGAGCTCATTTTAACACCTCATGGATAGTTTATAATGGGGAGAGTTCCTGCTGTGGAATACCGTGGCAGTGTTTCTCCCCTTTCTCCATTTCCGTCTTTCAAATGAAGTCCTGTGATCCTTAATGGTGTCTTCTATCATATACTTTATTATGAATCTAAATTCAGATGTGAGACCACCATGGGTGTAATATGTCTTTTGTCCCAGTTTGAGTTTTCTCCAGCTCTCATATTGCTGTGTTGGCAACTCACAGTCTCCAAATACTGGTGTGCCATCATAGTGTCTCTCCTGCTCCTTCTATGCTGGAAAGGTCTGAGGAGCAGATGGAAAATGTTTACTTGTCTCTAGGTTCAATCTAAGCTCATAGGCATAGTGTCAGACTTGGTTTGGGGAAGCAAATATGAACCCATTTCCTGGATGTGACCCGATCTGGGGATATGAGATGTGGACATTCACATCACATCTCTTCCCCACTCAGTGGGTTAATGAGGTAATGTTAAGGATTTGGGTCTTCAAATGCTTAATTAGGAATCTGCTGATGCTGGTGAACCCATTTTGATATGAGTCCAATAGGCATTCTTGCTATGAGATATTGGATTTGGGGTTAACCCTATGCTCTATATTGATACTTAGATCAAATTCCATTGATACTGTTTACTCCTTGGCTTTCATTTTCACATCTTTAAGTGGTCAATAAAATTTTTATTGTTGAGTGTCAATGAGATCCGCTTTTGAAATATAGGTTTTACCCGGGGAATTTTACTGTGTACTTCTCTGTATGTATTTTAGGTAGAAAGAACTTCTTATTAAAATTGTCATTAATACGGAAAAAGAAATTATGTATTATATAAACTTTTGAAATCCTGCTTTATGTTGAAAAAATAATAATAATATAATAATTAAAAGAAACACCTTGCTCTAAATATCTGCAATGTAACCTCATGTGGGGGTTCAGACTTTTAGCATTTTGTTAAAATGTATAGATATTTTGCTAAGGTATTATGTACTCCCAAAGGCGTAAATAATCAACAGCAAGGACTGACTGAAGACCTCATGCTCTGACAGTATGTCTGTAACCTCACTGCACACTTTGTGTCAGACCCCAATTAGTAACATTTGAATGAAGTGATCTAGTGCAGCTAATTAACAGCTAAGACAATTTTTGATCTCTTTGTGTCAGAAGAGTAGCAGAATGACTGCGAGGTTAATTTTTAAAGTTAGCTCCATTAATGCACACAACTCTGAAAAATGAGAAGTTTGTGTTGCTGCAAAACTGGAATTTTACTCACTGTCGATGCTCTGCTTTATTTATGTCTCACCATGTTTAAGCTGGTCAATGATGCTCAGTCACTTTGGGCATGAATAAATGTGATACTGAATGCTTTGCTCTTTTTGCATGTGGAGCTGAATATGAAGAACTGGTGGGCCTTAACTTTTCTTTTTTACAGAGATATTTATAGGTATTTATGGACTTACTGAATGAAAGCAAAAAGAAGTGTGTGTATTACACACATGCACATTAGTTGTGGTAAAGTGCAGGAAAAATTATTATTGATGAGTTTGAGGTATGATTGTTGGTGGAACCAAGAAAAAGTTTTGGGAGAAAATCAAGCTAGAGATTATAAACTACTTCTGCACTTGCTGTCTGTTTTGCAAATACTTTAGCTAGCCTTTAAAAAAACAAAGATGGCATTTCAGTTCCTACAGTTATATAACTCTAAGAGACTTAGTTGGGGTTTCTGGAAATGTGTTGGAGGTCTTAATGTAGGATCTCTGGGCTCCAGCTGCCTTTCTTTAGGCACATGGGGTCATCAACAGCTTCTTGTCACACCTGCCAGCTCTATGTCTTCATCATTGTAAGTAATTGCAAAATGACTCTCTCTGTACCAGTGTCCAGGCAATTGAATCAGCTTGTCTTGCTTTTCCCCTGCATCTCAGAAAAGGGATTTTTTTACCTGGATCCTGGCCACATCATCTGTCCTCAAAGTCCTGGCCTCTCAGTCCTGCATCTTCAGCAGCTGGTGGAGGCTGCATGGAGCCTGTCCAGGGTAGGAATGTGGATTTCCTCTGTGAGAAAAAAACAGGGCATGTGGGAGGATGAGGTGTGTAGGCAGGAAACACACCCAGTAGGATGAGAAGCTGGGATATGGACATGTGGGCCTGAGAACTGGGATGTGTACCTATCTGAGGGGACTGGATATGGTCTAGACTATGTCTAGACATGATCTAACAAAAAGTACTAGATTTTTGGCTACAGGGAGCTTGAAAAGTTCCCAGGTTGAGCAGGAGGGATGCTGAATCCCTCATCCAGCTGCTTCAGGACAAATTAATAATGGAAAATTCTCAAGTATGGTAGTTTTCACAGCTCTGCTGGTAATCTGGCAGTCTTACCCCTGCTAGAGGCAGGTAGCTTTGAACTGGATTTGTGGATGTGAAATGAACTCTTGTTATTTGTCATATTTAATTGCTGAATTTGGTAAGAAAACTATAGCTCTAAAAATATTGTAGGAAAAAAAGTTATTTGTACACATAGCAAAATAATATATTCATACATATGCAAGAACATTTACATTCAGAAAGACATTTTTCAAAATAAAATAATGTATTCCTTCTCATTCCTCCTCACACTTCCCAACCCACCAATTCCTTTTTATGTTCAAGTTTCAGATGATGTAATTCAACCTCTTTGTGAACAGAAGTTGGGCTGAAAAAAAGAAAACTTTTTTTTCAATTCACAGATCTTTTTTAGATCCCGGACTCCTACAGAGTATCAGTTATACAAATATAAATCACAGGATTGTAGAATAATGTATTGATAGACATAACTATTCTTCAGGAAACCAGAGAAAAGTTCCAGAGTTTACTGGAATACTGGAAGATTGTCATGTCCTTAAATATTAGAAATCTTATCTTTGTCATGAAGTATTGTACTCAGTGACATCCTTGGTGACTCTTCAGTGAGCAGCATTGGTAAATAGATCTGGATATGCTGTGAGAAAGCCACTTTAAGTTAAATCTTCTGCGAATCTCTTCTCTGAAAGTGCATGCATCTTCAATCAAGTATTCAAACAGAACATCTCTTGTTGGTAGGAAGAGTTTTATGACTCTGTATCAACAAGATAGTTGATGGCTTCCAAGAAAAGGATGTTACCCTGAGATTTGTTCACCAATCTACAGAGAGAAACCTGTGATTGGAAAGATAAAGAAAAAAGGGGAAACCTGATCCAGAGTTCTGTTGCTGACTTTCAGGAAGGTTTTCCATACTTACTATGTCCCAGCTGAGTGTCCTTGTTGGTAGCCTCTAATCCCAATTCCCTGTAGCTGCTCTCCTTCTGGTCTGATGACTCTCGCATGCCTGATCCCACAGCACATAAATCATCTCTCCTAACTGACCTGAATCCCAGGGCTGTCTTGTGGAAGATGTGGATTTGAACCTCTTCTGACTGAAGGAAGCCACTTCATTGAAAGTGCTCTTGCACCTTTGTGGAAGGTAGGAGATGTGTGTCTCAGGACTCAGGAGTCCTGAGTCCTTCAGGGGAGAGAGGTAGCTGATCCAAAATGGTTCTAGGTATCACTTTCTCTGACTATAAAACAAAGAAAAAGGATCTCCCTTCAGAGGTTTTCAGACACTGTTGCTTCTCTCCCTGATGTTCCAGCATAACTGGGGGCTAATTTTAGGAGGTCTAACTTACATCCCTCAGGCAACCACTGAATGTAAGAAAGCTGGATGCACAAGATGGGCAATGAAGATGTGCATTGTGAATTACATATAAGATTAATATAGGCTTTTAATAGAAATTCTTTCCAAATAATTGTCTTTAATGGGATACATGCAGGTCAGAATGAATAAATTTGCCCAATTTTCCCTCTTTCATTTGAACTGAGAAACTCCTAATATTTCAGCTTCACTTGTCTCTTTGAAATGGCACATTGAACCCATTTTACAGCCTGATACATACTGCAGAAACATTAGGCTAATCTATTTCTTTTTTTTTGAGTTTCCTTTTATTTTATTTGGCTATCATTTTGTATAGGCTCTTTTCAGATCATGGTAGATTTTGCAAGACTGGATTCAGTTGGTAGTGGCACCAAAGGAAATATTTAATTTAATAATTTTTGATCACAAAACCGCTTTCTTTGCTGTGGTATCTAAACTTAATTAGGTTTATTGTCAGCTAGATCACTTGCAGTAGCACTGTTTCCCTTTGAAATTTATCACATTCAAACCGTCTAGATAATGTCAGCTATTTGACTGAAGACTTCAAAATTGTGATAATGACTGATAGATCTCTTGTACTATCTTTATCAGTGACTTGTGATTACAGTTCAGTATGTGAATGAATTGACAGTGAACCTCTTCATCCTTTCAATCCTCTATGGACCGCTCAATAAAATGAAGCTGAGTATTCATTTTTCCCTTTAAAAAGCATCCAGAAATATTTTTGCAGCTTCATATGTGTATGTTTCACAGGTAATGATAGAACAAGGGGTAATGGCTTTAAACTGAATGAGAGTATGCTTTGCTTAGATATTAAAAAGAAGTCATCTGCTATGGGAGTGATGGCCCGAAGAAGTAGTGGATGCCCCATCCTTGGAAGAGTTCAAGACCAGCTTGGATGGGGCTTTGAGCAATCTGGCCTGTGGAAGATGTCCCTGCTCCATCCAACCTGGCTTAATGTAGCTTCTCTCAGGGGAATTTTTAATTATACTTTCCCTTCTTCCATAAACTTTTGCCAGTTCCAAGAGTGAATTTTCCCTCGGAGGCAGACTGTGATGCAAAATCCCTGACCATCTCGTCCAGGCAGCAAGCAGAGAGGCTGCCAAGGGCCTCAGCTGTCAGCCCATAATTAGCATTTGTTTAACCTACACGTTATTTACTCACTTGTTATGGACAGCTTCTCCAGGAAAGCAGTCCTTTGACCTTCCCAGCTGGGACTGGAAGCAGGGAGTTCAGTGTCAGGGCTGATGCTGGGTGGGAGCTCCCTGCAGCGGTGTGGCTTGCCTTCTATAGACTTTCTGCAGCAAAATGAGGGAAAGGGCTGCTCTTTTGCTGTGTTTCACAACTACTGACAGATTTTGGAAAGGTTGTACATTAAAAATATTAGAAAATCCAAGCTGTGAATTATCAATTCTTTCTTGGAAATCACTGAAAGACTTTGTTTCTGGTTTTTTTTTGGGGGTTTTTTTGTGTGTTTTTTTTTGTTTGTTTTTTTTTTGGTTTTTTTTGTTTCGTTTTTGGTTTTTTTTTTTTTTTTTTTTTTTTTTTTTTGTGGGTTTTTTTTTGTCAGAGAGGCAAGGGTTTTTGGCTGACTAAAATTTTTCTTTATGGAACCTCACCTGTTCTCATAGCATCTAATCCAAGAACCACAAAAAGCAATTGGAAAATGATACTAGAGTTTTGTCAGGCTTCTGACTGGGCCCTTTACCTTGAGCTAGGAGTGTCTATGCACAACATCCATAACAGGGTCTGGTACTGGTAGCATATGCAGAAGGGTTCACAGAAATTAAATCTAACCCCTGTTCTGGGTCCGAAAAGCTTGTGCTAGACAACTTTGGGCAGGGGATAAAGCAAAGGACCCCCTGCACAACAGGTAGCAGTAGTAACACTTTGCTACCCCAATGGGGTGCTCTGAGGATGCACAGATGCACAGGTCTGTCTGTGAGCAGGGCTGTGAGCATCACTGTCAACACTGAAAGACTGACGTAGAGGGACCAGAGCTCCATAACCCCATCCATGGACACAGGGAGATCAGCCCTGATGTATTAAGTTTGTGGCACGCAAACTTCAAAATCAGATTTCTTGCTCTCAAATTTTTCCAAAAGTAGTTGGTTTAAGTAAACTTACATTTTTTACATTATATCTAGTTTCACTAATTACATGTGGTAAAGATTTATTCTAGAGGCAGGTTTGCACAACTGTCTGTAGTATAGTAAATATAATAATCTGCCTGCTTTGTTAATATGTAACAATTAAGTAAAAGCTGCAAGAAATTGTTCTTATTTATGATCAAGTCTCTCTTGCCTGTACAGGTTTGGAGGCTTTGTTTTGTTTATTTAATTTTTAAATGATATAATATGGCAATTCTTGCTCTTGCTATTTACAGTCTGAAATTGCTGTTGTGATAAAAAATCTCAAACTAACAAACTCAACCCAATCATCCAAGTGTTTTAGCCTTATGCATTGGGTTGTCAAGACTGAATGTGTTTCTCTCCCTTGACTGCATTCCTTTGAAAAGGACAAGTCAGCACAAGGTGGTGCTAAATAGCACACCATTAATCTTTTTCTAATATACAGCCCTGAAGGGAGCTTTGGGAAAAGGCAGTCAAAGGATCTTTTTTTAACAGCCTGATAAAAGATTTTTCTTTTTTTATTACTTGTTTGTCATGACTGGGAGACTTTTCCCAGTAAAGCCTGCTTACTTTGGCTATCAAGGATGACAGCCAAAACCTCTGAGAGGTGTGGGCCCCCAGTCTTTGGATAAATGAAGTAATGTCATTTTTAGCTTTCCTTACAGGAAAGTGTAGCCATTATCGACTTATTTTTAAGTGGATGGTGGTATTTTTCACCTCTGTTCCACAGATCTTTGGGTTTTGTGAGTTGTTTCTGAGAAAATCTGTACATCGTGTGCTGTGGGCTTAAGTTACAGTGTTCTGTATTTCATTTGGACAAATTGCTAAGGAGAGGCTGAAAATACAAAATGGGTGGAGAAAACTGGAATGCCTGAGCAGATTCAGGACTGACAGCTCCAGGGAGGATGGGTGCCCCTTCACCCAAGAGCTGCTCTGTTCTGTGTGCTGCTGCTCTGCCAGAAGAGAGGAGGGATGCAGTGTTTGACAGGCTGCTGATCTTTTTGCTTTGTCTGCAAGCAGAAGCACTAACTAGATATTTTGTTTTCTTGGCACCAAATAACCTCTTCTGAGAAAATGCTCCTGAGATGCAAGCTGAAAGGGATGGACATCATTAAATACTCTATATTTTAGGGGAAGGCAAAATGAAAAAATATCTCTAAAAATCCCCCAAAACAAAATTGTGTTTTTACAAGTAAACACAAATCAGATCAGCTGGACTAAATTAGCTAGTCATGCACTTGTTGATGCTGTGTTCCTCAAAGAATCTTGACTCCACAGATATTTGGCAGCACTTTGACATTGTATCTGCACCTCAGTGACTTCCTTTTGTGTCTTTTGCCCTTTAAAACATGTGTTATAGGTAGGAAAGGTCTCTAGGAAAGCCTGCAACATTATTTCTTTTGCAAAACAACATAAGTTTCAGAGGGGTCCTATTTTTTCCCCATCATTTAAATCCCATTGTCGGAGAAAGCTTCCTAAAAAATGAGGGGAGCTGTTATTAGGCTTCCTAAAGAGGTGGTCAATATCCCAAGCCTGTCAGTGTTTGAGAGGAATTGGAGAATGCCCTTAACAACATACTCTGACTTGTGGTCAGGCAGTTGGAGAGGATGATTGCTGTAGGTCCCTCCCAACTGAAATATTCCATTCCATTCCATTCCATTCCATTCCATTCCATTCCATTCCATTCCATTCCATTCCATTCCATGTAATGAATAGCTAACTTTCTCTCTTAATTTGTTTGGACATGAGTTGAACTAATGACGTTGGCTCTATATATGGACATATATTAGTTAATATACACTAATATAATAATATTACCAGAACTGAGGTTTGAAATCCAGTCTGAGTAGCTCCCTAGTTCTTATAAACTAATTTTCCCCCAGTGGCACCAGATCTCTAAAACACATTTGTAACTGTAGTAACACATTCTCTGTTGGAAACAAAGTGCAGATCATGACTTGTTCTTCCTGCATGCCATTGACTCTCCATTTTATTAAGAGACATTAATTTTATTGAGAATTAATGCTTTATCTATTGGCTCTTTACCAAGCTTGAAAATGCTGTTCTATGTTAGCATTCTAAATCATGTTATATAACTATTCATAGGCATTTTCATGAGAAGATGAGTCTGGACAACTCATCAGGATCTGAAACATCCAAATTTATGGTGAAGTTCTTTAGGTGATTGTGGTATGAGCTGTTGGAACAAAATTTGGCAGGCATCAAGAGATTAGACATGTTTATATAGTGGGAACATTGAATTAGTTTTGGATAAGTACGTGAACTTCAGAATATAGTTCAGCGACTGTCTGGAGTAAGCAAGACATTCTTTCTTCAGATAGGTGATCCCACAAGTTTTTACTGGATAGGTGGATCAGAAGTCTGCTCTGATATGGCAATCCCTGCTTTGTATGTTTTAAGCATCAAGTGCAGAAAAGAGCTGGAAACACAAAGTGGCATTTTCAAGGGTGAGATCTGATACTCCTCATCTGTGTTTTTAGTTCCAGCCAGGAGTCTGAGTGGCTGAAACTCAGACACTATTAGACAATATAGCAGAGTCTGGGGGGGTGGTGGTGCTGGTGGTGGCATTTTTTGTTTGTTTGTTTGTTTGTTTGTTTGTTTGTTTGTTTTGTTGCTGTTGGTTTTTTGGATTCTTTTTTCTTGTGAAGAACATGAATTCATATATCAATAATCTTCCCATTTCTTATGATCTGTCTAGTTTTTCAGATGTGAGTCTGTAGATTCTGTAGCTTTTCAAATTCTGGGCTGGTGACTTTTTATTTGTCCTCCATCCCCTACCTCAATTTATTTATCTCTCATTTTGACCATTAGCAGTAAAACCAATTTAATAAGTTTTATTTGATAAATAAGTCTCAGGTGGCAAAGAGATCTACTTTGAGTCCATTCAGCACCAAATAATTAACGTGATGTAGAAAGAAGGTACATTTCCTTTCAGGAAGGCAAGAGGGAGCACATGAGGAACCAGCCTAGTGTCTTGGTTAGAGGGCATGTTTCTAGGAGCTATTTCATAAGGCAGCTTTGCAGTTACTGAATTGGCACTGAAAGCAAGTAAAAAAGACTAAACAAATCAAACCCCAGAAAACTAACAGCTTTATAGATAATGATTCTCCAACTATCAGGAGAGGCTCAACAGAGAAAAAGCAAATGGTGAAGTAGAAATCAAATTGATTTCTACTAATCTCATTGCTCCTGTTGATACTATTGCACTGCTACTTGTTTGTGCCAATGGGAGAGAGAAATTTGTGATGCTGACCACCTCAGCAGGGTGAAGAGTTTCAGAAGGGCTCTGTATAAATTGAGAATGAGTTTACTTTGTTCCCTAACCTGGTCCTTCAAACTGACTAGTGAGAGATTTTGCTTGATGTTGTAACTGCTCTCATATAGCACAGCTGAGTCATTGGTCTCTTTCATCTGCTTTATGTCTTGTAATTATAGGTCTGCATACAAAGGTGTGAGCCTTTGGCATCTACATTGCCTCAAGTGATTCAAGTGCTGAAAGAGGAGACATTTTCCTCATTTTGTAATAACACTGCCTTCCATGAATGCTATAAATCACTTGGTCCTTATGCTGATTTTCCTTTGGCCTTCTGGTGTTGTCCCTCCTGCAGTCTGGAATGATTGCTGCTATGAAGCACAGTTTGTTTCTGGGAAAATCATGCTGGCATTTGTAGCTTGAGCTCCTCTGGAGGATACAGCCTATTCATTTACAGAGAGGCCTAGTGCTTCACTTGCTGGAAAACTGTCAGTACTCTCTGGAGTGTTAGTAGCTTAAGTTACAAGTGACTGCATCTTTCAGGCTTCCAGCCTCTTATTCCACTAGGATATAAGAATCCGACATTTTGATTTTTTGTTTAATGAAAGCATTCTCTTACCTATAGCTCAGCTGTTCTGACATTTAAAAAAGAAAAGAAAATATATCTTTTGGAAACCAGAGATCTTGACAATATGGGAACGTTGTTTTCCATCCATCCAACAGTGTGATGCCAAGCAATTAGAAAGAAGAGTAGCATTGGCCGTCACACTAGGTTACAGCGAACAAAACATGACCAAATATTAAACATAAATTGTGCCCACAATTTTTGATTCAGATCTCAGTCTGAACAATTTCCACTATTAGAGGTGCTTACAGCTGAGTCTTGGGTTCAGTCTAGGGTAAAGGGATGGATTGTTTGCATGTGTGGTTTGCAAATGGGCTTGGGTTTAGGTCCATTTCCTCAAGATGGACATGGCCCTTTGCGTATGATTGTTCTGGCATACTGCTGCTCTGCAGTGTGCTTTGGTGTCCATCGGATCTCGAGAAGCTGTTCTGGGTGGCTGCACAGTTGAGTTCTGTCTGAGCAGGGCTGCAGATGCTGCTCTGCTGAGTGCTCCCCTCTGAGGTCTTAGAGGAGAAATGGGCTGAGCTCTTGCAGGCTGAACTCATAGCAGCTGGTGCAACTCTGTGTTTTGGACCCCACACTGGAGTCTCCAGGGTCGGCTGACAGCAAGAGAACCCCTTGGAAGCACGAGGTCTTCAGGAGCCACAGGGACGGGTGTGGTGCATGAGTAACGGTATGTGATGCATGTGCAAGGGGCCTCTGGAAAATACCTGAGAACACAGAGATAACAGCCGGAACTCTGTATTTATCTCTGAGCTGGAAAGAGTTGCTCATTCACTTCACTATCCGGTCCTAGCAGAGCCAACATCTGAGAAAGATATATGCAAGGTCAGACAGATAGCTAACCTGCCTTTCAGAAAGTTCTTCCTCCTCCTGGCTGTTTCATTAGTTTGTGAGCTAAGGTAAGAATAATATATATCTTTAACCTTTTCAAAAAGAGCTTCGGATGTTCTTATTATCTGCATGAATGTCTAATTCTGCTTTTATTGCTGGCTGGTGCTTGAATGCATCACACAGCAATGACTCACACTGGGTAATGGTATGTCATGTAAAAGGCACCTCTGTAAAATGTATTTCTTTTCTGCTGCACTACTTGTGACTTTCTTCTTTTGTTTATGGAAGACTTGTTTTCATGAGACTTCTTTCAAAACTTATCTCTCAGAGAGACCAGTTTCACATGAAGGTCCAGATTCTCATTCTACAGCCATGCAGTTTAGAAGCACTAGCCTTACATGAGAATGGCACACAGTCTACAAAAGCATGCATTATGGATTTCTGCTACAGCTGCAGGAAGAAGAAAAAAAAAATACAGGGAGTTGCAAAAAGTTCCTTTAAATAATGCATGGTCTCTTGATTTGGGAATATCTTTGATTTTTTTCTTTTCATTTTCACTGAGTTTTTAGGCTAAGTTTATTTTTTTTAATGCTTAATGTTGACAAAGCTGTAGTAGTCTTTGAACCAGCCAGAGTAGCTGGGAAGCTGACATTCCTTTTCAGTAACTACTGGGCATTGCTCATGTGCTCAGGTATTCCATGTTAACTGGTCTTGCCTCTGTCCTCTTGGGCTCCATGGTGGTGTGTGTGAGTGTGTTAACCAAGAAAAACTCATAAGAAATGTCACAACAAAAGTTTGTTAACCGGGAAAACTCACAAGAGCAGCTGAGCAAGACAGTGATTTCTATTTTTCATCAGAGGAGCGGCTTTTTTCTGGTTTTGTTCCATGAAAAATATTTCTCTCATTCTTTGAGGAAGATTGCATTCTTCAAATTCCTCAGAAATCCCTTCAAATGACTCTGGTTCTGCCTGGTAGCAGTCATCTTCACAGGAGCTTCAGCTTTGTTGCTTGGCAAAGAGGCTGGTACACACAAAGGAGCCTTCTCAAGTTTCCTGAACTCAACAGAAAGTTTCTTCAATTACAACAGCAGATTCTGGACATGATTAGTCTTGTCTGATGGACTTTTCAGAATGGAAGAAGATCCATTAAGATGTTTTTCCAAGAGTTTGTTAAAATATTATATTGAGATTAATTTAGTTTGCAGCAGGGTGTATCAGAAAGTGAAAATGTCCCTGAGGTAAGGTCACAAAAGGGCTCGCAAGTCTAACACAATAAATGGAAGTAGTGGGTTATATTGACAGATACAGTTCCTAGCAGAGTAAATACTATGAAAACCTGGGAAAATGCTTCCAAAATTTTATGTGCTATTTTGAACTTCTCTCATTAATTTGTTATAGAATTAATTTACTTCAGTGAAGCTCATCTTATTTAGACCAGCTGGGGATGGGGTTTACTATATGCTGTTGGGAAGAAGCAGGAACACATTTGAAGATGTTTGGCAAAAGTTTTCAAGTTATTCTTGTTGCAAGTGTGAGAAAATGTCAGTGCCTGAAGAAAGCAAACAAGTTACCTTCATCCGTGGCACTTATTTATTCAATGTGTATTTAATAACTATGTATTTAATGCATGACTTTCACCACACCCAAAAACAATATGAAGGATTTATGTTGAACGTAAAAGTGAACTGCAGGTTTCTCTGCTTCCCGTGCCTTTGAATAATTTTTACATGTTTTCTGTCTGTACAAGTTCAATCGACTGAAGGATACGATTATGCTGGAACACTGTGAACTGAGGAAAAAAAGGCACCCCAATACTGACAAAAATGCGTAGGTTTCTCTAGCAGTTGAATGAGGGTGAATTTAGTTCACTGAGTTTAAACTGAAGTCTGTGTGGGTTTTCTGCTGACAGGGTTTGAAGGGCAGATTGGCAATATGGTGCATTTCTTACTTCCTTTCCAATTACTAATGGAAACCATTATGAATTTGTATGGAACCATAATTGAAACCACATGATTTCAAATCGCTGTAATACTTAAATTTTGTCTTCATAAAGCCTTCATATAATCTATTATTTCTTCTCTCAGTATTGCTATATAGGAGTATTAATACTTGCTCCAATAGTAAGAAAATACAGACAGGTCCCTGTATGTAGTGGGATGATTCCTTTCTATTCTCCAACAGCCTTCTCTTTCCATGTTTCAGGATCCCTAACTCTGCAATTTTCTTTCAGTACATTTTCTTCTGTTCCAGTGAGCATTAATTCTTACCACAATATATTCCCAAATTAATTCCCATCACATTATCCTCCCAAATTCTTTCCCTTAATAGTATGTTCTTCACTGCTGAATGCCACTACTGCACCTGAGCTATTCAGCAGGCTGCCATACCAGGTGGATAGAAGAAGGAGTTCCTAGGAAAGGGATGGGTTTGTGCTACAGGCTGAATATAGGACTGCAGTAGTCTGTTGATTTAGACAGAGAAAGGAACATCTTTTCTGTGTATCATACAAAACCCCCATTTTTTAGTGTGCCATGACAAACCCAACATAACAACCAAGAAGTCATAAAAAATGTCTTGAACGGGTCTCAGGGACACAGCAGCCAAAGGCATTTAAAAAGGAAAGAATTTGTAGACAATTGAATTTAAGGTGTGAACTGAGTTGCCCAATAATGAATTTTATGTAAATATCAAAAATTTTAAGAGAAACTAAATGGCTTTACTTGTACATCCTTGCTTCTTTTCTTGTTTTAAATAATAAGAGTACTTCTGGTAGCAGTGAAATAATTTAACTCCACTATATGAAATGTAATGTGGTTTATGATTTATTCTTCTGGCTGCCTTCTATGGACAGCTTTGCCTAAATTCTGTAGAGCTGAAGGCAGTGGATAGTGGCATGAAGCCATGGAACATTAGTTAGTGTAACAAAACAGAAATGCAAGACTTATTGAAAGTACTGAAAATCTTAGAGAAAAAGGAAAGTAGCTGAAGAGAAAAGCTGAAATAGCCAGTATAATAACTTGATAAGCCTAATGTGAAATAATGTGTGGATTGGCCTGACCAACAACAGGAATGGGAGATCTCTAAGTTTGGCCACACACCCAACTGTGATTTGTGCCGCGTGATTGTGTGTACATGAAGGGATTTCTGGAAGAGCTGGTAAGTTGAAACTGATTGTGCGAGTCCCCCTGGCGCAGATCATCTGATCAGCTGTGAAAATTCCAGGGAAAGACCTCCTCTATTTTCCCTAGTCCCACATAATTTTTTTTTGGTATTTCAAAATTAATTGATAACAGAGGGTTCTCATAATTATCATCTTTCCCCACTGCTCCCTGGAATGCCCCTCCCTCTTTTAGATTTTGGCTCTTGTCCAAACTACTACCATCTCTTTTCGCCCACCACAGGAAGAAGTGCAGTTCCGCCACCTTTATCCTCTGGAATTATTCAAAAATGAGCTGTCTGAAAACATCTGGCTGTGTTTTAGCATGCTGTTTATCAAACTTGCATGCTATTAGGCAAATACAGAATTATGAGTAAGTCATACCAAAAATGAGCAAAATAATCATGCTCATAGACTGCAAAAAGAAACAAGTAAAAATGTATTTCATTGTAAGCTCATAATTTTTCTTTGAAGAGTCATTATGTAGAAGTATGTTTGGCTTTATATGTATGCCCTTGTGCTCAATATATGTTTGATTTAGGGGAAGAAGAGAGGGAGAATGGACAACACAGGCGCTCTCACTTCTGCTGCTCTGATGATCTCAGTTTCAGTGATTGAGTAATTCCTAATTTGTGCAGATGGCAGATGTAGGCTCTGGGGTCTTCTGGTTTATCAGTTTCCAAGAACTGGCTTAAGAAACCTTTTTTAAAAGTTCAAAGAGCAATGTTTTGAATCTCTGGGATACATTGTATTCTAAAGGAAATAATTTCCATGTCCTTTGAGATTTGGTGCTCAGTTCTGTTTCACTCTGGATGAATTACAGTGTAGGAAGGAAAAAAAGAAGGTGTTGGTATTTAATCCTACTCCTATTTAAAAAAAGTCGTTTAGAAGGGATCAAAGTTCTTTTCATGCTTTACTAAAGACTAGCTGAAAGATAATCCTCCTTTGTTTTTGACTCTATGATTATGGATGCATTATGGATGTTCATACTGCAAATGCCGCTGCCATTGAAAGTTCTGATGTGAACACAATATGGGTTCCTAGGTGTTTACATTCAGAGCAGTACAGGGTCTATCTTGCTTCTTGGTTATGACAGCTGGTTCCAATTTTTGAAGTGTGTTCACTGTTTCCAATGAACAGTACATTGCATTAACTAGGTACATCATGTCTTCAGTTAGCTGAGGACCTGCCAGACTGTGAGATAGATTCATTGCTCAGACCTTCTATCATGAGTAGTCATTTTTCATTAGTTGCCCTGAAATTTGGTGAAAATAGATGAAGATATAGCCATAGGTGAATTTTGGTCATTTTTGAGGAGACTTGACTTTGCTTTTAATTGACTTTTCCTTTTTACATTGCAGATTTTATTAAATGAAGGCCGATTATAAAATATTTGGTAGTGAAAGGTCTATCCAGTCTGCAACTTCAAGGCTGTTTTTTTTTGTTTTTGTTTGTTTGTTTGGTTTGTTTGGTTTAGTTTCTTTCTCTGTCATGTATACTCACATCCATTATGTTGAAGAATATTCCTGCTGTCCACTGAACCACGTCAGACCTGCAATTAAAGTGTGTTCTCTGCAGCTTCCTTAGGCTGAAATCAGACCTAGATCTAGATACAGCTTCTCTGTAGCATCCTTCCAGTCAGAGCACAAACAGCACGCGTCATTGCTGGATGCCAAGCAGAGGAGAACAGAGCACAGTTCACACCCACACTCATCTCTTGGATGACCTTGCAGCTCTCAGTGGGGAATATATCCAAGTTTCTTATCACCACATGGAGAGCTGGAGGGAGAACAGGAAGAGAAGCATCTGTTTCTCCCCTCTTAGAGCACTGGCTCTAGGGTTAGGGGCACAGCTAGAGAGCTTGAGAGCTTATTAGCACTTCCAAATGTTTAATTTCCAAGTCTTACAGCAAATGGCACATGCATGTCCCATCCTTTGCTGCTTGTGGAAAAAGACAGGCTTGAATAAATGCTCTGTAATAATCTGGGAAATAGGAAGAGGGGAAAGAAGTACCTAGAGAAAACTTGTTATCCCAATTAATGTGTCATTAGACTGACTACTGGCTTTAATATTGCCCTAGTAATGTTTGAGATGAAAATTTATTACTTCCGATCATTTAATGATTATGCTATAGTTTACTGATCACATCCAAGACCCAGTTAGCATAGGCCTTCTCACCTGGGGAAGTGATAGCTCTGTCTTTGCTGTTTTCTTGAAATCCAGGTAGAAGATGGAAAATGCAAATATCCCCATGTGTAGTGGTTAATTTGGCCTCCAATTTTATAACAATTTTATAATTACAGAACACTGAGGAGAACTATTTTAACCCCTCCTTAATCATTAAGTGTGCAGCTCTCTGGGGCAGGGCATGTCCTATCTTGGCTCCTTATTGTGAGCTTTCAACAGCTTTTATATTCAAATTAGTTTTCTTTACTTTGAGGATCCTCTCAAGTTGTTCCCTTTTCAGTCAAGCACTCAGCCAGAATGACACTGTTCCTATTCCTTTATAAGAATCTCAAGACAACACAAATTTTATTTTAAATCTGAAGTGTTCCTCACACTGCCCTATTTTTCACTACTTCACTGTGTTAAAATACTATGAGAGATGTGTCAATTGACATTTTTTCTGATGAAAAGCAGCCTAACCCTTCTTAAAAGAATTCTGCCAAGTGTCTTGTACAATATACTGCCTTTAATTCACAACCAGATGGAAAAAAAAAAGTATTTTTAGTGAAAATTTAATAGACGTATGAGTTTCCACTTTATACTTTTGTATGGTGAGAATATGTATTCTTTTGATGCATTTATTTCACAGACCAGTCACATCACTCTCATATCTTAACATGCCACTTCACATCCTCATCTGAAGTGCAGTGCTGCTCTCAAGAAATGCTTTCCAATCCGCAGAACGTGGGCAATGAGCCCAACATTACTCATGGTACATTTGTTCGTATAGATTTTAATTTCTTTAGCATGACATGAGATCAGAGTGGCATGTACCCTCTGAAAGCAGCACAGACACTTTTAGTCATACTTTTATATACCTCTCATAGTTTACAGATACTTTCCTATCTACTCTGGAATGTTGATTATATTTTGAGGGAAACTTTTTGAGTGCTCAGATACAGTCTAAAGAAAGAGTATACATTAAAGGGTATTTTGCACAAAAAGATCACTGTATTTTTATGGGTACATCCTATCCCCTCTTTGATTCATTAGGCATACAAATATTTCCTATAAAGAAAAAAATCAAGTATTAAAACATAAATTCCTTCACTTGAAAACACTTTGGAAAAAAAAAAGTATTTATATATATATATTTGTATGTATATATGGTCTATACCATCTGATAGAGTTTATAAATTTATTTCCTACAGTGATCATAGATGAATACAAACCCTGTGGTGGCAATTGCTTGGGTACTGTCATGGTTTGAGCCTGGCACAGAGCCAGTGCCCCCCATGAAAATGCCCTCACCCTGGTGTCTGCTGTGAGATGTGACCAGGAATAAGCAAAACAGGCTTTAACTTAAACATAAAGAACACTTTATTACCTAAACTACAGGAAAATAGGGAAAAACTATAAGGAAAAGAAAAAAAAATTGAAAACCTTACAAAAAAACCACTTTCCTCCTCCCCACTACCTGACTTTCTCAATCCGATACATTCTCCCAAATCACCAACTGCCCAGCCTGGCACCACACTTTAGTATACTCAAACTTCAGTTCATGAAGAGGAAAGGAGTCCTTCTTGTTCCATAGGCTTCCCCTGGAAACACACTGAAACCTCGTGTGCTTCCCTGTCACTTCGGCACCGCCCGGAAAAAAAGTCCTTTTGCCGCTTGTGACATCTTCCTTCCATGCCCAGTGCTCTCACCACCGTGCATGGCCAGAGCTGCTTTTAGGGTTGTCTTTCAAGGATGCCTTGTCTCACTCCAAAAAGGCACAGTCTCTGCTTTGGGACATCTGTCCCCCCCATATTTTTCCAACCCCCTGGGGCCGGGGGGTCCTCACGATGAACCCTCCTGGTTCTGAGCCACTGCTTCCCCCTAAGTGCAGTCTCTGTGTCACAGGAACAACTGAGTCCATGGCCACAAGAAAAGTCCAGCCAAAAGGCCACTCCATATCATCTCTCCCCATTCAATCATCTCCACATTCTTCGGGCCAGGTCCTTGTCTCATCTCATCTCTTATCTCCTTTCTTATTCAGCTTCGAGGAGGATTAGCATTTTTGCAAGGCCCCAATCATGAAAGAAAGGGGTTAAAACTTTCAGTCTCTGTCCCGGAGCTGCGGCACTCCCACACACGCTGCCGCTCCGGCCGGGCACTCTTCCCCCCCCCTTCTCCTCCTGGGCCGGCTGCTATCACATTCGGTGTCGCCGGCTCTCTCTCTCCCTCCTGGGGGGGGGATGGCTGCCCGAGGGCTGACTCCCTGGGATCTTCCACCCTTCCATCCTCGAGGGTCTCCTCACCTCCCATCTCTGTCCAGGCCCAGGGCCTACCACGTGGCTGCCCCTCCCCCGCCCAGCAGCAGCGGCTGGACAGGGGAGGGTGATCTGACCTCTTCGCTTCGACGTCCCAAGAGAACCTCCCAGGGCCAGAGCCCCTCTTTTTAACCCCTGTGTATTCTCGGAGGTGTGTCCAAACCCCACTGGCTACACCAGGTGCCAGTCTCAAACTCAGAACATTCATTGGTTTGACCACAGCTTCCCAGAATTCCCACTTCTTCCTGGTCAAACCACCACAGGTACGATTTCTGGAAAAATAATTTTATTTAACTCTTCTTTTAGTACTCGCTTTTCCTGTTGTCATTACCTGGTACTATTCTATGCTGCATCTATATCTATATTTGTAACTATCTATCTATCTATATCTATCTATATCATCTATATCTATATCTATATCTATACTCATATCTCTCTGGATTTATCCATATATCTATCAGCTGTGACTTTTTTAGCACTAAGATAGAAAGAAAGATTTTCCACTTTTTTCTTGTGTTTCCTCTATCATCTTTATCTGCGTTACTCTCATCATGATGGCATTGTCAAGTTCTTGCAAGCAGTGTAATCAGTTGTTATTTTTCCTTCTGTTTTCACAGAGTCTGGTTTCTGCTATTTGTCACAGCATGCAGAATTTTTTTGTTCAATTTTGTTGTTTTTTCTCTGCACTCTAATTCTGAGCTCCATGTATTTTTCCATCTCAAGTCTCTTTCATTTTAGCATGCTGGGTTTTTTTTGTCACGTACCCATAAACTAGTCCACCATAAAACACCTTCCATGGAGGGGATTGGGAGGGCACCTCATCAATGTCCATAAGTATCTGAAGGGAAGATATCAAGAGGATGGAGCCAGGCTCTTCTTGGTGGCGCCAAGCAACAGGACAAGAGGCAACAGGCAGAAACTGATTCATGGGAAATTTCACCTGATCATGAGGAAGAGCTTCTATACTGTGTATGTGACCATGCACTGGCACAGATTGCCCAGAGAGGGTGTGGAGTCTCTCTCACTGGAGATATTCTAGAATTGTCTGGACACAATCCTGTGACGTGCTCTAGGATGGCCCAGCTTGAGCAGGGAGGTTGGACCAGATGCCCCACTGTGGTCTCTTCCAACCTGATCCATTTTGTGATCCTGTGATTCTGTGGTTCTATGTCCTTCTTAGGTTAGCATCTACAGTTTGCTGCCTGGTTGTCAGGTAGAGACTTTCCTTTCCCAGTTATTATTTGCAGATGGCAAGTGTCCAGACTGGGCAGTGAGACATGTTCAGTAGTAATTTTTAGGGAGAGAATTTATTTTTTTAGTTTTACCTCTAGGGCCATAGGCCATTTTTAAGTCCCAAGGAGCCTGACAGAGTCTGGATAAAGTCAGATCTGCCTTCTGACTGTCGCTCTGAGCCCATGACACAGCAACATCCAAGTGCCACAGCCATGCAGGACAACTGGCTTTAGCTGAGTCACCTTACAGGTACAGTTTCCCCAGATACACCAGGAAAACAGCAAACACAACGTGTTTCTGGTTGTGTGACCAGAAACAGATTTTTTCCATAGTCCAATTTAGGCTTTTTGACTGTTTCAAGTATTTACTAGCAATAGGGTATTTGAATTCTTTCTGGAACTGACTCTGATGAAGCTTGACTCTTCGTTCCTCCTGACCTCCTTTTGACTTTTTCAGCTGTGATGAATGAGTCAGGGTCTGAAGGTGGTGATTTGGGTGCAGCCTTTTCTTGTGCTGCTGCCAGAGGATGTTTTCAAAAGGAGAACCAAACACAACATCATTTAGGAGTTTACTTCTTACCCTCCTTTTCATCCCTATAATAATGTTCAAATATTACAACACAAACAACTGTCATATGTCAGAGCTTGTCTTGTTGCTTGCCAGCATTCAGGCAACAGATTAAAATAAATTATAGAGAAATAAGCCTCTTTCTTAGAAAGCTAGAATAGATCTGCCCTGTGCTGTTGTGTCTGTCTGTGTGTAAACTGTCTGTTACGTACCTCTGGAAGTGTTCAGAAGATTAATGCTCTAAAATAGCTCTGCCCAGAAATAAAATTGTGATTATATCCTGTTGTCTAAAAAGTGGGTCTAAAAAGTCCTCAAAGCTTTCCCTCAGCTGATGGAAATAATAAATGTTACCAAAACAGAGAGAGAAAAAAAGTATTTCTTTGGGTCATGTGCTCATCATCAAAAGGGGAAGGAGACAGAGACTCTAAAGAAAGGCCTTCAGGTTTTGTAATCATCTTCCTGACCCTTCAACTAGAGGCACTTAACATCTGCTGGGAGAGATGGCTATAAAACCAGGAAGAAATTAGTGAAAAAAAAATAATTAAATTGTCCTATTTTATTCCCAGGACGACTTTCTGATGTTGTAGAGTGTTCTGTACAACCTCCAGTAGCACTTGAAAGTATGTCAAAGCCAATAAAGCTTTATGATTTCAGCTAAACCCCGGATTTTTGAATGAAAAACTGAGAATTCAGGGATTGTTTCCATCTGCACCTGCCAAATCTTTTGGCATGATGCTGAGGTGGGCAGAAAGAGGCAGCATTTTCTTGAGCTACCACAACCTAAACCTGTTCAGCTGAGCTTCTTGAGCCCTTATGCTTCTCTCTCTTCTCTGCGTTCATGGTTCATGAGGTAGTTACATCTGAACTTCACCCTACCTCTCCTTGTTCCTCCTCTTCCACAGGACAGTGGGACAGAGCCAGAAGGGATGCTGACATGACAAAATGGGGAAGTCTTTCATACATGGATGAGGAGAAATGGACAAGGAAAAAATCTTCTTCCTTAAGTTTTGAATATAAGAGTCTTTCAAGATGTGGCCATGGGAAAAGCCAAGGCAGTCCAAGAAAATGTGAATTTGTGGGTGGTAAGAAAAGATTGTTTGATGCTTTCTGCCTAACTTGAGTTACAAGCTTGTGTTCACTCTTTAGCACATAGCAAAGCAGTCATAAGTTCTTACCCTGAGTATTTATTGATGTAGAGAAGTGGATAATGTTAAAAACCTCTATAGTATACTTCCTTTCTTTCTTAACTTTAATAAAAAAACCTATTTAAAATCATACTTTATAGAGCCTGAGTGACTTTCTTACCAAGATAATAGTGGACCAGCTGGTGTAAGGACAGTGCCCCTCAGGATCAAAAAAATGACAGGTACATAAAACAATAGACTGTGTCTGAGGAATAAAGATTAATCCAAATTTTGTCTTCCCTTTCATAGAACACATTTTTATTCTGATTCAGACAGAGCACTGCAACACAGAGTCTTAATCTATTATAATCAGCGCAGTTAAAAATGTTTGATCAATAGACTCACTTTTGCTATAAAGTTCAGATAAGGTAGATCAGCTCCTGATGTAGAAAGAAATAGAGTAGAAAGAAATTATATAGCCAGGCTGAGCACTGTTTGCCTGGCTCATTTCTGTGCCTCCTTAGTTGCATGAAAACATAAATCACAGTTTGTCTCCCACTGGCATCCTCTGCTCACAGAGGGCACTCAGGAGTTTGCTGTTAATGCTGACTTCCAGAACATTTATACTTCAAACACAAAATTACTGGGAGAGTTAAGGGAGGAAATTCAGCAGCTTGTTTCCACAGCTGTGATTCAAAACCTCAAAGACATTCATACCCAGTGAATGAGGCTGCTTCAGACCAGCACTCTTTTCGCATCCTGTCTGCTTTCTATCACCTCATTAGGTTTTTTGGTTTTTTAGTCAGAGGTCAGCTGTGTCCCTCTCCCATTTGTACACCTATGGAGGGAACCACTTGGTGAATTTTCCCAACAGTGTGAGATTTCCTCTTGTGTTATGCAAGTTGTGTAACTCTTTTGAAAGTCTCAGTTTTACTCTGCTTATGTTATTTCTCATATTTCCTCTTTGTCAGGCCTGTTCCTCTGTGGGCAGCTACTGGATACTTTTCTTCATGAAACTGATCCTATGGAATAGGTGGGGTGCTTTTTCTGTTTTAAAGCATCTGCAACTGGCATATTGCTGCTCTGTATGGCTGTGCTATGTTGTATTTCAACAAGCTAGGGAAATGGGCCTGAAAAGATGTGCTCTTATCTGTAAATAGTACTTAAGGATACATTTTTTTTAAGCACATGACTATTCCCATAAAAGCTGTCTGTGTAAGTGCTTTATTAGGTCCTTGTAGCAATAGTACAATTTTTTTGATAAAAGGGCAAATGAGTACTAATGAAAAATTGTGCTGAATTCATAATATTTACTGTACCCTAAATGCTGGAAATAAATTTCTCATTTTTGGAAATGTACTTCCAAGGAGATGTTAGGTAAATTGTTAATATTTTTGGAACCTGGAGGTCAGTTTTAAATATTGAAGACTAGTGGGAGTGAAACCTTTGATAGTTCTTCCTCTGTGAGTAATCTCCACTTCCACAGATTAAGAAAGATTTCCTTAGAAATTTTAGTTGCTCAGAGGATGTTTTCTTTTGACCTATTATTATTAGTTCTGTGGAAACAGCATTTTTTGTCTGTTAACTTGGAAAGTTTTATGACAGAGAGCGCTAAGCAGCAGATATCTGCTTACTGCTCCTTGCTTAGTGGTTGTGTGCAAAAACCCACAAGTAAAGAGAATGCATTTGCCATGGCACGATGAGTAAAGGCAGCAGTTTTGACAGAATGTATTTTAATATTTAGGAATGTCAGCAATAGTGGAGAGGATCAATTTTGAGATATCTCTGACTTGTCTTGAGGAACGTGAATCCCTACCATTATAAGTAGGGATTTCTGAGAGTGGTGTTTATGCCTTCTTGTTTTCAGCTATGAAATGCAGAAAGCAAGTGATATCTCAGCATGCTGTGGGAAAGCAGGCTGGAGGTGCTTGGGGCAGGGTTATCCTCCTGACTAAGCCCAGCAGATATTTAAAGGTCAAGTTGTGCAACCACAGGATGCTGAAGGGAAGGTTCACAGTGCCAGGGGTCAGCCAGGAAAGTGCTGTTGGAGCAGAATGCTTTCTGTTCCTGGATTCTGTTCTGGGATGAGGAGGGAGCTGCCGCCAGGTCATGGCAGTGACAAGGCAGGCTTCTGGGTCCCAGTGTGAAACAGTGTTCAGGAGCACTGGTGAGGAACTACACCTTCAGTATATGGTTCTGTTGAGTCATAGCTGCAGAAAAATCCATGCAAGGTTCGCTGAGGTTGTGTGCATGGAGGACATGAAGAATAACCTGACTACAGTTTCCACCCTTTAGAAATGTGCCCAAATTTCAGGCTGCAGAGCTGCCTCCTGTAGAAGGGAAGACAATGCCACCAGCACTCCCATGAGTCTGCTGCTACTGTGTGCATGCTGCTGCTCACTTGCACATGTCAGGTATAACCCACTTGTCCTGTAAATCACCTACTGCTGGATACCCTGGAGGGGCACAGCATACACACAGCATGAATATGGTCAGGGTACTGGCATCTCTCTTCCTATTCTGTGTGGAGATCCCTGGGAAAAGGGATATTATTATTATTATCATTATTATAATTATATTAATAATATACAATAGTATTTTGCTATTTATAATGTAAAATTATATTATATATAATAATAGTAATATAAAATCATTGCTTCATTGAGGGAGGCAATTTCTCATGACAAGTGTTGATTTGAAATTATGTGTCGGGGATTATTTGTTGGTGATATTTCTTTTCATGAGGATGAAAAGGATTCTTTCTTATTGTGGGTTTTGATAACTCTCTATTGTCAAGTGGTGTCAGGGCCAATGTAAGAAAACAAGTGATTTTTTTCATTTGGGAAGGATTTCTGTTTCTTTACAGGATTAGTCCTTTTCCACTTCCTAATGGTTATATTGTAGATATAACAATATAACAACAAGATATGTTGTGAGTGGAACATAAATTTATTTCCCCACATCTTTACCAAGAAACAAAATAGGAAAATATGGGAAAAAACCCTCAAGTGTGTTGCTTGGTTTTGTTTCTCCTGTTAGCTTGAACTCTATTAATTTTGTTGTTTTCAGGGGGTTCTTGGTTTCAGGGGGTTCAAGGTGATAAATCATGAGAAAGCAGAAGTAGTATCTTTTGGCTCACAGACAGGTTGATTCATGGTTGTGGTATGGAGTAGGTCAAGTCTTTCCCAACAAAACATAAACTGCCTATTGCTGCAAACCTTAAATTTAAAAAAAGATCTTGGATACCTCAGGTGTGGCCCTGTACTGAGTCTAATGACTGGTACGCAACAAATACAACCCTTTCAAAAGTTTTTTCACATGGGACTGGGATCTTAAAATCTGGAGTGTATAGCATTCATACAATAATAATAAGTGCTAATTAGTTGTTCTGATGGTGAGATTACTCTTATTCCTGTGAGGGTTTCCTTTCCCCAGATGTGTCAGTTCTTTTTGTTGCTGGAGCCAGGGAAGATGTGTCTTATTGTGTGAGTGCTTTCCTTCTGCCACTCCTGCTGACCTTCCTCAATTTGGATCCCCAACACCTCTGGGTCCCTCTCACAGTACTGAGGTGATGCTGAAGGCATCATTTCATCATGAAGGAGTATAGACCAAGGAGGTGCTTGGACACAGATGTTTTTAAGCTGTCTAGTGCAGTTTAGAGTAGAGAACGCGAGGAATAAGTGATAATCCATGAGTGCTGGAAGAAACATCTCTCACCACATGTAAGGTAAGGAATAAGAGAAAGGAATGGGGTGTCCTTAGTATGACCTTGTTTTACAAATCTCTGGAGGATGGATCGTGGCTATTCCAGAGAAATCAAAAAAGTACATGGTGCTTTTTCCAAGAACTACTAGACCCTGGGGCCAAAGGCTGCAGCACATAACTTTTCTTGTCACATTCACTTTCATGCTGTAAGGAAATAATGTGGTCCTCTGGCCCAACACTACCACTAGCCACCTGACTGGGTGTATGAAAGCAGTATCTACGTCACCATCTTACTGTACATCCTTATTGGCACTATTTGTTGGATTTTTTTTCTTTACAACAGCTTTAGAAAAATTTCAATTTTCATTGTTTGAAAAAAACAAGCTCACTTTTTATCTGCTACTTACTATTTCACTATTCATCTTTTGGCTCTGAAAATCTGAAATTTCCTAATATTATTGGATATTTTCCCTCCAAAATAAATTGACTGAGTCTACTGGTTGAATACATAGACTGGCATTGGATAGAGCAGCTTGGAAATAAAGTCTAGAGGAGACCTATGAAGAGTTCTGCATGGTCAAAAAGCTCACACAGCTGTGTATGTGGCCAGCAGGAGCTGTTGCCAGCTTTGCTGGCTGATGTGATAACACAGAGGTAACTGGGCTGAAGACATGCAAATTGTCACTGTGAATAAGGGTGAAATCTAGAAAGAAACGATCAAGTTGGTTTTAGAGTATTGCCCAAGTCTCCAATACTCTTCTTTTGCTCTCCACTGAACTAAGACGGAATACAGTCAGAGAATAAACTCAAGGGTCTCCTTCACAGTCCGCAGGGCTCACGCAAGGGCTTAACAAAAGGCTTTGACAAAAGAATGCATGTCCTGTGCCTCTGCTGAATACCAGCCAACACTGAGATGTTTAAACTTCCTAGTAAACTTGGTGTTAATCAGAGATCTGTTTTTCAGGTCCCTGTGGCTTTGGGATCAGTGTCTGTGCCTGATGGAGTTCAGCTTGGCTTCTAATCCAAGCCCAGTCCTGCCTTGGGCTTTTCTCTGCTGAGGCCCAGTGACAAACCTGACCCATCAGACATGGCCTGCACATGGCTTGGTCCAAGCAAGGTGTTGTGTTCATGGGATTGCCTGATGTGTCTGACAGGCTCATGGCCTGCCAGGGCCATGTCACTTTGTCATGCCTCCGTGCTATTCCCAGTGCTTGAGCATCACCAAATCAGTGTCTCACAAAGTGTAGCCTCACCTGGTCTCATCTTCAGGGCCTTCAAATCTGTGTTTTCCCCCTTCCATAGCTGTACTGAAACCAGAAATCTCTGGGGTCTCCTTGGTGAGCAGAGGTCAACAGCAGCGCATAGATTTGTGGTGTCTTGGTTGGAGCACTGAACTAGGAAGAAGGTTAACTTTTGGCCATCTAAGCCTACACATTTTATCATTTAATTGCTTCATGTGAAATGCACTTCAGAGGCAGGCAAGAAGGGAGCGCAGGTCAGAAGAAAAAAGAGACCTTTTTTCTTCTGACCAGTGAAGTAGCAGTCAACTAAGTCTAGCTCTATTTTTTATTCCTATAACTGTACAAAAAATAAAGTGTTTTCTTTGTAAAATTTCCCAGATTACTTGTCAGTGTTAGTCCAAATAAGTTTTGAAAGAAATTGTATATTGTTTTTCAGGTATTTTTTACCCAATTTGGACATAAAAATAGTCAATAGAATTATTTAAGAGTGCTGAGAAATGTTATCTATAACTAGACAGAATTCAGCTCTTAACCACCTTGTGGCAGAGGAAATAACCCAAATAGTTGGACTACATTGCCTTGCTGGGTTCTTATAGGAGAAAGCTTTTCCTGGGTTCACTAACAGTATTTCACTTGCCAACATTCATCTGTAATAAATTCCTTGTGGTGAGACACAAGCTCAGCCCCTGTGATATTTCAGGTACCCTATACCATGCAGCACAGAAAGGCACAGAGATGCTTCAGTTCACATTGCTGGGGCTTTCTCACTGTCTAGTGGCAGATCTGCTGGGCCAGCACAGTGTTGCAGCCAAGATGAAAAATGTTTGTGAGAGCCCTCATTAGCTCATGTGCCAGTGCTGCTGTGCTGCTCTGGGATCTGGGAGATTATCTCCATTATGTCCTAGTAGTATTTTATAGATATTTCTACTCTTTCAGTGCTAGTTTCAGCATCAGCATGCTCTCTTGTGCAGTATGAAGACACTGAGACAGGAGACACTCCAAAGGGAGTACAGACACCACAGGGCTGCCTAGTGGAGCTGGGCAGCAAGGAAACAGAGGTCACTCCCCTCTGCTGCCTGCCTGGATAATACCACAGGCTGAGCCATTAATGGGAAAAGAACATCTAGATTAAAGTGTAACAGCAAGCTAATTCTTGCAAGCCATTCCTGTGTTAAGATGTAGAATCTGGTATAGAGAGTGATTTAATTTTGCAGTGTTCCATTTTCCTGTGCCTAACATGTACAACACGTGGCACACTGCTCGACAGTTCTGTGTTAGAAAACACCATCCATGTCTGTTTCCTCACTAGACTCCTTGTGTTCTGCCTGAAGACTGCAGAGTTTGCATCCAGCAGGCATTTCTTGATGGCTAGACACAGAGACTCCAAAATTCAGTAAATATTTGGGTCAGATTCTGATCTTTGTTCTGCTGATGTGAACTTGGAATAACTCTATGGATTTCAGTGATCCAGACTTGCACTTTCAATGACAGAAAGTTTCTTGGGCTGGATTTCTGGCTGAGACAAATGGGTGTGCCTTTCTTGGACATGAGGAGTTACAGAGATTCATATAGATGTAGCTATGAATTTACTGAATATGCTGCTTTTACATTAGTATGTATTAAAACCATGAAGTGGTGTGTTTGTTTTTTTGTAATTTGATTTGAAAGTCACAGCTGTGGAGTAGATTTCCATTGTGGTTACAGCCACTGAGCAGCTTTTAATTCACAGTCTGTAATGTGGCTGGCTGAGTAGCCAAGAAAACACAAAGCTCCAGATGGAATGAAAGCTCCTCTTGAGAGAAGAGGAAAGGAACCTGCTCTGAGATCTGCATTTCTTCAAGCAATGTCAGATATTCCTGAGTTACAGGCCTTGTGCTGCTGTCCCAGACTGCACTGAAAGGCTGTTGAAATTTTATTTCTTTGCCCCTGGCATCCCCTGTTCTTTTGAACAAGCAGTGGTTTCCTAGTGTACATATACATTTTTGCAAACCATGAAAAACGTCCCAGTCTGTACTTTCCATTGCTGAAGGTATTTCTGTTATCTTTACCACATACAAAAGGGAATGTGTTTTACATCCTTCTCTACATGTAAGACATATTAGCCCAAGGAAAGAGAGCTGTGGGCTGGGAGGACTTTTTTTCCTGTCTCTGACATTAGGCAAGTCAATCAGAGCTGGATTTTCAAACAGATACTTTATACTTCTTGTGGTTACTAAGATCAACAGGTACAAGTAGTTCCTTGCTATCCATCAAGTATTCTCCACCATTTTGATGTGAAAGAAGAGCTTTCCTGGCTAACAGTGGTCATGAAGGAGTGAATCATTTGCATCAGTTAGCACCTGCTGCCAAAGGATATGCAATAGGTTAAACAGAGAAGAAACAACTCTGGGAGCAGTAGGTTACTTAATTATTCTATTTTTGAGATATTTTTCGTAATTGCAAATAATTTCAAAACATTTATAAATGCTCTCTCTGACTTTGGACTAAGGACTTCACTGTGCATTTGAGAAGCAAATGTCAGTATGAGAAATGGTGTCCTAAGTCTGAGGACATGCAAGTTTATCCTCAAATCATTAGCAGCATAGTCATTGATCATTTAAACCATCCATCAGGGCTTTTTTTTCCTCCAGGATATAAAAGAACACTACTCCACTGAGGCACACAGAAATTCTATGGCAATTGTAGACCTACCAACCTTCATTATGACAGCTTACTCTGGTCATATCAGGCATCATATCTGGGTAGTTTAGTGGAGTTCACTGCACTCAGACAAAACTACATGAAAAAATGTCTTTATTGGGTAAGGAATTCTCTGATGGGTTGGGCTCAAACAGTTATATTAAAGGGGTTCACAGTCACAGAATCACAGGGGGAACAAGGTTGGAAAAGACCTTTTACATCACCCAGTCCAACCTATGACCTAACTTAACACCTCCTCATCAACTAAACTGTGGCACTGAGTGCCACTTCCATTCCTTATTTAAACATGTCCAGGGACGGTGACTCCAGCATCTCCCTGGGCAGACAATTCCAGTTCCCAGTCACTCTTTGAAGAATTTTTTCTAAAATTTAACCTGAACTTTCCATGGCACAGCTTCAGACTGCATCCTCTTACTCTGTCAGTTGTTGCCTGGATGAAGAGACTTTCATGCAGCCCTTTGCTACTTGATGTGCATACACCTCATTTAATCCAGGAAGGGGATATAGCTCAGTGATCCTGGATCATTACTTTCCCCCCCAGAATCCTAGTTATTAATATTCTCCCTATTAATAGTAACGATACTTAATTTTTCTTTTTTTTTGTGTGTGTGTGTGATATCAGAAGAAGAAAACCCCAGCTCTCACTAATTGTTCAGATATTTAGTGACCTTCTTCTCAACAACTCAAATCTTGTAACAAACAGAAAAATTTTAAGCAATGTGGTTTATCATATACCTTAGAAATGATTGATTTCACTGATGGCTCTTGTTCTCCCTCATGTAAGAATCAATTTTTTCAGTAATTTTTCAATGGGGCTTAGTATATAGAAATCAAGAAATCATGCTATTCATTTTTTTTCTCATAGGGGAGGTATTTCCTTTTGTCATAACTTTCAGTGTCTCAATTTAAAGGTAGATTTTATAGTCATGCATTCAAAAGTGGTCTCTGTGAAGCATTTGAAAAAGTTTGTAACTTTTGTTACAAACTTTTGTTTGTAACAAGTGGAAAGGCAGTTGCTACCTACCTAAGTGAAATAATGATAAAATCAAGGAAGGAAAGAAAATTTTGCTGTACATTTGCTATTCAATTGCTGTTGAAGTGGGTATCAACTTGTCAGCTTCATGGGGAGGTATGGGAGTTTTTATCTGCTTTATGGCAGCAGTGACTTCTTGCAGGCTATGATTTATTTATTAAAATCTTCTTGTTTTTGGAAAAAGAATTTTAGGAATCACTTCAGTTAGAAAAAAATCTGATGAAAGAGGTAAAAAATTTTACTCTGGGAAATGTTTTTTTCAGGAGCAAAGGGAGGAGAGGCTCAATGCGAGGCAAAATATTTTGCTTTTATTTTGCTGTTTTTCACCATCCAAACCCACCAATTTGTTTTTAAAAGCTGCACGTGAAAGACTGGTTTTTGTGTCACTTATACACTGCATGAAATTTTTTTCTGGGATCATACTCATAATGGCTGGACTAAACTCATAATTGACCTTCATGAATTAAAAAAAGATGCAGTGTTTCTGAGCAGTCCAGCAGTATTTTGCTCTGCAGCTACATCATGCTAAAGTCAGGGGTTCAATTGGCAGAGTTCAGTTGCAGGGACTGATATTTCCATCTCATTATCACCACATTAATTTTTTTTCACTCTGAGTAGCAGTGCATAGAAGCCAAACTAAGAAATGAGGATCAGGGGATTAAAAGGAAAACTGACATTAAGAATAGAGAAATAATTTTAAAATTGTTTAGATTGATTCATCCTGGTTGCCTACAATTCAGTCTCAACTGACCATTTAAATAGACCTCAAGGATTTACGAACTCTTTTTCAAGTTATTCTGCTTTCTGTCCAGCTTCAGTCTCAGAGAACAAGGAAAGAATAACAATGTCTTCCTTGTCTCAAAGAGGCAGCATACCAGTAATCATTTTCTTATCTTTCTATGCGAAGTTCATCCTGTATATGCTGAAAGTTTAATGACTGAATGGGAAATTTGCCTCACTTTTGGATTACAGAATCACAGAGTAGTTTGAAGGGACCTTTGAAAGTCACACCGTGTAAACCCCTGCAATGAACAAAGACACCTTCAACTAGGTCAGGCAGCTCAGACTTCCATCCAACCCAGCCTTGAACACTTCCTGTGCCTGGAACAACTGAGGTTTTAGTTATTTGAAAGGGCCAATGTAACTTTTTCAGGTGCAGCACTTAACCTGGGTGTCATTGCTGCTGCACTTCAGCCCAGAATGAATGAGGAATAAGGGAAGCTGAGAGTTGTAACCAAAAAGGAATTTCTTTAGGTTAGCTTGTGACTGAAGTACATTGACTGATAAATAATCCTTGAGTCTTAAGTCTTGCAAGGCATGCTGATACCACACATTAATTTTTTTTCTCATGATTTTGAGAAAAGTAGATATACGTTTATATCTGAAGATACATAAAGATACAAATCTGTTACAAAGATACAAAGGTATCTGATACAAAAAAAATTCAGATACAAAATCTGAATTTTAAAATTTTGAAGCATAAGCAGGTCCCAGTATTTTGGATCACCAGATGCAAAGTTATTTTTTCAAACTGTCTCTATTGGGTAAGAATTATACAGTAGGTGTTGATACCTATCTACCAGCTGAGGCACAAAGAGGCTCAGAATCAATCACTGCAAGGATAAAAGTTGGCCAAAGAACCACTGCTCAAGGTAAAATGTATAGTCATCATCACAGAAAATGCTTATAATCTTCACCAAAAAAGGAAAGAGAATTGTAAATCATCTCCCAGGTGAAACTTAGCTACATATGGAAAAACTCAGTGAACTCAAGCAGACAGCTCAGTGAGAGAATGTATCAATGAGCAGACATCTGAAATGATTGGTGAAGTGGAAGAAAATCAAGCTGATTTTCCATCAATCAAGCTGAGAAGAGGTATCTCAGAGAGATATCCAGAGGTTGGGATTTTTAAAAACATTTATTTTTAAAAATACTTTGGAAATATCTACTTAAGAAGCCAGGCCAATAAAGTATTGCTGAACTGAGATTTCACTGGAAAAATGAAATGGAATCAGTGCCTCAGAGTCCTTGCCAAGTAAAGAATGGAAATTGTGGAGAATAGGTCTGACAAGGAGCAGAGGCACTGGAGGAGACCAAAGGGTTGTGTCTGGAAGCTTTGCACAATGACATCTGACATCTGAGGCTTAAACTGCAGCAGGGTGTGCCAGCTGCTGCTGGAAGCTGGGAACAAGAGCTAATGAGACACCTCATGTCTGGCACGCTCTAACGCTGCTGGAGAGGAGGTTTGCACATGAACTGTTGGGAGGGGTGACCAGGCTGCTGGAGCTGCAGTTGTAACAGTTCAATGGCTTGGTTCATCGGTGGGGGTAAATGCAGACACAAGCAAAGCAAAAGCATGAGCTGTGAACAATGTGATGGGTTGTGTCCTGTCTCTGAGGACAGCAACATCAAAGTATATCAGGTAAAGATTAGAAAAAAATATGGGTGGACATTTGTCTCTGACATCTGCAATCTCCCTGCATCAGGACCATAACTCCTGGACAGATAGTGGAAACATGATAGACACTGAACCTGAGAACACTGAAGGACAGGTACAAAATAGATACAAAATCTGATGTAATGCCGTCTGCATTGGCTTTCAGAGGGACCACTCTAGTAAAGCACCCCCAGAGTCATACTAGGGCATTGTCTGGGAGACAGCTAGGTGGAACACACCAAGACTGAACCATGGAGCAAGATAAAATGACAGCAGAGTGGAGTGGCAGAGCTGGCTTCCCAGCCTCTTCTCATTTAACAGGGCAGGTATGTATGCTTCCTGCTGGCTTCCCCATCTGAGCAGCCTCCAACTCCCAGAGATGGCATGTAGAAAAGGTACAGCAGAGAGAGACGGAGTGTACCTTCAAATTTTAAAATGTTTTCTTTGCTTGAATTACAGAAATGCCATAATGGGTTTTCCCATCTGCAAAATCCTTCAGGGAAAATTATTGATTATTGTACAGTGGTACACCTGGCTGCTGCCTGCCGAGGGACTGCCTGTACAGGAGTGCAGAAATCTGCCAGGGACAAGCAAGGAAGACATACCTGACAGGCCTTGCTGAAATGGGACTGTTTCCATCAGATCATGATAAACAAGTAAACTCCAATAAAAAATGTTTTTAAAACCTCCCAGTTCCACCTCCCAATGGAAACACCCATTGTGTTAGTGACACCACATCAAACCATCCAGACCCCATTCAATCATCAGCAGTAAATTCAGTTTGCAGAAGCAAAGAGAATATGAAGTTGTTAAATTATATTTATGAGATACAGTCTTTGGAAAATGATTTGCAAAGCAAGAGTGTGTGATTGTATAAGGCCCCAGTTTTCATAAAATGTTTCCTCTTGCCAAAACATGTCAACGGATGCATATATTCATGTAATCCTCTCATTTGCCTGAAGAATAGATCTGCTTACTGCTAATTAAATCAATTAGGAGTTTTGTGGGAGCTCACTGGTAAATGTTGTGGGGTCAATGTTCCATGATCATTAGTCATGATCAATCTTTTTGAGAAAGTGCAGTTATGCTATGCTGTTTGGATATTGAACAAGCTAGGGAAATGCCAGAGCTTCTTTGTGAGAGAAATTCTTCTTGTTGCACTACTGGTGACAGGTACAGCAAAATAACTTATAAAAAAGAGGCGGCTGTATGTGAAAGATATCAATGAACATGTATGAAAAATACCTCTATCTATAAATATAGATAGATATTATCTATCTCTATTTATATAGGCAGATGTATAAACAAAAGGAAAGGCAAGACAGCCATCATCAAAAAGCTAGGACTGAAAGCTGGTTAAAGAAATGCATGGAAAAGGGAGATCTATTGGTTGATGTAGGTATCTCAGATAGGTCTTCCAATCTTAGCATCATTTAGCTTGGAAAAGATCTCTAAGATCATCGTCAGTTCCAGTCATTAACCCAGCACTGTTGCACACTTACTACTAAACCATTTCCCCAGGTACCACATCCATGCATTTTTTAAACTTAACCACTTCTCTGGGCAGCCCAGTCCCATGTCTGACCACCCTTTCAGTAGTGAAATTCTTCATTGTATCCAATCTAAATCTCTCCAGCCCAACTTGAGGCCAGTTCCTCTCATTGTATCAATTGTTACTTGGGAGGAGACTGAACCCACCTCACTCCACCCTCGTTTCAGGAAGTTGCAGAGAGTGATAAGGATTCCCCCTGACCCTCCTTTCCCCTGGGCTAAACAACCACAGTTCCCCCAGACACGCCTCACAGAACCTGTGCTCCAGACCCCAGGTCCTTCTCCCCAGAGCCAACTTCCAGCAGGGCAGCCCCCAACCTCTACCAGTGTTTGAGGTTATTCCTCCCCAGGTGCAGGACCCTGCAATTTACCCTTGCTGAATTTCAGAAGGTTCCTCTCTACCTGTCTCTCCAACCTCTCAACATCCCTCTGAAGAGTCCCACAGTTCTCTGAGGTCCCACAGCCACTCCTCCCAGTTTTGTATCCTCAGTGAAGTTGCTGAGGAAGAAATGTGTTGAATTCCAGTCAACTGGGACCTGCCCAGTTAGCCAGGACTGCTGGTAAACAATTGAAAGTAGCTCTGTGAGCCCTTTCATCAGCTCTCTCAGTACTCTTGTGGATCCCATCCATCCCTATAGACTTGTGTATGTCTAGGTGGTGTTGTAGATCAATAACCATTTCCCCTTGGATTCTGGGGACTTCGTTTTTCTCTGTGTCTTTTAGCTCAGGGGGCTGGTGAACAACTGGTCTTACTCCTAAAAACATGCAAATAGCCTCAGTCTTTTCATAATAATTTGGTACTATGGTTCCCCTGGTATCCAATAAAGGATGGAGATTCTCTTTAGTTCTACTTTTGTTGCTAATTTTTGTTGTATTTATAGAAAGATTTTTTGTGTCTTTTATTGTAGTAGCCAAATTAAGTTCTAGTTGGGCTTTGGTCCCTCTCATTTTCTCTCTGCGTAACATCACAAAATTTTTGTAATCTTTGTAAGAGGTCTGTTCAACCTGCTCTTGAATCTTTAAGATTTACTTCTTGAAGAATATCCAAACTTCCTGGACATTTTTGCCCTTCAGGATGCTGTCAACCAGGCTCCTAAACAGGCTAAAATCTGACCTGTGGAAGTCCTATTGTCAGTTCTTCCAGTCTCCCTCCTGACTTCTCAAAGATGTGAAAATTCTGATTTAATGATTACTGTTTCTAAGACATCCCCAAACCATCACATCTCCCACTAGTTCTTCTCTGTTCACTAAAAATGTGTCCTGTGGGGCACCTCCCCTGGTTCCTCACTGACAAACTGTGTCAAGAAGTTGTCTTAACACTCTCTCAAGGAACCTCCTGGTCTGTTTCCTCTCTGCTGTTTTATTTCCAGCAGACTGGTGAGCAGAAGTCGCCCTAGAAGAAGGGCTAATGATTGTGAGACTTTTCTCAACTGCTCACAGAATATTCCTTCTGCCTCTTCATCCTGCTAGGAGGGGTCTATAACAGACACCCAGCAGGATATTTGCCTTGTTGGCCTTCCCTGGAATCTTACCCATAAACATTCCACCCTTTAGACCCGGTCATTAAGCTCCAGACAATTACAACATTCCCTAACCTACAGGACTGCCACACCACTCATCCTTCCTTGCCTATCCCTTCTGAAGAGTTTATTGCCATCCATTGCAGTGCTCCAGTTGTTCAAGTCATCCCACAATGGCAGCTATGTCCTAATTTTCCTGCTGCACAATGGCTCCCAGCTTCTCCTGTTTGTTGCCCATGCTGCATGCATTGGTGCAGATGTACTTCAGTTTGGTTATTGACCCTACTACATTTTTGAACAGGGAAGTCCAAATTCCTGTGTGACCATTCTCAGGTGCTTCTGTGGTTTCTATCACATTGAAAGCCCTTGTGTCTTTGCTGCCAGAAGGATCTCTATCCCCTGCCTCCACAGACTGAAGGACCTGGCTACGCACCATCCCTTAAATATTAGTGTGCTGCCCACAGGCTTATTTCTAGCAAGGCTTGTCTTACCCTTTTGTCCTGTTTAAAGTCCTTTCAATGAGCTCCTTATTCCTTTCACACTGCCAGAATCTTCTCTTCTGGATTCTCCTGAGAAGGTCAACTCTTACCTTTTATTGTCCCCTTGCACTTGAGTTAAGTATTTAAAGTCACCTAAACTAGCTAAACAACACAGCTCCCACAGCCTCCATCCTGTCTTTATTTCTGAATAATCCAGGGGTTGTGGAGAGTTAGAACCTGAAAGAAACACCTAAGAGAAGAAATCTGTACATCTGCAAAAAGCCAGAAAATTCCCATAATCAAAGCCTACTAGTAAATGGATCCAAAGACCCCAAATCTCATAGGAACTACAACATTGAAAAAGCAAGAATAAAGAGTATACAGGTATACAGCAGAATTTTTTAATAATCATACTCATTACTGAAAATTGAAAGGAAAGCTCTAGAAGCCTATACTGAGTGTTGCAAAGCAAAGGGGAAACATAAAATGCAGTGAACAGTTAAAGTCTGTTAGTATCATAACAGTATCATAATCTGAAAACACAACCACTGCTGGCAGCTAAGCTGTAAGAGGGTGCCAGCACAAGCTCTGATCCGTCTGTGATGAGCGATTTGGAGCTGTCTTGCAGCCATGAGTCACGGTGCTAGGAGCTGTACAACCATGGCTGACCCAGCATGGGGTGGGTGAGCAGGTCCTGCAGGGAGGGAAGGAGAGGAGCACTCAGCTCTGCACGCGAGCAGGCAGTGCAGGTGGTGCAGAGGGAGCAGGAACCACCTTAACCCTGCCTGGGGTGAGCCTTGGTGGGACTGAAAGATGTCCCAAAGCTCTGATAGTGTGTGCCTGAATCTATCCCTGAAAAATGCTTTGTTTGTCTTTGCATCACACCCTGGTGAACTTCACACATGCAAAATTCAGATTCTAAAGAGTTCTGTTGGCTAAAAGTTTGCATGGTCATATTATTGTGATTGTTATAAGGGAAGAAACATTGATTGCATTCTGTTTTTTTCCAGAGAAGGACTGGCCTATCAAACATGATATAATGCAAAGACTATGGGGGTACTGGGGGATTTATTACTAATAGTTTTTTAGTTTTCTATGTGATACCTTATTATTTTTCTTGGGGAGTGGCCAGAGCTCATTTTCTTCATGTTTTTAAGAAAAAAATATTTGCCATAATCAAATCACTAAATGTGAGGTAATTTAGCTTCGTACATGGTATGAAGATGCCTGTATATTGTGATTTCCTTGCAAGAGATTGAAATATTTTTTCTTAATTATGTATTATGTAGGAGATAAAAAATATCTCCCTCCCTTAGCACTTAGTGAGAGCCTCTGCATTATCTTTGGTTTTCTTCTTCATCTCCACCCTATCCCAAACATAAGTGCATCCCAGTCCTCCACGCTGTTTTGAGGATTTTCCATCTTCTTTTTCCACATCTGTGTCTCCTTCAGCTCCCACTAGAAACCAGCCATTATGTCCATCACCTCTTTTTCCCATTGCTTATCCAGGCATCACCAGGAAAGCTTAACAGTGCTGATTGTGGTTTCTAATATCCCTAGGGGATGCTTCACACTGGGATGCATGCACACACACAATGCTCTGTCTGATAGAGGTGCATTCTCCATCTCTGCTTCCAGTGGTAGGGGTGGGCTCCCACAGCTTTAGGACAGTGGAACAGCAAGCCCACTTTTTACAAAGCTCTTAGGAAATGAAGGAGTACAATGATGTTAGCTAACACTGGTCTCAATCCAGAAGAAATAAAACTCTATACTGAAATAAGGTAACAAGAACTTACTGTTCAGAGGCAATAGCCTGCACATAGTTGCATTGCTCCACATGTTTTTGTTTAACACCAGTGTGTCACTGGAAACATGGAGAAAGCTTCATGACCTTGTTTCTGAAAGGACTGATGCGTGACTATATTGAACTGAGAAATTATAACAAATGCAACAGAACCACCCTTTATGCTGCTCAAACACAGTTTGCGCCTGCCTCTGTCTTCACCTGTATCTTTGCAGCAATTGTCCTATAAGAAGAAACATCATTAGGAAAATTGTTACTGCTCACAACCAATTTGGTTTTGCTCACTGAGCAGGGACAGCTTGTGAATCACTTTCAGCTTCTGCCTGCTAAATTTCCAGGTGTCATGAGCTGGTGTTCAGTGTTTCTTCCTAGCATTCCACTTTCTTCTGGGATCCCCAGACATAAGCAACTGGATAATTTTTAACTCAAGACAGGACTGACTGGCCAATGCCAATCACCTAAATTGGCCATTAGTTCTTGGCATATAGTGATGAAAAGCACCTTATTTCTTTCCTGTTAAAGTTTGGATTTCTTGTCATTTTCTTGCAATATCATCTTTTCAGACATCCTTTATTGTGTGTCTTGCTTCTTCTAGTCAAATGTTCATTCATCTTTGCATTACAAATGTCTTCACTAAATGATCTAGTGAAAAAAGTCAGCAGTGCTATGTTGGGTTTTTAGAGTTTTCTCACTACATTTCTTTGTCTGAAAAAAAATTTGTCACTATGTGCACAACACTTTCAACCAAAAGACAGCATAGATCAGATGTTAAATCTCATGTAAATTTGAGTCTACTACGCATGTTCTTGTAACTGGCCATTTTTTAGTATTGAATGACCTTTCTTAGTTATTGTAGAAAGACAATTTTACTAAAAGCCAAGTTAATCTGAGTTGGGAGGAGAGGGTTAAAACCATAAGATTTGGTGAGGGGGAAGTAGTTTCACTCAAACTGACCTTTTCTTCTGGGTATGCTAAGAATATCAGTTTGGAACAACTTTTATTATGCCCACTGTTGTTCGTCCTCTGCCTGTATTCCTGTGCAGGGATAATGCACTCCCACAGACATGCATGAGCCTTCTGCCGGAGAGAGATAATAAAAGCAGTCTTGTGATAAACTGTGTGTGCATAAAGGCTTTTGAAATATTGGGACAGGCAACAGGCTCTCTGTTTTTGCTAGGATGAGCTTAGCCTAAGGAGCCTGTCTCCCTCTGTGTCTCTGCTACCCTGTGTTAGCAAGGTACTGAAATAAATCTACTCTCTGCATTTCAGCTGTGGATTGGTGGTCGCCCTGGCTACCTGGTATATATTGATTCACACAGTCTGTCATCTAAAGAGCCTTTTTATATCTGATATTCACAGAATTTACTTTGTAGATGCAGACCTCCGAAAAACTTCTATCTTATTCATCCCTTCTCCTTTACTTTTATCCCAAGCAGCTATTAAAAAAAGACAGCAAGCTGTCTAGATATTATCTTAAAGTTTTTCATTAATTCCTCTAAGTTTCCCTTTTTTATTTGACCTCTGTCCTCTACATTTACTTTGTAGATGCAGACCTCCGAAAAACTTCTATCTTATTCATCCCTTCTCCTTTACTTTTATCCCAAGCAGCTATTAAAAAAAGACAGCAAGCTGTCTAGATATTATCTTAAAGTTTTTCATTAATTCCTCTAAGTTTCCCTTTTTTATTTGACCTCTGTCCTCCTGTGGTGCACTGAACACTGTAACTTTCTCTGCCTGCCATTGCTGACTGGGGGTGAAAGATCTTGGATCTGTAGTTTGTATGTATGGATTTCATTTAGTGTTCATGTTGCTGTTTGAGCTCCTTCCAGGCATGCACTGTGTTTTCCTGGGCCATCAGGGTTCAGGAAGTTGGAGTTAATGGCCTCTGTAGAAGCCATCTGAAATGCATGGGGCCTTTTGGCACTCTGTGCCTTCTACTTCTGGAACCCCTTAAAATTTTCTTAAAAAGCATAAGTACTTTCAAAGCAAAGCTGTCATTAGGACATGAAGCTACATGCAGGAACGTGGTAACACAATGTCCTGCTGTTCACTCCTGGTAACTGGAGAGAGCTGTTGTGGTTATTGATTTCACTGTGGTTCCTCACAGAAAATATGGACTCAGGGTTCAAAAGTGCGCAGGCCCTGAGGTGTCACAGTGGGCACAGCTCAGCTTGGGGATTAAAGATGAGGTAAACCTGCTGGTTAGCTTAGTTTCTGCATCTTGAAACTGTGGTCTCAATGTCCCAGGATGTGGCCATCATGTTTGTCACAATGATGGAAATAGTAGCCCATGATAAATCATGACGGTGAGTTTGAACTTTGAAGCTACCTTAATGGAAACAGGACATGTTCAATAATGGCAACATCATATATCCTAGGCAACCTCTCCATCCCTTCTGTGTCTGGCCTATTTCTGTTCTATATGCAAGAGAATGTCATTTTGGATGCACATAACTACTTATACCTCTTGCTTCTTTCTTCTCTTTAGCTTAATAATAATAAAAAAGAGTATAAAATTAATATGATCCAAAGCACTGGTTCCTGACAACATGGAAAATATGAACTTAAAAGTGTGGGTTTTTTTGATAAATTAAATGTGAGAGAAGAGATGATGAAAATAGTGGTTGTTCACAAATGTTAAGAGTAACAATATGAATGCCATGGTTGAGAGCCAGGAGAAAAACAAAATGAAAAAGAAACTCTAATGTTAAATATTTGCCACTTCCATAGTAGATAACTGAGGAGAAGCAGTTGTGAGGAGTAGTTCATCAGCTTGTGAAGTCTGGTTTGCATTAGTAAGCACCAGGTCACTCCAGTCCACTATGTTGCCTTCACATATTGCACAACTGGATATTTGTTTTGTGTGGAGTAAATCACAGTTCTGAGGAAAGGAAATCAAACATCCTTCCATGCTAATGCCCCAGTTCATGTAGATGCATCTAAATAATTTTTGGTACCATCATGTGAGTTATATAAATATGTCTCTTGGGAAAATAAATTCACTGACTTGACCCAGCTGTATCTGCTTTGATCGGCTCAGCACAACATTGACCCAAAAGAGGTCACTCTAACTCTTGTGTGTTAGTTCCACCTTAGGGAGAGTTTTCACTACAGCGGGGATGGGTGGCTTTTGGGCCTGGTGACCTCTGACACCAGGCAGCACTGAATGGAGACAACTCAAGAAGACCTGTAAGCACATCCTAGTCCAACCTGACCCCTAGGCAAGCTGCAATTCCACAACAAGTTATAGCAAATCATCGTCATCTGTACTCTGTATTGATGTTCTTAGTAGAGGGACATTCCCTGAACTTCTTGCAAGGTCCTGTATTAGATGAGTCAGATAGCTTGCAGGAAGAGGTGTCCCAGAAAGATGTCAGGTGTTTTGTAAACAGGAAAAAAAAAGAAAAAAAGTTAATGCTTTCTTTTTACAATGGCATATAAAAAATATAGAAAATTTGATTGCAATGGTAGAAAGCATACAACTGTGATAAGAATAATATTAGAAATATGGAGAGAAATGAGGATTCTCAATTATGTGTGATTTATGTTATGTTTTGCATAACATGAGTTAGCTGAGGATAGCTCAAAGGGTCTCAATGTAGCAACACTTTTAAGCTCTGGAATATTTTCACTGATTCTAGACACGCTGGGTCAAACAGAAGCTTTTTGTCCTGCCCTGGGTTTCCTATAAATACAGGTGTTTACTGCCATCCCAGAAACTGACAGATTCGATCAATTTAGGCAAAATAAGTTACTGTGTCCAAATGCTGAACTTCCAAAGGACCTGGAAGAAGGAACTGTCTGGTTCTTCATTTTTGGAATTACTACAATTGTAACAGATATTTATTTTTTGAACCATGGAAAATTTAAAATATCTCTTTAAGGAAGAAACGAAATTGCAGAAGACTTTATTTTTTCCTTAAAAGCAAAACCAACATTTATCTAAACTTGAATTCTTCCCTCACTTCTTCTTCTACATTTTGTAGGTCTACTTTCAGAATACATGAAAAAGCTGAGTAACTTGGTTGCTTCTCAGCGCACTATAGATATTGGTGTCTACACTAATTTTATTATAACTTATCTTTTTTTCTTAAGAACATCTCTTGACTGGAGTGATAGAGAAAGTGCTGTTTTTCTCTAAGCTGAAGTGATAAATAACATCACCCCCTTCTTTTTAATAATTGTGCCCAATTTTTCTTGTATGTCAGCAGGTTCATCCTCCAGGTAATATGCAAACAGAAATAGGAACATAGAACTTAAAAACTGGATTGCTTAAAACTTTGAGCCAACAAACCCAAGGTTCTTCATTATCTTTTTCCTCTCCAAGAGAATTTCTTAGGGACCTGAAGTGACAAAGAAAATCAATTGGGTTTTGATATATCCAAAATACTAAATCAGAAGTATATGCTAAGTACATTATTGTGATTCATGGTGACTATATGGTAGTAATTTAAATTTTAAAAATTTTTTAAATTTAATTTTAATTATCCATAGCTATTTTAAAAGTCTCCACTATCCCAGTAATCAAGGTTATATTAGCGTCATTAAGCAAAATAATTATTTGGACCCAAGTCAATAGCCTCCCTCCTTTTGCAGCTCAAGCCTGAATGTGCTACAAGTGTTTGAGCCCTGAGTTTGGTTGCTAAGTTATTGGATCTGTGTGTTTTAGAGGTAGCCCGAGGGGACAAGGTGCAGTGATGGAGCAGCCCTGTGGAAGTGATGCCAGACTGGAGTGCTCTGAGTGCTGCCATTCCCATGCTCATCTGTCATGAAACAGAGTCTCTGGGTTTGGTCACTTACCTTTGCTCTTAGAAGAATCTGGTTAGGATGGGTTGCCTGAGCAAGCAACTGGGCTCCAGCCAGCAGGACAAAAATGGCTTTACCACATCCTCTCTGACTCATAGGCTCTGTTCCTTGGAATAAAGAAGTCATCTGTAATAAAAAAAAAAAAATTAAAATAAAGTCACATCTGTGACTGAGGAGGGCTGTCCTGGTTCAGTGTGAGTGCTGTAGTCCTGTGGAGGAAGATGAAAAGACCAGAGCAAGATTGCTGTCTGTCTTTCTCTCCGTGGTGCCATAGGCCTCCTGCTCTACACTTGTGAATTTACATCACTAATTTTGGGATTTAGTATAGATTTAGCAATGTTGAGGAGAAACTAGTAGCCTTGTGTAGGTCCTGGTGCAGACACAAGTGCACTGGAAGAAATCAGGGGGTAAACCTCAAGCAATAAGAAGAGGGTGAAGCTATACTTACCTGAAGAATTCACAATCTTTGCACAAGACATAAGAAAAGATTGGTCTAGAGGGAAATACTTAAAAAATGAGCCATGGAGGACAGAAGGTGAGGACAGAGTTTGGTTAGACAGCCATGCTGTTCCCTCCTTGCTGTGCCCTGTGTAGGAGTGTGTCTCACCCACCTCACACACCTCACTCCTTGTCAATGCCACCACAGTTTTGGAATAAGACTTGTGCATATTGTAGAGTGGATATTTCTGTGCTGCTAGTCAAGAGCTGCACATCTGGAAATATAATTCTAATATAACAATCTATCTATAAATCTAATATATTTCTCTTTGTGTTTTACTCACAGTCACTAACTGGAAGAGCCTCCAGCCTTGTAAGGAAATCTGGGATGGAAGTCACTGCAGGTGCTCAGAGCAGCTCTTGCCAGTGCATGGGGCAGCTTGCCAACACCAGCAAGCTTGGACCTCCTCCCCAGCCCAGGAGCACCTTCTGGCTGAGAGCCCTGCCCAGGCATCTGTGGGGTGGGGATGGGAGCTGAGGGGTGTCTCCCAGAGCACACCTGCACAGAGCTGCCAGCAGTGGCAGCCTGGAGGAAAGTGTCACTCAGCACGTTGGAGATGTGCCCTTGTCTCATGAAGGAACTTTCATCTCAGGGGCTTCACAAAGCACGTGGGGCAAGGGCTCAGGGTCTTCACAAGGCACATGGGGCAAGGCCTGCATCCCAGCTGCTGCCAGTGCTCACCTTCCCTCCCTGTGTTCCTATTGCAGCCTTTCAGAGCATTAAGACTCTATTTCTAAGACTTGATTCAGTCAGGAGCTGCCCTGGTGTTTCCCTGCTCTCAGCCTGTAACTTTTGTCCTCCACCCTCCAGATTCTTCCCCTGGCTCTCCTCTACTGCTCTCACCCATGGAGGAACAAAGCATTTTTTCCTTAAATGTAACTGAGGGAAATTCTCCTAATAAGTCATGGTAAATACATTCTTTCCCAAATAAACATTTTGTCCTGTTCTTCACTTACATTTTCCCTCTTTTGACTAGATCATGGCAATTCTAAGAGACTGCAAACTCCCACAGAGGAGCAGATGTAGCCACTGGGCACTTTGCAGTCAAAAAGTGGTGGCAAAAAGCAGAGATATGGTGACCTCAGGAGGACTGCAGCTATTTGCGCAGCATGGAGCCTAATAAGGCTGGACCTAATAAGTTATGTCATCCCAAAATATTATGTGCTGAGACATCACCAAAGTCTCTGCCTCTGTGATATGCCTTGACTGCAAACCAGATAATCTGTCTGCTGACACCAGAGAAGTTTTTAATTCTTTCTCTCAGCAGCATCTAGGACACTTGTGATGCTGTTGTAACACAAAGTTTAAGTTAGATCTCACATAATGTTATCATAACATGTTAGACTCAGGCTGTATTCTGTATTTCTTTACCAGTTTAGGTGAAAAAAAAACTTGTTAAGAAAATGCTACTCTTATTTTTTATATGTATTATACTATCATCAGTAGTTACCACTATCAGTTCTAGGACAAAATGCTGTAATTCCTATGATTTTATCCATGGAGCAAAAGGCCCACATTTCTTAGAGGTCTTCAGAGAGTGATTGTTCTTCTACCTAGGAAAGGAAGAGTACACTTTAGGGAGAAGGAATGCAATAATTAGATCTCAGGTCTAGTTTATTTAAGAACAAGATGAGGGGTTTATGGACTGTTTATGTGGTCATAGCTTTCCTGAGGAAATATTTGGGTGCAGTGAATAACAGAGGTAATTACAGTGGTAATTCATATAGCATTTAAAACCAGCTAATGATATTTCTGTGGAATAAAGAATTCTTACTCTTTTAATGCAATGAAAATTGTTAAATGTCATGCAGAATTCATATTAATAAATTTTTCTTGGGAATAAAATTGCAAGGTATACCACCCATTCCATATTCAGTCAAAATATCTCTGTTTGTATCTCTCTCTGAATCAACAGGCTCTTTCCTTTCCAGATTCCATCAATGTATTTTCTGGGCACACTTTATGTGTTTCTTGTGCTTGTGAGTCTCTGCAGCCCCCTGAGCCAACACAAAAATCTTAATGGTTCATCTGTGTCCACCTCTCCACGTGGGTCTTCTGGGGATTCAGTGTAACCTCCTGACTTGTGATAAACACACATGAAAGACAGGCTTTGCACAAGGCTTAAAAATGCTCTTGAATGTGTCGTAGAATCCCTGATAATAAAGAAACAAATACATTTAAGTTGAAACATGTAACCTACTTGCCTTCCTCATGTGATTTAGCTGCAGCTGGCAACTAAGTGCCACACAGTCAGTCTTTCTTAGTCATGCAGATATCTGCTCATCTTTTCCCCTCCCTTGCCTTCTTAAGATATTTAACATCAACATTAAACTTCTTACATGGTATTGGAGAGAATTTTGGGACCCTACATGGTGTCTAGGACAAATGTGCCCTGTACCTCTTTAATCAGATGTCCTTCTTGCTTGGCATTTTAGGGGATTCAAAGGATCTTTCCAGGCCTATTATCCTTGACAAATACCTCTCTTTTCTGCTGTCTAGGACAGTTTTCAATTTATAGAAAGTGTCAGCAGCCATTTTCAGCCAGTTGCCTTTAGCACACTAATTCAAAACAAATGCCATTTTTCCTTGGGTAGAGAGAGATACTGAAAATACAGAATCTCAGATTCTGTGCTGTGCTTGCTCCCTTTCCAAACATCCTGGCAGGCTGAGGTCAGCTTCTTTCCTCTTCCTCAGTGCACAGCTTAGTTCTGTTCCAGAGAGGAGTTAATTCTGATCCTTCTTCTTGGGTAGACAACTAATTTTCTTCCCCTTTTTCAATTTGGCTACATCCCATTATAACACTGGGAGATTAAACAATTCTCTGCAGTGCAAGGCTTATAGACTGCCTTCCACTCCTTTCTGAGTGGCATGTTGGATGTTTAAGTGTGTGATAGACATCTAAACCATCCACAAAACAGAAACATTTGAAGACCTGTTACCAAGATATACTTGTCAAAATATATCAGCTGAATATTTTAATATATTTTTGAACAAGTCCTGGAAGACTGCCTGTAGTATATGTACTTTGTATAAAGCATCACATTATTAAAATGAGAAAAATAAGATTAGCATCAGAGGCCTGTGGAAATATATTGACTTTAATCCTTCTTGGTGTGTTCAAAGGATTGGTGCTGTCACACAATGCATATTGCAGAGTAAGTGAAATCTTGCTTGTCCTTCTCACATCACAACTCTAGCCCTCTCTTACTTTCCTGGACTGTAATAAGAGACTCATTCAAAGGGGTGATATTTTGGTCCCCCTCTTGATTCAAGAGGAAATGCTGGTTTTCTTCCATGGCATTGGTTTTTACCTTCATGGTCTTGTACAGACACCGCAGGCCATGTCCAGTGTCTGCTTCTCCAGAAATTAATGTTGAATAGTTTTTGTAAACCATTAAGTATTTTCCAGCTTCACACATTGTTTACCTGTAAATCCAGCTCTCATAGGACATCTGTAGACATAGGAGCCAAAATTGTTTGTGGTTTTAAAAAGTCTTGACATAAGTCTTTTTGGCACACTCTCCTTTTGGCATATCCCATGTGGAGAAGAAAAATATACACAGCTTTCCCTCATTACCACAAGTTATTTATAAGCACCCTCATCTATTGCTTTATGTAGTCCCCTGTGGATAAGCATTTTTTTGTTTATTCCAGTCGTCAGCATAAAATTTACAGAAATTATTATTTAGTGTTTTTCCTTCTAGCAATAAACAACCACAATCTCAGCACTTTCCCTCCCTCCACTTATTTATGAAACTTTAGTTTTATTTTGGAAATATTTATCCTACAAGTCATATAGTAATAAGTCATCTCATCCCACAATCATTTAGAAGGGTTGTTTTCAGAAAATAAACAAAGCTCATCTGGTGAGTGCCCATGTAAGGATGTGAGGCTGGCCCAAATGAAAAACCTTTCAGATCAAATGACCTCTTACAATGTTTACAGCCTGGCACAAGCTATGCAGCACCAGCCTCCTCCAACAGGCTCTTATCTCTGCAGATAAGTGAGCCACGTCAGGTGGCTCAGCTTTCAGGTTTTAAAAATGAAATAAACATTTTTTTCCCCTAAGACTGTGGATGAGAAGTAGAAAGAAGGTGAAAGAGGAAAGGAATTCATTTTTTTCTGGCAGCAGAAAACACAGATTGATACTTGGCTCTGTGTGTTCAGATGATTTTTTAGGTACCTCCTCACATGTAGCACAAAGCCATTGCTCAGATACAGCAAGAAATAAACTGAATTAAAGAGAAACAAAACATGAAGTTATTTTGGCTCTGTAGTCACATAGACCAGAAATGAAAGAAAAATAATCTTAGACTTTTGAATGGAAACTTTCTATATGTTTTTGATTACCTTGTGTTAACAGCTCTTCAGATTATCCTGTTTCCTTTGCCAATTTGCACTGAATTTGCAGAAAGAATTTATGAGGTACTGTCTCATCTCTAGGCTGGGAGTTTCATCCATTTTCATTAGGCACATTGCATTTTGACAGGTACATTGTCTCTTGGAGAAACCCACTCTTTCCAAACATAATGCCTCTGGTGACAAGTTCAGCTCACACCATTTTTAGATGGAGCTGTAAATCAACATTATATTATTCATTGTTTCACTCTAAGCTAAAAATGCAGTTAATTTTAAGTTTACTCTCTTCACCCATTCTTTTGTGCCCTTTTGCATCTTTTTTTGTGTCGTCCTGACACACTCTTGTATTAGGTGATTCTAACTGTGACCATCCTCCCCCTAGCCTGTGCAGCTTTTACTTGGGGGTCCTTGCTTGTCTGTGTTAAGATTCCCTCCTGTACCATGCTGCCCAGAGACACATGTCTCCTACTTCTAGATGTTGCTGTTATGCTGGTGGCTTTTGTTTCTAACCTGGAATATGAAAGTGGGGGTGAAGTTCACATTTTCCCCCAGAGAGAGATAAATTAAAAAATCACCAAGAAATCATGAATTTGGAAAAGCTGCAGAAGGCTTGTTTTCATTTGTGGAACGGTGTGACAAGGAGCTATAGTTTGTTGCTGTACAGGCTGGGGTACTTTTTGTGTTTTGTCTTGTTTGCATAGTGCTCGTGTGACTGTAGCTCCTTAGCCACCACTACAGATTGCTTAGGTTGTTACCATGAACACCTTAGGGTGACCTGAGTTTTGGGGAACAGATCTGGGAGTGCAACTCAGGAAATCAGAGGCAGTTTGAACTTGTTGGTGACATTTCAAGCATTGCAGAGAAATACAGACTTGTGAAAGCTTGGGGATATTGAAATTTGATTCTTCTGTGTCTCTTGTGGAGACCTTTATTTCAGTGTGTTCCAGGGCTCGAGCTCTCTGTTTGTACCAGTTATGTATCAAAGGCCAACCTGCTTCAAATACCTTTGACTGGCTTTACCACCAAAGGATGGAAGGAGCAAACAGCAGAAATGTAAAGTGCATCTGGGCAATATTTGTGTCTGGCTCTCAGGCTGTGATCCATAAAGATTTCTTGTATATATTTTCAGTGTTGGACTACTTGGCCTCCAAGTCCTAGACTGTGAACCCTTGAGCTTTTTGATGTATGGCCATAAAGAACATTACGACAGGAGAACATTAAACCTGATTTCACACCTTATGTGTAGGAAGGAGTTTTGCTGAAGATAACCTTAGGTTTATCTTATTCTGGTGTGGTCTAAATGCTTGAAATAGGAGATTAGTACTTTTGGATACTTGGATGAAAACCTAATTAGTCATAAAAGCCTGTGAAGAAAAACTGGAGGCCGAAGTTTTGGCCTTTTTTTTCTTTTCACCCACATAGCTGAGAGCATGATCTGTGGAAATATTCTGGAAGAGTGAAATTTTCCAACAGGACAAAAGAAACAGAATCTGCCCCAGTGAGCAGATTTGCTCAGGAACACAAAGTATTACTCAGGTCTCCAGTGAATATAAACTTGACATGGAAAGAAACAAACTCTTAAGAGTTTGTAAACTCTTAAACAAACTCTTGAGATTGTTTAAATGGCACTACCATGTAACAGAAAGTTATCATTTATCCTAAGTTACTGAAAAGGTAAAACATGATGAGAATAGCAAAGAATGCATGATCTACCAGTCTGTAGTGCTGGCAAAGACTTTCTGAGTCATGAAGTCCATGTTCTAATTACTACAAAATGCTCCACCAGTTTATATAATGTAATTAAATTATAAGCTCCAATGCAAAACCATTTCATTTTTTTCCCCAAGCCTACTCATTATGAATGGATGTTTCAAAACCTGCTGGAATGAGTCAAAGCCTTTTATTTTGCAAGCTGAATTTATCACTGGCCTCCTCATATCTATTTGTTCCTTGGTCAATATTATCTTCCACCCTAAATATGCCCCTCCTGAGCCATGCTAACTCTCACAGTAAAACTTCACAGATAATAACAGATAATTCTTCCTACCTTTATTCTGGTTGGATAAAAGTGCCTTTCCTGCTGTGATGTAGGCTCTCCCTGATCTCATAAATCTTATGGCCTTTCTCTTTATGGGCTGTTAATTAAAATTCTTCATGCCTTTAGTGGCCAATAATAATTTCAATTTTTTAAAATAATTTCAATTTTTTTAAAATGCATACTCTTATACCATGCAGTCTTTTATTTTATCTCATTTCATCAGTTTTTCACATAGTTTTTCTTTTTTCTCTGTTGGAGTGAAGCATTTTTCTTAATGAAGTCAGACATACAGGCTACCTGAAAGGGGTAAATGGACATCAGGAGCAGCTGCTATTATGAGACAATTGTTGTTTCAGCCAGCTGTAAAAACATTGTGGGACTGTTTTATGTACCAGCAAAGTACATGTGTAACCTACCTAGGAATGGAGAAATGTTTGCTAACTTAATTTCTGAGGCAGAGCATAAGGGACGAAGTGAGAAATGGGGCAAATAATAACCACACATGAGTGACACCTAGGAAAGTTTGCTAAGGGGATTTTAGGGTTCAAATGTCAGGTGAAAGATGTTTGGAGCTAAGTAATACCTGTTTCAGATCCATGCAACGTGGGAATAACGGGGGCTTCACTTTGCTTTAATTCTGTTGCAAAGAAACAACTCTGTAACAAAGACCCTTGACTCAAATTTCAGTTTTTCTTAGTGAAAATTACTTGGAAGACCTTGAAACTTGGCTAACCACATAACATAATTTGGTGTTTTTGCCTTTGTCTGCTTCTAGAAAAGGTGATAACTGAAGGGATGTGGAAGCAAAACAGAACAGATAAAACTTGGAAGCTGGATTCATCTGAACTCTTTGCAATATGTTTGCACTGCCCAGCTCAGGGCTCTGAGGACAGGCATCTCTGAAGGTGGGGGCTCATGGCATTGTAGGGGTCAGTACATCCGGCTGGGAACAGCAGTGCCATCACAAGGCAAACCTTTCCTTGTGTGTTGAGTACAAGAGTGGTACTTACTCGGCGGTGAGATCTGAGTGAGCTTTCTGCGGCCAGAGCGAGTGCCAGAGTGCCAGAGGGCAGGGTTCTGTCTATCTGCACTCACCCCCAGATCTGCTGCTTCACACTGCCAGAATGGCACGAGAGCTTGGCCTCTGGAAAGAGATGACACATTGTTGGATTCTTTCTAATCCATGTGTTTAAGGGTCTTAGTGTTACATGTGATACAACTTCAGCTGCAATTCTTTTGGTCTCTCTGTGCACTTATAGCCCTGAAAGGATTTTATCCTCTCATGTGAAATCCAGAAAGTGGAATTTAATGATAAACTGTATAAGCAAAAAGAGTGACCCTAAGACAGAAACAAAGAGAAGTGGACCATGCTGTCAAACTTCTCATTGTGAAAGGGAAAATGATAAAAGTTTAATTAACACAAAATAAATTAGATCATATTATATTGAAGGTAATATTCTGGGGTTAAAAGAGTGTAGTTGTTTAAGGAAAAGTGCTTGTATTATGATGGTGAAGTGCAAATGCTGGGCTTTGGCAGTTGTGCATCTCTATTCAACTTGCCTTTATTTTTGATTCCCCATGAACCAGTAAATACATTGTGGGCTTTCTTTATTGTGAAAAAAGTTCTGGATTCAAGTATCTGATAACTTGTACCAAATCATATCACAGAATCATGGAGCTGAAGAGACCCAGAGAAGATGCACTAGGAAAAGTTGCTAGAGGCAAATTTGATCCTTGCCTTTCTGAAGCTGGCAGAAAACCCTGTTGACTTCTGTGAAGAGAGGATTTCTCTTTAATAATCAAAATATAATTCCACTCAATAAAACTCCCCTCAAAAACAGGTTCTTAAAATGTTCCTTGTCATTTTCCCCCTCTGTGTATTTGCATACCCTCTGCCAATCTGCTACATTTGCTCTACAGTAATGCATGAGGTCAAATGAAGGCTTTTGAGAGACCCAAAAGAGAAAGAGAAGTTAGTCAGAAAAGTTTTGATCACATTGAAATGGAAGTCAGGAATCTTTCCATCAACAGCCCTCAGTGAGATAAAACTGTCTTCTCACTGGTAGGAAAAATTCCTTAAACAGCAAGTGTTAATTGCATGCATGATTAATCACCAGCCCTACTTCACTAGAGTCTTTATTGAGGTTTGGGAAAATCAGAGTGAAGAAACCTGGTTTCACTGTTTACTTCATTCTGTTACTGTATCAAGAAGGTACAATTTGGTATTTTGGGCCTCAGATCCTCTTAGAAATTAAGCAATTCTGGAAGAGGTTATTTTCCACCTTAGGTATATATTTAATTTAATTATTATGGAACCTGAAATTAATTAGAAAAATTCCATAATTTTTATTCAGTGAGGTTAAAAGTGTGCTTTTCAAAAGGAATACAGACAGAATTTGGCTTAAAGTGCAGCTTATAACATTCCTCAGGTATTATTTCATCTAACATTTGGAAACTAATAAAAGATCTTTTATCTGAAGAGCTGGGTTTTTTTTTTTTTCCTAAAAATTAGCAAGAGATCTGAGAAAAAGGGCACTTCCAAACATATTGATTTAACTGCTGGAGAGTCTCTTTATTGGCTCATTGCTGCCAGGAACAAGATGCTATTGTGTTGACTTGGAATCATGGCAGGAGAACAACAAAGACAGACAAAACATTGTGTCACACTTTGTTTGCAAAAGTTTTCGAAATTTAGGAAGGGAATTCTTCTCTCCTGTTTTTTACATAACCTCTTGTTCACCTGGTTTGAATTTATTTGGTTAGTGAATTTAAAGTTTGCCTGTTCGAAAAATTCTTTATTAACATATAGACTTAGAAATGGAATTTAAAGTAACTTCTGGACTAGTTGTGCAAAGTTTCAGTTGTAAAGCTGAAAGAAGTATCTACAAATATCTGATGTTTCTATGGCAGTAAGAAGTACCTGACTATTTTCAAAATCAGGCTAGATGTATGATTTTTCACCTTAAAAAACATTATGACTCCAAATCTCTCAGTTTCCACATAATAATAGACATAATGATGGATACCTCCCTACTCAAGTGGGTCAATCCCCCTAAGATACTCCTACTGTGTAACATCCAGGTGGTCTGCTCTTGGAAGCCCCTGTGCACTGCAGCCCCAAATGCCCTGATTGTGTCAAAGGCGCTTTTGTGTACACCAGGCACAGCAGAAGGCTTCTTAGCATCCAATCTCTTTCCTCCTTTAGTTTAAAACCATTCTTCCTTGTCCTATCACTATCTGCCTGTGTAAGAAGTCACTCTCCTTCATTTTTTATACCTCCCCCTCTAAGTACAGGAAGATCAGGAAGGCATAAAAGCAATTTTAATAATGAGAAAAATGTTTTAAAAAATGTGGTCTTCTGAACAGGGAGTTCACCTAAGTAATATTTTTGTCTTGAACACAATCATATGAATGAAAGCATATTTTCTGATAATTTCTCAATATTTTTCCTAAATTCTTGTTCATCCAAAGGAAGACATTTTCCCATACTCTTTATATTTTTGGAAATAAGTCCTAAGATATAGTAACAAAATGGAAAAGGTTTTTAAAACTTAAGAGAAATATTGAAAACGGAAAATTTGAAGTGTTTTATTTTGAAACTGTTAAAAATAGATACTTAAGAAAATTTTATTTTTAATAGCTACACAAAAAGCTTTCAAGCTGCTGAATTTGTATCTTTTTTTCTGAAAAATATGTGTTTGAAAAAATTAGCCTTATTTCTGACATCTCAGCTGACATACTTCTAGAGCAACAATATAGGATCATAAACTGGTGGGAGTTGTAGCTTGTTTCTATTTTCTTTAACTGACATAAAATCCAGTATAATCCACTGAAGAAATAGGTCTTAGGTAAAAAACTCTCTATGGTCCTGCATAACTGTTTATAAATCCACAGTAAGTGTGTATCATTCATTTTTTTCACAGTCAGAAAGCAAAACATCGGAGAAAACAGAGAGCACGGAATTGTAAGTTTTACTGGTTCTTTTTAACACACAAGCTGTATCCCACTATATTTTGTAATTTATATAAATGTAAAATATAGCAAAGTTTCTGAGGAATCAAATTCCCTCCTAATGTGGATAGAAAACTGTTGTTCTACTCCCAGGGCCATAAGTTCCATGGGAAGGTGGTCATCACTCAGTAATTTTAGCCATATATAAATGCAATTTATATCAAACTAATTGTTCAAAAAAAAAAAATTAAGCAGTTGCACTTTCAGTGTAATACATATATAACAAGGCAGTCTTACCCCTTTGGCACAGAAATGTGCTTATTCCTAAACACAACAAATGGTCCTCGTGTCAAGCCCTTGGTGATTCAGTGGTGGCAGATACTACCAACAGCAGGGCTTGCTAACTCTAGAACATAATTCCCCACAGTGTAATAGGTTTTTTTTAAGACTCCCCAACAGCTTTCTTTTAACTTCTTATAACTTGAGGTCAGTTTTGATGATGCTGCAGATTTCTAAAATTTTGTACTTTCAGCTGTGCATGGGCAGCTGTTTTCTTTTTCTCCTCCAAAATGCAGCAAGAGCAGCCACATGCAGTCACCTGCTCTTGACGTCTGGAGTCACAGCTGACAATTACACAGGCTCTGTGCTGGGCAAAACACCTTCAGCTTAGTTTCAACATTTTGAAGAGACTGGGAGATGAAGTAATGACAGGGAAAGAATTAAAGATCTGCCAAAATACTTGAAACAGCTGACTTTTAAAAACTGCCTTAGGCAAAGTTTCACTACAGATGATGTAGTAGGAAGCACAGTGGAAGTGCTCTAATAATCAAAGTGTGCAACATTTTCATCGAGGAATAATTCTCAGCATTAAAATCAGTGTATGCAGTCCATATCTGATCCAAGTTTCTTAAATAATCTGCTGCTAGACTGAGAAAAACACCAGATCTATGCTTGTATTTGAAATAGAATCTAACAGTTATACTAACCAGAAACAAATCTTTAACGTGTAATGCTTCTTAGCTTGCTATTTTTCACTGAGAAACAGCACAGTTAATGGAACTATCCAGAGATTTTAAATTTCCCTGTACCTTCCAGCAAGATCTTTTACAAATTGCCTTGAAGTATATAAGCATTTTAAGCTAACTTTACTGCTTACAGTATGAAACTAAGGAGAACATTCACAGTGAAACAAATAAATCCTCCCTGGTTTTATACTTTAAGAAAATATTTAGGTTAATATTTTGTTTTCATGAACAGTATTTGTTTCATAAAACCTAAGTCAAGTGATGGATCCACACAGCAAAATGCAGAACCTTGTAGAAATGCTCTCACAGCTCATGGATACATGAGGAAGAGGGCAGAAATAGAGAGGTCTTGGCAAGTGCCCCTGTCAAACTGAGGCAGCTTAAATGTGGTTTTCCAAGGGTCCTTAAAACCTTCAGGAGTTCAGATACAACATGATTTGACTAGCTACACACAGAGCTGTTTGCTGATTATAGTGAATGTCGGCAAAGCAGCTGCATTTCTGCAGCGTTATCCTCCTCCAGCATTCTGACCTTCCATGTGCTGACCCAGCAGCCTCTCATGCTGATCTTGCTGTAGCTGGGACAGTTTCTAAGACATGTAAGAGGGGTGGAGATGCTGGTGTTATCTGAGTGTCCCTCACCCGGCCACAGATCCTTTGCTATACAAAGGGTTGGCATTTCACAGCCTCTTTTCTGGGGCTCCCCCAGCCCAGAGCTCAGCCTGCAGCTCACACTGAGATACCTGCTCTGAATGTGCTCCTCAACATAGATTAGCAAGGTTGCGCAGAGATTGAGGTACAAGGGGGATAAATCAGTTATATAGGCTATGGATTATAAAGGCATAAGTTGTGGCATTCACAATCTCTGAAAAAATCCCTTCGACCAGGATTTTTCTCCTGAGAAGCTGAGAAGCCTCAGAGAAAAGGAAAACCATTCTTATCTCATTTGCTTCTCCTCTGTATTGCTCGTGTGGAACGTGTTTGGAGATTATTTACCCACAGGTGATTGTTTCATTGGATTCTGGTGTGATTTGTTTTGACTCTTTGTCCAATCAAGAATAATGTGTCAAGACTCTGGAAAGAGTCATGAGTTTTCATTATTAGCCTTTTAGCATTGATTAAGTATCTTTTCTGTAGTCTTTAGTTTAGTATAGTGTTCTTTAATATAATATAGTATGATAAAGTAATAAATTAATCTTCTGAGAACATAGAGTCAGATTCATGCCTTCGTTGGGACATTTCCCAGCAAATACAATAATAAGATAGTTAAAAAAAATAAACTTTTCTTACCAAAATAACTTGAGGACAGTAGAACTTAATAGAAGTGAACAAGACAATATACATAAGTATGTTTATAACTCATATTTGTGATTTCAATGGAAAAATATTGATAAACTAAAGATGCAGGATAATGATGTCACATTTTGAATTCTGGGAATTAAAAACTTGAAATCTCTTTAAGAAACAGGTACAAGAACTGTATGGAATTTATATTCATGTGAATGAAAAGAAATTGTGAAATAGATGTTATAACTTCATGGGGTGATGATCTGCCACAGAGAAGGATATAAATAGCAAAACTGAAATATAGTAGAAGTGCAAATCTTAAATGATCAAAGAAAAGTTTGTCCTGGATGCCAGAATGCATGGGTAAAAAGTGTGAAATTCTGAAAAGGGAGGATGAGATGAACCTTGTCATTGTGAGACAGAAACTGGAGATTCCTGGAAATTTGATATTTGTGTTCCTACAGGGGAAAACAACTGTAAGAGGCAAGGCAGAGGTATGACCCTCATTTTGTTGTTTAGTATGGCAGCCGTCCATGCTAAAGGAAGATTATTTCAAATTGGATGAACTGAGAAGATGTTGTGGGAGATTGATCGCTGTGAAGTTGGGGACCCACAGGTGGATATCTGACCATTGTCTGTCCAGATGTAATCTCTCTGGCATGCCATGGAGAAGAGGCAGCTGCAGAGGACTATCCAACTGCACTTGCTGATGCCTTGAGCCTTGGGGTCTGTGTGTGCTTGTCTGCTGGCAGTCTAACAGTGCCCTGCCTGAAGCAACACGTGCGAGCTCACTGCTCACACACAGCAGGTTCCTATCTCTGCGACCTCCGCTTGGCTTTTAAAAGGAAAAGTGTCCTATGTCCTAGGGTGATGTGGCTTCACTGGGTGTATCTAATCTTCTTAAAAAATGTTTTCTTTTAAGCATATCAAGTCCAAACAGTCAGGAGTTCAGAGGAACTTACAGTATAAACAGACAAATTAATTTTGTCTTAAAAATTTCCTTGCAGAATACAATTCCAGAAAAAATGTTAACGGATGTCATTTGAGATAATTTTCTGGTAATGACAAACAGAATGAATATTTGGAGCGCCTTTGTTTGCTTTGTAAAGCAGTCTTTATATCCAGGATAATTAAATTGAGATAAATAAAATGAGTCTCGTTAGAGGAATAAGAATCAGAGCTTTAATTAGCTCTGCTTTAAAATATTTTTTTTTTAATATAAGCTTATCATACCATACAGTTATATCACTTGATAAAGCACACCAAGGAAAACCACAAAGACAACTGGAATAATCACTGCTGGACAGCCAGAAGCCAAGTGCAAAGAAAAACTGTGATTTCATTTGGCTCTTGCTTTCCCCTTCTGTGCCTCTCTTTTTCTCTCAAAATCAAGAAATCATCAAAGTCTTTGTTCTGGTTCCACTGCTGCTGAACTCTGGAGCTGGGGTTTCATATGGAGGCTTTGAATTTGTTCTCAGCATTTATTCCAGTAACTGGGAGACGTGTAAAATCTGCTTTTAAAAGGTTGGGTTACATGAACACACATTTTACCAGGGAAGGACAGTGGAACACAGTACGCAAACAAGGACTGTTGCACTCACATCTCTACTTATAAGGCCTCATCACCTCCAATTTCATTATATACATTAATATAACATTATATACATTAACATAACATTATATACATTATACATTAACAAAAATGTACATACATTAGCACATTTTTCAATTAAACCAAAGAAGTTAAATAGTTTAGAAACTGGTAAACATTTTATTTGAGCCTTTCAGTGAGCATACAGGCCCCTTTTCTTCTTGGACCAATCAAAACTATACCGAACATATATTCTCTTATGTAGATATATTTAAAGCATGACTTTACATTGGGTGAGGGATTTGTAATAGCAAACTTTATATTATCCTTCTGATTAACTTAATGCTTTTAATTTCCTACAAAATGTGTTACAGATGGCTTCACCTTTTTGGTTTTCATATATTTTTACCTCAGGAGTAGCTCTAAAAATATTCCTCTAGACACTACTGCTAAACAGCACATCTGGAAGGACAGATTCACCTATTTGCCTTCCTGAATCAGACTTTCCTGAAACAAACTTTCCTGCAGACAAGCCAGAAGAAACTGTAGAATATAATAAAAAACCAAAAATGAGAAATGCAGAGACAGTGGATTTCACTTGAAATGTCTCTTGCAGTCCTGTCAGGCTGTGTTACAGCATCTGGAAAGGGAAAACAAGAATGATATGTAACAGATTTGCCATCTCATGGGCCCCATGATTTCAACCATATCTAATTCTTTGGGGAACTCTTTGCATTATTACCTAATTCTGTATCATTCTTTACAGTAGTTGAGCCCAATAAAGACATTTAAAATGCTGTGCTGCTGTGTCCTCTGACCCCATTGCTACCTTAGTGCACCCTGACTTTCATCCCTGAGTGGGAAAATAATATATACCTACCAACCCAAATAAGCCACTGGGTATAGACATGGTGTGATGTGAACTTACTGGGAAAGAAAGAGAGCCAGGATGATTTTATTTCTCACCATCCTCATAGGCTGGTGAGGCACAAGAATCTGAGATATGGTGACAGCTAGGTATCCTTCCCCATCCTTATTCAGCTCAGCATCCCTCTTTGTATGCATTGTGGCCATGGCATTAACATCCCATACTGAACTATCACCTTTCCACGCAGGAGAATAGCAGGAAAGCATTTCACACTCCATCCTCAGAGCAAAAGAAGCCAATTTATGAGAAGATGTCTTTTTTTCCTATTCTGAGAATGTAGTGTTACATACTAACCCAGCGATACCTATCATATGAGTAGGCAACTTAAAATGGGAACTCCATGATTCAAAGTGTAGGTTTGAGTTCTATGAAAATTCTCATTTTGATTTCACCTGTAAAATAAAATTCTCATAAACTTCTCCCAGATATACGAAAAAAAATTGTGAAATTTATCTGCTAATTTTATTTATTTCAGCATGCAAAAAAACACAAGCATGATGGAAAAGAATATTTAAATGAAAGTTTCAGGCATTCTGTTATTTCATTGCTGTTCTTATCATGATGAATAAAATTTTTTTAACTATGTGTAAAACTGCCCAACGAGCAGAAAGCTCTGCTTTATATGGAGCCAACATTTTCCAATGAAAATTTGTTTCAAAACTAATAACAGCTGCGATACCTATAGGTTTAAATCTTACATGCCCATCTCTGGGAGCAAGGTGCATAATGTTGAGTAAGGTACAATAATCCCAGCAACTGAAAATAACATTGGGCCCCCGTTTGAGAAAAGAAAGTAAAAAATCAGTGGACACAAATATAACATCTGTGTATATGAAATTTAGATTACTCCATGAAGCCTTCACTGTAGCCAGGCATCTATCTATATTTTTTCCAAGTATTTTGCCTTTGAGTCCTATGGAATTGACTTAATTCCCCGTGGGGTCTAGTTGCAGTTGTTGCTAGAATGACATGACATTCTTGTAAATGTTTGTGCCTCATCCAGTTAAATTTGCTTAATGTATAAATAAAGCTGTGTAATCCTGTTTCTCCCCTTTGGCTTTTTTCCTCAAAATATTTTTGTTAATTTTTCAGAGACCAATGACTAATTACAGTAAAGCCAAATCTTTATTACTGTAAGCACAAATGTTTCAATGAAAGGAGCTGTTTATTCAGAGTGGCTAAAATATGTGCAGGACTCATACACTCAAAGTTTTCAAAACTGAAAAAAATAGTGCAGCAGCTATTTGCCCACTCAGTTGTATGGAAAAAACCCAAAGAAATCCATAGCAGTCAGTGTATATTCACAGCAGTATGTCTCAGTAACAGGAGAGACGTAGGAACTTGGTCTTCACTGTCTCTGAAAGTTTTTAGATTCATTTGAAGCCAAAAATCAAAACTGAACTATAGAAATGTAGATCATAAAACAAAAAAAAAAGTCTCCTTTCTAGTTTTGGTCTAAATTTGTGGTAAGACTAATTCACTTTTTAAAAGCTGTACAGAATCTTTTTCAGCCTGTCTTCAAGTTGTCTGTATCTGTCATCATCTTATTTAATTTCCAGATAGTTCCAGTTTCTGTTAGTCTAATCTCTTTAAATAGTCCTATTTGTCACAAAATTTCAAAATGCATTTAGTACTTTCCCTGTTTCCAAAGACACAATTGATCACAAATACTGTAATAACACTTAATATCAGCTTTTGTACTGTGCCAGATAACAGAACATTGAGTCAAATCTACAGGCCCAGTCATCTGTATCTCTAGTTTGTATTACAAGTAGAGGATGTGAACAAAGAATTAACCAAAATCAATTTTTTCACTCACTCAAATCTACTATGACAATAAGAGTTTTAACATCTGTTTGTAAGAACATTTCTGGGAGGGAAAAAGCACAGAAGCATACAGTTGTGTATCAGACAATTTGTTAATTACATGTCATTTCTACAACAGTAAGTATTTAAAAGACTAACAATATCACATTATGTTCACAAATCTCTTTTACTGGTTATTTTTGCACTAGTGGGTTTTGAATTAATTCTTGTGCATGCAAACCTATTTATACATGGTTCTGCTTGGATTCTCCAGTTATAATTCATAGATAGTGTCATATTCTTTTGGTGGATAAATATGAAATTCCAACTTTTTGGGTTTGGATTATTAAAATCTGTGCACATTTTGGCTGACCTTGCCTATTTGACTTCTGTACTGTTAAATACCCTCCAATTCTACTGCAAGATTGGACAGTTCCTTTCAGAGAAGAGTCTGATTCATGACTGCCACAGGATTCATGCATGCTACAGGCAAAAAGCTGCTCTAAAAAAGAAATTGAAAATTGACATCTGTCTTCACCTGTCATTTTTATCTTTCTCCTAGATAATGGTTGCAGTGTTGGGGACCATTTGTTCCAAGGAGAAGTGTGTTGATCATAACTCTGCATCTGCTGTTCCCAACACCACAGTCCCTGGAGCAGCTCTTCTTGGCCACCCATTGCAGGAAGAGAAAATCTTCTCTTCAGAAATCTTTGATGTGTACTGGGAAAAAGTGATTTTCTCAGATGTAAGGAAAGTATGTAATCCAAAAAGACCTCTCAAAAAATTTTATTCTCAAATGTTTCGTGGTATACTCTCCCATATATATATATATATATATATATAATCTCTAATAGCCTTTTCCCTCTCCAATATGATTTCTTCATTCTGTATCTCATTGGTAGCTTTTATTTTTATCTGAAATTGTCATCCTTAAATGGCATTCTACCATCATTCCAGCGTTCTGGAACTCCAGGGAAAGTACCAGAAAAATACCTTCAATAAAGGAAGAAGTAACAACAAAAATGTGTACCTATTACATATAATTCACATCTGGAAGAAAAATTGGAGTTTTGCGAAACATATGAGAAGCCCTGGAACTAGATCATATGGAGAACAAAAAACAATTCACTTCTGGAAATAATGCTTTCACAGCTGATTTATTTGAGGCCAAATCCTGAGGGATTCTTGGTTAAGACCATTTCAAGCATCTGGAAGATGCCCAAGGTCTGATTTCAGAAGTATATGCATAGAAAGTCTTCTAAAGTTCAAAACAGACTCCCATCTACAAAAATGGCATCAGGCCATAGACTTTCTGTCACTTGCTAGCTTGGGTTTCTGGGACATTATAGGCTCAGCTTTAAAAGAAAAATTGTGTCTAAGTGTGCTAAAGTGTGATGTACATGTATCCATATTTTAAAAAAATAGACTAAACCAACAGATATCTATGTACACATGATAAATATGAATGCTGCCAGGAGCAAAACATTGCAGTAATGAAATGGAAACTTTTTCATTTCCTGAAGGCCAGTCTTGGCCCAAATATCCTGGTACATATATGAACTGCAGCTTCATCTTTCACCTGGGAGAAAATATCCATCCTTGTTCCACTATATTATTTCCTATTAATATACCATCTGGAATTGCAGTTGCAATATGGAGTGGATGAAGCAAAGCAAGATTAACCTTACCAAAGCATCCAACAGCAGGGGTCCCCATAATAAACACTCAGACTGATTTCTTCCCAAATTTATCCTATAAAAACCTTGGCGTTTTAACTCCAGTTCTCCACTTACCAAATGTTGTGGCAAGAGGCAGCCTCCCTCTAGCAAGGAATCTATCACAAACTGAAGATAATTATTTTAACCCACCCTTCTATGCTTTAAAATTTAAATGATAAAACCTCTACTGACCAAATAAAGCACAAGTTTAATAATATAATTTGTTTTAGGATTCAGTTAGTTCTTTAAGAAATTATAATTTTATTGGAAAAGCAACTAAGAGAGGAAAGTTAACAATGTCTTGAAAGACTTATCAAAAATGAATGTTCCATCCACCATTTGACTTTGATTAAATCATCCAGAGAACTGTCATATCATATAAACCCCTCAACTCCCAAATAATAGGAATCACTGGTTAAACTAGCCAACAGCTTCTTTGTCTTCAAAAAAATATTAAACTAGGATTCTTTGACAAAGATAAATAGAAATAAATTAATTAATGAAGCATTCATTAAAACAAGAAGGACATGTTGCATCATCTAGTTTCATTTTTTGTGTGAAATAAGTCACACTGCATTCATTTTTATTCTACTCTCTGAATATGTTTGGCTGAAGTTTGTCTTTCAAAAGCACATTGAGTGTTGATCTGAAGACACAAGAGATGGGGAGTCTGTAATTTTCTTTCCTAACCTGTTGAGATGATTGATTGTCATCATCCATGCAAATCTGTGTTGAACTGCCAGTAGTATTGCCTCTGTGTTCAGCTTTGGGCCATGGTTGTACCTTTCTTTCCTTTACAAAAGAAGTCTTCAGCACCCCACAACTTTTCTACTAAAGAAAAATGGAAGCGAAAAGAAATATTTCTTCTTATGGGTGGGCAAGCCACCTAACAAATGTCATCTACAGGTTGGTCACAGAGCCTAAACCAGTCTTCAGCCTGCTGTGGAGAACTATAGTCCGTGGGATGCAGAAAGTGATTCAGTCACGGATCTTCCATTCCTGCCTCCAAATTCCCAGAGTGGAAATGACTGTGGGAAGGAAAAGAGGAGCAGGAGGGGTAATGTGGCTGTAGTGTGTGCCTGTCAGGTCATTGCTTGTACAGAGCACGTTCTGTGTAACACTGGGGGAAGGTGCACTCTTCCCTCCACCTCAGCCCTACCCTACTTCCATTCCTACTGCCATCCCTTTTGGGACAGCATCTAAGAACTAAGAGAATTCCAACTGTAAGAAAAGTATAAATCTATTTAATGAGTTTCTCTAGATACAAAGGCATTCTTTTGTCATTAGACAATGGAAAATACAAGAGAGACAGACATTTGCCTCAAATGACCAGAATTTAACCTCTCTAACTCAAGAAAATTAGTTCCTATAATTTTAGGGATGCGAAGTGAATTTATTCCATTTTCAAGGGGTGAAGTTCTATAGTTGATGAAACAATACTGTATAGCTATAATTGAAATTTCTTTCTGCATCTGAGTCAGGTACCTATAGAAAAGAAAACCAAGTTTTAGAGTATGTTTATTTCCATGGTCTTTGGAGCATTTTTTCTCATTAATCCTGAAACTACAACATTGATTCTTCTCACATTTTCATGGTTAAAACTCACCAATCTATTTTGGTGGCCTTCTTGATAATTTGGCAATAAATAATCACTGTAAGAGCTGAAAGACAGCTTACAGACTGTACTGTGAGTGGCATACAGTGCCTGAAAAGCTTATTGGAAAATCTTAATGAAACACAGATGGAGGAGATGGGACAAACACCATGAGCTTCTTAATCTGGGCTGTCTTGCAATTGCCTGTTTCAAATAATATTGTTCTAAGCAGCAGTAATATTCTGTAGCACAGATCTGCTGAAGGTATTGCTTCTTCAGCTGAGCTGAATCAAAATACATACTCCACTGAGGAAACTAGGAATGTTTTTTATTATGATTAATTAATAAGCTGTAAAGAACCCACATGACATTTCTAAAGTCTCAAACTCATTATGTGAAGTGTTTCGTCTGCTCAACAAAACAAAGACAGCATCTGTCCCTGGTGGAATACTCATGGGAGGCAATCATTCAGCAATGAAGGAAACATAGAAACATGAAGAGAACGAAGAAAAATCCTTGAGACATCAAAAGCATACTTCCATGTCTTTTCTTTTTACAGCAGCAGAACCTGCACATTGAGATGAGTACTTTTTTTTCAGCATCAAATGAACAGTTCAGATGTCAGACCACACCGATTGCACTAGTGCTTGCTCCGGGATCTTCCATGCACCATGAATACAGGATCAAGGATTCAGAATATGTGCCTTGGTATGTATTCAAAATATGTGCTAGAGGCTATGTTTACATGATAAAATTCCCTAAGTCCACAAATCACATTAAAGCCAGGGAGGCAAGTTCTACCCTGGATCTTGAAAGGTCCTGGGGAATCAAGAACAAAGGAAGGAGATTCTTGGTGCAGAGTGGGGGAGCTGGAGGTCTTGACAAATATTTTGGTAAAGAGGGAGTTCAAAAAGCAATGTGGTGATGACAAGAGGTAGATTCATGGAGAAAAACACACAATGAAGAGAAACAAGAGATACTGATGACAAAGAATGTTGGATTGACTGCACCCAGATAGTTTTTGTTTGGCTGGATGATTTACTCAGCGTAGAATGTTTCATCCTGGTTTCACCTCACGTCCACATTTTACACACTTAGGCCAGGGAACCCTTTTGAGACTGTTTATAAATTACGTGGGTGAAAAAGAAGACTGAGGAAAAAGTCTTTTATGGTCACATACAGCTTTGCAGTGTCTGTGGAAGAACATTTGTACTGAAACAAAGTCATCATTTAGCTCTTGCTGTTCCTCCATCCTTAACCCTAGGATGGAATTTGCTTACTTCATTAATTCTAGTCATTGTTTAGCAGTGCAGTGCTTTCACAGTTTCCATAGCTTCACTCACTGTTTTTCCTTGTATGATGTAGCTTTCAAAAAAACCCTCATGTTATTAATAGCATGATTTGAACTTGGAGAATACTTAAACTTTGGATGAAATCAGAGGTTCACATTAATTTAAGCATGCTGTTTTGGTTTATTCCATATTTGCTGTGAATACAGAACCCTGTTTCTTTTACTTCTTTCACAATTCAATTACATTCTCTGCACTTTTTCTGTAATTATTATTGGCTCCTGTTGTTAAAGAACTGTATTTAATCTGCTATTATTTGGCAGTTATGTAGACTTTTGTATTACTGCCTGCTTGATCTTTCCTTTTTTTGGTGAGTTTGTTTGTCCATGCACTCACAAATCTTCATTTACTTGCTGCAAAACTGACACAAATGGTCCACAAACACTAAACATGCAGATCAAAACCTCTCTTGTTATTTGATAGCTCAGACTTGCTTCACAAGCAGATCTTTCCCTCGCTTCTTTAAACTGCAAATTTATCCAAAAAAGAAGGGTGTTTTCTTCTCTCCCACGTGGATTCCTATTAAGTATGCCCTAAGGTCATATGAGGATCATATGGTTTAGTAAGAAACTAGTGTTTTTCCATGCAGCCAAACTGAAAATCAGGTGACTTTGCAGGATTACATGGTGATTGTTCACCCATGAACTCTGAGTGTTTTCTGGAAAACTTGACACTGCTTTAATTAAATGAATCAATTACATGTAGATTTTAAGAGAAATGGAATTATACCAGAATGTAGCAATTTCCTTGGGTTTTAAAATTAAACCAAAGACTTTTGATACTTTTTTTTTGCTGTGTCAAGAGTTAAGGAGATAGGAAATAGGCTCCTATCCTCTAAGGTCCTGTCCTATCCTTGCCCTTGCTCTGGCCTTCAATTTCCAGGTCCCATAGGTGATACATGGTGCAATATAATATGGGATAGTAGCAAAAATATGACATTAAATTTCTGTTATAGCTGGGAAATGCTTGTAGTGCTTCTGGCACACCTAAAAAGCAGGTGCATCAGTGATATAGCTATGCTGTACTTGGAAATAATTTTAGACAAAACGGTTTGAAGTATAAGAATGAAGACTTGTGTATGACTGACATGAATTAGGGGCTGATATCTGCCAAAGATATGAAAATATAATTTTATTTATATTCAAGCAACTACATAAAGATATATACCTTTGGTATTCCTAACTTTTTTCCATAAATAAATTACTCTGTATGACTCAAAAAACCCAAAGCAAATTGCCAGAAAGAACTCTAGAGGCAAGTAAAAGCCTGTAAAGCATGGAAAGGTGAAAAATGCCATTATAAGTGAAACAGCCTGAAGCAAATATTTATGCTTATTTCCAGGTATCCATAGCTTTAGTCTGTTTCCAACTTCTGCATTAAGAGTAAAATGAGATGCATACAATATGCTTTGGGCTAGAAGATCTGAGAAAAATTACAACACTTACAGTTTAAATACTGCAACCAACTTACCAATTATTTATTAGTGTTTTAGATTAGATGCTTTGTCCTGCTATTTTCCCTAGCTACAGTTTGGTCTCTTGGAAGGGAGGAATTTTTTGTCATTGTCCATACAAGCACAAATGAGGGCAAAGCCCAGCTAAGCCTGTCTTGTATAGTGAAATTTGGGTGGGATTGATTCCAGAAATAAGAAGACATACAAGTCCTTCATTATCTCAAATATGACTTTTATAAATGGTTATTTAATTACTAAATAATTGTTTCTCTTCTTACATTTTATCCTTTTGGATTTTATCTCTCTTGGACTTACACCAGCAACTTAAATTCTGCCTTCCACAACACAGCCAATGCTGCATATTCTCTCTCCAAATTTCAGTTTATACAATTACCCTGCCTTATAGGAATAAATTTGCATGGGGCTTGGGAACAGGACAAAGATGTCTCACAAACAACACAATGGCCTAAACTTCTAGACTCTTGAGTTAAACCTATTGATGGTTTCTTGCTTTCTTTTCTGTTTGCTTGGGGTCTTTTTTCTGCTGATGAATATATTAAAAAAACTGTGAGGTTTTCCTAGGAACATTTATTGAAGCTTTTAAAGTTTTGTGAGCTGGGAAAACACATTCCAGATAAATCTTTCAGGAGTGTTTAGGCAACCTGTTGTGCAAATTAGAAGAACTTTTCAGCAATAGTTCAATTGCAGGTGTTGCCAACTGCAATTTCTAGAAACACACCTAGATTTTCAGTTCAGGAAGTACAAATTGTTCAAAGGACACTCTGTGCTGAAGCTGGAAAACCTCTGGGAATCCTGGGAGTTAAGCTATGTAACTGCAAGCCTGCTTACAGAAAGTGCAAACCTGGATGCATGTCCATGCTGATTAACCCTGCGCTTGTCTCTTCACTAAGCACTGATAGATGTTGCCATAACATTGTAATTCTCAGTTTTCCTTCTATGCCCCAGGGAACATTCTGAGTTTTACTACCCTGGTTGCAAACTCTCTGCAAATCAGTCTTTACAATTGCAGCCCTCACTAGGCAGGGATAATCACTAGGGAGTGAAGGATGATGTGTGCTGCAGAAGCCTATGTGGAAAGAATCCCCTTGGTCAAGTGGTGAAAGGCAAATATCCCTGACATTGACACAATCTTTGACAAAATCTTCATCTGTGAAGAATTAAAAGGGACTGAGAGCAGGATATGGTTGTCACTAAAGTAGATACTGAAGGCTTGAATCTGACTAAACATCTGATTGATATAACCAGATGTGGTCAAGGATAATTTTCTTTGGAAAGAGGTAATTCCAAGATGTGATGCTAGTACTCTAATTAATATTGACAGATGATGCTAATGAAGATATAAAAATCCTTCTCAAATGAATAAACATTTAAAAAGTTAAGCTTAGAAGAGGCTAGGATGTAAGCAACCACAATGGGATTTGTTGTCATAACTCTCACTGGGCTACTGGAGCTCCTGGGATTTAGTCACAAGACAAATATGACAGTTGACAGAAAACAGACCAAGTGAAAAAATAAAATAAAATGATGTATGATTCAGCAGTGTGGGAAACACCCAATTCTGTGAAGTGACTCATCAAAAAATATTGCCTTCTCAGTCTCCAATGTGCAGACTCTAGAACAAGATCAGAGTTCATTTAATTTGTCAAATGAAAGTTTTATTATTGTCTGGAGTGCTTTTTTCCTGGGAAAAGAGAAAAATCTTGTATCACTCATTCTGTAACGGGGGGGAAAAATAGGTTTTCGTTCAGTTCCAACTTGCCATGAAGCTTCACTCAAAACTTCCTTTCCCAAAAGGTTTCATCTGAATGTGGAAAAGTAGCCACCTACTCAGAAACCAGAGAAAAGCTGAATTAATACAGAACAAATCAAACCCTAATAACTTTTCCTCTAATTAGGTCACGGTGGGTAAGTTTTATGTCTCTCTGTTATTGTACCACCTATTAGTGTCAGTGTCAGAAGCACTCCTCCATGGTGAGGGAATCAGTGGAAGAAATCTGGGACTAAATAGAAGGATTGTCCCTAATTTTATGAATCCTCTCCTTTGTGACTTGATTGTGTACCAGGGTTCTCATGGGTCAGCAGGATTCATTCTCTTCTACTTGTTCCACTTCTCCCAGGAGGATAAGAAAGATCAGGAGATGCTGGCTGGTCTCTCACAGTGTCTCCCCTGGACTTTGTTCAGGAGTTATGAATACAGTTCGCCAAGTTCAAGGCTCTGTTAATATAACTCATGATGTAAGCTTTTACAAGGTGAGGCACAGCTGATTCTTTTGGAAAAATGCAAATGATGTGCTGGTATACTTTGGGACATTTGTAGGAGTTACAAGAATTTATAAAACATATATGTACTTTTTAAAGTCTTAACAGAGATGGAAACACACCTTTAAGTCATCTAGTCCGTAACTTTTCCAAAGGGGAATTGTCCCCTCAAGTATAATTTCTAGGATTTGGAATAGATTTTCAGAGTTTCCTCCTGGTATCCTGTTTTGAAAGGTAACCCAGGACTGTAGCCATATATATCAGACTGTAAACTGAAGCTGGATATTTTTAAGCTATTTAGACTCATGATCCTTCTGGAAATTTTGGACTCTTCTATTTTGGACCTTATTTCTGTGGAAGCAGGAAAAAATAAATGCTTATTAATATATATTGAAAAGTATTGAGTGTCTTAAAAGATGTGAACTGTTGACTTCAGCAGTATTTTTTTAATGCTGTGAAATGAATGCTGTTCTGCATTCTGTCACCTTTCAGTGTAGCCTTTCTGATCTGGGCTGAAAAAACTGCTTCCAAAGCAGATCAGTGGTTCAAAGAAACGTTCCTCTTTAAATGTGCCTCTTCCTCCTCTTTCAAGTGGTTTAATTTAACTACTTTAACTTGCTCACCTCCAGTTTAGATCTCTTTCACTTGTTCACCTCCTCTTTTTCTCAGCTAATTGTAAAAGGAAAAAGAAAACCTAAAAAAAATTAAGTGAGAAGCAAGAGCTGTTGACTTGCATTGAACTTACTGAATGAAAAGCATCGATGGTAGACCATAATGTCAATTCAATGTAATATAAAATACTTCATGTTGATACATCCATTTGTAGTTTCTTTAGTCACTGACAGCCAGTTAAATAAAAGCAAGTGTTAATCCCAGAAGTGTTCACCACTGAAGGAGTGAAGTCAGAATCATGAACTTATAGAGAGGCTGATAAAAATGAATTAAAACACTGTCATAACTTACATTTGTGGTGGTGTAATACAATTGCTTACAGAAACTTAACTGCCTTGAGAAACGGATGCAGGGAAATCTGCAGTCTGTGACAAGTGGCATGCAGTTGTACAAAGGTCTTAGCTCTGCCCCAACAAACATTCTGCTGATGCTAATAATGTTGAACTAATTGATAAAGTGAGAATAAGGGCTGAAAAAGAGGGTCTGGGATGTGAAGACATAATATGGAAAACTAGTTTGACCTAAGTAATTTGGAACACAGATTTTTCTGCTTGCAAAATGAGCAGCCCTACATTTCTTCTGATCCTCCCCTCTTCTCTTGGGAATGTTTTTCTTTCAAACTCTTTCTTGAATATTTTTATATTTGGAAGCTTTGCTGCCTCTTCTAATTTATAGAGGATTTATCTAAACATAAAGGAATGCTTAATCTTCTTTGGGAGTATCTGTATATTCATTTGGAAACATGGTTTTCTTTGTACTTTAATCTTTAATTCTAACTGTGTATTGACTCTTTTAATAACTTCCATATTACCAATTTGAAAATAATATGAATTGAAAATTGAATATAAAGATGAATTTTAAGTTCATTCCATATCATGACAGCTGTCCTTATCATCCACTTATTCAGTTTGTGTCACACCTTTTTTTGCCTACAAAATTACCATGGATCTCATTGAATGCCATGCTAAAGTCAGGATATACAGCATCCATAGCTGTCCCATTGTCTGTGGAGCTAGCCATTGAATCACAGTGAGCAATTAGGTTGGTCAAGTATGACTTGCTCCCTGTTCCCAGTTGCCTTCTTCTTAATCATGTATCTGAAAATGACTTTGAGGAGGATTTGCCACATAATTTTCCCATGATCCTGAGATAGTGAAGCCTGTAATTTCCCAGATTTTCTTCCCCTTCCTCAACAGCAGCTTCACATATTCCTTTTTCCAATAATGTGAAAACTCCACTGATCACCACAAACTTCAGAAGTGAGAAGAGTGAATATCTGTAGTGACATTGGCCAGCTGTCACAGCATCCATGAGTGTCTTCCTCTCCTGTGGGTACCACTTCTCTCTAACAGATTCTGCTAGTAGCCTTCTTCTAGTAGCCAGAGGGCAAGTCAACCAGTGAAAACAGATTTTCTCAATGGCTTCTGTCACTAGGTCCTGTGCCCAAGTGACCAGATTTTCCCTAATCTTCCTTCTACTGCTGATGTACCTACAGAAGAACTTCCTTGCCCTCCTAGACCTCCCTGTCTAGTTTTAACTCCAGCTGAATTTTGACTTTCCTAATCTCCTTCTTTCACACTTGGGAAATGCTTCTACATTTCTCCTGGGTATGACCAGCACCTGTGGTTTTTCCTTTTGTGTATGAACTCCATCAGGAATTGCCCATTCAACCTCTTTGGACTTCTGCTATACTTGCTCAAGCTTCTCTGCTTTGGAATGTGCACTCAACTGGTAGCTGTCCTGTCTTTCTTGAAGTGAGATAAGAATTAACTGGGCTGGCTCACCTTTGATTACATTTTTTTTTAACATTATGGGCTATGCAAACACAGTTTTTAGAGGAGGAAACCTTTTTTTAAATAAGAAAATTGAGAAACTTGGGATATGTTCAAGCCTTGCAAATACAAAAGCAAGATGCATTTCAGAAAACCATAGTGGGATAGCAATTTAAAAAATCCCAGTTTGATATATAAGATGTAGACCAAACAATGCTCTATGATTGTTGCATTCTCTTTAATCTAGAATCACAAAATTCAGTGTAGGGCAGACTGTGACTGGCTTTCAGCTATTTAAAAAGTAGAAGTAATTTGCCAAAAATAGATCAGTGTTAAGATGTCTGGCACTGATCAGCCTACTATAAGTGTGCAGAAACTGAGCCACTAGGTGAAATATGTCTGTTTCAGATGCTTCTTCCAACAATTGTCAGCTCAGATGAAAGAGCAATACAAATGAGAGATTCAGAAGGCTGAGGATTCAGTCATGCTGTATCTATTTCCTTGGCAATACGTTTGCCTGCTAGAGTTCTTGCTAGAGTCTACTCCAATTCCACATATATAGCAAGTTATATATAGAACAAATGCTAAGAAATCAAAAGGCTCTTTTCTAAATACTATCTGGTGACACTTCATCTGGAATTTAAAAAAAGCCTACAGTCATGAAGAGAAAGAAAATAGAACAGAGATAAATCTAATGAAATAAATATGCACAGAGGGGAAAAGGAGAAAATAATCCAACAAAACAGTCCCAAGTGTTGGACTCTTTTCATGACACATATCTGAAGCTCACATGACTTGGATGAGTCTAATATTTCATTATACTGGGTAGCAGTTGATGGAGCCAGATGGTCCCTCAAAGAAAGAGAACCACAAAGAATTCTGCCAAGCTGCTGATGTATTAAACACTCGCTCTGCAAGCAGTGTTGTAACCAGAGGCCCTTACTCTTGCAGTCGCAAAATGGAGGGTGTTAAAAAGCAAGATTTGAAATTTTTTATATTTGTGAGGTTTCTAGGGGATTCTTCTCCTGGCAGAAAAGCTGGTCTAAACTGTTCCTATCTACGTCCCCTTTCCCAAAGCTTGATCTTGTCTCTATATCATCTCCTCATTTGTGCCACCAGAGATATTTATGGTCTCACATGGCAAACATGATTTTCTAAGTAATCACACTTGTATTGTTCAACTCATTCTGAGCAAAAACTATCTTAAACTCCACTCCCAAGGCTGTTTTCACCCTGGAGTCCTTGAATCAGTTCCTTGGTTTGGTTTGTCTCTCAGTTCTGCAAGCAGCTGTACAGTAAAACTGAAGGGGATGTCATGGAAGCAAGCAGTGTCTCTGGGCAAGGGCAGGGAGAAATGCTTACATCGGAAGAGCTGCCAAGAGGAACTTCCAATGAACCACAGCATGGGCCACGTGGTTTTCCATTAGGACTGAATCTGGCCATAAACAAAATGAGAAGTAGTTCCTACAAAGGAAAGTTATAAGGTAAGAAGTCAAGACAGGGAAAAGGCTCAAATATGCCCCTTTGCCAATGAGGGCTGAGAGGTGAATCCCAATGCTGGAAGCTACTAAACATCATAGCCATTTATTTTGTAGCTTTAGTGACAGCAAAACAGATTTCTGAGTTAGAATACTCTCCTGAAACATGTGCCTTGCTCAGCACAATGAGAAGGAAACTTCCTGGAGCTAATTAGAATATGAAAATAATCTGTTCTTGGAAGTATTTAATGATACATTTTTATTATTTTAATTACCTGCTTTATTCAACAAGATAGGCAGGAAATTGCAGAAGACATTGTGCTTTTTGTTGTCCAAAGGCTGTCAGAAATGTCAGAGGAGGCAACATTCCTGACCATAGAACACCTGGCCATGTCTATAACAAATCATAAATACAGGTTAATTAAATACTTAGGCTTATGCTTTCATAGTCTTTTCTCTGAAAGTGTATCTTGGAAAATATATATGACATTTGCTGCTGAGAGTTATGCTTTGTAGAAAATATTTCCTAGGAGTATCTGTTGCTATAATGAAAAGGGTATTTTTAAAAGTTATGTCCTTCTTATTCCCCCATGCAGAGATTGTGAGATGAACTCCTTCAGGAAGAAAAAACATTTGAAACTGTCCAAGTCCTTTTTGGACCCAAACTTCTTTAATATAAACACACAAAGGTGTATGTAATTACAGAAGAAACAGAAACAACCCTCAGATCATCTTCAGAAATACAAAGGAAACCACACAGACTTCCAACATACAAACAGCCAAAATGCTGATATTAAAAATTACACAAAAGATGTCTCAGGGGATGGGTGTAGCAAGAACATATAACCAGTGTGAGTCAAAGTAGTCATGGTACAAATGACAGGAAATTGGGGTGATTGATGTGAAGGGAAAGTCTACAAAAATAGAGCAGATTTAATCTGCTTGATACCTGAGAAAAGAGACTTGACAGAACTAGAGTCTCTTTCTGCTCTTGTGTTCATTCATGTGAGTCTGAAAAAGTAAAAATATATTTTTCTGTAACCTGTAAGCTCCTGTGTTCAAGACAGTCATATTCAAGTTTTACAGATAAGTCACTTTGGCTGTTCTCCTTAGCCTAAATAATAGATTTGTTTCTCCTTAAAAAATGCAGATTTTTTTGCTATGTTTACTTTAGCTACCACAACCTTTTACACCTGCAGTACTTGAAAATTATTTCAGAGAATTGGATTTATGTTTCTAGAAAACAACAGAAATCTTTTTTTTGATTCCCTAAAGGCTGTAAATTTGCTGCCTTAACCAAAAAAGAATTGGAGGGGAAGTTGAAATTTGTTTCAGATGAATTGGAAATGTAACACCTCAACAGCACCCCCAACCCCATTACCATAACACACAGAAAATCACACCAAAAAAATCTCCTCTTTTATGATAAAAGAAAACAAAATAGTCTGGGTTAAAGCATTTATTTTGTTTGGCCAATGCCATCTGCTTTAATATGACATGATTTGAGTTTTTTTCTGAGGAAAATGATTGGCAATTTTTATCAAAAGAATGGTTGTATCAATAAAAGAGAAGAAAGGATGTTGCTCTGATGTGAAACATGGCAGACCTGTGGTCCAGACTATATTGACACAGTACCTGCTGACCTGGAGACACCAGCACAGGAGGGTTTATGGTGTCTGTCCAACATGTGGCCAACACCATTTCTGACTGTTATCTTCTGCACAGGCAGCACTAATATTCACACTGTGTACTTTTTACATTTGTTCAGGTGAGCACATGCTGTTGCTGGGACACATAAAGTGCCTGGCACTTCCTCTTCTTTCTCTGTCCTTTGCAGCTTAATGGAGGAGATTCTTCAGCGGCCCCATGAGGAGAGCCAAACCTGATGAGCTGTTCAAGGAGTAGAGAGAGCTTGCTGTCCAATGTGCTCTGTGGTTACCTGTGCTCCTGACAGGGTGGAGTAAGCCACTGGAAGTAGCTTTCCTGCACTGAAGAATCCTGACCTGGACACTTTATTGGTGGGCTCTCACCATAGAGTAGAGGATCATTAAGTGTGTGGTTTATTTACATTATCCTCTTCAGAAGCACTCTGATCGTCCCTCTCTGTGCACCTCCCAACTCATCCTATTCTTCAAAATGTGTCATGTTGAATCACATTTCTGCAGGTTGTTTTTTTCTCATGTACCAAAAAATTGAGATTAGGTGGAGCATATGAAGTCTGAGCCCTTTAACATGCATAAGCAGCATGAAGCTATTGTTGAATTTAACTTCTAAAAAGGGTATGTACATTGATGTACTTTGATAATGTACAAAACCCCCACTCAGCCTTCTTTTCAGACACCTGTCCTATCTCTCTTAGCATTTCCTCACTGGAGAGGTGCTCCTATCTCTGCATCATCTTCACGGCGCTTCATTGGGCTCTTTCCACTATGTCCATGTCTCTTGTTCTAAGAATCCCAGCACTGGACACAGCAGTGTGGCCTCACCAGTGTCAAACAAAGGGCCAGAATCTCCTCCCTGCTGGCAGTGCTGTGCCTAATGCAGCCCAGGACAGGGTTTGCCTTCTTCGCTGATTCATGTTCAACGACCAGCATAAGAAATGAAGCAGTAATTTGCAGTAATCACTAGCATTTTTAACTGCAGCTATTATAAAAGTTTTTAAATCCCTGATGTTTTTAATGGATAGCAAGTTCAAAAAGGCAATTCAGTAGAATCTGTGTAAAAGTAAACTGTCCTCCCTAGTGTGCCTTTTTTGGCTTCATTCAATTTTTTACTATTTGCTTTGATGGTTTAGCAATTGCAGCTGTCTAAAATGAAAGTGGAAAACTGGTCAATGAAAGTAATGCAGAAATTCCTCAGAAAAGATATATTGCTGCTACTCTTGAAATAACTGATCTCTGAGAGAATCTAACATTCAATTATCTATTGAATTGTCACATTTTGCTATCTCTCAAACATAATTTTGAAGGGTAAATGACATTTTCTGCTTTGAAACAATGCAGTATTTGGAGCATGAGTGCCAATTAATTAAATTAAAATCTTAGGAACCAATTCACTTCTGGGGGGAACACAAAGGCTACAGTGCCTTTGTGTTGAAGGCAGAGTACCTAATGTCTTAAAGTTATCATATTTTAGGAATTAGAAGACTAAAATAAGTGGTCTTAGAAAATTCCCATCAGTGGTGCACACTTGTATGTGGTACTCTCTTAGCATGCATATGTATGTGGTATAAATTCCCAAAAGTAACTCTATTGCATTTATTTTCTTTTACAGGTGTATCTTTATGACCATCTGACTGTCCCCAAATCCTTATTTTGTCAAAGGTTGGAAGGATTACTTGTAGAAGGTGATAGGTGATGTGGACTTTTCAGAGAAGTCACAAGATTCCCTCCCAAGGACTCCTATACCAAAGTAAATATGAAAATAGGTGAGAAGATATTGATGATCTATAAAACTGCAGCAGCTTAAAATCAATCAATCAATCTGTAAAACTCTGGCAGCTTAGTGGCACAAGAGGAATATTTTGCCATATAGAATTTTCTGTTTCAAATTATGGAAAGGGAGAAAGCATTGCTAGTACCACACTATGGAGTTTCTTCTTATTATTATTTTAACTTTTTTCTTTTTAATTCTGAGATGGGAACAATGGGGGTGAGGAAAAACTCCAGGGAATGAAAATGTCCATTACTAGAAGTGGACTAATGTTGACTTATCTTTTCAATGGTCTAAAAATCAACACTGGGAAACACTTATGAAATGGTGTTTTCTTGTTTAATGTTCTTTGACTTGGCTATGTTTTTACTTAGTTATGGATATTCTATCAAGTTTTCCTTTGTTATACTGGGTTGCAAAGCATAATAAGAAAAACTGAAAGTAAATAAGAAGTGCTATTACTCAAAGGATTAGTGATTTTTCTTCAGAACTTTGTGTTTGGAAGGCACAGATTTATATCATTACCAAGGAATAGCTTTTAGTAACATGAATAAGACAAAAAGATTATGGTTTCTTCCTGTTTGCCTTGATCCTTTTGATGTATTTATCCTGTGTGAGAATAAGCTGGGATTACGTGTTGGTATTTAGCTCTGTTTATTTCCAGTGGCTTTTCAAAAACTTCTCCAGAGCCCTTCTTTGGTGCTCAGAGGATAATTTTTTGTCATGGGAAATTCCAAAAGGCAAAAAATGAATGTGAAGGAATCAACTCAGCAGGGCAACCATAGCTCATTTAGTTTGCCTTCCTACATTGGGGAAGAAATATTGTAGGTTACATTGCATCAGCCAAATCTGAGTTCAAGACCTCATCCAGAGTGTTGAAATTCCTTGGCAAAGTTAAGTAACATCTGCAAATGCTTGGGTGGATATTATGTATGGATGGCTACAATACACTCAACACACATTGCAAACTGTGTTCAAAATTATAATTTTGAAAATATTTCACATGGACATAGTGCATCTGCAAAGAAGAAATTTGTAATAACTGTGAAAATTCGCTGGGCTATATATTTACATACATACATATATATTCCTATTACATATATGTGTTTGTGTGAGTGAGTGTGTGTGTATGAACTGCTTTATTTTATTTTATTTTATTTTATTTTATTTCCAAAACATCATTTTAGATCTCAGTCATGATCTTACTACACTCAGTAAGAATTATACCAAGCAAAAAATAAAGGCACAGCGAAACAATTACAAAAAACACCATGCGGCTTTACTTTTAATACCATATGGTTCTAAAGCTGCCCAAGTTTATGAAAGGATTTAGCAGAATTAAACCATATCCATAGTAAGTTTAGTTAGCCATTACATATCTTTATTAAAGTCATATGTGAAAAATACAAAGAAACAAAACAGAGAACTCATCACAAAAATATTTGATTTACAAAGCTACCTTCCACAGGGTTTAAAGATTGATTCTCCTAATATTCCACAAAACCATTAACACAAGTCTTATCTATCATTTAAATATTCTGTATTAGAAGCAAAGTCAAAACCTGCTTTTTCTGGAAAGTGTGTATGTACAATTGTTACTTCTAGTGTTGCTCTGAAGGGTGCAGTGCTTTGCTATACAAAGGGAAGTCCATGTGCTAGGAAGTTTGCAAGGGGTTCAGCTCTCTTCATGCTAACAGATCAGATCAATTAGTCATGCACATACAGTTTTAAATGTTTGGTTTCCCTCACTGAGATTTCAGCAGACTAGGCTTATCTACACATTATCAGATCCAACCCTGTGTACTTGATGACACAGGTACTTGTGAAAGGTGAGATCAGGAAGCCACAGTTTTGGGCAGGAAATAGGACATCATTGGTAATTTTATGTAGCTGCAAGGAATTATTGGAACCTGGAATTGCTCACCCTTGAGAAATCATGCTATTTCAATACTAGTATTTACAGACAACTAAGGAAAACAAGACAGCACCTATCAAAATGATTTATGAATGATTTATGAATGATTTCTGAAATAGGTATGATTTATGAGATAGGAATTTTTCAAAAGCTTTCTGACACTTAACTTCAAAAGTTTTGCTTGAAACAAACAACTTTCTAAACTGCTATATATTACTGGAGATTATTTTACACTGAATGTTATCTGCTTGGATTAGCATGTTGTCCTAGGAGACTTAAAATTTATATGTCTTATCTTTTCAGAGTCCTCTTTGACTATCTCCTTGGATAGAAAATATTTTCATAATACACTGCAGTCATGGTTTTTTTTCCATCTGTTATTCAGAAGGATCACAGTAAGTCATGAAAAATGTATTATGAATATACGACTCTTGCCTTGGGGTGGAAAAGATATGATCCACCAATATATCTTCTTAAAATTTATATCTGTCATAAATAAATGTTACATTGTTCCAAAAGTAGAAAAAGAAGGAAAAAAAGAAAAAGGGAATTTAAAAAGAATAGATTTGAGTCAGTACTACTCCTAACACCTTTGCCATTTTATATCTTTTTCCCCCACATCACGTGGGTGGAAAATAATTTGGTTTTCTAATCAGTCTGGTTTTACTCATGAAAATTATGTGCAAAACCTGAGAGTGCTGAGTAGGAAACTGAATTGTGAGATTAAGAGAGTTGTCTAGTTTTTGTATGTGTATTGCAGCAGATACATTCCTTAATACTGCTTTCACGTGTGGCATTACATCCCACCTTAAGGAGGCCCATTACATGCATGATGTGGAAAGAAAATGAGTGAATACTAGTGAGAGGAAGATTATTGGAGGAATAGATTACATGCAGTGAGCCATTGAAAGAAATATGCTCTGCGGTTCACATTTGCAAAGGATATTCCCCAAGATTTTTTTTAAATTCCTCTGTGAGGTGATAAAATTTATCAGTCTGTGAAAAGCATTATCTTATTTTTATTTAGCCAGCACTGATTGTAGCTATGTATGCACAACTGACTATTAGAAAATATTTGTATATTTATATATATGCACAAAACTGCATAGATTGCTAAGACAGGTCTAGTTCTACCCTCTTCTACTAATTTCTTTTCAAAATCAAGTATAATCATTCCCAAACTACTCTGATTGGGATTTCTACAATCATTCAGCTTTTTAATAAAAATCACTTAGAAGCAAAATATGTGGTATCCAGATTTGATGAGACTGTCAAGAGAAGAGTTCTTCAGCTGTCCATTAGATTTTCTGTTTAATATGATACTCTCTAGGAGTGGAACTTTTGGGAGCAAAAATGTCTTTGAAGACAGAAAAACAATTTCCATCTCAATCTGGACTTGGTCTATCTATCTATGTGTGATATAGCATAGAAAGTTCTGGTTTCATAGGGAAACAGGACTTAAACAGACTCCTCTTTCTCCTTCTCTTCTCGCATCCTTATCTAACAACTTTTGAGCCCACAGCCAAAGAAGTAGAGCTATCAGAGACATTAAGTTTTGCCAGGAGAGCCTTTACTAATAACCCCAATTGCAGAAGTGAGTTTTGTGTGTAGTAGACACAGCCCTTCAACCTGCGTCGCAGTCAAAGAGTTAGACATAAGCCCTAATTTCAAACAAGTGGTGGCAGCTCTTGAACCCACCTCACAGCCTGCAGATTGCAGGTCAGGAAAGACACCAGGGAGCTGGAATCTTCTTAAATTAAATCCTTCTTTCAGACAAACAAAACTCATTCTCCTAAGGGTGCCGAAGACCAACAGCTGTGTGCCAGAAGGAAGAAAAGTCCCATTGAAGGCAGGTCATTTTGGGTGATTACATCAAAATCTTCTGGACCTGAGGGATGGAGGAAATGAGGTGAAACAAAATTACCTTATAAGCTTATTGATAAGAGATGGACTTACATTTCTGGTCCATGAATGTTTCATATAAAATATTCCAATAACATTTTGAAAGCAGTTACCAATCACTCAAATCAAAGTAGGCCTACCCTTAAATTAAATTATTTTATAAGTGGAACCTACAAAGAAAGTACTGAGTAAAACATTTCAAGCAAATTGAATTTATTTTGCTTTAAGTTGTTTTTCACTCTGGGAGTGATCCAGGATATTAATTATTGGGAGGTCATTCAATTGTGTAAGGTGAATGTATGGTGTGTAGGGGATGTTTTCCACCTCCTGTGGACCCACGCAATGGACTTTGTGAGTCACCACATGGTCACCCTGTGTGAGGTGCAGCAGAGCACCATTTCTGGCAATGTCAGCTCATTTATTAGAACAGAGGATGACTGCACACCTTTCTTCATATGGGTGCTTTTCTGGGCAGTCAAATGGCAGCTTCAGGCCTCCCTCCTTTGTTTGCTGCCTTTGGCTGATAGTGTACAGCCACCAAAGAGCCAGATGACTCCTGAATTTGGTGCTTTCATGTCTCCCAGCCTCATGGTGGGTTAACTCATCTTCTGACACCCTGGAGTTTCAAAAGGAGGCCAGGCTGGGGGACACATGAATCATTTAATTGCTGTGAGTTCACATCAGCCAAATGCATGTGGAATTTAAACCTGTTGTATGAAGCTGAATGGCATCCAGTCTAAACTTTACCCTTCACCCCCGTAAACCTGGTGTTGTATGGGGACAAAGGGTAAAGCTTAGACTGGATGCCATTAGACCAGTTTATGTTCTAGAGATGAGATATCTGTGCACATTGAGGATCTATTTCTGTGGATGACACTCCCAATACTGTCCACAGAGAGGAGCAGCAGTTTGGAGAGTTCTCAGGCCTCAGTATATTTATTCTCCAAAGACAGGCAGAGACATTTCATTACTGCCATCCTTGGGCTGATTTTACCTAATGGTGGGGCTTGGTCCCTCAGAGCATGCTTCTGTGCAGACTTGTGTGGTGATGTGCAGGTATTTCTTGAAAAAAACCCAAAAAACAAACAACCCAAAAAACCAAAGAAACGTCCCTGGGCATAATAGTTTATCCTGTAGATTCCAGTCATCTAAGCTGAATGCTAATATGTTTACAAAGAACTAGTACCTTTGAGAGCTCTGATTTCCTAGGAAGCCATGTTTTGGAAATGAATGTACCCTTTTCTACTAATTTATTTTCAAATTCCAAGTATAATCATTCCCAAACTACACCTGGTTGGGACTTGTACAATCATTCAGCTTTTTAATATAAATCACTTAGAAGCAAAATATGTTGCATGAATATGCCATCTACATCTTCACTGGAAAAAGATTTAAGCTCTGCTGACAAACAAAAAAACCCCTGATGAAAACAGCTGTTCTGCACTATCTGATCTAGCCATCTTCTGTAGACACAAGAATTTTAGAAAGAGAGAAGAATAAACATAAAACTTAGCTGGCTGTTACTCAATCTGGAAAAGTAAATTAGCAAGTTGCTAAGAAAAGTAGCTAATAAAGATAGGCAAAACTGGTGGATAACTTTAGAGGGAAGCATGGAAACAGGTTTTGAGGTTGTACTGTACCCACAGGTGCAATTTGGAAAGGAAAATATAGCTATGGCGTTATCTGTTTGGGTTTTTTCCACATTTTCACACATCCCAAAGATTAAGCAAATTTTCTTTAACGAGCAGATCTTAACAATTTCTGAAATTCATGCCGTGGTGGTTCTCTCACTTAAGACTACTAAGACATCTATTCTGATAGAGGTAAATTGTAGGCATATCTGAGAACCAGTGTCTGCACAGATTGAAAGCTGCTGTTTTAGAAATGGTTTCTTAACTTGCAAGGTCACTTAATGACCCACAGACAGAGGTCTCACTGGAATTGTCCCCAGTCCCTCTGTCAAGTTGTTGATGATCAGTGTCTCTTTTCTTGGAGCCATTCATGAAGCTGCTCCTTGTTACTCTTCTCGCACCCTACCTGGAAGCAAAGAAATCCCTGTGAATTGGATGTGAAGATCTGTTTGTCTGGACATGTATTTCCTTAGGTCTGAAGCTAAGTTTGTTAGATATGTGTAGACAGGAGTGGGTCTGGGAATATGCTGCAATGACTGAAGAGCATTTTCTACTTGGTGTTTAGCTTGGCCAAAGGCCTGCTGAACACTGTGAGTCCCAGGAGTCGGTTCTTACAATCGCTCACCCCTAAATATTCCTGCTGCTGCTGTTATAAGATAATTCCAGATTTTCAGCTGCAGACCTGGCATGCTGATTGCTTGGCTCATGCTGACTGCAACTGGCCAGATTTTCCTTTCTGAGGAAGAGCTGAACAGAGGATGGCATTTGTTCTGGCAAAATAGAGACAGCTGTAAGTCTGAAATGTCTAATCTTTTTAATGGAATTAATAGGCACCTATGTATTTCAGTTATCTGGTCAGCCAGCCAGAGGGTGCTCCTGGAAGTTAGCACAGGAAGTAATCTTAGACAAAACACACTTCTAACATTTGCTGGCTTTTTTGCATTCCCTACTAGAAATATGCTCAAATAAAATGAGATGAGGAGGTGAGGCAGGTGAGAGGCATCCATGAGAAGCAATGCTGCTAATCTCAACTTGCACGAAAGACATATGTTCATCCATGTCAAAGATTAAACTAGGCTCTACAGAAAAGTTAGCACCTGCTGGATACTGGCTGCTACTTTTCATATTAGAAGGAGAATATGAATATTTGTAAGATAATATCACTTATTTCTTTGTTAAGTTATAAGTACAGTGGCTTAGCTTCTGACCAGCATGTTTGGTAATTATATACATGAGGATAGATTAATAAACACTAGGCTTTCTCCATCACCAAATGCAGCTTCTCATTATTTTGATTTTATTCTGTGCTCACAATAAATATGATTGATGAACAGCCTTTTCTGCACAAATAGGTTTTTTCCTATTCTAACTTTTAGATCATCAGTAGCTACAATAGAAATGTACTGCTTATATGATGGCTTTACAGTTCTAATATCATGTTTCCTCTAGAGACTGATGCCGTCAGATTTTTTTGTGATACTTGAAGCTCTTGTATTACAAATATCTTTGGATGAAAAAATATTAGTAAAGGAAAAAGTGTTACTGCAACAAAGTGATGAAAGGAGGACCCAGATTTACCCACAGCACTCATGTATTACTCAGGCCTCTATTGTCCAAAAGTAGACACCTCTTATTTTCCTAAGAAGACCAAGAATGGGACACTGACTGCTACATAAAATGTTGCTGCAAGTAGGAATCCTGAGGCGCTTACAGCATAAAAAAGACAGATCCCACAATTCAAACACAGGTCTCTGTGTTTTAAAACCTATGAAGTCATTATCTCACAGTGTTTATTACATGATCCAATATTGGGTAATCTGTGTGCTTACAGGGCACAATGCAATCCTAGACAGAAAAAACTGTTTATCCCAGAAACAGCAGAGTTGATAATTTGATCTACTCAGATATCTGAAGTTTCCCTGTCTGACCTATTTTGGCTAAAATATGTATGTGTATGCCATGCAGCACATGCCAAGTAGCTGAGACATCTAGATCTCTGTTTCCTACTGCACACTGATGATTTGTGGTAGTTTATTTGGTTCTGACTTGTCCTGAGCAAGATGGACGTGCAATGTGAGGATAAATCAGCTTCAAAGAAGGAACAATAAGTTCAAGGCATCACACCATGTATGCACATCATAAAATGAATTTGCAGCATGCAAAATTAATCTGGGGCCCCGCTGCAAGTTCACAGGTTATAAGCACAGCCTGTAGAAATATGGAAAGTAGACCAAATGTATCCTACATATGTGGAAAGCACAGCCTATGAGTTGTAGACACTGTTTTAGGATATTCATTGACTGTTTGACTTGGACTTCTGGTTGCTGAATTAGATAAAATAATAAGCAGAGAATCCTGACTTTTCTAGTCCCAAATTACATATTTATTTGGTCTTTGTGTCAAAAATTAGATAATTTGAAGATAACTATTGTCTGTGCCTGGTACCATCTACCTTTTACAAAGATAACTGCTTTAGGATTAACTTCACAACACCGAGCCTGACAGAGTTCAAGAAACATTTGGACAACACTTTCAGGCACATGGTGTGACCCTTGGGGATGGTTCTGTGCAGGGCCAGGAGTTGGACTCTGTGATCCTCATGGGTCCCTTCTAACTCAGCTTATTTTGTGATTCTTTAAGGGGAGAAAGTAGTTGCAATCTTACCTTATTAGGCAGTGTGATGTTTTGCACAGCTGGCTGACTTTCCTGGCTCTGTTTGGGGATGTAAAGAAACTAATAGTTCATTTTGTTCCAGCTCTTAGCTCTTAGCTTAGCTCTTAGGACAAATTTCATGCTCTTTTTATCTGTCTTATGTTTATCTGATTACAGGAAGGAGATTAGTAGTTTGTTTCCCACACCATATCTTGGAGTTTTTACTCCATGAACTACTAAGATGGAGCTAGCCATCTCTCCTGTGTATTCTCACAGTTTAGCTTTAAACCTGTGAATCTATGAGCTTGAATACTTCCAGCTCATGTGAAGTCTTCAAATCCTGGGAAAATGCACCAGATTGTTCTCTCAGTTCAGCCCCTCTGTAGGGCTGTGTGTTTGCCAGTGCTAGATGGCAATCCCATAAATCCCTTCTAGCCCTCTGAGCTGGCATTTTTCGTTGTTCTACTTGGTCTTTAGCTATCCTCTGGCTGGTTAAATAGCTGTGGTGGCTTGCAACCATCTGCCAGCCCAGCACCCAACCAGTAGTTAGTTTGCTCTTGCATTTGGATAGGGGACAGGGTTGGAAAGACAGGAGCTGTAAAGCTTGTGAATTGAGATGGAGACAGGAAAATAAATTACCAATTACTGTCAGGGGCATGAGCAACTCAGCATGGGGAAATGAACTTGATTTATTGCCAATTAATAGAAATATTTTGTCGCTGATTTGGGTATGGGAAACAAATAAAAAAGACACAAACTTTGGAACACTTAGGCAAAACACACTCCTCCTTTTCCAGGCTCAGCTTCCCTTCAGACACTACTCCTCCCTGCCTTTCTATCACTGCAGGTTGCATTCAGTAGTGCCCTTCAGCCGGACAAAAAGTGATGCATGATGCAAGTTGTTGTCTGCATGTGGAGGTTTCTGTTCAACACTCTTCCTTTTCTCTCATTTCCTCTGGGACTCTTATGGGCTGCCATCCTTCAGGTACATCCACTCTGCCATGGAGCATCTCATCTTCCTGCTGCCTCTGTTGTATCTCTCTGATTCTGTTCTCCTCTCACTGTTTCCTTCTTCTCTTTGTCTTCCCTCTTCCTCTTTTCCTCATATTTTGCCCATTCTTAAATGTGTTTTTCCTGGGGCACAACAAACTTGTCTGATGGGTTCTGTTTTGTCCTGTGGTGGGTCTCTTCAAGCTGCCCATGCTAAGTACAGCATGGAGCATCCCCTGGTCTCTTTTTCCCAAGGGCAGCCCTGCAGACCCTCCTCTACCAAAATCTCAACACTAGCCCCCGGGACATAAGCCGCAAGATGCCTTGAATGCTATAGAAGCAGTCAAGATTTTTCATGAGGAATGGGCACTGATTTAACACCTTCATGCCCAGATGTGCTGCTGGAAAGGGATCAAGCATCTGCAGCATCTTATGCCTCTCAGGACAGTCTGGTCATCAGCCTGTCCCATGGAAGTGGGGGCAGTTATGTTGTTTTCCACTGCACCTCATGAAGGCTTTTGTCCTCTGAGATGACCTAGGAACCAGCATGGTCTCTGCAACTCTCAAAGTATCCCATGGTATGTGTTTGTTAATTTGCACAGAGGTATGTTTAAAATAAAGATATATACATGTTTTCAAATAAAGATAACATACAATATGAAATCTGAAAAACAGTGTGCCATAATGACCCAGAGTCTCGCCCTGTGTCCCACCATGGGACACTGAAAAAAGATATGAGGTGAAGCTATTTTACCTTTTGCATTACTTTTCATATTTAATAGTTGGATAAATATTTTAGAAAAAATATTCAATCCAAATTAAACTCAGTAACAACAAACCTCATTTTAAAGATGTAATGAGTTTCTGACATTTGGAGTAAACATTACAGAATTCAAACACAGACTTGATGTCTCCAATTAAAGGACTGCTCCTCCAAAGCATTTGTTTTTAATCATCCTGCACTGAAGTCTACAATTAATAGCAGAGATGCTGTTTTTTAATACTTGGTTTTATATGCAATATTGTTTTTATTCTCTGGAACCTTGCACACAGATTTTTTAAAGTATGTTGTGTAATACATAATTTGCCAGTTTTCTGTCAAGGACAGATGATTTGTTAATAACAAGTTATTTTTTGAAATAAAATAAATTGCTGCTGTTGTGTCAAACTGTAAAAATGTCTAGAATTTGTTTGTCTGAGAATTAAGTTTTAACAACCTATTAGATTTCTACACTCACTGAAATCCAGTCTACATTTTAATGTCAAATTTTTGCATTATTCTAATTTCAGTACCAAATATTTATTTTCTTCCCGAGACAAATTCTAGCCTCACCCTTTCCATCTGGACAACCAGCAGAAGTGTAAGCTACATGTGGAATGGTATGAGAAAGAAGTGTCTTTTCTTCAGCCAATATAATCATCACTGGCCAGAAGGTGGCTGGAGGAGCTCTACAATCTCTTAGCAAAAGTCTGCAAATAAAGAATGTCTTATCTCAGTTTCTAATGAGGCTTTCAGTTCTATAAAAAACTGGGATGAATCCTCATGTATTTCTTTTTATGTCTCTGATTGAATAGAAAAGTACCCCCAGGGAACATTGTTACAACCTTCATTAAATTTTATAAAATGCATCCATGAACCCGGATTCTGGGACCACAGACTCTGAAATCAATTCAGTCTTGATGACATGTTAATGTATTAAAAAGCCCATATTTTCGGTATGGTTTTGCAGAACTTAGAGCTAAATCACACATGAAGACAGATTTTTGTTTCACTCATGTTTTGTTACCACAAACTACAGACAATTTGTAAGGGTCGATGAGAAGTGGAGAAGTAGAAACTTAAATGAGGCCTTGTGTACTTCAGTGTAGTGAGTGACTGACATGTCCATGGGAATTCAAACTAGGCAGAGTTGAAAATAATCAGGCTTTACAGAAATACTTCTCCATTGGGACAGGGAGCTTGAATTATCCCAGTATAATTTGAAGCTGATGAAAAATCAGTTGTTCTTTATTCCACAAAAGGCACATATGCACTTTCAAGTTTTTATGCTCTCTACTCTTTCATCACTGCATGGTCCACATTGCAGAGTTGTGAGTTTAAGGTCAGAATTACCTCTGCAATGGGTCAGGTGGAATGGATCCTGACAAAACTATCCATGTGCAAACGAGGAAATGATCTCCATGGAAAGCCAAGACTGTCTGGCTGGGATCTGAACTGATTTACTCAGGGATAAAAGGCTTCTGGTATTAGGGTTATGGACAAGAGGGACAATTTCCCTTCAGAAGGGGAAATTTCCAATTTCAATGTCTGCAAAGGTAAGTTCAAAGCTGAGAATTTTATCCCATCATTAGCAGATATCTTTAATAATAACCTTTTTCTAGGTTTATATACATATATATTTATATAGATTTTTAAGAGGTGTTGCAAAAACACTTACTGAAGGTATAGGTTTGACTTTCCTATTGTCTTCCATTTCTGATTTTTTTTAACTCTACCCATTGTCTTGCTACAAACTGCTTTGTTTTGTTAGGAAGAAAGGGTTTAACTCATAGAGTGCATTGTGGGTAGTTCATCTATGGTTAATACAGGATCACCAGTATTTCATTTGTGTGCATGGAAACCGTATAATTGCGGAAAGTTAAAATACAAACAGAGACAATTGTGTCACACAAACATTTGAACTGCAGGAAAGTATTTTAACAGGCCACAGATCCTACATGCTGTTAAAGTGAATCCAGCAGCCTTAGAATCAGTCGAAAATAGTATCATTAACAAGCACATTTCTGGCAGAATAATTCAGTTAAGCAGTTGATTAAATGCAGTATTCATGGGATAATATTCCTTTGCTAGTAAGTGGAGCAACTCACCATAAATTGCAAGACTGTAAAACAACTTCATGATCTTATGAATGCTTTATGTGTCATAAGCTTTATGTGTCATAAGAAGAAAAAACATTTTCAGACAATGATGATTATTCATGTACTTGTCTCGCTCTATTCAGATCATGTGTAGAGACATCACTTATTTAATAAAAGCTTATAAATTGTTGTTTAGAAAAAAATTCTGTGTGATGTGATTACTGCTGTTTACCAAGTCCTCAGCACCTTTTAAGGCCCTAAGAACTATCTGAGGATGCTCACAGTCTCAAGCAAATGTGATCAGAGAAATTTGACTACTGATGGAAGAAGATTAGCCCAATCCTGTTTTTGAAACAAGTCAAGAGGCTTGACAGACAGTATGGTAGGGATAAAGCACGCTGATCAGACTACCTCTAAGAGGCTATTAATGTATTTTTCATAACCAGGATAAATCTATAAATAAGAGGAGTGAAATTAAGAGGTAATGCCAAGAATTTGGGCAAAAGAACTTACTAAAAGCAGGCACTGTTACAAATGAGGAACAGGAAAAGAAGCAATAATTAGGGACAATGTAGTGCTCCTACTAAAGGTATCAGGTTCTGAGCACATGTTGCAGAAAGCAAAACAGAGCATTCCAAACTAAATAGCACATGAAAGAATATAATGTCTTCATGCTGTCATTCAGGAGGAAAGTACTTCAGAAAAGTCTCTTAAAATAAAGAGAAAGATGTCCCTCAGCGGTGCAATAAAACTAAGTGTACAGCATTTTCTAAGACACCAAAAACTAAAGAAATTTGCAAGAAGAAAAAAACCAGGAAAGTGAAACGACTGAAAAGAAAAAAGAAACACAAAGCCACAGTTGGCAATGGCAGCTATAAAAAGAGACTAAATAGTGGAGGTGACACAAGAAGGAATCTTCCTAGGAACTATATCTTTGTCTGAAAGGCTGAACAAGCCACACTTTAGGACACAAACAGGAGGGTAAATAACCAGGATTTGAAATGTTGAATTGCTGCATCTCCTATGAATGATTAAAGTCTTTCTCTAAGAAGGACTCATGCTTATCACAGAAAAAAATGCTGAAGACAGCAAAATTACAAAGGTGACTTTTTATAGTTTCCATGAAGAGATGCATGTTGACTCAAAATGCCAAGCACCTCTCATGTGATGGGTTTAGCTGCCACTTTTCTTCTCCTCCTCTATATTTTAGGGCTTAACTTCATAATGTGATGTTATTTCATCATGTATATCCAGGGGAAGCATTTGCCTTTGGATCTACCTTTCTTAGGTAGTTGTCACTCATCTGTAATGCCAGAACACACAAGGTAATAGACAGCAACTTTTTCCCAGAGCAACATGTCCCTTACATAGGGACATATGCTCCTACTTCTGCCTTGCACATACTTATTTTATTCTCTGCTTTAGCTCCACAAAACAATACTGGCCTGAAAGTAAGTTTAAAAGAGATTTTTGTTTTGCAGTCTACAAAAATGGCTAGTTTCTGTGTGAACTTTGGGTGTCTTAATATCTTATTTTAATGTTGGTGTCTTTTGCTTTATTGTAGTGATCCTTGATCATGACTAAATTTTCAGTTTCAGGAAAATCTGAGAGGTAGGGTTTCATATGAATAATATCTAGGGTAAAATTGAAAAATTAATTCAAGATCTTATTCTCTCAGATGAATGTTTGGATCTCCACTTCCAATAAGCTAAATAGCTGAAGGATATATTTAATTCTGAACATATTTTAGAAATAATTCTATTTGAATTTCTTTTGCTGGCAAAATAAACAAAAGCAGCCCTCCATCTGCATGCAATGCCTAAGGGATTCTTTTATAGCAGAAAACTTTTAATGGAATTCCATCTTGAGAACACTGTATAGAAAAAAATGTCTAGATTGGCCAGCAATGCTCATCAAGAAGCCTAGCAGAGTTTTGCTGGACCTTTGCAGTCCTTGTTCCCAGAATGCTCCCTTGCCTGCCTGGGCAAGTGCATCCTCTGACAGACACCCTAGATGCCACTGTGTGATTCTCTGAGGCTGCAGCACATTCTCTGTTGGAAAATAATCTGGATACACCCAGTAATTTTCAATGCATATCCCTTCAGACAATATGTGTGACTACCTGTCTTCCCACCTAAATAAGCTGTTCTGTCCTTGCTCAGGCTGTTCTTTTTCTATTCAGTGCTGCTTGTATAATGAGACAGGGCACATCAAACCACATGTCCCTGCTTCATTGATCTCAGTTTGGGAGGGGCCCATATTAAATGGGAAAAGGCCATGAGTTTTCCTGTACATTATCCTTTGGTTTATTTTTAAAAAACACTAAATTAATAGACAATGAAATGGCCTAAAAATAGGGAGTTTCTTTTCTGTATGACTGCTGCTCAATGCTCAATTCCAGTTATGAATTTTTCATAGTAAGCACACATCCTGTCTTTGCTCTCAGATTCAGGCTTAAAATTTAGACCTATTTTGTACTCTCTCTATTTACATTTTCTCTGTTATATCTGGGAACATTATGTTGCTTGAAGCCATCATACAGGTTCTTTAGCCACTTTTTTGAGATGAGGAGTGATTGTTCCACAGCTAATCACCATAGTGGGAAATAAACCTATAAAGTCACTCAATCTACTGTTCTATCTTCTTTTCAGAACTGTAAGAAAACATGTGGGGAGGTGCTGATCTCCTCTCTCTGGTGACCAGGAAGAGGTCACAAGAAAATGGAATGAAACTGTGTTGGGGGAAGCTCAGATTAAGTATGAGGAAAAGGTTCTTCACTGAGAAGGTGGTCAGTCACTTCAGCCACTTCCAGGAAACAGCCTCCCCAGGAAAGTGGCCATGGTACCAATTCTGTCACATTTCAGGACGTATCTGGATGATGCACTTAGTCACCTGTTTTAATTCTAGGTAGTCCTGTGAGTACCAGGGAACCAGACTTAAGTATTCCCGTGAGTCCCTTCCAACTTGGGATATTCTATGATTCTATGGTTCTTGTAGTTTCTAGATTTATGAAGACTCTTGGCCAATAGATGGAATATAGAAGTCAGCATGTCTGATGGGGAAGAAAAAGCCAAAACAAATTTTACAGTTCCTTCTCAAGTACTGTGCAAAACTGGGGTCTGAGAAAAGTTCAGTGCTGGCTAGCCACAAAGCAAACACCAGCTTCTGAGAAACACAGAAATGGCATGTGTGAACTTATATGTTTGATTTATATAAAAGTCAAAGGCTACTGGAAAACTAAATAACAAATAAATTTCCTTAGTCACTCCAGCTGACCTTGCTTCTGGACATTAAGTAACCTCAGGCACCAAGGCCAAAAGAATCTCATGTTCCTGCCAGTTGGGCAGGGACTTTTGGACTGGCTTCCTGAGTTGATGTGCCCAGACTCTGCCTAAACTGCACTTCAGGAATTTCATTCTGGTTTGGTTTGCATTGTTATTGTTTCAAAACAAAGAGACAAGAGATGTCTTTTGTCTCTGGCCCTGCAAGTCACAAGTAGACTGTGGAAGAAGGAAGAAAACCCCTCTTGCTCATGCCTGAAATACTGATTCACCTAAGCTAAGTGACTTTTTCCGTGCTGACACTTAACAAGATCTATTTGGAGATAAAGCAGCATAAACCTACTGATTTGTTGTGGAGTGATCCTGTTCTTCTTGAGAAAATGAGTAAAACATTATCATGGAGAGGAGAAAATCACTGGAGAGTCATTTAATTCTCTGCTTGAGAGCCTCTGATGACACTGAGGGACAGGATTGAAAACAATTGGACATGATACAACATTCCCTGAGCTAGTCCTAACAAATAAGCTCCAAACCCTAAAAGAGTAGCCAAATTACTATGTTTATTTGCCGCCACATTGGACCATAAGGATGCTGTTGAGAAGCTGTTGATCTTTTAAATAGTTTCTTCATTGTGTTCTTCATTGTTCTGGGACAGCATGGGCAATATTTCTCTATCACCAAGTGCTTTTCTTAAAATATCTTCCTTTTCCTCTCTTCTCCTTCTCCTTCCCCTTCTTGAAATTATTTTCCTTAGGTGTTATGGATTTTTCTTCTGCAAAACTAACCCAATCCAGGAAGTGATCTGTCTGCAGAATTGTTTGCTGCAGGTTAAAAATCTATACAGTCATTCAGCAAATGAAACTGTACTATCATCTTCTCTCTATGAGAATGCCTTTTCTTCACTTTCTGAGAAAGAAACGGGATCAAACAAAAACTTTGCATCTGAAAAGGGTACAAATAAATGGGAGAAAATATGTATGTGGTCTTTTTTTGCACTCAAGACCTAACATTAGAAGACAAGCTGTTCTATTTTCAATTTGTATAGGCACATTTCTGTATAATTCTAGTCATAATGAAAGTGGAATCTTGCTTACTTAAGCAGAAACATACACATATACTCCTCCATGGAGATTGGTGGTTATTTTGCTTATTAGAGATATTCTCCCTAAATGTCCCTCTTCTTCAAATTCTGGTCTTTCTTTTTTTCCCTTTGTGTAAAGCATTTTATTCCTGCCAGAAATGAATCTGACTGTGTCCAAATTTATATGAATCAGAGCTTGGAAAATACACCAGTAGTTTTACTGTGTCTCTTGAACAGTGTCCATGTGTTACAAAGTGTTACAATAGGGTATTGAGGTTTGTTAATTTCACTTTTATTCCAGTTTAAAAAACCACCACAGCAACCATTTCATGCATACATAGAAGATAAGTTTTCCATTAGCCCAAAGCTAAACAATTTTTTCTTGAAAATTGTAAAAGCAATTCCTATCTTCTACTGACAAACAATGCTATCTTCCCTTTGGCAAATCATGCCATAGAGATTTTGTGTAGCATAGAAAATAAAAGTGTTGACATATAAAAGCAACTGTTTCTCCCATTTGATTTGCTCTTTTTTTTAAAAAGTACAATAAAATGATGCTGATATGCGAGCTTGGTAAATTAAATTGATAATACAGATTAACGTCTCCTAGTCATTTTATCACATATATTGTGGCGCTGGCATTTTATTATGTCTTAAAACATGCCTTTTGATGAAAACATCAGACTTTGCTAAGGGAAAGATGAACAGTACATAATTTACTTTACACCTTTCTTTTTTTCATGGCCACAAGCAGTACACAAAGTTTATATTCTCCACAGGAACCTTTAAATTGTGCTTGGATGGACCTAAGTGTACTACTTACAGTGTCGACTTTCATTTCTAATTAAACTCTTGTGTCAATTTGTGAATTTTGATTTATATTCATTTCTGCTGTAGTTCATAGACAGCATTTAAACATAGTAGACTTCTTTCCAAATTTCTCCAATTAAAAATAAGATGATCCTGTCCCTCCAAAGTTATTTAAAATGTTCATGTCGGCTTTGACCTGTTCTTTACTGAAACCTGAAACACATGAAATGTCATAGCCAAGTAGTTATGTCCTTGTGGATCATCATCCTTAAAACTGAAAGGAGTCTACTGAAGAAACTACAACATGAAGGAAAAAGCAACAATTTCTGAGTTCCATCACAGAATTTTTTGTTCAGAAAATTGTGGAACAGTATCAATGGTTCAAATAAAACTTCTAAGTGTCATATCTCTTCAAAAAGCTAGTGATAAATTTTTTAAAAAGGGATGAAAAGAAGGAGCTGAACAAATAAAATTTTGTTTCTCTGTAATGCGGGATTTTGAATAATCAACATCAAAGTGAGCTGAATGGCATTATTTTTTCCTGAAGAAGAAGTGTGCCTGATTATACTACTGATTTTCTTTTACAGCCCTATTTTTACTGCTGTAGAAATAACATAGAAAATCAGACTGCAACTATTGGAATTAAAGTCCAATATAGCCAGATGGAACATGCCTGGGCTCATCTGGCCCTTGCTGCTTGACCAAGGGTGGCAGCTGTGGTGGTTCCACCTCAGAGACACCTTTGGCTGGCTGGATGCTGCAGCTGGCACTTGGGACAGGTCCATCCATGCAAGAGCTCAGGTTTACCTCTGGTGGAGAGGGCTCAAGGCGAGGTGAAGGAAAGGAGTCGGTTCTGATGGAGAGTTTTGATCCAGAGCTTTATTCCTGGCCCACAGGCCTCTGAATCCAGCAACAGCTCCTGTTGTAGTGTGTTTGGTTAGTTTATTTAATTACTCCCCTATTTTCTGCATCACTCCCCCATTTTCTGTAATGGTTCTGCCCTCACCAGTTCTTCCCGCCATGGTATTGTCTGTCATTTGGTTACCTTGGTTACTCCCGCCACAGTTTATGTCAATCCTCTCTGTTATATAATTTCCCCTCCCCTGTGTTTCCTTATATGTGAATGTGTTCTTCTCCCTGGGCCCAGTCAATCACTCCCCACTCCTCCCAAACTTCCAGAATCTTCTTCTACCTGGGAGTTATGATTGGCTGTGGCTCCGGGGCCCCTCCCTTATAATGTAACTATTGGTTTCTCCCCAGTGCCTATTATGTTAAGTCCACTCCCTTACCTTCCCCTATTGGTCCTTTGTAATATCCTCCCTGAGATCCCTCCTCCCCTTATAACCCTGTTGCACCCCCAGTTTGGCGTCACTCCCTGGTTGACACGTTGGGTTTACAATAAATCTGACAACTCCCCAGTGAGTGTCTGGACTCTTTACTCTTGTCGGTCAGCAGCGATTCCGTCTGCTGTGAGCACAGCCCGAAGCCTTCTCACGCCGAGGGGTGCTCACACATTTGCAGATGGGTGTTGGCCGCCCTTCTGCCCGCCAGACACCTGACCTTGAGGCCACATCACGCTGCAAGCTCCAACAGAACCCAGAACCACATGGTTGCCGTGTCTTTTAACCTCAGGGACAGGGGGAGGGAAGGGGTAGGGATCCCACCAACCAGGTAAGGGGGGGAAGTCTCAGGGGACAAATGGCACCTGGATGGCCCAATGTCCCCAGGACTGAGAGGCATCTTTTGAACTTCGCCAATCACACCACACCCAAGATTGCCAAGATTGACGGACAGCACTCAGCAGGGGGCAAGAGAGAGGTTGTTGGCACACCTGGGGAAAGAACCCGGATAACTGAGACGTGCTATTACATCACACTGCAACAGGAAAGGATTGACAAAGGTGATCAAATCTAGTCACTCCTGTAACTGTAGATAGAGGAAAAAATATCCCCTCACACACATATTTAGTTTGATATTGAAACTAGCTATATTTCTTGTCCCTCATGCTAAAAAGATGTTGCTGTACCTGTTCATTAGGAAACCTCTTACTCAGTTCTTCCATGAAAGAAGTAGGGGTATTTAAACGAAACTTTCAATTTCCTATCTCCAGCCAAAATAGATGTCCAGTTCATCCTCATGTGATGCTATGTTAATGTTGCCCAGTAGCTCCAAAACTGGCTGTCCATTTTGGTGTTTAGTCCCCAATGAGTCCGCAGGAAGAACCTTTTCTCAGTTATCTAAGCAAAGCAGGCCAAGCTCATTTAATCTCCTTGCATAAACCAGGAACAAGGTCTGAGTGATCATCACAAAGTTCTCTTCTTCTGTTCTGATTTGAATTAATTCTGATTCTGAGTCTGATAACTGGTCTGAAAGCACAGCTTGGTCTACTGTTCAAAGCAGCAAGGATATTTCCTTCCTCCATTAGAGGTCACAGAATCTCATGCAGATCCCAGTCAAATTCAAAGAATATCAGGAAAAAATATCACCAGGTTAAATAAAGTTATTCTGACATTAAAAGGGAGATGAGTCCACAATCAAAGTAGTCTCTCTGGTCTGTTGATGAGGAATTTAATTTTTTCAAGCAGTAAATATCAGGAAAAAAACTTCATTGCCAAACATAGGAGCTGTGAAAAACATGACTTCTAATTTTAAATGGAAATTGGACTGTTGAGACTCAGCATCTGTTTACTTTTGGCAAAATAAAATATTGGACTGATGAATTTTGCATTTTATTCCTATAGATCTGGAAGAATTAGAAATACTTTTGAGACTTCATAGTCAGGACTGTTTTCATAGCCCAAGTTTCAGGTTAAGTAGACACACATTTTGAAACATACGTTCACATAAAAATATTCTGAAAAATGACAATGACATTCACAAAAACTGGAAACAACAAGGTATTGTTAAACCCAAGTACTAAAAACTCTGCTAAATTCCTTACCAATCAATTGGCATGATCAAGCTTTTTCCCAAGACGACTCATTCATGACCCATCAGATGCTGGATTTATCTTTCTTACCAGGCATTACTCCAAAGAGATTGAGCAATTTTCTTTAGAATTTGTGAGAGAAGATATGTTCATCACGGGAGAGCACGGTAGTGACTGTTAAAGTCAGTTTACTGAGGGACTTTCCAAAACCACTTGGATTCATTCCAGTGTCCTGTAGAAGCCTTAGGCTAGGTCATTTATACTTGTAACCCCACACTAGTAAAGTTTCCATGTTCCTGCTAGCTCTAACAAGGGGGTTTCAATGAAACACAAAGACATTTCTTTATGGAAGAAGGATTCCTGGTGAAAGAGTGTAAATTGTGTTTGCACAGTAACCATAAGTGTGTAAGCAGCATGTGTCTTTTAAATTTGAGTTAAAAATATAGAAAAGAAAAATCATTGTGCACACAATTAGCACAAATCACAGTTCTGATTGCTTTGTTTTGAAGTGGGTGGGTCATTATCCTCACAAATACATATATCCCTTTGGCATAATTTAAAATTGCATGCACATTTAAAATATCTCTCTGCATCATATTGTTCCAGTCTCCTCTCTTGCATAGAGGGAAGAAAAGAAATATACGGTTTTTCAAACTGGAGCATCTGTGAAAGGTATTGGCACTATTGGCATCTACAATTTTCACTTCCTAGTAAGGAGCCAGTCTTGAACTTCCAATACTAAAGATCAAGTGTGAAAACCTCAAATCAATGAGTAGAATACTATGTGAGGAAAATAAGATAGTGAAATTTGGCAAGAAATCAGATATTTTTCAAGTTCATAGTGGTTTTTTTCCTTCCTATTCTTCCCTCTGCCTGAAAACCAACTAATATAGCAAAAATTTCAATGAGAAAATTATTATCTGTTACACTACTGGAAATGTGGAGGGTCAAAACTGTCATGGCTTCATTTGCTTAAGTCCTCCTAGAGCCACACACAAAACACTGACAGAAAAAGGCTGTTGCTGAAGGAGCTGGGATGCCCTCCCAAAACCTAGATTTGGCAATATATTTTTTATTCCATCTCTGAAGTTGCTCGCAAAAAACAGGTGACTTCTGCAAATACTTAGAGTGGGATTGAAAGATAAAATTATCCCCATCATAACATTCAGCTGTTCTTTGAGGTATGTTTATAGATTTTACATGCCCAGACACAGAAGATATTTTCCAACATTCATGCCTGATCAAGTCAGAGTTGGTCATCTACCGAATTACTTGTTCTTACTTGATTTGCTTTCATTTGGATGTGCCAAATTGTCTCCACCCAGACAGAAATCTTGGTGTCACAAAAAACTGAAATTCAAAGGCATGTGAGGAAGAAATGTTTTATGCACAGTTGCCATTTAAAAAACATACTTAGTGATTATTTGGTCTTTAGTGAAACCATGATCATCTACCTATGCTTAAAAACTCTAACCTGTGCTTAGAAACTCTAACAATTTCTTGGGAAAATGACCAACATAGGAATAATTTTATTAGTGCAAGATATTGCAAAGCATATAAAAAAGTAATGAACTTTTTAATTTCTTCTTGAAATTATATTGATTACATTAATTCTTAACAAACCCTCGAGCTCCATTAGTTGTATCAACAATGTAGTGTCTTAACTGGAATGACAGCTTTTACTAACAAATATACTGTTTATACTCCAAACAAAAATTTAACACTCCAGAATACTGAGTTTGTAATGCAGGCAACCACGCTCGTAGTTTCATCCACTACTTTCCTCACAGTCTACTTTTTTCATTTTTTTTCTCCTCCTTCCTTGGGTTTTAATTCTCTTTGGAAATTGGATAACAGATGTAGACTGTGGAGAAGCCAATAGCATGTGTTGTTGTTTTCCCATGCATAATCCCTCAGTGCTTTGTCCGTGGCTGATCAAAAGTGATGGAAAACATGGTAGGAGATTTTTATGACATGCAGAAGAGTCATAAAGTCCAACAACAGCAAACTTGTTTCCTTTGAAGTCTCCAGAACTTAAAAATGTGAACAGCGTCACTTTTCCAACCTCAAGCTGGAATCAAAAACATTCAATAGGTGCTCACCACATTGAAGTACTGCAGATCAGTTATTTACTCTACCCCTGCTTCTGTAAATAAAAATGTTTAAAGTTGGAAGACTTCATTAATCTGGATAGTGAATGAGTAATAAAACTCAGCTTTGAGGTCTCAACACCACTTTTAATGATCAGAATGATATAAAGCAGCTAGTGAATTTGGCTTGCTTGATTTGGTGAAAAGTGTGTTTATTTCTCATATTCTGTGAACAGCTGTTGGTGCATCTTATCTCTCTTGCATTAATAGCTTCTGCCTTTAGGCAAAAGGGGAGCAGCAAAATTTCAGTGCCTAGAAATGTTGTTCCCATATTTCATCTCCTTTTCTCCTTTCAGGCAGCATCAGAGTAGTTGAGTTGTCAAACAGTGATGATAAGTGCTGTGAGGTTCCCAGACAGATATTTCCAGACTCCAGATTTTTGATTATTCTGCAGAAGTTGTTCCCTTCAAAGAAAAAGCACCAAATTGAGACACTTCTACACCTCACCCTTTGAAGACTGGTTTCTAAGGTTTTGAGCAATAGATTCAGTTAGTTGTAGAAAGTAAGCATTGGAAAGGTATTTAAATTATTCTCTCACCTGTTCCCCACCTGTACCACACATATCTGGGGGGCTAGATTAGCCCTTCTGTTATTTCTGGCAGATATCTGGGAAATGCCCGGACACTTGAATAATCTGCTCTTGTTCGTTCATTCATTCATTCATTCATTCATTCATTCATTCATTCATTCATTCATTCATTCCTTCCTTCTCTAATTGCTGGATCACTTCTACTTCTGTTCATTCCAAATTCCTTTGTTTAATTTTTTCTGACCTTTTTGTATTTTTGGATATATTTTTTTATTTTAAGACGCATTTTTCTCTCCCTTCTCATTTTTTAAAATTGAATTAATCCTCACTGCTTTTTCAGATTATATATCAAAGGCTATAGATTACTGATGATTTGTCTCAGTTCTTTTAAGACATTTGGTGCTCCAAGGAAGGAAATGTACACCATTTGAGACCTAAGCACCACTGACTCATGTGGAAGGACTTCATATTTTAAACATGTGAAGCATTTGCCTGTTCACAGCCTCATGAGGAGTTGTCTATAATAGTGCAACTGGTTATCCTATCCATTGCAGGACTTTGGTTTTGGTTGTTTGGAGTTAAATTTTAGCTTTTTTACAGCACATATTTCACTTGACAAGGTAATTTTGAATTCTGTCTCTCAGTGTGCTTGAATATGTGAAGATGTGACTCCAATGTGTATGAAGGCTTTGGTGTGACCTAATTGCAGCTTTCTAGAACAAGAAGTCTAAAGGAAAGATAGAGAGAGACTTTTTACAAAGGCATGCAGTTACAGGACAAGAGGGAATGGGTACAGACTGAAAGAGGGTAGATTTTGGATTAGATGTCAGGAAGACATTCTGAACTGTGGGGATAGCGAGGCACTAGCACAAGTTGCCCAAAGAAGTTGTGGATGCCTCATCCTTGGCAGTGCTCAAGGCCAGGCTGGATGGGGCTCTGAGCAATCTGATCCAGTGAAAATGCCCCTGCTCATGTCAGGGGGTTTGAAACTGGGTGCTCTCTAACGTCCTTTTCAACCCAAACCATTCTATGATAGTCCACAAATGTACAGTGTATACCCTGGCATCACTAATGAAAATATTAGTACTACCACAGTTTGGAACAGACATATTCTTCCTTCACCCAGTTTTGGGGATGTCAGCTGAGACAGCTGTCTCCTTTTGCATATTACCTACCCACAAAGTTTGTTAAATTTTTTGTAAGAAAAAATAAGTTATTCTTGACAAGTTGACCTTGGTGGCTATATAATTCTTTGTTCTTTTTTACTGTTTTCATCGAATTTGGTGTTAAAGCAGCTGGCTTGTTAATCCTTTATTCCTTCATTTCTCAATGAAATTTTTAAAAGAAAATATTTGTTGTCCTATTTTTAAAAGAAAAATATTTGTTGTCCTATTTGGGTTCAAAGATAAATGCTAGCAGCTTGGGGTTTATATACCCCATTTTTAAAAGTCTGCTTATATGAATTACATTGGGCCCAACCAGCTCCTAACTTTCTTAAATACGCCCTGACATTTCTTCTTCCTGGTTTAGTTACCTGTTTGCCAGTGCTGCTAAAGGTGTTCCACACAATGACTTAGTCAGGACTGACAGGTGAAGGCATGAAACACTTGACCAATCTCAGAATATCTCACCTGATATTCCTATTGAATAGCAGACTGACTCTTTTCAGCTTTTTTGCTCCATAGGGTATTAATACCTTTTCTGTCCTTTGTTGATTACATCCCTTTACTTGCCTTATCTTTCTGACCACGTCCAAGTTATTACATGGCACCATCCTGTTCGAACTTTCACCATTTCCCCTTTCCTTCTTACCCTGACATAAACTGTTTGAATGAGGATGAATTTCTACATACCACAGGGAGATTACAAAGATGTTTCAAATTCACTCTCTTGGAGACAGTAACAGTGTTATAGTAACAAATCTTACTCAGAACACTTCCAAACTATAAATGATATATATCTTTGATCCGCAAAAATTGCTGTAGAGCCTGCTAGAGATTACTGGTGTCTTGTATAGTAAGGCATGCTCTTGAAAAGTTGGGAAATAGATTTGGCATAAAAAAGCCCTGGTTAAACAGGGGAGGATTTTTTTATTTGTTTGTTTGGTTCAATATTATTTGCCAAGCATCTCAATTCAAGTAGAGAGGATTATGTGAATCTATTAAATGTTAAGTAAATATTTAATTCATTTAGCACCCAAGCATATTCTTTGTGATGGTCTAATTTAATAGTGTTTCATTTCCTAAATCTACGTCCACTTTCAAAGGCATCAATATGCAGTCTTTGGGAAGCCCTTTTTTAAAGTACAAAGTATTTGCTAAGTCTTTCAACTTACTATTTTTGATTCCTATGAAATTACTTTTTCCTTTATAAACATTATTTCCTCCACAAAATCATTGACATCTGCAGGAGATTTTTTTGTTAATTTTCATTAATTGTATTTACTTTCATAGTTTTTGTGTTGCTAGTTTCCATTCTCTAGAGCTTGACTAAGGAAAAAAAGTTATTGTATTTATCATATGCTATTATGTTTCTTTTACTTTATTTCTCTTTTTGTTTAGCAACTCAGCAAGATGTTTGCTATTTAATTAAGTAGTAAAGGTTTGAAATTATTATCAGTTCATTCTCTGTGAGCTAGTCAGGCTTTTAAGGTTTGCCATTGAAAATCCATTTGGTAGTACTTGAGCCTTTATTCTTAATGTTATATGATCAATAAGATTTTTAGTCTCATCAAGTTGTCATCCCCCCCACCATTCACAGCTGGAAGCAAGTGTGACGCATCATTAGTTGAGAGAAATTAATTTGGCACAGTGTGCCCACATTCAGCAATACGGCAAGAAAGGGTAGTGATGGGTAGGTCCATCAAACAGAGGGCAAAGTCATTATAACCTGAGAAAACACAAAAGGAATTTGACATGTCTGCTGTAGCACACAGAAGACAAGAGGACAAGCACAATAAGAGATTTCCAGTAGATCAAAGTTTGTAGTTTTTATAAGCTTATACAATTGGAAAATGATTGCACTTTAGTCTGAGTTAGTAGGAGCTCGTGTTCATTTAATTATTAGGAATATTTAGATCTCATTCATTCTATCCTGTCTATCCTTACAGGTTCATTTTGTGTTTTGCCAGCTACTTGAAGAGATATAACCACAAACTATTCGGTCACAGGCTGCTTTGAGCACCAGCCTCCTTTTGTACAACTCCAGCCTTAACGATAACTCTGCTAAACATAAGCATGAAAGTTACCCCAGCTGGTAGTGCAAGCACTTTCTTGGCTGCTAGTTAAAGCTGAACGTTTATCTCACACCTTGAAATGTCTTGCTTTTCCAAAATATTCATTTTTCTTGGACCTGTTAGCATGTGCAATTGTTTAACAGTCACTCCTAGATAATGTTATAAAATTCTGATCTAGAAATAAGTCCCACTAAGGGACAGAACTGGATCTGAAAGGGGAAGGAGAATCACACTTGGGAGGAGGTGACAAAGCATCGCTCTAACAGCACTGTGTGTGCTGCGTAGAGCTGTACCTACAGAGGTAACTGAGGCTGGGTGAAGAGTGGGAGATGTGGACAAAGGGAAATGCAGACAAAGCGAGAAAGAAACAGAGGAGAGAAAGGTAAAAGTGAATTATTTCATGAACTTCAACTGAATTGCATCAGGATTGGATTAGACCTATTTTGTGATGAACTCATCAAGTAATGGAAATGCTTTGTTAAAATCAAAGCTCTCCAAAGGTTACTACAGACATCAGTTTTCCATGTCACAGTTCTGGAGGTTTGTAGCTTCTCTATACTTCCAGAAACAAAATAAAGAGTCTCCATCACTTAAAGTCTGTTTCCATTACTTTTACTCCTTATAAATTCATTTGCATTGTTTTTTGTCTCTGGGCTCTTTTTTTGTGTGAAGCATTCTTTGCTCTGTAGTGTGTGAAGGAATAACAGAAAGATGAGATGCAGATTTCTTTCTTTGGATTAGTTATGATGCCTTTCAACTTATTTTATAGAACTTTTTATGAAACTTTCACTTCAGCAACAACTCTTATTTTTAGACTAAAATATACCATAGAGACCTTTTCTGTAACTGGAAGTGAAATGGGGTGCTGAACACTGCCAATTTTCCAAAATCTAAAGAAAAGTCAGGTACATTACTTGGCTTGTCCTGATCACATAATTCTTCTCAGTACACTTTTAAAAAAATTTCCTAGGAACATGTTCTACTGCGCCATAAATCTTAAAGTTATAAAAAGCCATTTATTGATCATGGAAGTAAGATCGTACAAACTATGGAGAATAAATTTGTGTAGGCAGGCCAGAAAGCAAAACAGAGTGCATGCAATTTTCCAGATTTTACATTTTCACTATTCTACATAGTACTGAAGGATGTGTAAACAATATCCTGTAATGTGCACTGGTTTCCAGAGATGCCTTTGTGCTCTGAAATTATTCAGAAGAATATATGACCATTTCTTATCTTTCCCCAGATTCTGCTTCCTGATTGTTGCTCTGTTTCACAGCGGATTTATTTCATGATTCTGCTGACATGCTGCATTTTTGGGGGAAAAATCTGTTTGTTGAGCATTATTAATACCATGGTTATACATTTCCCTCAGGGGCCATTAAACGTATCAGGAAGACATGTTAGAGACTATAGTCTGGTCTTTGACCTGTGTAATACTGCTTAAGCAAAGAGATGGCAGCAATGGATTACTTGATTACCTGTAGACTTTAGGAAACCAGCTGATGTAACTTTTAAATATTCCTGCTGGAAAAAAGAAGAAGTGATGAAAGGAGCATCAATTTTTAATGGAAACTGATAGGGCATATTGGCAAGTGGAACTGAACTCAAAGGATTGGACAAATCAATTTTTGCCATTTTTTATATGGCCAAAACTTGGTCTCTGGCCATTTAAAACAATGTTCTTATATGATTAATAATCCCAATGGCTTCTGATGGGTGGCTACGCTGAAAATGAATGACCAAAAATGATTTTTATTTCCTAAACCAGGAAATTTAACTTATTAAGCATAGGATCAGAATATTTTCCTGCATAGGTGATGAAAACAGACCAGTTTCTGTGCACTTGCAGACATCTCAAGACTGATGCTGGTACAGAAAAGTTCCTATCAAAAATAATGCTTGCAGAGAATTAGATCTCTTGGACAAAATTATTTGTCATTGTTTGGTGTTAAAAGGAGTCTCAGCAGCAAGCATCCTTGCAATAGTGTCTTCAGCTTGATGAGATGAGTTTCACAAATCACTTTTCTGTTCATTTTTCATAACTCAGCTGGTCATGATGTTGCACTACCAGTCCAGGTCATACATAATTGTTTCTTGTAGATTCTCTAAACTACATGAAAACATCTTAAAATCCAATTTATGAGAAACAGTCATACTTCTATTGACTGGTTATAATTAACTATCTATGCACTGTTTGATCAATTATGTAGCAGGAGTGGCCTTGGAATCTTTGTTAGACTACAGCCAAGACATTTATCAGTACATAAAAGCATAAAACTTGGAGTAACCCAGCAGGACCTACTGGGTAATTTGCCCAGTGTTTCTACCTGGAGAACTCCTGTATCAGCCAGTCAAACATTTCTGAAGGTGGTGCTGAGTTCAATCAGTCACCTATGTTTAGGCTGATCTACTGCCTGAGACCAGGCCCTTATCTCTTCTAGGCAGATAACTAGCTGGGGAGTTCCTGGACCACCCGAGGAGTTACTGGCTTGGGTGCCCTGGATGTACACACAGATATAATCCTAATGCTCAGCCAGACCAGGGTTGCAGCTAAAGAGAAACCTTGAATTTCATGCTCATAAATCACTGGCAAGTTCAGTTCCATACCTTTTGACATTTGTGTGAAGTGGGAAATGAGTGCTGTGAAGGGTGAACTAAGTGTAGCTTTATGGTTGTCCTTGTGATGAAACTATGGAGTAAAAGAAACAGCAGGAGGTGTCAGAATATTTATAATGGAGGATGGGGTCCTTGCAACCCTAAAATAAATCAAAAAGTGCTGAAAGGCTGGGGCTTGACTGTGGGATAATTCCAAGGAAGCCAATAGGAGCTTGCGGACTTAGTAGACCTGGTGACTCTGCTGGGCTGTGTTTAAGACCTAGTAATTACCAGGTTTAAATGAAGTGTGTAACAGAGAACAGACTACTTTGTATCAGCCTCAAAACTTGTGACCTCAAGCTGCCTGACTCAAAGCGAGGGGAAAACTCCCATGGACTCAGTGACTTTTTAGGAGTTCTTGTTTTATTATATAAACAACGAGAGCTTGGTGCTGAGTCTTTGCACACTTAACTGCTGAAATTATTTTGTCAAGTCCAGCAGACTGCCTCCATTCCAGAAAATTACCCTAATGTTTTTTCTTTTTGTTCTAATAAAACTTTTTCTGCCTTTAGCTGAAATGCTAAGGGGAAGCATCTAAATTTGTTAGTGTAGTCTAGAAGGAAGAGCAAATGAGAAAAGATGGATTGGTATCCTGCCCACCAGTATAAAGGGCTCTTGGTAGCTCATGAATGGGCCCAAAGATATTAAAACAATACTTGGCCATGTTAGAAACTTCTGGTGAGTACATGGCAAGACTTTAAAAATAATACAGAACTTCAAGAGACTAAATATGCTGGTCATCATAGGTAGGATTCTGTCAGCCTTCCCTGCGCTCCAAACTTAGCAGCTTGACAAATATAAGTAATTTTCTCATGGGGTGGAGGGTTGTCTGAGTCACAGGCATGTGGATGGATCATGTGCTTGTGGTTACTAGCTAACCTGATTTCTGCAATTCAGTTGGCCCATTTTCATTAACAAAAGTTGAATCCTGAATCCTCTGCCACAGAGGACCAAACATCTACATATGTTCCAGTTTCTCATGGACAGTAAGAGAACAAAAAATGCAGTGAAAAATCATATTCAGCAGACATTATTGAATAGGCCTTCTGCCTTCCAGATTCATATGCTATGCTCTCCCTACCTCGGAAGTCAAACAGCTTTTAGCATTCTTCAGCAGCATGTCTGTACTATCAAGGGCAAGATTTTTGATCCGTTGAATTACTTTAACAATGGCAATAGGCAGAAAGAAAAATAACACTTTAATTTACATTTATCTACATCAGGAGTTCAAACTGGAGTCATAATCAACACAGAAGCAGCCATTATGGGCTTAGAGAGACTCCTTTCCCATATGAAGTTTAGGATTTCTATTTCTAGCACCTGGCTGTGATGCAGTATACCTTGGAGTTCTTACCTAGCACAAGAGGTGCTTGCTTGAAGGTCTCTGTCAAACATTGCACACAATTGGGACCCCAAGCATTTATGTCATTGGAGCACTGAATGTCCCTGGTCCTTGTTCTGACTCTGTGCAAGGGGGACGAATTTCAGAACAAATGAAAACATAAACAAAAAGTGAATGGAACCTGGGGGAATGTGCTGCCTGTTATACAAAAGCATTGCGATTTCTTCCATTATTTTGTTTTTGAGTTGTAAAGAGCAACATTTTCAAACTGAGAACATAAACAACTTCTCTTTCTTAATTATGTCTTAATACCCACTCTACATATTTGTTATTTCTGCAGGTAACTTATATGTGATTGAAACACTGAAAGAACTCTTCCTTTCAGGAATTTTCACTGGACATATGAACTCAGCAATTATGTTTACTACTTTTTTTTAGAAAACCCCTTTTGTTTTTGACAGGCCTTGTTCCACATTTTGGATATATCCAGTGCTCCAGAAGGCCTTGATTTGCATGGGTGAAGTGGAGAAATCATATTAACTAATTTAAAAAAACTCTTAAGGAAAATTTGCAAATTTTGAAGGAGTCTTCTGTTAATTTTTGGCATTCTCTTTTCATCCATTTAGTTTCCAATAAGTGACACCTATTTTGGATAATTTAAATATTCATATTTATTTATTTTTAAACAATGAAGACACGGAACTCAAATAAATGTACACAATACTTCATACATGAAAAAATTTAAAGCAAGACTGACAATTTTATTGATTTTCCATACAAGATTCCATGCTACAAAATGAGGATTGATCTGAAGAGATATCGTTTCTATACACACAGACATAGAGAGCAAATAAACTGTTTTTTATATTTTATAAGCATATTCAGAGAATAAAACTTCTGATACTTGGGTCCAAGCTGTGCTCATTGACTTTTTTGTTCTGGTGGTGTTCAGTAGCTATATTGTATTTCAGTGTCCTTTGTGCTGTCTCCATCTTAGAGATGTAAAGATTATATGAAACTGGATCCCAACTAAAACTTCATACTGAAAGATCCCTTGCCCTATCAACTGCCTCTCTGGCTAGTGGGAGTAGAGGTTACGTACAGACTATTTTAGCTGTCTTTTAGCTGTATTTTATTCAGGTCTGTTTCATGTGTTGTTCTTACACCATGACTGCTGCTCCTGATATTGAGGATAAACTGTATTTTACTAAGCTAAGGCACTAAATAAGGGCACCCTAACATGAAGGTTCACTTACTAAAATAAAAGTGCTTATTCTGCTTCACATCCTGACATAGAGGTTAGCAGAGTACAAAGTGAAGAGGTGAGGTTTACTTTGGTCTGTTGAGGTGACTGAAGGTTAGAAGAAGTCGGATCATTGTAGTAGGTGTCAGCACCTATTAGAAGAGGGATTATTGCTGAAAGCCCTGGGAGGTGCCTCATTTCTTTGTGCTGTATTTATCAGCTTCCCCATGCCCCCAACCTGCAACTAGATCTACATGAGTAATGAAAGTGGGAGAAGGAGGCATGAGCAAATAAAAGGAGTAAATATTTTCTAAAACAAAGAGCAGCGGTGCTCTTCTTTACCCTTGGGGCTAAAGCAGTATAATCTACAAAAATGCCCCAGAAAATCTGAAGTGGCTCTTTAGTTGTAACCACCAGTGGCAATGATCTGTTGTGGATGCAAAGCAGCTTCCTGAATCTGCCAGTACCCATCTGAGGGTAAGCAGAAATGTCACTTAGAAGTTAAGAGAGATGTTGTTCTCTTTGGATTGACATTCCCCATTTCAATTTTTTTTCCCAGTGTTTTTGCCATATGTTTCAGGGTGATGAGAAGCAAAGAAGTCTACATTTTCAGTCTGTAATGTGTCCTAAGTCCTACTGGCTCAGGGCTGTTGTGTGTGTGTGGATAGTGGCAAGACATCAATCACAGCAACTGTCCTGCACCAGTCATTGACACAAGGAGATATGGGAGGGTGCTAAGAGAGACAAGAACAGGGAACCATTGCTTATGCATCCAGCATGAGATCCTCTAGATCAACCAAGACTGAAATTCAAATGCTGGATGGTAACTAAGTAATTGCATGTTTTATGCATACGAAGTGTTTTTAAAGATGAAGTGAAAATTATGGAGATTCTGTGAAAATATCACATATATAACTGCTCAGTAAAAATTAGAATCAGGGAGAAAAAAGTGCTAAGTTGTGTGGAAAAACAGGGGGAAAAGCTGTAAATCTGGTATCTGCTCTGTGAACTCTGATCTGCTGAGGTAAAATGCTGGGATAAAGGAGAGTGTCCCCTCTCTGAGGTGCTGCATGAACTCCTGGGGTCATGGGTTCAAGATGTCTTGTTGGTCTTTTCTCCAGAACCCAGGATAGTGTGTGACTCAGTGCTCTGAGTGCAATGTGTGCAGCCAGGATAATTCAACAAACAGTTAAGAGTGAGGTCTGCTAATTTCACCAAGATCCCAGGATACACTGCAGATTATGTCTTTTAGAGATATCCAAATAAAGCCTAAGGATGTGAAGTCAGGAAATGGGTTAAGTTTTGTATCTGAATTTATAGATCATAATTCTCTAAAATGAGAAAAACTTGGTGCAGTGGGTTTTAACAAAGCAGTCTATAGAAAATACCAATTCTTGACTCTGACAGCTGGAAATCACTCTCTACCAATAATACAGGACTATGAAATTTATATACATGGATTTATATACATGGATTAGTTTTGTGTCTCTACTTTAAAGATTTTTAGAACTAATCCTATTTTTTTTTTGGCTTCTTTGCATTTGACTGCCCATAATTCGGTCTTTTTTTCACACTCTGGAACAGAATGGAGTACACTGCCTTCTGTATTCATGTGTGTTGGCTGAGAAGTGTCAATGTCATTTTTCTTATCCCATTGAGACTAGATGAGTTGAACCAGAACTTCCTCAGAATTTTCTGATATCATTATTCATGTAGGATGGCTGATAATACAAGTTCCTTTCCAGAAGGGCCAAACAGGAAAACAAACCTCTTTGCAATTATGCAATGCTCACATGGGAAAACCAAAGCCCCTCTGTTTGTGTTGCTTCTCAAAGAAAGGAAAGATCCATCCACTAAGGGGAGATAGAAGTCTCTAAAATTTGCATTATTAACCGGAATATTGTTTCAATTCAAAAACAGAACTTAAAACCAAAGATTTCTCAGTAAAAGTGAAATATTTTTCAGAGAAGTGCATGTGCTTTTAGAGAAAACTATTTTTCTGCCAAAATAAAAAGCCCCATCTAATAAAAGATTCCCACACTTAATGATTATTCCTTTTTGTTTCACTGTCTTCCTAAGTGAGAACAAAGCATGAAAAAAGCACAACATGAAACCCTTTTTTTTACAGATCACGGTAGGCATGGAAAAGGTAGGCAGTTGGCTGCTGATAGCAAATCATTATAGAGAAAAAAATCCAGTTATTCTGTCCACCCTATAGGGCCTAGGAACCTTTGCTGCATGCTGCAACTGCTGAAGGACTGGAAGGCATCCATGGGAATAGACAAATAGTTTTGTTATCAACTGTATCTTTTCTGCTTCTCATAGGATGCCTTTGAGTTAGAACAGCAAGAACTAGCCTATCCTTTTGGGGTGAAATTCCCTTTTTGTTTTCAGTTCTGAGGTCCACAGGCATTCTGAGATGTTTAAATTTGCTTTGTCTTTGTGGCTTCATTCAGGTCCTTCCCAGACACAACATAATGATCAGGAGGATGGTGTCAAGTGTGTCTGATGTTTTATCCTGTTACGATGTGGTTGAAAGCTGAGGAACATTTTGTGCTGGATGCCAGCTCCAGGGAAAATGCTGCGTGATAGTGCAGCCTGCACAGCCACAACATGAAATACTCCTTACGCCTGGAAGCAGATAGCAGCCATGGAGTTTATAAAGTTCCCATTGTTGTGGAGTCAGAAACACACAGCTGCACTCTTTTCCTTTGAGACCTCTCCAAAAGGAAGGAAAAGCCTGCTCATTTCACCATGATGGGTACACAGTGATATATTCCCATTGGTTCCAATAGCTGCAGTATCTGATATCTTTCCCACAGAACCAGAAAATGCTCACCTAAGCAAAATTGCAACCCACCACTTGTTGAGAACATCTGTGAAATTAAGATAGCAAGTAAAAATCATGGAAGGAGACTAAGATGCAAGATCAACAAAAGGGCTTGTGAGAGGATTAGAAGCAGATACCACAAGTAATTTTTCCCTTCTCTATAGTGGAGCTATTGCTTGAATGAAGTCAATTTAATAATTAAACCTGGCTTTCATTCTTAGAAACACTTCAGAATATTTCTAAAAGACTGTTCTTTGAAAGCACTGAAGTATAAATGTGGCATCCAGAGCAGATGTGCAGCAGTAATTTTAAATGTGGACATATTTATTTGTGATGTGAAAAAATGGGGGAACTATATACTGCTGGATGTAATTTATCAGCTTTTAGCTTTGGCTACACACAGGTGACACAGACAGCCTGATCCTGTCTGCTGTTGAAGTCTCAGTCACCCACTGAAGTCAACAGGAGTTAAAAGTGGTGTCAAGGTCTGTCTGAGCAAAATAATAAATATTATACATTGAATTGTATATGTAACTGTATTTTGTATATATTATTTAAAGCAAAATATTTAGGGTTAAATGTGTTTATTTCCCAGGAAAGACAATGGGAATTAAGGTGCTGGATAGTTCCTAGATGTTTGTCTGCTAAGGTTTGTGTTGGGCTCTCTGCCTCTCCACCTCCATCGATCTTAGCAGAACAGAAATTCAGTATTTCCTGAAGTACGGATGTTTTATTACCCCATATTAATATATGTCTTTAAAATGGTGGGAAAGCTGAAAGTATTTTCAGCTGTATCAAATTTGAGTAATATCTCAGTGCTATGTAGACTATAGGGTAGTTGAACTTGAGCCTGCTGGAGTCAGTGGACAGACTCCAGCTGAATTAAATAGGCTTTGGGTCAGATCCAGAAAGGCAGTAGGGAATTGCAATCAGACAGCTTAAACTTATCATAAGTTTGTCTTGGAAATTCTACTTAGAAAAGGCTGTCTCATCTGCACACAGAAAGACTCCTGAACTGCTGTCTAGTAATAGATGCTCTCATTTTTATAAATGTGAGTACGTTTTGCTCTCAGTGTGATCTAGGACCTGCACTAATCGTAAATGTGTGGAATTTGATTAATAACAGCAACATCTTCACTGGTGTAACATTCACTTTACAGACTCTAAATAGCACTTTGACACACACAGTGGATTTGGACTAGTGAGAGTTTTAATTGAATGATAATTTAACAGACTTTGTTTCATGAATGTTTACCAAAAATGTGATCACAGCAGGAGCTCTAAGATAATTACTAATCAACTTTGAATATTTTCAGTCTACCTCTAGTGATGCTATTGCTTTCATCAAACATGTTTTCAGAACACTGTATGGCTTTCCTCATGCTGTGGAAGTGTGAAAAATGTCTTGTGCTTTTAAAATCTTTTATGCTAGGTTTATACCTACATTTACTCTCATGTTTAACTTAGGGTAATACATTGCAAAACAAATGTAGAGAATATTCCTGGGTTTTTTTGGTAATTTTACTCAGTGTTTTTCTGAAGGAGGCGTGTGCTAAATGTGAATTCTTTGTCTCAGTTCTAATCAGACTGTCATTTTAATTACATTAAAACTACATAAAATTGCATAAAACTACATTAACTGTTGTAGAATCTTTCATAAATATGAAAAAATCAGTCTACTTACTAAAAGAGTAAAGTTTTGGAACAATAATAATAATAAAAATAATAATAATTTTAAAAAGCAGTCTTGCCTCAATTAAATTATGAGTGTATGTAAGCAAAAGGGAAGGAAGTAAGAAAAGACATATGCATTAAAGTTTTATCATACTTCAAGATACTAATTTTTTCCCTATTTAATTTGAAAAAAAAGAAAATATGTTCTGTCTGGTTTCAATACTTATTGTGACTCATAAAATAACCTAATATTAGGTAACTTTTTCCTTAGACTGTCTAATATGAAAATAAGAATGGGAAAAGAGTAGAATGGAATAAGGACAGTAACACCAAATCCAGGTCTAACACGGTAATGTTTAACAACATGTTTGCTCCAGAATATTTTACATTAAGACAATTTTTATTAGCCATAAAGGTATTTTTTACTATTTTACATAAGATACAAGGTTTTAAAATGATTTTCCAGGAGTCCATATCTATACCACATTATATTGCACACAGATGGAAGGTTGCTGCAAATATTTCTTGACAGGTGTTTAGGATATGTGGGTGGTGAGACAGGACCTGCATTGCTGATGGAAAAGATGACCTGTGATGATGGACCTCCCTGTGAAGGGAGATTTTGACTCCTGCACCTTGCCAGTGCATTATTCATGGCAGCAGTGCTGCCTTTGGAGACGGGGCGAGTTTGGAAGGGCTGGTCTGCAGGATATGCGGAGAGACCACAAAAGATGGGAAATAGATTTCTGCTTGCACTCACTGAAGCACAACTTTCAGTTGGCAGCCCTTGTGAACACTTGGTATCTCCATTTTGGTGTCCCTTGCAGGACAGAATTTGCTTCACAGATGCAGTACAGGAGCTTTGGTGTTTAACTGCTGGGATGCTTTCAGATAGAGGTCATGGCTTTCTGCTAAGTCTCACCTGTCACCCTGTTCACAATGAATCGATTTAAATATCTTTGATTATAGATTTTCTTTTTTAATGGGTTTAGCCTTTTTATTTTTTTGTGTCCAGTAAAACTTTTTCTGCAGTTAAAGCATTAATATCATCTCCCTCCCCTTAGACTCTTCGTTGCCCAGTAAAAAGTGAGTTCATTCTGCAGTTTTTACTTCACTAAGGGTGTTTACATTTTCCTTAAGGTATACCCAACCATCTAAACATAAACTTTTGAGGTCTTTACGTCTGTCAAATCTGCTTGAACTTGGACCAATGTATTCAAAAATTTGAGATTCATAGATATAGAAAGAGATTATATAATCCTACTTTTTTTTTTAACCTAGGAAAACAGGTTGGAGAAGTTATTTTCTAAGCATTTTCAACATGATGAAAGGGCAGTTAAGATTTTGAGAGAGTTGCAGCAAAGTGTGCATTTCTTTCTTCATGTAGTTTTTAAGAAGCACCCATAGATGCATGCAGGTCATCTTGTGGATGTTTATGACAGATGAGAGAAATTCAAAACATTACAACCACATGTCATTATGAGGATTTTTTGTTTCCTTCCTGTTTTTCTTTCCTCCAAATTGTGTGCATTTTAAAATCAACAAAAACCCACTGTGTCCAGAGGGAGAATTAGTTGCAAGTGAACAGTTTGGGACAGGAAGACCACTTTTACTTTGGATGCTATTTCATTCACAGCATGGGAACACAAATATATGTGGGGACCATGAAGCAAACTAACAGATTTTTAGCTTCACCATTTGCTTTTATGTGCCCTGCTTTTGTTTAGATTTAGCAGACTGGAAAGCTGTTTTGTACTGTGGATTGTTTTCCCCATGGTAAGCTTTGGGAGACATTCTATGTCATTTTCTTGGGTGCTGCCACTCATGATGATGCCTACTTTGAAGTGTCATCACTCCTAAATTCAGCAGTGGCAGCTTTCCTTTTCCTTTGGAATACAGAAAATAATTTATCTTCTTAAAAAACTTTTATTAGTTCTTCTGTCTCACACAAGAACAAAATGTTTTCTCAGATCTCTTTCATTTTCACCACCTATGATATTTTCAGCCTCAAGACCATGTTAGGGATATTATTTTTCTTTATTGCTAGTCCCTCAAAGCGACTAAGACGAAAAGAGAAACTATGCCAAGATTTTAACTGCAGACCTAGTCACTGGAGGCCAGTGAATAGGCCATGAAGGCCAGCTAATCAAAAGGGCTCCTGTTCCTCTATTGTCCCAAATATTTTGCCTTGTGACTGCCCCTTCCCCTCTTTCTAGATAATACCATGTCATATTAATTGAGCTTGAGAATTTGTCACAGTTTAGATAAAAATCCTTGATCCAGGTGGCTGCAGAGTACACATGCATAAGTGAGCTTACAGTGACAATGACCAGCATATTTTGAAAAACTACAGTAACCCTTCTTCATATGATTAAGTAAAGCCTTCAATCCTTTTTCACCTCCCCTGGAGTCGTATGTATCCTAGCTCCTTGTTTATTTGAAAAAAATTTATTAAAAAAATTAAATGTTTATTTTAAAAATGTGCAGATCACAGTGAGTGCTAATTACTGGCTTTGGAAAACTTATGCAAAGCAGGAAGACCTTTAACTCTTTATTCTACATCTTCTTGTCAATATAGGTGTGCAGAATTTTCATGTCCAAACAAGCATGCTGAAGTGTGTACTCTGTCACTTTTCCTTTGGAGTACTTCAGTACCTCAAATCTCCTTTCAAGGAAGTTGTTCCTGGTATTGCGGTGAATGTAAATATTTACCGAAGTCTCATACCAGCACTCCTGATTCAATTGTTTATATTGGCAGCTTCAGAGATGACTTTGTATTCGATCAGCTGGTGATCTTGAACAGGCTTTTTCTGCTTGCTGGTTTGGGCGCTGTGCTCAGAGCCGGGGCAGCTGCTGCATGTGAAAGGGCAGATGTGCACCGGGGACCCCCGGGTGCTGCGCCAGGGGAAGCAGCCTGATCTGCCGGGGGAAGTTAGCTGGTTCTGCCTGTTATGCAACAAGAGCACTGTGGCATGGGAGAGAAGAGTGAGCTCTCAGTGGAGGGAATCTGTGCAGCATGCAGTTGGGTAAAGTTCCCTGGAGTCTGTCTGATGCTGCACAAATGAGGAGTTCCCAGCATGTGGAGGGATGGAAGATTTTTCACTACCTATAGTACTATTACTCATCTTATGAAAAGTGCTATTGTATTAAGCCATTTTTTGTTGGGCCTTTCTTGTTGAGATCCAGAAAGGACCCTACAGAGTCTCTCTTTCCCTCCTTATTCCCCCACCACATGCAGAAGTCTCTTTTACCACACAAATGTATTTGCTGCCTCTCCATTATACTGCAAGTTCCTCATGATGTTATAAAAACAAAAGGGTGTGAAAACTGAAGACTTCTTTGTTTCTAGTATTTTGACCATTTTCTAATTTGCAGACTCTCAGAGCTGGTTAACTTTCCTAGAAAGCCTTCTTTCCCTTTATGGGGAACAGATTTGATAATTCAGTGCAGTCTGATTTTTTGTTTTCTGTCTCCCTGTCTCATGTTCCAGCAGTGTCTGTTCTCCAAGATTTCCTTTCATTAGTTGAATTATATGGCTATAGTATACCCAGCAAACACTTCCTGAACTGTTTGACCTTAATCCAGCAATGTGGTTGATGTTAAGGATGCAACTAATCCTAGCAAAATGAATGGAGCTATTAATGAATTTAATCATGTTTCCAGGTGAAAGCTGGTATGAATTATCCTGTTGCCGTCATCCCAAGCTACTTGATTGTGCAGGCAAAGCACTATAATGAGCCAGCCCTCCAATGTAAAATTTTATTCACAAAATATCCTAAGCATAAGCTAAAAGAGTTGCCAAAAAAGACTTTCAAATATAAGAAAAATAAAGTCAAAGAATGACCCAGGAGGAATTCTGGGGCACATATTTGATACCCATACAACTGAGAAGCTTAAGGTATTAATGAAATTATCTGAAAAGGCATCTATACAAAATAACAGGGATTTTTTACATAAACTTCACCATGTTCCAGATAAAATATTTTTTTTATCAAGTTATGTAGCACATTTACCATGAAATATAGTGTTTTAAGATGCATGCAGCTAAAGGTGTAACACAATCATAGAATGGCTTTGGTTGGAAGGAACATTAAAGATCAACTAGTTCCAAACAGACTGCCTTGAGCAGGGACTTTTTCTACTATACCAGGTTGCTTAGCCCCCCATCCAACCTGGCCTTGAACACTTACAGGGATGAGATTTACACAAATTCTCCGGGCAACCCGTTTACTGGAACCCTCACAGTAAAGAATTTCCTTCTAGTACCTAATCCAAACCTACCCTCTGTGAGGTTAAATCCTTTCCCTCCTGGTCCTGTCACTAGATGCCCTTGGGAAAAGCCTGTCTCTTGTGTTATGGTATGTTCAAGATGTGCTGGGTGAAGAAGAGGATGAAGGGCAGGCAGGGCTCAGAGGGCTGTAGGGAATGGGCCTGTCTGGTAATGGGTCACCAGCAGCATTTTTTCAGGGGTCAATTCTAGGGTCAGGTTTGTTCAATACTTTTAAGCAACAATCTGGAGGCAGAAGTAGAATGTATCATTAAGAAGTTTGCTGGTGATACCAAACTGGGAGATGCTGTTCACTCTCTAGACAGACAAGCGGCTGCAGAGGGATCGAATATTTGGGAGCATTGGGAAATCATTAATGGGATGAAATTTAACAAGAACAAATGCCGGATTCTGCACCTGGAATGGAGTGATGCCAGACACAAGTGTAATCTGGAAGACGGATATCTGGAAAGAAGCCTGACAGACAGGGATCTGGAGGTGCTGGTGGATAGCAGGCTCAATATGAGTCAGTTGTGAATTTTATTGCATGTTATTACTAGTTATTGTCTAGTGCAAGCTGCCATCTGGGGCCTTTACATGAAGAACTAATGAATTTGAAAACCATAACACATGAATTGGGTTAATAAAAACAGAGCTTTTACAAATCTCTCCTACAGACCACGTCTTAAGTATATGATTAGCTTGTCACAACTACACAAAATTCCATACCAATTTTGTTGAGTTTTGTTTTTGTTAACGACTGCGACCGATGTCTCTGACTAAATCACCTTTCAGTCAAAATGTCTACAATGAAAATGTTTTTGGTAGTAGTGAAGAATAAGTAGATATTATCTCCTTTTTCTCTTGTATCTAAAGATATTTTGCAGATCTTAACAGCCAAAGAAAATTCGTGCTAATACAAACATTTTTATGCTATGAGGTAGTTTTGTTCTGCAGAATTTTTCTGACTGAAGCTGATTCTAATAAAGTTGAATTTTGAGAAACAGACAGTGTCAGGCAGCAGTAAAAATAAATAATGTACTGTTTGATTCAAATTCTATCTGGATGCAGACTGTTCCCAAATTCTTGTCATAAGTAACACCATCCAAAATACTGGTCCTTGCTTCTAGTCATATTCCAAGTGCTTTGGATGGTGTTGGAGTGATCAGGGTGACTCATTTCAACATAGAGTCATCAGCTGGACGTGCCATTTAGACTTCAGGAAAGCATCTCACAGATGCCAAAGCCACATGTTTATTTGATTAATTTATATTTGAGGAGAGAAGACTTCTTTGGAACCCCAGAGGAATTGCCTTCCCTGTTTTCTCCCCTGCATCCTTGCGGCCCTTGTGGTCCTTCTGACCAAGAGGAATGGGACACACCTTTGTGAGCTGCCAAACACTTATTAGCCTGGAGCTGCACTCCCCGCTGTCCTTAGCCTATCATGAGAAATACAGAAATATGACCCAACAGATTTAAGCATCTTTGGGAAATCTCCATATAAAATAGGGAAAAATGCCTTCCACAAGTGGAAATGACCTTCCTTTTTTAGCTTGTGAACTGTATTTAGTGCATGAACCTGTGGTGTGTTCCTTGCTGCAGGGTACTGGTGGCATCTTTATATAATCCCTGTGAGGGTGATATATAAGTGTACACCTGGATGGACCAGATGGTGATGTTGGAGATCTGCAAGTTTTGTGTTTGCCTCCTTCTATAAGGCTGATGTAATAAGATTATCACATCTCCAGTTTCTTCATAATTTTGCTTCTGAATGCTGGTGCAATGCATTTGAAAAGCTGTTGTTTTGTGTCATATTCTGACATTCTATCCATGAAGGGATGAGATTCCATATCCAGCATTGCAAGCTACCTAGACTCTCTCAATTTTCTTTCAAATTGCTGTGAATTACAACTTTGTATGTATGACACCCACCCAGTCTTATCTACTATGGCCTGAAATTAATTTTCAGTAGAAATAATACTTCTAATGAGAAGAGATATGAGACTTGTAAGGAGCAGTGGATTCATTGCCAATTAAGTACATCTTGGGATCAGTTTAGAGTGAGAAGGATACTGGTCTAGGCTTTGATCTTGACTGTGTGTGCCATCAGACAGGCATATTTTCCTCTTGCCTCCTGAGAACCTGACTAGGATTTGTCAGAATTCACACTTCTGATCATAAATACAGGAACTGTAACCTTGGTAAGGCAGTGAACTATGTCCTCTGACTGAATTGTCCTCAGCATAGTGCAAAAGAATGTAAATAATATTTTTTTCACTGAGGCAAGTGGCAGCAGACTTGCAGTCTCTCAAAGTGTTAATTTTTTAATTGTCCTTTTTAATGCAGAGTCAAACACTTAACCTGAAACACTGCAAAAATGACAGATGGTCCTGCACAATTTTGCAAGTGCAAAAAAAGTACATGACACAGTGCTTTACTCAAAAATTGCTTCTTAATTAAGACATGCAGTAAGATTACTGTTTAGTTAAATTCCAGGTGCCCTAGCAAGCTGTGTTTATTAGACATATGTCTCCTATCTAAATTGACTTGAATGCAGATGGAAATTTGGAAACATGGAATTTCTTAGAATACTGTTTTTCAGTTCAAATTATTAGACTGATGTCATTCAGGGCAGACTCAAATACAGAGTAATAAAGTCTCTAAGGAATAGAAGTCTGGCCTTTTCAAGTTAAGACAGTTCTAATCATACCTTCATCAATCATCTAAAATTTATTTCTAATGACACTTTTGAAAATGAAATAAAAAATATTTCAGCATACTTAAAAAATTATTTAATAATTTAATGGAGGCATTAAGAACAGCTTGAGCACAAAGTAATGACCGTGTGGACTGGAGAAAAAAATAACAGGAATGTGAAGGGGAAGTGTGCACATTGGGAAGGTTTGCAGACTTATGGTTGGAATGTAATTTACTTTTCACACCATTTTGAAAGAGGCTGACCTGCAGCAATCTCTTCACTCGCTGCTGTTTGTAGCCACGTCTGGAAATAAAATCAACATTTGTATTTTTACACATAACAATACTTTGCATGATAATGAAGCAAAGTTTCATTTCAAAGTTTCATTCTCAAAAATGAAGAGAAGTTTCATATGCTGAAGAGTTAACTAGAAACACATTATCACTCTCATGGGGGTCAAGGAGATTTTTTTCATTTGCCTTCTTACAAACATTTACACACCACATGTCCTCATAGCTTCTCGTCTGCTTTCCTTATTATAGCTGCTTTGGTTAAGGTATGGGATTTAAACCTTGACATTACAGTAAAGGTTTTATTAACAATCACTCATTAATTACTTTAGGTACAGAAAAAAAAAAAAGCTTAAATTGAGGCTTTGGGCTCAACAGGAAATATGAAAATATGAAAGCTTTGTTACTGAATTTTTGGTTTGAGTTTTTCTGGATGGCAAAAAATTCTGCTTTTATCTAGTGTGCCAAATTATTGCAAATTGCCTACAGTGGCAAACAGAATACAACAGATAATTTATACTAATCAAATAGCATGTTTTAGCTAGCTCATAGCTATGCTGTGACATACTGTGATATTTGCTTACCTTAGAAAATTGTCCTTTCTTCTGTTCATTATTACATATTAGGCCTTTGTTTTTATCCTTGGTGCAAGTGCTACTTGAAATTTAACTCTACAAGTACATATAAATCTTCCTATTGATAGTAATCAATCTGTTTCCATTTAAGTCTTTCTCTTTTTTTTACCTTTTAACCTTTTTCCTTTTTCTTTTTTCTTCTTCCTTTTGCTTTTCTTTTTCTCTTCTCTTGTAAATTTAGTTAATCTGTAAAAATATAGGCTTAAAGTCTTTTGTCAAAAAGAGAAAGAAATTTTTAGTTTCTCTAAAATTACTTGTACATTTTCACAGTTGCATTATTGAATTTCTCAGAATTCCTCTGCACTCACTATGCTTGTAGAGAAACAGAAATATGAATAGATTTTGTTGATCTAAATGTAACAATTACTGTAGATGTATAAGCTGTTTTCCATCAACTGATCTTTCTAATCCCTCTGTAGCAATGAAACTTTTTTAAAAGTTGTGTGATAAAGATATTCTCTGGAAGTTTGCAGGGTCTGTCTGTCACCATAAGAAATGGTATACATCTATGAAGCACAGAAACCTACAGACAACACAGTCTTCTGTGTAGTCTGCTGGAAGAACTGGAAGAATTAGAAGTTTGTTATTGTTGTGTACAACTCAAACAAATAGCAATAGTCCAGAATTTTTAATTTTTTAAGCCAGAAAAAATAAAGCTGAAAAGCTCCGGCCATGTCTAAACTAGGTGCTTTCATTGAATCTTGCAAGACCCCTGTGGAAAAGTTGGCAGCATTTCTAGGGTTTTGGAGAAAATAAGCAGGGAATAATTTAAACATTAGCCTGATTGAAAGATGTTCTGGAAATTTTCCAGGAAGTAAAAAAAAGTAAAAAAATAAAACAGTCATACATAAAACTTCCTAAATTATTTACTGAGAGATGAAATTTCTCTAGAGGCTCCTTTGATGAAATAAAGCAGTTGTGAGGGCTTGGTCCCTTCATCTTATGTGGGGCAGGTGAGAGATTGCTTACAGCTCTGTGGGGAGGTGTTGAGAAATGCAGCTGATTGCTTAAGTACAAAAAGACAAAGCTCAGAGCATAAAATTCTCATGTTCATCTTATGGCTGTGGGCCATATAATTATGCCTAGTGAAGTACAACTCCAACTGCTTGTCAGAAGGAACTCTGTTCATAGGTGTTACACCTTTGGGTCCTCTGATATCGAAAAATATCTTAAAATATCAGCCTTAAAATATCTCTGTGGTCCTCCAAGGTTCAGATTAACTTTTCTTTCTCTGTCTGAATATCTTATGCTTTCTATGTAAAAGATTCTTGTTGTCATCAGTATCTCTTTCATTAGAATATACTTTTAAATTTTTCTTTTCAAACAGAGGTCTGATGGGGTGCTGAGGTCTACATTTAGAAATGGAATACTGAAGTGGTGCCACTCTGATCATTTACATTACTACAGCTGGGAGGAAGCCTTCTGGTTTGTTCTATCTAACAAGGACAATTTTATTATTCACTTAATTTTCAGTCAATATGTAATTATAGTGGGTTTGTTATTCTTGGCAAGACATATTTCCCAGTCCAGCTTTATTCTCCTTTCTGATGTGGTGCTTGTCAGATAATTTGTTTTTTAACATGTTGACCTGAACTATTCTTCAGAAGTGGTAAATACCATCCTACTTCAGAGGAGACTGGTTTTTTTGAATATATAAATTCAGACCATACTACAGGGTAATAATTTTGCTCCTTGCCTAATTATGCCAAATGGTTTGCATTCTGGGAGATACCATGAATGTTAAGTTTCACCCATTTCATCCATGTAAATAAACTATTACTCCCTTATTTTTTTAATCCTCTAAAATCTTAATAACTTAACGGCTTTCCTTAATACTGGGGATAATATAAGTAGAAAGGAGGCAGGTGCTGTGCTTGCAGATAACCACACACTCGAGGGCACATTTTCCTTCCAGCTGTGGAGTTTGGCTGGCTGGTGCTCTGTCCAGTGAATCTCTACATTAGGCAAACGCTGCCTGCACCTTATCAGAATCAATGTGTCTGTCTCATTTCCTCACTTACTGTGGCTGAAGGGAAAGTGGACCTAAATTTCAGCCCAACCAGTGGTGGATACTTTTATCTATTGTTGATTCCTTATGAATTTAAGATATTATATTTCTATATATGCTGAGTAACAGTTACTCAATTCTACAGGAAACTGTAGAAAAATCATAGTACAAAATTTTCTTGATCGTATGTACATAAACTTTGTTAAGTTGACCAGGCTAACTGTTCAACTAGACTTCTAACTTGCTCCAGGGAGTGGCCAAGACAAGGTATTTCAGATGCTGAGTATTTTTACTGTGCAATTAAGGAAAAACATTTTTCTGTCTCTAGTCAATGTAGAGATAACCTTATTCAGTGTATTCTAAAATCTACTCTAAATGTTAAATTTCTATCTAGGGTAAATATTTATGTTCTTACATTAGTCAGCAGAAAGAAAACATAGATCCAGGATATTTTTCTTTGCCTATGAAAAGAAAAACAAGTGTTATGTGCATTGCTTCAGAGCGACACAAGTCATATTCCAGAAAATTTATCTCAGTTGCTTGCAGAGTGACCCTAAATTCTTAACTAGTTCACACATTTACTTCAAGATAACTAGAGTTAAGTGAAATTAATATTAAGTGAGATAATCCTTAGTTAATGATTCTAATCTAGTAATTGGTATAGCACTGAAATTCTGAGTCTGTTAAAAAAAAGCAGCAGATTACAGAACAAACAAGGAAAGCTTGCTAAGAGATATTCACAGGGTTGTTAAAAAGGTATAGTACTGTTGAGGTGGTAAATCCAGCCAGGTATCTCATATTACAAGGGAAGACCAAAAAAATTAAAACAAAAAAAACATCTAACTGAAGGAAATATATTGTTATTGAACAATATATTACAACAAAAAGAAATATCTTTGTTCCATATTTTGTAGTGAAAAGAAAATTAAAATATTTTTCTCACTCACTTTCATCAGAGTCCCTGGTGAGATTCAAACACAAGAATAGATCTCTGACTTAAAACATTCTTTCATATTTTCTACCTGTATTCCTTGGGAACTTTTACTGCTTGGCTCCATTCCCATGAATGAATATAGGCTAAAAGACTGTATGTGTGTTTCAGAACTGGAAAAGCAGGTTAGGTATAGATATAGATTTTAAATTCATAGTTCATTTGACCTTTCAGTCAAACCATGTAGTGGCAGTGACAGAAAGTCTCACAAGTAACCAGATAAATCTCTGTAGCTCTTGTCCTGAAATTGAAAAGGACAACATGGAGTGAATCCTTTCTCCTCAGACTAGCTCAGATTCCTGTCTCAAGGCTGAATTAAGCACGAGGTAGACTATAACAAACTATAGAAATATAGAATCATCAAAAGTTTCAGTCGTTTGAAAGGAAATTTTAAAGATTACTTAGTGCAAGCCCTACCTTGGGCAGGGATAACTTTCACTAGATCAGGTTGCTCAAATCTCCACTGAAAGTTTGACTATTCCAGGAATGGGGCATCCACAACTTTTCCAGCCAGGCTTCAAAACCTGTAAGCCAGGCAAAGATACCAAGAGACCTGCATGGATGAACAAGGTGGGATGTTTCAGATGGATATTTCTCTATTTGATAAATATTTGAATAAAAATTTTCACCTGGTCATTTAACCTAATCTTCTATGTTCTTCTTTATCTAATGCTGTAGCACAGGGAGCATTCTAAAACATGTCAGTTTCAAGGAAAGGGCGTAACAAATTTTTAATTCATTCTTCATTCTCACTACATCAAAGACTAAAAAAAAGGTGGACTTCATCACTATGAATAAGTAGAGTGAAAAAAAGACATGTCCAGCCTGACAGCACTGGTCTGTCCAGACAACTTGCAAATATCATACAACAGAAAAACCTCAAGAGCACTTTTTTATTATATTCCTATGCAAAGACTGCAAAACTAAATATTGAACTGCTTATTGCACTCTTTTTACTGAGTGTTGTGTCTTTCTGTAGATTGATTCATCTTTAACAGACACAGGGAAGAGATGACTTTACAGGACCTCTCTCTAAATTAACATTTATATCCCTGCGGAGGTCTGGAAACACAGAGTGTGCTAAGCTGCCAGTAATTTCCAGCTTGGCAAGATGAGATTTTTTTTTGTCCATTCGTATGTACCTGTTAGGCTGGGCTAAATGCTTAATTTCTGCCACATCTACAAGTCACCATATGGTCAGCACACGTCATGGAGTCATCTCTGCGGGAAACTCAGGATTGTTTCATACCTCTTGGAGCACTTCTTGGAGGAGAAAGAGGGAAGATTCACAATATAATAATATCTTTTATCCCTCTATATTTTCCAAGAGGTCATGAGATGAGTTTGGAACTGTGAGCTCCTACTCTGAGTGACAATTCAAAAGAAAAATGTTAGGAAAAAGAAACCGTAACTTTATTCCAATGTGAAGATACACACACCCTCCTACTGATTTCCCATTCTCACTGCCATGTGCAAGTTGAGATTTTATGAAGTATTAAATCATGAAAAAAATATATCTGATACATACACCCTCTTCTAGAAATGAAGGGCCAAATTTTGATAATGAAAAATAGAGTTGCAATATTGATACTTAGACAAAAGCAGTTTAAAGGAAATATGTCTTAGCTTACTTTGAAAAGGAATGTTTTTATGTCTTTTTTTTCTTTCTCAGAAAAGAAAAAATAAAGAGGATGCTTATCAGATTATGGGTCTGTTGGGACAAAAAATCCCCTCAGACTTGGCTTGATGAATGCAATGTTTTTCACACCTGAAGTGATACATCAACTGTGTTTTCAGAAAGACAGTTTTTACTAGGAAAGCAAAATTGAACTCATAATTTGGTCTCTTGCATAAGCAGTGCTGATTGCAATTTATATCAAGGATGATATTTATACCTTTCCAGCTTTTTTATCTAACAACACAGATTCAGTGTCTCACCTGGGAAAATTCCAAGTTTCATAAATCCCTGGCCACACATTTGTAGACATTTCTGGGGATACACTTGGACTGTGCTTTATAGAGGTGTAAAATTGTGAGGAAAAAAGTCTTCCACTGCTTGAGTAAGCTACGTGGGAGTTAAATGCTTCCATGTCCCATTTTACCCTTAAATTCAAGCATAAAACACTTTGAAAATGGATTTACTGTCTCCAAAAATATTGTGAGAAGGGGTCCTATTCTGCTTCCTTCAGGTGGTTGAATACTGCTTTGGTGAGTCTGGAAATCCTAGGGAACAGTCTAGTCCTACCCTCAGGAGGGAAACATCCTAGGGAACAGTCTAGTCCTACCCTCAGAAGGCCATAACTTCTGTACTTGATGATACTCCCCTGGCTGCTGGTCCAGCTCCAGGGCATGCTGGCAGCAACAATATTTTGTTGTATATTTGCGGTATTTTCTAAATTTCAACAAGGAGACGTCCTTGCTTTGTCTGCTTGCATGTCAGATCTGCACACTCTGTGTGAATGGCACCAGTAAGGACCCAGAGAAGCTGACTTCAGTCACAGAGTACATTGTAGTGGTGCAACCCTCCCTGCTTACCTGAACCTGAGCTCAGCTGCTGAATGGGCAAGGATGTTGCCACTGTTGGGCAGACGGTGATACGATGATGACCATGTTATTCATATTCTTATTCTTATTCTTATTCTTATTCTTATTCTTATTCTTATTCTTATTCTTATTCTTATTCTTGTTCTTATCATATACAGCAAAGTTCAACTTCTAATTAACTTACCTGATTAATTTAATTTATACTATAATGTTTGAGTTATTAGTGGGTGGGTTTCCATGAAAGAAATGGGAAAGCTTTCTGAGCTGCAATATAAAGGCATTAAGCAGACACAAAGCATATTAGTGGTAAAATCAATATTCTTATTTTAAATACCTCAGGTTTAAATAACGAATCACCTACTGTCAAGGAGGGCACTTTCCTTTTGGAGTTTCTCTATATTACCTAAATCCTGAATATTCCTTGCATTATTTAGAGATACCATAACTTTGAATTAGTCTTCCCAAATATCTGGTGACTGGCCTAATCACTGAGATCCTGCCTGGTTTTGGGTTGTGCTAAATATGTGTAATCAGTACATTTCAAGGGTTTTGGTTGTTCTGTGATACAGAAACTATGCAATCAAGCTGAAAACATTCCTAACCAGACAAAAATGAAGATATATTCTTTGGTGCAAGTGTTCCTCACTTGTTCCCATATAACTAGAACCAGGATCTAGCTCTAGAAAGGAAATACCTGATTACTAGAAAATCTGAATATCCCCCTTTCCATGGAGATCACCCCAGTGGTGATCTCACAGACATGTAAAGATTGAGCTTGGTCCAAGTCCTTGTGCTTTATATTTCATGTAAAAAGCCCTTCGCTGAAATTGTGCAATGTGGAAAATATGCATTATTTAGGTATACGCTGACATATGTGACTGATTATGGTTATTAGCATATGCACATATTTGCAAGGAAAATGGAGCTTGGCTTCAATGGTACATGTCTTCTGATTTATTTTCGAGGTGTACTATTATGCTTTTTAATCAAATGTTTATAAAACCATGATGAATGATGAATGGGTATAACTTCATCAGTTAAAACATTAAGCTGACTAGGACACAGAAAAGCTGTTGTTTTTGTTTTTTAAGAGATAATTTTTAATGGGAATCAGATTAGGTTGTGATTTTTCCATCACTACACCTATTTATTAGCATAGCAAATGTTTTCGCAATCATTATAGTCTTTCATCAGTAATGAATGGAAGCAGGAGAGCCTTTGCCACAAGCTTTCCTACAGGTTTCAAGTTTACTATAAAGTTATATCCAGGCTGATACATTTGAAGGTTTATCATTAGTGAATCTTTTCAGTCTTTATTCAGGAGTAACTAGTGGGTATAAGCTGTTACCTTTACTATTCATCTCTTACGACAGTGCAGACTAGACTGATAAATATTAAATTAGAAAGGTTTGTTTACATCCTCTAGTACTACAGCTATCTGTGTAAATTGTCTGATTTCCCTTCATTTTTCCAACTGTTCAAAAGGCTACTCTAAACTAATTGTTTTGTCTATTGGTGAATGTAGAAGGACACATTTCCTCCAGGGCAAAGTATTTCAGAAAGATGAGAGGAGGTGAATCATTCCACTGACTACTGAGGAAGCATAAAAAATGAAGCTGGGCAAGACATCTTAGTTTTGCTAAACAAATTCGAATTTAACTTTACAGAGGAAAGGCAATACCTTTTATTAGTCCAGTATTTCTAAAGCCTTGAACACAGGATAGAGGTGTCCATGTACAAACTTTGTACTCAGTGTTACTCCACAGTAATTTGTTCTGGAAGAAAAAGACTCCAACCCCATCCTTGAGAGTGTAGCAAGAAGTAACATTTCTGTATTTGCACGAACTGAAATGGTTGTTTCAGGAGGTGATGTTTCTGCCAAACGTTTTCCCTTTTGGAGCAGAAGGGTTCTTTTCCTTCACTAACCTCCTTGTGTGTTCATGGTTATGGACAGTGCACAGGTGCCTACTGAGACATGACACTGAGGTTATTTGTGATAGCAAGTTATTTGTTGGTGCCATTGACCTTTTCTTACATTGTTAAATTTTATTTTTACTTTAGCGTGTCAGTTACCGAAATAATGAGAGAATGTTTTAATCTGTCTTCTGTGCAAATTCTATTTATTTTTTCAGGGTTTGAGGACCCTAGGTTTAAGCAAATACTGGGTCTATAGAAAAAAGGCACACCACTCTTTGTATTACAAAGTCAAACACTTGGAAACCCTTTTCATCAGACCCTGAAAAAGAGAAGGCAGATTAAGTTGCCATGACTGTCCACAGAGAGGTAAGAAACAAGACACTGCTCTTTTATCTCGACACAAATCTCTTTGCCTTTTGGTCTCTGTGATTTCTCCAGGATAACTTACTCGCAAAACTCCTACACACATTGAGGGGTAGGTTTATGGGGAGAAGAGCATTTGATCTTGTTTTGTGCTAGCATGAGCAGAGGTAACACAAGCCTACCTCCCCACTTGACTGAAAGGCTGATGGAAGTGGGACAGCCCTTCAGCCGCACTGTCCCATTCATGCATACATGACTATCTTTGGAATTGTTGTTGTGTTTATGGTTGTACTGTTGTACTGAAGCCATTTTTAAGATTTTACATTTCTCTCTTTGCTGTTCAGCGTGCACACTCTTCAGCTGTTTTGGCACAAGTTTACTCCCAAAGCAGTGTTGATCTTCTATTATATTCTATTTAAAATGTAACTGAACAACTGCATGTCTGAGAAAAACATAGTTCATAAACTTACTTGAAAAACAGGGCCAAACCAGATATTTTCTACAATCCTTTAAAAATTCTGGTTTTGATCAGTCAGTTATTACATTGTGATAATACCAGTTAGCGAGTACCAAACCTTGTACTCAGTTTTGTTTTTCATGTTTCTGGAGGAAGTTAGTAAGGATGATGAAATGATATGCCTATTCCCAAGTCTAGCTAGAACAAACTGTTTGGATTAAGCTTAATGCCATGATTTAGAACTCCTATACTGGCTGTTTTATAGGGAAGCTCTGAGGGTACAGCTCTGTGAAAAAATAGCAAAAATTCAATTGCCTGTGACCCTATGGGTCCAGTGCTTTGAGAGGTCATAAGTTTCAGAGCTGTTTCCTCTCAGTGCTTGTCTACGCTGTCTGTGTGTTGATGAGACCTGTTTCTCTGCCAGAAGAGAATTCCTTTGTCTGAAGGTAGTGCTGGAATTGGAGGTCCAGCCCTAAGCCATCTGCTCATGAATCAGCTTCTCATATTGCTCCCTTGCTCTTTTACCTCGAGTGGTATGTTAAGCCTAACACATGTTGATTTGTTTTAATCCTGAGTTAATTAGGTACCCCCCCAGTGACACTTCTGCTGCAGAAACTTGTTTGTTGTAAGTGTATTATTTGTCTGTTGGCTAAAGGAGCTCTGCTATTTAATCCCCTCACTGACTCAATGAAGTAAGGACTTGAATGTATTTAAACTCAAGGCAAGCCTGAAAATGTTGACAGAAAAGGAAAATAGTTTGGAGAACTCCAGTCCTCAGTAATATTCCTGTTGTATGGAAGAATCTGCCTGCCATTTAGTATGTCAACCACCTGGTCCCATACTGTGGCAAAGTGTTGACCTCACAATACTTGAAGCAGCTGCTACCTGAGACATTGTGATAAAAAGATACTTTGCAAAAAAGCATGAAAAAATGACCATCAAAAAGCATGGAAAAGTGGTGCTGTTTTGCAACTCTTTTAAAAATTCTTTAGGAACATGTGTTATGTAACACAGAGCAAAATTTTACTTCTACCAAGTTCTGATACAATATGCCAATATACAGAGGAGAGGTACAAGTACGTGGTTACAAACCAGAATTTTGCAGGAAAAATCAATCTTCGGATGCCTGTTGATTATTTATTTGATTTATTATGAATAACTTTTGCTCCTTTTTTCTATTGCAATAACATGTGAACAGTTTTTTAGCAATTTCCCTCATTGTGGATTCTTTTTTATATGGAATGTGAAAAAAAGCCAAACAAACCATGGCCTATATAATATCACTTGGATATGTATATACAAGGAGAGATGAAGCAAAACCCTCTTATAATGACAGAAGAATCACTCAAGTCAAATTCATAGCCAATTCAGACTATTTGATCATAATTTAATGCAAGAATGAAAACTCGATGTATTAAGAAGAGTAAGTAAGATATCCTGCATTTCATTATTCCTGAAAACATGGCAGACCACAATTAAAATTTTGATAATAGCCCTTTATAATTACACTTTTCTTTCCATATTATAACTTTTGTGACAGTAGGTACTAGTAAAGTTTATGTCATGCAAATGCATGTTGAAAAATAAATAAGCCAACCTTAATTACACTTAATACTGGTTTTTCTACCATTCTAATCAGTAGCCTGAGATGCCTTTTTTATGTTGTATACCAGCCTGACCATATGACACAACCCTTAATTATAGTTTTCAGTTGCTGTGAGATGTGTGGTAAATTTTTATGTTTTTAAAATTTATTTCTCTCCCACTTCCAAAGCACATACCTCTAATTATATCTACCAGTTCATAATTACAAGAAGATAAAAATTCCTGAATGATGCAAAGATTTTCATGACAGCATATGAATGGATATCACAGAACAATGCAATAAGGAAAACAAATGCATTGGTAAAGTCTCTAGCTATGCAGTTTGATATTTTCTTTAAAATCATAGACTGCTGGTTTTGTTTTGGACTTGATAATTTAAATATAAAAAAGTAAGTTCCAGATTTAGAAAAAGATTAATTTAATGCAAGTTTTGGTTTTGTTTTTTCTTTTGTTTAAATATACTTTATTGATCCATGCTGAGTACTACATTCTTGTCCTTCTTAAATTACGAAATGGCTTTTGGAGGAAACTGATAGATATTCAATGTGAATGGTGGTGGAAGCAGAACTAAATTATGTTTTGTCATATGTTCCTGATGCAATTCACATCTTTAGTATGATTTCAGAAGGATTTTAGAAAATGTGGGTGTAAAAGTTGCTGTCTAATTTCTGTGTCATAAATGAGGCCAGGAGATGGATTCCTGTGATTAGTCCATGTAAAATAGCCAAGCTTCTGGATCCAACTTTCAGCAAGAAAACTGTTGTTTGTAAGAAGTTCTAGGTGTACTTCAGACACCTATGGAATCAGGGTGTTTATTTTCCTTCCTTTTTCTTTACTTCATGGCAGAGGTTATAGTATGCTTAATTTGAACCTGTTGCTCATTTGAAGCACAAGCTGGAGGTTTATCCTTAGATCTGTGAAATGGCTTGGCAGAGGGATGGAATTTCTGTGGTAGCACACAGAATCACTGAATGTTAGGGACAACTGGGACAGGTATGAACTGTCATAAAAATATTTTGTCTGAGGACTGGATGAATCATATATTTTCCTACTTGAGGATTTCCCTGTTTAAATTGAAATGATTTGCAAAACACAAAATTTAAATCTACTCTCCTCCAACCAGCAAAATTAGAAACATTCTTTGATAAATCCCTAAGTAATTCAATGACACCTAAAAAGCAATTTCACCGGGCAGTAAATTGTTTAAAAAGTTAAGTGCAGATAAAATAACCATTTAATTTGATAAATCACCAACACAAATATTAGCTAATTTTCAACTGGGTATTCTAATTAGATTCAGGCTTATAAAAGCAGGGAAAGAACAAATAACAGTACTAATGTAGAGTTCAATTACTGAAGAGAAGACATTTCATAGGATAAAAAAGTGAGGTACTATTTGCTTTTTTCCCCACTAGTTACTCTTATTTGCCTTTGGTGTTACTTTTCCTATTTATTTTTAGAGCCATTAGAATTTATGCTTTTTAATTGAAATCTAAAATGAAAGAAAAATTGTATTATCACCTAATTTCAGGAAAATCTGAAATTGTAAGAATATACATGAATGGGTGCAGAAAACCTAGCTGATAATTTGATGAGGAGAGCAAAGCTGGATTCAGATGGGTCATCTTTAATGCTCTTTAGTTTTAGTACAATAAGGTGTTTTGGGGAAGAAATAAATATTTCATAAAATTATATCAGTTTCAGTTCAGTGGAGTCCCCATGTGGATAGTTCCCCTATCCAAAGGAAAATCCAAAGGAAAAAGAAAGAGATAAGGAATCAATGAATCATCTAAATTTATTTTTATAAAGTTGCTCAAAGAATCAAAACTGCAAAATTTACTTTCACACAACATTAATTGCATTTCACCTGCGATATTGAAGCCATATGTCTCACAACACAAAATTTAACCACCTCAGTATGATGATGGAAGGAATAATTTAGAAAGGGGACAGAACTCCAAGTAACTATTCCTGGTAATCTTCAGAAGTGTTTGAGAATAATATTTACATTTTCATTTTTGCAGAACACGTGAAATGATCCTTAGGCATCAAACACTTGAAGATGCACCATAATTTGTAAAGCAATAATGTAAAAAGATTCTGGAAATGATCCCCCACCTCTCACAAAAATGCTTCCTGTAAATGAAAGCATGAAGAGAGGGCATTACCCCAAAGCAGGAGAATATTTGTAATTAAATTTACTCTTCTATTTCTTCTTAAGTTATAGACTGGAGACATAAGCAAGTCTCCCACAAAAAAAAAAAAAAAATCATTCTCCTTGTTAACTGCTAAAGGTTTCATGAATTTGCTAGCAATATTAATAAGAAAAGTTCTTACAACCAATTTTATAACCAATTTGTTGCTCTTTTGTAGAGATTTAATGCAACATTTTGAGAACATATGCTTCTGGTGAGCTTGCATTGGTTTATGAAAACCACCCCAATTCTTCTTCCAAAAAATATTTGTATCACAGCATTTAAAGAAAGAGCATATTTTGAGAAAATGCCTGAAAAAATAGAATTCAATTATGATTTTGCCATATATATATATATATATATATATATATATAATTTTCTTAATTTTCTAAGTCTAAATATGATTTTTTTTCAAAACTTGTTTCTGTTTAGGAGAAAAAAGTCAAATTTTTTTCTTTAAAAATAAAGATTTTGAATTATGAGATGTTTTAGTCATCACAGAAGTGTTTCTAACCGTGGGTTTATGGGTAGCTGTGTTATTGTTCCCTTAGCTTGTTCGCCAGTAAAAGGATATAAATAAGGACTGTCCATTTTACATAAGAGGATGAATACCTTGTGAGTTGCTTCCAGCAGAGACAGAGGAAGCCTGCAATGCTAACTAAAACTAATTGTTGCGAGAATTTTTTATTCAGATAACCCCTAGTGGCAGTGTGATAGAAATGTGCCCAAGTGAGTGTTAGAAAACATTGGCAACAGCAAATTCTTCATTTTCATCAGTGTCAAAACTAGAAAATTAAATGGCCTTGTTAGACTAGAAGGACTAGAAGGATAAGACTAGAAGGAAAAAGAGCTTATGCTATAATTTTTAGCTAATATGTCTTTCCTGATGATCAAAGAGAAAAATTATGGGATTTATTTCCTTTGGTAAAACCAGTGGAATGTACAGGCCCAAAAGCAATGGACTCTGTACACTGGGGACTAGTGAACTCATGCTGATCCAAATTTTCTGAGCTTCTTACTCTAATGGGAATTTATAAAGCAATTAGGGTCTCTTAACCTCTTTGAAGCCAAATTATACCAGTTACATGGTGGCAAAAGTAGGAGTACAAGGCTATCAAAAGACATAATATGTAATACCAAAAAATCAGTTGTTTGGAAAGGAATGAAAACCCTCTTGACTAGTTTTTAAACCAATTCTTGAAAGTTGAGAAAATGATGGTACTGTCATCTGTATTTTACCCTTGGGAAAACAGAGTGGAGTAGAAGTCATTCATTGCTTAATTATAATAATGGAAGCAATTTTGAAAAATCATGGTTTTCAACTCTCTGCAAACAAAGTCCAAGTCTTTCTGCAACTTGGAGTAATTTGTAAACACAAATTGTTAAACAGAAACCTTGCATAATCTTTAATTATTGGAAAAATACAACTCTGAGGCTGGTTTTCCATGCTAATTGTTAGCTTTTTATTATAATCAGTCATCTGAAAACCTGAGATGCACTGCAATAAAGTCATGTCCTTTTCACGTGGACCATGGAATACCAAAAGTCAAAGTATTGCACTGGAATGCTCGTGTTATTCTCCAGTTAAGCCCTTTGTGGGGTGTTTATTGCAGATATTTGTATTGGATACTACAGGCAATGTTCTCTTTTCTTCCATCTGTGAGTTGCAGATGTTGCCTATTTTGCTTTTCAATGTACCATTCTACTTTTGGGAAATAAGAATACAGAGCATTTCTGGCTTTATGAGAGAGAGCTGTTTTCCAGTAAATGAACAGCACATTGGAAAAAAACAGTATTTCACTTTCTCAATGGATAAGCAGCAAGCTCTTTCCAAAATTATAGCTTAAATTCACAGAATGTCTTTAAGTTTGCAGAGTGGCTGCTTGCCCTAAGCCATGTTGAAGTAATGCCAAATGCCAGAGTACTTATATACTTTGAAATAAAGTCTGTATTCAACAGACTGCTGGTCTTTATTTCCATATTTACTTTCAGTTAAACTAGCAGAAAGATGGTCTGAAATAAGTTTGGAACCTCAACAATTTGAACTTGTCTGAAAAATTTCATTGATCATATGTAATGGATTTGTTCACATGTTCTTACAACTGTAGAAATGTATTTTGGATATCACCTTCTGGTTAGGTGGAAAACTTGAGCTGAAACATTTTATTTTGGGAAGAACATATTGTAGTTGAAGATACCATTTACTAGCATTGTTAAAAGTCCTTGATGCATATCTCCTGCCAGACTGGCTTAGACAGCTGTTAAAGGATTTGTCCAATGCCCATGGAAATGAGTGGAAATAATCTCACTGATTTCAGTAAGTTTTGCTGGTTGACTTCACCACCATGTTATTCAGTACATGCTCACTTCGGTTTCAGGCACTTCCTCACCTTGCCACATGCTTTAACTTTTCTCTATCACTACTATGCAACAGAGAAAAAAGAAAGGAGTATTAAAACAGGGTGGTGAGCTAGGAGCAGAAATGAATCATTCAGCGCCCTAGCATTCTGCTGTGGAAATGCATTGTGATTGAACACAGTGGAATAATTTGAGTAAGTGGTTATGCCAATGGAAGAGCAATATAGTGGGTCTTTTTTAGCACTTAGGAAAGGTTTTTAAAAGAAACTACTCTGGATTTTTGGCAGTTCAATAGGATTTTGCTGTAAACTTTATTTACATTTCCTCTGCAGTGAATGGAGAGCCTGGAAATAGCCTTTCTTATTGCCAAAAATATGTGAGTATTTGTATATAGATGTAGTAAACTGAACAACATGTACATTAAAGATTAAATTTAATTCCTGATGAAAACCTAGCTGTACTTGCCTGTGATTACTTGGCACTTACTCAGTGAGGCTTGTTGATGATTTCCATTGTAATCACACTTCCACTGGTCCAGCATCGTAAAAGAGAGTGGTTACACAATACTGTACCACAAACAAGGCTTTATCACAGGCTGAGGGAAAGCAGCAGTGATTTTCCAGTTCTTGATTAGACAATCTTGAGAAGAACCTGACTGGAAAAGGGAAGGAAAATGCTCTGGAAGAACAGAAAGGATCATAGAATAGTTTCAGTTGGAAAGGACCTTTAAAATTCCTCTCCTCCAAGTCCTCTGCAATGACCAGAGACATCTTCAACTGCAATAAACAAGGATATCAAAGGTTGCTCAGAGCCCCAGTCCAAGCTGACCTTACCTATTTCCAGGGATGGACCATCTACTACTGCTCTGGGCAACCTCTCCCGGTGTTTTACCACCCTCATAGTGAAAAAAAACAACTCACTTTCTATAGCTAACCTAAATATATCCTCTTTCAGTTTAAAACCATTATGCCTTTTCCTATGACTACATTTATTTCTTCTTATTGAAAGACCCTCTCCAGATCTTTTTTAGGATCCCTTAAGGTACTGGAAGTCTGACATATGAGTTTTATATATCACAAGACAGTTACCTTTGCTTTATAAGTGTATATTTGGCCAGGGAAGGGAGCAAGACAAATCAGAATTATAAAAACTGTAATTTCACTAGGACGATAAAATAATTCCTAAAAAATGTTTGCCTAAAACTCAGCTGAATAATAAATCCTTTTCCATATGGATGCTGGAAAGGGATTTGGCAATGGCTGGCTCAAGGAGACAACCACCAAAGTAAGTCTTATGTTAATTGAAGGGAATTTGCTTAAAAATCTCTGATTAATAACCCTTCTATGGAGTGTGAATTGTGTGGGCCTAATTCCAATATTCTCCAGCTTTAAAGCTCGCTTCAAAGAACTTCTTGTATGGAGTTAATAAAAAAAATAATTGAGATTTCTATATAGACTACAATGGGAAATTTTATTTTGCATAATTACTCTACCGGAAAAATGGCTGGTTTTTATTTGGAACTCACTGAAATAAACCCCTCTTTGTTAGGGCTGGATCTGCATCTTAGTCACTTCTTCTACAGAAATGAGATTACTTTTTCAAGTGTGATTAATTGGCAGTCTATGATATTATGATTAATTAAACATCTCATCCAGACCCTCTTAAAGGTAAAACTCAGCACAGCTTCAGTTAATCTGAGGATGTTGATGGAGGGTTGCTATGGAACCATGGGGATTGTACATTTTCTTTGTGCATAAACCATCAAGTAGAATTACCATGTTGAGCATATTAGGTAATTTTCTTCTGTACAAGCAGACAGATGAGTAGTTTGTCTATAGCTATTGGTGATATTGTATAAAAAGTTCAGCCTTGTCTGAACTCCATTTTTATGCATGAAAAATACATTAAGTGAAAACTCATTTAAATTGAACAAGAAAGAATCACACTTTTTTTTCTTAATACCAGAAATGCCCCGTTTGTTTTGTATACCAGCTGTTTTCAGTCTTAAAGGGAAAGAGCCCATAAACTTGGTGCTGGTGCTTGGCTGCAACAACTGCTTTCATTTTGTACCTCAAGACAACAAATAACAAATAGTTAAAGATAAAACATTGTAATCTTCTGTGTTATGGTCAGTTCTATGGGGAAATTACACCTGAAAACAAAAGGCAAAACCTCTACCCTGAAAGATATATCAGCCCTCTTCCTATCCCTTCCCCACATTGACTAACAGGATGTGACAGTATCCAGAAATCATGTTTCCAACTTTTTCCCACCTGCTTTTCAATCTGATGCAGCAATATACTTCAGAGTACGAAAATCTGTCTATCAAAGAGAGCCCAAAAGAATTCTGTAAACGAGATGACTGTAATGAGTATTGAAGCAGGACTGTGAGAAAATGTTTCATTATCCATGGCGGGATTTAAAGTTCCTTACAAAGGTTAGTAATTCAGCTGTCTGTGCTCTGATGGCATGGATATACTTGAAATGCCATCCCACTCAGTGCTAGATGTTTGGCCAAATGTAAAAAATGTGATTATTTCAGTTATCTTTGATTCATGTTTTGAAGATTTTACATGTTTTTTTCTGGGATAGAGCTAATTTCCTTCACAGTAGCTGGGATGGAGTTGTGGTTTGGATTTGTTCTAAAAATAGTGCTGAAAACAGGAGGATGTTTTAATTATTACTAAGAAGGGCTTACACCTTGTCAAGGCTCTTTCTGCCTCTCACTCCACCCCATCAGCGAGTGGGCTGGGGTGCACTGGAAGCTGGGACGGGACACAGCTTTGGCTGCTGATCCCAACTGACCAAAGACATATCTTATGGCATCATGCTCAGTGTATAAAGCTGTGGGAAGTAGAAGGGAATGTTTTGAATGATGGAATTTTTCCTCCCACATGCTTATTACACGTGATGGGGCCCTGCTGTCCTGGAGATGGATGAGCATCTATGTGCCCATGGCAAGTGGTGAATTAACTCCTTGTTTCGCTTTGCTTGTGTGAATGGCTTTTGCTTTGCGTATTAAACTGTCTTTGTCTCAATCTGTGAGTTATCCAGTTTTTACCCTTCTGGTTTTTTCCCCTATTCTGCTGAAATCAGGAGTGAATGGCTTAGTTGCTGGCTAGGGTTAAATCATGACAAAGGTCCCCTCAGGTCACAGGCACTATGGATGGCTGGAGTTACAACTAACCAAAGTTTTGCTTTCCTAATCTTTCAAAAACTTTCACATTTTTCCTTCCAACTTTCTATAAGCATTATAACTCTAAATATGGTTGTCAGGCGACTGTCTTGTTTATGTGTTTCTGCTTATCTTCTTATCTGGGCTTGTACAGACCTTTAATGAATTTTTCCTTTCCTCCACAACACCAAGCCTCAACATATGTTTGATGGGGATAAATAGTATTGACATATTTCTTTAGAAAAATACAGAGTCAATTTTATTAGCTTTGACATAGCCATTGTTTAAGAAGGATGTTATTTTTAGTTCTTAACAGTTTATGGACCCTGATTTATTTTCTGGTTTACTGGAATGCACCCTTGGACATAAACTATACTAGTACATGGAAAACCTGATCTTTTCTGAAAAGGGTACATAGCTGATTTTCTCTGGTTAATGCAATTTTCCATCAAAACTTGAAGTATGTAAAAATATGGTGTTTCATATTGACAGAGGATGGATTTTTCTGACCTGCTCAAATATATGAGGTCATTCTTCCACTGAAAATAAAATGAAACCTCAAGCCTGTTAATTAAAATTAAAGCATGGTAATGATCCATTTTAAACTCATGTGAATGTTTATTAGATTCATTTATCTCATATTTTTTCTATTATTTTAAGGTGAAGACTATTTTTCTTTACATCAGCAGCTGATAAAAGTGATTGTGTCAAAGGAATTTAGAGGTAGGAGCACTTATTTGCTTAAAGACACAAAGCTGCTAGCAAGGCAAGGAAGTATTAGTCCTGAAAACAAAGATGGAAAATTGCTAAGAGAAGGCCTCTATCAAGTGGCAGCTGTATAGTTCATCTAATATCAATGCCTCTGTACTTCATTCATGATTTTTAATAATCAATTTCTTGATGATATTGATAAGACATAAGTCCCTTTACTTCATAAATCATTGAGAAATCACGTAGGGAGTGTTCATTTCTGCATTATACACTCTTGATATACTGGGATGAGGGGGGAATGGCATGATCTGTCCAGAAGGCAAATCCTTCTTGGTGTCAGGTGTAGAATTTTAAAATAATTTCAGTTGTGGAAAGGTCTGCCACAGATCATCCATGTTCAGAAGGCTGTGACTCTGTAGGTTTGGCCTGCAGCTGGCAGGAGAAAGAAGAACCTCAGCTCAGCTCCCATCCCCATCTCTCTGGCCCTGAGAGCTCTGTAGCCACTTTTGGTATGACCACATTTGCGCTAGCAGTGTCACCTGTAGCCATGCTGATGGTCAGAGAAAGATGGCCATCCAAAGGCCTCTGCACTCTTTCTCTGCCACCCCACATCTGGGTTCCTAGCAAGAAACACATCTGCAGAACAACAGGTCTAGAACCAGGCTCTATTCCCTGTAGCAGGAATTCAAAGCCACACCAAATAAAGCATTCTGCTGTAGATAGCACAGGCTTATTTCTTAAGAAAACCTCCAAATCATAAGGTGATTCAATATAAAATGAGATTTTCTTCGGTGCTTGTTTCTGCCCCATTTGCTGGTATGCTGCAAAAGAGGTGTGCAAATGTGCCCTTTCCATCAGGGGAACATGTCCTTTCCAAGTGAGTTAATTCCCTTCACAGGATTTGAGGATGCATTCTGGGTATAACTTCTTGCTATATACACAAAAGTCCTTGAGTGAGCTGCTCATTTAAGCGTGCTTTGAAAGTTGTTGGATTTACAAGAGGAAGAACTGAGACGTGCCCACATGGCGTTTGACATGTTTTTAGGTAAGAAAAAGTCTGTACATTCAATTTATTTTCCACATGCCAAGAACTTTGATATCTTAAAGTAAAATAACAAGAAAGAAATAAAATATGAATTAGTGCAGAAGAATCAACATCTTTGTTTGCTCTCCTCTGGCCCAGAAGTTGACTTAAGTCATCTTTTCCCATTCTTTTTCCATTATAGAAGTTCTACGTGTACACATGTCTCCAAATTTGCTATTCATGATACTCACATATGGCAGTCATTAACTGCTGCAAAAATGTACCACAGTTGATTTAATTATTTTTCTAGAACATTATTTGAGGAATTCAGGTACAAGCACACGTTCCTAGAGGCACACTCTATACTTTGTATCACCTTCTACTGAGGAAAAATACATACTGAATTTTGGAAATAAAATTATATACCTGTCACGACTGACTAAACCACATCTGATTCATTTCTCAATGGAAACATTAAAGGCAGACCCAGTATTTTGCAAGCAGACAGATTAAGCTGTAGTCTTGCAAAGAAAATTAGAGAAATATATCCAGCTCAGAAAACTGGACAGATCTTAACACTTCCTGATTTCAGAACCAGTTCACTGGTACACTATACCACTAAGAAATGTTCTTTCTTTGTGTCTTTTGACATCAACCATTTCTGAATACAGGTTAAAATATGGTTTTCCTGACCCATCTCTCTGGATTGTCACTTACAAGATTCTTCTCTATCACCAATTTTAAAGGTCCCCTTTTATGGGTAAAGGTCACTCAGTTTTTACACAGCTTTTGCACAAGACCAGTTTCCATGACTTCTACTTCTCTTCCAATGACATCGTCCTTTCCCAGAAAAATCCTCAGGATTACTCTTGCCTGTCCTAGTCTCCTACTTGTTCATATACCTTCTTTTCTCCCTGCACCTGATATGACCCTAGAACTGAGGAATACTCTTCAGCTGATGCCACAAGACCCTTGGCTAGACTCTAACCCCTCTCTAAACAAAAACCATGGAATATCATAACTATGTAAACAGAAATCAACACTGCAAATACCTCCCCAAGGCCAGTGAAAACTTGGCAGCATGATCAGCGCTTTGGCTGAATAATGTTGTGGTCTTCTGGGTAGAGATTAATTGATACAGAGCAGCAGAATCCAGCCTTGTATTTTTTTCAAGTTGTATTTCTACCAATGTTAAGTTAAATAATGCCTGTACTGGTATGGTGTCTCATTATGAAGAATTTCCTTTGTCCAATTTTTGCTGAATTTGGAGATATAAGGTCCGTATTGCTAAAGTGAGGTAAGAAAACTTTTAAACTTCAATCACTTGCCTCTGTCAACCTGAATATTAACTCTCTAGTGCAGTCTTGCTGTTTGAGCTCTCTGCGTATTTGTGGGAGAGCAAGAGGTAACTCCAGGATTAGGGAGAGATATCACAATTTTCTTTCCTTCTGTGCTTCCTTACCATAAAGCAACTGTCCACACTGACTTGAACAAAACTGAGATGCTATCATAGTGAAGTTTAATGAAAAGGTGTTCGTGGATTTTGACACCTCTCAATGTCATTGTCATTCTGTCAGAAGGGAAATTTATGCGTGCCCATTAGACACATTTATTCATTTGTTTCACATTTTCAAAATGGCATATTTCACAACTTTTTCCCCACAATCTTTTTCTCTATTCCAATTAGTTCTAATGATGTATGGAAAGACACAGACAATTCTAGAAAACAAATAATATAACTTTTCAGTTACTGTCTTTAATATGCCTAAAATGCTACATATCTATCTATATAGACATAGATATTTCTATTTCTATCTCTATCTCTATCTCTATCTATTCTTGATAATTTTTCATTAAAACTAGTTTTTATGATTATCTAAGTGGAAACAAATGTTTACAATGTCCCTGAAAATTCCTGGAAACTGGGAGAAATTTTTTATCCCCTTTAGGGCTGGTAATATAGTTCTATGAGTTTATAAAATACTTTGTTAGGCCAGTTTACATTTTGAAACTCCCACTTTGTTGCCAAAAGTTGCAAAAATAGTTCCCAGTGTAATGTCAATGATTTCATTCATAGCAGCTATGCAAGAGAACACCCACAGCTCAGGAGGGCCACTTCATGCAAAATGAGCTTCGAAGAAAGTACACAGATTGACAGAGGAATTGTGTGCTTGGAGAGGCATGTGCTGGGTTGGGGAAAAGCTGCTCCACCCTGAATGTCTGCTGTGGTGAACATTATATCCAAATCTGCTTTTGTCAGAAAAAAAAAAAAATCATTCAACTAACCTGTTATGCTAGAAAAGATTCTGCGCTTCATATAAACCAAGGAGCAATGTGCATGTGAAACACTTTTCCACTCATTGATAATTGGTAGGGCATGAAGTAGTGTAGACTGTATATGTATGTCTGTGTATATATATATATATATATATATAGTATATATGTGTATTTCTTTTTACCACAGAGTGCATTAATTAGTAGGTTGTGTTATATATTAGAAAAAAATATGTCTGGAAAGCTGAATGACCTAAATGGGAATTTCTCCAAGCTTGTAAAAGCTCCAGGAGCTTATATAATAAGGAAACACTGAATTCATCCTGAGCTGGGTACAGATTGTGGTTTCACTACCAATCATGTCATGAAGCATGTTTATGCAGAGAAGGAATGACTTGTTTGTATCTCTTCAGTTGCTTTGTCTATTTACTCAGAGTATCACTAATGTTATGACATGAAATATGCTTAAAACAACAGAAATCACAAATCAGCAACTTTCTAGCTTCTTTTGAAAAGTTGTTGCATGTTACTTCACTTTTTCACTGAAATGTGCATGTTTTGAGTTAGTTTAAAAAAAAAAAATCATTACTGCTTCTCTGGGTCAGCCAAGAAGCAGAAGTCTGTATCCAGCTTTCCTGAGGGTACTGCTATTTATCTTAGAGATTTACAAATGTGTCCAAAAAACTCCCTTCTTTACAGAACTCCTCAAAACATGCCTGTTGAAACTTTGATTTAGATTTCAATTTCAGAGTTAGTCTAAAAGCAAACTTAATGCTGGCAGAAAAGTGCAACTGCATGTTTTCCGCTGTTCGTGACAAACAGATTTTGTTTTCCTTATGAGGCTGCACATGCACACATGGGAAAGGGTTCAGGACTTTCACAGGCAACAAGAGCATAACAAAAGGAGGCAGGACACCTTGAGAGTGTCCTTGGGAGGTGTTTGTGCTCCACCTTTAGTGTCACAGCCCTTTCTGGAGAGGGCTGTGTGCTGTTTTCAAGGCCCCAGCATCCATCTCTGCAGTGACCATGGCTAGAGTCATAGTACCTCCTGGAGCAATATTGCATGTTAGAGTAGGATTTATGGAGCTGCTCAGCTTATATTTTATCCTTGCTGCTTCCCAAAATATACAAAATGTAATTTCTTTTTTTTTTTTTCCTGCAAGCCACATAGAGATTTGTCAGCCATTCACAGGACAGTAAATCTTCAGCTTTTTTAAGGCACGTCCTGCCCTCACCTCCAGGTTTGTCTCCTCTGAGGCCTCAGTGGGCTCATGAAGAGACTTAATTGCAAACACTGCAGGTTGGACTTAGCATGAATTCTAAAACCAGATGCTATAGAAATACGTAGTAGGGGACATATTTCCTAAATAAGGCCTTCTGCTTGCCATACACTTTTGCCTTAGACAATAAGACTTACCCACACACTTTAGAGTGAAACATTTTGATGCTTGTCCCAAAGAGGAGTAGGAACAGCATGAAGGAAGCAGAAGCATTATCTGTGAGAGTCTTATGTGCTCACAAGCAATGTAGGGCAACTGAAAAAGAAGGAAAAGAAATATTCAAAAATAGGATGTGGTTGACATTAGTCATATTCAGCAGTTCTATCATACTGTAATTATTTTGCAGATTGCAGTGGTCACACTCTTGAGGGCTGATGATAAAAGAGGAGCGAGGAGAAAGAAGGGCATACAGCACTAATGTAGCTAACACAGAGATGAAGTGGGTCGAGCCAAACAGATTTTTTTTTTAGTTATATAAGGGTTATATAACCCTTGTGGTTATATAGAAGACATTTTTGTTTCAACAGTAGCAGGAAAAGAGTAAATTATTAAATGAAGGACTGACACTGTGGAGCCTCACTCCTCCATTTACTCTGTTGATTAATGGTTTTGAAGTACTTTAAAAATCCCTAAAACCTTGTCCCTGTGTGCTCTAAAAACCCTAAATATGCACCTGTATAGCCTGTATATCCTGGCTGCTGATGATTTTCAAATAATCTGCTGCTGAGAGTGAACATTAGATCTGATTACAAGAACGACCCTTTTGTTCTGATTAATTAGCAAAATATGTACAATAACAGGAGCAAAAATAGGTAGCAGTGAGGATTGCCAGCAGATTCATGCAGTGGGAGGACTTGCTTAGAAGTTGCTCATGGTATCATAAGTTATTTGCAAGGCTTTGTGTGCTAATTATGCTGCATGCTGGGTGTAGTGGTGGTTGTTGGTTTTTTGGTTTTGGTTTTGTTTTTTTTTTTTTTTGTTGACTTTACAAAGGTCGTGTCTCCACATGTATTTCTTTGGTGACAATACCTGGTTAAGCAGTACCTTCCATCCCTCGGTCATGCTTTGCACAACCTCAGAATAAAATGTTTCGAGGGCAGTTTTCTGAAGTGGATTAAGAAAATGATTCAGCTGAAGACAAAGCAATTTTTCCTCCCAGCTAAATACAGTCTTCATTCCAGTGAAAATTACAGTTCATTAACCAGCTCTGCTTATATAGCCTTGAGTGACATGCAAAGAAATATGCTGCACAGGCAAAGCCAGCTCAAGCTGTCTAAGGTCATAAATGCACAGCATAGCCCCAGGAGGGTTTCACCCCTTTTCCTTTTCCCATAGCCATTTATTCCTTACTCCTCCAGTGCACGAGCACTGAAGGTAGGCAGTTTGGTGAGGGCTCAGGAAGCTGGAAACCAGCTGAAAAATTGATGAGCAGTTCCTGATTTGGCTTCACTGAGTTGTAAAGTATGTGCCAGTGTAGTTTCATTGCAGGACAGATTACATTAAGAGTTAGTATTAGACTTTGACATCTAGAGGCTCATACTCAAAGCTTATACATGCCTCACCTTCCCTCTCTCTCTTTCTTGTCTGAATAAGGCTCTTAATTCCCAAGCTGCAGGGTTTATGTGGTTTTGAACCTGTCCTAAATTATGCACAATATATCTTTAAAGTCCCCACAGCTAGAATTTTTTTCCTTATTTGACGAATGAAGTAATCTCTGTTCCAGGAAAAAATAAGAGGATATTAGAGATGACAGAGTTGTATTAATATATTGTCTGTGGCCTCTCCCACACAGAAATGCAGAAATACTGAAGAAAAACATCTGACTGGCCTTGCACATGTTCTTCAGTCAAGAAACCAAGTAGTTACTGTGTGTTATGAGGTCAGAAACAGATTATTGATGGTGATGAGCTAATAATTTACCACCCCATGGACATGGATGATTTTCTTGGTATTAAAAAAAAAAAAAGAATAAAAAGGCAACAAGTGTGGTTTCTTTTTCTAAGGAAAATCAATACCCTGCATTTCCAGTATTACCTAGTGTTCAGCTTGTCTCATAACTTAAAGCCATTAAGTGTTGTATTTGTTACAGTAATGTTAAAATATTTTATTCCTTCTGTCTTCAAAAAAACTATGCGTGTATTTCAGTAGTCATTATTCTTTCTCCTTTCACAATTGTAGTTCTACAACATTTCCATGCAGACCAATCTTTTCAGACCACTTACTCTGCTCTCTTCTAAACATTTGAAATTAATTACCTTCCACAATTAATTTACATGTTTTATGCAATCTTGCACTCTCGATTATGTTTTATCTCAAGTCTAGCATTCTTTCTGCTTTGAAAAGAATGATTCTTCGACATGTCCTTTTCAGACTGTACATATATACATGATGTTTTCTTGTAACAACATGGGTGCTCAGTTTTGGTAGTTGAATCCTATCTCTTATGCTTTTTTGAATTCATATAAACATGGAATTTGTTCCCAATATATATTTCATGTGTCTGAGTCTTCTTTCCCAAAGTGCATTTACTGAATTTCAGTTTAAATTTTCTGAGCATGTTGCCAATTTGTGAACAGTATTTCAAATTCTGTGTCTGTTCTCTCCAATACTGGTATTGCTGCCTATGTTTAGTTAATGTTTCTGAATTCAGCAAACACTTTCCCTGATTTACAATCCCTGCAAATAACAAAAACAATATGAATAGTGTCATAAAAAGACAAAATGGTGGTCTACATTTAATCATTCGCTGCTTAGATATTGCTATTGCACTTACAGAAAATTATTAATTAGTCTGGAGACCTGTATTTTCATGAGGACTGATACATAAATGGAAAACATAAGCACATACTTTGCATGTAGTATCTTAATACTGCCTTAGACAAATGCTCTCTAAGGCCTGGTGGGACGACACATTCATCTTCTGGTCCATGGCATGTCCAGTGACCTGTCAGCAGTGATCTCCCACATAGAGTAGGAGTGGCTTTAAGCCATGCATTTTATTTGTTTGTTTTGGCAATTAAAATACCATCTGCACATCAAAGACACTTTATTACTGTTTGAAATTTCCAAACTTTGATGTGTGGGTAGATATTTAGAGCCAAACCGAAAATGCTCCTGCTCCTAAAGACTGCATAATACAAAATCTATTCCAGTAAATTATTCTTTGGAATAATGTGGTTTTCAGTTGTGTTTACTTTTGAGAATCTGATCTGAAGGAATGTGGTCTCCTCATATACCTCATGAGAGTTCAACTTTGTTCAACACATGAAGGGATGTTAATCTCCATCAAAATGTATACCCAGAGCTCTTAATCAGTCAGGGCAATGACAGAAATCATGTGTCATGGTTTTGCCAGCACAGCAGCAAGTACAAATAAAAGTATTCTCATGGTCACAGGAGAAACTTGTCACTGGGGTGAGGATGAATGTAAATTGTAAAGACTGGCTACCCAAACAAAAGAAGCCATGTTCCTGCCTGAGTTAGAGACGGTTCTAAGATGCTACAGAAATGGGTGCCTGGACATGCCTGGATACTCCATGGCTTCCCCAGAAGATGGTGAGTCTGATTCTCAGGTTGAGGCTCTGCTCTCCCTCTTGTCTCCCATTCTTTATTCCACTGATATTTTCAGAAGCAGCTAAGAACCATGTGTGATTTCCAATGGGATTTCAAACTTTCATCACTTCCCCATTACAGGGACTTTTTTCCAGCTAAAAATTCAAGCTATTGCAGGAAGTGGGGCCCTGTCTCACTCTTTCTCAGCTGTATGTACTACAAGATATGTGAAACAGCTTTTTATCATCATTGTGCAAGCACAGACAGGCCTCACTCGGTTCAGAGTTCAGAAAGACTGATCCATATTCCTGCAGATTTTTGGTCACAAGTCTTAATCTCATAAATCCATGAAATTAAATTATTTTAAACATATTAATTTTGTGTTATTAAATAAATAAAAAAATATATACATCTGTTCCCCAAAGTGATTTTAGGGAAGAAAGCTGAAATGGAAAAATCAAATCTTTATTTCTTTCAGATAGTTCTCATTTTCCTTTAATACAAATGAAAAAGAATTACACAAAAAGTCAAATATCATTTTTCTTAGAGAAAGAGACATGATTGGAAACATTCTTTCATTCTTAGAAATTGGCAGAAAAAATATCTAGGTGCTAATGAAAAGACACAATTAAAAAGTTGCCTTAGTTAGACAAATAACATTAACCATTGTCTGTGGTAATTTTTTTTAAATGGTACTGTTAGAAAAGCTTTGCTGTCTGTTAAATTCATTACAATGAAACAACTGTGACTCTTAAAACGTTTTATATATCCTTTACTTGAACATGAATGTACATTACTGCTATTCATTTCAGCAGTAAAACGTTTTCTCAGGTGTGTTGGTCAAGCAACAGCTCTGAAAGACATCATGTGGGGAAAAATTAGGGTAGACACTTTAAAAAAATGTCTCTTGACATTTTTTAAACCTCAAAATTGCCCTTAATGGAAATACAGGCATAGATGGTAGTGGGCATCCTATAACAATGAAATTATATTGATGAAACATAAGTCATTGTCTTAAAACAAAAAAGTTAGTGGTTGCACTTCACTTTTTTCAGTTCTTTCAGTTGAAGCCAATTTTTACCACATTATTACTTGTCTAAAGTAGAAAGAAAGAAAGGTCTGTTTCATGTCTGTAATGGTTTTAAATTTGCTTACTTGTCTGAAAAATCTTTGTGTCTTAAGTAGCTATGTACCCATACTTCTTAAATAAAAGGAAATCCATTAATTGAAGACACATTTCACTACTGCATTTAACTTGAAATCTAGCTTGTAAATGAATGAAGAAAATAATTTTTCCTCTACTATTCAAACTTTGAGACACTAGCCAGGATACTTGCTCTCAGTTAGGAGCAAGCGCTGTCAGTTCAGCGGCAGCCTGTGACTTCTTAAACTGTGCGCTGGTGACTTACGACAAATGTAGAGTAGCAAGCAGGTCACAGCTGAAATCAAGTAATCTAACCTCATCAGTGGATAGTTACCCACACCTTCTGAAAACAAGGATTAAACTTAAAACTGAAGACAGGAAATCTTTTGTAATTTAGCATTTTCCAAGAGGCAGATGGCTGAATTTGGAAAGCTCTAGCTTTTAAAGCTTGAACTTATTGGTCATTAGCTTTAGTTTCCTAATGCCATCATTCCTTGACAAACCACCCAGGTTACTACTGAACTAGGGTACACAACTATATTATAGTTTTGATTTGCTTAAAGGAAATGTAGTTGTGAGTTTATCCAACTTCAGTTGAGCCTAAAGTTTAATTCAGTGGAGAATTAGCTCAATGACATTACACATCTTTGGATTTTAAAACAGCAGACCTAGAAGAATGGTGTCACCTGAACTGATAAAGCTAATGTTCTTAATTTTAGATGAGCACTGAGCAAGGATGAAATCTGGCAAGAAAATCTGACTGGACAGCTAACCTTGTCAAGAGATGTATCAGGAAAAGGAGAGGATTTACAAGAAATGTGGGTATGAATCTTTGAAGTCAGGATATCATAGCATAAATTGAGAAGTGCAAAAATATAATCGCCAATTAAACTTTACGAAACTGTTAAAATACAGTCCAGGAGGTCCCCTTACCATAAAAATGATTGACCACTTCCCCTGACACAATGGTAGTTAGCATCAACCTCCAGATTAGCAGAATACTTGACTCCGTTTTTGAGAGGAAGTATAACATTAACTGGGAGGATAACTTTGGAGAAAGGAATGAAAGTGTGAAGGGCACGGGAAGTGATGTGAAAAGGGGCTGTACTGAAGCCCACCCCATTCATTTCCCTGGGGAATGTCAGCTCCAGGATTTGCAGTGAAGGTTCTTATAAAGTTTCTGTCTGGCTGCAGGCACATATAGCAGACATAGGGAGAGAGAGCTATATATTAGATTTAAAAGCAGTAGTAATGCTCATAAAACAGAAAAGGTAAGGAAAAGATGGCAGTTGCATTTACTGCCATGGGTTATTTCTTTCTCAGCAGCATGAAAAGATTTAGGAAACATCTTGAAACGAAGAGTAATTAAAACATGAATGTTAAAGGAGAGTGTCATAAAGGGCAATGCACATTTACCAGAGTTGTATGTGCCAAACTAATCTGAGAACTCTCTCTGATATGAGAGCTTATTTTCTGGGCAAGAAAATATAATATCTAAGTATCTGTCTGGATTTCTTCAACACATTAAATAGGGTGTTTCTTGAAAAATGCCTAGTTGGGTGGAAATGATGTGGATAAGCACAGGAATTTTGAGGTAGGTGATGAGCTCGCTGAAGAGAAGATAACAACACAGCATTTTGAGATTTCAAGGCCACTTTCTTATGGCTCACCTTTCTCTGTTTCCATTGGCAAACAAATGTTAGAAAACATATGCAGGAGACATATTCCTTGTAAAAGAATTCTTTGGGAGGATGTCGAAACTGCAACATCTGGAAAGAAACTGTGGCTAAAATGAAAGTTCACATGCACATAAACCAGTAACAAGAATTTCTAATGTGGGAGTTTGGAAGTTTTCAGAGTACAGTAAAGGGTTTAAATGTTCAATGATCCATCAGCAACCTCTGACTTAGTCAGCAGTGTTAATGTCATGCACTGTGAAGCACTAAGCAGGTCACATTTCGTGTCCTGTGGTCAGGTCTGGCTAATGTCTTTTAAAGCAAATGAGCTTAAATTACAACAGTTTAGCAAAGGGCCATTAGTGGTGCTAGAGGCATGGACAGCTTATGCAAAGAGCAGACAAAGTAACTTGGCTTACATAGGAGCATGAAGGCAGGAATGAGACATAGTTGCTTTTTATACAAAATGAGGTGGGGTAAAACTACACAAATTGAATGAACCATGAATTTGGACAGGCTGGGTAACAGCGGAGTTTTTGCCTCCAGAAGGAGGAGGTTCTGTGACAGCCAAAAAGGGTATTTTCTGTGACAAATAAAAGGGGGCAATAACTGTCTGCTTGCAAGGTGACATTTTACAGCTTCCTGGAAAGTCCTGAGCAACACCACTCGGTGATGCTCTATGAGGCTGAATTCAGTCTCAATATACAGCATTTCCTTGTGCCTTCTGACTCTGAAACTTCCTTGGATTTCAGTGCAGATTTACATTAATCTGCAGTATCAAAGTTTAAAAAGCATTTCTGTTAACTGGAGTCATCCACTAGTAAGAAAATTCTAAAATTCTTTTCAGCATTTTGCTAAATATTTTCCTGAATAATAGTTTTCATATTTTTTTCCTAAGGCTCTTAAAAAAGCCAGTACTGGAACAGGCCTGATAATAATTAGGGAATTAGCAGAATGTTATCTGACGAGCTGCAGGATTGCACAAAACAATGGAAATATTTGTAAGTTAATGTTGTGTTTTGGAAGATATATTTTTGAATTTTGAATTTAAAAAGAGCTATGAGGAAGATGGTGTTTTTTAAAAACACTTAGAAGACTGCTACAAAACAGAAAAAGGGGCTAAAAATAATCACAGTTATTAGAGTGAACTGAAGCTACTTCAATATTTTCTTTGTAAAACAGTGTTTGAATAATCTTTGAGGTAACAATATAAGGCATTAATCTATTTTAATTCTTTGTAGGAAAGATAGAAACATAATACTGCTTTTGAAATTTCACATTTAACTTACTCAGACAGTCCTGCAAATAGTAAATGACAATTCATGTTCACTTTTAAAATTCAAAACTATGAAATAATACATTTTTTAAATTTTCCCCCAACATTTGCACATCCAAGGTTTTGCAGATCCAGTGTGGGCATGTCCTGAGCAAAATACATCTCTGAACTTTCAGTCTATGATGTGCTATGAACATTGTTTTCCTCAGTGCTAAAAAACATTATGGAAGTGAAGGAATTGAATTTTACTTCAGCCTGTGGAAAAATGTTTGATTTTGACATTTCAACAACATTCATTAAAACAAAATACTCAAATTTTTTTTTTAAGATAGATGCATTGTATCAAAATTTGTTGAATAAGCATTGGAAATCTGTCTTCTGGCAAATAAACACTACAGAAGCAGGTGGGACACATGTGCTTGTCACACTTGTTATTACAATGCTTCTTGTGCGGCTTTTGGCTTAGGTCAGCCCAAGTCACCCAGGTAGTCCAAAACTTGTGGTTTGAGAAACAGCATGGGTCTAGTGACTTTTCCAGTTTGGGACAGCCTTAACAATTCATTCAGTTGTGATTCCATACCACTGGAGTAGTATCAATACCAGGGATTGTGGATCATGCTCCATTTACTGCTCTGGAATTAGCAATCTAAATTTTTTATTGCTCTGTCATCTAAAAGGCCTTTACACTTGCTATGGAATAAAGTTTCAACTCCTGTTTTCTGTAAGCAGGCAGAGTATCTCTTCCTGTGAATTCTGAGATAACAAAGAATAAAATTAATTCTTTAAATTAGCACCCAATTACACAGTTAGACCTCCAGATATCTCAAATGCATAAAGTTGTTGCAAATTAGAAGATGCTCACTAAGTCCCTGTAAATTGCACTGTCCTGCTGACTGCAATGGAAGTATTTCAACTAATACTATCCCAGGATCTGGACAGCTCAAAGCATGTCATACATGCACCTTTATAAACTTAATATAGGTAGTGAATATTTAAGTCTAAGTCTGAAAAAGTCTTAATTTGTTTTCTTTTGTTTGGCAGTGAATGAGAGGTATGAGTAATTGACTGATGGGTGCCTGCAGAATGCATTATTTCACTGCAAAGACGATGCCATCAACTGCTGGTTTTAAATAATATTCAGTGAAGGTTAGTCTTTGTTAGTTTTGCTTAGTTTCTTTCTATGTATACTTTCTTGATTCATTGCAGCTTGAGTACACATGCAGTCAGGGACTAAATGAATTTTCTCTTTTAGGAGCTTTTGAACACGAATCAAGACTGAAAAAGCTGAAGTATTCTGTTTTGCTGGAAACTGTTCTGATAGCTCACATGTGGCATGGAAACCACCCCCTCTTAGGGTAAAAGGTACAAATTGGTTACAGTTAACATTTGTTTATCCTGGTTTTGACACACACAGGAAAAATGAGTTATTTAGGTATTGCCTTATTTTTGGATGGGAATTTTACTGCTTCTCTAAGCAACATTTATGAAGTAGATTTTGAGATATTTTCAAGTGCGAAAATGTATTTGGGAGCAAATATGGCAAACAAACCTCAACTGTTATCCAAGGTCTCTTTGCTAAAATTCCTGTCATCTGGTGTTTTGCCACTTGTGTCAGGGGGCCTGGAATCAACTTTTGCTTTACAGTCCACAGAACTAGGAAGACCAGAAATCCTAGTACAGCAAACAAGCTGGTAGAAAGCTTAATTTAAACAACAATTTCAATTCCTTTAACATGGGGTGAAAAAAGCCAAAGACTTTTATTTTCATTTTTTGACGATTTTTATTACTGAATTGGGTAAAAATTTGCTGTGTGCTTTTCAGTCCAATAAGTCCTCAAAGTTGGATACTGTGTTGCCTCCATGTTCTGCTCCTCTCAGAAAATTGTCTCAGATTCTTTGATGTTTTATGAAGGAGTTTCAGCTCAGACTGATGAATGTTTGCAAGAAGTCAGCCAGGAGATTCATGTGATGGAAGAATTGTTGACAGTCATGATGCTCTTTTTTAGAAGATAGGGAATAACTCCGTCTACTTTTAAGATGGCATCCGCTGATGGCAGTTTTGTGAGGGAGCAACATTTTGTATAAAATGAAATCTACCAAGGGCTGTGTCCATGGTGTGGTGCTGGATTTCAGTTCTCATTGTCTGTATAATCCATGGGCTGGATTAAAAATAATCTGACAAAGAAAACACCAAGGGTTTTGGTTTGTTTTGTTTTTAGAATGTGTCTCATTTTCCCAGCCTGAGTCACTGAGCAGCTGCATAGGCCGTTGCAGCAATACAGGAGCAGCTGGAGGGCAGACATGAGTGAGGAAGGGGGAGAAGCAGGAGGAACCAGGGAGCAATGAAGCAGGTACTGGTGTTGAGTGGAGTTGTTACTCAGGCTCTGGCTCCTAGGAAGGGAAAGGAATGTCTGCCTGGAAGGGCCTGGCAGGATGCACTCTCAGCTGACATGGCCTGGAAACCTTTGTTTCCACAATTCAGTCCCATAGCCTCCACTGACTACACCAAGAGCTTGTGGACCTCTTCAGTGCACCAAAACAACTGCAAAGAGGTGAAGAGGAGCCTGAACTTCATGTTTAGAGAGCCACACTTGGATCTATAACCTGAATCTAAAGGTGAAACATGCTTTGACTTGTGGCCCTTCAGTCTTGCTAGAATTAGTGGGCTGAAATTGTATACTTTTTAATATGGTATGACAGGAATTATTAGAATAGTTAGGAGGGCTTGCTGGATATATAAATTTTCTAATCCTGGCCCCAGTTTCTTGATGTATTGTGTGGGTGCTGGAAAACTATCTACCATTTTTACTCTGCTGCAAAAAAGCTCAAAAATGAAAAGCTTAAAGTGTCTAACGAGAAGGAGACACATATTGATGGGCAGAGCCGTCTCTATACAGAATATCTCAAAATTGAAGGGATCTGTAAGGATCATTAAGTCCTCTATTTCATCTTTCAATTTCAGGTGTCATCTTTAAAATTTTTGATTTTCTCCAGTGAGACTTGGAATATCTTCCAGCAGAAATCCAGTTTCAAGAAAACATGATGCTTTACCATGTTTCAATCAGCACTCAGAAGTTTGCTCAATATGCAGAGAAAAAGCTGTGAAGCTTAATTTTTGGTGGTGCCAATTACTTCATTTATTATCTTAAGTAAGGGAAAATGGTGGCAAATTGCAACACACAAAATTCAGATTAAATATGTTAATTTAAAATTTAAAATATGTTCATTTCAGGAGGGATGTAGAATCTCTGTTGTCAGAGATTTTCAAGAATTTATACAAAACCCTGTCTGACCTGGCATGGTCTGGGCTACAATCCCATTTTAAGCAGGAGATTGGATTGTGCCATGCCTAGAGATCTCTTCCAGGCAACATTTCTATGGTCCTGCACTATTCCAATTGCCTGATTTCTCTGGCAATATCTGAACATCTTTTTCAGTACCCGTTATAATAATTGGTCTTAATAATTTTGGAAATCTTGATGTTACTGTAGTCCATATGAATAAATATGACATTTGGGAAAACTTCCTGTAAATTCTACTCTATTGAACAGTTATCTAGCAGTTTTTGATCTACACATGAGCTTTTGAAGTGCAATTTGTACAATAAAATTTGTGTCCTGCCTTATTGCTGGCATGCTGTGTATCTGAAATCCATGAGGTCTTCATTATGCTGAAGAATTGTAGTCTGTGGAAATGAATATGAGTGTTTTTTAAAAAATTCTGTCTGTAAAACCTTGCACCTTGCACTTTAATGGTACTTTTTTTTACCCATGAGCTTTTGAAATACTTTTTGAAACAGTATTTGCACATTAAAATATTTCTACTTTGAAATCTATTATGCAAATAGTTCCTTTCATAAAATCAAGAAAGTAGAATGTTAAGTATGTACAGGAGTAGTGGCCAGATGGCTGGAGCAACAGTCTGGAGCTACTAAATGGAAAACACTCTTCTTTATTAGTTCAAGGCAAAAACGTATCTCTTAGGCACCGCCCTAAGTCGGGTATTTAGCCATAAATAAAACACCTCCGAGTTCCTCAAGAGACAGTCAGGAAATTGCCTTTAATCCTATTGAGCTGAGACACGTCTGTGGTTAGGTTGAGGGAGAAATGTACCTTCCTCTCTTTCCTATTTCTGCAATCTAAAGCACTGCACAGTTCCAGAGGGTGAGGAGGGAATATCTCTGAATATTTAGTCTCAAATTCTCTGGCTTTCTCTTCTAATTCATTGCATCCTTATGTAAGAACAAGTTAGGAAAAATTTTTTTTATCTTTCTTCTTCTTTCTTCATTATTTTGTCCTAAACTTTCAATTGGCTACCTTGAAGCTGTATCAAGAGAAGGCTATGACATAGAAATAATCATGGCATTATTGAATTAATGTACATTTCTTATAGATCGATGTACATTTTATTTACATTAACTTGTTGTCAACCATGACCAATCCTTATAAAATGTTCAAAACAGATCATGTGCCTTAGTAAAAAATGGAATATTCAGATATCATTTTAAACCTCTTTAGATGGAGAAGATTTAAAACATTTTTCAAAACCACAGATAATTTTTATGGTGCACCATATATTAACCCAGATTTTTATTGCATGAGTCACTAAAGAAAAATAATCAAAACCTGCCCTGCCCCACTCATGAGTTACTGAGGACTGTTCATGCACTGTGTGTGATGCTTTATTGAAGAGAATATCACAAATAACTGAGGCAGCACAAGTTTAATGATGTAGCTGATTATTTGTATATAGTCACTTTTCAGTGAGATGGTACAATAAAAATATTAGGGCACAAATTAGTTTTAAGTTGTAATACTACTTTGAGCAAATCAGCATTGCAGATGATTCAGTTGTCTTCTGAAAACAGCAGTTCATAAGCCCCTCCAAAGTGCCTATTTTGAAATTAGAGATTAGCCTGCCTTCTCTGAAGGTTCATATAATTTATTTCTCTTAAGAAGGAGATTATTACTTTTCTCCTCTGATGATTCTGCTTTTGCTACTCTTCAGTAGGTTTTATCATCTACAAAATTGACTCTAGATGCATATTTATTTTCTCATAATATGTAAGTGGGTGTGTATTTATTAAAGGACTGAAATTAGACCAAATCAATCTACTCTGGAGGCCATGTCTACGTATCAAATGGAGATGTGGTTGCATTTTGTGCTAGCATTAGTAAATTAAAGCCTGGAAAAAATATAATAGTTCAGGTTTCAGCATAGACCAGCATCCCAATGGGCTTGGACTTACTCTGCAAACATCCTTGGCAACAGGCTATATTCATGCATGCTTGTAGAAACCTGGGCAGTACGGAGTTAATGCATTGCTATGCCTCAAATGGCCAATCAAGTGGACAGCTTAGAACGGTACATGGTTGGACAGGGGGGCTGTACAGAGGTATGGCAGCACCTTTTTGGGGCCACATTCTCTCTCCTGGTTCATGGGCACTGAACCAGGACAGTGCAAGTGCAGAGGTGGGGTCAAGAAGTGGGGCTGCACTGAACACCTGAAGTCAATCCAGTAGGCAGGATTGACACCACTGAAAGACAGTCCATGGACAAAAAGGTCCAGAGGAATGGACTGCTCATGTTCACTCATTTACATGAAGAGCAAAAACCTAATCCCAAGGTTCACCCTCAGGACCCTGGACACCCTGTTGACTGAATCAATGGACCCAGGACTGGTGATACTCTTTCCTCTCCTGTCTCACAATCTGATATCTCTTTCCCACTCTGCTTCTTGCCTCCAATTTTTATTCTTTTATTTCTCCTACTATTAGAAGATAGGCACAAAACACATACGAATTTCCATGCCAAGTGTGTAGTTTGTTAATAAAACTTAGAGAACTTGGTTTTTTGGAACCCTTTTGGTTTTTGCTATTCTCTTTAGACCCTGGCAATCTATGCATCTTAGATGATCCCTCTCCTACTGTTTGTTGTAGGAGTGGGATACAACATCTTTACTGGATTCATAGGCAGAATGCCATATCAATCATTTTCGAGCAAGGACATTCTTAACCTTAGAATGGTAACATTTTCATAAACTTAGAGAAATACTGCTTGTGCGTAGATGATATTTCCATACATGTAAAGTTTCTGCCAGGCAATTTCCATAGAAGCTTCTCACAGTCACACAATACAGGATGAGCGCAGTGATTGAAGCACAAGTTAAAAAAAAAAGGAAAACATTTCTACAAATCTCTTTTTTGTACTTTGCAATAGGCCACTTTTTGGTGCATTGATAAGCGCTTTATCTGCTGATTGCCATTTTTGCTGATTTGCCTTCCTCCTTTCGAGCTTCCAGCCATCTGAACCTTCTTCACAGACCTCAGGTAGAGGTTTCTGCCCCAACACTTAGAGACACAAACAGTTCATTTAAGGCATGGTCTGAGAGAGAGTAGGCAGGAATGGATGCAAATGTAAACCTCCTTCAGGCTTTTTTAAAAAGGGAATTCTCTTCAGCAGGAGAAGGAAATCTCTTTTCCTTTTTCACAATTTATTTCCATTCCCTCTCCAGATGTTTATGTCCCTTGGGCTGAATATTGAATTTACAACTTGTGTGACTGAACTAAGTTATCCACCAACAAAATTCATTTGAGAGAAGGAAAAATAAATATTTGATTGGTCTTACAATGAAAAATAAATAGCCTTCCTCTGAAATGTGGGGATTGAGTATTCTTTCAAGTGGTTATTCTCCAAAGTTTAGTATTTTTGCACATTACAGGACAAAATCCTGCTAATTTCTAATCCTGGATGAAATGAAGATTTTAATTATCATTTTAGAAATCAGAGATATGCATCTTCTGAGGTTGGCTATACAATGGCAGTAGTAGTAAAAAAATAACTTATGTATTTAATATTCAATTAAAACAGTGCTTTACTATTTTTTTTGTATAAGGCTGCTAAGTAAAAAGTACCAGGGGCATGCATTTAGAAAACATCTACCTAATTAATATCCTATTCATTATTTCACAGTACAAGTTTATTTACTGAGATTACTAATTCACTAGTAAAATAGAAATAGAGAAATACAAATGAAAATAGACAAATATTATAAATAGAAAATCCTCACAAAGTTTCAACACAGGCAGTTATCAACATTGACACAAAAATGATTTTCTGCTGGCTTTTTTTAGATATTCAAACAAGAGGAAAATCTGTTGAGGGCAAATAAATGAAATGAGACAAACTAGAACATTGGCATCACAACAAAGCAATTAGCAGACACAGATGGCACAGGGAGGTGAAAAAGTCTGGTGTAGGATTTCAATATCACTTCTGTGTAAACTGAATCCCAGAGCAGCGTGATCTGCTCTATGATTGCACTCAAAAGGTACAGGAAGTCACAAGGTGGTTTCACAACCCAGCTAAAAGTACATTCATTCCCTGACAGTGACTTCATCTTGTAGGACAGGCTGTTGTGGTCCCTGTGGCTTTATTCCAGCCCTTGTTTGTTTTCTCATGTCTTTGATGCTTTTGTCAGCAGCACGTCTTGAGCTTGAGGATGCACCAAGAGAAAGGGTGCCAAAGAGGGAGAGCATGAGGAGCAGCAGATTGTGTGCTACTGGTATGGCTGGGACAGCAGCACAGTCCCCAGCTTTTTAAAGGTGGGCATGGACAGAAAGTCTGTTACAATATCCATAGAAGTTCCAGGGCATTTAGAGTAATGGCAGATTCAAATACATTAAAGAAACCTCTTGATTGATCCAGGCATAATTTTTGTCTCATTAGTATATTTATCTTTTTTTGCTTTTAGGGCACACAGTTCAGAAAATAAAAGAAGAAAATGAAACTGTTTTGGTCTGCCTGTTGTGCTAAAGAAGGACCAGGCAGGCCTTTGCTATCTCCATGAAATGGATTCCATGATCTCTGCAGATAGCCAGCTACAGGCCTTTGCTCCCCTGAGAATTACCAAGTCCTTTCCTAAATCCATCCTGTGGCTCTGACTGCTGGTAGAACTGCTTGGCACCCTTGCAGTGCCATTGTTGTGTCTTCTCCCTCCCCTTCAGTTGCCTTCCTACTTTGTCCTTCTTTCCACAAAGAAAGAACCTAGTTCCTTCTCAGTTTTCTCATACTTTGCTGGCTTTTTAAAAAAACAATTAGCTAATAATTTTTCCTGAATGTCTTATTACTCCATGCTTTTTATTGGATCATAAAATCTGCCTATTTTTTTAATAGGAGAATCATGTATGTTACTCATTGTTTAAAATGCTAGTGATCTTCTGCATCCTAATCTGCCACTCTTCTGCCTAGTCATGTATCTAATTCCTTCAATGTTTTTTCCAGCCTCTCAGTTTGGTGTAACCCATAACTTTATAGAAATATTCTATTATTTTCCTAGTATTTTGGGAAGTTATTAACCAAACCCAGTAAATATATTTATGGGATCCTAAGAGAAATGTAGCAAGCACTTCAGGAAAAATAATGGCTAATGGCTTTGAGAATCACTCTTCAAACATGTGTACACCTTGTGATGATTTCCTCTATTCCACATTTCCTTGGCTTGCCTGTAGAAATTTCAGCACAACTGTGTCAAAATACTTATAGAGACCAAAAGTCAAACAATACCATGAGTTGGTTTTCCTTTACCATCTACCATGAGAAAGAAGAGAATTATTTCAGTGGCTGAAAGGCACAATGGCAAATATGGTGGCACAATGTAATTATATATATTACACTCTTCATGTTCTGTTTTGTCCTGTCATTAGAGGTCTGGGGGTGGATGTTGTTCACATTAGTTAGACATATGGCTTTATTTAACTATGGTAAACCAGCAATTTCAACTGGAGGGTGTATCTTCCTAATCAAGAGTGGCCTGATGCTATTGCCAGGCTGCAGGAGAAGCCTTTATCCAGTTAATCCTTGTCACTAATGGGAGGCTGCACATGATACTATGAAACTTTGTCCAACATACCTTCTGCAAATGAAATCATAAAAGGGTTTCCATGCTGTGAGTGCAGAACTAGGCAAAAAATTCACCATGTAGATTACAGTAAGAAAAAATAGTAAAGACCAAGGACTGTACAAGAAGATGGGAAGGCAGCACTGTTTCACAGATGCAGCTCAGAAAAAGCGAGTCTTTGAAGTATTTGAAGCTGCAGTAAATTTTAAAATAAAAGTTAATTTAAAAAGCCCCTGTCATTATCATTAATAATCTTGTTTTCTCAGAGTCTGCATTATCTAGATTAATCAGGATTTGCTGAAAGTACATCACACCAAAACTGGGACTTTGGGACAGCAATTTTTATTATTTTTTATAAAATTTTCACTGACATAACTGTGCTGTGCAAACTTCTGTTGCTGCATTGTTCATGAGCCAAAGATTTTTTATTTTACTATGTGTTTTCCTGCTTCCTCATGTGTCTCCCAAAGTGTCGGATCTCAAGATCTCAGTCCTGAGGTGCTGAGCCACCGAGGCCACCTTGGGGGTCTCGGGAGTCCTGGAATGTTGCCAGAAGTGTCTGGTGGCAGGACTTCGGTCCTACACAGGAGACGACAAGGATGAGGGCTTCACCAGGGTGAATGGTGAAGGGATTAGTTAATTAGAGGGTGAGACACAGGGTTTAGGATTTATGTACAGGGGGCTTTAGAGGAGTAAGATGGAGGAATTGGGGTGTGTCCTGCCCTTCTTCTTCTTCCTCTTCTCCTCCATCTTCTTTGGCCATGGTGGCACTCTTGGATTGGTTATTACTGAGAGTGCACCCAGTTATAAGAATAAATGGTATTGGGGAAAAATGATAAATATTGTACACGTAACAATGGGTATAAAGATACGTGGCTGCCCTGGAGGGCAGACAGTGTGCTCATGGCTGACTGCTGAGCAGATCTCTGTTCGGCTGAAAGAACATCTTTTAGATAAACAATTAATAAACATAAAAACCAAAAGAAGAACTGAAGCCTCTTCTCGTCCTTCGATACGCGGGCTGCCCCAAGGCCACCTCGGGCCTTTCCAGGCCCCTCAAACAGCCTAGATAAACCGGACACCAAAGTGTTACAGCATCTTTACTCTTCTCTTCAAGAAAACTAAAAGGCAAGACAGGTAATAAGCCCAAAGCCAGCAAAAAGGAGGTCATAAACCTTAAAATATTTTTAAATTAAGCTAAATAGGATCACACTAGTATGTGAACATCTGCTACGTGTTCTCGAAATACACTCATACTCAGTGGTGTATGGCAAAGATGAAAAGATGAAAATTTGGAGAAATTTTTTAACGTAATCATAGTAGCTCCAGAAAATGATGCTATTTGGTGGCTATGACTCCAAAGACAATACAAATACAATGCCAGCTGTCATTATCATTACAGAAAGTAACATCATGTTTTACAGCTGTTTGGAATGGAGCATGAAATGGGAGCTAGGAACAGAGCAAGGACCCCAAGCTTTTGATACTCTTCTCCGGCTGCATCCCTTGCCTGAGAGCAGGGAGGGAACTCCCCAGGGGTATGTCTCAAAGTGACAGCCTCTTAACCATTGTCTGAAGAGCAAGCAACTCTTCTGATACACTCCAAAGACTCCAAAGATTGTTAGGATTTTCAGACGCTCAAACTTGTTTGATACCATGTTGTGCCATTTTCCAGAGTGCTTTTCCGCTAAGCTCTCTCCACCAGCAGGTGGGTGTCTGGGCACACTCAAAATCCCTGGGCACGCTTGGCTGCATTTCTGGGTGCTTGGGACATATCTGCATGGTGTGCCAGGCTGTGGCTGGGTAAACACAAGCTGTCTCTGATCAGAGGGGTACTTCAGCCCGACAGGCCGGCTGGGCTGCAGTGGGACAGTGCCACAGATCTGCTGAATCTGACACTGCCACACTGAATCTGGCCTGTGCCCAAATATCCACAGCTGTGCAACCAACAGGCCATTCTTTAATCCCAGTGGATATGGTTTGAAATACCTCTAAAATAGAGTGTGGGAAGCAAACACAGTGTTGTTACATGTAAGACTGATCAAATCATAACACTTTGATTCAGTCCAAGGCCATGAGCTATTTCGTGTTTCTGCTTTGTATAAGCTGTCTGCCTGTGGGTTCCACACACTTGCTGTAGTCACAGTGAAATCATTCTTCATTTACTTCTAATAATCCTTTTAGAATATTCTTCTGGAATGTAGTTCCTCAAACACACACAGCATAAGTCTTCAATAATTCTATCTTTCATAAGTTGTTCCTTTTTAAAATTAGAAATATTTCTGCTATAATACTATGAGGAACACCTTTCTTCTTAAAACTGAGTTGAACATTTCTTATCCTTCCTTTATTAGATATAAGTTTAAAATATAGACTGCCTCTGATTTCCCTCTGGTATGTTGCCCCCAAAGCAATGCAAGTCTTCCAACAGAAAACAAATAAATCATAATTTAACCCAAGTACAACCTGCCATCTGGTTTTGCTTTGCGCAACAAATATTGTGTTCATTTAATTTTTCTATCTTTTATATATTCTAGTAGTTTATTTGTCTTTAACTATATCCACATTTAAGACTGATGTTTCATATATATATATTTTTTTTTATCAACAAAGACACCATTCAATCTCCAGAACTTCATTATTTCTTTCTGCATCTGTTTTTGACTTTGGAATCAACTTCCACAAGACTCATTAAAAATGTTCCATATTGTTCCAGTACCCCTCTTTTTCTTATATCCTACACAGTTACCAGGTCACTGCTTGTTGTTGCTGCTGTTTTTATCAGATGCAGTTTCATATCAGTCATCTTTCTGCTACATGAGGCCTATAATATTATGAAAGATAATAATGAAAGATCAATTGATCTTTCTCATTCTAAAATCATCTGTATGCAGAGATAGACCTTTTTTTTTTGGATGCAGTCATACAAGTAATAATTTCAAACCTCTAAATGTCCAGGTATTCTCCAGAAGGGGATAGTCACTCTGTAAACATCCAAAACAATTTGAACTTTTTATCCAGGGTTCTGCTTATCTTATTCTGGTGCAGTGTTGCTGCAGTTAGGCAATGGCAGCTGTTTGTGACATGAAATTATCTAATTTTATTATTTATTAAATATTGTTAAAATTCAGAGATCAGATTGAACGAGAAATTTTGACATACATCTAAGGAAGTGGAATGTGTTTCCTAAAAATTTTATCAAAAATCTTATCATCAAAACGTCTATAACTTTGTAACAGTAATAACATTCTGAGGTGTAGTGAGGTGACCCAACACCTCCTAGAGTCTGGATACCATAATGAAAGAAGCAATGTGACAAAATATTGTCAGGGAAACTGAGGGTACTTTGCCCTGGCATCTCTGCCTTACAAAATTCAATTACAATGTTGGTCATAAAGCTCAGGAAAATTACCTACTACGAGTACAGCAACTGCTTTTGAGGGCATGGTATGGGTGGTGGAAGATAACATCCCTCTCTGTGTTGATGTATGTGGAAGAGGTGCTCCTTTGCTTCTTGGCTATCTAAGCACTTCTGTGGCAGTGGAGCCAGGTAGGCTGCCAAAGAATGGGAAAGCAGCAAGGACACATTCCTACCACTGAATTCCATACCAGTAAAAGGGAAATCCCTGTGACTGGGTATGAGAAAACCAAATAGGATTAATGAAATTAGCATGCTTTGTGAATTTTGTGTATGAAAGAAACTGGGTCTAATGCACTTAATTTTAGAAGTTTATTTTGTGTGTAGCTTGCACATATGAATATTCTACTACTAGCTTGGGATTTATGGAGTGGATTCCCAGACCCTTTTCAGTTCATAAATTAACACACTGGACTGAGTCCAAGCAAGTGCTCTGTCTCAGTTGGAGCTCAGTGCCTTTGGAGAGCACTCGTCAGCTTTCTGGCAGGCGTAGCCCTGGCCTCGCACTGCAGGGCTTCCAGGGGTCACCACTGCAGGGCAGATCACACAAATACACCATCCCATGCTTACTTTTCTAAACAGAGGCCTTAAGCACAAGGGTACAGAATATTCTGTAATGTATAATGACTCATGATTTATTCCCCCCTCCTCCTTCTTTTTTGAAAACTTAGTATTTTGCAAGAAAGGCTTGAGGAGCTGCTGTACTCCACGAGCATTGGGAGGAGCTGTGTAGATCAGCACTGCATTCAGCTGGGAAGGGAAGATTTTTCACAACCACTCCTTTATTTTTTCCAGGTTATGCTGAATACCTGGAAAATACACCCAGCCCAGTGGGGTGTTACACTCGCAGACTGGACCAAAGTATTTTGTTTTGCCTGCTCTCTTTCCATCACCCTGTGAACTTTAAGACGGAAAAGCTTCAGAAGGACAGGTGCAAATTGCCTCACCCTAGCAGAGAAAGTCTGATAGAAGCTGCTGATATAAATATATATATTTCACCTCAGCAGACTGAGGTGAAATCTAGGTCTTTCCTCAGTGAGGACAGTTGCTAGGTAAGAGATGGCTGCCACCGTCATAATCTTCCTTGCTACCTTCTACAGTTTTTAAAAAAAGAAATGTCAGTATTCCACCTTAAAATCTTTTAGCCAGAACACATTCATAATTATCAGACGTAACAGATCAGGTATATCTGTCAGCTTAAGAAGCAGATGGACATGTGGATTTCAAATGAGTGATAGGATAGGTGTCTGAGTCTATAGTTTACTGAGCTCTGAAGTGTTTCTGGGGCTATGAATCCAGATACCTACAATCTTCAAAGTAAAAGCACAAATTCTTTTACAGAACCTGCATACTTTTAGCTTTAGGTGATCGGAGTATTGAAATGGCTTTTTCTCCATCACAGCTTGGGATTTATGAGACTAAATTCCATTTAAGTGTCATATTAAGTGCATAAGCATTTTCCTGGATTTTAGCCAGTCTCCAGGCTAGGAAGCTATTTGGCCTGGTGGTTTAATGGGTATCTTACTGTGTGAAAGTTATCAGCATACTGTAAAGCAGAATAAGTAAGCCAAGTTCTCTGTTTCACACAAAAATTCCCTTAACCTCCCGAGGCCCTGCAACATTTACATTGGTGCAACTTGGAATTTCCCCTGGGAGTTAATTTTCTTTTGCAGGCTAATTTATAGCATTTCTTTGATTAATGGCTAGGGAAGAGCGAATTAGTGTATACTAAGGATGTATAGTCATGCTTAATGAAAATGGTGACAGGTCATGGTTTGAGACTGTGAGAAAGTTATAACAGGGAGGGAAGAGGTGGCTTGTTAATATCCAAAGCCAGCCCCATGCTCTGTTTGCATGGCTTTGCTGAATGTGTACGTCAGTGATGTGCTGGGTACAAGCTGTTACCTCTCAGAGTTTGCTTTCAGTGATGCACTCCAAGGAATGGGAGCCCTGAGCACAGCTGTGTAAAGAAATGGCATGGAACTTCTTTGATTTCTGGGAAAGCATGGATCTTGCTTCTCTGCAATGGGCTGTCTGAAGGTTCTTCTGAGTGAAAAGTTACCAGAAAAATCTTCTGACCTCATTCTTACATGGAGTTATGATTAGAACATCTGAAGCTTACTGTAGTGTAGGTAAAAGAGACCACAGCTGAAGGAGCAGATTTCCAATTGGTGAACTTGTTAAATATGACTGAGGGTGATAAAAGGAAGAAAAGAAATGTGAAAAACTTGTTGTTTCACTAGCTTGCTGCTTTGCTAGACCTGCTGAAGATTAGCAATGCCTTTGTGTGATGGAAATACTGAATGAATATTTTTATATTCTATAAAGTCATGCAGCAGTTTACAGTGGACTGGCAATCCTGGTAAGCTCACACAGGTGTGACACCTCCAGACACCTGAGCTCTCTCCAAATGTATGTTTTTATTTTCTGAACCTGTCAATGCAAGATACCTAGAGTTAAACAGGAACAACTTGCATTCACAGTAGGAAATATTCTCTTCTCCAGGCTGAACTGCCCCAACTCTCTCAGTCTTTCTTCAGAGAAAAGATGTTTCAGTCCCTTCATCATCTTCTTGGCTCTTTGCTGGACTGTCTCCAGTATATCCATGTCTCTTTTGTACTGAGGAGCCCAGCACTGAACCCAGTTCAGATTTGTCTCACTTGTTCCAAGGAGAGAAGGTTCACCTCCCCTGACTTGCTGGTGATGCCAATTGTTAAGTAAAAGCTGCAGTATTTTGGAAGGAATTTGGTGTGATGTGTCACATTGACTCAGATGTGCTGGGTCTTTTGGGTGTTTAGAATATTGTTTGGGTGTTTAGATACTGTTACTGGATCACAGTAGAGTCAGCTATGGGACAATTACCTTGCCAAGACGGAGGCATCTTTTGATCAACTCAGAATGTCAAAAAGCTGGGGAATATTTGTCAATTTGTAAAGCAGAGCATTACTGTAGAGTTTAGCTGCCTCCAATACGTAGCAGGAACTTAGAGTGGAGGTAGGAATGAAAAAGGATAAAGGGGCCAAGTTTCTGTTCCAGGACCATTTTCCACAAGTGAACACTTATGAAAAAGATGGTTGCTGATCAGGAGTTCAGTGTTACAGGTACAGTGTGAGCCAGCATAGAGACTTCTGAGTTACATTACCAATGTTTCAGAAAAGGCTGGCAGGCAATGCCAGTAACACAAATATTGTTCATTACACTGTCATTAGTTCGTTCTCTTTTGATGGTATTTGGAAAAGGGTAAATGCTATTTTTATCACTCTTTAAATGGGAAAGGAATTTATTTCCTTGCTAGTAGTACATAGGAAATGTCATAATATTTGTAAAAATACTACCTTATGAAAAGTTAGGATATTTTTAAAGTTTTTGCCTTTGAATTTTTCAATCTAGACATAAATTTTGAATTATAAATCTTGATTTAAAAACCTTCTGGAAAATTCAATGATGTGATTTTATGAATCATGAGTTAAATATTTTTGTAGATAATTTCTAATGAGAAAGGATTGTGTCCTTTAGTGAAATTACTATGAAATATCATTGTCTTTGACAACTCTCTCTGAAACCTTTGATGCAGAGCTGAGATCAGTGTACTCAAAATGCATTTACATGGCTTTGCATCCAGAGATTTGCTCTTCTTGTATGTGAAGTGTAAATTAGACTATGATGGGACCACTAATGAATTCTTGGCTGAGTGACTGAGTGGCTATAGTATATAAAACTGTACTTACTGTCCTAGAGTAACATAACTTGATTTTTTTTCCAATAACTATTGGACAAAAAAAATCATAATATAATTTTATAGCATTCAGATTTCTATAAGTTTGTGTAATTGGGTGTATTCTCAAAAGATATTACAAAAATGCAGTTACATCTGTCCTAATGATTAACATCTGGCTAGCAATCTATGTTGAAAATTTTAAAAGGAAAAAATCAATATAAAACACATATCTTCTTATTTTCTTTGCCAAATGAAAAAACTTGAAATAGCAAGTCAAGGTTTATGAAGAGATATCTGATAAGAAAACATTTCATTATTTTTAGATGTAATTCATTCACATTTCATGCCATTTCATCAATTTTGTTCTGAAATTTCATTTTAAAACACCAACTGAAAGATCCAAAAATGCTGAGATAAATATTTCTTCCATTTTTAATCAAAATAATTCTGTGAGCTTTATATGGGTTAACATACATGATTAATAAAAGTAAAATAACAAAGTTTTGCTATCATATATATTTTTATTCTTCTGAATATATTTTCCCCCTTCAATTAAACATTAATTTATCTTCATTAATTTTGTTCCTTTGAAGACTTAAGATCAAATCAGTGATGCAAAGATTAACTGCTCAAACTAAAAACACATGGAGATAAGAGATCAAAATGTTCCTGAAGAATCCTAAACAGCAGTAGGACAAATGACTCATGATGCTTTTTATATCTCAACACACTCTATCTAGTATGGAATAAATGAGATGGAATTGTTGGACTGAGAATTACAATAGATCACCTGAGATTTTTGGTTCTTTTTTTTAGAAGGCAACCAATATTTCTGAAAATAGTTTTTTGATCTTTATTGCAGTTTATGCTTTCTTAATAACCAGCACAGTTTCAGTTAAGAAAATTTAGCCTGATGGGCCTCACATGAACCAGAATCCAAACCAGTAGTGAAGAAATTCAGGTTACATATTTATCTCTTTTATTTCTTTCATTTTCTTCAACAGCCTGAGCTTTGAGTGTACCACTTAAATTTTAGTTTATAAGGTGGACATTGGCTTTAAGACATTTCCCTGCTCTTCAGCTGAGAAATTGTCAGGTGATTTGAAAAGGACTTAGGTACCAAAACTGAAAAAAATTTCTGCGGTACTCAGTGCTGCAAAGCTGAAAACACTGGTTTCTGGCTCTGGGATGAGAAGTTATGACATTGGACCCTACAGGGGGAGAAGGGATCTGTCTGGACCAGGAGGCATCAGACTGATTTTATGTTTATCCCATTGAGAGACATAACTTGCAACCTTTGTTTTAAGCCAGACATGGGGGTGCTGGGTGAGCAGGCTCCTCAGTCAGGAAGACATTGCCCATCCTGCCTGTGGTGTTTCCGCAGTTAAATGGGAGAAGGCAGCTGCCCACCCGGGGCAGGAGAGAGGGATCCGCTGAAGTTCACACCTGCTGTTTTACTCACCGGGTCCTCTGGCTCTGCAAGTGCTGCGGCTGAAACCTCTTCCTTGGATCTGAGAAACTCCAGGCTCTTTGTGTGATTTATGGGATTATGTGAAGCTATAAATCTTCTGCTACAGCTAAATGCAACAATGATACTGTTTGTGTAACGATTTGCGTCAGCTTTGCTTGACCACATCTGTGTCAATGCCGAATTGCTGAAGGACTGAGTAATGGCTGTACAGAGAGCATGACTGAAATAACACCAGGCTCCCTGGCCACCAAAGGGAACTGCTCCAGCTTCCCCTGGTTCTCAGGGAATTACCAGAATTAGTATAAACAAATCCACGAGAGCTTCAGTTAACCTCAAACGAGGTGACATCCTTAGAAAAAAACTAAAATAAACCCCCTGAGATTTAGCTGGCAGAAATGTCCACCAGCAATGTTCAGCTGACCTTTCTGAGTGGAAGAGCACTTCTCTTCACAGGATAGACTATATCCATCACCATTAGTGTCTGGACCAGAATGCCAGACAAACATCAAGTGCCCATTCTCTTTCTCCAGTAGTAAAATTAAATTGAAAATTCTTCAGCACTTTTAAGACTTGAGTTTTATTTCCTCACTTATGAATTTTAGATTGGCACCAAAAGAGGAAACACTTGACTGCTGTCAGGTGCTCTATTTAGATTTTCCACAGCTGAGAATAAAACTGCCAGAAAATGTGTAAGAAATATTATACTTTGTGAAATTTACAACCCGTGTCTTTAAACTAATAGACATTTGGATAAATACAACTTTTGGAAGAGCTTTAGTTTTAGAATAAATGCTGGCCTTTACAAAGGATGTGTAAGATCTAATGGGTGCATCCTAAGACCAGCCTTTGACACAATCAGCATATTTTCACATGGTCAACAAGCTGCCCATATAATACCTAATTGCAAAAGAAAAACACTAAGTCTGAGACTGAATGAATGCAGATTATTTCAAAGGCATGTCAATAAAAAATTCTACATAACACGCTGTCTTAGAGGTTTTTCTAAGCTATATGTGTAACATCAGCAAATTGCTTTCAGAACGTTATATAACTTGCAAGAGACTTGTGGAAATGGGTTTTTTTAATGTTTCCCTTTCCTTGTATCCAGTAAGTCTGTTACCTAGAAGAGAACCTCACATTTTTAACTTGAGTTCTAATTGACCATTCTCTCAGTTATGATTTTCCTTGTTATTTACATGTGCTTCCACCAGAACCTTTCCAGGATTGCAGTCCTTTTCTAGGATCATACTGAATGCTATTAAACCAATGGGACTGAAAACTCATGTTTTCTGTTTTCTCCCTTTTTAGAAACACTTTAAATGTTCCTGAACTTCCTTTCTCCAATAAACTCTTCAAGGTAATAAGATAATCTCTTTTTTTTCTGAGGTTAGGCCAATTTCTTTTATCTCCTAGAGTAGTATTCATCAGATACAACCAATTAAAAACCATTCAATTCTTCAAGCTTTTTGTTTTGTTTTGTTTTGTTTTGTTTTTTTCATTCCACTCTAGAGAAAGACCTTTGCTCCTTGTCACTGGAGTTAATTTTGTGAGCAACTGGTCTGACTTGCCTGGAGAGCACTATTGCAAGGGATTCCAGAAAGCATCAAGCTGGTTGGCAGTTTTCCCTTTCAGTGTTCTGAAATTACTTTCTTACTGCATTTCCTATTTTTTCAAGATTAGGTGTAATTTGTACTTGTGTTGATCTCTTTATTTCCCTCTATGATAGTGCCAGCTCTTTTAGGTAATTTTTCACATTTTAATATTTCATTTAACCACACTGTTACTTGTCACTATCCAAATCATGGGAGCAAAATACTGCTCTGCAGTTATTTAACTTAGACGTTCAGAGCTTCACCTACAGCCCATGTGTTCTGTTGTGGTTTTTTAAACCACTTTGGGAATTGTCTTTGAGAAAAGAATAGAAAACCAAGGGGTAAACAAAATTATTCATAAGAATGTTAAGAGTTAAAATGAAAATCCTAAACAGTGAAGGATTTATTGGCATGAAATAACACATGGCAGCAAACAGGGAAAATGCTTTTAAATGCAATTATTGGACAAAACCCCAAAATAACATCTCAGTAAGCAATTTTCATGACTTAGGGAGCCATGAAACCCAGAAGAGGCAGAAAAAATGCAACAAAGCATTAAATTGCAGTGTTATTATCTATCATAATATATTTGCCCTGTATCTTTAAGCCAACAAAATACACACACACAGAGGAAACCAAAACCTGCTGAAAACTGTCAGATTCGTCTTTTCAAGAAGCTAAAAGATGATGATGAAAGTATGTGAAGTAATGAGAGCTTTTAAAGGACCCAGATGGTGTTTAAAGAGCAGCTGAAGGTACTCATCACATCGCATAGCAGAAGCATGTAGTCCCCAGAAAGATGTGCACAGATGTTTTATGTCACTTACCCTAGAAGTTACAAGTGTAAAGGCAAGGAAAATGCTCTGTGGATGTATGACTTATGAGTCCTAGCACCTGTGGCTTTCTCCCATGTTTTTTTCCTCTGAATAAGCATAGAATCATAGAATTATAGAATGGCCTGATTTGGAAGGGACCTTAAAAGTCATCTAGTTATAACCCCTCTGTCATGGACAGGGACAGAGCTCAGAGCTCCATCCAGCTCCTGATATCTAATCAAAACCAACTCTCTTTGAGAATAATGAAATGTCTGAATTCATATCAGAAGAATTACACTGGTTTAGGCCTGCCTGGAGAAGCAAACTGCATGCTTCAATTCAAACACCTTTATTGTTAAAATAGTTAAGACATGTTCTGTCTCTTTGATCTCTTGTGATAAGGAACACTTAATGACTGATTTAGGTAAAATTCCTAAATAAGAAGTAATGAAGGAAAAGCTTGAAGCAGTAAGAATCTTTAGGTCACTGACATATTTTCGTCTCTTTTCTGGAACTGCATAACTGAATTTTAGGCACTGAAATGCATGTAAATTCATGTTAATAATTGAAAAAAAAACTAAGAAAAAATCCCACCAAAACAAATATACAGCTCATAATGGCTCCATGAATTCCAACTTTTAGGCAGATAAATACTTAACCAGAAACCTTTTAGTCCTGTTGTGTTCTCTGACAATGTATAAATAATTCCAGAGAACACTTCAGTGCAGTTCAGTGCAAGGTTTTAGAATGTATAATTCTAAAATGTTAAATTATAATCATTTGAAACCAAGTCATTGCTTTCAAATTCCTTTTGTAGCATGTAGCAACAGGGCTGTTATCAATTTCCCAAAGGAGTCTAAAGATGGAAAGGGATTCATTAAACAGAACAGTTCTATCAAAGTGTAAAATTGTGCCACATATGGTGAAAACTTAGTTGTCTAAAATGCAGAGCAAAAATGAATTTTCTCATTAAAAGTTTCAATTTCTTTGGAGAGAAAAAAAAAATTTAATTCTGCAGAAGCCCAAAATATGTTGGCTAAAAAGCTCCCATGACAATCTCTCCTGGGAAGTGAGCACAGGTACCTCACATGAGTGTGTTCTTGAGCCAAGGCCAGGAACATAGACATTCATACAATCCAGAAAATATTGAAACAAAATCCATTTCCATCATCAATTTTTGATGCCTTCTCAGTGACTACTTTACTGTACATTCCACTGCCAGACACTGTGTGTAGTCATTTATAATGAATGATTCTGCCTGCCGTAGAATTTTCTGTCTTCTGCAGTGACAAGGGAAAGGAACCCGAAGGGACACTTTTTTCTGCACATCTTATGGACAAGATGAAAATAGACAGTTGTGGGAAAGTATGAAAATGAGACACTTCAATGGCCGCAGGAAGCTCCAGAGATCCCAGCTGTCAGTCTTTGATTTCTAAGAGTTGGGAGGCTTTTATTGGTGATAGCAATAGTATTAGTATTACTATTGCTACTGCTTCCTAATATTACTATTACTATTAATCTTGTGATTTTATAAAAAATATTAATTTTCATGCTGTTTATATTTTATAGAAAGGAAGAACTGATCAACTTCATCATAAAAGTCCCACTTGAAAGATATTATCTGAGAGAAGGAGAAAAATAACATTTTTTTCTATATAAATATGATAGAAACTTTCTTGGATGAGTGTTAACACAGGTCCTTTTCCCTTATATGTGGCATATGCTTTCTTAGTATGAAGACCTCACTTATTTTGAATGGTTCATCATTTCCTTTAAATAACAAGGCAAGCAGTCTCTTTTACACTTTTCCTCTTTAATGAGATAAGACAATGCAGAAACCAGACATAGTCATATTTTTTCCTCATGTAATGTGTGTATGAAGTAGTTGTACCAGTGACCTCTAAGAATTTTTGAGGCTTTGAAATTATTATTATTATTATTATTATTATTATTATTATTATTATTATTATTATTATTATTATTATTATTATTATTATACTTAAGGTTATACTCTTAACCAGAATTAGCAGAAATAATATTTCTTTTTTATAATTTATTATTATGTGTATATATTTTATTATGTGTTGGCTATATTTCTTCATCTAATTGAAAATTATAAGCACTCCCTGAAATGTTTTTACATTTTTACAGCTAGTTAAAAATTGAGACTGCCTAAATGTTTTGACAATGAAGTCTAAATACCAAAGATTAATTCTAACTCTGGATACCTTAAAAGACTTTAATGAAGATAGCCAAATACTGTGCACGCTATGCATCAGGCTTACGTTCATTACAATGACTCTTCCTTTTTTGGGTGAAGAGCACTCACTCAGGCTGAGTGAAACAAAGCAAATTCCCAATTTAGAAACATGAAATATGCCCTGGATAACTCAAGTGTTTTTGTACTTACTGAAAAGGAGACTGAATTCACTATCATGAGCTTCACTCTTGCACAGATTTTCACAGGGCAGAAAGCCTTTTTGCCAGAAGATAAAGTGTCAGAGACTTTCTTGTCTTCCAGGGTGTCTGTGGATGGAGGCAGAGAATGCCTAGGGTGGCTGCACCAGCACTTGCACTTCCACCATCTTGTGGAAATAGAACATTTTGGGGAATGGTTGTGCAAATCCATCTGCAAATCAATGAGAATTGACATTCCGGCCAGCACCACCATCAGTGCATTTTCAGCTGAAACTGCTTGTTCATTGAGTATCAACTAACTACTGACAAAAAACATAATGATAGGAGCAATCTAAAAATATTGAGACTGAGATTGAGCTGGATAGAGGGAATGTAAATCTTTCCCAAGGGAAGCTTGGGGAAGTAGGTGCAGCTCTAGCAATGGGACTTACATCCCATAATATAACCTGCCATAAAGGATGGGATCACAGCCATAGTTTCTATTTCCTTTACTTTTGTTGCAGTATTAAAAATCTACCCTGGGGAAAAAAAACAAACCAAAACAAAACAAAAACCCCCCCCAAAACCCCCAAAACCCCAAACCTAAATCAAACAAAACCAAATAATCAAAAATGTAAGCTAGGGTAAATATTGTGCCAGAGTTTTCTGTTATTATGTTGGAACATTCCTGTGGGTCAAGGCTGTAGCAGATGATCTGTTTGGTCTCTACTGAGTGTTGGGCTGACTACATTATGGTGCTTGGAAATATCCCAGTAATCAAGTGAACATCATGTCTTCATCTCTTCTGCTGAGGACTCATAGGATCCACCTAACTTGAGATCAGGCTCTGGTTATCTAACTTCAGCTGTGTCTTACTCCTGAGACCCTTCCTTTCCTGATTTTGTGGGTGGAAAAGAATTTTAATGTGTGGATTCCAATTTTTGCTCTTAAAGTCTTGTTTCCTTGCTTGTCCACACTGGCTTACGGAATTCAGCACCTCACTGCCCTTGTGCACATGTACTTGGGTGTTCTTCTGTTGGAAAACCTGAGCTGGTGGGATGATGGTTTCTGTAACTGCCCCAAATGTGTCCCCAGGTCTGGAAAGCTCTCATGGGTTCCCCAGTTCAGGCATATGCATGACGTTCTCCAAAGCAAAGCATTTCTTAATTTTATCGGCAGAAATAAGGCCTAGTATAAGTGAAAAGTGCCAGAACAAACATCTATTGTGTTGAAAGCTGTAATAGAGAGAAATGTTTAACCAGGGAGGTCTTTGCTGCTTTGTATAATTGCTTGAACAGCCTTGTGGCTGCTCTTTTATCAAGGGTCAACACCAATGTTTTCTGAGCCTGTAGCTTTCTGACTGCTGATAGCTGGTATCCATGCATAAGGGAACGAATCTGCTCCAGCATTATCACTGAAGACAGTGATTGTACGCATGCTGTTCCCAGTCAGCTTCCTTTGGACCCACCCAAATGCATTAATCCAAACCTTTCTCAACCCTGCAATTCTTTGATCTGTGCCTGTCCAGAGTGTCAGAAGTAATGTGAAGTCTGTGCTGCAGCCTGGCAGAACAATGTACAGTGATCTTCCATGGAGAGGTTGCATCCAGTATTTACAAACTGGTAAATTTCCATGTGTGTTGTCTGATGTAAATATTGTATGCTCACTTAAACAGGTTAAAAATATGTTTTAAAACTTGGAAATTAGTTACTGTCAAACTGCTATGGATATCTGATGTGACAAAAAGGATGATGGGGTTAGGTGGAAAAATAATTCTATGAGTGACTTAGCTGGGCCTGTTTCAGAGAGCTCCAGAATGCCATTGTCTAAAACAGACTCCTTCTTTCTTAGATGCAACATCAGTAAACCAGGTTGCACAGTTAAACTTCTGTTTCTGTCAGTTATTCCCTTGAAAAAATCCTGAATATGAGTAATTTTCATCAAGCTGGGTTTTAACTAACAGCATCTTAGACCATAACCCAGGTGTTCCATTCTGCACACTGGTATTTGAAGGCCAACAACATCTGCAGCTTCATCTAGGTGATAGTCATAACTGCACATTTTCCTTTCCCTGGATACTGAGATACCAAGAACCACAATCTGTCTATTTGCTGTAGAGCATATGACAGGCTTAGCACCTACTTTAGTTTCAAAGTCCAAGAGGAGGGTGATGTCCATCCAAACCACCCACACTTCAGGACCTCTCACTCACAACTCCCTTTGTTGCACTTAGCAAGTGCTGGAAGCAAGGCTGTCTCATGTACCAAGGCACTGACGCCATGTGTTTAAAAGTTTTACTCGGATTCAGAATCACAACTCCTTCTCATTAGGTAATTCAATAAATTATAAGTGGAGAGACAGTACCCAAAGAAAGGAAAAATATTATGATGTAATCCTACCTCCACTGAAATTGACAAAATTCCCACTATTGTCTGCAGAGGTGACATCTCCTCCCAGATTATATCCACCAACTGTTTCTGATGAAACAGCTGTTAAAATCTGTGTCCCAGTGATATATTCTGCATATCTCAAATTCACCATACAATTTGACCTTTACACCTGGTACTGGATCAATTAATGAATGCTTCAATTTCAGCCCCGATGAAAAGCTTGTGTAGACGAAAGATTGTTGCAGTTATAGCCATTGCTCCCCAAAAAATCTCTTATTTTCCTGTAGATTGTTGAAATGACAAGGAGAATAAAAATAAATAGTGGTATCATAGAAGGAAAACTAAACAATTATATTGCAGAAGTCAGTTTACCACATTAAATAGTACCAAGACATGAACATAGAGGTATATCTAACTAGGGGAGAGGTTTGTTTACTTAATCATGATGATCTTGTGTTACCTGAGAGTACTTCTAAAGTACAGGGCTTGTGCATGACCTGCCATCACCCTGATGTTCAGCTGAGCCTGGGTCATACAAGGATTTTCCCTCCACATTGTGGTTTCCCTGAGGGGAAGGTATGGTAACCAGAGCAGAGAGTGAAGCCAGACTGGCTTCTAATAGTGCCTCATCACCCATGAATGAATAAAAGAGAGTCCAGGAATGAACGTAAAAAAAAGTCTGTTTTTTATCTTCAACATTCATTACTACTTATGTGGTAATTTTTCACTGCAAAAATATTTTTAATAACATTCACACAGAAACCACAAAGAGTTAGATCATAACCTCCAATTTGATTATATGGCAGTGTGGAATTTTGGGCAAGGTGAAAACAATTTATCCAAAAGAATTGTTTAGCAATTGGTCTAGGATCTTAGTGCTAGAAGTGTCGGTGTATGGCATTTTAATGATTAAACTTATTTAATGATTAAAACAGAAGTTATAATTGAACTACCATTTGAGCAGGAGGACAGTCCATGATTAATGGCATGGTTGGCTACTTTAGCTCTGCTAAGCCACAGGCTCATAGGTAGCATCTGACTCTGCTTGCTTATATAAAATTTAGAGGACCTTTTTTTCACATGGCAGTTCAGCGTGACTGGTTATTGTACTAAGGTAATTTAAACCATGCTATATAGCTGGGCTGCAAATTTTGACGTTTCCAGTTGAGTACCCAATTAAAAAATGTGCAAAACTATAGACATGTAAAATAACAGTGGCTGTGTACTGCGTATGGCTTATATGGACAGATGAGATGGGCACATTCTGAAGATTCCCATTGAACAAACTGAAGATGCACAGATAACTTATTTTCTGTCTATGATCAGCTAATACAGCCTGATTTTCTCTTGTTATGTCAGTTATCTGTGCTCCTGCTCACAGATAATTCTGGCTTTCTGAACTTTGGAACTCGTGGCCTGCATGCCAAGAGCCAAATGAATTGAAATTGTTTCCTGATTCATGGGCACAGCCCTGGTATCATGGCTGCCAGTGGATGAAGACTTTCAGACCAGTAGGATTTTCAATGATGAAACTGAAAAGAATTCTGAATTTTATAATTATCTGCTGTCACACTCCTACTGACATAACTTGTCTTGATTCATGAGGAGCATCAACAATTACACAAAATAATTTTTCATTACATGGTGTTGAAAAAATAATTTGATTTTGGGACAAGGAGGGAAATACTTAGAGGCATTTCTAGTTCATAAGAAATCATTCACAACTGTGACTGAGTCTCTAAATAATTTTTAGAGCTCTATTTGGTCTCACTGGAGTAGCGGGTTTGGACCAGGTGACCTCCAGAGGTCCCTTCCAACCTTAAACATGTGGTTCTGTGATTTCATGAACCACGCATCCTGAACTTATATGGCATCATATGATAGCAAAAAAAAAAAAAGTCACAGACCTATGAGATCATCCACAAACTAAGTTAAAGTCAGTAGTTATTTCAAAACCAAAAGAGTTTTTCAATTGTACAGATGTTTCAGGAAAATATGAGTGAGAGGATTATTGTCACATTAACAGGGATGTTCATACTTGGTATAGCTAAAACAGTTGTAATTTCTGCTGAAGAACTACTTGATGGAGTATGTCTGCCTTATTTGATGGCAGGTAAGCCAGAAAGGGAAACAAAATATAGGAAAGTGGCTCTGAAGATATTATGAGAAAATGACTGTGGGAAGGTACCACATATCTGGGTAAAGCATTACGGACTGTAATAGTGGGAAACAACCCAGGCTTGGCAAGTAGGCTGATAATTTGATCTAATACAGCTTTTCCATCTGTAATGTCTCTGATCTCTAGCTGGAGAAATAAAAAATACACATTTGATATGCAACTGTTTTGTTCCAGACTTGCTTCTGTTTGGATTGTTGCATGACATATCTCTGGCTCATGCTTTTTGGAGTCCTTTCTGAGGACTGGAGGTGAAGGAGAGTGTACATTCAGGTATTGTTCCAAAAGAGTCGGTGATTTTTTTACACACATGAAGATCCATTATCTTGGCAATGCTCCTGAGGCTTCTGCAGGTTTGTACAGAAGGCAAGGGTCTTGCACTGGTTATATGTAATATTCCTTGATTCTTGGCATTATAGGATAAGCTTTTCCAAAGATAACCTCATCCCTATCCAATTTCATATGAAAATTCAAAATAAAACCCCCAAAACAGCAGCAATATTCTTATTTTGAAAAGTTGTCTGCCAGCACTCCTCTTTAAAACTTGTACTTACTGTATTTCCTGTCTCTGTCCAGCTAGGATCCAGAAATGAGTTATCCTTCTTCCCTCCCTGGAAAGAACAGACTTTCCCAGTTATGTCTCAATTGCTTATTTTTTTCTAGAGATGGAACAAGAGGGCTCAGCAGTCTCCTCACCACTCCATCTATATCTCCAACCACCATACAGGCACTTTATAATTGTGGTCTTCATAGAAGACAGAAAACAAGTCCTACTAGGTCCTCCAGACAAATGGACCTAGGTGTCTGTAGACAGATGGATCTGTCTACCTGGATTTACTGTGGACCATGGTGACAGAGCAACAGGCAGGCATCTGATCTTTGGGGGATTGTGGGGACACTGACAACCTTAATAGGTCATTTTTTCTATAGTCAGCAACCTGAAGAGACTGGGGTAAACTTCTGTAAATCATATCCCAAATCACTCCTGCCTATGCCCCTGAAAACATCCCTGTCTCTTGCCAGTATTCTTTGCAGTGATGGATTTTTATCAACTAACAAATGTGTTGCTTTAATTCTGTTTAGTGCTACAGTCACATCACATGGCTTCAATGTGCTCTTGACTCAGGCCACATCTTCCACTGGTTAGAAATACAGCTGTTCTGTGTGAAAAATATGGCTGCTGGAAAAACTGTTAGGTATTTCACTAAGAACAACATTAAAATACAATTGGACTAGCAATTGTAGAGGTATAAATGCCTGTGATCCAACCCAGACATGATTAAGACAGCCCTTAAATGTATTAGCAGGAGGCATCCTGAAATGAAGTAATATAAAGCAGGGATGCAGAAAGCAGCGCTTCTCCTATCTTAAACATCCAGCATGCCGTGGCCTCTTCTATTTCTTAGTGGCATTTCCCTCAGCAAGTTTTCAGATGACTGTGCAGAGCAAGTGACACAACAGAAGGATGGGATGCCAACCAGAGAACCTGGACAAACGTGAACCTCAAACGTGAGAATCTCATGAGGTTTACCAAGTTTAAGTGCAAAGGCTGCACCACCATCAGTCATCGGACTAGGTGGTAAAAGATGCTGAGGACAAAGTGATGGTAGTGTGAATGAATGTGCCACTGGATCTAAATACACATCCAAAATCTCTAGCTATGTTTTTACTCAGTAGTATAGATGAAAGATAAAATCAAAAGTCAAGAAATCAGAGCAGACAGGAGATGCATCAGATCAGAAAGTGAAGCAAAAATGCAACCTGACACATGAGGGCTGACGAGCATTATGATCCAAAGTTTAAGTGCTGATGCCATTCCTCTGACTTGCACATTCTATCATAGAGGTTACTTTTGTTTAGCAAGGAAAATATCCATTAAAGAAAGCTTGATGTCTGTGGTATTTAAAGGGCGCTAGTTAAAACAGCAAGGAAGGAAGAATTTTAATCTAGCATGACATTAGTACGGCTGTAAAGGAGGCTGAAATGTCTCCTGAATAGAAACTGCTTCTACTTCTCAGTCAATAACATGCTGGGCTCCTAATGAGATATTGTCATTCTGATCCTAATTACTTGTACCACACAGAATTATTCTCCCCATATAAAATCTGTAGCTAATCTTTTGTGTCTATCACTGAATGTTTTAATTAGTCTTGGTTAAAAAAAATATGTATATAATGAATATAATTTTTTTTCCATATGTTAAAAAAGATTAATGATGAACTGTAAAACAACCCTTGGCAGTATTGAGAGGCTTACATTTTCTTGAGATGCTACAAAAACCATACCTTTGGAGGAAGGAGACACAATGAGAACCTTTGAAATCTTGACACATGCAGAAGAGAAGTGGAGGCAAATCTTCCTTTAATGGAACATGAAGCTCTGTGCCACTATACGTCTTAAAAAATCCCACATGATCCAGTTACATATCTTAGGCTGTCACTGAGAATTCTGGAGCTCAGTACTTAAAGGAAACAGCTCTTCCTCCATCTGAGTTGTGCTTAGGCTTTGGTATACATACTCAGAACTTCCATCTGGGATTAGTGTGTATTGGATCTGAACTTTAGACAGTAAAAGAATTAAATACAATACAACTGATCTCAAAGGACAACTGTCCTTACCCACTATTTTATTAGAGTACTTTGTGGACAAAAGTGGAATTCTTGAATTTAGTTTTGTTATTCCAGGTCTTCTGAGAGACAAATGACATGAAAAGAGCATCCTACATTTACGTTGGAGATGGTCACTTGATAAGCACATTTTCAGTTGTCAAACTGGAAATGGTAAAAAAACCTTTCGTCTCATTTTTTTTTTCAGATTTCACACCATTGTCTTTATAAAGGAATCAAACTATTCATTTTATTTTACTTAGATCATCTTTCATATTTTGTGATCTTGTAGATTATTTATGTGCACTTTCTGCTGGCAAAACTGAAAGATTTGGAAACACTGACAGTTCAAAATTCTTCTGAATTAGTTTTCATAAGGATATCAAAGGAAACAGAAGTGCTTTGAGAATTTCATCACCAACTCACCTGGACATTGCTGTTTTTTAATACCTGAGAGACTATAACGAAACACAAAGTAAAGTGAATGCTCCATTGCTAAAGAGAATTCTAACTTGGTAGTATGCTAATCCCCTGTTAAATCACATTACATTAATTTAAATTGCTCTGAGGTGAGGGGAAATAAGAAGGAGGGCAGGAGAAGTAAGTTCTCCAAATCTGCTCATTGGTAAAAGACTTGCCTGTGTTGACACAGAAATGGCTAAGCATATGAAAAGCAAATAAAAAGAACATGTTGTTTTTCTTTCTGCATTGGGTTGTGGAAAGATTCCAGTTCAGATAGGTAGAAAAAGCCACTCTACTAAAAGAAATGTCACTGTTCATTGTAGCTGGGCAGATATCTACTGTGGTCTGAGAAGGACTGAGTGGGATGATCTATCAGGGAAACAAGTTTTCATGGAGGAGTGCCCTTAGTATACTGTTGTATTTAACTTGCGTTGCATTATATATTACTGTTATGAACAAAAATTCAGTTAATATTTTTTTTGTGAGAAAGAGTTGCAGGGGGGCAGCCAGGTCTCAGGCGCTGCCAGGATTCTTAGTGCTTTGTTATTGTAATACCGAGTCGTTAAGGCTTATCTCCTTCTTTTGTATTAGTAAAAAGCCTGGCTGGGTGGGGAAATGGCCCTTCCCCGAGGCAGTGCGCCCTTCCAGCATAGGGAAGACACCTGAGAGGGTGGGGGGGGGTTATGCAAAGTGACTCCAAAGTCCAGAATGCTTTGTGGGACCCCGACTCGAGATGCAACGAGAAAACCCCAAAAACAACGAGCCAAATAAGAATTGAGAGACTAAAGTGATGTCTGGACGTGAGGAGCCGAGTGCTGAGCCTGCAGAGATGCTGAACACCTTCGGAGCCCCTCTCGCCCTGAGCAGGGAGTGGTCCCAACGCCGGGACCAGAAGAGACCAAGCCAGGGAAAGGAACATCTGACGGGGACCTCACGCCCTAAGGCTCCCATGAGGATTGGATCCCCCGGCTCTGCCCCTAGTGGACAGAGCTGCGCATATCCTCCTCCTCTGAGTTGCCCTGGGAGGCACGACAGGGACTGCAGCCCTGCCGAGCCGCCCAATCCTGAGCTGATCACTTTTAATAAAGGCATTATAAAGGAGAAGAAGTCTCCTGGCCCTGTTTATTTCAATTACTATTATATTATATATTACTTTTTATTAATAGATCTATTGAAGAGTGAAGTATGAAATGTATTTTAGTGAATACTAGATGTTTAAAATGTTATCAAAGCAGAAAACTAAAGTTATGGTATGCCACAAATTCACAAATTTATTCCTAATTGAAAAGGTAAAATCCTTTTTATTCCTAATTCAAAAGATAAAATCCTGAAAAGGTAAAGACCTACCACAGGAGAGGTCTTAATCCATTTTTTGCTACCTTTTACTTTCTTCCTTTTTTCTGTCCATTCTTTAACTGTCATTTCCATTCCATTTTCTTTCTTATCTCCCAATCTTTTTGAGGAGAGAACACAGACACATTCTTCCGCTAAAATAGTTCCTGTCAATTAACATCTTACTCGACTGATAGCTCATGATACCCAGCATCGAAGGAAGAAGTTTAAACCCAATGATTTAATGACAATCAAATGTCCCAGGGAAAGGTGACAGCTTCACATTTTAGATAGTCCTAAGAGCTCTGATGTTGACCTAAAAGCTATCTGGCCCTTGCCAGATTAAAAGCTGTCCCTCCATTAAAGGACTATCATAGCAGATACTGAGGTTACCTTAGTGACATGTCTGATGGCCCAGGAAGGCTGCACAACTTATCAATGTTATTCTCAGATAGTTGTGCTTTTCAAAGAGCAGTGTTTAAGGAATGTCACTGTGGAATTAGGGAAAGTGTTTCATTGTTTAAGGAGAATGGTGCAGTTTAGGTCCATTAGCATGTGCTAAGTAAGAAGGGGAAGCATTAGTTTACTTCTGTGAAAGCATATTTTGCAATTACAAGTTAAATTTAAAATCTTTAAAATATTTCAAATTTGCTGTGCTATTAAAGAACATTTACAAATGAAAACAAACACAGTTCAGCCAAATTCTTTATTGAGTATTTGTTTCAAAACAGAAGTAGAAAAACATGTTAGACAATGCCTCCGATATTTTGGTCTGCAAAATTAAGGAACTTTGAACAAGTTTTTTCTACTCTATGAATAATTGTCTTTCACCTTTTCTTGATAAAGGCAGACAATTTCTATGAGTACAAAATTAGAGTGATAAAATTGACATAATTTACAGAAAACTCCACTTTAGTACCAGACATTAGCAAAGCATGTTTTGATACAAAAGCTTTCAGACCTGGCCTCATTTTTTTGAAGACTTTTTTCCATGCTGAGTTAACTGCTTGCATGCATTTTATTTATCACTTTTATAATCCACTTTAATAATCAAAAGACACATTTAGGGAAAAATGGGAAAACACTCAAGAATCTCAATATATTTATTGTTATAGGATTCCTTTAATGGGAATGTGATTTCTTATAAATAAAGAAGTCAACATGATCACTAATGCATTGCAAGAAGCTCATAATGTTTGTTTTTTTCCTTTTTTGAAGAGCTTCCATTAGCCAAGTTACTAGCAGGTATTTGGATATGCAGTGTAGGACAAAAAAACCCATGATACATTTAATATAAGGCATATTTGTTTGCTTAGAAAAGGTAACATTACTGGTATTACAAATTTAAACACATGATGAATTTTGACTTATAAAAGCATACAATACTACTGAACCAAAAGTGCTATGTTAACATCTCATATTTCCTTAGATTACTATAAAAGTCACCTGAGGTGATTCTTTTTCTTTTTTCTAGAAATCATCTAATTTCACTTATATTTCTTATTTAGTGGAAATAATAATAATAAAAAAATACACTCTGTATTGTTCCCTGCTCATTTTTAATCAAATCCTGCAAACACTTATTAACCAGTGGAAGAAAGAATCCTGGTTCTAACCGAAGTTTTTGGGTTTGCAGGATCCCACCCTCAATAGTGCATACTATCAAGAGCAGTAAAAGCACCTCCAATGGATTTCTCCTAGTGAGCACTGTGCTGGCAGTGAGCATCTGCAGCTTCACATCTTTTTGTGGATTCATGGTTCAGTTTACCTTATGTCACAAAACAACGTCATTTTCTAATGTTCTCATAAAAAAAAATCCAAAGAGTTCCTCTCAAAGACCATGTTGTTAATTTGTAATTCTGTGAATTCTGTCTTGGCAAGCTTTTAGGAATGATCTAGTCTTGTCTTCCTTCTTGCTCCTCCTCCTGCAAAGTAGGGAAAAAAACCTTTAGTTATTACCTGTAATTATATGTAATATAGTAAGACTTTATACTGTATTTACTTTTGAAACAGACATGTGAAAAGGAACGATGAAGCCTGGAGCTGAATATGTCTCCTTGTGCTGGCAGCTCTGAAATTAAACTGATCTTTCAGCTTCTTCATTAATCAAAATAAGATAGATTCTGAGAGTTATAAATCTTGCAGTGGAGAATCCCAGAGTGTCAGTTTCTCATCTCTAAGACTTCACTTTGATGGCTTTAATCTCATCTGAAACACTCTTTCAGTAAAGCAAACAATCTAGATTGTTTTCAGATATCAGAAAAAATAATTAGCAACTCCAGATTTTGTCAGGGCATTTTTAAACATACAGCTTTTTCTTTTGAAATCTGTATTTTTAAGAGTCTTTTTTCCCCCCGTCCTAACTCTTAAGGCAACAGAAATAATATTTGATGTGTGGTATAATGATTAAATGTATGGCTTTTTTTACCTTGTGCCCTCCTGGTTGGTTGTGCTTTCCGTACAGGTGCTTCTAAAAAACAGAAATATTGCAGTCAGAATTTATTTGCTGGAGACTTTGAATTAGAACTCATTAGAAATATTGGAAACTCATTGCTGAATTTTGAAGTTTTTTCTTTAAAGTTTTCAGTAAATTAGGAATTTTGTTCCAGAAGCATGTTGGCTTGATCAACTGAAATATGAATGCTTACAATACAACTCCCATATTTCCCTCATGTGCAGTCCTCCACTAAATCTTACTAACATTTTAAAAGTATTTTTGCATTTTAAACATATGAATGAATCCATTTTCCACACTGATCTTCTACAGATGGTTACATGGTGTAGGCAGGCGCCAGGGCACTTTGCCTACGCCCTTCACTCATGGAACACCATGTGACACTGTGTCCATGAAGTGCAAGCTCAGGTTAAGCACAGGACTCAGTCTCCGCTTTTGGGAGTGGATGCCCAGGTCTGTTGCATTGACATGACAGGAATTATTCAAAAGCTAAATGCTTGGAACCATTACAGGATAATGTGGATATTGGCCACATATCCAGCTGTGTTTAGGCCTTGATTTATAACTGCATTGTGAGTCCACAGTACGATTCCACATTTAGGGTTTAGTTACTTTTCTCAGGCTTCTGCTTTAAAAGATGGAGCAGAGCAAGGACTATTGGATAGGTACCACCCCCATTAGATGTATCCTTTTTATTTCACTTATTCAGTGAAACTATGGACTTGCTTTCCTTTTTCTTATTAAATCTTGAGACTTTTTAACCAGATGTCTCCTCATTGAGAGGGAGAACACGTCACAAGCAGAAGAAATAGTTCTTCCGTTAGCATCACAGAAATGTTACTTCAGTAATTTTTCCTTCTTTACAACCATGAAGTACTTATATATGCACTTAACAAACTGCAGCCAGTTCTCTTTTCATCCTGATGTACAGGGTATATAAATGCATGAAAGCCCTGAAATGAAGGCTTGACCTCATTTCAGCTGAGACTAAACACTGGGTATCTGCATCACCATGGCAGAAAATTCCAAGCTCTGCACTGCCCTGACAAGGACAGGATATGGTTCATCCAAAGGATGTTTTCCATACTTAGGGGCTGCCTGTACAATTATGCTTTCAGATAAGCCTTGTATTTGAAGATCACACCCATCTGTCATTTTCAGGCAATAGGAGACTCCCCAGCATGCCTTGTACTACTCAGCACTGAAGCTGTACAAGCACTTTGTATAAACCTTCATTACTTGGCACAGACTTCAACATTAAAAAGGCAGAAACACAATTATTTAATTTCATTGCCCAAAAGACATATTTTTCTCCTACATATTTATTTCAAAGGCTGACAGAAGAACCTATTCTGCGTTATTAGAATTAGAAAAAGGCAAAAGAAATACAAAAATAAATACAAAAGAAACCCTAAGCAAATGACTTCTTAGCTTTGAATGAAAATCATTAAACAGTGGTTGATATAGTCAAAGAACAAATTGCTGGTACAAAGGCAGAGTGAATTCTATTTGGCTCCTTTTGGACTTTTATTCCACTCTGGTTTTTGAAATCAAGAGCTTCCCTCAGTTAACAACAGGACAAAGGTAGAGAAATTCCAAGACCCTGTGAGATATTTACTCAGCCCCAGAGGTAATATTCCCTGCACCCCACCCACTCCTTCACAACACTGAGAAACCCTGGCAACAACAGATCACATTTGCACTGACAAGAAATAACTCAAGTTAAAAGCAACTCACGTGGTCTTCTTCTGTATGTGCTGCTTAAAGAAAAGCAAATTTTTTATGGCTCATGTTCCTTCAAATGTTTTACCTAAGCTTTGTGGTTAGGCATTTCCTCTTGTCTACTATGCTTGTCAAATCTTTTAGTTACTTTTAGCCACAAGATAAGCCTCAGCATTTTTCTTTGCAACATCAGTTAATGAATTGTTTTCCAAAACAACTATAAAACACTTCTTGCTAAAATTCTGGCTTCAGACCTAATAATTTTTATGAATAGATACTGTAAAACCTCACCTGGAATCATCACTTTGGACAAAGCAGGTCTTAGTGATACTGAATTTTTGACAAACTAACCTTCCAGATGAACTTTCTTGATTTCTCTCTCGATAATCTGTGGCTCTCCCTCAATTACTTTAGTAACCTTGGTGTACTCAGTTCCAGCTATGGTAAGCATCAAAAACAAATGAGTTAAATCTGGCATAGCATTTTTGCATGTGCAGGGAGCCCTCAGTGGAAAAAATGTCATTTTTGGGCATAGGTGTTGCAGGCTACCATGCTATTCATGCCATAAAACATGTTACTTATAGTGGTGAGTCATTCATTGAAATCTTGGTTTAAAGTTCTGCTTCAGCAATGACTACTAATTTTAAGCAGTTCTGGATGTTTCATCAGCAGGATTAAAGCCCATATGAAATCATTCCTTTATTTAGACAGTGATAATACATATTTTTGTGTCAGTACTCAAATTCAAATTATTAGGAAATTTTCAGTAAAAAATAATTTTATGTAGACAAGAGGGCCATAAAGCATTATCACCAACAACCCTAAAGCAGCATATGTGTCTGCTTTTATCAACTAAATGTATAGTAAGGTATTATCATGGCAGCCAAGGGTAACTGACTGGATAAATCATGGAAAAGATGGAGGAAAATCAAATTAAAGAAAAAGACAAATCTGCCTACTTGGTCCATTCTGTAAAGCAGGATGCTTATGCAAACTAACATATAATAGCAAGGGAAAGAGCAAGAATTCAAGAGATTATATTGTCTTCAAATTTCCTAGAAAGAAACCATCTCTTTTCCATACACCTATTTGCTCTAAGATGCACCTCTACAGATTACACCTATCTAATTTAAACCTCTGTATCTGAAGGTGATTACCAGAACAGTTATAATTGTTCAATTCTGGTATCTGACCAGAATTCTACAGATAAAATTTCATCCTGATTCCTGTTGACTGGTTTAAAGCCATAGTGCAGTATATACAGGAAATTTATTACTGAAATTTTTTAATTTTCAGCTTTTCTTTTAAATAGTTAATCCAGAAATAGGCATCTCCAGAGAGCAAAGCTTTTCACATAGCTGGGATACTTAGGACAAATTGAAAAACCCTGTGGAAGTTTCTGTCCAACATTATAGGTGAATTCTAGCTTATGTCTGTAAAACTAAGATTCAGATGTTTGAAACAGACAGAATTACGGTCATAGCCATATCTTGGCTTTTCTCTAAGACTAGCTATGTTATCAACTAACATATTTAAGTTTGGTGGTCAGCTGTTCAGCTGTTCAGCCAACAGGAAACTTTTTACTTGACTGAAGTTTAAGTCACACCTACACAATCGTGCTTTTGAAAGACAATGTGATTTAGTTCAGTGAACTAAATGGGGCTGCAAGTTACTTTACTGGAATACAACTTTGTAACTTACTGAAAAGTGAACATAAAATTAAATGGATTAATTTAATTTATGTCAAGAGAAGCATCTGCCCATATTTTTGAGCTTCTGACTCAGGATTAAACTAACATTTACAAAAACCATATCACTTAAATTCTTTTTTTATTACCCATTGCTATTATAGATAGTTTCTCTAATCTACGTTAAGCAGAGAACATTCCAAATTCATAGATAAAGATTAATTTCATAAGCAGAAGTTCTTTCACTATTTTCTACAGCTACTGGTTATGTACTGCCAAAACTGTTAGAATGAAGAGAGCAAGAAGGAAAGATAACCATTCCTTGGAATGCTGTATTTGAAGAGAATTAAAGTTAATGTCTGGATATCCATCACCTGTAAGCATTTAAAGAAGATGTTAAACATGCCTTTAATTATTAACTTGAGGGCAATGAACATTCATTTCTGAAGAACTGATAAGTAAGGTGAATTTGGCCAGTTACAATATGTTCTATTTCATAGTGTTTTTCACAGATTTAAATTTGCTAAAAAATATTGAATAAATCTTCATTGCTCCCGCGGGTTTTAATTCAGTAACCTTTTAAAGACTGAAAAAAACAAAACATATTTTTTTTCCTGTGATCAATGGCATGAAAAATTTGATTAATCAAGCTTTGGTTCGTACTGACATTTCACAGATATCTGGCACTAGAATATAGTGTTCTATTTTTTTCTATTAAAATTCCACTTCTATTACATCAGTCTTTAAAATGTTAATTTCAACGTATCTGAAAGGGGTTCAGTTATCATAACCTGTTGCAAAATTGTTAGTTATAATTCTCTGAATTACCTCCCTGCAGAAGTCTTTTGATTTCTTCATCTTCCAGTAAATGACCATCACCTTCAATAAATTTGGTCACTTTGGTAACCTCTGATAGGATACAGGTTATGGCAAAAAAGTTGATTTACAGAAAACATTTGGCAATCCCAAAAGAGCATATATAATCATGTCATAACATTGTTCTGAATTTAAAAATCCATGTTATGTTATCAAATTTTGCATAAACACTGGAAACACCATAATATATGACAAACGTAACATGCTGTATATTAGACCCAGGCAGCTTCAGCTCTAGAGCTGACTGAAATATGAAGATCAAGGACTCAAATCAGAATTTTACATTTGAAGTGTTCTGAGGGTTAATCTCTGGGTAAGATTTTGCAGAATGAACATAAATTCTTTAAACATGGAATATCCACTCAGTAATTACTTAAGTTACATATAGATATATATATGTTAAAGAAATGAAATAAAACAAGCATACTAACCTTCTTCAAGGATTTTCTTTAACTTCTCTTCATTGTCTGAACCTCCTGCAGTAATTCTGGTATATTTTATTTCAGGTCCTGGGAGAAATTTTATAAGATAGTGGCTTTTATTAGATATAACAGGGTTGTCCTTTAAATTATATTTTCCTATTTCATTCCTATGGTGATTCCATAGTTAACATGCTGTAGTCTGCTTATGTGGTAACTTTATTTTTTACCATTTCTGAAATTAAACTGAATGAGCATTAAAAACAGTAGTTAGGACTAGTCCTAAAAGTAATTAGGCAAATTGGTCATAATTAGAAAAATTACCTGCTTACATTCTTAAAGTAAGATACGATTTTAAACTCTGTTGTATTAGATCATCAGATGTTTCTGCAGTCCATTATTAGTCTGAATTGACTGTTGCAAATAGACATTTTTGCTTTTATTATTGCTATGAATAATTTGAAGACTTAATATTTGAGATTCCTTATCAGTTTCTACAGATTGAAAATTATATACAGGTCCGAAATTCTGGCATTTTACATTCTATTTACCATTTCACGTGGGATATTAGTGAAACTTGAATCTGAGAATTGAGAAAATTATATTTTATTTGTCTCCCCTACAATTTTTTGCCAGAAAATAGTCCCAGGTTTATTCATAAATTACTAATGCCTGTCATTCAGTTATTTTCATTGTAGTAAAAAGTTGTATGATAATAACTTTAGCATGATTTTTTATTTCTGCCTTTCTCAAATTACTTTGGTTGAACCCCGATATTTTCTAAATAAACTGATTATTAGGACTTGCAGCTAAGTCAAAATGTTGTTATAACAGTGTCCTTTCCTTACCAGCTCTCTAGCAGACAGAATTTTAATGGCAGCATTCAAACTGATATTTAAGCAAGGTGATCAAAAATGTCTACAGAGAACTCCATGTATCACCTACTATGCCTAAATATGCCTCACTCCACTTATCAGTTTCTAGGATGTTTAAAGAAATAGCTTTGTAATAGGTCAAATACAATTGAAATTGGCCAAGGAATTTGGGAGCTTTTGTGTGAGAAAATCCAGGGATGCAGGTACATATTGATTTTATCTTACATCAGCTTTATCCAAGTGAATAACTTGTGGATGTCAGGTCTAGTTGCTACTTTACAGAGAAATAGAGATCATTTTCTGAAATCGCTGTCAAGAGAGCTGGGATGACATGCAAAAGTAGGCATCTACACATTAAACATTTATGTTTGGTAAAATGAAACCTTCCTGGAGGTATATAGTCCAGAAGTTCAGAAAAAAGAAAAAGAAAAAGATTTCCTTCTAAAGCAAAGCAGAGTACAAAAATGCAATAAAAGCAGTCTTATTCTGAAATGATAGCAAGAAGCTAGCAGAAGTAGACCCTTACCAAAATATGAAAATAAAAACAAAAATAGAAGGCAAATCTCCATAGTTTTGCATGCTGTTAAAATATTGTTGCTGCCATTTATGTATATGTGTGTGTAGGACACATGGCCAGCTTTAAAGAGACAGTGGGAAGTATTAGGGAAAACTCATCTGTCAAGGAAATACAGTTTAGGCACTAGGATAGAACTTTAGATATGTTACTTTTGTATGCAAAGGTGAATTTTACTAAGAATTAATGTCTCAGCTTAATTTACCTTGAATAATTCTTTCTTCTGTTACTTTTTTCTCTGTCACTTCCACAGGTCGTCCATCAATGATTTTGGTGTATGTTTTAATAATTGGTTCTACAAGGATTTTTAAATTCAAGGCATTAATCAAGTGATGAACTTTCAAGTGTTCTTTTTGAGATGTGGAAACTGACTGAAGCATGGAAGGAAATACCATAGAATATTTTATGAAAAATAGAAATGTTCAGAGATAAGGAACTAAATCTACTCAAAGTTTAGGATGATTGAATGATTTTTCCTTTAAAACCATCACACATGTGAACATCTCAATGCCCTTAGCAAAGAGAAGGCAAGGTTTCTGACAAAATTGCCTTTTAATTACAGAATCACCTACTACATATTTAATTTCAGGACAGCAATGAGCAAACAATTCTTTACTGAGATATTTGTCAGCATGCAGAGTACTCTAAACTGTCTTGACTGAATCTATGGAACACAAGTAGGGGAAAAAAACCTCAATTTTTTGAAATGCATGAGAATTTTAAAATATATGATGCAATAAAATTGCAGCACTTCACAATGTTCTTGTTAAAACAGAACAGCTGTCTAACATGAATCACCTAGGTAAAGTATAAACTGATGGGGAGTAGAGAATGCTAATGCAAATTGAGTTGCTGAAAGCATACCAACCTCCATGAATCACTTTAGTTATTGTCTCCCCTTCCCTGACTATTTTGAACTCAGGTTCCCCTTCAATTAATTTAGTGAGCTGTGTGATAGATGGGTCTGTGACATAGGAAAAAAAACAACAAGTTACAAATAGTCATAAAATACTTTTAGTATTCCATGGGGGAGAGATGAAGTTTGCATTTTCTCCCCTTACCCTAGATAAACCATATTATTGTAATAGAGGGCAGTTTAAATCTGAGAGATTATTTGTGGCAACATTTACAGTCTTGTATTTTCTTACAGAAGATCTTAAACAAAGATCCTGTCGTACACTTACTCTTTATTTATTTTGTGTATATGATATTTTTAACATTTGTTGACAAGTTCCAGGCCATAAACCAGATCATCAGCAGCAGAAAAGAAGTCTTTTTCTATATATATTGTTAAGAAGGTTACTCTACATCTTTGCAGATATCTTACAGCTATTGCTCCACTAGTGGTCAGCATGCAATCTACAAAGTTTTAGATTTTTAGTTATTTTTATTATTTGTTGCTTTGGAGTTTCTTTTATTCTTTGCTTTGAGGTTTTTTTACATGGCTTTGTTTTCCTTTTTATTTAAGACTTGGCCAGTGGTTACGCAGCTTAAAAAAAACAAGCAAGCAAAAAGCAAACCTTTGAGATCAGCTGGAATGGCTGTGAGGATATTTATCAGTGTTACTGGCTATCATTATCATGGGTGAGGTAATTTTGATTTCACTGATCCAAATGTATCTCTGCCTGACATGCTAAAGCAGAAGATACTAGATAAATTAGGAACATATCATCAATTAGCACTCTCTAATGAGTGTTGTGGGACTCCTTTTACTTAAGAAGTTGCTTTAAAACAAACTTTCTTTACCCCTTAGTCAGAGACAGAAACTTAGCATAATCCATCTTTTTTACTTTCCTTAAAAATCTCTTAAATATCTTTATATGGATTTTTGTAGAGGTTGATTTTTCATTGATTATTTTTTTCCATAATTACTGATCAGGATTTAACAACAGCTTTTAAAGATGTGTGCCTCCTGTTAATTGTTGCAAACAGTCAATATAGGCAACCTTCAATAATAAAAACCAAAAATGTTTTGGGTTGTTTTTCAGTAGCAAATTATTGCATCAATTAAAATTTAGAAATAAATAATTCAGATGAAATTATATGATAGAGTCATAAAGATTCCTTGTTATTATAGACTTCTATTAATTTACTCTGAGTTATAAACAGCTGAATGAGCCCTCACTTCTTTTATTTTTATCAGGTCTGAATGCAAAATATTTATAAATATTTTAAAGTAATTGTCTTACAAGACTCATTCCCTGCTTCTCTTTTAAACCTGGAGGAATTTTTTGCATGCTGAGAATCTATTAAATAGCAATTTACATTGATAAAAGTGATGAATATAAATGAAATAATGTAAAAGTTGTATTTATGAATATTTATAAATGCCTAATTTTTATATTTCTCAATACTGTACCTTTTCATGTGATTGATACAGCAGATGTATGCAAACGAAAAGGTGAAGGCATAGCCAACTATATTGTCTAGTCTAGGATCAATCCTTTGTATATTTTATCTGTTAAAATTTGGGCTTCAGTCAGATTTAACTCTACATCTATTTAATCTTTTTGATCCCATACATGCCCAAGTACAAAAAAAACGGAAGAACAACACAAGCAGAAAACACTAAGACAGGAAAAGGCACACATCCCCCTCTAAACTTGGTGGGGAGAGATGTAATTATTTTTTAGTGGAAATTGCCCTTGCATCATGATCTAATAGAACTGCTGGACAAAATTAGCATTTAACTTTGCCAGCTTTTATCTACAGACTGTGGTGGATTTACGTGGTTCTGACAGGATCTGCCACTCATTACTGTTACTGAGAAAGCTCAGAAGTGGCAGAATTTGTTTTATTTGGTCTATATCTGAAGCAATTGTCAGCAGAAAGGCTGCACTGGCCAGAGATCTTTTCCTGGAGTGTGTCCCAAAGCAGAAATACTGTACTGGAAATGGAAAGGAGTAGCCCTTCAATACTCACTAACTTTTATTTTTTCTCTATCTGGTGACTAAAATTTAGTTCTAAATTTGACTATACAAGTGCTCATATTTTTAATGTTTCATTAAATATTTCAAAAATATTTCAATTTTTCATTTTTTTCTTTAAAAAATTTTATTTCAGGTAATTTTCAACTTCTAAACATCCTGTAAATCACCTAAACTATATCTCTGGGTTTAACAGAGCAGAAGAGGTACTTTCAGAGAGTGATTCAGCCTCACCATAGCAAGATTTCTAAAATAGCTTGGATGAATCACCATATGAAGTAATCCATCCATTTATATTGCACTGTGGATCTGATTTAATGATGGAGACTAGGCAACAAAGATCAGCATATATGTTAAATGGCCTCTAATCCTACATGTTATGAAGCACAGACATGCTCCTGAGAAAGTAAGCATTTGTCACTTCTTCTGGAAGGAAATCCTCCCAGAAACACTGATTCAGCAGTCTGGATAAAATTCTTTGCATGACGTTTTCAACTGCCCTTCTCAGTGGAGAGAAAACAAATTCCCTTTCAGCATTTTTATTTCAATGGGAAACAGGATCTCATCAGTTTTACTTAAGTTATAAATCACAAGTGATTTTAGCAGTTCCATCCTCACATTTTTTTCTTTTCAGTCCCATCACTAATCTTTAAGTCATGCTTCTGTATGGAGAAATAAAAAGAGCTAAAAATTGGGTAGATATTTTCAGGCATCCAACAGATATTGGTAGTTAGAACTGATTGAAAATTGTAGCAAAATTAACCAATTTTTTTCTTCAAAGTGTAAGAAGCATATCTACTTTAAAATATCTGTTTTAATTAGAAAAAAGGAAATGTCTTAACTGAAAAAAAAGATGATAAAATAAATGGTTTAAAAAAATATTATTAAAGATATTTTTAAATAACCATAGAAAAAGGAGAAAACTCATTTGGGGAGAAAACCCATGGATAATCTTTTTATCCACAAAATATTTCAGTCAGTTCTAATTGCAATATTTGTATCTTTGCTTTTCCAGCAAAGTACTTAGCATCCTGGAGTTGCTGGGTATAAAATGCATCCCGTTAAAAAATATATTCAAGATATATTCTGAATATGTATATCAACATATGCAGAAATATATATACCACAGGCCTCATTTACCTTCCTTTGTGATGATAGGCTGGACGTTGCTTTCAATTATGTTAATTTCTGAAAATATAGAAAATGGAATATACAGTGCATTCCATTCTTACAATTTCTTTGAGGCAATCATCTGTTAGATTTGGTCTGTTCATGAGGATGTGGGTAAAATCATAGATATTAATGGGTGGAAGAGCAATGGAAAAGGATCTAGAGTATGAATCTTGGTCCTGGTTATGAAATGGTGATCAACTCAGGTCACCTGCAGACAGAATCTACTGATATTTGCCTTTTATGAAACCCATGCGTCATAGTACACATGATGATGTATGGTACAGAATAGAGAGGGCTTGTACAATTACCCACACAAAATTTTGCACAATTCCCTGACATGCCTTATGCCTAAATATTGCCCTTTTCATGTGGGAGTTGATCAGCCACACACAGGAAACATTCAGAACTATAGGTAGAGTGTCACAGAACACTTCTCCTTGGAAGATCAAGTTGTCCACCCAGGACAGACTCAAGAATTCATTGAATGCCTCTGATAGTGATTTGATTCATACCCATCCACTGGAGAAGACCACACTTGATAGGGGTTCCAGCCTTCCCAGTCTTTCACTCAACTGAATCTACAGCTACAGCTTTCTAGGTGTCCACATTGATCTCTCTAGCTTAATTTTTGCAGGCACTGCTTCCTGTGCTACTCTCACTGGCCTTGGGAGGTAGAATCATAGAATATCTCAAGTTGGAAGAGACACATAGGGATCATAAAGTCCTTCTTCTCCAAGGAGAAGGAAGACCAAGCCATATGACCAAGGATGCTGTCCAGAAACTCCTTAAACTCTGTAGGCTTGGTGCTGTGACCACTTTCCTGAGGATCGTGTTACATTGACTGACTACCCAATGGGTAAAGAACCTTTTCCTAACATCCCATCTGAAATTTCCCAAGGCAGCTCCATTCCATTTCCTCGTGTCCTGTCATTGGTCACCGTAAAGCAGACCAGCACACTCTCTCCACTGCCCTTCTTGGGAAAGGCATGGGTTGAGATGGGGTCACTGCTCAGCAACGAGGTTACCCCTCTACGTTCTCTTATCCAAAATGAACAAGCCAAATGACCTCATCAACTCCTCAAAGTCTTGACCTCAAGACCTTTCATCATCTTCATCACCATTCTCTGGACACTGGGCCCACAACTGGCTCCCAAAACTGTCCCAGCACTCGAGGTGGGGCAGCCCCAGTGCAGAGCAGAGTGGGACAATTCCCCTCCCTTGCTGGGCTGGCGAAGCTGGGCCTGATGCACCCCAGGACACCGTTGGCTACTTTGGCTGCTGGGGCATTGTTGACTCATATTCAACTTGTCATCAAGGTGAATTACTCTATTTTTTGTTCCAAGGGGTTTTAACTTCAGAATGTCCATTCCCAATTTTCAAAAGTCTGATGGGATGGTTTCACTTTATACAGTGAGATATGGGTAGGACTCCATCAGAATTTAATAATTTGTCTAAATTCATCTTGCCTCACAAGGTTACAGTAGGAACTTTGTCTTCCAACAGCTTGTTTCAACACATACTCTATAATAAGAAAGTAAATGCACATCCTGAGAAAGGTTGTGAGGGAGCTAAAAGGGGTATTTTTTTACATATACTCCCTAAAGAGATAATATTCTGAACAACTGTCTCCCATTCAAGCCTCATATTTGCACATATGGGAAACAGGGTCAAGAGGTACACTCTGTCCCTCTGGAAATATTTATGGAAAAAAAAGTATCTCAGCACAAAAACAATGCTGCATCCTGGAGAGTACAGTACAATGCTACATCTTAGAGAGAGATACAACTCTGTTATGCACCGAGCACTGAACCTTGGCAAAAAACTGAAAAACAATCTTTTCCATATGTATCTTGTCTACCCCAAGAGTTTAAACAGCGTACTTCAGGGTTACTTTCCAGTCACACATCTGGAAAGGGAAAAATACAGTAGCACAGCAGCCAGAAACATTCTACTTTGAGTCTTTCCCTTCCTTTTCTTCATTGGCACATCTTACTTTCCCAGAAATTGCTTTCTTCTTTATTGAAAAAGAGATGCACAATTCCAAATTGGAACTGGCACCACTTAAAAAGCAATATTCAACTCATCTGGAAGTATTTAAAATGAACTTACTGTAAAATGTCAGTGGAATCTCTTTGAAGGTACTGTCACGAACAAACTATAAAAACAGAAAAGCAATTTATTTAAAAATTTTTAAAAGTAGCATTTGCCTTACAGTTTCCTAGTGAGTGTAGGTAGGATTCATTGCTTCATTGACCTAGTAAGGTCAATTCACTGATTCATTGACTTTTTCTTCCTAGTAAAAGTCTAGGAATATTTGTCTAGGTTCTCTCATTCATTGTTGAGGGAGAATGCAATCTCAAGAGGATAGCTGAGATAGACAAGGATGTCTACTTTTCTTCACAGGCTATTGATGCTGCTGTCTTTAATGGCATAAGAATTTAGTCACTCAGTATTTTTTCAAATAAGTGATTTGTTTTCCAAGAGTGAAAAAGTTAACTAAAGAGCAGATTTGGCCCAATTCACACTGCTGTTATCCAAATGCAAATATTCTACAATAATCTGGCATTGAAAAACATAACTGTTGAGTGCAGGATATCATTCATAATTATATTTGGGTAACTGGGAGTTACTGGATGTGTTGTCTGCTGAAGAAAGAAAGGACCAGAGAATCATATATGACTTATAATGTGCTCAGTTTCATAGATAATGCCAGAAAGACAGAGGAATAATTACTAAAAGAATACCTTAATTTGAATGTATTTAATCAACTTCTTCAGTATGGTGAGCAGCTGATCATTTCCAACAGGCAGTTCTGACAAAAGAAGAAGGCACATAAGAGGAAATATGCAACTGTGTGCATTTTACTTTGATTTACAATGGTCAGGAGATGCAGTCATTCTCAAACACTCACACAAGCTTGTACTCAATATAAATTATTCCATATCAGCAGAAAAGGTAGTCTTTGGCTAGTCTTGCCTGTCATAAACTTTATTTTCATAAAATTTCAAAGTCTTGATAAGTTTTTAACCAAGGTTCTTCCACAAAATGACCACTGCGGTAAATTTTCTGTTTCAAATTCCACATAGGAATTGTATCTTTAAATTGATTACTTTTTAAAAGTAATGAGCATGTAAACAGATTTAAAAGACTGGGTACAAATTTCATGAAATAATATTCACCTGCTGGATATAGGAGTTTGTCAATGACATGAATGACACCATTTGTTGCCATGAGATCAGATTCTCTTGATTTCAGTTCATTAACCAGAAGAGTATCATTAACCTGGTAAAGGATCAAAAGAGAACCCAAGTTATCAGGGACATTAGAAAACAACACCAAATCCTATTGTACCATTTGGAGAAATGCCATTCTATAATGTGGATAGACATGGAATATCAAATCTCTGTTACAAGGCAGTAGCAGAGAGAGATTTTCTATACTTAACTGTTTTCAAGTAGAGTTTGCCTCCTTGGATGGTTTTAAGAATATTTGTTACACCAGGCTCAAAGCCACTTCCAATGAAAACTCCTTGTGTCAAGTGGTAAAGAAGAATATTCCTGAGAGCATTTTTGTCCCCTATGTAAAAATAAAAATGTTGCAATAAAATTAAATGGTAGAGGGTTGTTCTTTGTGGAAATGCTAAGGATTCACATATACTTGAGCTAGAACTAAACATAATATGTATGAAAGTACCATGAACACATACAATTTGAATTTGTTAAAATGATGACAAAGGAAAAAAGCCCAACTATATGACAAAAAGGTACTCAGAACATAATCACAAAGATCCTATGAGAAATCTACAAAAAACATAAAAGGGGTCAATGGAGCAGTTAGCAGTGCTGAGTTTGTCTATTCTTATAGAGGACAGAAGCAGCTTGAAGAAGTCAGGCAAGGGGAAACCATCCTATTTTAGGGAAGATTTACATATATCAAAGTTTAACATTCATGTGGGATGAAAAGGAAAAAAAGTCCAATATTTTCAAGACTGTCTCAAGTTAATATCCTGATAGGGCTGTCTGAGTCTATGGAGGTTGAGAGTCATAGGATGGGATGAAAAAAAAAAAAAAAACATGCCAAGGGGACAGGGTATCCAGCAAAGAAACTTTAAAACACATGTGTTTGCCTTTACATGGAATATTGACCATTAATTCTAGAATTACATACTGATAGTAGTTGTTATTAGGAGTTCCAGCCTTGGTGAAACTGCAATGGGATTCTTATCTCTTTCAGTGAAAATTTTCTGGTTTTTCCCTGTGTTTTGCTCTGATCACTGTCACTACTGCAATTTGCTTCACTACTGAAATGCAATTAATTGTCTTCTTCTTCCTAGTAAAATTAGGACTGATATTTTGTCACTGGGCCATTCATGGGTAAAATTAAGTTCCATAAAAAGCCTGAAAATGGCCACTCCAAAGATTTTTGTAAAAACTACCAGATTACTTTTGTAATTACGCCACTATAGTTACTGGTGAAAATAATCCTTGGTTTGTATCTTTCTTATAGATAAACAAAGTATTTCAAAGTATGTCTTATAGATAAACAAAGTATTATATTTGTTGAAACGCTATATAGTTTAAGGTTTAATCTTTATGGAGAAAGCAACATAATAACTTAAAAGAAAACCAAGACAGAATTCTAAAAAACAATTTGACACCAAAAAAAACCAAACAAACAAACAAAAAAAACCCCTCTGCTGTAAAAGAAAGAAAAAATATGAGGGCCAAGGAAAGCATTAAGTAACTAAGTCACAATGATAGAAAAAAAATGGTGCATTAAGCCCCTGGAAATGCAGAAGAGCAAATAAAATTGTCTTGTTAACTACAGAATTAGTCCAATATGGCATTGGACTTGGACAACCTCAAGTTCTGAATTGAAGACAAAAATAATGGAAGGAAGCTGCACTATGGAATAAGATATTGAGGAGTGAAATTTAAATTTAAATGTCAGGTTGGAGTTATTTTCCAGAAAGACATTTTCTCTAAGAAGGAAGGACATTTCTCCAAGAAGGAAATGATTAAGCGGATTCCTATGACATGCTGCATGCAAAAGGTAAACTGCTTCAGCAGACAGCTTTTGTGTGAGAGGTGCATTAGTCTCCTTTCCAATAAATTTTAATTTGTTCGTAATTCCAGGGGTTTTTTGGTCACTTACTTATCAGTATGTCCTTGTCATCATCAGTCAAACCTTTAAAGGCATCATTAGTTGGGACGAACAGAGTCCACTGTCCAGGCTGTGACAGAACATCATCCAAATCTGCAGCTTTCACCAGACTGAGGAAAATGCTGTTTACAGCAAACAGACCACAAATACGTTTTTTTGAAATGTGATATAATTGGGTCCAGGAACTTAGTTCTCCCATTTTTATTTCCAATACTGTTTCAATTTTCAAACACTTTCACTATTTCCCGGAAATAAAGATAGTGGAAGAGGAAAATGAGAAAAAAAAAAAAAAGAAAAAAAACAAAAGGAAAAAGCAGTCTTAAGAGTAGCAGACAGAGGAAAAATTATTTGAAAAAAAACCAAAAAAACCTGCAACCTGGATCAGAGGTGGATTTGTTGAATACAAACCCTTGCAGATTGAACAGATAAAAGGAGGATGCAAAGGATTGTTCTTGCTCTAGGAGTATTGAGATTCTTGCAGGAAAGGGACAGAAATAAGTACTGTAAAGGTATGAAATCCTGCTGCACCCATATGGAATTGTATCTTTCATTAATTTAAACTCCAGAGGCCATTGCATTTATAGCTCCAGATGTATCACTCAATTCCTTCTGTCCTGTTACTCCTCTCATTCTAGTGTCTAACAACCCTTTGTGCCATAAAAAGCATTCTAGCATTGAGTGTGGAAGCCTTTTCAGCATACAGCTGGAGAAATTTCTCTTCCCCCACATTTTTCTTTCCTTTTATTTTATTTGTGTAGTTAACAAACCCTTCTCTGCCATCCCCACTCTCAAAGCCCCAACAACTCACATGCTCACAGTCCAAAACTTTTTCTCAGATCAGCTGTGCTGTATATACCCTCTGCAGGAAAACCTCAGTTCTGTCAGTATTGCTACTCACCTAAAACGCTTATCGTTTCTCAGCATTTCATGCAAAGTCTTTTCTGCTGGGCTGATGATCTGTCTGAAGATGTGAATAAAACCATTTCTTCCTTCTTTGCTTCCTCTGACCATGCATGAATTTTCAATACATACCGCCTTATTGAAAGAGAAACAAATGTAGCTGTTTACACAATGCTAAAAATAACAACCATATGTATTTCCTACAGTCAAATTGTGTGGTCTTGACAGGAAATTTGGCATTGCTTGAGTAAGCAGAAATTGCAAAATCTATAATAAAATATCATGGTGCAAATATTCTAACACTTGATTTTTGTGTGTGTTTTCCCTTGAGAATGTTTTTAATTAGTTTTAAAAACAAGTTTTAAAAATTTGTAACTAACTAAACACCCACTTTTAAATTTTGTTGCATTTTCCCAGAGCTCTCCACACAGACAAAGCTCAGATCAAGATCAGATTTTTATTTTTTGCTATCTTAAAAGTTGAAGGATTTTTGATAGATAGTCATAATGGTAAATGTTGGGGTTTCATTCAGCTTTGCCTTCTATTAACTTCCATTTTCGTAGCTGGAAGAATATTTTTAGAAAGACTCATTCACTTACTGTGCGATACACGAAGACTCTAAGTAGTTTTCCTCCAATTGTTTCCAGCTCTTGTCCATTGTACAGTTCATTGAGCCCAACTTTCACTTTTATAATGTGATTCTGCAGGATTCTTTTAAGAAGACGTTGATCCAGCCTTAAGGTGTCATCTACAAAGCAAATTAGATATTCATGTATAGTAATTTATATATTGAGTTTTTATCCAAATATAGTCAAAAGAATCTGGAAATACTGAATCTTTCTTTGAAATGCTTGAATTAAAGCATGGACAGGTCTGTGTATACAAAAGACAAGTTGTTTTGACCATTCCTCAAATTCAGTCAAGAGCTATTGACACAGCCATGATTAATTACTATAACTAATATGTCTGATGGTTTAAAGGTGGGCCTGCTCCATCTTCTGAATTACTGCTGTATTTTGTATTAGAACTAGTCCTTTCCACATGTGCACCTAAAATCTACCCAAATTTTCTTCCTTAGTAGTAAGACTACAATCTAATTCTTTGAGAGAAGGCAAGATATCCATGCAGTCACCTCTACAAATATACAAACACCTGTTTTAAGGTATATTTACATCAGTCTCCCTCTGCTTTGATGTACTGAGAAATAATAACTTTCTTGTATTTCCTGAGTTTAACTGGGATAGAGTAAAATTCCTCTCAGCAGGTATATTTTCACAGTGCTGTCTTTTGGGTTTAGTATGAGTATAATGTTGATAACACACTGATATTTTGGTTGTTGCTGAGCAGTGCTCACCTCGAGCCAAGGACATCTCAGTGTCTCATGCTCTGTGAGTGGCCAGTGCACGAGAGGCTGGAAGGATCATGTCCAGGACAGGTAACTCAAACGTGCCAGAGGGATATTCCATACCATAGAATGTTTTGCTCAGTATATAAACTGAGGGAACCTGGGAGATGTCAGTCAATGGCTGGGCATAGGTCAGGGTAATTGTATGATGCATCACCTGTTTCTCTTAGGCTTTAATCATACTTTAAAAAATTATTATTTTTAGCATTAGCATTAGCATTAGTATTAGTATTAGTATTAGTATTAGTATTAGTATTAGTATTTATTAGTATTTATTAGTATTCTATTAATATTATTAATATTATTATCATTTTACTTTGTTAAAGTTATCAAATTGTTCTTATCTAAGCCTATGAGGTTTTATTACATTTTTTCCCCCTGATTATCCTCCCCATCCCAGAGTGAGGGAAAGAGGGGAGTGATCAAGTGGATGTGTGGTACTTAGCTGTTGGCTGGAATGAAACTACTGCATACATTTTCTGAGAATAAATAAGTTTTGAATCTAATGGAAGTAATGTAAGACTAAGGAAACTGGCAGTTTATTAATATCTTTCCATTCCTACAATCTTTCTGTGTATATTTTGTATCTTATGTTAGTGCTACTATTTTCATTAGCAAATGATATGAGTGAAAACAAGTTGTACAGTGTGGTGGTTAGGCTTGTTTTTTATTTCTACAAGGTAGAAATCTGAAAGGATGAAGTTGTTCTATTTCTCTGTGATGCTCTTGCAGTGAGACTTAGAACAAGTACTGGGGGTTATTTGGAAAACTGTCATATATATGCTTGTTTATTTTGACAATCTTTTAAGGCTACTAACCTGAGAAAGCACCATTCAGAGGTGCCAGGAGAGTGTATTGGCCTTCTGGCCTTAGAGAAGATGCCAGCCCTAGCTGTGCCACCAGGTCCGTAAATGTAGTCTGCTGAGCACCCCCAAGCTCAATGACTTGTTTGGCTGCAAATAAAGAATTAAGAAAAGGCATTTGAACACACAATATCTTCCTATTCCTGTTTTGGATTCTCCATGCTTATCCAGAACTATATATCTGAGGGAATCTGGATAAGGTTATTGAAAATATCTTCAGTTTTCCATGCACATCACTGACCAGAATCAGGAATTAGCACTTGATCAATGAGGTGGATAACGCCATTGCTTCTCACAATATCTTTGCGTTTCACCATTTTCACTCCATTCACAGTCAGACTTTCACCATCACATCCAACTTCAACAGTGTTTCCTTCCAAGGTTTCATAGACAGCTCCCCCTGTGATGGCTTCAGAGCACTGGAGAGTATTTAATATATGGAACTTCACAAGAGCTGCAGAGAAAAGAGCAGGAATTTAACAGATGTAGGTGTTTGGACACATATACATATATGTATAATTTACATACACTATTTTAAATTAATTTCACTCACGGATACTTTATTTAAATTTAATGATACTGTAGGTCTCTAAATCACATTTTTGATTAAAGCTATTTGGCATCCCTTATATTATTAAAAATGTATTGGTTATGCTACAATCTGCTTGTCACTGCATATGATATGGTCCAAAAGGACCTATGAGTACAAAACTCCATAGCCTATGCAAAAGTATGGAGAATTCAATATTCAGATAGCCCTGGATTTCTAGGGACAGGAATGTCTATCAGACCTATGCAGCTGAACTATTAGAAAGTCAATGTGCTTATATTTTCACAGTTCCCTTTAAACTGTTTTGGAGATTAAGTTTTCAATGACTTTCTATCCTTAGGCAAGTGGAAAAGTTAGAGACAGAAGAAATAACTCCTCCTACGCACATGAAAGCAGAGGTGCTTCATTCCAGAGCTATAAGGATAATGCATTTTCTGCCTCCTGATCAACTCATACATATTTCTCATTTGCAAAAAAGTTTAAATACCTTCAGAGGCCACCTTGTCACTCATGATTCTTTCTAAAACTCCCCTTGGAAGTTTCTCAAAAGCTTCATTAGTAGGAGCAAAGATTGTGTAATGACCAGGTCTTCCAAGAATATCCATGACACCTGATGTAATGGCAGGAGCCTAAAATATAATTTTTTCTTTTAATGCAGATTATTTGAAATATTACCAAAATACATTATTTGCCTAATTTTACCTCATGCCTGCAGATACTTGGATGCTAGACTGAGATCAGTGTTTTAAAAAGAGAGATAATGAATGTCATAGAAAGATGAAAAAATAAAAATCTACAGAGGAATGTTTTTAAACTGAAAACCAGAAAGTATTGGTTTTTATATTAAGTTTTTTTAAAGATATTAAATATTGTGGCTGCCTGTAACTGTCATGAACTCGATTTGAGGGATTCAGAGGATCTTCTCCACCTTCATGCCTCTCGATTTAAAATACCTTTTTGTATTTATTAAGGAAATGGAAGATGGAAAAGAACAACAGTTATCTGCAAAGAAATGGTATATTTTTTAAAATATGCAGCATGAAATCCCATTACACGTGCAGACACATTTTTCAGAAGATGGAAAAATTAGAAACTTGGACAATTTTTTAATCATGCTTCCTCTATGCAAGAAAAATCCTTCTTATGTGTATCTACTGACTGTATGAGTTGGGTTCTGAAATTTATTTGGTGTCTTTACCATTTTTATTTATCCATTTTGAAATTGTTCTTATTTATCTAGCACCAGACTCTGTAACTTCATGCTCACATTTTATTTTCTCAGTGCTTGAAGAGAAGACACTTTTTAGGTACAAGGGCACATTCCATCCTATTGATGTTGCCTTTTAAAATAGCTAGGCTTGCAATATTACCTGAAGCTCTTAATTTAATTAATTTATTTTTCCTCTTACTGAGCTAACGCCTCTTACTTCCAGGTATTGTAAACAAATAAAAAAGGAATAAAAAAAACCCTCCTTAAATAAACAGAAGAGTTTTTATTTTTGTCCACTTACTCTAAATGATGAAAGCTCATCCTCAAATTCAATGAAATCTTGAATGGTATTTGCCACAGAAGTCAGGACACGATCAATGACGTGGACAACACCATTGGTAGCAATTTGGTTGCCATGGATGATCCTGGCGCAGTTAACAGTAACAACCTATATTTGAAGAATCAAGTAGTAGAAGATTAAACACTAATTTGATCACAATCTTGGAACCTGACTCTCACGGACTGGCAATGTAGGTACTGTAAATTGTGTATTCACTGCTGTAATTCCAATTATTTTTTTCAAAATATGAAGTAAAGTCTTTTAAGATTGAAAGTTTGACTAAGCTTCTGGAAAGATGGCAGCAGTTTTATTCAGGTGACATTGATTTCATATTCATGTTTAATTTCTTACTGCAATTATTCTGATTTCTTATCTGGCTAATATGTTGATTGTACTGGTTCTTTTTAGCAATAACACCTGTAGACAAATAAATATTTTGATGCATTTAAGACAACAAAGATGAGTGACTTAACTGGGAGGTTTCTAGCATTTATAATTTTTTTTTTGCCTAGGCAAATAATGGATGTGTTCTTCCTACAACTTTCAATTCTCCTATCATGGACTCAAATTCAAATAAAAGAACTGCTTTAATATTATTTATAAAAAAAAAAATTAATAGTAGATTTTTCTGTCAAATTTATTATGATAATGTATTTTGAACACAAAAGACTTTGTCTTTTATGAAGAAAGTTCACTTTCTTTGGCACTTTGATTTTGAAACATTACAATCTTTACTCATCCTATCTTAGTGATTAGTCTACAGAGCAGACAAAAATTCTTCAAGAGAATATTTATTTTTGTCAGTGGCAGCTGACTTGGCGTATGGTAAATTTTTGATAATGTATTTTCTTAGTTATATAAGGAAATAAAGGCATCAAGTAAATAAATGTATAAGGGGGAAAAAAGAGAATTGACTTACCCCATTGGGATAATGGTTAATAAACAATTTCTGGCCATTATACATAGACACCAGGGTCATGCCATTCTTAAGATCTTTTGTCAACATGCGCTTGTTTAACATGTGGTGGTGGAGAGAATTATACAGTTCAATATTTACATTGTCAACCAAATTCCTGTGGGTTTCCTGAAGAAGAAAAGGAATTTAATTAATTACAAGCTTCAAAACCTCCTGCCCCTCAGAAAAATTTATGTATTGTTTTACCTTAGTATGTGCTTTCAACATATACTCAGCATCTGTTGGGGAAGACGACTTTGATGCCTATAAATCTGACTCTACTTAAATCATCTTTAAGTCTGATTTGCTCACAAATGGAAGATGAGTCTTCATCACAGTCAAATCATTGGAGGATCTTTAATTCAATGTTTATTCCACTAAAATCATTACTAAAAGAAGGACACCTGAATTTCTGACAGTGTACAGCCATACATCATGCAGCTGCTGAAATTCCTAGGAGATTCCCTAGGAAACTATGTTAAATAAATTAACAATACTAATATGTGTCATGCAAGTGCTTAAGTAAGAAGCAATTACAGTTGCTTAGTACTCCTGAAAGTAAACCCAGCTTCTCTAGCTTCAGAAATGTACATTAAACATGTAGATTATTTCATTATTACCTGTATTATGTCCTTGTATGTCTAAAACTCGACATTGTTTCCAATCTAATTGTCCCACACTAGCTGCTTCAGCTAAAATGTTTAACTTGCGCACATGCACACAGACACACACACACACTTACTGAATCTAACTGGTCCCAGGCTTCATTGCTTGGTGCAAAGAAAGTGAAAGATCCTCGTCCCTCAATCTCTTGTCTCAGCTTTGACATGTCAGAGTAGCGCTGTGTGGTGGTAGCTCCCACAATACCAAGGGTACCATATACATGATCAATTGGAGCAACTAAAATAAACACGAGGAAAGAACACTGTAAACTCTTCAGTTTATCACAACCAATTTTCTTTCTGTCTTTTGGATGCATAATAGTTCTGAAACTGTTAAAGTCAGAATTAAAAAATATGTTTAGGTTAAAAATTTCATTGTCAAAATACTCAAAAATCATCTTAGCACATCTGCTTGCTGTTGCTTTTTGTGATTTTCTTAATGAAAAATTAGATCAAACAATACTGAATATTGTAAAGTTTCCTTTAGATCTATTGTATTTTGTGTCAACCCAACATGAAGGAGGGAGGCTATCCCACAAAAACTTCAGTTTAATGGGTTCATTCAGTCATGATGGACCAGAATTCTTTCTGTGAGGCCTCTTACTCTTCTTCCAGTGTCTGGTTTATGCCTATACTGATTCATCCAGCGAGTAAGAATGGCTATAGTCTCACAGTTAAAACATGGCTACATGAGAACAGCATTCATCTCTCTCAATTTTAGGCATCTACACGTGAGATATTTGCATACAATCTAATAGTTCTTGGCTCTTTTTATGGTTATTGAGAAGAACAGGTGATTCTAATGCGTGATCCTAATGTCAGCATCTGAAGGAAGATTAGTTTATCTGAACAAACTGAACTCTGCATTATTGAACACAAAAGGATTATCTCAGTTACAGGCATCAAAAACGATGAAATGTATTTCTTCTCATACTACTCTTTTCTGCTGCAATTAGTTTTGTTTTTACAAAGCAGAATAGCATAAATAGGGGAGATGAAGAATTTCTGTCTTCATTTGCACTCCTCCTTTGATAAAGGCTATAAGACTCTTTAGGTAATTAGATTCAAGTTTTTCAGAAAAAGGAAAATACAAAATTTAGATATGCTCCACCCTGGGTCCTGGCTTTCTGACCACATTGATATGCCTCAGACTAGTCTTGGATCTGATGGGAATAGGAATTAAAGCTCTTCTTTGGCAGCTTTGGGAACTGAAGACACTATCAATTCTCACCAATCCAGAATCTGGAAGGAATTGGGAATTTCAACCTAAACTTTATGATCAAATTCAGCGCTAGGTAATTTTTAATTGTGCTTGCTGCATGCAAATGAAGCTGTACATTCTTAGGCTGTACTTCTTAAAAAGAGGCAATCATGTCTCATGCTGATCACCCTTGAAACTCTGCTGTAATTTTAATTCTTTCCATATGCCAACTTATCTATAAGAAAATAAGCTTATACCTGCAGGACATCCTCTTGTACCATCCATCTTCATATAGCCAGGACAGCACTCATATAGGACAGTTCTATGGATTCAGACAAATGCACCATTAAATAATATACAGGAGAAATAAACTAATTTTAGCTAAGTCTAATTTTATTTCTATTATCAATTTTTCATTGCTAGAACATAATCTCCAGCATCTCAGCCTTTTTTTGTCATTCAGCCCTTTTTGTATTGATTACAAATTTGTCATATTTTACTGAATGTAAAGTTTTTGAATTTAAAGAATGACTGACATCATTAAAATAAAATCCTGGTCACAGGTTTGTGAAGGAAAAAGACAAATTTAAATTAACAAAATAGAAATTAAAATGACAGAATTACATGAGGTCACCTACATACTGGTTATAGGAATTGACAAGTATTTCAGAGAAGGTCCTGTGCATTGTATGGAGATAAAAAGTGGGATAAGAGAGCCTCTGTTTTCCAAGGAAGAATTTGAAGAAGCTCAGGAATGAAGGAGAGAACTAATTAAGAACAGGCATAAAACTGGTTCCAGAGAAGGAAGTCACTAAGAAATGGATGGATGGACTCAAGGGAAAGTTCACAAGTAAATGTAGTAAGTAAGGATGAAAACCAGAATACAAGAAACCAAACCCAGGGTTTAAAAAGTTTGTCATCACAGCACACAGAGACTTTAGCATTGCCAAGGGCCAGGAAATGTTATATAACAATACTCTAATTCTCAAATACACATAAGCTACACATAACAGAAAAACAGGGCTGAATGATGATCCCATAATATAATGTTCATTTTAACACTGTTTCTTATAAGATATAGTGTCTTCTTAATTTTAAACAGAAATAAGAGTTCTATCATTGACCTGTTTGAAAAATCCTCCTCTTTTACAGGAAAATGCAAATTCACTAAAGTTATCACTGAAGTAATTTTGGCTCCTTGGAAGAAATATGATACATAAAATTTCAGATGTTATTTTTCAAATTATCTTACAATGTACAGCATATTGTACACCATAATGACATTACTGTTTTACACAATATATTGATTTTTATAGATGTGGCTGATGTTGGCAATTCAAAAGTTCTGAACACTCATTCCCTGAGCTTTTTACTGGGCCTTTAACCACAACAGTTCATTTTCAATTTGCAGAATCTTTGATGACAGCTGAGTACATTTTTCTCATGTTTCATAATTTGAAGCTGACAAAAAGTTAATCACAACCACATTAAAATGAACAGAATACTCAAATGAAAAGTTGGACTTAATATCTTCAACATCCAAACTACTTAAAGAGATTTTAAAATAACGTAGACTGGAAGAAAAATTATAATGAACAGCATGATTGGAAAAGTGAGGATTATTATTCCATAAAAGACAGCAATCGGACAGAGGTGGTGAAAATTATTTCTTTTTTAAACACTGTCTTTTATTTCTCTATGCTATGAAAATATTTTTTGTCCATTCCTTCATAGGCATAAATGAACAGGACATATTCATCCTTCTGCCATGTGCATATTTTCAACTGTGAAGCCATTTATTGAAAGTATTTGTACAGTTCTTTTAGTACATCTCTTCCTGTAAAGCAATTCATTAAAGACTGTTTCTTGGGAATGCATGGATAGCATGGGCTGCAGATTTTTAATCTAATGATAAACCTTTTACTCTTAGTCCTTCTTGCATCCTTGCCAGAAGCTAATAACAAAAACATAATAATCTGATTATCTGTTAAAAAAAATGTAGCAAAATAGGAATTAAAATGTTCTCCTAATTGTGTGAACTGCTTTGTCATGAGAAAATATTTTTTTCCTCCCTTGGAATAGAAAATATTTCCCCCTCATCCCATGGGAAGCTATGAAAGATTGCAGTTTAATTAGCATTTGGAAAAAGGAAAGAAGCAGCTGAGTTATAAGCATAGATTAAGACATGGCAAGATAATCCTCATACTACATCCAACAATGATACAATTAATAAAAGACAGAAAATTGGCTGAAGAACATAGGTAAGAAAAAAATGCTTCTTCAGCCAAGCATTACAAGATCAGTGACTTTTTTTACCACGTATCTTGTTATGCACAGCCCAGGCTTCTTTTCAGTTAACAAGTTCCTACTTACATGATTCATATTCCTTTACAGTTTTCTGCAGTTAGAAGGTTATTTAGCTGTGCTCAAAATGTAAGAAAGATGGGATGGGAGAAAAGAGGTTTATATGAAGCATCATCCCTCACGAAAGTCAGAACCAGATAAAATTTGGTGCAAGACGCAGTTCCTCAGTACCACCTGTGTGTAGGCAGAGCACACAGGGGAAATGCCACCTCAGGCCAGACCAGAAATTATCCTCATGTGCATCCCTACTGGTTCAATATAAGCCTGTGGCCAAAAGAAGGAAGAAATCAATTATTCAGCTAAGAAACCAATTATGTATTCTTGAGGTTTTGTTGGGATTTGTTTCTTTGTCTTTGTTCTTTGTTGTTGTTTTTGTTTTGGTTTGTTTGTTTGTTGATTTTTGGGTGTTTTTTTAAGTACAACATTGTCCTGACCTCATCCAAAGGAGTATATTCCAAAGGAAAAAGACAGAACAGCACTACCTTAATCCTTGTTATTCTTGGCTAATAGAGCCAGTTTTCAGTTTATTCAAATCAGCTCTGTGACTCATCTGTTTCTACTTCTTGCTGGCATGGAGATAAAATACTGCTGAGAAACAGTGGAAAGACTTTTGTTCCAACAAATGCTGATTTAGGAAATTTGTATGTTACACTTCCATTGTAAATGGGAATTGAACATAATAAAAACTTTCAACATTTTATAGACATAAGTTAGGGAGGACTTTTTAACATGGAGATATTGACATGAGATGAGCTGTTGTCCTTTGGATTAGCATTCTTATTGGAGAAGTATCTTAAGTTTTGTCTGTGTTTCTGGGTTTAGTATGCAGAGTATAAAACTCATTAATGGCTAAGACTAAGTTACAACAGTTGCTTTACTATAACCACAGAAACCCTTTAAACAACCCTCAGGAGTTCTATGACTCAACATATTCTCACATAGATTCTTTTTCTCACCTAGCCCTGCTCTGTGAGTGCTTGTACAATGGTAGAGGGGTCAAAAAGGAAGGGGAAGAGCCGGTGATAATTTTGTGTACACTGTCATGACCAAACCCACCCAGCCCCACTGCTCAGTGTCCTACTCTGGTTGGCTGTATTAGACTTCTTGAGGCCTTGCACAGGATTTCTGAAATATTTTACAGCTAACATTCCTCCAAATTCTGGTCATGAGGAGAACAAAGTCTAGATGTGACTTCAGTTTGATGAGTCTAAACTGCCTATTGTTTCAAACTACTTTTGCTAATGCATGAAGTTATCCATCACTGCTTCTGGAGCTTTGAAAAGTAATGAATTCCCTCAGATTCATTCTGAGAGCAGACTTTATTTCATGGGAAGACATGACATCTATCTAGGAATAAAACCACAGAAGTAGGTTGCTTTCCAAAACTGCCTGTGAGAATATTCAAGTTCCACTCTAACCATTTTCAGGAAATACCTTTCTTCCCAATGTGTCTGTGGTAGAATAAAATTTAGTGCCAAAGTTGTCAGTAGTATGGCAGACTTTACTGAAAAGGTGAAGTATTTTGGATGACTTGCAGTGTGCCCAGAGAAGGAAAGGGGAAGTCAGTATTGCAATGCCACCTGGAGGAGAAGTAAAGATTCTGACATAAACTATGAACAGTTTGTCTGTGAGAAGAGGAGTTTTCTAATCGTACTTTTTATTAGCTCAGTCAATAGAGAACAGTTTGGAAGCAGAGCATACTTACGCTTTCTTTCCACAGATGGATTGCTGGTACCAGTTTCTGCAAGTGCTGAAGTATTTCTTTTTTGTTCCCATAACTTGCTGAAGAGCACAGACATTTGGGCTATGGGTGCAGTGAGAAACATGGTAAAAAGAAGTTTTCATACATGAAAAATTTTATATGAAATAGTGGAAAATAGTTTTCCTGTTGAGTAACAAATTAACATCTGGCTTCATTTCCCAGGACAGGTGTGTTTTGAAGTAGCCACAGTGCAAGTTCTTGGGGCTGCCCAGCTGGATTCCTTGGCAAGTCCACCCTCCCTGCAGCGACAGGAGCTTCCCCTTCACTCTGGTTTGACCCTGTGTGTCTGATAGGCAGTGATCACCAGCTGTGCCCAGGCAAGTCTCGATATCCATTTTCCCTTCCCCCTGTGAAGTGAGTTACCAGACACTGGGGACCAGTGAACATCATGATGCTCTTTTCATTAAAGTTTTTGTCTTTTACACATCTGTGCAGCTGCAGGTCATGGGGAGATCGGGAAGAAAAGTTCCTTGTTCTTTATATAGAAGGAAGCCCTGTCCTCTGTAAATCAATCAGCTATTTTGATTACCAACCATTTTGAGTACCGCAGGCACCTAAATAAACATTCTGGGAATTACTGGGGACCAAAGGGTAAATTGGCATGTAAATAAAAGGAGTCACAGGCTTCAGAGGAGGAATGCATGTTCCTTGGCATGGTGGTGTACAAAGATGAATTTCTTATGGTCAAATTCCATAGAGCAAGGGCATTTCATCCCTTATTTTTATACTTCTGCAATTAAAAAAATTAATCAGCTCAGAAGTTAGAATATATCCTTTACATCACTGGGAGGCTAGTGCGCTTCTTTATTTGAAAAGCTAAAAAAAATTGAAAAGCGTGTGTGTGTAGCAGGCAGTGGGAAGATAGGATGGTAAACAATTCTTATTCACAGAATGTTTTTTGCTTAAGAAGTCTAGAGGAAAATATCTTTAGGCACATGTGCTTTCCTGACACCAGCTGTTTAAATTATTTCCATGTCTCCAAGCAGACTGGCTTGTAAGCGTTGCCTTTTGGAAGCCCTGCTGAGCAGCTTGCTGCATTGCTCTAGTGGGAACAGAAGTTTCACAAAGGATTCCCAGTATATATTCCCACATTAGAAAACATTTAAATAGTTAATGGTTTTCATCAGGATGGAATAATGAGAGCAAACACTGTGGATAGCTATCAACTCTGCAAAAGTTTGAAAACACATAAAAAATTTCTGATCTCCCATTACAATACTTACAAACTGAAATTAATTTTGGTGATTTTGAATCGCATTTTATACATTGAGAAGTGGTGATTTTAGATTTCTTTCCATTTTATGAAGTTTAACAGTATTCTGTCTCCTTTTAAAATTCTGTGTAAAGCTTTTTATTCTGTAACAATTCTTGTAAAATGAATTTTAAAAGAAAATTCTACTTGAAGGACAGTAAAAATTCATAGTGAAAAATGACATGTAATATAATGCTAGAAGAAAGGGGAGAATAAAGATTTACAAGCTTCCTTTTAAATTAGAAATAAAAGCCAGTTACTTACCCCTGGTTGCGTGCCCTTATTCGACTGTGAGTTAAAATCTTGTCATAGTGAGCAGAAGCAGCTGCTTGTTCAAAAGCAGACAACAAAAAAGGCAAAAAGGTGAATAAGAAAAAGATCTTCATCTTTAGTCCTCTGTTGCTTCTGGCAAGTCTAGAAGAGAGAACTGGCAAAGGGTCTGGAGAGCTGACAATTTATATACATGCTAGAAGGTGGTGGGAGGGAACCAGAGGATCAACCTGAAACTTTGTACCACCCCCCTTAGAACAGCAAACAGCTTCTGCTGCCAGCCTCAGTAACCTAAATCAGTACCCTAATTAACCATATAAATAATTTCTTTTAATCCCCAATTGATTAATTTTTTCCTTATTACAGAAGGCTTAACATTTTATTCTGCTGACACAACAACAGAGAGAGTTTGAGAAGTTTAGACTTTGACTTATGGTTTAGTATTTATAACACTGAGGCATCCAGAGGTCATGATCACTGCGTGTGGTTTTATTCAAACCCAGAGGAAGATGTTGTCTGTTCCCATAAGAACTGCATTGCTTTCCTTTGTTTTCCATGTCCTCACAGTTATCAGCTATGAGCTGTTTAACTAGTGAAGTTGATGAAAGTTACAAATACACTTGCCAATAACCTGAAATAACATTTTTGTCCTGAGAAAAAAAAAGCTGTATTAACACATATTCTGATTATGAAGTAGTCACTCAATCAAATGCAGTATTAATTTAAATATTCAATTTAATTCTAATGATAACAAGTACTGTTACATAATGCTTTCATTCAGACTTTATGTAATATATGATTACTTATCATGTCAAAATCACAGAGTATCTGAACATTTGCATGTGTACCTTTCTGTACTTATTAGTCAGTCCTTCAAAGCCTCTTGGAAAATGTAATGGAAATGGAAAATCTCATTCTGAGCTGTAACTGAGGAAACTGAGGCAGAAGTGACAGGCTCCAGTCTCCTATGAAAGGATAGTCTTAAGGCTCCAGGGGCAACTGGTGTGTTGACTGCAATCCAGAAGTTTGAAATTTTCATGCCAAGGAAAAAATTCTGCCATTTATATAGATGTGTTTGCATAACACTTCATGGTTTCTAAGATTAAGAGCAGAGACATTTGGTTAAATGGTATGTGGGCTTCTGTTCTATCATGACCTCTATATACCCAACTTGCAAAAAGTCAAGATAGCTCATGGAAGTGTCAGCAGCTCTTGATGTACGTACTCCATGCCTGAAACCTCAGTGACAGATCCACTGATGGAGGTGATGGGTCAACTCTCTGATTTCATAGTACAAACCTTAGGAGAATATCAGTACTGTGCTCTTATTCCTCTCAGAGCTTTTAATTTCTTTCTGGTCTTCATAGAAAGAAATACTCTGAGAAATATCACCTCTTAAGTGCCTAGCTGTGATATTTCAAGCTGCTGATTTGCGTTAGCTGAGTAGTCTTTGCAGTTCTCAATTTAAAGGTGAAAAAAAATCAGAAGATACACTCTAAAATTAACTTGGAAAACTTCAGAAAGTCCCAGAACTGTCCCAGTAACCTGTCTTGTCAGGAGTCCATCCCTCATCTCTGAGATCTCAGCATAGCTCACGCTCTTCTCTTCCACACCTACAATGTAGCGCCAAAAAAAAAGTAGCAATTAATGCTGCTATATGCACTGAGCTCTTGTTTACAGAGCTATCCACCACAGTTAATGATGGAGCAATCTGAGAGGGCAACCATTTTTCTTTCCAGTTTTCCAGTTTTCTGATTAGTGACCCTACCTCAAATCTCAGAGAATCCCGTTTGTTCTCTGCATTGAGTACAGTAGGCTATAGTCCAACACTTAATAACAAGCCTGGTGACATCATTATACTATATCTAATGAGGCAAGCATTAGCCAAAAATAGTAAATGCAGAGGTAAACCATGCTGCCACCTTAGTTTTTTTCCTTCCTTCTGCTAAATGCTTTGTGCTATTATATTTCCTAAGTGATGTGATGTTGAAGTTCTAATTATAAATGTTAAATATCTAACTATAAAATTGATTAAAACATTGAATGGATTTGAATTACTATCACAGTAATAGGAATAATTATTACCTAAAGCAGAAAGAGTATATCCAAAGAAATACCTGGAATAAGAAAAGAACACATGTTGATTTTCTTCTTCCAGGACATGCAAATATTATCAAGAAGCAAAATCTAAGGTATCTACTGTTCTGAAGAGTTTATTGCATTTCTCTAGAGACCTCTAGTGGAGAGAAATATGTAAAGTAATTTTCTGAAACCTGTGTTAATTGTTCACACTATGAATTTATTGTACGAGAATCAATTAATTTTATTATTCCTAAAGAGGATTAGTTTAACTATTTGATACAAATTCTTTGTATCAAAGTATTTAGGGTTGTGAATAACTTCTTTTGCATCAAATTGAAGCAACAGAAACATCTGTCTATTAGCAATTTGTACCCAATCCATAAAAATGAAATCTCAACATGATAGCAATATGGTTTAAAAGAAGCCAGTATTAATTCTGGACTTAGTTCTCTCTGATCATTTACTGCAGGAATTAACAAAAAGAATTCTGCTCCTGAATTGAAATTGTTTTTGTTTTAAAGTTTAAATTTTATGTGGCACACATTGTCAAATACTTTTTCTCCTTATATTTCCATGTTTTTTTCAATAATTAAACTTATTCTATACATTATCTTTCCAAATTTTAGCAGCACAAAGGAGTTTATCAAAATAGCTTCCTGCTTTTTTCCCCACGAGTGTTATTTCACCCAGGGAGTCTGTGACACAGCATGTATATATAAACATACATGGGAATTAAATCACAGAAAGCATTGCTAGGTGTAGAAATAGCTCATAGCCATCTGAATTTAGAAGAGAAGAAATGGAGAAAGGAAGAAAGGAAGACTCAAAGTTGTCATTCTGGTGATTCAGAGCTGCAGATACTAATCAATACTTTGATTCCTTCTATATTTTAAGGAAAGATTGATCTTCGTATATCCTCAGGAAACTGTAAGTATCTGGTTTTAAGCAAGTAAACAGGAGCTGTAAAATCAACCTGATCTCTTAGAAAGTGCTATTTTATAGTCAAATTCTGATGGAAGAAGAAATATTCCTAAATTATAAAATATCATGTACATACTCCAGTTTCTTGATGATGAATTTATTTCTATCATTTTTATGCATAATGATTAAAGTGTAATGTTCCTAGATGTTATTCTAAACTCAGACTTAAAGTATCTTGTATATCAATTTACGGATCTGTTTTTCTTTAGGAAATTATATTTAATGGTGATTTGTAAACCCTGGGAAGGATTGCTTTTAATCAGTCTTTCAGAAGTTTTTTGTTGTATGGACTAATCCTTCTTATGCTATTTGAGAAAAATATACAGACCCAAACTCAAAATATTCTGCTTTCTCTGTGTCAAAGTGACACTAGAAATCCCAACACATAAACTGCAATGTCCACATGGCAAAATTTTATAAAATGTAGCAGTAAAGCGTGAGTTATATGGTCTGATTCCTCAGTCCTGATCTGCATATTCAGCTCAGTTACCCTGAAAGATTAAGTAGGGATTAAGCTTACTCCTCAGGAAAAAGGACTGCTGATTTCTCATCCAACAGCAGGTGATGCTCTTGGCATTGGCAAACAATTGTTTTCCTCCTTAGAGAATGAGCACATCTGACAGGGCAGCCTGCAATAAAATCCAAGTTGTGCTGTAAAGGGCATGGCAAGTGTCAGTGCAACACCGAGATAAGAGCTGGGGGAGCCGATCAATAGGAGTTCAGAAGTCATTCAGGCAGCAGCAGAATGTACCAGAGGGTCCCAAAGACAAGATAGAAGCTACAAGGGTGTTTGTGTTGGGCACCAATAATTTTTCAAGGTTAGCCCAGAATTAGATGGTATGACGATGAACTAGACTGTGTCAACACTCTCTGTTCTTTACTGCTTAAAGGAAAAAACACAGAAAAAGCCTGTGAGTTTTCCAGTGCCATCCAGTTTATTTAGTTAGTGAAGTTACCTCATGAACAATTTCTTTTTTTTGGTTGAGGTTGAAATGACAGCAAATTGTCAGTAATATGCATCCTAAATGGCCCAATTAAATGCTTATTTACTCTGCTTGAAAGCTTTTAAAAATTTCAAAGGTTACTTAAACTACTCTAGTGCAGGTATAATTTATCACATTTCTAGTTAATCAAAAGGTAATTTATTGCAGTGCCTGTATTGTCATGAACACTAAGTAGTGCTCATATCCCCAGGATATGTATACTACACAAATGGTCGCTGTTTCATCTGGTTTGAATTTTGTGATGGCTGTTGTCAAGATAAGGCAAAATTCTAAGCTTCTTGCTGTTTACAGGCTGTATAATCCTGAATGCCATGAGCCTTTCCTGTAACAGCCAAACTTTGAAACCTAGAACATACAAAGGCATGAATCAAAAGTGTAAGAAAGATGCTGGAATTTATGGATGTGGTGGTATGGTGGGTGTGAGGTGCAAAAACCATGGGAATAACCACCATTTATGATGAAAGAGATCTTTTAAATTAGGCCTTTGATCAATAGCACTGCAATAATAAAAGAGCAACTTTTGCTTTCCTCTAAGTGTAAACTTAGGAGTAGCTCGAAGAGAAACAAATACTTTAAGGTTTTATCAGGTTGAACACAAGAAAGACAGCATTCTGGAATATGTGAAAATAAGAATTATGAAAACTGAGGTGTAGTGAAACTTTAAAGCTTAAATTCCTCAGTTTGAGCTTCTGTATGTATGTACGGAAGGGCAATGGATTTGACATAAAAATTATTTTTCATTATTGATTTTTTTTTTAAGTGCACATGACATACCAAGATATTGTCAATTGAAGAATGTAGTAGTGTCAGCTCAATGTGGGAAGAGAAAAGTGATCTAAGCAACTATATGAAGTTTTTTGAGAATTATCAGATTCTCAGAGATTTCGGGAAACAGAAACATTAATATTGTTAACAAAATCTAAAATTACTTCTTGTTCAGATTTTTTTAAAATGGAAGGGATGAGAAAGCAAGTGCAAGATTGATCTCTGATAAAATAATGGTAAATATTAAAATAGATAAAAGTTTCTTTTTTCAATTTAATAATTCAAAAAACCTCAAAAATTAATATAATTCTATTTATAGAGATTACTATAAAACAGAGATGACTATAAAAAGTTTGAAGTCTTGAGTTTCAAGAGCTACTGGAAAGGCACAGCTCCCCTTCAAACTGAGCAGGGAAGGATTTGACCCTGGTGTAATCCTGGGAGGGATTTTCCCACATGGTGTAAAATATCAGGCTCTCTATTTGTCTGACATTCAAGTTTGTTTACTGCACAGAGCTGAACTGAAAGTCAGAGAACCAGTTCTAGACATGACAAGACACATTGCCTTCCTTCTGGCAACTACATTCCTAAATATCCTGTCTGGAGACTGGGCAATAGTCTGGTGTCTCTTTCCTACAAACAGCTATAGTGCATGACACAAATTTTAGGACCTTCTTAGTGTGTGATTACAGTATTGTAAAAATGGGGGGGGAAAGCCCCACAGGATGGGTTCCAAATCAAGGATTCTCCATGTAAATATTCACTATGAAAAAGTAGATTCTTTGAGTTGGAGAAGTTTAAGACATGTTAACTTTTCTAGGAAACAAAATAATTCTTCCTGGAATTGAAGTATTTAATGTTTTAACTTTTAAAAAATTATGAGCTCACTTAATATAATCAATAAATAGCTCTACTAACAAGAACTCATTGCTGAGGCATTGTCTCATACCAGTGAGACCCTGCACTGTACCTAAAAAAGGACAATGAATAAGACCTCAAATGTGGCCAGATTTTATTTTTCATATACAATGTGACAAGGTCAAAACTTAAATGTTTTTGTGAAAAAAACATGTGAATGTTTTCACCATGAATATTTTAAAGTATGCAGGTTGTCTTCTGAAGGGCTAAGACAGTGTGAAAATATGAGTGTCAGCTTTCTAAAGCAGATCGTACAAACCAGCTTGAAGAAAATCAAACCTGTTTTTAAGTGGATTTCATGTAGATTCACATTTAAAGAAAAAGCGTTGCCTTAGTAGATGGATATGACTTTCAAATTTAGATTTCAATTCATCAAGTCATGTGAGCACATTTATTGCATTTCAGAATTTTCAAAGCATGCACAGTGAGATTTGATGTGCACTATGAGCATCTGGACACAGTTTTTTGCACTTTTGCACATCAGTTTTGTTTTAGGTCCTTTCTAGAATACGTGACTTTTCATAAGAAGTGACACCTACTCTGATTTTTATTATTAATGTTCAGTTTAAAGATCATGACTTGGAAGGCAAAATTAATGAAATAAAATCAAGCAGAATATAATCTCACTTGACAAATCAGTAGATCTAATTCTGCAAGGTTAGAGAAAATTGATTTTCTCTTTGACATGGGTAGATATTTGAGAAAAAGATTAAGGATATCAGTACTGTATTTTGGAGAGAAAATCAAACATTTATGTGTAATGTCAGACACACAATTATTATTTCACTGGTTCAGTGAGTTACCATAGTAGTACAATCCAGTGGCTTTTGAAACAACTTATTTATCTTAGTGACTGAGAGGAGGGGTTATTGTATTCAGAATCAAGCTGAATCAAAATAAGGGAATGTATTTTTTTTACCACAATTACAATGTACAGCCCATAGCTCCACAACATAAGCTTATTGATTACAGATCTGTCTTTTGAAATCAGCCTCACTTCTATAGCTAATGCATGAATGTATTGTGAAGAACCAAGAGTAATCACGTGAGTGGTCACTTTTCATGTTGTAAGGACAAGACTTTGAGTGAGTCTTACTTATTTTGTGGTGTTTTTAGAACGCTAGAAATTATAATTAAATGACACAGCTCATTGGTGTGATCTGGCATTAACACATAAACAGGAGAGAAAAAGGGCAATAGTAAAACTCTGACCTTGTCTGATGCATCTTTCAGTCACACAGCTCACTTGTTTAGCAGGCAGCATTTATTACAAGCAAGCATTTCATTATCAGATGAGCTCTGGCCACATTAAAGATCAATTAATAGGAGCTAGACTGTAACACTGGCTTTTAGAAGTAAAAACCATGGAATAAAAGAAGCATCCATGTCATTGGAAGATCAGAGGTGTAGCAAATTAAAAATTAGGTTAATTAAAGCTCATGGAAAGATCTGTGTATAAAATGACTGGATTTCTTATGCAGATGAACAGAATTACTGTTTGGTTATTCTGTATCTGGAAAAAGATAAGTTTTATGATTTCTCATATCATGCAAAATAATAAAGTATATGCCCAAATACTGTACAATAAATTTTTGATGCTGTATCTTCCCTGAAGATAATTATTGCAAAAGGAGACAAAAAGAGACCTTTTTTCTTTTTTTAGGAATGGATTTTCCTTTTCAATCATACATAAAAATTTATACTAGATTGTTTGAGTGGTTGGTTGTATACATTGTTGTATACATTTTTCAGTACAGACTATGCCGATAAATTACATGCTACAGATGGTACCAATCTGTCAGATCATTAAATAAATTTTAACTTCACTAAACGTGCTGCTTTTTAATGAAGTGATATCTAATAAACTATTAGACACATGGCAGCCAGCTCCTTAAATACCTGTACTGCAATTTTTCTCACTTCATAGCTCCTGAGTGCTGTAGAGTGTCAATATCAGGAAATTAAAATATTATGTGTCTGAATGATCCTGAGGCTATCCAAGCAAATAACCAGTGCCTACAGTTTGCATAAAACTCAGACTGATAACTTTTGCTTAGTGTTTATGATGTGGAAAAGATAAGGTTTTTAGACTCTACTAATACAAAGAGAAATCCGTTTATGAGTCTAGTTAAAACTGATAAGGGACAAAATAAAAATTAACATATTCCACTAACTTTCAACAGACATCCCATTTATAGATCACTGAGTAACAAATTTCATAAAGTTATTGAGCAAATTGGAGGATGCATTCTCACACATGGGGAGAATGCCAGCTAAAACTCTGTGCATCTTTAAATTACTTTGAAAGCCTGTCCCTAGAACTTCTCTGAAAAGGTTATCTATTACAAAGTAAGGATTAGGACTACAATATGCATGGCCAAAGTTTCACCTTGAGAGACTGAAAGAGAACTTATGGAATACAGGATGCCCTGATATGGGGTCAAACCTTTGTCCAAGTGGTATAATGTTTGTCAAGAACACAGCACAGAAAAAATGTCTAATTTGGGGAGAGGTTATCTTAGACTGAATTTCTGGGTTGTTTTGCTTTTTTTTTTCCATTTTAGAGGAAATTTTTTCTATTCAGCTATATGATTTTGATAAAGCCTGAAAAATATAAGGATTACCTCAATCAAAGAGAACATGTGATATGCATCATGTACCCCCCTGCCCCTTGGAATGAGGCATGTTGCTGTTTTCCAAACATCTATGTTTGACACAATCATTCCTTGATATGAACATGTCACAGAAGATATATGGAGCAATACTTGGTCAATATTATGTCTTATGTTACTTCACAGTGAATAATAATCCCCAGTTCCAGCTTGAGCAATACTAGATAATTCTAGCATGAGTAATTATCATTTCCAAGGTTTCTTTTTTAGTACTAGTGTGTCTAGACTAATTTAGAGTTTCTTCCTATGTTCTGCTCTCACAGGCTTTAATTTAGGTATGATAATTCTCTCATCTGTAATTAAATCTGGGAATTAAAGAGCATAACAAGCAAAACGTAGGAGAACAGCCCTGGGGATATTAAGACTGATCTTTCTTTCTACCAGATGGTGTAGGCATGGAGCTTAACATTGAAAAGCATAATGCTTTACTCTGTCATTTTTAGCAGTGCTTCCAAGTGCTTTGACCTTTGTCACAGCATTGCTAAAAGGCACTTAAGTCCTCCTTCTGTTTCATATAGCTCCCTCTGGCAGAATAAGGATCACTGAAGTGGCAAGGAAATAAACCTACATGCACTTTAGGGATGCCTGTAAGACTTCCAGAGTAAAGAAAAGACATACAATTGAGAATGAGGCTCTCAGAATGAATTATAATCAGTCCATATTGTACTTAAAGTTGATAGCAGACTTTTAAACATACTGATAACATTTAATGAGAGCTGTGACTACATGTGAGGTTTTTGCCATTGCAGAGCAACTGCACATTCACGTTGATGCCCTACTCAGACTTGCCTTGAAGTCCTGGCTGATAACATCCAAGCTGGAGGGAAAAAGTCCCTGAAGTCTTGAAGTGGGTATAGACATAAGAAATGTGGCAGATAGCATGACCCAGCATCTGAAGCCGTGTGTACTTGGCTCTTGTGCATACTGAGCTTAGGAAACTCCTCATTGCTGAAGGTGCCACCAGCAATAGCTTCTGACTTTGCTCTGGTTCTTGGAAATTCACACTGAATGGCACTTCCAATGTCCAATGCCTGTCTGCACAACCCCCCTCCTCAGCCAATAGTTCAGGTGGAGGTTTAAGAGAACCGGGTGTTGGAGAACTAAGCTCCTACACAGCACATTGCTGCCCTTCATCTCCAGAAGGAGCATCCTTGGGCAGAAGTGATCAAATAACAGTGGACATCTGATTATGGACCTGCAGGCTGGGCAGAGCCAGAGCAGCCAGGGGCTGCCTTCTGCCAATCACAGCTATTTCCAGCTGGCTCCAAAGTTTGGCAGCAGACAAACCCCAGGCCTTAAATACCTGTTCAGCAAGGTAAAGGCTGGGATATGTTGCACATCCTTTATTCTTCTTGAACATTCATAGTGAACTGTCAAAATTTTTGTAGTATTACTTGCCTAAAAAATTGTTTGATAATATAAGAAAAATCTGATTCTCCTGATAAAAGTTTTAGTCTTTCTTTTAATTATTTGCATTTGAAGGCAAGAGTGGATTTGTTTGGATAAATAGCAAGATGTCTTAAGGGTTTTTCTGCTCCATAAGATTTTGATTCCTTTTAATTTCTCAGTACAGAGGTTCTCATGAGGGATCATTTCAGCAGCTGCCCTGGAGCTGTATAGCTTATGAAATGAAAAAGAAAACAGGTCCGTGTATTTCAGTAAATATATCAATCAAGATATCGTGCATATTTAGTTCTCAAACATTTCTTTATTTATTTTCCCATCAGAAAAGTTCCTCTCCTTTTGTGAAATTAAGAACTTCCTTTCATGAAAGGAAATGAAATCTTGAAAATGGAGAAGGAAGTCTCACAAATGCTCTGGAAAGGATGTATAATAAAAAAAAAGAAACTTTGGAAATGGAGTGACTATAAGCATGATGAAATGAGGTGCACTGAAAAAAGAACCGAAGCTTACCAAAATTCACTACACTGAAATCCCCAAATCAGGGAACAAAGTGAAATGAAAAGACAGGAGAAGAAATTGATGCAATGAAATGCTTAAAGAGAAAAAAAAATTCTCTAGGAAAAAAAAAATCTGATACAAAGTGAAAACAAGGAAAGCCAATGGGTTGACGTGAAGTGCAGGAATATCAACTGAAGCCTGCCCAATTGATCCTTATTGAAATCAGAGGACAAAGTTGAACAAACACCCCAGAAAGGAGATATGGTCAATCAAAAACGAATTTGAAAATTCCAGAAAATTTGAAATTCAGTGACTACAACAAATGTACTGAGCTGAAATGAGGTGCAGTGAAATAGACCAAAACTTGCCAAAATTATTACCTTTTGAATCATTAAAATCTGGGAAGAAAGGGAAACAGAGAGAAAGAGAAGGAACTGAAGAAATAAACTTCTAAAAAATTAAAAAACTGATATGACATGAAGACAAGAAATGTCAATGGATGACATGAAGTGCAGAAATATGGACCAAAGCTTGCTGAAGTGATCGTCATTGAAATGGAAAGATTTAATTCCCTTTCCTGAAAGGAACCTCTTCCTTTCAGGAAAGGGAATGAAATCTTGAAATCTGAGGACAATTGTACAAACACTCCAGAAAGGGGACATGGTCAATCAAACATGAAATTGAAAAAAAATATATAAAATTTGAAATGCACTGACTACAACCAACTGTACTTAGATGAATGAGGGGTACTAAAACAGACCAAAATTTGCCAAAATAATTTATTTTAAATCCCTAATATCAGGGGAAAATCTAAAGAAAGTGACAGGGATAAATGTGAATTAATGAAATTGTAAAAAAAAAAAAAGCAACCTGAAATTAAGTGAAAGCAAGAAAAGAAAATGAACTGATGTGAAGTGCGAGGAAATGAACCAAACCTTTCTGCATTTATTCTCATTGGGATTTCTATTGCTTTCAGGAAATGAAGAATTTCCTTTCAGGCATGTAAATGAAATTTTGAACACAGAGATGAAAACTTTCAGATACGATCTGGAAAGGAAGTATTATCAATTAAAATGCAAGTGCAAAAATGGCAGAAAATTTAGAAGTGGCTTGACCGTAACCAAATGTACTGAGAGTAAATTATGAGTAGTGAAAATGACTGAAACTTGCTAAAATTTTACTTACCAAAATGCCCAAATGAAGAAACCAAATCAAAGGAAAAGTCAGGCAAAGAAAGTGAACAAATTAAACATGTGCAAAAATTCCTGGACACAAGTCAAAACATTGAAACGGCATGGGATGACATGAAGTGCAGGAAAACAGGCAAAGCCTTGCCAAATTGGCTGTTTTTGGGGTATAGGGAGGGGCTCTCAGTGGCCATCACAGCTGCAATTAAAAGGGAGCTGAGCAGGTGGTTCCCTTTCTCTTATCACCCATTCAGGGCCAGGGAGGGGCCTCCTCTGGCCATCAGAGCTGTGATGACAAGGTGGCTCTAGGGGTTTTGGTGATCTGGATGAGTAGGAAGCACGTGGCATGTCTTTGAGAGCATGGCACATCTTTCTTTTGCAGCAGCCGCAGCTCATGCAGGCCGGGTTAGTCATCCTCCTGCTAGTGGGGTTTTTTATTTTATGTTGGGGTTTGGTTGGTTTTGGGTTTTTTCAGCAATACTCACCAAATTTCTTCACTGAAGACGTGACTGGGCAATGGAATTGTCTGCCAGGGAGGTGCTGGAGTCGCCATCCCTGGATGTGCTTAAAAAAAGACTGAACGTGGCACTTAGTGCCATGGTTTAGTTGATGAGCAGGTGTTAAGTTAGGTCATAGGTTGGACTTGATGATCTCAAAGGTCTTTTCCAACCTCGTTCCTCCTGTGATTCTGTGATTTTGACAGAATCAGCAGGTAAGTCAATAGTGTTATGCTCCCTTGGCAGTGGTGACAATGTCACAGAAGATCAATAATAAAATTCCAGGTGACTAATGAAAATACTTTAAATTATATTTAACACTGTCTTTATGTGGGAAATAGATTTCCCATGGAAATTGTTTCTTTTCTGGTTTATTGTAAATAATTTTTTCTTTTGCAGTACTAGCATCTTGTTTCAGGTTTATAATTGCTTTTATTTGGTCTTTCATCACTTACTTCTCTTGACCATGCTGGGTAAATCTTGGCTCAGTATCATACATCTGGTTCTCTCTTCATCAGCTCCAGTGTGTGAGTGTGTGGGAATATTTAAGTTTTCAGAAGTTATTCATGTTCTGCAGAAATAGAAAACAAACAAACAAGCAAGGAAAGAAGTAGCTTCCAAAATGAAGTGCTCTTTCCCCACCATACATGGTCCTTAATGAATAAACTTTCTCAGTATTTATTTCTCTGGGGAAATATGAGCCAGATTTGGGTTAGAGTTTGACTTCCTAAAACTCTGGGTGTTCAGACCGATGTTTTGGGTTCTAAAACAGAACAAACTCTAAAAGTGTTTGTTCCGTTTTAGACAGCCTTAACTATTGATATACTTCCTTACATGTATTTTATATTTATGTGCTATTATATTTTTTGTGTTATTGTTACTATTGTTTAGACGTGACTGTCAAGGGCTCTATATCATATCTATGACTGGGTAAACAAATCATTACTATAGACTCTTAAAATCAGCAGAGCACACTTCTCTGTGGCTGAAATCCTCATGCTTCTTCCATGTGGATCTGATTTCAGATCAGAGCTGCACAATTCAAGGACAATAAATTCACTTGGGAAATAGAGAGTTTTAGATCTTGGGAAGTTACAGTCATGTAAAAATAACATCAGTAGAACCAGTCGTCAGACGACTGGTCATAATCTCTCATAATCTCTCCTGATTTACATCTCTCAGCTAATGAAATTCTTAATAATTAATAAATAAAATTCTGGGTGTCTTGCAAAGCACCCACAGAAGCAACTGTATAATTTAAAAAAAATAAAAAGGAGAAAAAAAGATCCCTCTAATTTTACTCAATAAAAGTGAAGGGAACTAAGAATGCGGATGTTCGTTACTCTAACTTTATAAAAATATGTCTCTTTCAATTTTCTTTTCTCTGCTTCTTTTTCTTGATGTAGAATTGGATTCTGTTAAATTAGTCACAGTTAAAGAATATTTCCATGCTTTTCTAGCTGCATTCATTTTGGATATGGCTGGAAAAAAGATATCTAAGTACCACACATAATTAACCCAAATAAAACTATTTCTAATATTCCTTAGTAAACTATCTTTTAATCCTATAGACATAAGGTCAAAGGTGACATTTCATTATTTGGTCTTAATTTCTACTTTTAGAAATAGGTAGCAGAAAAATGTAAGACATTTATTTTTATTAGAGGAGTTACACATTCTCTGTAAAAACAAAGTATCAGACAGGGAAGACATGCAGAAGAAAGGAATAAAAATTATTGCACTAATGAGCATCTGTGTAGAACTTTCTGAGTTTTTCTGAATATCTTTGAATGCTTATTGTATACGAGACAAGTTGACACTTTCAGAAAATGATGCATCACCCGTCTGGTAAACTCCATTTTGTATGCTAAAAGCATAAGTCATTAACCAGAATGAGTTGTTTTGCAGCTGACATTCTCACTTGGCCACATTTAAGGAGCAGTCAGTACTGTCCATTATATTTATGAAAAGTTAGCTCAATGCTTTCAGATGTTCTTAGGGTACTAATTAACTACAAAACCTCATGAATCTCTAAAAACTGGAAAATCTCTGTGACTTTGTTTTTTTCTTTTGGGGGGGGGTTGAAGGGTTTTGGTTTGTTTGTTTTTTTTTTTTTTTAAATGGGGTCTGGAGTTCAGGAATACAGTATTTCAATCCTCAAAGATTTGCTATTACAGGAGAAAAAAAGGTCTTTTTACTAGCCTGTTAAAGTAAAACACATGGATTCCTAGAACATTATTTTATCTTGCTCACTAACCATGGACTTTTATTGCCTGTTTAAATATTTATGGAATAATTTTATTGTGAATTTAAAAGCTGAGCATAGAAAGCAAGTATAAATGGGGCTATTCCTGCTTTTTCAGTTCCATTGAATAAAAGTATGCCAGCTCTTATGAATTAACTCTTGACTCCATGCCGTGGAATATTTTGTAAGTTCTCTTAGTAACCTTCAGACTGGAACCAGCCTTTCTGGAAACACCTGTTTTACATCTTGAACATTTCCTCTCTTTCCACTGCAAGCACGGCTCTCATACTCTTAGAATGCAACACTGAGGATGCTGCCATCAGGAGACTTCCTTTTGAACAAGGACATCCTCAACTGCATTGTCAAAGAAAAGTGAGAGAAAAGATTCTGAAGAAGCACCATGCTGAACTTGTGTTCATTTCAGCTATCAGCTATTGGAAACAGGTTTCCAGTCATAGAACTCCCTCTTAAATGTAAAAAAGCGGCAAGAATCTCTATCAAAGACAATTATCCTGATATTAAGTGTCTGAAATTGAAAGTTTCATTGGCCCTTGAGTGTACCAATGTGGTACCATGGTAGAAAAGTAGTAGGTTACAAAGAGCTAAAGGCCAGAATGAAAAGGTCACAGCAGTAATGAGCAGTGCAACTCCTACTGCTGCATAGCACTCGGTTGTGAATGTCACAGTCAATTAAAGAGAGCAGAAAGTTTAATTGAAATGAAAATAGCATGTGGTTTAGACTACAAAGAAACCCAAGGCTGAAGGGGGATGAGTACAGTCAAAGCAAACTCATCAGTAGTCAGAAAAATATTATATAACTAAAAGATAGCAGCTACCCAAAAGTACAAATGTGAACAGTTGAAACTATTCATATGTGTAAACGTTTCATAGCTATATTTAGCAACAGCAGAGACTATGATTAATTTAGGAAGAGAATTACATGTTGGAGGCACTTGTGATGAAATTGTATGATGTAGTTCTCTTGCGGCTCTAAAGTCATGATGGTTGAAGTTGCAGCTGTTTTTCCTCTTTTGATATTAATGAGAAATGACCTCTGTTTCATTCTTTACACTTCTACAAACAAAGCAACTAATCAAGTATTAAATCAGTGGTTACTGAACTTGGTTTGATGTAGTTCAATGAGTTCAACTTCTTTTCATATCTGGAGGATTGAAATTCATCCTTAACTGCTGCAATTTATTTTGGAGTATATCCAACTACTTAGCCATAAACTGTCTCAAAGGATCTCTAATCTGCTCATGCTGCAGCGAATGTAGGGTCCATAATTAAAACTTCAGTGAGGGGAAGAGTTTAAACACAAAGTAAGATTTTCTCAACAGAGATTAGAGTGACTATGTTGGAAGACAGATGTGCCCAAGGACAGTTTACTCGTGTTATCAAATGGTTGCTTGATATGGGAAACAGGCAAACTTTGAGTAGCGAGTTCCATCTTCCCAGGGATAAATATATAGTATTGCTATTGTTACCTTTACAAACACTTTATGCACCTTACAAACTCTACTGCATTAACTACCACTATCATCACCAGCACTATTATTTACTATTACTATTTACCAGTATTATGATTTTTGTGAGGTTACCCTAACCACTAAAGCTTTTGGTGTCTCTTAAGAGACCTTAAAATGAAGATGGATTATGTTGTTATCCAACTTGTACTGCTATATTCTCAAAAGAATACTTGATACTAAATGTTTTGAACTGTATTCAAAAGTTCATTGCCTCTTCACAATAATTAGACATGATTTGCTTCTTTTCTCTTTCATGCTGCTTCTCAGACTATGATGAAATATTCATCTGAGGTTTTGACAGTAATTGGAGTGTTATAGCTTGCAATATACATATAGAATTTAAGAAGAACATATAATAATTTCTTTGTGTCTTTTTTCTATGCTTTATTCCTGTGAGGAAGCTAAGAAAAAATTTTCCCCCTCAAAGATCAGTCAAAGGATGCCATTAAGGAAGAAGTTCTTGCATCAAATACACTTTTGAAGAATTTTGAGTGCCCAAATACCAGAAATTTCACCTTTTACAGCTCCCAACAGCTATAACTATAGATATGCATTCTCCTGGAACGAGGTACTATTTATTTACAAAAACAACTTGTATTGAGAAAGCCGTAGAAGTTCTCACTAAATTCTGATCTATCAAAAAGAAAGTGCTGTGTGATATGTTTAGCTCATACCACTCAATGTAATGGTCTCAATCTAGGAAAGAAGAAAATGAGATTAAAACCAACTGCAGAGCTGTGGTTACTCCTGGCAGAGGCTTGGTCTCTGGTAATATTGTACCACATACAAATATAGCTGCGGCCTGCAGCTGGCCCACAGGACCCCATAGTCTGAATCCTCTGATGTTCTGACTTCTGCAGTGCCCTTGAGGGCCACAGAAGCATGCAGAGTCAGAAGGAGATATTGCAATTTTGTCTTGAAGGTAAGCATGCAGCACCTGGCCTCTGACTGTGAATCAACGTGAAGCACTGTCTTGAATGTATTCAAGCTGCCTCCTGTCTCCTGTCCAGCTATGCCAAAGTGGCAAAGTCCTGCTGGGCTGTCTGTGCTCTGTTTCTCCAGGAGCTGAAGAAATGAAGCAAAAAAAAAAAAAAAAAAAAGCTGAAGAATAAAGGGCAGTCAGGTTTTTTCCTTACAAAAATAAAAAGATAAAAAATTTAAAAAATGTTTTCTCAACACTTTAAGCAACCTAATACTGGTATTAAACCCTTTTGTACTTAGTTTTCTAGCTGCATGAAACATTTAACGATTTTAAGTTCTGCTTCAAAAAACTGTGTTTTATTGGGGTTCATATCCTCGTCCGTTTGTATTCCTCCTATATTGATGCTAATGGAAGCTGCAGGAAGGGACAGGTAGGGTAGAACTTTTTTATTTATTACTTTCTTTTGGGGGAGAAAATATGCTCAGCTTTGCAAAGCTTAATGATGCCTCTGCTGTGGCATTACGAGCTTTGCTCTGTGCATATCTTGATCTTTCTTGGCACAGGTGTCCTCTCAGAGGCATCCAGTGAGAAAGGGGGTTTTTTTGGCTGCCTGCAAAGCAGCAGAAGTCCATCACCATTTTAGTTTTGGATATATTTTGGACTCATCTGTTGTCACAGAATGAGGTGCTTATTTGGCATTACTTTTAAGTTCCATCAGGTCCTAATTACATCAGGTCATTATTACTGTCAAGCTTCAATGCCTAAAAATAGCATAAAAATAGAGCAAATGTTGATTTTAAGTATGCTTTATTTATTAGACTGATGTCTCAGTATTTGGATGTAAGAAAAAATGAAGGCAGCAATAGCCTCTTGCTATGCAATAAATTGTGTCCCCGTGGTTTAATATCCTGCCCACCTGCACTGTCTCTGCTGCTCTGTCATGTATCCATGGCTTAGACTGATGCCCAGCACAGTGGGATCATGATGTGATGGTGTGGCTGATATTTCACTTTACTGTGTTGGGAACTTTATGCACAGCTGAAACAGGCTCTTATGATGCCAGAATAATAGGCACAACTCTTAGACCTGTTGTAGTTAAATTGTTCTGATAATGGTGATGTTTGCAATACAAATACCGTGCTCAGGCACTTTCTGTCTGGAGTGAAACCATGTGGCTGGAATGTGTTGAAAGCTCTTTTGAGCAAGCACTGTCTGTTTTGAATTTGGCTAGTGTAAAGGGAGTAAGCTTAGGAGTCAAAAGCATTACAAACCATGATGAGGAATGAGAAATTGAATGCAGTAGCTGGGAAGGACTGTTAACTGGCATGTAGAAAATTTTGTGACGATGTGACACATTTGCCTTATGGCATCTTTGGCAAAAATGTTACAGTAAAAAAAGAACTCTCTAAAAGAGTTAACCTAATACAAATGATATGAGGGTATTCCACCATTATTATTATTATTTATTTCTTTTTATACTTGTAATAATTCAGGTGCTTTCCAGACAGAAAAGCTGCAGGCTCTGCCCCAAGGAGCTTACAATCTAAAGGTGGACAAGGAGAGAGACGTGAAGGAGAGAGGGTCTACAGAGCAGTCAAGAGGCCAAGATGGAAACTAACCAAACAAATATGATTTGAACACATTGCTGCAAAGCTGTACAAACTATTTTCCAATTATGACTCATATTTTCCATTTTGGTTTAACTGTATCTGCCATGACACAAACAGGTGTGGAGGAAAGAAGCTTTCAGTATGTGACATCAGAAAGAGTAGCACATATGTAAAGCAGAGCTGGAAAACTCACCTTGAAGTATAGAGATGAGAGGGGTTTGCCTGGATTTCTAAGACACAATTCAGTACCAGGACAATTTAGATCCAGAATGACATGGCTTTAGGTCAGGCCCTACAGGTTTACATGGGATAGATTCCATCAGAAATGTAAATTCACTCTATGCATCTGGAAGTTCCTTAATACATCCTAATATGAATTACAAAATCTACCATGGTAGGGCTGAGGAAGTTAAGAGTGAAATAACAACACTTTTGTAGTATATTCTGTGGGGGAAAGAATGGTGTTGAAAGCTAGGGGTGGTTAGTCTTATGCCAGTTGTAAAATGACATTTTTAATAATGTAGAACATCAGCCAATGATTAAAAAAACCCCACAATGTTTAATTTTAAAAATACTAGTTTTAACTAAGATAGTGAGTCACTCATCAGTTATGAAAAATACGATTAGGTTTTCTTTATACATTTAGTATCTATTATAAAACACCCAATCAGGTTCCCCCAAACTGTAAAATTGTCAAAGAAACTCCCTTAAGGCATGCCTTCTAAAACTTCTCAACAAATTGCCATATTTATTCAAGTACTCAGGGGAATCGCTGTATGCTTTTTTATTCCTGAAGTATCTTTCCCTTATCAAATCCAAGTGTGTTGTAAAGGCAGAAGCTAATAAGCAGCTGAATATTAAAGTGCATAGGTTCTCCACATGAGGAAAAATAGACGGTTGAAGAAGCAGTAGCTGTGGTGATAAAGGCTTCTTGGGGAGTAATCCATCATCAGTTTTTAGTAGGCCACAGATATTTCTTTTCCTCTAAGAAACATTTCTACAGTCTTCAAAACTTGCAAATGCATTTCTAACAATGGAATCAGGACAGTCACACTCCTCTTGCTGTGAGGGAAAAGTTGTAATTAAATAATCAAATAGACCTATTTTTCATAATTTACAGGTATTCATATTCCTTCAATAAATAAAAGAATATAATTTATCTTCTGATTCTGTATAGATTTTGACACAAGTTTCTAGCAATTTAAACAAATGATTCTAATAGCTTGACATGAATTATGCTGGCAGGAGCCACATATGATTATTATGGCGCACAGAATCTTTTAAGAACCTACAAAGTTAAATAAAAGCTTACAAGTCTCTTAAGCTACTTTTTATTTGCATAGAAAAATATTTATCATAGGAGTCAACTATCATATGAGAGAAATTCCATTTGTTGTAATTGAAAAAGATAGCTAAAAAGTTTCTGTGGTTTATTGCAACAGTACAAGAATACAAGATGCTTCCATTTATTAAAAAATGTAAAACAAATCGTGAAAGCTAAAGCAGGCTACAAAACAGAAGGTCCTCATATTTTCTTTCTCTTGACTACTATGTTACAAGATCATGTGCCACAGTTGAGTACTATAAAGTGTAATTCTGCATTAGCTAATATAGTTCTTAAAACATTCCCCCCCAAAAGCACTATGCAAAATATATATATTTGTAAATGCTTCCTCCTGTAAGCATCACAACCTTGTTATCACATAGTCCCCCTGAACAATTGTTTCCTGTTTCCCATCAGAGTCAATGCTAATGTCCAAAGCCTTGCCCAGCTGATCCTGTGGAGTGGCAGGTTCTGAGCTCTGTAACTCCATTTTCTCTGTTTCTGAAGGACAAATACTCCCCTCTTCGTGTGAATCCAAAGACTCACTGGTATTTTGTGACTCAGCTAAAACACATTTTTTGCCAGGATTTCGGAAGTTTAATTCACAGTTCATGATCAATTCTCCCTCTTCCAGTTCATCAGTTTTCTCACATTGTTCTTCTGCCTGTTGGCGGGAAACTTCTTCAGAAACGGTGTATATTTTATTTTTACTCTGCTCCACAGAGTTTGTTTTTGATCGTCTGTGAAACAACCCAAAATTTTTTATGTCTGTTACAAAATTCACCCGCTTTTGTTTCTCCTGAGTGGTCTCCGACACCATCATTGCTGAGCCATTGCTTACACTATGTCCTTCAGAGGCGATATTGGCTGATCGTGGGTGAATCATCGTTGTTATGTCAAAAAGGCTGAAGGGTTTCTTCTTTCCTTTCTTGTTTCCTTCACTCTCGCTATTTTCTTCATTTTCTGACAGAGAGGCAGTGTCTTTGCTCATCTTCCCAGTCTGCAAATTAGACAGCTTGCTTCCTTTTAATAAACCCAGGACTTCAAAGCGAAAGCTGGAAATATCTTGTTTTAACTCCTAAAAATTAGGAAAAAAGATGAAATGTCAGAACATCAAAGCTAATTTGACTTTTCTTTTGAAATAAAAAGAGAAAAAAAAAGGGGGGGAAAAGGGCTTATGTTTGGGTCAGTAATAAACTTTACTCTCTCAATGTTGGGATACCTGGCATCTTCAAGGCTGAAGATCTTGCTCTAGGAAGCAAGTTATATGCTACCTGAATAACTGAGTGTAAGAAATATGCTTCACAATTTTAAAATATCTTACTAGGTTATTTAAACACCTATAAAGATAAAAATAAACACATACCTTAAAATTTTCTTCTGTCAATCCTTCCTCAGTTTTGGCATCTCTTATCATTGCTGCAACATACCTTTTAACCAGATTTCTCATAACTTCCTAAAAATACAAAGCATTGTATTAGCTTTCTTGGTATTAGTAAACATACACTCACAGGCTCTGCTTGGGCTTTTTCATGCTTTAGAAATATGACAAAAACTATACAAACCTGTTTGAAAATTTGTTTTGCTATTTGATGGAAACTATTAATGCTTATTATCCTGAGAAGGGATATGTTGGGTTTGACCCAAGGTATGTTTCCTGCCAGTAATATCCAGCCTGGCAGCGAGTAGTTGCTGATGCCTCATGAAGAGAGCAAGTCTGGTGTGGTTGTACAACTTTATTTCCAGCTATTCTCTCTCAAGCCTCCTGTGCTGTGAGACACAGTGACTCTCTGAACAGCAATGATAGTTCTAGGTTTAATTGGCTGTGACAGGCTTTCTTATGCATTTTGAACTAATGTAAACTTCCAGTATTCAAAAATTCTCTGCCAGTGAATTCCACAGTATGGAGTAAGATTCTATTTCGGGGTTTTATTTTTAACCTTCAGTCTGGGAGCTTCCATTGTTGTCTTCTAAGAATTCTAGAAATTATTTAGGTTGAAATAGATACCTGGAGGCAGTCTGAGTCATCTCAGGGCCATGCCCAGTCAAGTGCTGAATATCTCCATGGGTGGAGATACTGCAGCCTCCCTGAGCAACATTTTCCAGTTCTTTACTAGCCTCACTGTGAAGACAATTCTCCTTACCATACAGAATTACCCTTCCTTCAACTTGTGTCCATTTTGTCTTTTGCATTGTACCTCAAAGAAAAATCTGGCTCCTTCTCTCTAACCATCCACTATGATATTTAAGGCAGCAGGTATACTTCCCCTAACTCACTCCAGGCTGAAATCTGAGCTGCTTATATGACAGTCCTCTAACCTTTGGTGCTCCCTTGCTGGATCCCTTCCAGTTTGTTAACATCTCCCTTGTAGTATGGGGCCCAGTCATGACACGCTGCTCTGGATACAGTCCCACAGGTGAGGGCTGGAGGAGAAAAATCACTTCCCTCAAAAGGCCTTCTATACAGCCTCACTTATGCAGTGTAGTACATATGTGGTATTGAGTTTACAGATAAATGGCAAACTGCTGCTCTGTGCTCACCTTCCTCATGATTCTATAGATCCCTGTTGTACTTCCCACAGCTTCCTCTTCCTCAGGCTGGAGAAGTCCCAGCTTACCTAGTTATTTCCCATATGGGATTCATTAACTACCAAGCCTACAGCTCACACCTTGTTTAACTTTTACACAACAAAAATTCAAAATAAAGATGAAAATTATTCATTGTGAAATAATAATCTAAAAAAAGTAGAAACTGAAGAAAGAAGGATGAAAAATAATTGCTTACATACAGAGTATCTAGGCAGAGAGGTTATTAAGGAAGTTATTAATATGGAATTAAAGCTGGACCGATGAAGAGCAGGTTCTGATGGAGCATGTCAGTTCACTGTACATATGGTCCTGATGATTCCTGGCAGGCAGGAGTTTGCTTTTTTTAAAGGCAATCCATGTTACACTGGGCAAAATACTGGATAGCATGTTATTTCTCTAGAAAATATCCTTTTGCTCCAAAAAGAAGATAATTGTATTCTGAAACTCTTTTGTTTGAACATCAAAAATACTAAGCTTGTTTGCTGAAGAGGAAATAAGTACATATTGTATGGTTTTACCCATTTATTTTCCTTTTCCACTTTCTCATGAAACTCTTCCATATTTTTCTTTCCTCATGAAGACATTCTGAAGTCATAGAAAAACAATTGCCCAAATAATAAACATAGGCCTGTACCTGGTATTGATGATGTCTCCGCAAATTGTCAGCTGCACGTCTCTGAAAAATAGAAAAGAATAAAAAAATATTAATCTCTGTGGGGAAGTAAAATATTTAAGCATAGAAAACAGCAGGCCTGTGCATTATACAGTATCTAGCAAGCTGAGAGAAGAGGTTCAAAATCTGTTGAAAAATGACAGTATTTCAACAAAGACTATAATTTGCTTTTATAGAAAGGGGAAGGATGCTGTGGGGAAGGCAAAGTTGATTTTCTACATTTTTGTCAAAATGCTTTTATTCCTGCATCAGCATGGATATGGTGGGGCAGCCAGGTCACAGGTTGCAGAGTCCCAAGGTCAATGATCTGAGAAGGAAGTGGAATAATGGATCGTGTCACTCACTTGCACAGACTGAAACATATTTTACTGAATTGAAAGAAGGTTGACTCATGTCAAGTTAGATTTTTCTTGGAGGTGCACAGTGAAAGAATGGGAGTCAATGGACATGAGTTACCAAAGGGAAATTCTGCATGGAAAATCATCAACATGGTGGGATTGTAAAGTCCTTGTGTAAGCAAGACACTTGCTATGGCTCCTAATGTCTCATTTAAGGTAAAGCTAATCAAAACCTGCACTATAAAACTGTGTTAATGAGAAAAGCTCCCCCTTAGTTCTCTGTTAAAACCACTTAGTCATAGAGAGCTGTATGGAAGAAAAAAAAACAGCTTTCAACACAGTATGGTGTTGATAAGGAGGGAGGGTAAAAGGACAGTAACTCTGAAGAGGAGCAGCAAAAGAAGTGTGATAAGATGAAAGAATTGCCCAGGTTTCAAGCAGGGGAATTAAATTAAACTGCCATATCTAAGGGCTGCCCAGAAGAAGACAGGGAAAAAAGGCCAGATTTATTTATTCCCTTGACTTCCTTTTGTCCTCAATTGCATAGTAAGTAGCATATCCCCATCCTTTACAATAATTATTCCTAATTGGTGAAAAAACCACAGCTTTAACTTAGACTCTCATATCTACAACTGACAAAAAAATAATGTGTCTGACCACTGACTGAATCTCTACAAAACAGAACACTTGACAGAAACCTAAAATAGGGGGATAGGACATCCAAGGGACTTGTTAAAATTGACATCAGTTGCACAGTAAGGCAGGCACAGCAAGTTATTTAATCTTTTTTTTTTTTTTTAACTTAAAGAAATTATGAACCTTCTCCCTGTATTTGGAGTCAGTTTACACTGCAGGGTTGATTTCTTGTTTGCAATTAATTTGAGAGATGCAGTGGCTTCGTGGCTGGACTTGCAAAAACTAATAGAAAGGGGGAAAATCATTATTTCCTAATCAGTCTGAAGAGCCACTGTGGGGTAGGGCTTTGTACATGAGAATGCTTTCTTCAGTATTTTTCCAGACTGTGTTTCTCCATCTATGCCGTATAAAAGAGAAAATGGATATTCTTTGTGTTTAAGGATGGAGGGATGGGCGAGCCTGCCCGTCACCAGGGCCAGAGGAGACAGTGCAGCCGTGGGAAGGCTCATACCCTCACAGCACCCGAACTTAGCCGGTTTTTAGAAAAAAAAAAAATAAATTCAGCTTTCTTGCAGTTGGCCACACGATGGAGATGTTTCATTCTGCTGAGAGAGCACTAAGCACTAAGCACTAAGCTAAGAGAGCTCTCAACACAGATCTGACTCACAGGTGAAAGGAAAAACAATTTAGGGTGTAATTGAAACACACTTCAGGTAAAGTGAATAACTCCTAAATATAAAATGCTGATTCTTTTCTTGCACAATACTTCCTGCAGCTGCTGTCTATTCTGCTTTATTTCACATTCAGTGAAATGTGAAATAAATGCATAAATTCAACTCTGTATCTGTAACAAGAGCTATCTAGATACCATTTATCCTTTTTTTGCAGCCAATTTGGAAACTCCCAGAAACAGAGGCTGTGGCTTTCCCCCTTAATGTAATGCCAACAAGTACAATTTGGGATAACTACGTGAAAAGATTTATGTGATAATGTGTCAGAACAGTTCTACTGCACTTAATTGTTTTCAATCCATACCACCAAGAAGCTGCAAGAAAATTAGTTTAATTGTATGTTTGCATGCACATCTACATACCTTCTCCACAGGGAATTACACATAACCTATCAAATTTATTATCACCAAACAGTTCTCTATCTCTCATTTAAATGTTTAGGTTCCATCTCCACCTCCTAATCATATTTTGCTTCCTTTTGAAAGCAGAATGAATCTCTGCCTAAACACATCTGAAAACCAGTCTATTCACTAGAAATAAAATGTCATTAACATTTATATTGTACTTATTTAGTTCTCAGCCGGCCCGCTTTTCTCAACCCAGTTATAGTCTAATTTATGGTTCAAAATTTGTTTCAAGTAACCATTTTTCTGTGTTCATGAAGAAGTTGAAAACTATGACTGGCAAAAGGATGAAAGTTTAATTTTACTAAAAATAGTAATGGTGGGAAACTCAGTTATGCATGTTGAATACAACAATGAAATTGGAGGGGATGCTGTTGTCACTTTCCAAAAGGGGGCACCAATATCCTTTAGGAAGCTTTAATAGTAGCTCCACTAGTAGTGGTAATTATTCTGATTCTCCTGTTTATGCCATTGCTAGCAATTTACACTGCTTGGAAAAAAAGATCTCTTTAGCAGACAAAAATTTAATAAAATTGTATTACTTATTTTGATGTGTTTTATTAAAATATATTTTACAATGCAGGAATACAAATCCAATGCCTGCACTTGACCTTAAACTGCTAAATGATAAAGAAAATGGAAATATTGTCTGAAGCTGTGGGATATATTCCTCATCTTGACTAGAAGCATCACCTTTAAAGGATTAGAACTTATCTGTGTTGATAGAGAAGATTCTCCATGAAATGATTCTTGGCTATACAAGAAACACTCCAGATTATTGATTTCCACACCAGATGGAAGGCATTATTTCTTTGCTCAACTTTCAATAACAGACATTACAGAGAAAATACAAAATTCTTACACTGACTTAGAAATTGCATCATTTTCCACTAGGTGAAAAAAGAATAGAAGAAGGGAAAAGGAGATTTTCTGTGACAAATGATAATAAAATTGTGTAGGTTGCTCAGAAAATGGCATAAAATTCTGTATAGCTAGAAAAGAGGCAACTGTTTATCTAAACATCAAATGCAAAAAAAAAATTACTGAAGCTATCTCTGGCAATCCTGGCCAATCTCAATTTTCATTTCTGAAATACTTAAAATTATAGATGAAACACTTTTTGGTGACTGATCAGATGTAAAGTAGAAAGTAATTTGAGGAAAGCAGTACTGTTTGTTCTGGTGGGACTAGGATTTCTTTTCCTATATATCTTTTTTTTCTGAAATACAGATGGCCAACAGCATCAGCCATAAGCCATAAGCCTTGTGCAGTCAGGAAAACCTCAGCCTAATTAATAGAATTATATTACCAATCTGGCTTTTGCAAAGGTAAGCTAACAAAATTAATAGAACTGATTCAGATATAGATATAGATGATATAGATATATGTGAAAAGCAGCACACAAGCATGCACTTATTTCAGAATTTTAAGTGTAGGAGATAACTGACAATAGCTGAAGAAAATGCTGCATACCTGGGATATGTCAAAATGATAGAATAAAAAAATATGCTGAACTCTGAGTGGTAGAGGAGCTCTGTCTGATTCACAGCGGAGCTGAAATATCAGTAAATCACATGTACCTCCCTGGCCTTCCTTCAGCTGAAGCTGTGCCTACAGAAGCTGCCATCAGCATGGCTGGGCACTGTGCTGCTTTGGAGAAAAAGCCTCTCCCTTGAAAAACCTCCCCCTGACTTCACCACCCACTGCTTCAGCTGTCCCTCCACAACAAAGGACAGAAGAACCACAGAACTGACATCCAAGGAGAAGCAAATTAATTGCCTTTTTTTCAGAAGCACCTCACAATGCCACAGACCGTATTCTTGCCCATGATAGTTATGTCATAAACAGCAATGTAGACGATCCTCCCAAGCAACCATGTCCTGCTTATTTTTAGTGGCATTTCTCTTCTTCCTATGGGCCAGATAAATTATTTCACTACAATGTGAGCTGTAAACTGTCCTGACCCTCAACCCTTTCTTTACACATTCTGCCTGCATATACTGAACTCTCAACTGTAAACATATATAAGTTTTACAGTGGATTCTTGATACATTTAATTTGATCCTTGACTCAGTCCTAGTTCACGATTCCTGGCTTTTTGTTATTGAGGACTTTTTGCAGAGATCATGCATAATCCTTGCCAGCTCCTTTCTGTCTATTATCTATTTTGTATCCTCTAGCAATGACTCACTCTTTGGATGAACATTATTGCTTTTTCTACTGGAAAACACCATAGTACGTCACTGCTGATTAGTGCTTCCTAATAGGAAAGTTAACATTTAGAGATTTCAGAACAGAAATGTTTTGAAATCTGAGCTCTGCCTTACAGACAATGTGGCATCCATCCATCCATATAGCAAATATAAGAAAATCATGTTATAGCATTTTTTTACTCTTCCAGACTTGGTTGTAGAGAAGGAGACAGAAATTATAATGCAGGACTCAGTGAAAAGGAGTAGATCTCAACAAAGCTTATCTTGTAGCTCAGAGGCCAAAGTTATTACAGAGCAGATACAACTGAGCTGAAGTCCTCTGAGATCCTTGAACAAAAGGCAAAGAAAACTCTTCATTAACTTTTGGCTGAAAGGGCATAGAGGTCCTAAATTTAATTTGTGTTGTAGCTTGTTGGGACAATTGAAAAAGTTCTGGGAAATCAAGGCCGAGCTGTGGGTATGGGAAGTTTGTCAGAACCAGAAAGAAGGGCTCTCCCTCAGGACAAACGATGAGATCACTCTGGTGTCCCCATTTGTTGACGGGTGATTTAACCTCTTGGAGGATGTCCGGTTAACAGCACCTATCTGGTGGTTTGCACCTATCCAATGTGGAAATAAGACCACAGAGTGCATATGCATATATCATACTCCATTTTGGAGCTTGGGTGAATAACTGGGTCTGGAAGTTGCAAAATGTTCCAAATTTACATAAAACTAATGGGGCTTGTGTTACGCCGAGGAATTAGCTGAAAAACTTTGTAGTTTTATGAGATGCCCCTATGGTGGACTGAATCTGCCTGGTCAGCCACAGCCACTCACTTCTTTCAGGGAGCTGGAAGTGTGGTTGCCATGATGGCTCTGCTGGGAAGCTCTCTGCTTCAGAGGGGTTTCAGCTCTAATTCAACTAAGAATAGTTCAACTAAGAATCTAAGATTCAACTAAGAATGTCTATTCTGCAGGGGAAACCAGTGATGTATATGGCCCTACTGTCCCACGTGCTTTAGGGATTCCACTTTCAAATAATAAAAAAAAAAATACAGGAATCAACTAAAAATGTCCCACATCTCTCCCTCATAGATGTCTTCCATCCCAAACAGATCAGTAATTAGTGGTTCACATTCAAATCATAAGGCAGCTTTGTTCAGTTCCTTCTCTTCTCCCAAGAGAGCACCTTAGCCCCTGTAGTATCTTAAAGATCTTGAGAAGGAAATTTCTGTTGTCATAGCTTTTATGCTTGGGGTAAATAATTAGATATCCACCGGAGAATAGAAGCAAATCTGGGTCTCCTCAACCCAAGATATTTGTTTTAAATGCTGCTCCTTTCTTCAAACAGAAATTTCATCCTGAAGCTGAGAAGTCTTTCCCAACAAAAGCTTATTTGAAACTGAAATATATTAATTAAAAGCTCTGATGTTTAGAGATTTTGGGGGATTTTAACTTAAAAACTAAAAGAAAATTCTTTGGAAATGTGTCTTTTGGAAATATATTTTTCCAAATATTTGGAAAAATTCTCAAGACTCCCTGCATAGACTCCCTACCCTTTGACCCTTTGCTGTAGCAGTTTTCCCAAATCTAAGATGTGGGTTTATTGAAGGTGGTATTTATGTACCCTAGCAGGAGGTAGGTGCAGGAAGTAGACATGATCTTTCTGAATCCTCTTCCTCATCATGCCATTCAGCATAGAGTTGGGAGCACCCTGTATCTTTATTATTCCACTTGTCCAGGAATGAGTTTACTCCCAAATCTGCAGTTTGAGAGGGTAAGAAAAAAAAAAAAAATTTCCTTATCCCCGATGGAAGGTCTGACAAGAAATATTGTCCTAAAAGTTTAGCTGGGCTGTATAAGGTTTTTCTGTCTCTGTCTCAGTCAAACAGAAATATACACTGGCATCATACCATTAATTTTAATATCATTCTCTCAGTTTACACTAGCTAATCATCCCTACCAAATGTTTAACAAATGCCTAGAAGCATTGCCCACTCTCCCACACACATCACTCTCTCTCTTGACTTTTTCTTTCTAACAACATCTCATAGTTTCTCCTTCTGTTGGTCTCTGCATTTACTTTTTTCACTTCCTATATTACACAGAGATGTTTTACTCTTAAGATTATTCACCATGCATGTTAGTTAATGTTCTCTTTAGAATTTCTATATGAATCATTGTTAGTCTTTCTTAACTTAAATTTTTTTTCAGTGTGCTTCTTGTCATCCATTACTGGTTTGATTCAATATCACCCTCATGTTCATTAGATCTTTTCCTGGCTGTTTCTTTCTTATATGTACAAGTATGACATCAAAATGAAACAGTTTTGCTTTCACAATTTAGATACTGGCCAACAGTATATTGCAATAAGCCTGATTTGAAACTTTCTACAAAGAGGACGAAATCAATTTATCAGCATAGTAATTCTGAATTGGTTTTATATGTTACTTTTCCTCTTTACCATATATCTGTACATGCATATGAACTTGTTCCTCCAAGTACTTCTAGAGATTAAACTGCATTTCAGGATATGACAGCAGAATAGGTAGGAAAAACTTATTATTCACTTATCAAGAAATAAGGAAGAAATACAAAGAAATGGTTGATATAGAAACGGTCCATCAAATAATTGTATCATACTTCTTTGAAATGGATGGAATTTTTTCATAAGAATCAATAGCACAAGGACCACACCCCTTTCTTTTCCCCCTTACCCACATTTGTCTCCCATATTCCCACTTAATGCTTGGCTATCTGAGTTCTGACAGACTTGAAACATTGATATTCATCAAATCACTATGGTATAAAGAAAATGCCATTATCCACATCTCATCCCAAACAGTATTCTTCATGCTGGAGCTGGCTAAATTCAGCCTAGTTACTGAGGTACTGATTCGCTCATGGGAAATGAAGAAACCTAACTAGAGAGAATTAGCTGTTGGTGAGTTAGGATGTTGCCTGAATATTTGCGGTGACATTATGGAAAAAGTGTGTCACTGACAGAGGTATCTCAAGTAGATGAAGTTAAGGGGGAAAAGTTCAAATCTGCTTTACCAACTGCATCTACCAGAGAAAGTAAGTAGCTGAGATATTACACAGGCATCTGCTGAACCCAGGTGCAGAACTATTCTTGGTCGCCTTGTGTGTCTTTCCCCTCTTTTTTTTTTTTTTTTTCCCTAGAAATGTCACTGCTAATCAGCAGTATCAGAATATGGTATGATTTCAGAATGGGATTCTAAAATAGCTCTACCTTTAAATTCAAGAAAACAAGTCCAAGTAAATGCTGTCACCTTTGAAATTTTTTTTTAATGGGAACAGCTTTTGGTAAAAATACTTTTATGGCAAACTCATTTCATTCCATGTAGAGAGACAGAGACACAGAGAATATCCCATGATGAATACTTCATACATAAGTCTCTGGTTCATGGTATTCAATTATCCCTGACCTGTGAAACTTGAGCTAGGGATTAGCAACCAACAATTCTGACACTGACAGACAAGTATAGACATTTGATCTCTTCTATTTTTTATTGCTCTTAATCTTTCTTGAACTATCTGTAAATTAAGCACAGTCATGGCTCACAATTTATTATACAGGGATATGATGATGCTTTCTCTTCAAATACATTGACATGAATGTAAAAAGTAAACATTCTCTGCTAGAATAATTGTCCAACTCATATGCACATTACTTGACAGGTCAGACACTCTGTAAAGCTGAGAAAAAGTCATCTATATAGCAAAGAGGAGGACTACAGGCAGAGTAAACCACACAACTTACCCCTATTGTTCCAAAACTTTCAGGCTTTCTTCTAATTTTTTTCTTGCAAAGGTGTCTCCATAACCATTTGATCAGATACCACAAAGACTTTGGGCTTGGTATGACATTAAAAGGAGTGGGCAGAGTTCCTCCTTCTTCAAAATAACTCATCCAGAGTTTTGTTCGAGCAAACTTCCACTCAATGTCTGCATGATCCTGAACACAAGAAACACATCATCGACATAGATATTGCTGTAATTAAGGAGGTGAACTAAACCCATAAAAAATCTGAAAAAACTAAAGCAAGAACAATTGAAATCCTAATGAATTGTCTTTTTAAAATACTGCCATCTTTTGACAGTACATCTTTAACACAAAGCAAAGCTAACCTGCGTTACCTCAGTAAGATGTTCGATATGTAAAGTATGTATCTACTTGTAAGCACTTCTTTCCCTGTTACAATCTGTTAAATTATTGAAAGTCTCTCAAAAAGAAAAGGTAATTACAAGCAGAGAAATACTACATTTCTGGAAGAAGCAGTTTGTTGTAATAGCAGTTCACCATTATTCTGCAGAGATCAGTCTAATTATGCTGCTCTGCAGCTGCTGCAACAGTTCAGCAAGGCTCATGCATTTTCTTAGAAATTACCAGTCCCCAAAATTCCCAAACAGGTTATCCAACAAATCATGAGGCTACTAAAACTATTGAGTCAAGTATCTTCTTTTTCTTACTACTTCAGAATTCAATGTTTGGAATAGGTTTGGGGGGTGGGTTTTTAACTTTATTTGAAATTTCATTTATTTTGGAACCTATATAACATTGTAAAATCCTGAAATTTTTGGGAAAATGAAAGCTAAAGGCCATGGAAAGATGTCTAAATCCTAGCAGCTGAACAAGAAGTTTAGATCACTAATGTTAGATTTGGATAGCCAAGAACCTCAGCTACAGGTCTAGTCCTGGTCATACCGTAACAAAAGCAACAGTTTACAACTTGTAGCAAGAAAAGTAAGCACTAAGTTTTAGTGAGTGGTCCTATGTTTAGTGATCTGGTTCACTAAACTCTGACAACTAAAGTTATACAAACACAGGTGGTCAGTTTTTCTTTCGTGGAAACACTTGTAATTTCCAGATTGGAAAAAAAGGCATATTTATAATCTTAAGACTGTGAAGCTTTCTTTTGTTTGCCTTCTGCATGACCATATTTGAATTATGATATGATGAATCAGTGGTTTTTTTTCTTAGTCTCCTTAATAGACACTTTAGAAATAAAACTATGCCAATTGCTCTGGTAATGACAAAGACAGTTTTCATTGAAGGAGGAAGCAGGACTGAGAAAGCCCTGCTTTCTCAAAGGAAGTTGAATGAGAAGACATGACCTTTAGTTTGAATAGCTAGTGTCCTTGGAACATTCTGTTAACTGTATGTCCGTGTCAGATAAAAAAATAAAATAGCAGTCTTTCAAATGCTAATAAATATAATGTATTAAAAATGAAGCAGCAACAGAACAATCCTGGGCAGTCTTTTTCTAAGAAGAAGTCCTGCACAGTGCAGCTTGGGCAGGGCTATAGCCGACATCACCTGCCAGAAACATCAGGACAGCCTTCTCAACCCAAGAGCTGGTTTCTTCACCTCTTCCCCATTTGTTGTTGAGGGGAAATTTCACTTTAACCAGTCCAGCTTGGGTCTGGTTTCCTGTCATTCCAGAACAGTGCAAAAGAATCAGATCCAATTGCAATATTTGTCCCAATGTCCTGCCTGTGAAGTGTTTTACTGCCAGAAAAATTGAATGTAGGAACCGAGAGAGGGTATAATCAGAAATTATCTAAAATAAGAAACAACTTACAGCAATGAGTTGGTAAGAGTTATTCATCATGGCTATTAGCATGTTGAGTAGAACAACCAGAGATATTACATTATAGGTACCAAACATGGTGGCCCCAACAAATTCAGTGAATTCATGCCTTGCTTTCACATTGGTCACATAGAGATTGATGAGTCCAAATATAGACCAGAATAATGACTGCAGCGTTTCAAATAACCTGAAAAACAAAACCCAGAAGGAATAGCTGTATAATAACTACACATTTAGTTCTCAGGTTGTTCAATTTCTCCCAAAACACACAAAAGTTCTTGACTTGACTGAGATGAATGACATTTATCATAATATAGCCAACATAGAGGGAACAGCTAACTAGTGAAACAATGGCCTAGTCTTTCAAATCTGGGCCTCTAGACATACAATACAGAGTCTATAAATAAGCTTGCAAGCAAAGGGCTGATTTTGTTCAAACTACAGAGAGATAAATATAGTTTCAGAGATGTCATGTTGGACACCTTCTTTTGACCCTTTGCTTTAACTATAAGGGGTAGAATAAGGATCCAAAATAATTCAAGTATGATTTTAAAAGTAATTATTGTGTCTCGCCAGGCTGTTGAAAGAAGTATGGTATCCTCACATTATGCAATTCTGATTTGTTGAGAGCAACTGAGATAAAAAGAGTTGAATAATTAGAAAGGCATTATTATCATTAGCATAGGTTTTGTTTTATAAAGAAGGGAAACACAAAAAAAATCATGCTGCTCTCAAAAGAAATTTGTGGTTTTATATTTAAAGCAAATCATATTCCCTTAGAGAAGTTTGTACAACATCTAGGAAGCTAGTCACAATGATGAACTTTAAAAAAAAATAATCCTCTGCAGCTAGATACATCGAAAATTTCCCTTTTTTGTTCTGTGTTCAGCTACGCTGTAGTGTCATAAGAATGGTCCTGGTTAGATTGCTCCTTGAAAGTATGGAGCACATAAAGCATCAAATTTTGACATGACATCTACCTTCTGACACTAGTCCCAGTACTCCTCGCTGTTTCCCAGATGAATATTGCTTCCCTCAATGCTGAGCTCTGAAAAATTTCTGTGTGCTTTTCTGTTCAGATCACATAAAGGTTAGACCTGCATAAGTGTTATTAATATAAAACATAAATAGGCTGTGCCTGAGGAAAATTACTTGATTAAGATGATATAAAGGCTGCTATTTTTATAAAGTTATTTTCTCTAAGAAGGAAGCCATTGATAATAAATATATTTTTTAAAAAAGCCTAGATACACAGAAGTTAATAGTTATTTAGATATTTATAGCAGTAGTTTGATGTAGGTTGAAAGGTGAAAGACAAGAGAATTAGTGTTAATTTGGCAGTGTTTTGGTTCTGTAGATGAACTAAAAACTACAATGAAGCAAAATTGATTTTCAAGTGAAAGAAAAAGAAACAGTTTTTAATAGAAATTAGAAATTTGATTGTTTGGAGTAGAGTCAGTAGAATCTGGGACTGCATGTTTTTTTTACAGCCTATCACATTTGGAAGGAATCTTCAGGTTTTAGAACACCAGACTTATTTAATGCCCACAAGTAGACATGGAAGAAATGCATAGTGACAGCTGCCTGGATGAGCAAGGTCTGAAATGGTGACTTTATGCAACTTCTGATCTCATTTATCTTCCTCTTATCTCTATTTTACCTCATATCTTTTGAGATATCTTGAATTGTAGAGACTTCACTGTGGTATGAGGAGAAAATTATTAGTAACGAAATGTTGTTTTTTTTATTATTATTAGGGTAATATTAGATGTGTTTGTCAGGACACCACTGTAATACCAACAAAAAACAGAGGTTCTTTTCTGTAGACGGCATCTAAGTCATTAAAATATTTGGGGGAGGAGGAGGATAGAAGTAAATAGCTACTTACGTTGAGAATGCATTATTCTGCTTTTCACATCGTATTCCTTTGCAGTTGCCAGGTTCATTTGTCTCATAGTAGAAGTACAGCTGGTTCAATCCATTTGCAAAAGCGAGCAGCACAAGGCAGTATATGAAGAGAAACTTCAAAATGTCCAGCAACATTCTTCCTAGAGATATCTGCAGAGGTCCCAGGTGAGAATTTGCAGTGAATAATGAGATCAAGCGCAGGGAGCTGAAGATGTTTGCAATTGCAAACAGGGCCTCAGCCACCAGGGTTGGGTGCCACATGTCCCAGCTCTCCCGTGGAACTAACCCACTGTACTGAAAACAAGCAGAAGGCAAGAAATTACTCCTCTATTTTGATGCATAAACAAGCATGTCAGTTTCTTTATAAGCTGCTCAATTAATTTGCAGATATCACAATAAATTTTCACAGTAGCGAAAATTTTCACAGTTTAAAAATTCTGACACTGCAAAAGGAACAGTTTTGAGCACCTTGCTTTTTAGAATTGTAGAAATTTCCAGCTGTACAAGCAGGTAAATTATTTCTTTGAAGGAAAGTGCAGGGCTGACAGTGATGGATAGAAACCCACAAAAGCTCTGGCAAGTAGGAAGAAAACATTCAATCACCAAGTAAGTATATCAATTAATCACTAATACTGGACCAATGATGAAAAAGATGTTTATTAATGAACCATGGCAAACTGCTTATGTGTCTTATTATCAAAGAGTCTGACCCTTGAAAGTGTGACTTCTGTTCATGCTCTACCAAAGAAAAATATTCTTGAAGATGAAAGAAATTTGAACTGAAGATTAACTACTATAGCAGACTCATTATTATTTATTTGAACTCATTAATCTGTTTTATAGAACATATCAGATGAGAGAATCTATGCTAGGAAGCCCTCTAAAAAGGGGATAATATAATATAAAGCAGATTTCAAAGGGGGACTATGGTGTTATCTGTATTTACCTATTCTAGACCATGCACATGCACCTTCAGAGCTGCTGGGCATGCCCTGAGCAGTAAGGAAAGGGACTCCATGTGTCACTGGGGCCAGATGACACAACATAAACAGGCATCACAGCATTTCACCACACTCACCCTACAAAGAAAGTGATCACTGTCAGAGTGGTTCAGAAACACCCGAGTAACATATGTTAAGTGTGTAGAATCTGATCAGACGCATCCCAGAATCCTACAGAAACTGGCTGATGTAGTTTCCAAGTCACTCTCCATCATATTTGAAAAGTTTTGTCAGTCAGGTGAAGTTCCCAGACTGGAAAGAGGAAAACATTGCACCCATTTTTAAAAAAGGGGAGAAATTAAAACTTTGGGAACAGCCAACCTTTCAGCCTCCCCTCTGTGCTTGGAAAGGGCATGGAGCAGATCCTCCTAGAAGCTGTGCTAAGGCACATGGAGGACAGGGACACAATTTAAAGCACCAGCACAGTTTCACCAAGGGGAAGTCCTTCCTGACCAACCAAGTGGTGCTCCATGATGGAGTGACTACATCAGTGGACAAGGGAAGGGTTGCAGATGTCATTTGTCTGGACTTGTGTAAGGCTTTTGACAAGGTCCCTTGCAACAATCTTCTTTCTTAACTAGTGAGAGATGGATTTGATAGGTGGGCTGTTCAGTGGATAAAGAACTGGCTGGATGAGTGCATCCACAGAGAGATGATCAACATCTTGACGTTCAAATGGATGTCAGTGACAAGAAGCATCCCTCAGGGATCTGTACCGAGACTGGGACTGTTGAACATCTTCATTAATGACATAGACCAAGAGATTGAGTGCACATTCAGCATGTCTACAGAGAGACCAAGCTGAGTGGTGTGGTTGACATGCCTGGAGGACAGGATGCCATCCAGACAGACTGGGACAAGCTCAAGAAGTGGCCCCATGGGAACACCATGGGGTTTAACATGATCAAATGAAAGGCACTGCACCTGGATCAGGGCAGCTCCCAGTATCAAGACGGTCTGGGGAGTGAAAGGATTTGGAGGAGATGGAGTTGAGGTGCTGGTAGATGAGTGCTCACAGCCCAGAAATCCAACCATATCCTGGGCTATACAAGAAGTGGGGCCAGAAGGCCAAGGGAGGGGTTTCTGTCCCTCTACTCCACTCTGGTGAGATGGCACCCAGAGTGCTGTATCCAACTGCAGCATCCTCTGTACAGGAAAGACATGGACTGTTGGAGCTGGTCCAGAGGCATACAGTGAAAATGGTCACAGAGCTGGAGCACCTCTCTTCTGAGGAAAGGCTGAGAGAGTAGTGGGTGTTCAGTGTGGAGAAAAGGTGACTTTGGGGAGATCTTGTGGCCTTCCAGTACCTAAAAGGACGTCATAGCAAAGATGGAGATAGACTTTTTAAAAGGGCCTGTAGTAATAGCAATGAGCTTAATGGTTTTAAACTGAAAAAGGGCAGATTTGGACTAGATATATGGAAGAAATTTTTTATGGTGAGGGTGGTGAAACACTGGAACAGGTTGCCCAGAGAAGTGGTAGATAACCCATTCCTGGAAACATTCAAGGTCAGGCTGGATGAAGCTCTGAGTTGCCTGATCCAGTTGGAGATGCCTGTGCTTATTGCAGAGGCACTGGACTACATGACCTTTAAAGGTCCTTTCCAACCCATTTCATCCTATGAGTCTGTGATTCTACAATCCAAACTGTGAAGGGGAACTGGGCATTGCTTTGGACACTACCAGTTGGCACAGGCCCCACACCAGGGTTTCTCTAACCAACTGGTGTTGCATGTGAAACTGTCCCAGTGCCTGACAGCAATCCCTGGCACAATGCCATTTACTCATATACAAGCAGCCATAGCAGCTTTGTTTTTGAATTTGGGGATGAGAACTGAAAAACTGAAAAATAGCCCATTAAAGAACTAAGAATTACTCAGCCTTACATTTTGTTCACCTGTGACATTTTTTCTCTACAGTGCAATGAATTAAATCCAGACCTAAATTTCTATGCTAGAATCATAGATCAGTATTCTCTTCATTAGACTATCCCCTCCCTAATGATTATGCTCATCTATCCCATTCACTATGGCTCTTTAATACAGTTCCGATTGATTCAAGTTCAGTGATAAAAAATAGGCAGTAGAAAATAGAATTTAGTTACTGGGGACAACACCTAAGAGATAAAACAAGAATAACAAGCAGAATAAATTATTTTCAGTGTGTTTGAGAAGAGAGATGAAAATTCCTCAGCATGATTCCTATAATGGCTTTCTTTGAATAATATTTTACAGCACATTACTGCAAATTCTCATGGCATGTTAAAACCCTCACAGATGAAAACCTGAACCTTTTAAAAAACTAGGAATAATTGTCTGTACAAGCAAAGGTTGGTGCTGGACAGTGCAGTAGATACTCAGATTAGGGAAAAGTACACAAGCTGTCTTGGGGCAATAAAGTAAAATACAGTCATGGAGAAATGTGAAGAACATTCAAGAAACTGGGAAGAGATGGAGTTTTTGGTAGAGAATCAAAAGCATCAAACTGCAGACATATTTTAGGTGTGGGGAAGTAGTGGCAGATTCTACCTGCTACTACTTGGGCAGGTAATTAGAGGGAAATTAGAGGTGTGAGGGAGTTGGGAGAAATTGAAGAAAATACCCTTCAGAGAAACACATGGAACTACAGGACACTGAGCAAGTATAGCACATGATAAACCAAGACAAGAAGAATCAAGTTTAACAAGTCAGGTGTGGATAGCCATATCTGCACTCTAGCATCTACTCTTACAGTCAGCAAAGAGAAATGAGCATTTCTAGAGTAGTGGGAAAGCAAATACCCCGCATAGGTGAGTTGCTCTTTAAGTTTCTCATTTTCCCCTCATTGATTGTTGGGGAAGGGGATAGACTATCTTTTGCTGTAGTCTGGCAAGATGTGTCCAATGTCACATTTTCTAAAAGAAATGATGTTAAGCAGAAAGGTAAGGAAAAAGGGACCTTGTCTATGATGTCCTGGGTAAAGACACAAAACTGATTTGTTTGAACATTCAGAAAAGATCAAATGACCTTTAATTTGTAAAAGGGAAATCAAAGGCACAGCTGTGATGTTTCAATGTAACTGACTCTTCCTTTTCTGGGCCCAAGTGCTTCCTGCATGTTTGGATAGAATTCAAGAGGTGTCACTGTCATAAGTGGAGAGTGATGGCTGTTATTTCAGTGTTGAAGAAACATAATTTAAAAGACTGTAAATACTTGGCAGAAAAAAGTGAGAAGGGTGAAGGCCTGAGAGATAAGTTTGGAAATTGTCTGTGAAATATACTAACTGCAAGAAGACAGCAAACAATATAAAGAAAATAATGAGTATAAGAGGTCTCTAAGAACAAACCCCTATTGAATACACTAACCAGAGCAGAGGATGCTGAAAAGGAATCTAGAAATATTGCAAAAAAACCCCTACAGAACAAAGCAGCTTTCATCTGTAAAGAAAAATACAGAAGAACAGCAAAAAGACTAGGTATACTAAAACCAGGGACAGTGAAAAAGAAAAAAAATGTATCCTAGAGTCAAACCACATAGAATTGAAGTATTTTTTTTCTCACTCATGTCTGTTGAAGTTCTTCTGTTCTACACAGGATAAATAAATTAATATTGTTCTAAAGAGTGGAAAATGGTAAGAGAAAATATTGCAACACTGAGTTTGCTGTAATTCATGATGTTGATACTCTGCAGTCCTCTATTTGGTGACCCTGATGAATTTCTAACCCCCCTGGAAATGCAAACACAACCTTTTGACATACAGCAAAGCCAACCACCACTTAATTTGATTAAATAAAACCCATTATTCGCTCTGTGGTTGAAGGAAATTTACATGGCACATCAATGGAAAATTAAGAAGAGCAGAAAACAAATTGAGCAGCACATAAACAGTAGAGTTTCAAGGTAAATATATGATGCTTTTGCAGTGTCAGCCAGGGAATACAAGGTAATAATCCCTGATCCTTAGTCAAAGGAACTAAAATGCAAATTCAATATCTGAACCATTTGTGAGAAAAAACTGCTGGATGATCACTGTTTTCCCATTAAAGCAAAAGGCATGAACTCTTGATCTCTTGGAAGCACCACAAGAGATCAAAGAGACATGTTTATCAGGCTACTTGAACGTTTAATGGGCTGTTGGACCTCAGTCTAAGATGACCCTCTTGTTTCTGGCCACAAAGAGACAAATTACATAATATTCATTTCAGGAAAAGTACTTTAAATACTCCTGAAAAGTCATATGTAAATGTGAACTCTTCCTATTTTAAAATGTATGTGGCAATCTTTGCATTCATTATGTGGAATTTCAAGCAGCAGTAGGAAGGGGGCAGGGTGGCCTAGCAGAGAGCTTTAGAATTGTAATTACACTGAGGAATAAGGTCCATAATTTCTCAGGGGTGGAGAGGTGTTAATCTGCCTGTGTAAATGGACATTTAGTCTGTGAATCTGATAAAATACCAATCAAAACAATTTTACAATGCAAACATGTAACAATGTGTTAGTTTCTGCAGAACTAGTGGCAGGAGAGATATACAATCTTATTTACTCCTGAAAAAAGTAGACCTGACACAGTGGTCATTAAGCCAGTTAATGTTTAGATAAATAATGTACTTTAGCTACTTTTCAGAGTTCTTGCCCTGAATAGGAATTTGTTTCCCTACTAGATCTTCACATCAGAGGCTGAGGCATGTTATCAGCAATATGAGATTGTATGTGATTTTTAGCAGAATTGGAAACAAGCAGCACTAGATCCAATGCTCAAGTTTAACAAATATTTAAGAGAAAGCAAGAAGATTCTGCACACATGTTAGCACTGCACTCACCCTTACATATCAAAACAAAATATATTATATGCAGAAAACATGAAAGGAACCATTTTTTCTTAAAAATACCTAAAAACCCTTCATAAAAACAAATGTGTTGCTTAAAATCTGTCATCTTGTACTTTAAAAAAATAGAACAATGTACTATAGATTATGATATTTTTATGGAGGAGAGAGCATTTTCAATGGATACACTGGATAATTTAGGAAGACCTAACATGTTGATACAGGGACAATAAACCACAGGCCATTGAAAATTATAAGATGTCCTTATTTTATTTGAACACTGGCAACGAAACCAGTTACTTTGAGTTATCTTAGCAGTCTCTCATCCTGAAATTATAAGCTTTGGTGAATTTTACATTACCCCATCAGCTACTCTAGGTAATATCCATCTACTTAACTACTGCATCAGTAAGAGCCTTAAACGGGCAATAAACACTGTATTTTACTCTGGGAATATTTATCACACAGGAGACGCTCATAATTTCATTCAAGGGAGTTGGTTAAAACGTTTTCTTGGGTGGCTGGAACTGATCCATAGAAGATAGAATAAATCTAAGAACTGACCTTATATATTTGCTTCAATAAAGACAGAAGAGCTGTAACTTAGAAAAACCTGACTCACAATGCTTAGGAAAAGAAAATGAAGGCTTTACATTAAAATATACTGGTTACATTTGGCATCCTCTCAATCTCATCTGGCATAGTGGCAAAGAACTCTGTTGCAGGCATTTGAAGGAATGTGGCAGGGTATTAAATAACACTTATATTCCTCTGTTTATTAGCATGGGTTATCATGTGTTCCAGTTGCCTAGCACAGCTTTTGTAAGCATTGTATTCACTATGATTAAAACGTACACACTAATTTGGAGAGTAATGGATGCACATTACCCCAGATACTGTCACCTTGGAATCTGATTACTGTAAGCAGAAGTTATTTTGGAGATGAAAGGATTATAATGTCTTCTAATCAATATTACTCTGAAGTAAATAATTGGCCATCTCCAATGCTTTGGAAACATCTATTTTAAATGAACTCTGAGCTTTATTTCAAGGGACAGTGAAATGACTATTTATTTTCTAGTCATTTTATTATAAAGCATCTTTGTGTGTAAAAAGGCATTTCATCAGCTTTTAAATGACAGTTTACCACTCTTTGGAGCACCTTCCTCTTTCAGGCTCCAAATTTCTCCAAATGAGAAGACTTCCAAAGGTTTGCAGCCACAGATCCAGCATGTCAGAAACCTTTCGTCAAAGAAGGCTGATGTGTCAACATATGACCAGGGTAGGGTCTTTGTTCATCCCTGCTCCTGACCGGCTGGCACACGGAACTACAAGATGATATAAATTAGAGTTCCTGAGCTCCTCTATGCCTGTGGCAGGGCTGCAGCAAGAACAGCTGCTGTTTGAGGAGAGGAAGTCATCACTGGCTACTTGATGGCTCTCTCCTTGTCCCAGTCAGAAGCATCTTGGCAGAGGAGGGGCTCTCCTTCCATGCACACAGAGTAGTACTATTGCAACTATAAATTATTGCTGGTGGCGGGGAACTTGAAAAAGCTGAAGTACAATGCTGATCCCAGTGGCCAGTAAAAATGGGATTATCTCTACTTGGATGTGGTAAGAACTCTATGACAAATGCTAAGAAATCCTTATATTTCCTTTCATATGTGGTTTCCTTGTGCTATAGATAATTTTTGGCTCAAAATATCTCATTTTATGAGGAATTTCTGTCATATTATTTATTCATGTGGAATACAGACAAAATGTTCACAACATGTTCTATGCCTTTGGAAAGAAGGGCTGTTTTGCTGGAAGATACTTAAAGAGTGGAAATATAAGACTTTTCATAACAAGTCCATGAAAAGAACATAAAAATGAACACACAGCCTCAAATTACTTATAATAAATTTTCAAACAAAATTAAAATCTTGCTCTTTAGTTCCCCCCACCAATTTTGACTACATATTTTGGCAGTAGTTGTGTAAAATTGTCTTAGGGGTAATAATTTCCCACTAAAAAAGTCAAAGATTAACATAAAATGCAAGCATTATAAAAGATTACAGATAATTTTCATTTCTCAAGAATTTAAAAGTATGACAGTTCAGGACAAAATAAAAAAAGATTTCACAGGCCAAGGAGAAAAAATCATAAAACCCAGTATTTTGTTTGCTCTTATACTTGTCTAGTTTCCTGTCATTGCTGCAGCAGATTCACAGAGCACATCATACATCTCTTGAATTGCTAAGCCTCAGGACCTCCAAACAGAGATAAAAGATTGAAGAAGCCTGATTTAATTTATCTTTGAAATGTTGCTGATTTTTTTTTACAGTTTACCTTTGAAAATGCAACGATTTTCAAGGAGATTGTTGCCAAGTACAAGGAGTTCATTACAAAATCCATGAGATTCCACCAATCGTGAATGTAGTCCTGTAGTCCACCATCCCACATCTGTTTAATTTCACCCCAGATAAAACCTGAAAATAAAACATAATTCATTAGGCATGAATATTAAGTTTTAAAAGGCTGTGACTATTCTAGACACTTAACTCATGATAGATTGATTTTCCTTACATCTAGTGTAAAGGGCAGGTGGATAAGTGCTCTAATTTACACATCCAGATAGGTAAAATTTCATCTTTTTGCTATTTCCAGAATTAATTTGTCACACAAAACCCCCACAAAAAAATCTGCTTCTACAATGACAATTTCTTTGGTTTTCTTCAATCACTTTCTCATTGTATCCTAAAAAGTATAAAAAGAGTCTTAAAATAAGCTCCCAGTGTCAACTCAGTCCTTGGCAACGGATGCAATGTATTTCTGGAAAATTTATGACTGCAGGTCAATCCAACACAATTTATTTTATTTGGAACCCACATAATAAGGAAGAGAATTTCTATTGTTATTGTCAATGCTGAGCTAAAGTCTCCCTTTTCCATATGAGAGAGTAGTGTCTCCAGAAGAAAGTCTTTTGTTTGACACCTTCCTTTGGGACATGAAGCAATTGAAACTGTTTTCAGGTGTGCAGAGCACATGTTGTGCTAGACACAGTGAAACACAAATATTCAATCCAACTGGAAAATCTTGCAAGTTGTCTAACATGAACTTGGTTTAACCGCTTCAGAGACAACTGTGTGGAGACTCTTTTTAATGCTATAAATATTAAAACCCCTCTGAAGAAGATACTCCACATTACTGTATAATAAGACAACACAGTACATTTAGATGCACATTTCATGTTATTGTCTAGAGATTTTTTGATAACAATACCATTGCAACTTTTAATTTTTCACAGTTAATTATTTTCTTGTAGGAATTCCTTACTTTGTGCTCATTAGAGGGGCAGAAATAATGCCAATCTCTCACACATTGGTGTTGAGTGACAGTAAATTTAACATGTCTTTTTTTCACCTACTGTTTTAGAAAATGGTAAACAGATTTTGTGCAGGGGCCTATAGAGTTCTGCATTTCCTTACTATGAGCTTAATTCTCCTTAAACCGTAACATTTTCTTGCAGTGGGTCTTCTGGCTGACTGGATGGAAAACTTGTGATTTTTCTCAAGCATGATCTGTATGAAGTAATCTCTGGCCTACTTTTGTTTGTGCCAGGTAAGTTTTTGAATTATTACAAATTAATTTTCCAGTATATTGGCTTAGTGTTTCTGTCTCCTGCTTGCTTTCAAAAGGAAAAGTCTCCTTCCTCACTAACTTCACCCTCAAACCTCAGACACATGGTCCCATCTTTTTTCTGTGTGTCATCACCAATAATCACAAGCCTCAGGAGTACCTGAATCACCTGACTGAACCAGCAATTTTTATTTTTACAGGATTAATTTTCAGCCATGCCACCATCACCGTTTCAGCATTCTGCAGACCTGGGGAAACACACTCTGAGGAAGGATGTCGCTGGGAACATGCAGACAGGAAAGTGGAATAGGCCTATTTTACTGCCTACCACAGACTAGACAGGCTGACTGCAACTCTATCTGTAGTATCAGATAAAACTAACCCAGAAAATATAGCACTGTTACAAAGTGAACACTTATTTTAACGATGCAATCAATTGTGCTGCCCAACAGCGAGAGAACAGCTGAACATGATTGCACAGCAGGGGTCAATATCCTCTAACAGCACACTGCTCTGTCCTGCTACACTGCTGTAGCTGCCCAAGGGCATCACAAAGGCAACACACTTGCACAAGGCTCCCAGGGCAGGTTCCTATGTGCCTGCCCATTTCAGCCAGTGAAATTACTTAATCACTTACTCTTAAAGACCTGGTCACTCGTGACATGCAGTACGGACGTGGTGACAGCAGATCTGCCTCCCCCTTCTCTCCACAGTCCTCTCCAACCTTCACCACACAGTCCATGAACTTGCAAATGTCCCTGCTTGCTCTTCCACTGCCTTTTGGGCATAACTTGCTAAGACCAAACCATCATCAGGTCATAAAAGCAGCTACTTTGTGTGCTGCTATATCCCCTCCACATTACAGACACTGCTCTGAATCACTGCTGCTCCACCTGCTTTATAGCACATAAAAATCATACAGCAGGAGAAGACCTGGCTCCAGGCTCCAAGCCAAAGTCTGTGTAACACAGATATGGCCCCTAAGTCTCAGTGTCACAGAACAGTGCCTTGCTCTTTTTCATTTAAGGAATTTTTACTTAAAAGTTGCAGGATCTTGACATTGGCAAGACTGCCATGGCTCATAAAGCAAACAGCTGCATTGACAGAAGATTCCAAAATAAAAAGGCTTTGCAGAAATCAATACACACATTCATAGAATGAAATAAACTTTTTTGTGACTTATCAGAGTTAAGGATTGGCTTTAAAATACTCTTTGAAAAGACAGCAGTAATAGGTTGGGATGCAAAATAAGATGAATGCTTTAACAAGAGGCTTTAGGTTAATTGAAGTCTTCTGCCAAGATATTCTTTGGTTCACCACCAGGCAAAGATATGAACTGACACAGACTGCAGCAGGGCAGTTCTCTGTAAGCCTGTTGCTCAGCATTGTATGCTTTGATGGCACTGCCTAAAATATAATGGGATTATGTACAGATTGAAAAAGAAATGCTGACTAATGCTGCTGCACTTGATCTGTTTTGTGAGTGAAAAGCCAGACTGTTTTTCCAAGCACTTCCTGGGCTTCAGAAAATGAAATGTAATTTTAAAGTTGACACTAACAGAGAAATACTGACCTATTATAAAATAGGGAAGAGAATATATGGCTGTTGTAAATTTGATCATTTTGAATTAGAAGCACAATTAATCCAAGCAACCAGCAATTTGGAAGTCATTTGGCAGCTGAAAGTTCTGAGTATACTTTGATGTTGTAAAGGTGGTGGTTCTAATTATTTTTTGGTTCAAGACAACTTTTATGTTCATTCTGATGCATGTTCTTTTTAAGCAAATAGTAATGGAAAACTGTGAATCCCATATTTTTGCTGGCTGTAAGAGAGATGTGATAGCTTGCTCTTCTTGCCAGCCAAAGCATCTAAGTACAAACTCAATATATGAATACAGTTACTGAGACGCTACGTGACTCCAGAGAACTTGAAGCTATGCTGATGGACAAATGGATTCTATGTTTGTGAAAGACACACAGCCCACATATGCACAGGAGAGCTGCCCACACATGTATTTTTGAAAGCAAATCTTGGTACCAAGTCCTAAGGTTGATTGCTCAAATTCACAATTGCAGGGCAACCTCACCATGACAGCTGTGATCAGAGTCTTTGCAGCTACCGGGTCTCCATGGTTAGGGATTCTTAGCAGGGCTCATCTGGAGCAATGAATGCTGGAAGAACTGGACACTCTAGATTTCTCTAAATCCTCCCAAGTGTGCCTCAAGGGCTGTTCTAGAAAAGTGTACTCTGAAATCCCAGAGCCTTTACGCAAGGCTGAAGATGTCTCTAAGGCCTGGTGAGCTTACGTGATGAAAGCGTTCTGAACAACAAAACTCAGGGATTTCCAGCTGTGCTGTTTAGGTTTAATTTACAGCAGCCAGAGGCCTTGAAATTTTTTGTAGATCAGAATTGTATCTTTTTACAAGAAAGAAGTGTCTGAGGGGACGAAGTCAGACCACCCTTATGTCCACAGGCTCTGAAACAACATGCCAATTTTCTTCTGTTACATTAATTGGGAGAATCAGGAAAAGACTTGGAAAATCTATAGGGGTTTTTTTTCTTGGGTGTATTTTTTTTCTAGAAAAATACATCCAGAGATCAGAGCAGAATTATTTCGGTGACCTTGTACACTTTTCTACTTGAAAGATTAATGGATAGCTGGATAGTACCTGATTTTATTATGAAAGGAGGCTTTAAGGCATTTCCAAACACGACCTGACATGACAGAGGAGAAGATATGCAGTGACAAGACTGTCTAGTAGAGGCGCTGCTACAGGTAGGAAAGAGATAGAGAGTCCAGGCACTGCCTGATTATTAATGTTCCAAAGCAGCAACACTGCTGCAAACTGACAGAGTTCATGTCAGAGCTACACTTTCAGCAGCAAGGAAGCTGACACCTCGACAAAACAGAGGGGACACTGCCAGCCTGCACACAGGTATTGGGGAAAAACTGCTAAGAGAAACCAGCCTAAGACAGGGAGCAGATCTAAAACAAGAGCCTTTTAGGCAGTCAGGCTGGGGACAAGCTGCTTGCCCAAGGCCCTCTTTCAGCTCCCTGGGAGGAAACAGGAATCTCCAAGGCAATAATCCTGTCATCTGCAGGTGGGTCAGTCTTCCCACTGGCTGAAAAGGAAGCCATGGAGGATCAGGCTTAATTAAAAAAGATGTGTAGCTTCCAGATGCCTGCATTTAGCTGAAATAATTCCACTCAGAGCAGATTTCACTATTTTAGCTGAATATTCTTTGCTATATTCTGACTCCTTGCTCCGTGTCTTTCCCATCTCTTCACATCAGCCAGATTTAACACCTGCCTCTTAGATCCTCACCTATCCATACCATGCTGTTATCATTTATTGCCACTTGCAAGGAAATTATAAACATCATGCATCTCTTTCACCTCATTAATCAAGGATTTTAATTAAAAAGTTGAGGGTAAGACTTTCAAATACTTGCTGCATTGTTTATACCCACATATTGGAGCAGTAAAAGAGAAATAACAGCATAGATATTTTGAAACAGCCTGAGATGACAGAGAAAAATTTTATAAACGCTTACGGTTTTAATGGGATGAAACAGATAAGTTCAGGGCAGGAATCCCACAGACCACATAGGGCCCTGAGAATGACAGACACCATGGAGAGGTTTTGTAAACTATGGTGAATTGTTATACATGCAAGCTGATCAACTGCAACCATTTGAATGAAGTCCAGTTTGCCTGAAGCAAGAAAGGAACTAAAATTGATCAGATAAAATGAATTTGGAGAAATAAAATGAATTTGTGAGTTAAACATTTTTTTGCAGCAAAATGTTCTGAACATTAATGAGAAAAGTTGTTTCTTCGGAAGTAAACCCCACATATCATAAGTTCTATTCAAAGCAACAAAATGAAAATACATCTTAGAAAAACAAAAAGCACTGAAATAAAAATGTTCTTAGAAAAATAACATCTTTCATTAAAGTTCTTATAGCACTTTTAAAAAATCCTTAAGAATTTAGTAACAGGTATCACATACTGCATATGATAAATGTGCAGATAGAACAATAAATTTACACTGATAAGATATGCTTTTATTTTCGACTTTTATCTATAGATTTTGATTTTGAAGCTCTATTTCCAGTCTTGAAATTTTTGGATATTAGATTCTGAAATATCTTTTCAAAAGAGTGGACTTGCTTTTCTTTTCATAAATTAAAACTGATGGCAAACCTTGCAACTTTGAGCAGGGCAGCAGGTCAATACTGTTACAAAAATTCTTTCCTTTGGATGAAGCCTTGGGTTAAACAAAGTATGTTTTAGTGCTGGCAGACAACTTCTGCTTAGAAAACATTTTGTCTCTATCCTGTTTGATCCTTTATAGCTACCTAGAGCTGTAATTTTACTCTTAAGGAACACATCCCAGTCTCATGCAGAAGAAACAAACAACAAAGAAATAACTTCCCTCTGAAATCCATTCAAAGCTCTTTTAGGTTCTAAGAAAAAAACTTCGACACAGCCTGTCTAAATTCCTATGTTGTACTGAAACTTGAGCAACTGCAAAAAAAAATTTCCAGCAACTGTGGAAATTCACAAAGATTTATGCCATCTCTGAAACACTGCCTTTTGTGGTTTATAATCATAATTTTGGTTAAACTCTCACTGTGAACAATAACATCAAAATTTGTCAGAGAGATATGAAAGGCAACATCCTGAACTATGTTTGGGCTCAAAAAGTTTTGTGGATCCCTTACTAACTTTGGCCTTACCTTTCCCACAAAAGGTTGGTTGCTCTGTGCTATTTCTGTTCCTTACCATTAAGTGATGGGAAGCAAGAGGTTCCTCGGGGTCAATCTTTGCATGCCAAGATCAACAACTGCCTTTTAGCATGTTTCTCGGAGAACATATTTTTGCTGGGCTGTGAAACCATTTAACTGACAAAACCAACTTTGCTCTGCTATGTGATGTGATGTAGAGTTTTTCACAGATACAAGAAGTGAGACAAGCAGCTAATGATATAAAGCTCAGTGAAGCAAAGGAAAATCCTTCCAGGGAATTCAGTGAGTATTGGTGAGGATTGATAAACTCTTCTGTTTTACACCTGGGCTGATGAACTGATCTCTGCTGAAGGTATATGAAGGTAACAAGAGGCACCCTGGCATAATTCAGGGGCTTCCACTCTCTGGGGCATATTAATTAACAGAGTACAACAATTTCAAGAGAACATGGGCAAAATCAAACACACACCTCTGGCTTTCCCATGGGTAAATACCTGTTTGTGAGGTGAAGAACTGTGCAGTGGGTCCTGGGTCAGATCAGGTAAAAAAGTGAAAATGACATGGCCAGAGGCACCATTAAAAGTACTTCCCAAGGAAAATGTTAGAGCATGGTACTAATACTGCCAAGGTTGTAAGCTTGATCCCTGTATAGGCCATTCACTTAGCAGATGGTCCTTGTGGGTCCCGTCCAACTCAGAATATTCTGTGATTCTGTAATGCTGTTTTCATCCGCTGATAAATTGCTGGCTCCAAAGAGCTGGAGCCAGACTTGTTCTAGAGGTGTACATTGTAAGGATGAGTGATGGTTGCATGTTGGGGCATGGGATATTGCTAATAGTATCAGGAAAAAAGTCCACCAGTTGTTAGACACAGGCACTGTGATAGAGAGACTGTGAAATACTTACCCTGGGGAAATTAAAGCTCTGACTGTACAGGAACCTGAACAATGTGACCTGTCTTTGCAGTTAGCCTGTGTTTAGCAGTAGTTTGGACTTAATAGCCTTTTGTGGTCATTATGTGCATTATCCTTCTTTAAAAAGAAGTTGTGTTCCTGCTTTGTCTGGGGTTGTTTTTCTGCTCTGTGCTATATATGTCACTACTGGTTATGTGCTGTTTCATCTTGCCAGCCATATTACTCTCTATATCTGCTCTCTCAAATATGTCAGTTCATACTAAATGTTTAATTTTTTACGCAACACTTTCTTGACCTAATTTAGAAGATGATGCACACTGTACTTGCCCCCTCTATGATCAGTTATTTTGAAGTGTCTTGCTATGCCATCAGTTTGAATGTACACTGTGTCAAGGACTGACAAGACTGTACATTCCCATACATCCCACCAGCAGTTTGCTAACCACAAATGTTTGCAATTTTGCACAGTTCCCAAACATCCACATTCTCTATAGATTCATGTACTCCAATAGTATAAACCATTCTGACAGAAAGCATGGGGAACATGTTGTTCAAGAGATACAGTAGGGCTATATTCCTGCTCCAGGCAGGCTTTTGAACAATGCAATTAAAATGAGCATTTAAATATGACCATAAAAGAGCAAAAAACTCATCCAAAGAAATTGCCTAAAAAATTTCCTTTGCTACAGTCACCCTGAAAAACTGGCAGGGAGCCTTTTAACCACAACTACTGAACTCTAAATTTTTCTAGTTGATGCCTTTCTGCCCTGAATTTCGTAGCATTTGCTAGTGAAGCAAATGCCCACTGTGAGGACACTTAGTACAGTCACTGCTAGGTTTGAGGCCATGGTTTAGGGCAGAATAACACCTATGACAAATGTGCAGGGATCAACATCATCCTTACATGAGCAGCAGTCAAGGCACACTGAGGGTGAAGTAGGGTCTTGCTGGATTTCCCCTCTGAATCACTGCTATCATGCTCAGAGGACACAGCAATTTGATGGGAATATGATGATAGAAAAAGCTGTTCCTCCTTGGTTTTTTTCCCAAGATGATGCTCTTCATTTTCCTGCTCATTTTTCCAATGGTGATGGACTGTCAAGTATATTAAATAGGCCTATGTTTCTGTAGTGCGAACCAACAGCCAGTAATAAAATGACAATTAATTTTCTTTATGAGCCAAAGCCTGTTTCTTATTTGTTCAAGTGCAAAGACAGGAGATTCTGACTCTTCTTACTGAGAATTTTTTCCACAATTACTTCTTAAGGTTATGACAGCCTTGTAACACTGACTTACTGTTCCACAGATAATCACCACATACTGGAGCACCACTTGTGTAATCATCTAATCATGAAAAAGACAAAATTAATGCAGAAGTTTCCTCAAGAGACTTTTAAAATGTAAAGTCAATAGTCTCCATGGAAATGTAGCCCAATACAAGTTTTCCCTCTGAGCTTCCTACTCTAGTGACACTTTTAATTATGTGCTAATTATGCACATTTAGCCTTCTATTACATAGTAGCTGGCAAATGCTAATTACTATTTGCTCACTAGAGAGCTCAGGTTACTATGGACAGTCTTGAAACTTCTTAAGTTGCATGAAATATTTGCGTCCTGGATTTCATGTTGACAACAAACCTGCAACAGTGACCTCTTCCTCCTCTCTGAATATTAAGAGAGATTGAATTAAAATGCAAACTACAACCAGAGCTATTTGAACTAAGAAAAACAAAAAAAGTTATACTGTTTAAAATATTAATAGTTTTGATATGTAGTTGCTGCTGCAGGATATCCTTTCTCAAGAAAGTACTTTCTGCAGCTCATGTTGCAGGTTCCAGAGAAGAGCTATAACCCTAGAGTCACACTAGTTTTTAGTTAAAAAATAATTTTTTTTTTTGTTTACATCCAGAAAATGCTAAAGTATCTGTATGTACCTCAGCTATAGTCTCCCCTGAAGAGTGCTTCATTTACTCTTTTTAAGGTTACTGCATAATTTTATGGTTTGAAGAGATTAGACGACAAACTAAATTGCAGCCTGGAAACAAACCTTAGCTTATTGACAGGAACTTAAGAAAAAAACTAAGTTTATTAAAAAGATGACTAGACTACAGGTTTTATGTATGTGAATAGGAAAATAACAGGGTTTGGCTGAGATTAATTCCTTTAGAAAAACAACCACCACAACTGAAAAAACCAACCAAACAAAAATCCATCAAAACAAAATGAACAAAAACAACTCCCTCAACAAAAAGCAACCAAACAGAAAAACACAACATGAAAAAGACCTAAATATACAAACAAAAAAGCTGAAACAGACGTTCATCACATGCTGTGAGCTGGAATGCCCTGTGGAGATGTGTGTCTCCTTCAGTGGTACGGGGAAATCAGGTGCCAAATGAATTGCCTTAAATTATGATGGGTGAATCTGAGGCCTCATTATTTGACTGGGCTAAGGCACTACAGCAATTAAAACCTGAAAGTTGAACACAGAAAATGTGAAAGTGGAACAGGAAACTGCTAGTTTGGAAACACTAGAGATCAGTGTGGGATACTGGGAAAATTAACTGGTGGAAATTTTCTTTCAATATTTAAACGTGAATCTTGCTTACAGAACTTAGTCTGACTTGTCTGTAAGAAGTATCAGTCTAGACAACCTCACAGATTGAATAATTTCTTTGCAATAATATCAGATTTTGGCTTTTTTTAAATATATTAAAAATATTTACCCAGCCAAGGAAAACACACCTCACAGAGAAGGCTGGTGGTGAGCACTGCTGGGCTATCATGGGGAAAATCCCAAAAAGCAGTTCACCTGTGGAAGGCAGGACCTTCTGACAGGTGCCTGACAAATGAGCATACACAGGCTTTTCTGTCCTGCATGCTTGTTTTTATAAATGAAAAGCAGATGTACACCTGCCTTGTGCTTCCCACAGAGCTCTTCCAAGGTACATGCAGAGGAAAAGCCACTGAATTGTTGTTCTCCAGAATAACCGGCACAACCCACTAGTGTATTACAAATTCAACACTGTGTAGTAAATGATATATGATCAATAGGGCCAAAAGCCTTGACAGTGATGTTGCTCTAAAGAAACCCACGTTTGGAAAAAATGCAAGATACACAGTACCTTAATGAGAAGCTCTGGGAGAAGCAATGGTATCAAAATCCCACCAAAGTTTCAGAAATTTTTGTGCAGGTACCTGCATACCTTTGTGCAGGTATGTGATGACAATTTTAATGAATATACCAAACCTAAATTCTTGCAGTCAAGATTGCTGAGTCTTTCCTTCTATAATTTTATTTTAGACAAATATTGCCCTGACCTGGTCCAACTTGTGTTGATTCTAAAACTAAGAAAAAGTGGAGAGACCACAGCACACTGAGAGAAATTACCATCTAGCAGGGTAGACAGGCAAAGTTAGGGCGCACCTAGGATAATACTAGGATCACAGGAAGGAACACTTTTAAGGATGACATGGCCCACACAAAGCAGGCTTTCAATAATCCCACCCCAAATTTTTTCATTGTAAACTGCAAGGATGGAGAGGTAAGTTTTTTTTTTTTCTATTATAAAAATGCTACAGGATTTTCCTATTCTTTCTGGCATAGGATATTTGGTTTGAATTGAGTGACAAATTCTTGCACTAAAAAAATATTCTGTGTGCATATTTTAATGAAAATACTCACTTGAAAATGCTGATCAGCACTATTTGCAATAGGTGCATCTGTCATTTAGAAAGAAGCATACTGTAGATGACTAAGGTGAGTAATAACACTACAGAAATTAAATTATGCCTCATTTCCCTAAATGAAAAATATTTCTTGTAGTAAAGGCATTCTTTTTAAAAGTAGATTAGCACATTAAAAAATAGACACAAGAACCAGGACAATTTCTGGTCTGGAGAGAAAAAGAATATATATATTTCAGGGCACTATATAATCACAGGAAGGAATCCTTAATATCTTTTGTTTCTTCTCACTGTAATCTATCACTCTGGATTTTCAAACTCTACTGCTTGTCCACACTGTCAACTACTTTTGCTAAGCACTGGAGAAGCTGCACCATCTGCCTGCTTTGGTAGGTTAATAATTCATGACAGAACTCTGCTGCATCCTGCCTCAGGAACGCCTGGCAAAACCACAGTGCTCAAAATGCTTTTCACTGTATTTTCTTTAGTAATACATTTACCCAGGACCCACGGTAAAATCATCCACTCGACGATGGTTGGAGGGGGTCCCTGCATGCTGAGGTCTGACCTGTCGATGTGCTGAGAGGCAAGCAGCAGCAGGAACAGAAAAGTCAAGTACGATGCTGTATGGCAGATAAATTTGATAAATGGCTTTCTGATGAACAGCCCCAATGGGCTTTTGGGAGCTATCAGGTAGCACACAGAGAAGACTGGGAAAAGGAATCCTATCACAACACATGTCAACATCTTCACTGCCCAGTGTCGCCTCCGCCATCCAGGGAACTCGTCGTACCAGCGGGATGCGAGCAGCTGCTGGCAGTTGGGCTGAGCAACAAACTACAGAGAGAAGAAAGGAAGAGAGTTAGTTTCTTGCTATCTCTGTGAAGATTTTTCATTCTATGTATCTTTAGTAGATAGAGATTAAAAACATTAAAATAAATCCACGGCCTGTGCAATCTCACTCATGTGGATTGTACCAGTAAGACAGGGCTGGGTCAGCCTGCCTTTCCTTCAATGCCAAAAGTATAGTTAGTGCACAGAAACAAACATTTACTTTTCCCAATAAAGCTTCACTTCTGCATTGGTTGGGTACACAAGGAGACAACAGATAGCTAAACACATGGTCTTTAAAACCTGACTTGAAACTGAAAAGCAAGTTTACAGATACTTCTTATTTATTCAGCAACATTTGTGGAGAATTCACAGAACATGAGGTAGAAACCAAGGAGCACAACTGAGGTCTGCAAACAATGAAACTGAATTCCACAGCCATGAACAAACTGTTCTCATTATGTTCCCTGCTAATTCTCTAAAAATCAGGTTTACATGCTTTAATACTGACAAAACTTACAGATGCATTACAAAATGTTTACACAATGTGAACTAAGCACTAGCATTCCCCAGTGTGTCACTAACCCTTGTCAGGATACACTCCTATCCTGTGTGATACTTTCTGTTACCATTATGAGATTTTATATGATTTTTTGGAATATGATCCTTAAAACTGAATTTCACCAAAACACCCCAAAACAAGTAAATATTTAGTATTTTTCAGATAGCTTTTCAAAGAAGTATATATCAAGGTTTTTTTGTCATACTTTTCTTTGATCACTGGTCCCTACTTCCCCATTGTTTTCTTTTATAAGGGTGACAGAGGAGCAGCAGACAAGAGTTGATATAAAAGGCATAGAATAGAAGCAAGATATGTATCAAAGAGGGCCAGAGCTGCACTAAAAAAAAAAAAAAAAAAAAGGAAAGAAAATAAGCATTTTCCTCCTGTTACTCTGGTGGTTTGATGCTGGCTGGATGCCTGGTGCCCAGCAAACCTGCCCTATCACTCCACTCCTCAGCTGGAGAGGGGAAAGAGAGAAGATGAAAGGAAAGGTTTGCAGGGAGAGACCATTTACCAATTACCATCATGGGCAAAATAGACTCAAATTGGAGCAATGAATTTATTACCCATCAAACCAAAGTAGAAAAATCAGAAATAAAATCAAATATTAAAACCAGCTTTCTTTCACCCCTTTTTTTTTCCTAGGCTCATTTTCACTCCTGAATTCTCTGTCTCTACCCCCACATGGTGCAGGGAGATGGGTAGGGGGCTGTGGACAGTTCCTCACATTGTTTCTGCCACTCCTTTCTCCTCAGGGGGAGGACTTCTTGCACTCTTGCCCTACTCCACTGTGGGGCTCATCCCACGTGAGACGTTCTCCACAACTTTTGACAACATGACTCCTTCCCATGGGCTTCAGTTCTTCATGAGCTGCTGCAGCTTGGATCCCTTCCATGGGGTGCAGTTCCTCAGAAGCAGACTGCTCCATGGGTTCTCCATGGAGTCATAAGTCCTGCCAGCAAACCTGCTCCAGCTTGGACTCCCCCCCTCTCCACAGGACCACGTCTTGCCAGGAGCTCGGTCCAGTGCAGGATTCCCAGTGGGTCACAGCATCCTTCATGCATCCACATGTTCCCGTGTGGAGTAACCCAGGGGTGCAGGTGGATCTCTGCTCCACCATGGGCCTCCATGGACAGACTGCCATACCATGGTCTTCCTCACCAGCTGCAGAGGAGTCTCTGCTCTGGTGCCTGGAACACCTCCTCCCCTTCCTTCTCCGCTGACCTGGGTGCAGAGTTGTGTTGCTCACACAGTCTCTTGTACCATGTCTGAAATTCTTCCTGTGCACTAACTTCTTTCCTCTCCTTAGATCTGCTATCCCAGAGACACTACCATCACCAGTGATGAGCTCAACTTTGTCCAGAAGCATGTTCATCTTGGAGTATCTGGTATTGAACATGGGAGAAAGGGGGGAATCTTCTGGCAGCATCTCACTTAAGCAGCCCAGCTATCAAAATCTTGTCATACAAACCCAATACACTCACACACATATGAGTGTATTACATACATACTGTGGATTAAATCATTAGCTGAATACTTTGTAAAGCTATGCAGAAACTTTTTTCTCTTATTACAAAATTATATTTTTTCACTAAATATTTTCAGATTTGAACTCAAATCAAATGCACCTATTTTAGGAACTTACATCATCTTGGTAATACTTATAACCACAGGAACCAAGTTCCTTTGGGGATGAAAAACAGGTAACTCCTCAAACTGTTTGTAAAATCACTGGGATTACTACTAGTAAAAAATGCTCTTTAGATTGGAAAGAGATGAGAGTCAGCATGCATTTTTCTATATATGTCTGGATCTTGTCAGAAATCATTACCTCAGCCATATTCAAACCTGGTGTACATTAATGAAATGTCAGAGTCTTTAGTAGAGACAAATTTGCCTACCAGACACCAGCAGTGAAGCTGCCTCTGTCTGTTGTGAAAGATAAGAAAATTTACTCCTACTGTAAGGATCTTGAAATAGCCCTAAATAAGGGCAACAGAATATATTCCTCCTTTAGACAAATGCATTCTCAAGGTTTCAGATTGTTTCTTTCAAGGTACAAATGTCTAGAATAATAGTGTATGTGGTCAGAGCAGATGATTTCAAAGTTATGCTTTTGCCAAGTTTATTTTCCCTAAAACATTTTTTAAACTTAATTAGCTTAAGTAGATACAGATAGGTGTTTTGCTTGACTAGTGAAAAAGTGTGAGTCATTCCTTAAAAAATGTTTTTCTCTTTTTGCCCCATAGAGTGCCAGGTCCATGTTTGCTTACTCCTCTTCATAATGTCTTTCCATTACCAAAGAATGGGAAGACACTCTGAAAGAAATTACAAATCCCCTCACCTGAAGTAATCAGTGCCTAAGTCTTGCCTGTGCCCCCTTTCTAAACACCCTTGGCCACTCTCACAGTGTTGGGAGCTATGTGAAGGAACAGCTGCCAGTGGCTACCAAAGCCTGGTGACAGATATAGGGGACCTACTTCTTGCCAAGCACGTCTAAAAAGGAATTAATTTTCCTGTTTCAATGTAGAGAAAATTAAGTAAAAGGCAGGAGTTTTTCCAATGTCCAAACACTGGGCTGCCCTGGGACTGGGCAGACCAGAACTGATGCAGAGTTACCTCATGCCATGAGGAGATCCTTGCTGAATGCACCATCTGGAGAATGCTTCACAATGGGGTGGGCACGGCTTTGCTTAGTTCTAATCTTTAAACGGATTAATATGCAAGTGCTAATTGCATATTAACATACTAATTACATATTAATGTCAGAATTAATAGAGAAAGCATTTCTGAGCAGGCTTTAAAAAATGCCTTGTCCTCTAATACCCATATTAGATTTTATGGTGTTGGGACTGTGTGGTTAAGGTACAATGTGTCAAGGATGGTGTTCTGAGGCACAGGAAGTTTTTTTTAGTAAGTGCAGAAAATTTTCAAATCCCAGACACTGAAGAGATGATTTTTTAAGTAATAATTTCATAAGAAATCAGCAATAACTGTTCTTGAAAATATGACAAGAGAATTCTAGCACCGCTTGGCTCCTCTAAATACAGAAGAAAACTTGCACAGACCATGCATTTGGTATGGCTGGAGTCAGAGGAAGCAGACTTGGTAATGTGCTTTCAATTACTTTTTTGACACAAAATACATAAGAAACAACTAACGGTATGGTATGGAGCAAGCACAAAAAAATACTATGTCTGCATTTAAAGAGCCATATTGCATTTGGAAGCAGTTCTAATGCCACAGGCAAAGGTTTATAACAGAAAACACGACACAGTTTGTTTATCCACAGATGATATAATGCATTTCTGAAAGGTCTAAATATTCATGCTGGTATGTTTTAACAACACATTGGCAAGGTTGGTCAGCAATGTCCTGAAACAACAAAAATATCTGGCTCTTCACTGAAGACTTTTCTTTTTTGTTCTGAGCTTCATTTGCCATATAATATTAACTATGAACCATTCCAAAGTATTTTTTTGGATATTTGGAAAATTATCCTAAGTCTCTTGCTGAAGTTTCTTTTAAAGTTTAATTTATCAATTAACTGTATGACATAATTAAAAATGTCCAAACTAATTCTCACAGATTTCGCTTTTGTGGTCAAGAGATTGTCTTCATATGCTATGAAATACGGCCAGTAGTTATACCTACATTTATTACATTAGCTAAAAAAATGAAGGAAGGGTTTTAACAGGGAAAAGTTATACTCTGATGAAAGAGAAGTGTGCTCAGTGGTGAGCCCTACAGTCTTGTTCTTCAGCTGCACAGGAAAGGTGAGTTTGTCCCATCTGGTCCTCGTGGGGGACCAGGGGAAAGGAGAGGAAGGTGCTGTTTTCACGCTTCATAAGTAAATACTTGAGAGCATACAGGGATTGCAGGCAGGGAAACCCTCCTGGGACTCACAGTGGAAATGCTGCCCATGTAGCCTGTCTCAGAGACATTACTCACGGGTAACAGTTAAATAGATCAAACAATTTAATCTGTGATGAATATATTTTATTACCGATTCCAAATTCTTATTATACTCCTAATTTATTCACTGAAAAGCCCTTCGCTACATTAAAAAAATAAGGAAAAGGTCTTAATGACAAAATTCTCTGGTCAATTCACATTTATACTATAACTATTAGAAACTTTTCTATTAGAAAGGACGAGTAAAAGGGGATGGAAGAAAGACATGCTCCAGCATAGAACAATTCCCGTATAAATGGATGGCATTACATATAAGATGATCACATACTAATGCTAAATAGACATGGAAGTCCCTTGATGAACTTGGAGATAAAAAAATTAAAAACTATTTTGCACAAGTATTTTGTGACTAGCAGAAATAGAAATACTCTGTGACATTAATTTGCCAGTTCTGCATCGCCTATGCCAAAATATTTTCACTGTAGTATAATTTTCTTCCTTAATTGGAGAGATTGGAGGTATTCTTTTACTATTCTTGAGTATCTTTTGTACTGTCAGTATTATGTGATTTGACTTTGATATTGTTTCCACATAATTAGCAATCAGCAAGTTTATATTTTCACATTATGATGGCTTCCAGCAGTTTGTAATTACACAAGGGATTTTGCTACATGATTATTCCTGATTTCACATCTTTAGCTCCTTCATAGAGTCTGCCCATATGAAAATGTTCTGGTATTCACTTTCTCAGTTGTCATGCTGGAAATTGGCTCTTCCCTGAGACCACTGAAAAACAGAAATTCACAGCACCAACAAAAATAATCTGGTATAAATAATAACACGGCCTGATTCTAGTGTTATCCAAGCATTTACATAACACAGAATTTAATTTTCACTTCTGATTAAATCTGTTTTTTCTAGAATACATCTCTCAGTCAGTGAAATTATGAAGAAATAACACAACTGATACTCTTAACTCTATATGGTCCTTAAAGAAATAATTTTATAAATAATGTATCATCAGAATATGTTGTTAGCTCTTTACTGTACCACAATGTTATCTACAAGTATTTATTTCATTGTATTATGAAATACAAAAAGATATAAAAAACTTCCACTTGTAACAAGGTGCTCATTTTTACATTTATAAAAGCAGTCTAACAAAATCTGAGTCCAAATTCAATTCTCATTCTGACATCAATAGGTGGCTGAGTATGTTATATAAAACAGGATGTAATTTGTCATCTAGAAATGAAAGCTGTCAAAGAAAATTTGTTTCCTTTCTGACATATACAAGGGAGTTATGATGTAGCACAAAGAACTATCTCTGATAGCACTCTCTAAAAGATGAATGATATTAATGACTTTTTTTGAGGAAGAAACAGCTGAAAACATTTATCACAGACTTTCTTATTAATACTTTTTTGAAGCCATAGCCAGATTCTCTGTTGTGCTGTGCTGCAGTGCCATTACAGACACACTGGTAGGAAAGGTTTGCTCTGGGGTCTGCTGCTTTGTCACACACACTTCCCAATGACTGTGATCCCACTGACAAGACTCAAGCTCAATTGCTTTTTCTTTTTCTAGAATACTTTACTTCTAATATTTTACAAATTTTCACAAATATTTAATGAAAAGTTAACTCTTCAATTTAGTTAAACTTCAAATTCACAGGTCAGTATTTTCTATCTATTGGTTGTGAAAAGCATTGGCACTAATGACAGATTCAAGTCCCAACCTCCCTAAGAAGATTCCTAAATTTGGTAGATTGTTTCTCCCTTTAGAGATGTCACTGCATATTCTTTTCTATATCTTCCCCCAAAGGCTGTAATTGAGAATTTCAGTGCTTACTCTGTGAGGACTGCTTCATTAAGACAAACAACATTTAATTGCAATTTAAATGCTTTAATGTTATTGACTAGATGAGCTCTACATTTTCCTTTCCAAAAGCTAGGGACCGTGTTCTGGATTCCTTTGGGTACAGTTATACTGAGAGTTTTCTGCCTCAGGCCAGAAACCCTGATTCCTGCACCAAATCCTATTCTCAGGTCCATCCCATCTAAATGTTGTGCCAGCTGGAGCAGACCATCTCAATAACCACGACTCCTGCTGGATGCAAACCACTGGTCAACTTTTACTCAGCTCTATCTGCAGCTGTGTCCTTAAGGGGGCCAGTGAGCTCACTCTGTGTCATGGTTTAACCCCTGGCTGGCAACAAAACACCACAGAGCTGCTCACTCACCACCCAATTCCTCTCAGTGGGGTGGGGGAAAAGATTGGAAAAAAGTAAAAAACATGGGTTGAAATAAGAACAGTTGAACAAAATTAATATGAAAAACAATAACAATAATAACGATAAAGAAAAAGAGACAGGGGAATAAAACCCAAGAGAGACAGGTGATGCACAATGCGGTTACCCACCCACAGCTGAGTGCTGCCCAGCCCATCCCAGAGCACAGATTGGCCCCACCTAAGCAGCCTCCCCCAGTTTATATGCTGGGCATGACATCCTAAGGTATGGAATGTCTTTTTGGCCAGTTTGGGTCACCTGTCCTGGCCATGCTTCCTCCCAGCCTCTCGTGCACCAGGCCACTGGCAGAGCATGGGACACTGAGATGTCCTTGCCTTAGCATGAGCATGCTCAGCAACAACCAGAACATCAGAGTGTCATCAACATTATGGTCATACTAAACCCAAAACACAGCACTGCACCAGCTGCTAAGAGGAACATTAACTCTATCCCAGCCAAAACCAGGACACTTGGGATCAGAGCACCAGATGACAGCACCTTGCATATGATCAGGGCAACCTGAGTCACATCAGATCCCTGTGACAGAGAAAATTAACAGCACGGACGCCTTCATCATAAAATCCAGAGTTTACATTCCTCTCACCAAGAACAAAATACAATTCCAGGGGTTTTTATTTGAATTTTTCTATTTTGTAACTTCAAATATGAGGAGGAAGGAAACAAAAGGAAAATAGAAAAGTAAAAATTGAAATGCTTTTCTAAAAGGATTAATGACATTGCAGCTTTGAGCATTTAAAATTTCTCATTTGCTACATCAACACAAGCAGAAACTCTTACTTTGATTCATGACTCCTCAGTAAAATGAATCAGTACAGAAAAAAACCTATTAAAAATCTATTAAATAAGCCAAGACTTATCTATAATTGCAGTGATTCTGATTAATTGCTTAGAAAAGGCAATGGCAACTAAAACTAGAATGCAGTTGTTAGGAACCAGCTGTGCATGAATAGCTTTGTTAGACTTCCCAGTGGTAAAGGAAAATGAATCAGTTATTGAGCTTTGGGATGATTGTGTAAAATAGCTTGAAACTTCAAAATTATGATGTTGGTATAATACTTCTAGCTCCCACACTGGGAAAGTGTTAGAACCACCATAATTCAAGACATTTTTTGTAGGGGAAAACAATTACAGAAGCACTGTAAGTTTCTGAAGAGAAAATAAAATTTGAACTTCTGTTAAACTGAATTTCTGTCCTTGCACACCTAGCTGGTGTATTTCCATGCATAGCAAGCAAATAATAAAACTGATATTTCTTAGTAAAGTCTTACATTTGAGACAGAATAACCCTGTGCAACAGTGCAAGCTAGAATTCATGGTCTAGTGCGTAACTTTGCTGAAAATGCCTAGGGACACCAGTAAACAAGAAGATAAATATGACTGGGCACATATTTCATTAAGTCACTATCATTTCAATCCTATTACTCACAAGGCACTCTTCATACACCTCTGACACCAAGTCTCCTGTCTGTACCAATAGTTTCTAAAAAGTACATTACTTCTCAAGAGAATAGAAATAGTGGCTGATCATTCTCTCAGTATTCATTCTAATAAACTGAATAAACTGAGACAATAAACACATTTTGTTTATAAACTCAGAAGTTCAAGTTCATTCTACAAGACCAAAATCAATATGTATTCTAAAAAAACTTCATATACCAACACAGGGAATGTAAAAGGAAAAAAACAAAAACCCAAACCTCTGGACCAGTGAGCAATTAGCAATCAAAGCTTGTTTCCAGTCCAAGTCATTCTGTGACTCCACTTTTCTTACATTCAAGTTGGTTTTGTGTCCTGTATTGGTAAGGCCTCCAAGCCTTAGCTGGTCAGCCAGAAGGGGTTAGGATCCAAGATAGTTACAGTTCCACTACATGATTAGTGAGTTCCCCCACATCCAGAACATTCTACCACTTTGTCTACATCCATAGCTGCCATATCACCGGAAGGAAAAGTTGCAAATTAAGAAACCAACCTTTCAAAATTCATGAGGGAGCTGCAAATATGTTGAAAGCAACTAAAGCACAGAACACAGTGAGAGTTTAATTGGAGAAAAATTAGCTAAGAAAAGCTTTGAGTGAGGGATGGGTAGGAAAACAACCAGAACAGCTAGAGTCTTCTTCTCGGAATTGCCTGCTCATGTGAGAATTTCTATTGGCATCACTGGAGACTGGCCTATTCCTCATTTGCTCAGCTTGTTGCAGAGGTCAAAAAAAGGCAGAGAGTTATTCTTAGTTCCACTTTCCTTTGTTGACTGTCCTTTCAGATTGGAGCAGGGTATTGACTTATTTGAAAGAAACCTGAACACAAAAATTTCAATGCCTTCTTTTCTTCATTTTCAGGCTTTATGACTGCTTCTGTGAAGAGAAACCTTGGATCAGTGATATTTTGTTGCACTATTAAATATTTTCTGTAAAAAACAATGGTAATCACCTCCCATTAGCACCAGGCAAATTTAGATTTTACTCTGCTAGCTTTACGAGGTGCCATCCTGCATCTTCATGTGAAAAATGGATATTAAGCATAACTGTTCTTGACTCCATGCTTATACTGTTCTAGCCAAGAGATAAGAGAGTTGAACTCCGAGGTTTCCCAGTTTCTTTAGAAGTGACTCTTTATGATGTGAAGCTTGCGTGGAACTGAAGGGGCCAAAGTTTCCCAAAATCACTGGGAATCCAGTTCCTGGAAAGCATAACACTCATTTGAAGGCTGACTGAATATAAAATTAGAGGGAGAAAGGAAAAAATAATAACACAGACTGACTTCAAAAGCATTCAAGCTAGATAGAGAAATAGAGTATTTTTCTGTTGAAAGTTCTCTATTAATGTGCAGATCTGACTTTGCAGTTTCACAAATACTTAGGAACTGAATGTATATAGTCACCTAATCTGCTTTTCTTTCTCTTCAAATACTTTAATGCTCTTTATCTTTAGGTTCCTCTTGTTTAACTTGGCTGTGTTTTTATCTAAGAATGTTGAGAGCTGAGAAATCAGATTAATCACCCAGTTCCTTCACAAAGACTAAACTGAAATAAAAGGTCTTTGGCAAGTATGCTCAATGAGCATTATTCTGAGACCATTTTCAGGAGAAATGCATGAGAGTCTCTAACAGATACATCAGTTTTATCAGTCAAGTGCAGCCATGTGCAGCTTCTGCAGTTTAAACACAAAATATTAATTTTAGAAAGTATTTCAGGGGAGTATAATTGCTTGCTCTAAAGTCTTGCTTTCCAAAAGCTCTTTTATACCTAACAATAGGTTGCGGTTGAAGGAAATTACCTTCTCTTGGGAACAGACCCATGAAATACTGCACTTTAATGTAACAGGAAGATACCTACTACAGCCATTAATGAAAATCTGTGTATCCAGCATCTGCCAGCCTGGATAAATAAGTACAGTCTTGGATAGTTCTTTCCTCTTATGAACCTCTGCAATTTGTGGCAAAACATTAGAGTTTGGGATCTCAAAAACCTGGAGTTACTCTCTCTGTTGCTGTAAAGATGTTTGAACACTGCTGGTTTCTTTCACAGTGAAGAATCAGAGTGAGGAAGGAATCAATAAAGAGCCAATTTTAATTGAAAATTAATTGAGCATCACTTTTAAGGATGTTCAGGCATCATCTACACTGAAAAAATCAGTGTCTGAGACTGAGCATTTGACTCCAGTCATCCCCACTACCTATTATCTCTTGCCTGGCACCATTTTTTATTTCTCCAGACATGTCTGTTTAAGGCAAATCTGCAACTTTTTGAAGCCTGAATAGAAATCCCTTAGCATCACTCAGTCACCCCATCAGGCTATGGTCTGCTTGCATTTAGCATTAGAGACAACCTTTCAAAGACCAGTTCCTCACTCAATATTTTATTGATTTTTACATTATACATTTCTGTGTTAGACCAGTGTTTCTAAAAATTTTGCATGCTTCTAGTAACTTGGTAACTCAGGGGATGTTTTTGTTTGACCAGATTCCATAGCATTCTCTTGTGGAGATAGGGCCTAATACATTGGCTTGTACTACCAGGTAAAGGAATGTATTTTCTTTTAAAGTTTGGAAGAAAATGGCCATTTGTTAAAAGCTAGAGGTCGAAGAAGTATATGTGGAAGGATATAAACAAAGTTTTTTTCAGTCCCTGAAGGTCTGAGGCTGCATTCTTCAGCGACAAATCAAAGGCAATTTGTTCACTGCCAGAGAAATATACTTCATAGGCTGTTGTCACTGCCTGTATGTCACATGCCCTGGCCTCTGCTCTAGCAAGTCATAAAGGGTACATTTCTAAGAAAGAGATGCTCTTTAATCTTTGTGAAAGATACTAGCAGTCTGAAGAAATATTTTCTTTTGCTTTTTTTTTTTTTCACTCTTCTATGATGTTTCCCGATCATATACATGAAAGCGTGATTCTTTAAAATGAAATTTATTTGAGAGTCAGTGATACAGGTAAGAATAAAGAAACTTATTGTATAATAAGAAATAAGTGAGTACAGAGAGGAAAACGCCCAAGTAAACATACAAAAACCCCTGAAGCTCCTATGTGACATGCAATTTAAATTTAGATCACATGTGTACTCTTATGATCCTATATATTACATACAAGATTTAACAAAAACAGCTGGGTTGAAGACTTCTGCTGTGGTCCACAGAGGCCATTCTGGCCTCCATAGAGGCCACTTCTGAGATAGGAATATCTTGAGCTAATATTATCATCCATCATCTTTTTCTCCACAAAATCCAGCCTGCACCTGTAAAGATCTCTTAGTAATACCATCAAACACTATAGTCAGGATCAAAACATCTTCTGTACCAGAGAACGCTTTTAAATTTACACCCAAAATACCTACTTGCTGAGGTTGTGGTGGTGAGACTCCAGTGTCTCTTTATTACTTACTTCTGCCCACTCTGTGCCAATTAGTACCAACCCTGACAGAATCCATAGCTCTCCCAAATCCAGCCTCTATCAGCACAAAAAAAAAAAAAAAAAAAGGTGATTTCTTCAGCATACAAATGCTTCAGTGAGAGGCTGAGAGGAATGGCAGCCAAAAAACTCCATACTTCATAACTAAACTATATGGTAAACTGAACTATATTGTAATTGGGCAGGGAAACGGCTGCAACATTCTCTAAGATTTAACTGCAAGCTCCTTTATTGCTTCATTCTAGAACTTCAAAGATAATCCAACACCAGTGTTTTAATCTGGGGAATTTTAGAAACTTCAACTAGGGATCTGATACACAAACTCCCCAATTCAACCTTGATAGCTCACAATGATAAAACCTCACCTCCTCTTTAGAAAAAAAATACTTGATGGCAGATGTATTATCACTACTTCTTGGGGAAAATATCTTTCTTTCTCTGAAGTACTGAGCTTGCTAAGCTTGTTATAAACCCCAGCTTTTCCATGAAAACTGAGGGAGGATAGAAGCCAAAGGACTCAAGTCTAAGAGAATAATATTTATGTTTTTATTAGCAGAATATTTATATTGGCAGTGTTACGATGGGTCAATTTACATTGATTGCATTTGTAAAGGAAGGAAAGCAGTAAGGAAGGGAACTTCTTTTCCTTAATTTTATTTTTGAAAATTACAGGATAATAATCTTCACCTAATTGTTTTGCAGTGAATAAGCATATCTGTTGAAAAGTCGGTCTATGAAGAATAGTATAAATTTGCTAAATAGTTCACTGATTAATTATGTTGATTTCACTACTTTTTTTTTTTCTAATATAGGTATCTGTGTTTTTTTCCTGTGAAAAGAATATCTGCAAACTGAACACATGGGTCATTCTATCTTCTGATGTAATAAATAATTTTATAGTGATCCGCCCTTTTCCTTCCTCAGTCACCTGAAAATTCCTGTGCTTGATTACTTCAAACTCATTGAGCTATTTGGGAAGTTAAATATTCCTGGAGTACTGCTGCAATATTAATAAGAACAAAAATACTGTTTCTGAACCCTTAAAATCTATTTAGGGTTTTTCTTTGGGCTTTCAGCAGAGATGCCAGGTTATATACTGGCAAACACATATGAGAAAGACTAAGGTTGCCAGATTCCTTAACACCACAGGAGAAGAGAGGCAAATATGTGTCATCCTCTGTACATTCAGTGACAGAGACCTCCCAGCACACTGGCTACAGTGTGTATGTCCCTCAGCTCCTGCCATCAGACACAGAAAACCCAGTCTAGAAGTGACCTCAACGGGGAGCGAGCTCCTTCTTTTGCTTTGCATGCACGAGTGGCTTCTGCTTTATTTATTAAACTGCCTTTATCTTAACCCTCGAGTTTTCTTAATTTTACTCTTCTGATTCACACCCCCATGCCACTGGGGGAGAGTGAGCAAGCAGTTGTGTAGTGCTTACTTGTCAATGGGGTGAAAACACAACAGGTATGTTTGCTCTGGCTGAAAGTTGCACCAGAAAAGCAGGACAACATCTAACCAATATAGCCTTAATATTGATAAGGTCTTGTTTGACCATCATTCGTGCACTGTAATTTGCAGATCATACCTGGAAAGATCAGTCTGAAAAGAAAAAGTGCTCCTCTTGCCAGGCTACTTTTGTCAACGTTTAGTACAGAACAAGGTTTTTTTTTTTTTTTTTTTTTTTTATAGCCAGGTTAGGAAGATATAACCTTAATCTATTATGAAAACAATTATTTCTCTTAATTTAAGTGTTATTACGCTACTTACTTTTAATGTGATTTGACCAACCCATTTTTATTGAGATTAAGGCCACATGCATTGAAAGAAAATATTTTTTCACTTTATATAAAAGCTTTATCCTTTACTTAAGCATTTTGACTGATTTTGAATAAATTCACTAGAGGTTCCAGCTTTGGAAATAATGATGAAGAAGTGTCTTAACACAAGTGCAATCCTGCAAGCTGTCATAGCTCTTACAGTTCTCTCTTGCAAAATTTCCATCTGATCTTCAGCATCTTTATGTAAAATTGAGGATTTTTCCCTCATAACAAAACCCTGAAATGCTTTGCATCACGCTTACATCTCCAGGCAGACCCTTAGATCATACAATGCACTAGAAGTAAACAGATTCCTGTAAACAGGTTCACCATTTCATCTTAAAGGGTTTTTTTGGGTCTCAAAGAAACAGAATATCAGGACTTAAAAAAACAGTCACTGTTAGTTATCTTCTAGAAATTATATGTCATTCTTTTTAGCCTGTATAACACATCTAGTTGTCCTTTGTCACCTCTAAAATAATTGCAAGCAAGACAGGTAGTGACAAAAATTATTTTGTTCTCAGATGGCTTGAGTTGCCTGGAAATGTCTGTCTCTTCCCATCAATGATGAAGGAACCCAAGGCTGGGCTGCTGACATAGGTACTGGAGTTAAAAACCTGAGGTTATGTGGAATGAGTCAGAAACTCACAGCACAAGCACACTACAGGAATGGCTTTTTCTAGTTTCTTTCTGTGTGCTATTAAGAAGGCAAAAACAAACACGTTACCTAATTTTATAAATAATGTGTCAAACTGTTTTACATGATGTTACACTTTCAGCTTGTCTTAATGTCAAATGGCATGTAACCGAGTCATGTATTTTTGTGAGCTGCTAATAAGCTGCTAATAAAGCCCTTAAGGTCAGCTATTTAGAACAACCTCTAATTTAAACAACTACATTACCCTGATAATGAAACATTATTGTCATTTATGCTCAGCAGGCAGAGTAAAACATCCTCTCCATCCACCTGAAAAACCTAACAAGCCAGACCTTGTACTTGAACAGAGCACAGGCATGTTGTACTCTGTAGACCCTCAGTAATTTCTACTTTCTGAAGATCTGCATTGGTCTCTCTCTCCCACAGATGTTAAAGACCCTCACATTTATCCAATACTACTCAGGAATGAAACACACTCAAAGAACAAAAGCCTTGATTTGATATAATAACGTAATAACATAGAAGGTGATGTTCAACTTTGGATTTCTTTCTTCTCCTATTCATATGTATTCACCTTGGCTTTTCACTGTTCTCTGAAACATTCTGCAAAATCCTTCCTTATCAAGTCCTTTCTAGTTTGCAAGTGCTCACCGACATGTGAGACTATTTTCTCCATAATAAAAGAGTTTTCAATTTCTTGAAATCTTTTCTTAAACTATCTTATTTCTGTAAAATAGGATCTCAAGAACCAACCCTGAAGAATATCATCCTATTATTTACAGAAGAAAGCCAAGTATCTCTGCAAGGAGGACTTGTTGATAGTTTTGTGTAAACATTTTCCTTTCTCTTTGAAAAATACCCTAGAAGTTCAAATGCCAGCACTCAAAATTAAACCCTATATAACTTTCAAAATGCAAGTTTCACTTTGTCAAACCACTGCCATATTGAGCATTTCTCCTCATTTTTCTACTTTAGCTCCTGGAGCTGGAAAGTTTAGAAATCAATATTCTCTGCTCAACTGAATAATATAGATATAGACTAGATCTCTTTGGAGGTGCAAGAGTGAGTTCATCTAAGAAGCATTTTTTTTTCTCATAAACCTTTTGTTTGACAATGGGTGCACATATTGATGGAGGCAATGGATGAAGACACCCTTTGCTATTTTATCTTGATAGCTAAGGTTTACACTAAGTGAAGGAAGGAGTAAAGAAGGAAGTGAAGATTCCTCTGCGGACATCTGGTGGAACAAAGAGAAGACAGATTAAAAGAATGAGCAGATAGGCCTAAAATAAGTTTGCTTTGGCTGTCTTGTTTTATTGTTCAATAAACACTCAATGGAGAGAGCCAGACAATGGAAAAAAATGTCACTGCAACAGCATGTAGAAGCTTCAGTGTCAGCATGTTCAAATGTGCCTCAGTAACTCTTATTTTAAGCTAGTTAAACCTAGCATGGGAATGGATTAGTTAGTTTTTGGACAGAAGGACAGCACACTTTGTGCCGTGGTCCTCAATCTATCCCAGGTTTGTAGGGAAGCTTGAAGGTGCATTAGCAGGGACTCCTTCAAACCAACTTCTGCTGCTGCCAGTCTAAACAGAAGGGTTGTGCACTGCTGCTTAGGGGTTTGCGCTACTGGTTTTTCCTGTTTGACGCAGATATCCCAGCAACATTTCTTATAATGAAGATGCAGAAAAGCAATTGAAATGAGAGATTTCCACTGTACTTCATTAACAGAAAGTTTCGTCTTTGAGTTAATTACTACCATCATATGTTTGAAATAAAAAGTCGTTGATCTTAGTTCATTAATAGTTTAACTAGAACTGTAATGAGAAGGTTGCAACCTGTGTGTAGCATATAGTATTTAAAGGTTATTGAGGACTCCTGAGACATCATTAATTACTTACTGCTGAAATTAATTTCCCCTTATGTGGGCTCTATGCCTACAGAATTCAAAGTCTCTGTTACCACAGGGTAGAAATTGCAGTTGATGCAGTAAATTGTCTAACTTGCTTATACATTTTCAATGCCTAGTGAAGTAATTCTTCTAAATGAAGCACACTGTTTCCTTATCCAGCCACAGAAGTAAAGAGAGATGTCTCTGGAATGAACTTAGATGTCTTATCTTGAACAGACAGGATCTCCCTCTGTGCTACCTCTGTCTATTGACTCTATATGGAATTTTTTCATATATTCTAGGAAAACTGTTTCACCACTGTATTAAGCAGATGTGACCTGTGATTTAGGAACATTTTTTCCTAGCAACAGTAAATACATCTTCCACAGGGGCACCTACATCTCATTTAGTCCTGCTTGACTGAGTGACTTTCTTCTATAACAAGGTGACCTGAATGAGGGAAGGCTGTTGATACTGGCCACCTGGACTTCAGTAAAGCCTTTGACACCATTTCCCACAGTGCTCCTGCAGGAGAAACTGGAAGGTTACGGCCTGGATGGGAATACTTAAAAAACTTTTGTTTTTTGACTGGGCCCAGAGAATGGTGGTTGCGGAGGGGAACATATGTGGCCCGAAGTTTAGAGTCCGACTAGCTGAGGGCGAAAGGCCAACGCCCCTCTGCAATTCCTGGCCAGCACCCTTCGGCGTCTGATGGCCTCGGGCTGTGCTGGCTGCGGACTGGAGTACACCGCTGTTATAGGAGAGGAACGGAGCTGACCATTTCTCGGGGGTTAAACATCAGTTTATTGAAGGTGATGCCGCATCCAAACACCGGGAAACCATCCGGGAAAAAGTTCCAATCATAGGGGGTGAAAACAGGATTATAAAGGAGGGGGGTGGGTACAGGCGGAGCCAATCGGGAAAGGTGAGGGGATGAACTTCACAGAACTGACACTCCATGGAGACCAATAATCAAAAGGTAAAGGAGGTGTCCTGGGACCCCAGCCAACTACCATCTCCAGAGAGGAGAAGGTTCTCGAAACCTGGGAGGAGGAAGGGAGTGATTGACTGGACAGGGAGGAAACAACTTTCACTTATAAGGGAAACCAGGGGAGGAGCAATTACATATCGGCAACTATGAATAGCGGTTACTACAGCAACTTAGCTGACAGGCTAGCACTGGCGGGAAAAACTGGGGGAACGAACCCATTTTACACATAATAGGGGAGAACAATACATAAATTGGGGGAATAACACAAGAAACTTAACAACACACTACCACAGGTGGTGAACTGAATTACGTCCAGTTGGTAGCTGGTCACCAGTGGTGACCCCAGTGCTCAGTGTTGGGGCCAGGCCTGTTTAGTATGTTTATCAATGATCTGGATGAGGGTATAACTGCACCCTCAGTCAGTTTGCAGAAGACACCAAGCTAAGAAGGAGTGTTGTTCTCCTGGAGAACAGGAAGGTTCTGCAGGATCTGTAAAAGCTGGATCAATGGATTGAAGCCTAGCACTTGGCTCAACAGGGCCAAGTGCTAGGTCTTGCACATATGTCATGACAATCGCAAGCAGTGCTACAGGCTGGGGACAGAGTGGTGGGAAACTGCCCAGTGGAAAAGGACCTTGGGGTGCTGTTCAACAGCAATTGAACAATTTGAACACGAGCCATGTGAGTGCCCAAGTGGCCAGGAAGGCTCTGGCCTGTATCAGCAATAGTATGGCCAGCAGGATCAGGGCTGTGATTGACTCCCCCGTACTCAGCACTGATGAGGACTCTAATCCTGTGTTCAGTTTTGAGCCCCTCACTACAAGAAGGACATTGAGGTGCTGCAGTGTGTCCAGAGAGGGAAAACGGAGAAGGAGAAGGGTGTGGAATCTAAGTCTCATGAGGGGTGGCTGAGGGAACTGGGGTTGTTTAGCCTGCAGAGTAGGAGGTTGTGGTAAGGTGGAGGTCGGTCTCTTCTTCTAAGTAATGAGTGATAGAATGAGAGGGAATTACCTCAAATTGCACTGGGGAGGTTTAGATTGGAGGTTGGGAAAAAATTTCTTCACCAAAAGGCTAGTCAAGAACTGGAACAGGATGCTCAGAGAAATGGTTGAGTCACTATCTCTGGAAGTATTCAGAAGACATGTATATGTGACACTGAGGGACATAGTTTAGTGGTGGACTCAGCAGTGCTGGGTTAATTGTTGGAATTGAAGGTTTTTTTTCCAACTGAAACGATTCTATAACTAACTAGAAGAAGGCTTTGTATGTGTAGCAGATAATCTACTCACCTAATTCATACTATTTAACAATCCGTGGACTTCTTATCTATAAATATGGAGACTTTTACATGATTTACAAAGCAAACATATGACCTAGTTTAGAGTACCTGACTCTAGCATGGAAAAATGTTTGTCAAATTTTTGGAGTGCTATAGCTGAGAGGCTGCAGAAATGGGTCTTGTGGAGACATGGACCCAAACGTGTATATATCACTCCTCTCAGTTATGCAATTCATAGACTAAACATGTCTTCCTTTGGTGTCAAAAATGTCCAAATATTATCAGAGTCTGGCTTTTGTGAGGTTTTGTTATTTTTTACATGGAGACTTCTGAGTGCACCTTTTCAGCCTTTTGACAAATACTCATATACACAGTGACTTGCTACACATGGCCACTGTGTTTCTACTTATGTTTCAGGTGTGGGCTAATTTTAAATACAGAACAATCCTTAAGATGTTGTTTTTCCAAAGTCATTCCTGCTTACAGAGTCAGTAGTTCATGCTTTTGTGTCTGAAAGACTTTTATGAGCAATTCACTATAACTTAAACATTAAAAACATTATTAAGAACATAGTAGCTTTTCATTTCAGTAGTTTAAAATTATTTTTCTCCAGGAATTGCTAAAACAGTTTTGAAAATCAGTAATTCTTGCTTTCTATCATGCCTACGCTGGTTTCTGTAATAATGTTACATGGATGATATTAGCTATAAGAATTTAATTGGCAAACATGTCAAAGTCCAAGTGGATTTACAAGTAACTGCAGACAAACAAAATCCTTTATTTCATGGAAATGAAGTGTTTAGACACTGACATGAAATAACAGATTTGAAATGACTAGGCATGTTTTCATTGAAAATTTCACTGAATTTTAGCATTATTGTGAAACATTTTCATTTCACTGAGGCTGTATTTTGCATAAAAAACTAGGAAGAACTGATGATTCCTTTTTAAAAAGTCCTCTTTTGAGCAGAAGCAAACAGATGGTTTTTATTATCAAAACCAAACAACTTTTTTTTTTATCTTTCAGCATCACTTTCCTAGAAACATTGAATTGATGCAGGAAATCTGAATATCATATTATTGTATTTAGTATTTAATTTAGTTTGAAGCTGATTTCCCTGAAATTCTTTCTAATAAGGCCTGAACACTTGTTAATTCTTTAAATACATCAAATTGTTGAACCCACTCCCTTTTTCACTCACCTTTGCTAGTACACATTCTGCAGCTGCTCACAGCTCAGAAAAAACAGGTCCTACCCCTGGGAAGAGAGAGCATCTAGAGGTCCAGCTAGAGATATTTGGGAGAGTTTTAGTAGTTAAGCAGCTGCATGTCTAGTAAACCGGGAGAGAAAGTAAAATTTAGAATTTTTTTAATCAAACCTTTAAAAAAAGTTAATTCAGGATTAGAAAAACTTTGGAAACTTAGTTCTGACTTCTTTAGATATGTCTCAACATGACACATAACCCTGAATGGAAGCTAGATAAACCACACATTTACTTCAGGTTTTTTAAGATAAAAGCAGAAAAAAGCTTATTAAAATCTTTCCAGGCTGCTAATTTGAAATGAGCAGAATTTAACCTCTTTATATCCTATTTACAAATTTACCAGAGATTGTGTATTTGTTGAGGAAGAGAAAGATGATCAGCATAACCTAAGAATAGAAAAGATAAACAAAATAAAAAAGAGAACCCAAACCAAACCAGCCAGTGCGCATTCAAGAAGTGAGAGAGAAATGCTCAACAGTTACATATTTAAAATTTCCTATTTCTTCTGTTTTGATATGAGAATGTCTAATAACAAAGCAAAATGAGGCAATACTACCAATAATTATAACCTCATCCTGTTACTGTATTTGAGCTTATACAGCCATAGCTTAAAAGAAATGGGACATTTCGCATGAAGCAAAAATGAAACAGAGATATAAAAGACTAGTATAAGTATTTAAATTGCATTGGTTAAATTTACAGTGAAACAAGATGATATTGTTCCAGCCTATTAATCTCCCCTTTATTTCACATGTAAGGGAAAATTAGTAAGCATTGTAGTAAGCACTTTTTCAAATTTTTGTAGTTATATGCTTAATAGCTAAACAGAACCAAAGCTAAAACAAAGTTAACTGAATAGTGAGAGAAACTGGATTTTTGCTCGGGTATCTCTTTTGAAAACTCTGAATATATACAACAAGAAAACACACATTTTACAATGAGTGAAAAGATGACTTTTTACTAATCAATAAAGAGAGCTACTATTCTCTTCTACTTGATTGAATTGCTACACCAGAGATTTGCAATTAATTTGAACTCAGATTTGCTTGTGAACCACATAGAGGCTTTGGGATTTGCCTTCTACATCCTTATGTGGAGCTGCAGTTAATTCAAGTAACATTTTCATTTGGTTCAGAAACCAGGGAAACTTATTTCTCACTGCTCATTGTGTGCTTAGAATCTACCACAATGAACTTGTGGCAACCTTCATAAAACCAAACTCTCCCTTACTTGAGACAATATCAAACAGGTAATTGGACAACAAAATGTCTGTGCGCAGTGCAGGGTGGCTGTGTGACATCAGGGAACCTTCTTTGTTTGCTGTAGTTTGTAGCCCAGGCAAGTGTAGGTGTCAGAAACAGGCACCACAAGCTTCTTTTCTTACAGTAAAATGGCACCAGTGGTGCAAAACGAACAGAAAAAAAATAGCACTTGGATGTTCTGTCCCACGGGCTATGCTACAAAACCCCACGTTCTGGCAGATACTCTCCTGGTTCTGCCCCATAACTCCGAACAGATATTATCCACAGTCTTGCCAGACACCATCCTGCAAGGTAAACTTGAGACGATAAATCTTTCAACCTCATTAGTTATTAATAAAGAATACTGATGATTTTATCAGGGAAGTTTCTTTGTTGCTAATATACTGTAGGTTACCTCTGACCTGACTCCATGGAATGAGAATCGATATCACTGAGATGCCTTTGGACACCACATGAATGAGAATCACAGTATTATAGCAAGTGTGAAAGGAATGGAAATGCAGAGATGAGCAACTTTCACTGTGGAGAACCTCAAATCCAATTAGCATAATGTTCTTGGTTTGTGGAAGGCCCACTTCAGCAGCAAAATGGAGAACATGGAGAGCTCTAAAAATGAATGTACATTCTCAATTTCCACAAACGGGATTAAACCAGGAGCTTGCAGAGCACTACACAAAGCACTGCCTAATCATCTGAATTTCAAGGGACTTTCTCTGTTCATTACAAGGCATTTCTAAATCTACATTTCAAGCATCATGTCATTTTGGAAAGTCCTCAAAAACTCTGAGATTAGTAATTTTCTTTACTCATGTTTGTCAATTTTCATTTCTTTACACAATGAAAATTCTTCACCATCCACTTGCTTGTTTCCAGAAGTACCCTAAATCTGCTGTTCTACACCATCCAGTGTCTTGAGATTAAACCAAGGTATGTTACCCAAAGACTACCACACCCCTTTACAGGACTTAGTTCTAATATGTTTGCTTGCTTAAAATGCCAAAAGGAATCTCTGCTAATAATTTTTGATATTATTTTCAACTTTAAAGGAAAAAAGTAGTACTTAACTCCTGACCACTTAACCATAATAACGGTGTAAAAGGACACATGCCTCATTATTTTGTCACTTTTAGCTGCAATTTTTGGACTGAGATTGGACATTCTGGACAACCAGACCTGATTGCTCACTTGTGGAGCTCTGACCTCAGCCCCAGTATGGCATTAGAATGTTCTTTGGAAACAGCATGAGTAAAGGCTGAGATTTTAGGGATGGTTTGTAAGATAAGAGGGAAAGGACAATGCATTCTTATCTGTTTTGCTGTTTTGTTGCAGGAGAGGCATTTAAAGCAACAGAAGTAGTCATCATTAAGTCTGGCACAGTACCATCTGAAAATAATTTATAAAAGCAGTGAATATATTGCCTAAAACACTGTACTAACAAGAGCTCCTGGCTGGGTTCCAGTGCCCAAGCTGAAAGAATCCCCTGACCCTGGAGGCTGTTGGATTCTGCCGGAGGCTGTGTCTCCTGTAACATCCTTAACACAAGAAATAGAAAGAACCTGATGATGTATTTTTATCATGATCTGTATGGACCAGGACAGATAGAATCCAAGCAATTGTTATGCCTGAGGTAAGTTTCTTGAACTAAGAGCTGCACCTACCAGAATACTGTAGTAATAATCAGAAATAAAACAGATGAACAGTTACAGAGGCTACTGTTTGCTTCAGCAACCAGTATGGAAAACATTGTGGAACACATTTAGTAAACCTTGATTTTACTTCAGAGAGAATCAAATGGTAGGGATAGTGGGAAATATTTGCAGAAATGAAAAATGTGTGTAAATCTCGGGTAGCTGGTTGTTAATTGCTGCCCCAAGTACTGTACTGAGTTCCGACATGTAAAATAGAACAGATCACTGATTTGGAATTGTTTCACTAAATCAGTATGGCCTAATGTTTTCTACTATAAAGAATCAATTATGTAATCAGCTGTATTTTTGCAACCTGATTAGGCACAGCAATCAGATGCAACTATAAAAAACATTTCACCCTACATATGCCTATCACTCTATCTCAAATGAAAAAAATTCAAGTTTTGTGTTATGGTTAAAAAAAAACTAAACAAACAATGAGAGGTCAGAATTTTATTTCCATGTATAAATCCTTGCAAAAACAGAAGTCCAAGCTTCAGCTTCTTATATGACTGTAAGACAGGACTGGCATTTAAAGAAATAGAAATAATGGTTGTTAAATCTGGCAAAGTACAATCTGAAAATAATTTATGAAGGCAGTGAATATGTTGCCTGAAACATTATACTATAGAACATAAAATTATGCAAAACATTTTCTGAGGGAAAAAATGCTTATTAGAAGACTTATTAAGTCAGAGACCAATTGAGGTTTTTTTTCCATCAGTACTTCAGTAGTTCCCTACCTTCACAATAGCTTCTTAGGATTACTAAACTATGTTTCAAATGAACAAAAGAATCATTAAATGTTTGGTTATTATTTCTTCAAACCTTTCTAACATATTTAATAACACATTTACTATTATATTTTGCAGAACACAGATTTAGCAGTGATACGATTTAACACAGAAGTTTTTTAAGCATTTGCTGTAATGAATATGAACAAATACTGAATACATTTGTCTTGCCTATAAACTTCCATAGCTCAGCTGACGTGGTATGTACTGTTTCCCAATAAGATAATACAACATATTCTGACATGATGATATGCAGGGATGTCGCAGACATTTCTTCATAGAAATCCTTTCTTTGGGATTTCTCCTTCTTCTGGGAAGCAAAGGGCCCCAGAAGAAGAATGTAAACAATTGTTATCAGCTGTTGTGAAATGTAGCAGGTGTCCCTGTGATTGGCTCATCTTCCATGTGTACCATTAAAGGCCAATCACAGGAGCAGCTCAGGGACAGATTCCCTGGGCAAAGAACTTTGTTATTCATTCTTTCTATTCTATTCTTAGCATAGCTGCTCTCTGCAACCTCTCTTTTTCTTCCTTTTAGTATAGTTATAATGTATTATATATCCTATATCAATAAATCAGCCTTCTGATCAAGAAACAAGATTCTTGTCCTTCTCTCACCACAGTGACCGTCTAAGGTCGCTGTAATATCTGGTGACCCCTCGTGTCAGGGCAAAAATTAATTTGATAAAGACCAGAGGAGCAAAAATTGCTGCACTGGGTAAAATCCTGTATGTGTAGCATGTGATGGTTGCTTTGAAGTGACCACAGAAGTGGATTCAAGCCAGGAGCTGAAGAACTGAAGATCCTGATTTGGACAGAGTTCACAGCCAAGGCTGACCACAAAGAGAACCTTCTTCTGGAACACCTTCAGGAAGATGTTCGCAGAGCTGGCCAGAGCAAGCTGGACATTTTCACAAGGTACTTTTGTCTTTTCCCTTCCTGATGACCCAGCCCTTCGTAGTTTGTGGCGGTTGGTATGGCGAACACATGCCTTGGAAGAAGAGGTTCAGTTCTCCCCTTCAGAGGAGAAACTTATTGCCCTCTGGCAAAAATGGTGTAGAGAAGATGGGATTTTTCTGTCAGCAACAGATCTCTATGAGTTCTTTCGATGGGCAAAGCTTTTTGAGTTCTTTACTCATGTCCTGTATGCCTTGGATGTTTTTGTCTGGGAGTGCATGAACTCCATTTTTCAGTTTGTCTGGGGCCAGGAACGTGTTTTGCCTTTTATCTACCCAGCATTTCTAAAGCTCTTCCTAGTTTTGAAATGGAGAGCAGCTATTTTTCAATGGATTTCTAACTGTTATGGACAGGCTCCGTTTCCACCGTCCCCGGTGGGAGAAGACCCGGCGGGGGATGAGTGGGGGCTTCCCAGCCCCCTGTCCTCAGCGGGAGAAGACCCGGCGGGGGATGAGTGGGGGCTGCCCGGCCCCCCCTGCTTCGCGGCGGGGGGGGGCGAAACTGCGCCGAGCGAAGAAGTTTTTTTTACTCTTTCTCCGGAGCCTGCGCAGACGGAACCTTCTCCCCCCCCTCCTTCTCTCTCTCCGGGGGGATGGGAATGGGCGGTCCCGCTCGAACCAGTGCCGTTGGTACCGCCCCTGCCAGCGCTGCGTCCGCCTTCAAGACCCGCCTCACCGGCGCGGCCGCCACTCCAGGCGATCCCGTCTCCGCCTCTCCAGGCGGTCCCGCCCACGGCTTCACAGGCCTCCCCGCCCCTGCCAGCGCCTGCGTCTGAGAATGCAGAAGAGGCACTTCCTGTGGCTGCTGAGTTGCTAAGCGACGACGACGCGTCTCCAGCTTCCGGCTCAGCAGAGGAGATCTCTCCGGTCCCTCCGGCCCCTCTGCCGCTTCCATCGGCCTCCTCGCCACCTCAAGCCGAGACGGTCCCTCTTCAGGATGGTGCTGGAGACGGCGCCGAACCTGCGGGACCCTCGGAACAACCCGCGGCCGCTCCTACATCCAGCGGGATTCCCTCCCCGGTTCCGGCTTCCCCCCCGCTGCCTGCACAGGCTGCCCCAGCAGTCCTGCCATTGTCAGAGGCTGTGTCCTCCGTGTCGGCGTCAGAGACTGCCCTGGAACCGGCGGCTTGTTCGAGCTCGGACCATCCCGGACCGGTTGCTGTAGCAGGGGCCCCGGCGGCTGGTCTCCCCTTCCGTGGAGCGGGGGCTGCCCGCCAGCTGACTGGGGGGACAGCCCGTCTCCCTGCTTTTAAGATCAGCATTCTCGGCGGGTTCGGGGGTGGTTTTTCGGGGATTGTCCCATGGAGGCTGCCATCTCTGCCGCCTCTCTTGCGCCCTAGTGGCGGGGGGCAGGTGCATCCCGAGAGCTCTGCCTCTGATCTCCAGCCCGGAGGGGGTGGGGATGATGCCATGGGGCGGATGAGACACAAACCCAATGCATTGCAGGGGAAGAGGGCACAGATGGAGGAGACCATAGCTGGTTTGCTGTGGGGAACAAACATGTCCAGACCCCAGGTGAGATTTCTGGGGAAGGCTTCTATTTCCCTGCTGCTGGCATGCCTCAGTGGTTTTGGGAAAAGAAAGCGTGTCCCCACTCGTGCTGCCATTGTACTGGCAGCAGGGTGCAGGCCTGTGGGAATGCAGGGCCTGCCTCATGGGTTTGGCCTGGGCCGTTGGGCTCAGGAAGTTTTTGGGCCAGGGCCAGCATTTGGCCTCTTGGTGTTACTGGGGGTTGAGGTTTCTCCTACCGGTCCTGGTCCCCCTTTGTGGGCCAGTTTTGGGGTTCCTGGTCCATCATGGGCCAGGGCCCCCAGGGCCTTTCCTTCTCTGGCACTGCTCTGCTCTGCTGCTGCTCTTTTCTTTTTCGATCACAAAAAAAAAAAAAAAAATAAATAAATAAATAAATAAAAAAGATTGAAAACAGTGGGCAGCAGCTCTGAAGCACTGAAGCATTGAAGGGCCAGAAAAGGACATTCTAAAGTTGTTCAAATTGTTTGAAATTGTTTGAAATAGTTGTAAGATTGTCAATATGTTTTTGATAACTGTTGATGGGACTTTTGCAGCAAGTCTGTTTTCAGGACCGAAAAGGACTCTCAGATATCCAAGAGAAACAACTTCAGCTCTTGGACTGTTCCTGAAACCCAGCTGCTTGGACTTGAATTCTCTTTGCATTGTTTTTTGCATTTTTTTAGATTGTAGGATTGTTTTAGTGATTTATTAGTATTGTATATTTTACAGTTGAAGAAATCTCCTGTTCATTTCACATCAGCATTTTTCTTTTAATTTATACAATTTAGAAAGGTGAGATGTCGCAGACATTTCTTCATAGAAATCCTTTCTTTGGGATTTCTCCTTCTTCTGGGAAGCAAAGGGCCCCAGAAGAAGAATGTAAACAATTGTTATCAGCTGTTGTGAAATGTAGCAGGTGTCCCTGTGATTGGCTCATCTTCCATGTGTACCATTAAAGGCCAATCACAGGAGCAGCTCAGGGACAGATTCCCTGGGCAAAGAACTTTGTTATTCATTCTTTCTATTCTATTCTTAGCATAGCTGCTCTCTGCAACCTCTCTTTTTCTTCCTTTTAGTATAGTTATAATGTATTATATATCCTATATCAATAAATCAGCCTTCTGATCAAGAAACAAGATTCTTGTCCTTCTCTCACCACAGTGACCGTCTAAGGTCGCTGTAATACAGGGATTAGGTGAAGGTTTGGAAATATCATGGGAACTGTCTTCCTAACTTATTTTTGTGTCTTGGTTCTTTTGCTTTTGCACACACAAAAGAACCAGACTACTTTTAAAAATATATGTAGACATCCTCTGATTCCAATTGAACATACACATTGGTGAAGCAAATGTATAAACTTTTAACTGCCTTGGACACCAGTACCCAGGTATTTCCATTTTGAATTCTTTATGAAAGAGAATCTGAATGCCAAAATTTCTGGGAATCATGCAAGGCTATGAAACTTCCGCCTCAGTATCTGTAATAGCTACTTTTTGAACAAACATCTCTACAGAGGTATCTCTAGAGTGTGTTTAAACACAGCTGACTTTTTCTTTCAGACACAGTCCAAGTTAATTTAAAGTATGCTTTATATATTTCTCACTCTGTTACTGAATAGCACTTCAGAGCACAACTACTGAAGACTATGTCTATTCAGGTGTAAAAGAAAAGGAGTTTCATAGAATTTGTGCTAGAAGAGAACATTTTGAATTCTGATACTATCAAACTGTAACAACTATTCAAATTCATCTAATTAAAACTATAAAAAGAACAGAAACCTAGTAGAACAAAAAAAAGATAAGCAAAAATTTGTCTCAGTTAAAAGGATGTATTTCAGGCTCTTATCTATCACATTACTACTACTGAATACACTCAAATATTCTCCAGCATACTCACCTCTTTTTGACGGTACTTAATTGCCAGTTTCAATCTTGCAAGATCATTACCACTTTGTTCTTCTATCAAGCTATTATCATCTCTGTAATTAAGAATAATTTCCAATTCCCTGGAACTCCGTGTCTGATCCAGAAGATCTTTTGCAAATTGCTTGCACTGCCGTGACAGTTCCTCATACTCTGACTTAAACTCATTTTCGACTTTACTCAGTTCCTGCAGCTCCCAGCTCAGCTGAAAAGCGGTAAGGAAAGGATCCTCACTGGACAAAGCAATCAATGATGGGCTCGCCAGAGCCTTGTAGATATTGAGTCTGGAGCGAGAGTGGCGGAGGCTGTCCACATCTGAGCTTGAGACACATTCCACACAGTTACAGCGCACCTCGTGCGGCCTGGGCACAGAGACCCCCTTCTGCACCAGGAGCTTTATGATTTCGTAATTGTTGGTGTGGGCAGCCAGAATAATAGGTGTGATATCCGGTGTAAATTCTGAAAACTGCTTGTCCAGAAGCACTGGTGGCACCTGTGAAAGAAGGCAAAAACTCTTACAGGCCCACTCATTAAACTAGAGTTGTAGAAAATTAAGCTAGAAATGGTTTACCGGGTAATACACTTACTTCTGGATCTTTATTTCTGTCCAGAGTTGAAGGAAACTCTTTAAATATAACAATTCAATTAGTTAAGATAGTATCTTTCCAGTTAATGAATTGCTATAAACAGGGTGTGATCCTTCACAGAACCTGCTTATACATTAACAACCCATGGACAATGATTTATTGGAGCAAATTATTAGATAAACAAGGACAAGTTAGACACAAATGCTCCTCCCCAGTCCCTTGAGGTGAGCAAGATGGAAACTTTTTCTTCTCTCTCACTGGTTTATCTCAGTTTCATAGGGAAGAAAATACATGGGGGGCATAACTGTGAATCTCTGAAGAAAGCAATGACAAGGACATAGGCAAGTTAGATTTAGAAAATAAAATGGTCAAGTAAATGAGAAGAAAATGAGTAAATGAGAAGAAAATATGCGTTTTCTTAAAGAGAATTTTCTGTTGAAAATAAGGCTGTGTAGACAAACAGACTTGCTGCAAAGAGCTTAATGTCTTAAGCTCAGTTCTACATTCACCAGCACAAAGAAACATGTTCTGTTTATAGGAAAACAGGGGAGTTAGTAGAAAAAAGGTTCCCAGAGACCATTTTTAAAGCCTCTTCTGATATGCATTTCTGTTTTTTTCTGTCATCTTTATCAGAAGACTGTAAGGTTTTTAATTTTAAGCTTGTCTCTTTATTTTACAGTACCAGATTCTAAAGTCTTTCCCCGGTCAAGACAATTTGTTCAATTAGTATGACTAAGAATGTGAGTGTAATTAGCCAATGCCAATCAAAAAAATGATACTGGCATCATCACTTACAGACTGACTTTTGTCCACAGCTCAATAACCAAGTACAAACACAATCCACAGAGCACCACGGCGAGGCGCTCTGAGGGATGTTCTTTCAGGAGGAAGAAAAAAGGAAAACATTTGACTCAAAGTTTTCTGAAGGCTAGAGAAACAGATGGCCATCGCAGGGAGGAAAAAAATTTTGATGCAAGTCTCATAACAGCACCATAACCTCACCGCCAGGTGGAAGAAGCACAAGTGGAGTGGGAGGGTAAAATGGGAGTGGAAAGTCAAGACTGGAGATCTGGCATTCAGGATTGTAATCACACATCCCTAGGGAAGCAAAACCTGCCTAGCCATAGCATATTGCTGACCTTAAGTCGCTGTGCCAGATTCTGAGAAGGTATGTGGAGTCAACAGGCAGAAATCCCTTTTCTCCCCTCTCATGCACTCAGACATGGCTTGGCATCGAGTCAGGCTGGCACTGAGTTTGTTTTAGCACAGGACTGTGGGCTGACTGAGCTGGCACATCCACCCTCATGACCCCATGCAGAGGGTGCAGCTATCCTCAGAGGTGGGTGCTTACAACCAGTGGTTCTGAGCCAAGCAGCTTCTGTACAACTTCACTTCTGCTTGCTTTATTCTGAGGTACAAACAGCATAGCATGTGTAGAGAAACACTGGTTACATATTACTCATGAAGTAAGGAACCCAATTGAGAATATACTGAAGGTATATATGGATGGAGGGAACACTTGGGTACAAGAAAAAACAAAAGCTCTGTGTGCTGCTCCTGGTCTCAGCCCCAGCACCACAACTATGGACATGTGACTTCCCAGAGAACACTGTGGCTCTGCCCGTGATGTTCTGTCAGGTCTCTTCCAGGGTACCTCTGGGACATGTGTCCCCTCCTGGCTGGACACTACACAGAGCCCACCTGAGGATGCCCAGGTGCCCCAACCACATCATTATTCCTGTCCAGTGTGAACTGGGCTTGAAATCCATGTATGTTTTCTCTCCTGTCTTTGGTGCCAGTGGGGGAAGTGAGACCTGTTTCCTCCCCCAATTCTCACAGGTTATTGCAGTCTTAGATTTGCCTTGTCATATTATATAGGAAAAAAGAGAGCACTGTGTGCACACAAACACACTTGTTATGTTCTCTAAATTAGTAGTTTGGCCAGTGATTTTGAGACTAGAACAGCATGAAAACAGTTGTAGAGATTCAAGCTTTGCATTAGTAGAAATGAAATGTTGGGTGATCATAGAGCTGAAAAAGGTTTACAGAGAGGCATGTGTTGTGTTCTGACAGTGTCTGCTACAAGCAGTGAGACTGCCTCTTGGCCTCAGGTTTAGGGTACCAGAGAGCAAAGAAAAGAGCTGCAAGGGGAGAAAACTCAAGGTCAGAAAGCTGTAACTTCAAACTCACTGACTGCTCAGAGTATAACTCTGTCACTTCACATGTTGCTAGTTTTTTACTTTCTGACAGTACTGAAGTAACATTTGCTTCAAGCCCTTCCAGAACTGAGGGCTGTCCTAAACATACCGTCAGCTGCAAGCTCTGAAAAACTAAGACACAGCTTCAAACGACATGGCATTACAGTGACTGACTTGTACATGGGGTCCATTTCCTTTCAAGCTGCTTGCTTTTTCTCATAGCTTATCAAAACCTTTCATCTTAAGCTAACTCAGATTCACGGCCAATGCACACATTTTGGAATTCATCACATCAGAATTTACCCAAATATAGAAGCATTCATTAAATCTTTTCAGCCATAACTTACAGAAACATTTAAACTTAATGGCAAATCCTAAAACATCCACTTTAATTACATCATGACTTTAACCCTTGATCCTTTCCCTTAAAATTACAAAATTTTAAGATTTTGTACTAATTTAAATGAAAGAGAGAATATCGAAATAATAAAGTCAAATAATTCCCTCATCTGAAGCAAATTATTCCCATATCTGAACTTATCCTTTGAACTTATCTTTGAAGTAATGAGCACTCTCATGGCATTCAGAAAATTTCAACATATAATGGCTGATACAGAGTACTTGCTCTTAAGTTATCAGACTTACAATGAATTTTACTTTCAAACTACTAAAAATAATTCCCTTTAAAGAGAACCAAGCCAAATAACCAGCACACACTGATATTAGCCACACTACTGGAAGCCTTGACAGAACACTCACAGAAAACATTTGAGTCTTCCTTAAATCCTGGAGGATGGAAAGGTACTAGGTTTTTCAGTCACTGTGACTTCTCAAGGCTCAGCAGTAGTGTAACTAATCATACATTTTGGAGTAGCATGCTAAGTTTGAGGCTGCTTAAACTTGGCGAAGTCAATTTTTGCCTTCTTACACTTTGTGAAGAATTTCTACTTCAACACTATTTACAGAGCTGAACATATATATATTTGTTATGAATGTCTATGTGACTATTAGACAAAAAAAACCCCCAAAAACCTGAACAGAAAATAAAGGATAGTTCAAAGTCTGAACACTTCAGTGCTCAAGGGCATGAGATTTTTTTGTAGCATTTCTTTTCCCTGCACTCACTGTAAGTGGGAATGAGTCAGCCTGGTTTGGATATCTAACAATTCATTTAGATACAAAGTGGAATGGTCCTCTTCAATGTGTTTATATTCCATGTATGGTCTGTGTGAAGACAAGCTCTTTTGCTATGACAGGAAGAGAAATCTAGGTTAAATTAATGCCAGTTAGGACTGAGATGTTTTCTTGTCCCCGTGGCATGAAAGGAGAGACTGACTGTTGATGATCTCTGAGACATCCAGGAAACAGAAAAATATAACAGTCAGTTGGAAAACAAAAAACATAAACTCTATGTGTATCTTTTTCTCCATCTAGATTTCTCATAATAGCTCTCATTACTGCAATATCTCAACAGAGAGACTGAAAACTACAGAGTCCATTTACCTGCTGTTTAGGTGCAAGAGCTCAGAATCTATGGAAATCTATTTGCTTGGGCAAACAGATAGGTTCCCTGACTCTTGTCCTTGTTTATTTATTTGCAATTATTTTGTCTTGTGTTTGATAATGAAGGAAAATCCCACTTGGTTTTAGGCAGTTAGGGGAATAAATTTCTGAGTCATGTCCATCATGACAGCATGATTGGAGGAAAAACCTAAAGCAAAGGCAAAAAGAATATATGACAGATAAAATGAATACATATGTCATGCAGTACCAGGTTATATAAAGAAATCAGTATTATTTAAGTGTGTCATCAAAGTTTCAGCTGCTTTAACACTAATTCTCTATAGCCATCATCAGTCAAACATCTTGAAAATGCTTAACTGTACATTTCTGTACAGCCCACAGCACATGAGTTATCCCTATGCATACATGGTTCCATGCTTTACATTCTGGTTTGTTGAATTCTTCTCTTTGGTTTGCTATTATTGTATCATTACTGTATCACCTGAAATACATCCAGGTTAAATAAATGGAAGCAGTTCCCCTGGGAAGGGTTCAAAAATTCTTCCTACTGCAACTCCTTTACCATGGACTAAGTCACCAATACACATCCAGATATACTGAATAACTTAGAGATATCATGTCAGGATAACTTGAAATCAGCTGTCACAGCACCAGAGGGGTCCTGAGACTCATGTTGAAACTATCCTCACAAGACACACAAACAGCAGGAGTGCAGTGGTGGCTCCTGATTGTCTCAAAGTGCTTTTTCCCACCCCAGGGTGCTCACTGGGAAGTGTACAGCTGGATATCAGGCAGTTGCACATCAAGGATGTAAGGCAGGCAAGTGGGTGCAAGTGCCCAAGGTGAGCTCAGGGACAGCACCATTTTCAAGCAGGGTGTGTGACACTAGCCATGCAACACCCATCTGGTACACTGTCATTGTCTGCCTTCCAGAGGCAACTTCCCTGGCCTCCCTGAGAAGGGTTCTACCTCTTTATTGTCCTTGAACTCAACACCTTTCCTAATGATAACTGCCACACTGTTAATCTGCTAAGTGTTATCTTTCATTAGTTAAAATTCTAGTTTTAAATGTCTAGTTTTTTTCTTTTTTGTAGGAAACAGACACATAACAAGTAAAAAAGAGGGTCTTAGGCACTGAAAGCTGACTAATAACTAAATAACAGTCTAAGGACTAAATGCATATATTTTAGTAATATGGTGACTTCTTAAGAATGCATACTTTCATAATGCATACTTTCATATTCAGTATATGTGGATGTGTATACTTTCATAAGATTTAATTACAAATTCTGTTCTTTAACATTTTCATACGCACATTTTACCGCAGGACTGTCAAGATGCTTAATGCTTGACTTCCAGATTTCTTTCCTCTGGAGTCTAATGTAATTCCAGTTGTGAACTAAAGCCAGGCAGGTATAGCAAAAAATAATAATTAAAAATCAGATACTTTTGTGTGGACATTTTTTTACCAAAGTATTACAGATTTTTGTTTCTTGTCTATCTTAAAAAGTTCCTTTATTCCAGTATTTCCTATGATCTAACAAGAAGGTTCAATCCCACTTTTTTCCAGTTTAAATTATTTTGATTATACTATGTGGTTATGAAAATTTTAACTATTAATTTTAAAAAAATGTTCCCAATATTTTCCTGTGAAAATATTATATTCCATGTCATGCCAGAATATATATATATCTAATTTTATATAGCTGAAATTGGGTAACATAAACACTCCCCTTAGCATGGAGCTCAACATAACACATTCTTCAGACACAAGCCATGTGCTAACTAGCTCAAAACTTGATTGCTGAGCTCATGCTGGTACTGACCGTCAGCTAGCCAGGGCTTGTGCCTCCTAACCTGCACTGCTGGGATACAAGACAGGTCTTTTTCAAAAGTACTCCATTCATCATTTTGGCCAGTTCTCTAGGATGTGTGAAAAGAGGGCATGAACAGTTAATGCTGAATGTGTTACCTTAGGAGCTTGCTTTTAGTCTGTCTCCTCCTGGTAAGGGGGGAAAGGCAACATTCTTGCCTCTGTGTAAACCCTTCTCAATGTACATCACATGTCAATATATTTCCAAGGCTCAGGCCTAAATGCCCTCATTTGGTAATATGAATCACTGTTAGCAAAGGATCTCTTCCTCCCACTTAGAATAGTGTTTTATGTAATACCATGTCCATTTATTTTGCTGAAAATTTACTTTCAGCTTTGCTGGAACATTACTGGAACAGGGATTTTTGTAGTAACACAGAATCCGTGTCACATTTAAGGAGGCCTCAGTACTTCCCTTTTTACAAGTCTGTGAATTTTGAACAGTAAAATGTACAAGTCTGAGTTATTTTCATCCATTTTTTTCCAGGCTCAAGCTGAGTTTACAAAACCTTGGATGTGTTTGTTTTTTTTTTTTTATCAGCTACACTTAACCTACCCCAAAGATGTGAGTTTTCTAATGCTTGCTCATGCTCATCTTACTACATCTGAACCAATTTGTGTGTCACAAGTGTCACATCATGGACTGATCACTTCCAGTCTCCATGACAGCCACATTGCACAAAAAGCATTAATATAACACATTACAGAAAAGAATTTGACCAATCTGTTTCTGAAGCTCTGCAGTGGTGGGTGGATATGTCACACCATTTCCTCAGAATGTTTCTGATACTTCATATGCTCTACCTTTGTGCAGTTTAAGCCCATAAATTCTTGTTCTATGAAATGTGAATACAGAGAATACTTCATTTCTTTGCTTTCTGTTTTCCAAGTTTTCATTTAGACTTTCCCTATGGGGCCTGAAATGGGATCAGTGCCTTCCAGCTTCCCACCCTTTAAGGTCCCTTCCAGCTCAGGCCATTCTGTGATTCTACAATTCTATGACCTGTGCTCATTCTGACATCATCAGATGTGATTCTGACTTTTGAACAGTAAAATGGTATTGTCCAGTCTTTTTGTGCTAGTCTTGTTTTAATATTCCCTGCAGAACTGTTATCTTAATTGTTTTCAATTCCAAGATATACTTGGTTGATTATTTCTGCTCCACTTAGAACCTTATATTTTTTTCTTACTGAACTCTTTTATTTTTCACAGAAATAATGACTTGCTTGCCAAAACCTGAATGGTAATTGTGTCCTGCAAAAGCCTGGAGATCCCCCCATATTGTCAGTTGTCTACAGAATTAACAGGGCCTCTATTTCATCTAAAATGTCATGAAAAATTGCACTGATAGGGATAGACCCCTGCAGGACTGCTCATTTCACCCCTCCATATGTCCTGTTTCACCAAATACTGTGGACAACTTCTGTGAGTGTGGTTTTCTTAGACTGTCCTTTGATTGACAGTTTATGAAATCTTACAAATCTCGAGCTATATGATATGTGCTGATTTTCCCCAACATACAGAACTTGCTATCTGGTGATGAATGATAATTATATTGTTATGACAAGCTTTGTTCCTGACAAATCTTGGTAGACTGTTATTCATGTCTATATTTTCTTCCAGGTGCTTACAAGCAGAATGTTTGACTAATTTCTTCAGGACAGTCCCTGCTGTAAAAAACTATAGATTTTTTTTATTTGAAAAAAGAGAATATGGAATGGAAAGGGAATACTGTAAAATTAATTGATAGCAGTTTCCAGACAGAAGCAGAGGAAAAGATATTGGATTTGATAGGTTTGGACATGAAGTTGTTGGGTGGAACTGATGTCAAAGGACTTCAGTGCTTTATTTTTCTCTCTTTTTTTTTTCAAGTTGTTTTTTATTTGTCCTCCCTGTATCTCTGAAAGAACTCTGTTCCAAAATACTGCCTGTACATCAAACTGCTCATTTCCAATTAATGTTTTCCTGTGAGCATTATGAGTGAATGGATGTGCTGTTTCACCAGTCAACGCCAGTAGCTTGAGGAAGGGTGGGAAATTGCTTGAAAATAGACACTCAATAGAAGACTGCAAGGATATTTAGAATTTGTTTTCAGCTATGGAACTTACATTTGCTCTCCCCACATAAAATTTTTAAACAGGTAAAGGAGTGTTTCTAGTAGGAGTTCTCAGCTTTGCTTGACTGCTCATAATGAGGAGTGACAAGAAAAAGTTGTTTTCACTCAAGGGACAGTGAAAGAAGAGAAGTAAAATGGTTTGGAAAAAACATGAGAGCTGAGAAAGAAGAAAGATCTTATTATGGAAAGGATTAAAGGGGAACTTGAATTATTTATGTCCATCATGATATAACTCATATATACCTCTCAGAGTTTGCATGATGACTTAAGTCAATACTGAAACATCCTGAATGTTCAAAGCAGATATAGGGGGAGGGCCTTCTCATTTGAATTTATTAAATGGATGCATAAATAATTTTCCCAAGCACAAAATGGTTCATAAAGACAAAATTATTTTAATGAAACTTAAGTCTGATATTCCATTTCCTGAGAAACTGTGTCTCTGGTCCGATTATTAAAATGTGGAGAAGCTCTTGCTTTTCCCTGTTCATTTTTCTTGTCTAAGAATCGCTCCAATAGTCAGCTAGAGAGGTGGAAAGAAATTGGCTTGCTTCAACAGTGAGGTTTTCAGAGAAATGTCAGAACAAAGGAGTTCTTAGAATCTAAGCAGAATCCTTTGTTTATCCCTGAGCTTCCTAGATCTAGACACAAGAGAAGCTGTCCCACTGGCTATAGAATTATAAAGACAGTTTCTGAAAAAGAGCTTTTGAAGAAAAGACAATCACAGATTGGTGGCCTCCCTTGGTATCAACAAACTGTTCAGGAGTTACAAGTGTCTCAGAGGGTGGGAATTAGCTAAATGTCTTTGCAGCTGATTGCAATTATTTAACACTGCAAAGTAATTTGTGCTATCTTCATGGCTGGGAAGTAAATTTAATATTTGAGAAAATTAAAAGGGTTGTGCTCACAAAAAACAAAGCGAGGAACAGGAAAATTCATGAGACACAAAAAATGTTTTCTCTATTTAAAAAAAAAAAATAAGAGACAGGAATACAAAAGATTTTGGCAGAGACAAAGAAACCTGTATCTTAAGAGGATGCAGAGGAACTTCACAATAAGCCGTTCACAAGTACATTATTCCCAGTATGTTTTTCAGTCGTCAGTTATTTAGCAGTAGCTCTACATTTTGAACCATACTGTAAATTTCCCATATTTCACAGATGCAAAACAGAACATTTTTTCTGAAGTATACAGAAGCTCCACAACTATGCTAGGATGTTCTGGGAATGAAAGGTGTTCTTGAGAGGGAAAAGATTGAAAACTGAATTTTATTACAGGTTGATGATATTCTCAGCTGGCAGCTGGATTAAATTCCTTAACAATAGACATGTTAAAATCCTCCTTGCATACAAGAATCAATTGAACAATCCTCCTGCTTAAGAGGTTTTGGAAACTTGTAAGTAAACAAGAGAAGATTCCTAGAAATAAAAATATTCCTTTTGAATCCCCACTGCAAAGAGGTCAAAGGAGAAACAGGAGAGATGTGCATTATTATATCCTGCCCTACACCTGCCCTCCAGTGAGAGACCAGGGGCAGAAGAGTTAGTCAGAGGTACTTAAGGGCACATTGCTAGAAGGAAACCTTTGAAACTGATGGCAAGGGGACTGGATTAGTTCAAACCCCTTAATACTCCTTGTTTCAACTTAGGCTTATCTTAGTTTTGTGTTCCTCTTCAGTTCACCAGCTGGCTGGACCTTGATCTGTTCAGCTCTTACACATATGGGGTATCCATGCATAAAGAGTATTCTTAATGTGCTTTAGTATATGGAAATGTTAGGTTTTTTTTTTTTTTCTTTTGATTGTATGTAAGGATATTTTTGCTAAATTCAGGGCATGGTAGTAAGCAAAGACTTAATAAGCAAAGGTCTAAATGAGCAAGGATCAGGGAAGAGAAATTTAATCTTATCAGCCAGAGGGCTTGTACTTATAGTAAATGTCATAAAATGAGTTGTTAGCAAATAAAATGATGGTAGACTTTTGCATTTTCTGCAAATATTCAGCTGTATCTTAGCAGTACAAAATATGAACAGACACACTTTGAAGGTAGATATTTCAGGTTTCTTTTTTTTTTTTTTTTATCTTGCCAGAAGGCCTCACAGACTCTGACAAGCCTGCAAACTTAGATAATATTTTATTACCAACTCTCTGTAGTGTTTTAGTAGCTGAGTTGAAAGGGGAACTAATTTTGCCTCCTGCCAATCTGGGGTGAAGATATGGAAGATATGGATCCTGGTACAGGCACAAGTACAATTAAAACACTTCTGTCAGTGCAGTATGTGACAAACATATCCTCTATCCAGAAAACAGTCAGTAAATTGACAAGCTAAATTGGTAGTCTCCCAAGACAAGTCAGACCCTGTTATCACATTAATGGGCTTTGTCAGTCCATTGTGACTTTTGAATTTGTTGGATTGTTCCAGTTGGGTGTTGACATAAAGAAATACTAGAAATACTAAATTCCTGCAAGTTTCCCAAAAGATATGGATGTTTGAGATCTAAAGAAAATTATGAAGTGTAAATGCAGCTATGTTACTAGGCACCAGAGAATTAATACAAAATCAGGATATTATGAGTGTATCAGCCTCTGCAAAAGCTTTGATGAATGCTCGTAACATCAAAAAGAGGAAATTACATCATGAGGTATATAATTGGATGAAAATTAGATTTCATAAATTTCACTGCTCATAGAGAAATTTGACAAGAGATGCCCTGTGACACAAGGAAAGATAATGGTGGGGCGTGGAAGACTATATATGAACGAGGTTCTTGACAGAGGTGTGCTTTCTAAATTTTCCTAGTGTTTTCCCATGGCTGAAGGTTTGAAAAGTCATTTGTTTTACAGATTATTATGTATGATTGCATGCCTGATTCCCAAAGACTAATGCTCACTTTGAAAAAGTCTGTCAAATTCTTCTCTTGCATTATTTAAGAAGTATCTCCACAGGCAAGTTCAAGGTAACTGCATTTGAGCATAGTGGCTCCTCACAGACAGAACTCTAAAATGGTGGCTCTTTGAAAATATTCTTCAGTGGACCATTGTTCAGTGTTGGATTGCCTGGAGGCTTCTGTTTATTAGAAACTGCTGTGCCTTGAGCTTTTTTCAGCAGTAGGTTGTCCTGTTCCTAAAATATTTCCTGTGTTTCTGCATTCTGGGCACTGTCAGAAAAAGGATATGTTGCAGAAGAATATACAGGAGAGTATTTATCTTTGTATTTAAACACCTAATGGTAGCTCTATATCTGAATTGTTTTTGAACTTCTATTATACCCAGGAAAAGCTAGGGCTGTGACATAACTGCAAGGCCACAACACGTCTCAGAGATATTCTAAGATGCTCCATACTTCACTTACCCACTACTTGTGAGCTACTGGGCTGGGCCCCTGGTTGATGTAGTGAGTGGAGTCCAGAGAAGTCTTTTTCTTAGCTTACAGCAGACACTTGGTATTCGGTCAGGAAATCCTCTTGCTCATCACTGACCTTACTGGGAGCTCACCTATCTGGCTGATATGTAAGCAGTAAATGGACTGATTCAAACAGCATTTTACTGCTTGAGACACTCTAGAGAATGAGGGAGACCTACACAGACATGACATGAGACCTACTGGAGGATGTCCCTCCTCTGCAGCACAGGCAGGGGCAGGGAGGACACACCTCTGCACAGACTGAGCTCCACTGCTGCCTTGCCTTCAGCTTCAGGCATCCAAATGGGGGGCTGATTTCCATCCCCTTACATACACGTTTTTTATATATACACATATTTTTATATAGCACATATTTATACAGAGCACAGATCTCAGTCTGGGGCCAAAATATCCAGGGCCAAAATATTAACTGTTCCCTGAGTGGCTGCTCTAAGCAGAAAAGATACTGGATTTTTTTTTTTTTTTATATTGCTCCTTTAATGCTTATAAATTTGTCAACTTCCTAAGTTAAATTACATCACCAAATGTACAAATAATTGGCAATATGGATTTCTAGGCCTTAGAAGACAAGACTACCTCAATCAAAAAAAGGTTGTGTTGGTTGAACCTCTCACTCTTAACAAATTTATACTACTGGCCTCAAAGCTGATTCTTAACATTTTTTTCAGGCACTGAAAGACTGTTAAAATATTTAGATTTTAACTGCAATCTTTGGAGTTGATAAGTTTTCAGGACGTGAAGGCAGGTGGGTTTGATGAAAAGGATGCCTGGCATGGAGGCTTGTCAAGATGACAGTATAGGACCACTGACTGTAGAAGGCAGAAATTTTTGACATCTTTTATTTTAATTTGTGTTCTGTCCCTATTCTGATTGTAAGTTTGGCTGAGTGCTGTAAAGAGGGGCTCAAAAAACATGAAAAGATGGAAACAGAAATCAGCACAGAAAACACTACTTCTTGAAGAAAAATCTGACTTTTATGCAGACCTTATTTTTTTAATTACCTTTCTAAAGATTTGGAGTTTCTTTTTTTCTAAAGGGTTTGATTTATTCTAGACTTTCAAATATTTTTGATAATCTGCACTCATCTCCTCATGGTAGGAAAGTACTTTAATTTCTAGCATGAGCTTTGAACAAGAAATATGAAAAGGTCAGCAAATAATGACAGAAAAGTACTCAATATTTCTGAATCTGTAACACTTCAAGTTTAGGTGGAAGTTTGGTTCACCAGCTGTCTTTAAAATAAATCTATATTTGTTATCACCAAAATTCTCTAGATTTCTGCAAACTGCTAAACCAGAGGAATAGATTAATAGCTGGGAAAAGTAATTCTCAATGACGCTACCTTCCAGGAACCTATATAAAAGGATCCTGATAGTCAGAATTTTTCTTCATGTTGCCAATAAAAATTGGCTCATCATTTTGTACAGGTCAAGAAACTGTCATGTTTCCCCATATTTTGTAATTTGTCTTTTGGTATTGCCATGGAATATGATGATTTAGAATTTGTTACAAGGTGATGGGTGCATATTGTGGAACACATTGCCTACCTCAATATTGAAATTGCTAGCAGCTCTGTTGGATGGCACAGGCACACCAGCTTCTGGAGTATTTCCTTAGTAATTGTCACAGGTTTTTCTACTCATCCACCCACCTTACCTCTGATACATATAAACACAGACAGTTTGGGTTTATTGCCAAGACATAATGGCATTTATGTGCAACTTTTTTTGAACTTGAAAACAGCCAGCAACCTTATTCAAACCCAAGAACAAAACTTCTGTAAATTCTTATCTCCATCTCATATGCAATTAGTCAGCTCGGCCCTTACTGTGCACCTGTGCTACATGCTGTTTTCATGTGCCCAAATGGTTATATGAAAGACTGACCAGTTTTATCCACAAACGAAATATCCCCTACACAGCCTCTCCCATTCATCTGTCTATCAATATGTCAGAAAATTCTAACTAATCAGACACCACTGGGAAAAAAACACTCAGCTACCCACTCAGGCAGCTAGCAGTGGAAAGAAACAACATTTTGCCCTCACGTTCCACTTCAAGAATGCGTACTTTCACCCCGACAAAGAATCTCTGCAACGCCTCCTCCATACTCATTACTAGCTAGACTGTCATTAATCACAACATTCGAAAAAGACATTTCATTCATAAACTTCTGTGGGAGACATTTTCAAAACAAAAATGATGCTTAAATCTCAACAGACAAAGACTACCCCACAAGAGATTGCGACTGGTATTTTGCAAAGTCAATGGAAAAAGAGGTTTAGATTAGCAAACTACCAGGCATCATGTAGTGATCATAAAATCTTTCTTTCTGTCTCCTCTTGACCAATACAACTCCTAGTTCAGTTACTAGGGGAAAATTTGAAAGAGAATTTAAAAAAATGTCAGGTTTAACATTTATGTAAAGTCTATTGCAGTCATGTTGGGCCTACAACCTGTATACATTCCTGTCTTCTCCAAGGGGGCCCACTGTCACCAGGAAGAAGTACTACCCTGACATAGGAACTTTTCCACATACACACCACTGGGCTGTGTGGCAATGCAGGACTGGGAAAATGATATTCCATGAGACTTGGAAAGAAAACAATGGGCCAAAGCTGCCTAAATGCTCTGCACACATTAAGGGAGACTGAGACTGAAGCTGGGTTAAAAATGCGGCTCCAAAGCAGAGCATTGGCTTCATCTCAGGACACTGGGCCTCCTCAAAGGGTAATTTCAAGAAGTCCAAAGATACTGAGAGACATTAAAGGAACAGAGTGGGTGATGTGGCCACATGCAGGGAATCTCCTAGGAGATAGGAGCTTTGTCAGGCCTGATAGGAGCTCTGTCAGAAGAGCAGCATCTAAGCTGCCAGGATTTCAGGAATGGAAAATGACTCTTCAGGCTCTGTGCTACTTTCATGCTGCTTCCTGACTTTTCCCTTTTAGACTTTTTCTCTGTTTCTGGGAATGCTGCCAGACTGAAGGCACTTTGCCTGCAAAGCTGTCTAGCCTTGTTGTCCATATCCCTTCCCAGATAGCTTAGGTGAGTGCCTGAACATCCACAGAGGAGTCTGTTCCACTGGCCTAGAAACTACACTGTACAACATCCTTGACACTTCCTCACACAGGACCATTCCCTCATCCTGGCTGATCTCTTACAGTCTTTCATTCTCTCCAGAACTACTTAGCAAATGATTAAAAAAAAAACAAAACAGATGTTGAGACACATTTTGGCATAAGATCAGTCACTGTTTTTTTTTCTGATGAGAATTACATCAGTAGCTCCAAGCGAAAGACAACTTGTATTCTTGTCCTCTTCTACCTTCCCACACTCCAAATAATTATCAATCAGATACATGAATCAAGATTGATAAAATATAACTTTAGCCTTTGTCAGTAAAACAATGCCCTTTCTCTCCCTACCTCCCAAAAAGTCCCACAATAGCAAGCTTTCCTACCAATCAATCACCTGATAACTCCACCTGTCCAAGAATTTACAATGGCTGCTAGCACACTGAACAGCACATAAATATCTCAGCATTTGCCATCTTCTTACACATGAATTCTCACCTCACCTATCTCTTCCAGATGCCATTCCTTGTAACAGCACAAACACACAGCTTGCTCTGGTTACCTCTGCCACAAAAGGTTCCTTCCTTCCTTTCAGTTCTTTCCCTACAGATAAAGGCTAGAACATATCATACCTAAAGTCTGCCATGACCAGAGAGACTAGAGGCCCCTCCATGCTGATGAGGAAGGGCTGCTCACAGTCTGTCTAAAGAGAAAATGGTAACCTAAATGCTGAATCTTTCAGTCCTCCAGAAATGTCTCTATGAAACTTAAAGTCTCTCTTTGAATCTTAAAGTTTAAAAGGTGTGGGTTTTTGTCTCTTTTAATAAATATTTTTTCCCAAATATTTAGACAATAGACTGAACTCACCCTTTCTTGGGCCATTGAGAAATTGCCAGGAAAATCCATGAAACCCAACAAAAATAAGTTGTATATGCCATGGACTTGCATTTTTAAAGGCTGACACATTGTCAAGCTGAAGCCTGGCTTCCTGACTTGACTTTGGCTGAGTAAGTAGAGGCAGGGCTTTTGCATAAAGTAGTTTATGATGTGACTTTACTGCTTGTCCTGGGAGAGCAAAAGGTCTCTGAGTGTTGCAGCATGTGGATATAGTTTATTTTCAGCTTCCTACTTCCAGCACTGTGCCAGTGATTTCTACTTTTCTCTGCATGTGAGCCAGGCACATATCACAGTGATCACATCTCCCCTTATCCAAAAGCTTTTCTTCCTCTAGCAATTCCCTTGTATTTGCAAATGCCAGCCTGGCATTAGCTCAATATTTTGTTCATACATCTGCAGATCTATCCCTACAGTGTCCACCCATTAAAAACACCCTCAAGTATCACAAGACTGACATACAATAGTGAACAGAAGGCATAAAAGCACTGTCATGTGCTTTCTGCTGCTAGTCAGACAATGCTGTAAGCACTGCAGTCAGGTTTCCAAGTCCTAAAGCAAGTCTGTCAGCTAATACAATGCCACGTGGATTCAAGTCTAGTAACTGAGATTTCAGCTTCACTTATGTGATTTGCAGCATCCTTAGAAGGCAGCTGCACCTCTACTTCAGTCTTCCCTGAATACACACAAATATTTAGATGGTCAACCCCCCAGCTAATGATCAATGCCTGAGTTCCATAAGCAGTAGAGCACACTATGATTTAGATAAAGGTATTAATTTTTTATGCTGTCTAGCCCCCGGCCCATCTGTGGATGCTGCATGCAATTTAACAAGACAAAAACGTTTTCTGCAGATACTAAATTTAAAAGAACAACTTTTTTTCCCCCCTCTTAATTTGGCATTCAGCTATCCATCAGGGTAAGCAACAAGTGACTTGGCAGATAATTCAGGACATATGGCTTTGAAGAATGGTAATTTAAAAGTACTTGGACAAGTTTCCTCAACTCATTCACATTAATTTGTGCTATTCTCTTTTACTTGTGCTCTAGCAGCTGGTACAGCTAAAAAAGTATAGAAATATAATGAATATAATGCAAGTGGCAAAAAACCCTTTCTTGTATTGGATTAATGTATAGTGCAAAAACTTCTCTCAAAAACTGAGAAGCAGAAGGAGTCCAAAGACAATTCAGAACTGTTAAACCTACATGCCTCATCTGTAGTCACCTGGTGGCACCAGATGTATCCATACATTGTTAATTAGGCTAAAACCATTGTAACCTGCGTGGTCATGGAAATGCTGAGGCCATCACGTGCGGCTATTAGGCAGAGCCAGCAGCTGAATGATCAACAGACTACAGAGTTTAGATTTAACTTTAACGAGATCTGAACATTGTTTTATAGTTTGGGGGTTTGGGGGGTGGGGTTTGTTTGTTTGTTTTATTGGGGTTTTGTTAGGGTTTTTTCTTATTGGAGTGGGTTATTTTGAGTTTGTTTTGTTATGGTGGGTTTTTTGTTTGGTTTTTCTTCTTTTTTTTTTGTTGTTTCTTTTAGGAGAAAGTGTAAATTAGATATCAGTGGCATCTCTAATTTGGAGATGTTGATTATAAAACTTTTCTAAAAATGCAAAACCAGATTACTTTAACTAAATGAATTGATTCCTGGTCAGAATTAACACATTGTTACATTTCCCCCCTTTTTTTTGCAATGCTTAAAATGTTTAAAGCATTAAAGTTTGGAGGATAACCAGTTCTTTTAAAAGATACATTTCAGCAGTCCTGAAGAATTTTAGCTTTCTGTTGATACAGAGGACATTTTCTTCTAGATTTCTGACATTGACAATGAGAACTTGAATTATATAATGAATTCTATGCTTAAAATTATTTCGTTTTACAAATATAGCTACATTTTTGTATGAACTGAAGCTGAAATTAGCTATGCATCATACATAGGATATTATCTCATGAATATAAAGAAAAAAATAGTGAGAGCTAATTCATTTACTTGTGAATCATATCAGGTTTTTTCCAGAAATTCAATGTTCATAACTTTTTCACTAATTAAATATTTGGGAAACTGTTTCTTGTGCCTGGAAGTATTTAGCAAGGTGTTTTTCTTTCTATTATTAACTGTCTTCTGTAGAAATAAAACTTTTCATCAGGGACCAAAGGAAAAAAATCAGCAAAAAAAGGGTTGACCTCAGCCAAAAGGTACTTTTTTATTATACCAAATTCATTGTGGCATTACTGCAAAAATGCCATTGGCATTTACATCCTCTTCAGCATGCCATGTTCCTAAAAATGAACCAGTGTGATCATCAGTGTATTATTACACACACACCTTTGGATGGCTACCATCAAATGGCATGAACTCTACCCTGTCAATGGCAACTTCCACTGTAGAGGCTGCATAATGGACACACAGGGGTTTTAACTGGTTTGGGATGATCCTTCAGGCTCCTCGTACACAGCACTGAGAAATTCCCATGCGCTGTATCCTCATCTGCACTATCAGTTCAGGAATCAAGAAATAAGACAAACATCATGTGAATATAGTTTTCTTCCCTTTCTCTGACATAAATCTGTTGTCATTTTACAGGAGCTCTGCATTTACTATCTAGAAGAAAAGGCAGGCACACACATTTGCAGGAGTACCTAGTATCTCTTTCTTTCCATAACAAAGGAGCATAGAATTAATGCTATTTTATCAGCAAAAATTATACTTTTTGCCTATTATCTGCAATTCTATCCATGGCAAGTATATTATACTGTAATTTAAGTATATTATATGCATTATGTGTAAAAGGGCTGTAATAATTTGAACATACTATTCATTGAAATACATTAATAGAGTACCTATAACACAAGAAAGCTGAAATTGATGAAAATAGAGTACAATAGTATAACTACTTTTAAGGTTTTTCTTCCTAGAAGAGTCATAGGAATATCAGAACTCATGGGCTATGTTATCCTGTCTCCACTATTTTCTTAAAATGAGAAAGATTTGCAAGAGGCTATATACTTCCCAGAGATGTCTCAAAGCAGTTCAAGGGAAAGCAGAATAGGTCTCAGATCATGAATGAAACTATATGCAATGTTTTTTTCCTTTGAGAAAAGACAGGGAGAAAGGGAGAGATGTTTGCCCTTTTTTAGCTGTACTTCATAGGATGGATGACTACTTGAGACAGGACTGAAGTTCTGATCAACTGGGTCGTGTCCACCAGTTTTGCCTTTCTGAGTTGGGATACGATGACCTCTACATGGATGGGCTTAAACATTCCTTGACTTTCATGGGAGTTTCATAATTAAATCAAAGGGACTGTATATTAACTCTACTATTCTCTTTGGAATTATTTGATTCTTTGAATGATTAAAGATTTCCCAGCCATATCTGCAGGAATAATATTATGATTATACAGAGGGGAGTTATGGGAAAGACAAAGAGAGACTTTTAACCAAGACCTGGAGTGACAAGAAAAAAGGCAATAGTTTTAAACTCAAAGAGGGTAGGTTTAGAAGGGACAGAAGGAGGACATTTTTTACATTTAGGATGGTGAGACACAGGATAAGGCTACCCAGAAAAGTTCAGGGTGTCCTGTCCCTGGAAGTGTTCAAGGTCAGGCTGGATGGAGCTTTGAGCTGCCTTGTTGAAGGAAAGATATCTCTGCCCATGGCAGGATGTTGGAACTAGACTTGAAGGTCCTTCTGACTCAAAACAATTTCTAACTGTATGATGCATAAACATAGATGAATACAATGCATTCAGCATCAAAGGAATTGATTTTCTGATTTTAAGTATTGTGTGCCAGGATGATGTTTTGTTTTTCTTTCTCTTACCCCTTTTGCACAATTCTTCCCTTTACATTAGACCAGATTATAAACTCAGAAAACCCTGCACATACCTGCTTCTCTCCACTGGGTTTCTTGTGATTCAACAGCAGCTCCACGGCTCCAACCACCTCCTTCCGTATGGCATGCAACAGAGCATCTCCCACATACACGTTAAAACTTAAGAGCAGCTCAATGAGCTCAAGGTTCTCATTTTCAATTGCAATTAGGAGTGCAGTTCTTCCCAGGGGATCAATGCAGTTAATATTGATCTTGAAATAAATTTCTGCCTCCTCCAAGGCTTTCTTTACACTGGCGTAATCTCCTTTCTCCACGGCATTCAGGTAGGCCTTCTCTGAATGGGACAGTTCGGATTCTGCCCGCACGATGCGAAGAGGGATTCGATCTCTGTAGGGAGCATTGACGCTTCTTTTGTAGTAGAACTGGGCCATATTTTATGCCATTCTAATACTTTGTCTCTGCAACATGAAAATGAAGATAAAATCAGTAATTGAGCTTGGGGTATGGTGCACCAAATTAATATTTGCTGTATGTACATATTTAAAACTCATACTAGAAAGTGATGTTGAAACATTTTTTATCAATAGAACATGTAAGCAAAAGTGGAAGCCAAAACACTGCTTATTTGTAACTTACCAAGTAAAAGCACATCTGCCAGAATACCATTTGCTTATTTGCTTTTTATAAATCTGTGGCAAACAAGAAATTATATGGTACCAACATAGTTTACCACCAGAAGTGTTGGTCCACTTCATCCTTAATCCCTTCATTCAGTTCTGCAAGGACTTTAAGAGCACAGTTGCCTGTCTCAAACACTGTAAAGTCCACAGAAAGACTTGCCATGGGAAAAGCACAGAATGGAGTGACAGGATGGCAACCACCCCAACTCTGACAGAGGAAAGATCTGGTTAGCACATCTTGGTAGGTGCATCCAGACAAAAAATCACCCCAAGTTATGGGAAAGATGGTATCTATGACCACCAAAGATCAGCAAAACCTCCCTCTACCTCCCAAATATGCCTCTGTGGGTAACTTGAACTTGGACTGTAAGATAAACCACTACTGCAGGGACTTGAGATAAGTTAAAGGTGGTACTATCGTCCAAGTGCTGTCTCAGACCTAGGGAGAGATTAACAGAGCCTGGGGAAAAGAATGGATCACTGCTAATGGACATAAAGAATGTAGAATTTATGGGCCACAAGGAAAGGCAATTCAAAAACTGCACTGAAATTAACTTGGATTGGGTAAACGGTAATTCCAATGGAGAAATCTCCTCTGACATCCTACAAAAACCTATGTGTTGCTTAAGGACTGTGTGTGAACAATATAGCTTTTACATCTTTCTAGTCCTGCTCAAATATCCTGACTTTTCTATGACAGGCACAGACTGCACAGTTCAGTGATGAGCTTCCCTACTAAGATTTTCATTCAATCTCATATGCTACTAGAAAAACATTCACATAAAATGTTTTTCTAACCAGAGCTCACTAACTTATAAATTAAAACTCAGAACCTAAAAGGAAAACCAATATGCATAGGAGATAGATTTCCAAGAACTGGTAGATAAGAGTCACAGTTTTCATTCTGAACTACTAAGTTCTAAACTAGAATTAATACTGAAACATAGCAGCAATAAAACCACTATAAAGTCTTACATATAGTAAAGCATATAATATCTATGCTTTTATTCTATATACTTTATTAGAGAACTTTGCAAAAAAAAATTCCTTCTAAAAAGTTATTTTCTTCTGGTTCTATCTTCCACCTGGGAAAAAACAAGGGAAAAAAAGGGGGGAAAGAGGAAAGAGGGAAGAGAAAAAAACTGACTTCAAAGAGCAAGGTCCACAAAAAAACATTTCCCTCAGCATTTCAATTGGAGATTGAACACCTTATTAAAGAAAGAGCTGTAGCTTCTTGTCATTTTCTCAGCTGATAATGCAAGCTGCATTACCCACTGCTTTTTCCTCCACTTTCTTCAGTCATTAAAATAAAATCTCTGTTGAGATTCTATAGCAAGCTATAATACATATTTTTATTATTGTGAGGTTTTCATTCGTCAAAAAAAAGTCACTTAACACTGTGAGGAACATAGTAATAAATCCACTCCCTATTTTCTTAAGCAGTGCAATGAGAAATATGTAAAGGCTGTTACTAAGTTGTTTTCTTTGTTTTCAAGAGCAGATCAACATGGCTTGACACAGGCAGGAAAAGGTAAAGAAGATATGGGAGAGAGAACTCTCTGCCACATCCATATACAGGAGCTGAGGAACTGCCAACCTTTGCAAGATGTTTCCCAGTTCTCCCTACAGAATGGTATCAGCCTACAGTCTGGACTACTAGAGGTTGCGAGCCTGTGGATTATGTTCTGTTAATCTCACTCTAAGTAAAATAAAGCTCATATCCATTGCACAGTTCTGTACCCCTGGAACAGATATCATGTTCTTAATGCACTGTATTTTATCTCTTTGCTTTTCATTCTTTCATTTCAAAACTGCAAGTTCAATTCAAGGAGGCGAAAATTTTTATGTTCAGATCCAAATTAAGAGACATAAATATAGTTCACAAGGAGGTATCTGTAAGAAAGGTGGACTGCCATATTGAATGGATAGCCATGGACACTTTGAGTTTCATACCCATGTTCCCAAACTCAGGTACATTGGGTGCTGGATGTGGAAGGATGTCCTGTCTGACTCCGGCTGCCACCTGACAAAGACTTAAGTTTCAACACAGGCTCTATTTCATATCTGTCAGGCAGATGTAAAGTTAACCCACAACAATGTACGCACATTATCCAGTTTTTTAATATATAAAGAGTTCCCAAGACCCTTGAAGAAAACAGAGGGACTGCAACTGGGGAGTTAATGCTAAAGGCTTCTCTCTCTTAAAAGCACATGAATAAAAAGATCATTGTCTCCACATTTATTGTGAGAAAAACCATGAATTAACTTGTATCAATGAAACTGGGCATCAGAAATGTTTATTCTAGAATAAGAGAACACTCACCTACATATGGGATCTATCATGATTTAATAAGAATGATTTGGGGGTTTATTGTTTCTTTGTTTTTATTTTAAGTCTGATGAAGATCTTTTGTTTCTTCACTGTAAGCCATAAGGAAAATACTTGTTGGAACTTCTTTTGTTTACCTTTTCATGATTCTTGAGAAGTAGATCTAAATTTAGTTAGATATTAAACACACATTTTCATTCTTTTAAATAGCTGTCCCCCACTAATCTCTATTTGTTGCCTGAACCAATTCTTGAAAATAATTACCCATAAATAAGGTTTAGTTTTAAGTAAAAGTCTATGTTTACATGCAATTAGAAAGTAGAGATTGATTGCTGATACAGGATGGTCCTGGAGGGTGATACGAACATCAAAGATAATAGTTCCATGGGTGTTTACAAAAAAAAACTGTTTATCATTTTATCTACAGGTAGATAGTGTTGTGTAACAACTGTTACTGTGCTGTCACATATAAATGCATGCGTATGACATTTACATGGAGCTGTAAGACCTAGAAACAAACCAGCAGCACTACAAAAGTTTCCAATTGCTTTGAACATCTCTGCAGGAAGAAGTCTAAAGAAACAGGAGGTCAAAAACACAGGGCCAGTGCGAGGAGAATGAAAGAAAAAAAGTTATGGTACAAACTTATGAAAAATGTAATTATAGTTTCTACAGAGTTCATATACCTGACTCATAATAAAAACACTTCAGAGAAGAAATGAAGAACAAAAAAACTTTATATGGTGCTTCCCGCTGTGCAATGGAAATATCAGCAGCACCTGAGCAGGAGAAAGAGATAAAGAAAGGAAATCATAATACTTTGACAGAATAGTGATTCTTAAGAGAAAACATTTTTTTCTTAACAGTCAGTTTTGTTTGCACCTGCTACAGACCACTATTTCAAATTACATGGGACTGTTTCTTTCATATGTTGTTTTTCATGAAGGAATAGTAACATTCCACCTTCTTTGCAAACCTTTACCATTTCCACTCTATCGTTATTTAATAATTGCATATGTCCTTAGAAAAGTTGATGTTATTAATTTTGATAGTCCTAAATAAACAATTGGACTTTTTTTTCTGCTGCCATATCATTGTGTATATGTACATATACATGCATATTATAACCACAGGCACACAGATATTTCCCCATCAAAGCTCAACAAAAACTGCAATCAGATTTCCTTGGCATTTATTCGATCATATTTGCTTCCTTTACATATATGATCATATCCTCCCTATTTTTCCAGAGGACCCTGACTTGCACTTCCTTTGCTTGCTGCCCCCTACCCCAAAACCAGGTGTGAGAGGGAAACTGGAGTGAGCCACCAGCAGGCACCAAGGGCCTCAGCGACAAGCCACTTGTATCACTGCTCACAGACGTACTGCAAACCTTCCAGAGACAGAGACAGACCCCAGTGAGGACACATTTCCTTCGGCAGATGGGAAGTGGGAGGGATACAGATAGGCTTGTTAGTATCCACGTGTGCAGCTTCTGAAATCCTCACTGACACAACCCTTCTAAAGACATTGTATTTCCAACACTGACCACTGTTACACTTACTATAGCATTACAGTATATATAGATAGATAAATATAGCATTATCCTATATAGCTTCTTCTATATAATCAAAGCACACTTCTGATTCTGCTCATGAGTTTTTCAGACTATTTGCATTAAAAAAAAAGCAAAAGTGGAACTTCACATGTAACTATGGCATCACCCTGCTCAGAACCAGAACATTTATGACAAGTGAATAACGTGCTGATTTCTCTGATCTTCTGAAACTACTTTATATGCACTTTTCATGGCAAAGGAAATTTTCTGACATTTTTCAAGTTCATGAAAGTATGACATTTTTCCTTCTAAAATAGATCTGTGACATACCAGCTTTAATCTGACACAGAACGCTATACGATACACAGTAAAAATGATGTTCAAAGAGAATTTTGGAAAGTAAGACTAGCTCTGATAAATCCCAGTCCAAATGAAGCATAAAGTTCCTTCTCTGTCAGTCACCAGAACAGACTGTTTCATTTCAACAGGAACAAAAGAAATGCAAATAAGTCTTTGATTTCTGAACCCAGCATTAGTCGAGATACTGCCTTATAACCAAATGTCTGAACAGCAACTTTAACATTCTCTAGCACTGGGGTCAACTGGATAGGCTGTGTCCATACTGTTAAACATACTTCACCCCAAAACAGGTCAGCTGAATGAGAACTGTCTTCTGGGGATAATTTGGGGCCCAGGCTAACTCCTGCACTGTGCCTGGAAAGTGTGTAGGAAGCTAGAATTGTATTGAGCCAGCAGTTGGGTTGATTCCAGGGACTGCTCGAACAACTTTGGCTGCAGGTGATGGAGTTTCACTGATCGTGCCTGCCTTCTAGCACTGTTTGTTTTATAGCTGTTGTAGCTGGCAAAATACAGTATGTAGTGTCCTTACCTGAAAGTAATTTTTCATTGTTAGAACTACAGTTAAGATTTGAAAGCTAACAATAGCAAAAGTAGCAATTTGAAATTCAAAATTTAACACTGATTCACACATGCAGGACATAAACTGAATAACTCAGTATGGTGCACGTTCCCTATAAGGCTGTTAATTTGGAAAAGAGCTAAACCTCTCAGTTTTGCTCTGGTCTAAAATGCCCTATAATCAAAGTTTCAGTAAAGCAAAGAACATGACCTAGTATACAGCTGTAGTGGATGATGGGAAGCAGGTTGCCATGTCATCTGCTTACAGGTGTTCTGGCTTCACAGTCAGGAGGGCAGGACATCAGCTACAAAGAACAACTTTAAGCATCTAAGGTACAATGGTTATGTGGTGGAATAAACACCACCAGCATTTTATATCAGCATCTTAAGAGATCAAAACTTAGGAAAGTCTGAGTCTGACACTGAATGTGTAAATCTTCCATGAGGTGACACAGACTACTTACTTTGATGAGTTTTTTTTTTGTAAAAGAGAGGATGCAATTTCATAGCATTGTTTGGGGGGGGGGGGTTAAAGTATGGTACTTCATATATAGCATAAAGATGGTCTATAAGTTTACTTAATGATAAATGGGAGGAAACTTTTACCTTCTAGGGCTGATGTTACACCAAATCTTAGTTGAGAATGATAGATTCTTATAACAGTGACCTTTAAAGTCTACAAGACTAATATCAGACTGGAGTTTGAGAAATATCAAAATAGAAATAAAAGACCATTGAGAGACATTAGAAATTATTACCGGATCTGAAAGGGGTAGGATGATTTGGGGTCAAGCATACAGTATTGCAAATCTGCATATTTCTTAAAAAAAGAGATATTCAAGAACTTGATTCTTCAAATACACTTAAAACTAAGCTTTATTTCATATACCCTGTGGGCAAAAATCTCATTGCTCACTCATGAGGAAAAAAAAGAGCATCATTAGGTCACAGAAGTATCATTAGATGACAATATTAAATTAGTTCATCTTCCCAGTTTATTTAAACAAGAAAAAGGCACTCTTCAGAAAAATACAAAATGCATGGTTACCTCTTGCTGATGGCTAGCAGTATGCAAATGTCCTCAGGGATCCGTGGGAATGACCTTGAAGCTTGAACTATTTGTACTTGCCCAGAGGGAAATAGTGACGTGTTTAAACCTGCTACCAGAACAAAGGAGAGAAAAACTGCTTGCCCCTGACTGACATGAACTTGTTCTTTGAAATGATGGAGCATGAAAGATGTGAGTCCAGCCTACATGCAGTAGGCAGCCAGTTTAGGGTGGGAAGGACAGGGAAAGCAATAACACAGATAATGATCTTAATGAGTGACTGCAACATCCAGTTGAGTTGACCTTCCTGTCTCCTTGGCTGGTGTTATCCTCCTGGGTAAATTCAAGGAGCTCTCCAAAACATTTTTCAAGATAAAAGTACTTCAGTGTCATCTGGCTACACAGAAGGCTGCCTTCCAGCATTTCCAACAGTAGCACTGACCCAATGCTCTATGGATGTGATCCTGCAGCAGCCACACAGCACGGCAACATTTCCCAGGGGACACGGGGAGTGGGCTGTCCCTGCTCACGGAAAGGGTGGGTGGTCTTTCTCCAAATGAGAAGAGGATGGGAGAAGAAACCTGTACACAATCTGTTGAGAAAAGAGGTGGGCAGAAAGGGTCTGACTGAGCAGGTGCACTTGAGGAGGAGAGAGGATGCAGATTAGGTTGGGAAATAAAGGACAGGAACATTGCTTGTGGGAATTATGCTACAAGTAGCAGTGACTTTTCTAAGTTCTTGGGTATGTTTCCACATGTCTTCTCATGCTTCCTATGATGAAGTACAAGGCAGCATGTACTTTGGCCAGAAAAGGGAGAGTTTGGGCAGACTGCCCAAATACTTTTAGTAAAGACTTGCTAATAAAAACACTCCTCTGTGGGTCCATTTTCAGATATACAAGCTAAGGCAGCCTGAGGATAAGTTAAAACACTTTTCAAGTATTTAGGACCAATAGAGAGCCAGCTCTGAAGAGATTTGTGTTCATACATATATCCTCAACATAAGCATTTTAGTACAGGCTGCTGCCCTCAGAGTGGTATGTGTATTTTGTGGGGAGCCTTGAAAGAGGCTGAACTTAAAAAAAACCCAAAATAAATAAAGGCTAGTTAGGGAAAACTGTTCAAGTTTTGGAATTTATTGGTCCTTTTCCACCCACATCCTTAGTGGTTCTGTCCTCACACTGCTTAGAGACACTTGAGTTGGTGTATTTTAATAAGTTTACTAAAAGACTGAATGAAAATAAAATCAGGAAAATTTATTATCTAAGCTCACCTACCATAGTAACCCAAAAACTCAAGTAAAAGGAATGATAATGTTCAATTAAATTGAAATCAAACTGACATCAAAGCAAAACATTTAAACTCAATAGCAATGAATGTTCCACAATTCAGTTAGTTAGACAACACAAAATGTATTTATACAAGTCTATAAGAAGATGATCACCCATTGGTAATAAACACTAAGGAAAGAATTTGATTGAAATCAGTCAAATGAATAATTTGGTTGGTTAACTTGTCTCACAGTGAAATTTATTTACTATCTTGACCAAAGCCTGATAAAAATAATGGCATTTTTTTCCCTCAAGATGTTGTACACTTATGTGATGACTAACCCCTTCCTGCCCTTGTAGCAATAAAGACTTCAAAGTGACAAGCCCTATTTGTCAGGAGTTGTAAAATGACAGTTTCATGTCACTCAGGACCTTTAAATGTATAGCACAGAACATGCCCTAATGATTAACTTGACAAGGTATTATATAAGGTTTCTAAAATCCAGAATAACAGTTCCTTCCAGAAATTTGCCTGCATGGCCAAATTGTCATTTCTACATGTGCCCAAATAACAATTCAGGATTAAAAGTCTCGGGCTAAATTACAACAAGAGTGAAAAATATAAATAGTAACAGTAAGAGAACTCTCATTGCTAGGGAGTGATGGCACCAGAAAGCTGTCATGTGGATTCCCTGGCTGACAAAAACACGTCTATTACAGGGCTCTATAGATCTGTGACCCAGCAGCAATTATGTGAGACTGGTAATAGCTCAAATACTTTGAGCACCCTTCAGGAAGTTTGTATATTCTTGTGTGGGAGAATGTCAGAAGAAGGTACATCACTGCATTACAACACAAAAACTTTAAAAATAGATCACCTGAAAATCTGAACAACAAATCCATCTCCTCAACACTTCCTTATGAACTTTCTGAAGGATTATATAATATCTCTTCTCCTCAATAATGAATCTGCTCCCAGATATAATAATTTCAGGATCTTATTCACAGAAAAAATACATTTGACTGATAAGAAAATAGGAAATAATTGATACAGAAAACTTTCACTGTGAAAAATGCATCTTGTCAATATTTTCAACTGGCAGAAGATTAATTCTGCACTCTTTGAGCCAAGGTTTTTACTCATCTACTTTAAAAAATAATCATCCAGATTTATGTCTGGAAATAGCAAGTAAACAACTTCATTTTGAAGCACCTGTGTTATGCTTTCTTCATCTTAAGCCAGAGTGTACAAGTTCATCTAAACACAACCAAGCCTAACTTGGATTCTCATTGTAGGAATAACTCCTTGGCAAGACAACCAAGAAAAGCTGAAGAGAACAGCAAGTAACATTAATATTTCAGGAAAATGACAGTTGATTATCAGAAACCCTTTGAAACAATATTTTAACCATCAAGAAGCTCAGACATTATGAGAGATTCACAAACTTAAGGATTACTACAAGTACCTCATCTAAACTCTGACATAAGGCAGGTTGAGGGAAAATCAGCATGGCTACCTGGTTCTGAAAAACCTGAACTGGAAAAGGCTTCCTGAGCCACCAAATCCAGCCTCTCACACAGGCAACTTACACCAACAATCTGACTCTGTAAAGATCAGACTCCTTGTCAGAAATAGCTGGGATCCCCCTGCTTGACCCTGTGAGTGGTGGTGGACAGAGACTCATTCCTCCAGCATGACAATTGCCTCAGTCCTGAATAACGTTCAGGATTATCCTTTTTCCAGCACAGTTGGAGAAAAAGCTATCCCTCTTCAGACTTCATTTGGCCAGGCTGCATAAATATGTCTCTTTAAAACTCCGGACTATTCCTTGCATGTTGGTGCCACCTGAAACACCCCAGGATCCATATCTGTCCCCAGTTGCTCTCCTGAAAAGGAACAGGTCCCCTCTAGCTCTTATGTCACATCCCAAACCCTGGTAGCCTCAGGCAATTAATTAGAAATAGATGTCCCCAAGTGGTCAGCTGAACTGAACCTTCAGACTCCTGTGTTTGCACTACTCCTTTGCCACATCACTTTTTTTGAGCGATCAAAGTGTACTTTTTACTCCAAGACAGACCTTTCTGTTTTGTATAATTTCAATAATTCTCCATTTCATGCTTGGATATTTTACTTGATTAAGTTCCAGACCTACAAACACCTTGTTCAAGACTACATCATAATCATCAACCTTTATTCTGCTGATAACTCATGCTCTTTTTTTCCTCAGCGGTTTTCAGTCAAAAAAAAAAAATCTGGTAAAAGGAAAAAAATTCATTTTTCAAAATTATTCTATAAACACTCATGTAATTTGCAAATTTAGCTAGATTAGAATAACCTTTTGTACTCTGCTTCCTGCAATAGTGGAATAACTGGTCTCAAGGGCAAAGCGAAAGAAAGCTCATAATGCATGCATCTAATTCTGCAATGATGCATATATATAAGAACTTCTCTTCTTCCAGTAATCATCTTCCTCCCCAGAGCTTGAGCTTTAGTCAGTTTTCTCTACTTAGATGTATCACACAGGTCTTTGCCTCTGTTTGTTACTAGTCAGTAAGTCTTTGACTCCATGACCCCTTGTAGTAAAGAATGTCAAATGTTCCCTGTGAACATCATGAACTTTGTATTGGAGAATTTGTTCTAAATATACCCACCACCATTTTATTTTATAACATAGGTGGAATATAAATATGAGCATTTCCTTCCTTCCTTCCTTCCTTCCTTCCTTCCTTCCTTCCTTCCTTCCTTTCCTTCCTTTCCTTCCTTCCAAAAAGGCAAAACAAAAGCAATTATCAGGTGGCTAAAAAGAGAAGTTTTTTACTGTTTACTGCTTTTCCCAAGTGAGAATGACACCCACAACTGTCTCTTACTAGTGAATATAAGAGATAAACATTTTAGGTGTTAACCACATCCAGTTGTGCTGGATGTGGTTAATACCTAAATTGTACCTCGATGCAACTTACCTAAATTTAGACAGCCTACCAAATTTCATAAGTTGGAATGTATTTGTCTTGGTCTGTTTCTAGAGCTAGCAGAAAAAGAGAAGGAAAATCCTGCTGCAAGCAATTCAATCAAATCTCCATTTCTTTCTTTTGACTGACACAGCCGGATATGAATCTAGGCCTGAGCATGTGCATTTGAAGAATTCTCTGAACCAAAGATGTTCAGAAAGTTCATTTTGAAAAGAAAATACCTGAAAATAAGAAATTGCTTTTGGTCAAAATCAAATGAATACAAATGTCCAAAGGAAGACAGGAAGACCCTACCCTGACTGGACCCTACCCCAAGAAAAAAGGAAGACAGACCCTACCCTGATTGGAAATATCAGAAAGTCTCCTGATATGCAGGTGTATGTCACTATTGTAAGCCAGATACAGCAATAATGCTAGTTATGCCAGCAATAATGCAGATTATGAGACAAATTTATTTTGGAAAGGTGTCCCTTTGCAGGAAATTTATTTTTTACTCTAATACCCTTTTAAGTAAGAATACAAATACTGCCATGTAAGGGAGTGCACCATGAGTTGTGGCACATTTTCCATTTCAGATGCTGTTCTATATAACAACATATCAAACCACGTCTAGCTACTAAAAATCTCATTAAATGTCCTGAGATATTAAAGAAGATCACAGTTATTCTAGGGGTATATATGTACAATTCACTGTAACTGGCAAGGCAACCTACTTTTCCTTGAAACTGGTTGTCTTGAGAGATGAAACTGACCCCAAGCTACACAAAGAAGTTGAGCTTCAAATAGATATGTGGTAGCTGTGAACATTATTCCTCATTGTGCAGGTGTATCCTACACTCTCTATGATCCCCAGCATGCTGACACTGCAGTTACACACTGAGTGCAGGAATCTGTTTCAAACTCAGGTGCTAGTGATGGACCTTCCATTGCAATTCAGTTTTTTCTTCCAAAGATGAGAGTATATACAAAGCTGAGCATAACCCAAAGATAAAACCAGCTGCTAGTAACAAGGCTATGTACTTCTAGTAACCAGTGCTGATGTTCTGGTTTGAAAGTAATTATTTTACTGTCTCCATGCATCTGCTAGAGTATCATTGCAAAATACACTGTTTAAAATACTAATTTGCAGTCTAAAATTATTTACAATTGATACTCTAGCAGATGCATGGAATCAAAAACAGTGCTGGAAATCTAACGACGACTCTGTTAGAAATTCCATGCACAGGGGATGCATTAACTAAATAAGCAACAGGTTATTCTAGCCTGACAGTAACATCTTTTCTGAAGGAACAGCTTAACATATGTTCTTAGAGCAACATCCCTTCCAGCCATTGCTTCCCTGCCACTGAAGTTGTGTCCTCACAGGGACCTCCACTGCTGCCTGTGGTCCATGCTGCTCCCCAGGGCTCACACTACCTGCCAGGCCACCCACAGCCAGCTGTGCTGGACACTGCTCACTGCTGAAGTGAGCCAGTGCCCTGATCTTGTGGGCACTACAAACACCAGCAGTTTCTATTCAAGGAAATCTAAAATTATGGCATTCTTTCCATTGGGAGTTACAGCTTCAGACATGCAATAACCCTTAACAAATAATCAGGAACTGTTAACATGATACCATCCATCATAAAAAGAGTTGATACTAGATACTCTTTTACCAGTGGTCTGAGGAGAAAAGTCAGACAAACAACTGAAAAGAATTCAATTTAAAATTAAGTTTTGTGACTAGAAAGAAGAGTCCTTTTAGGAATGATTAAGAATCAAAATGTTCAAAGTGATTTTTTTCTTACAGCAGCAAAAACTTCAGACTGTCAGATATCAGGGATAGAATGTTACTGAAATATGGGTCCCTCAGTACTCTACACTCACTGCTTAGAACAAGGGGGAAAATTAAATTGCCATTGGTACATAATGTGCTTGAGTGCTCACTTACTGCTGGCTGTGTAAGGAGAAGCTGACTGAGGTTTTAATATTGTTCACAGTAACAATTCTCATGGTAAAACAAGCTATTTGTTTTCCAGAAGTAGAACTGTTTCTAGACTAATCACACTCATTTACTTTAATACTAAGACAAATGGGACTAATTCAAGGGTAGTATAATTTAGACATTGCCTTTACAGAGTAGTTCCAAAGCTCATTGCACAGTGGCATGTCAGTGAGAACTTAAACAAGCTAATTGTCTCAAAACATAAGGTCAACTTCAAGGTAGAAATACCAGCTGTTAATAAAACTCTTCTCAGAAACAATTACTCAGTTTGACTGAACAAGAGTATCTGGATCCTGCATTTTACAGATATCAGTAAGAGTGAAAAATGTCTACCATTTTTAGCAGCGGCTCAATAACTTATGGGATCTGGATAGAAAAGAAACTGTAGCATAAAAACAACAAGAGATGGGCAGTGGATCATGCAACAGAATGTGTCCATTGGAATATGGTAAATCACATAGAATTGAGAATTACACCCAGTGGCAGTGGACCCTAAAAGTATACTCTCGTTTATTTCTGAAAAGCAACCAACTGTTTGGATGAGAGCTGTGTCAAAGTGCTGTATATATTTGACAGTCATTTACTGGCAAGTTTTTGGCAAGTTTTTCCTCTAGGCAATCTCACGTCCTTAGACTACTTCATTTGGGAGAATAAAACTGTGGGTGGCATTCAGTTCAGGGTTAAGACACCTACGTTAAATGTCTAAATGTAGATATTGGCATTTGAGATAAGTCCTCAAACTCCCTCTGTTGCCAGTGGATAACCAGGATGAGATTAATTTTCTAAACAGGGAATGACCTTTAAGATATCCTACATGCTTGAGACATCCTTGGGAACTGACCAAATAGAAAATATCCTCCTTTGTCCACAGGTAGAATCCCAGAAGGCTGCCATATCAGATGTCACTAGACACATGCCTTTTACCCAATTTTATCACAGCTTTAGTCAGTAAAAGTAGCAGCACTTGCAAAGTGCTATGACTCACCTTAGGGATCAACATGCCAGCCAGCTCCAAGAGGTCACAGACTGTTTTCTCACCCAGCACACTCATGGACACCTTCATGAATACCCTGTGTGGGCCTGGATACAAATCCCATATGGTGAGCAGAATCCAGTTGCCTGAATATTGTCTGCAGGGCCACAAGATGATACACTGAGGTTACAGATATGGTCTGGGTCAGGTGAAAGCCATGACAGGCAGGGAAAGGGCTGCCTCTAAGGCAGCTATCATCGGCCAGGCTACACACTGGGAGGAGCCCAGGAGCACACTGAATTTAGATGTCTGCTGGGGAAGGGAGAATGCAGACCATCTGCTTTAAGGCAGCTGCAGTACCAGGGGGTTGCTGTCAAACTGCTCCCTGGCTGTGCAGTCTATAAAAAAGCCATGAACAGGGGCAGAGAGACAGAAAGGAGCACGTCTCCTCTTCCCATGGTGTCAGAGGGTCAGAAAAAACTGAGAATTCAAGACTGCTGGCAACCTCCAGCAATGGATGGGAGATGTCTGTGCAGCTTCACCTCATTGCCTGAGCAGAGTTTGCCATGCACTTTTTGCTACTAATAGAAAAATCAAGAATGTCTCCCATTAAATCAATATCTGAAGAGAAAATAAAGATATAAAGCATTAGCAGCCATCATTTGGCACAGATAAGGCTGTTGCAGGCACTGCTCCATTTTTGGGACGATCAAAGTTTTGCCTTGACACAAAGTGCTAACAGGCAACCAGGTGTTATCATCCCACAGCCTGATACCCTGTTACTCCACATTTGAGCAAACGTCAGAGCCCTTCTGGGTTGCCATCTGCTTATTTCCAATCTATGGCATTCGGCTCACTACTTGCCCTACTAGAGATATATATTGCTAGGGTTAAATCAGGGTTGCCAAGATTTCCCAATAATTTTCATAGATACATGATTAACATATCACATTAGAAAGGCAAAACAGCACAGAACATAAATGATAGACACATATGCATGTATTTCAGCACTTAGGAGAGAATGTTTCACAGTCCAACACACTTCACGATTCAAAATGCTTTCCAGATATTTTGCTGGTATTTCACTTTGCTATCTCACACCCCATTACTTCTAATTATACTCAACCCTGACCTATTTAAGCAAATTTTGCTAACAGCCTGCTTATTGACAACCACTTATCTAAGTTGCTTTAATCTATGACATCTATCAACTAGAAAGATTTGGGGTGAACTGGCTGTATATTTGCCTTTTGCTATGGGACAACAGGCAAATCTTTCTACTGCAGTCACAACTTCCTGCAGTCACATTTTCAGGGGTGAAAGCATCAGATGGCTTCAATATCAGGTCTCATCCCTGAAGCAAGTCTTTATCCTAACCTTTTCCTTCAAGTTCTTCAATCAACTAATTTTATCCACATCTCTCCTCCAAAAAACCCAGAAAACCAAACCTCCTTTCCCCCAAAAACTCCTGCCCCGCCAAACCCAAACCAGATGAAACAAAAAATAGGAAGTATAAAGGAAATTAAGCCAGATTTCTTGAGAACACTGTTAGTAGGCTATCTGCAAAGCTTCAGTTTGCGTCAGGTGAGAAGGTAGAAGTGAGGAATTGAATTGGCTGGTGACCAGCTCTACTTCTACAAGTCCAGTCTGATTTGATGAGAGCAGATGAGTGACTGCTAAAATAGCTAATCTGTGCCACACTGCTTTTAACTTGCAAAGCAAGGCTGATCAAGAGCAACCACCAAAGAGGAAGCAGGAGCAGGTGTACCTGTGCCTGTGTGACATGAGCCCTGCTGTCTCAGCTATATTCAGAAAACCACCTGCTACCACACAGATCTGCATGTGACAGAACCAAAGAATAAGGAAGGGCACTAGTCTGCTTATTGAGACTTGCTTTGTGCTCCTCAAAAGCATGTGCAAAACCTGAGTGGGTCACAACAGCACACTGGAGCTTGAGCATTATTTTTTCATGCTGTCATTCCTAAAGGAATAGATAGGACTGCATCTGCCTCAGCAAGTATCACAGTGCATTAGGAGCAGAGCTCCTTGCTGAGAACCCTGCCCTTCAGGTGATGCACCTCAGATGAGCTCTATCCTGGTCCAGCAAGCTGAGCATTAGCAGCTGGAAGTGTGGCAGGAACACACCTGGAGCCAATGATCTGTCTTTGGATCTTGTAGAGAAATCCAATCCACAGGCTCCAGGCCTCTCTGCAGTGCCAAACAAAGCTTGGTAGGATGGGGAAAAGCAGGAGGGAAATATCACTGAAGAGGGTACTTTGATGTTATGATACTAGACTAATGTAGATGCATCTACAATAATTCAGTCTCTGGTTCTCAGTTTAGAAACTTTTGTGCTGACATAAATTTCTCTGATCATTAAACACCTAAGAAAGCTTCCCCTGTCCCACTGGTATTTGACAGAAATGCAGTTATTTCCAAGCATCCTCGTGGATGGAACATGAAGTTAATTTTTTTTTGAAGATACACCTAACGTAATCAAGGGAAGGGTTCAGTTACCTACATGACAGCATGAATTTTAGTACATGACTTAAGTTCTCTCTCTGTTGAGTCCCTCACAACCCAAACTGTTCTATGATTCTATGATTTAAACTCCACTTCTTTGTGGAAAGACACCCAACCCACCCCCTCACACTTCTTCACAGATCTAGAGGAAATTGTTCTTCAAGTAAGACACTCAGTCTTTCTCTTGAAAGTAAAAACATTATAATCCATTTTTTAATTAAATTACCTAGGATCATTGCTTTCAAACTAGAAAGACATGTTATTCTTGATGTTCACAGAATGGTTCAGTGTTCAGAGTACTTGGTCAAATCTTGAGCAAAGCATTCTGAGATTGTTTACAGACATATATTCTAATCCCAGTGTTGCTCTGAAACATAATAGTTTTCAGTATTCTTTCTGAATTTTGCCATTGAAAAAGAAATTCAAAATTGACAACAACAGGGAGAAGGGACAAGAGCATGATGACAAAAACTAGTGCTTAGAGCCTGAAAGAGCCAGTGCTCAGTTCTGCATTCAGGACTGGCTAGAAATAAAGGCACAAGAGATAAAATAGAAACTTTCTGGCAGGCCTTTCACCAAAGACAGTTAGAATCACAACAGAGGATTGTAATGAGAGTATGTTCAAATTTATTACATGGTCTACAAATCAAGAATATGAATTGAAAATTACAAAGTAATTTTTACCCTATCAACTTTTTGATTATCATTTGCCATAGCAAAATGTTGTTCTGCCAGTGCATAATGTTAATTTTGAACATGCATTAAAAAGAATTTAGACTGATGCTTTCAATGCATTCTATAGCACAGATCAAGTAAGCAGAATATGATAATTTAAAAAAGAAATGTAATTCTATTTTGGATGATACTACAGACTTTAAAAATTATAGGTCTTAAACTCTATCCATGTTTTGTACTGACCTCAACAAGTCAAGAGCGATTTGTCTCCAGCTGCCTCTTTTTTTTTTCCCCTTCTTGATAGAAAACAAACCTCTGCGGCTGCTTTTCTAATTTTGTAACAGTTATGTATGATGGACCAACGAGTGTAGAATACTATGGGCTTTTTAACTATTCTTCAGAAATTCTGCAAGTCAACCTTGATACTGAAATATTGCTTCATCTACCAGGATGAAACAAAATTATTTTATAAATATATGTGGAGAAGACTTCTAGGAACAATAGTTGAGGGATTTCCAATTGCTTATGTTCATCTGCAAGTCAGAACCACCTCTGCCATCTAGGAAATTTTGAGAGTTCCTTAATTAAATTACCACAAGGCCTTTTTAGAAGCACATCTGCTTAACTGTTACCACTATGCTGAGTGTGAATAAAAATGCTTTGTATATTCTTTTTCTTGAGACAATGTTCTCCACACACCACCCAAAAATGCCTAAATAGAGCTACACTGCATTTTCAGACTATTTCTGATTATTACTAAAAGAAATCTAAAAAAAGCTCCTCATATGAGAGAGAGCTTTGTTCTCAAATCCTTGCTTCAGGAGACATGGCAATATGCTAATTTGCAAGGATCATTTGGACTAAAACCATCTTCATGGATGTTTCCTCTGAAAATACATTCATAGTACTTGGATGTTCTACTTGCATCTCCTACAACGTGCAGGTGGAGAATAGAGACAAAGATGTCAGGTAAAGGGGTCTGAGATATTTCCCGCTGTTTAAACAACCTTCAAAGTGAATCCTATTATGACTTTTTTAAATAGTTGGACTTTTGCAGAATAATCAAACTTCAAGGACTATTTCATCACACTTTCAATATGAAGTTAAATGGAAAAGGCTGTCAAGTTGCAATAAGTTAATGTACTGCAAATAATGACCACGCCCATAACACCATCACTCTCTATCTTGAACAAATCAATTGCCAAGTGCAAAGTTCTATGCTTTTGTCTGTCAACTGGTAAATAGTTTCAACTCCTCCACAAGCTCATAAATTAAAAAAAAATTGGTTAAGATATTTGAACTGGATTGAGAAGACACAGGCAAAGAAAAAAATCTAACCATGAAAAGATGACAGTATACAGTATCAGTAAGTAAGCAATGAGTATCAGTAAGTTTGAAAGTGAAATGCATGAGAAACATATTAAAGTGACTAAGGGCAGTAGCTTCTCAAAACAGACATAAAATCAGGCAATTGTGAAAGCTTCCTTGTCCTGATACTATGTCTTCACTTGCACCAAGACAAACAGTCAGCTTCATCCTTGCTCACGACAGTGAGATCATCATTTCTAACCGGCATGTAAGCTGTTGTGGAGGAATTCCTCCCACCTAAGTTTAGTTGTCTAAATTTAGTTGTCCACAGTAGTCTTAGTTAAATTTAGTTGATTAACTAAGGGGAGTCCTCCTTTACAGTTAGTGTAGAGAAGCAGGCTGCTACAGATTTCTCATATGTACATCTTAGATACTTTCTTTAGGATCAGATTAATTCCTCCTGGAGACCTTGTGGGCTACAAGGGAGGCTGACACTGCTTTGTTTGGATTTAAACGTGCGTAAATGAATTAGAAAGACTTTTAGTATGTCATCCAGAAAATGGATTTAGCCTACAAATTCTTTCCATCTGGGGCACATGAGTTATGAAAGGCAGCAGGAGACAGTTTAATCATGTATTAAATGGTGTTTGGATAGATGGAAATTTAGATCTATAGTACACATATTTATAGATGTAGAGTTGTCTTGCACAATGGAATTAATATTAACCTTTATAACAAATTCAACAGTTATATTTGTAAAATAAAAAGTGCGGCAAGCCCAGTTTTTACATTTGATAAATTATTTGTAACTTAAAACTTAAATAAAATAGGTCTTTGTTTACTTCATCTTTTAAAGTAGTTACTCTGAAGCTTGACACATTTTATCAGTTTTGTGAGACTGTAATATAGTTTCTTCAAGAAAACTTTCTTTTAATCTTCATCTATTATAAAATGAATTTAGGTTAACAATTTTGACTGAAAACCCTGTAGCCATTTACATTATGACTCTGGAAACTTATTTTTCCCTTTCTTGTTAGGTGAACATAATGTCCTTGGTACAACATGTAACTTAAAATTACAGCATCACCATATGACAATGTCAGGCACGTTGGAGAACTCAGAACTAAAAGGGTACAATTCTTGGATTTTAAATCTTTCATTCATGCCACTGTGAAGGTCAGATGTCGATGTTTTGAGTTGGTTAAGGACCGTGGAATGTTTTGCTTCTCAGCTTAGAATATTCTTCCCAAGCAGCCGCAGGGTTTGTTCCGGGGCCTAAATCAAGACTGAACACATTCCACAACCCTTTGCCTTGAAAACTGAAACATCAACGTCTGCCCCACATACAACCTCTCCAGAAAGAGGGCACAGGGGATGAAACATCATCACAAGTGTTCTTACACATTATTTAGGAAGAGACACTTTCCACCACCACAGAACTTTTCAATCATTAATTAGATTTTAAAGCCCCATACTTTTATTAATAGGGCTTTCAGCTGGCCTGGCTTAGAAAGGACAAATTCCAGATGTCAGGTTCTGCAAATTTTGCTTTTATTTTTGCAAATTATTTGGCCATGAGAGCACCCAGAAAACAAAATTCTCCAGACTTTCTGCTGCATTTGAGTATGCACTACAGCTTTTAAAACCTGGTAGAGGGAAACTCTAATTTACAACCTTTAATTTCACATCATTTCATACAGTTTGTCCAGGACACTTATCTTACTAGAGACAGAAGAAATAAGTTGTTACTAGAAACAAATACTTCACTAGTACTTCTACCACCATTTCCTATTTTTAACAATTATATTTATCATTAGGCTTTGTACTTCAGATTGTTGCTTATGTTCAGAACTATTTCTTTTCTATTTTTGGATCTGATCCTTCAGCACTAAACATTTCATTCCCACACCACTGCCTTAAAGAGACAGTAAGAACACATAGGAAACTACAAAAATAAATGTTTAGAAACAGCTAACCTTGCAGCATGTAACAGAAACTCAACACCTCTAATATATTACAGCTTCTTCCTTGGGGATGCAAAAAAAGATCATGGTCAACCACGTGCCATGTATCCTTGACAATAAACTGTGAAAACAGCTGCTTAGTACTTAGTCCACTGCATATTTCTTGTTTGGTTTTAAGCACAGAAAGCTCTTCCACAGACAGCCAATTCATTGTGAGAAGCATCTACCTCTATTAAAGCAGGACAACACCACTATTGATTTTATGATGAAATTCTACTGAACAGCTAGTTTAAATTACAAGATAGCCAGTAGTGGATTGAGATCACTGATCTACAATAAGGATGAGACCAGACTGAGACAAAGGAAACGTGCTCATGTGGAAAGATGTCACTAATTCCGGACTGCAAGGGGTCAGAGAGTGATCCAGACCTCCAGAAAGGGGAATCATGTGATCCACTACAATAGCTTGAGAAGTTCAGATGCCAGCACCCAGGAAAACCAGCTGCAGAAATCTAGTAGAAAAAGGGTGCAATTCACTGCAGGCTGGAGAAGGCATGGAGAAAGAAAACCTCTACTACCAGGAAAGGAAAATATGGTGGTTTAGGAGGAAAGCACCAGAACCATCACCAATTTCCTCCAGAATATTGCACCCTGGACAAAATATGCTTCATAAAGAATGTGACGTGGGCTAAATCTCATGCATCAGGGGACTTTCCAAAATAATTCCAGTATCCCCCCACGATGATGTAACCTATACCAACAAAAGCACTTGTCTGTTGCCATGCCATTTTTAAAAGTATGCTGTATTTACTGGTGAGTATGACCTCTCTCATCCAGCTAAATGACCTAAGTATTTGAGGAAAATATTTGAAAGACTTCTCTCCAAGGCTAAACAAGAATGTGGAATGTGTGGAATGACTGAAGGCTTCTAATTAATTAAAGGTTTTCTTCCCTCTCTGGATGATGCCAAAATTCTTAACTTTTTGTCTTTGAGATTGTTGTGAGGCGTTTTTAATGAATCAGTGATTTACTCACTGACTGCATATTGTACATCATCTCCAAATGCTCCAGTACTTATATATGACTTCTACTTCAACAGAAGAGAAGCAGAGGTTGGTAAAGTTACTGGCAAAACAATAACCTGAAAGCTCGACGGTGTGGAAATATCTAATTAAAGTTGGAGCAATAATCTCTGCTTTGCTGATTTCCTTTGTATGAATAAAGAGAAAATCAGCAATTATGATCTAAAATAAATAGCACTCTCGGTAGCCTTTCTGAATGAAGACACTGAAGCTGTGTTGGTAGGCTAAGAGTGGATTCAGTCCTTCATTAATGTCAGGAAGAACTATTGTCCTCATGTTGGGTGGTGGGAATGCCAGCACATGCCTGGGCAGCTCTTCCCCAGAGATCCTACCAGTGCCTAGGTAGTATATGTAGATGTCATGTGAACAGTGCATGGACACACATCTTCTTCTCTCCTCTATATTTTTGTCAGACCTATGTTTGCTGCTGGATTTATTTGTTGTTATTGACTCAAACATGACCTCCAGCTTGTGATATGAATATGTAGCTTCTCATGGTGTGGAGCAGGATCCAGCTGAGCTTGAAAAGAAATTGTTGAAATAAAGGATGATTATCAATAGAATTTCAGCTTGCAGAGATCAAAGCTGAGACAGTGTTGTCAAATCTGCCAATAAAAATAAACTTCTTCCTTGGTATTTTTTTTCTCTCTTTTTCCTTCTTGGGCTTTGAAGATGGTGAAGGCCCTTGAGGGGAAGCTGAATGAGGAGTGGCTGAGGTCACTTGGTCTGTTCAGCCTGGAGGAAATTGAGGGGAGACCTCACTGCAGTTGCAACTTCCTCATTGAGGGGAAGAGGAGGGGCAGGCACTGATCTCTTCTCTGTGGTAACAGAACTCAAGGGATTGGCCTGAAGAAGTGTCAGGAGAGGTTTAGGCTGGATATTAGAAAAAGGTTTTTCACCCAGAGGGTGGCTGGGCACTGGAACAGGCTGCCCAGGGAAGTGGTCACAGCACCAGCCTGACAGAGTTAAGAAGCATCTGGACAGTGCTCTTGGGCGTATGAGAGCACAGGACTCTTGGGGATGGTCCTATGCAAGGCCAGAATCTGGACTTTGATGATCCCAGTGGGACACTTCCGACTCAGAATATTCTGTGATTCTATGATTCTTCATATTATTTCAAAGTTAAAGTTTCACTAGATAATTTGTTCTTACATTTCCCATTGTAGCTACTTGTTCCACCTTGGTGTGGCTCCAGGCATGGAATATTGCTGCAGACAGAGCTGCAGAAGCTATTTAATTTAACCTCTCTAAACGATGAGAGAGTGTATAAGAGATAAATTGTACTAGCTAATCTCTGCTATCTTACCCAGCACAGAAGCAACCCAAGGAAATGTTCAAGAAAATAAAGCTAATGTGAACAGACTGCTGCCTGGGTACTTTCTTTGTCTCCTCCTCTCAGTACAGAAAAGCTTCTACTCAGAGGCACAGAGCCCTGGGTATTCCATTTCTTTGAAATCTCATGCAAATTTAGAACAATTTGCATTCAGTTTGACTCTCACTACTCTGTTTATCTTTTCTATTATTTATCACAAAGTAATTTTGCAAGAAAATTTAATAACATGGAAAGACTGTGCCAGAGGTGGCAACTTTGCTCCAGCTGCCCAGAAAGCCAGCCTGAAATAAGTAATATTCGAAATAGCTGGTTAGTCTGAGTATTACTTGGCCCATTTCTTCTTTGCAGACTTCCATACTTAACATGTTTTATGTCAATAACTCATAACTCAAACTACATTAAAAATCTGTCATCACATGAACAATTCAAACAGCTAATGAATGTGCTAATCATCTCTTACTACATAAAGACTGTAGTGATGCCAAAAACAGAAAGGATGAATTCTGCATAGTGAAATACTAACAAAGTCTTTCAGTTTGGGGTCATTATTTAATGACAAACTGAGGCTTTGCTAAGGATGAAAATTCCATTTTACAATGGATTCCAAAGTTTTGAAATTGAACTGTGTTCCAAATGAGACTATTTCAATATAACTCAAGAAGATAAAATGCTGAGAGATGGAAGTGTGGGAAGAGAATAAATTCATTATTCAAATTTAAAAAAAAAATTACAATTTTGACATTAATAGTGCATTTAAATAATTTTACGATGAAACAAAAAATCAAATAACTAAAACTTTCTGAGACATTGTTCCAAAGATAACTAAATGATTATTTCAGTATTCTAGAATAATAATTTCCCCCTGAAGCTATCTACCAAAAAAAAATCTGATATCATTTTTTTCTGCTAAATGCTGGATGCAATTTTAATCTGTCTTATATTTAGTATCTCTTGGTTTTACTGACTTTTATTTACACTGATTGAAAACTCAAGAATCTCATTAGCAGAATTAATTATGTTCACTATTTTTTAACTTCAGATTTCAGATGCAGTGAGGTAAACTTTTTTAACTCTTCAGTTCTAAGCACACAATATCAAATCCATGGACACAGAACAAACTGCAATATAAACTACCTGAAAAAATGTGATCACTGAAAATGCTTCTACTATACAACAGGTTGGCATTCCTACTGGAGTAGTATTTATATTTTTATATTTATATTTGGATACTTATCAATATATTTTATATATATTATGCAAGGTAATGACATTTCTGTTATAGATTACTTATTTAAAGACAAAAATCAATTTTAATTATCTTATAAAAGATTCGAATAGAGACATTAAATAGATTTTTGGATCAGAAAGTAAAGTTACAAATACAGTATATGTGACTTCATTAAAAGCACTGACCTAGTCATCAATTCCTATAGAAACCAGATTACATTAAAAGAAATTCCTGTCCCTCACATATTTCCACACTAGGTCTTGCAAGGAAGAACTTCATATTTTTTTGATAGAGTCAGAGAAATGCCACGTAGAGATTCAGGGTTCTTGATATGAAATATGCAAATGGCAGCTATAAAAGATTAAGGTGATCTGCATAAAGCACCCTCAGGCAAGGTTCACTGCACCTTAATGGAACCAGATTTTTTTTTTAAGTCCCATGTGCCCATGTTTAACTGAAGCCTAAAGTAGACCAAGAGCCAAATCATGCAACACTGATTAATTTCCCCAGTAGCTGTTTCACTCATGTAAAGACCTTCACACAGAAGACAGAATTAGCAAGAACCCAGATACACTGCAAAAGACACCACAGCAGCATCACTAAATGATCTCCACAGCACAAGAAATGTTTGTTCAGCCCTTATTTAAGAGTTTACTGATTCTTGCTATGCCCTAACTGTGCAGGTCTGCCACCATCCTTGCTGCCTGTGAACGTCTGCCGACCATCCTGTGCTGCTCACTGCAAAATGCTTTCACAGGTGATGCTGCACCCTCTTAAGGGAAGGGAGAGCCTCCAACCCATTGAAGCCAGAGGATGCTCTCATGCTTTGAGAGAATTTAGCCAGTGCTGGACTGTTCCACTCACACAAGCTGAGAGGATGGAGTGAAACCATTTGCAACCTCCTCCCACACCCTGGGCTCCAGACATCAAAACAAAGACTGAACTGGAGACCATACTGCCCAGGTTTGGCCAGACATGGCTTGCGTCCAACTGCATTTCTGCTTGCCCAGTAGTTCTATGCATGCAAGCCATTGCATGACTTGTCCTCCCTGGGTATCTTGATTTCTAGAATACAAAGGAGGTTTTGATCTTCCTTGGTGTCTGTCCTGTTTCTTGTCTACAGACGTGGGTAAAAAAATATGCTTCAGCTGCATTCAGCCTTGTAGTGAGGTAAGACAGCCGTAAGACTTACGTATTATTTTCTCTATCTTTGTATATCTTTATCTTTTGGGGAAAGAGACAACCACTGGGACAGGTCTAGAGTAGAGTAGAGTAGAGTAGAGTAGAGTAGAGTAGAGTAGAGTAGAATAGAATAGAATAGAATAGAATAGAATAGAATAGAATAGAATAGAATAGGAGTATTTCAGTTAAAAGAGATCTCCAACAATCATTTAGTCCAACTATCTGAACACTCCAGGGCTGACCAAACGTTAAACTATGTTGTTAAGGGCATTGTGCAAATGCCTCTAAACATTCCCCACCAGCAGGAAGGCAGAGCACAAATTGCCAAGCATATTGAATTGAGAACAAGGTTTTCACACAGTTTTTGCTGACATCTGAGTGTGAAAACTACTTTTCATTTGGTTGTGTCATTTTGGTTTGCCTGGTAAAAATTTACCTCAGTTGTACTTTGGTTTTCACTGCCTGAAGGATAGCTGAGGCAGTAGGATGATGGGAATTGCAAATCAGCTAAATGAAAGCAGGAATAATACACAATCTCAGTAAATTCAAAAGTATTTTCACAGAACATGCCAGCAAAAGACAGAAGGTTTTTCTCACAGTTATTGCGAAGAATGTTACAGTCAAACCTTATCTAAAGGTAAAAGTTAATTAGGAACGACACAGTTTTATATTACATATCAAGGATTAATCACAGAGCAAAGAGAGAAGAGCAAATCAAGAAATATTGAAAAAACTTGCTACATTTTCCTTTTTTTTTCCTAATTTGCTCCAATATTGCAGCTCAAATAAAGGTATGATTCTAATATTTTTAATTGCACGATACTTATTGGAAACACTTTGCTCTAATAAGTGACATTAGAAAAAGCTAGATGCTTCAAAGGGAAAACCTGTAGCACTCATTTTAATTTCATTCCTAATCTCTTGATTGACAGGAAATAACCTTCCAGTTTGTGATATATGGCAGTGACTTCACATTACACTGAAGTAATGTGACAGTGATGACTTCAAAGCACAGTCATTGCAAGATATAAATTCAGCAAGGTTCTACAGTCTGCTGTTACTATTCATGAAAACATGATAAATAATGAAAGAATTATAGTACTTTGTTTTCCAGCAAGTACAATTCTGGGCTTCACAGCTCCTGTGAGAAATCTTAGAAAACAGCTGTAAATAGAAACAACAAACATGCTTAATTTCAGGTCTGTCTCCAAGTGTATGGCACTGTTGTCACAGCTACAGCAGAGCCAGTGGGACATCACATCCTCCCCAGAGAGGGAGATCACTGACAGCAAACCTCACCTGAAATTGTTCCCTGACTGAGTGATTATCTCTCTTTTACAGATGAAGTCTGGGGCTGAATTTTTATTGACTTGCACAGTGGCACCAAGGCAGCTGATGGTTCAGGGAGTGGGACTGAAGTCCTGTCGTTGCTGCCTTAGTGCAAATGTGAAAGGGAATATTAGCTTTTGCTTGACTGAAAGTGTCGGTCACCATTCAGATGAAGAATCGCCCATGGATTTGCTATGTGGAGAAGGGGAGGACAAGGAAATCTGTCAAGAGCTTCCCATCAACAGCTCTGAGACCCCATGCTTCTTGTTACACCATGAAAGGGCCCTGTCCTGCTCTTCCTCCCTCACCCCTGTGGAATCTCCCAAATCACATCTCCACAAAGAATCATAGACCTTTTGGCTCCCTTCACCCTCAAAGCCTACAAGATATTGATGAGGCTATTTGCTGTATTTGGTTGCATTTAAGATCTACAGACACACTTGGGCATGCAGTGGCAGGAAAAACAATTTAATACTAGCAGCAACAACAGAGGAAAGTAACGATTACCTGGGAAGATCTGTTTCTCCAACTTTGAAGACCAAATTATATTTTATTACAAGACTGCACCAGCCACACTAGATGAAATTTGTGAAACACATCATCATCTTACAAGAAGCAGCAATTCTACAGCTACCACTAAACAAGGTTATGTAGTCCAGACAGTGCCAAAGCAGCCTCAGAAAGAGAACACAAAAACAGAATTCTCCAGACTTACCAGTTATGGAAGAATTTAAAATTGCATATTTAAGACCTGTGCTTAGAATAAATATCCACCTCTCTGGGATTTTAGATGGAATATGATTTTATGAATTTTCATTATGTCTGCGCTGATGTGTCAGAATTAACTTGGGAATCATTCCTGGTTGGCTCAGAGAGGAGACACCAACTGTGGTGGACAGGGTAAAATGGCTCTCATGGCAGTGTGCGCTGCAGAGTGGAGCAGATGTGCTTGGGAGACAACGTCAGTCTGGAACACCTTGCATGATGGACCAGCACATTTTTTTTCCTGATAAAGGAACATGGAAGACTACCAACTACCAACTCAGATGCTAAAAGCTTTTACTCATCTTACTCAGTCAGGCTTGGATCTCTTCAAGTTTCCATGACCACAGTGCCCACGACAATTTAGCAAATAGCCACAGTACTGTCCAGAGACAAATTCTGCAAATGATCTGTAGTGAAGGAGCAGGGTTTTAGATAGCTGGATCATGATTCAGTGAAACAGTGAGAGATTAAACAAGTCATGAAAAGCTCTTCAACTATGGATCTCCCTAGGATTCCTCAAAAAGTAATTATGCAGCTATGCCAGCAGCATTTGATCCTACCCTAACTAGAGTTTCATCCATAAAAGCCAAATGGCACCCTAGGAGACTGTCCTACCAAGCATGATTTCCTCAGCTGCTGAAAGCACTGACTGGAGAAAGCAACAAAAGGAAATCCCCTCCCAGCAGGGAAACATTCCTTCCTCCACTTCTCCCAAAAAGGGAAAAAAAGAAAACTACATCCTTTTTCAGGCCAGTAAGCCTAATGTTTGCCAGAGTGCTTGTGTGTTTCCTATTTTATCTAAACTATGTCTGTCAAAGTGAAGGACAGGTTTTGAACAGGAGCATGGCACAAAGAGCCAGAGCCTTCTATTGCCTGTATCCTTGAGGTAAGAATGGCACACAGATTCCAGTTGTCATTCTGAGATTCCCACACAAGCAGGAGATCTCTGGCCCGAGTGAGTTACCTCAATGCAATCTTGTGGGGCAGTGTTCATGAGACTTTGGGGGAGAAATGCCAAGGGACAGTGGAACTGAAGCATTGCTGGGGACACCACAGAAAATGAACACCCTTACTTTGTTCTTCTTTGCCATCTCTTCATTTGCTTGCACATGGCTGCTATAAGTAGGGCCAGTGATTTTTTTGTCTAAAATGGCACCTGTGATAAATTAAATTTAGAGAAGGGACATCAATATGACTATAAATAGTAAACAGATTTTCACAAAAACAGTCGTACAGACAGACCTAGAAGACTGTCTTTGATTCAGCAAGCACTCCAGCACTTACTTAAATCTCAGTGAGGTTTAATGGGGTTTAACAGTACTCTCTAGGCTTTGCCCTACTAAGTGAAGTTGTGAATGCACAGGACATATAAAAGATTGAAAGTATTTGGCTTATGGAAGGCTTACCATCTTGCCTGGAGTTGTACCATTTTACATGAAGAAAAACCCCAAGGAGACCATTATTTCAGGTCATTTTGTTGGCTACATCCACTTACAAACTTTCTGTTTCACTTCTACCACCACACCCTGCCCTACACAAGGATCTCAGTTAGACTGAATAATACATTCCAGAATTTAGGTACAAAATTATGTATAAGATGTCAAGAAATGTACTACATTTTCAGATCCTTGAATGCTAAGTGATATAAAGTATTCAGTGGAGAATTACTTCCTGTGCATGTGTGGCTTATTTTTGTAAGCCACCATATAAAAGCAATTTCTAATATAAATAAAAGCTAATTTCATATGAAATGCAAGCAGTGAGTGCAATTAAAAGGAAATAAATGCGTAGTCAGTGAATCTAACTTTGGTCTCTCTAAAAAAAAATAAAAATTTGTGGAATTGTTGAACTTACAGATCACATTACAACATCTTATTTTTTTCCTCCTCCTTGAGACATTCATCCTGAACTATTAAAAGCAGAGGAGACTCTGAGATCACTGCATACATAAACTAAGTCCCAAGCACCTGTTTAGGAATGAAAAATATGTTTTATTTCCAGAGGAATGGCTCATACCCTCTTCACCTCCATTCAAAGGGCCAAAAAGCCACAGATACTGTGAAACTGAATAAGAGAACTCCTGCAAGCAGCTCCACATCACCGAACGATACTCACACTGATATACAGCCACAGTTGTTCCTGTGCTGGTGAGAACATGCTTATATAACATGCTTGGGAGAGACTCTTAGGAAGGGGAACAAAAGATTTCAGAATAGCTGTACTTCTGTTCAGTTACCTGGTAAGCAAAGCATCGGGCTGGAACTCAAGATACCATTGGGTGATACTGAGTGAATCACGTTGCCCAGTGACTCACAGAATTAGGATTGTTAAACTGATTTTACCTGGGACAAGAGCTGCATACAGAAGAGATGATGCTCTCATTCCAGCTGGTGGAAAATATGCCCATATTGCCCTTGCTGAACTTTATGAAGAAGCTGCAGACTGACCTGATTCAAAACTCAAATGGAAATCAACTTTCACATATTAGAAAGCTTTTAGGATGAAGCCATTGGACCTACTCTTATATACATCCAAAATGCACACAAACATACTGGTCTGGGTCAAAAATACTTGGGCTACCTACTAAAAAAAAAAACAAGTGAGTTCTACAAATCATATCTACTGTTATTTATTGAAATTTGAAGCTTCTGTTCAGCTATGAACACTGGAACAGGTTGCTCAGAGAAGCTGTGGATGCCCCACCCTGGATGGCTTAAAGGCCAGGCTTAGATCAACCTGGACTAATTGGAAAGTGTCCTGCCCCATGGCAGTGGGGTTGGAACAAGATGATCTTTAGGGCTCCTCCCAAACCAAACAATTCTGAGATTTTATCATTATATGAATTAAACAAAAAACACACAGAGATTTTCAAAATTACAGACCAGATGCTCTTATGAAATGTTTGAAACAATTTTGGATCTCAAGCGAAAACACGCAGAGATAAACAGATATTGGGAGGTAACTCCATGCAAGAAAAATGCTGGCCTTCTGTAACAATAGTTAATGAAATGAAGCTCTACACAAAATTAATGTCTTCTCCCAGACTACTTGGATAGTTTCAATTTCATAAGCCAGCACTTCCCTTAGGAAAATAATTTCAATTAAAAAATAATTCCTTTTTTTAAGGAAAAATTAGGAGGTGTGTTCTGGTACTTGTATCACCTGTGTGAACAGCACAGATGTGATTATTTTCAAATAAAGCTGTGTAAATTTTTAAACTTTTTCTCATTGCAAGCAACATTGTCCCACATATTTAAATATGCCTTGGGCTAAAAGATCTAGAAATTTTGCCCATAAAAAGTAATTGTCTAATATTAGATTCTTTAGCTATATGCAACAAGCCATGTAGTACAATTTCTAAAAGTTGGCTTCTTGGTTACACTATGACAACCACTTTGCAATTTTAAGTATTCTTTCTTAACCAAAAGTGAATAGTATTTATTGCCTATAAATGGCAGAAGTAGCACCACCCACATACTACAGTGCTTACTATAGAGTTCACTGCTGTAAGTCTGCTACAGTCTCTGCTTTGGAAGTAACTCCTGGCAGTATTTTTTATATATACGGTCTTTCAGTTCTTAACTTTTCTGAGCACATACCAAAAGCACTACAAAAAATCCAAATTTCAGACTCATGGAAGATGAGATCATTGAGTCCCACCATTAACTCAGCATGGGTTATGACTCTTCCTTTTGGTATTTTTTCATGTTACTGCCAGCTACATGAAATGTGCAATCCTATCACACTCATCTGCAGTTTTTATGGCCTTTTATAAAGTATGAGAAGTTTTTCCAAGGCAGCAGTTATTATTTACACCATGCAAGTGCATAGTCTGATAATGAGATACAGGCTCATCTCCAATAACATAAGCAATCCATTTCAGGAAGAATGACTTACTCCACGGTCTGCCACTGTTTGAGTCCTGCTGGTTTTCCTGCCCTCTTCTTCCCTCTTCTCTTCCAGTCATAGCATTGACATTTATGATGAGTACAAACAGACCATACTTGGCAATTGCAATATCTAGATGCCTTGCTTGGGAATATATTTCCAATGTCTGCCTCTGTGCTTTGTTCCTTCATTAGACACACTTGTAGCAGTACTAATGAAGCAGAGAGGTCTGTTTAGTCTGGCTGATAGGAATTCTCTTTTCCCCTGTTTCTTTATGACTCACTCTTGATTCTAATGCACAAGCTAATAACTTATATTGATAATCCAAAATATATGTGCAAATATTTTTTCATCCCAAGCAGCCTCAAAATGAAAAAATGCTTACTTTTAATTTTACGCCAATGAATAACTAAAAATTTTTAATGTATATTTCTTTATTCATGTTCATAAAACTAGGTAAGATGTAACTAATCACTGACTGATCCCTCTGTTATAATGCGCTTTTATTAATAATAACTATGTCATTAGAAAATGTAATTCTTCAGGGTAAACAACATTTGCTTTGGACCATAGCAGGTGGGTACAATGGCATCAAGAAAAACAGGAAGAGACTGATTAATCAGAACTGAGACCTTTTAATTGGAGAGACATTAGGATGCAATGTAAGAAATGCAGGTCTTGAAGTAGCATAATGGGTTTAGGGGAGCTAAGCCTTGGGCTGTAGTGGGTTTGCATGACAAGATTTCATGGGGGTGAGGGGAAACCTCTGGGGTTGCTTCTGTGAGAAGCTGTGAGAAGCTTCCCCCATGCCCAACAGAGCCAGGGCCAGCCAGTCCCAAACGGACCCACTGCTGGCCAGGGCCAAGCCCATCAGTGAGTGGCAACATCTCTGAGAGAATATATTTAGGGAGAGGAAGAATGGCTGCACCACAGCAGCTGGACAACCTGTGAGAAGCACAACCCTGCAGGCACCAAGGTCAGTGGAGTGGGAGGAGATACTCCCAAGGGCTGGATCAGAGATGCCCCTGCAGCCAGTGGTGCAGACCATGGTGAAGCAGCTGTGCTCCACAACCCTGGGAGGTCCATCAGGGTGCAAGAGATCCACCCTGGAGAAGACCCACAGGCGGGTGGGTGGATGTGCCCACCCTGGGGGAAGCCTGCGCTGGAGCAGGTTTCCAGGCAGGACTTGTGACCCTGCGAGGGACCCACACTGGAGCAGCCCTTTCCTGTAGGACTGCACCCCATGGAAGGGACCCGTGCTGGGGTAGCACATGAAGGACTGCAGCCTGGGTAAGGACACAAGTGAGCCAATGCAGGCTGAGTCCTTTTCTGTCTGAAAGAGTAATGCTAATGTGTCACATCCCAAGGGTTTGCAAAGTTGTCAGAGGGTGTGATCTATGTCAGTAAGATCAAGATGCTGAGCACTGCTGGAATCAAGTGAGTATTTCAATCCCATATAAAAACATATCATGAGCAGAATAAGCTTCTCAGTGCAGTTGCTGAGCAAAGAACCCAGAAACATGACAAAATGAGAAACACAAAGTGGTGCTCAGTTCAGATTATACAGTGACATGAGGTACAGACTTTGTGGCAATTCTGAACTACAAGATTATCACCTCTAATGCTCTGTCACAGAGAAACACGACAGAATCAAATTATTTTTGTATTGTTTGTAATTAAAAATCCATTATAGTACAGTGAAACACCTTCAAGTTTAATAGTTCCTCAAAGTTTGGAAATGTCTTGACCATGGGCTTTCTGCCTACTCAGGCTTGCCTCCACTTTGGCTGCTCATATACAATAACAAAGATAACACCTTTCAGTGCTAAGGAATTGACATCACCTTTTGGCATGAGCTTTCAAATATTACTCTGGTGAAAATGAGAACTGTACAAGTCATGGCTGGGTTATGCTTCTGTCACTGCCAGCTCAGGGGAACCTGATTATAAATACATAACTATAAATAGTAAATTTTCAGATAGATGTTAAAAAAATGAAATTAAATGATGACTCCTTTTCCCAACAGACAAACTGGAAATACAACTAAATAGTTAACCTTTTGCTAAAGAATCTCTTGATTTATTTTCTGTGGATGTCTTGAAGAGAAACATGTGCACTTAAATTATAAACTTCAAGTCTGAAGAAAAAGAGGGATTTTTACTTTTTGATATGTGTAATTAGAGTGAGAAAGAAAGAAAAGAACAGTGGATTCTGCATGGCTCAGTGAGTAGTCTCCCAACTCTTATTTTCAGTATTATACGACTCAGTAAATTCCTATTCTCTTAAATTCTACAGTTCCACAGCCTGAGATACATTTTTAACAAACTCAGAACAACAAGTTCAGCTGGGCAGAGACTGTGAAAATCCAAGTGAATAACAAAAGTTCTTCCACAATTTCCATTAGATCCATATGCAACAGTGAGTAATAAGCAGAATTTTAACACATGTACAGGAACTAAAGGATTGATTACTAGCATTAGCAAGCATTTCTACAAGGTAATTGTTCAGGTTTTGCAGCACTGTTTGATCTTCATTTCAATTAGCAGAATAGAAATTATGCTCCCAGCATTGAAAGACACTGACATAAACAAAACACAAGATATTTTATAAATCTTCCTTTCTTGTCTATGCATAAATGAGTTATAACTAGTTAACATGCCTCAGCTACCTCTGCCAAGTTGGCTTCAGGAAGAGAGAGTACTCTGTAACTCTTATTTTATAAAAAGGGACAAGACAAACACTTTGGAGTCATGGTTCCCAAAAGCTGAGATGAATTTTCTCTAATCACCATGCCCATTTCCTGTCAAGCAGAATTTGCTTCACTCATACTAATGCAAATGTGTGTCTGTAGTTTCAGGGTGGCATACAGGATTGAACGTGCACTTCTAGGCTCCTTATCTCAAAAAAAGGAGCCAGTAGTACTGGAAAACCTTCAGACAAGAGCAGCAGAATGATTAAATCTCCAGAAGACCTTCCAGAAGCAGAATGACTAAATAAGGTGCAAATCTTCACTCTGTGAAAGGAGAACAGATGGAAGATGTAATGCAGGTCTGTGTAATTATTGGTGTCAAGAAAAGGACAGACATGGATTATTTGTTCATTGGCTTTTCAGGTATGAAATCCAGAAGCAATCAGACAGGCAATAAGAGTCAGGTTCAAGTAAAAGTAAGAGCTGATGAGACTTCAAGCTACTACTTGAGGAATTCATTGCTGAAAGATTGTGAAGATGCTAAAATATTCTGTGGGCTACATAGAAGATTGCATGACTTGGTGAAACGGAAACCCACAGAGGATCAAAAAACACAGAGAAACTGTTTTTTGGCAAAGAAAGGCTCTGCTGAGTCCTACAGCAAGTGAAGGTACTCTGTTGCTGTACTTCTGTCTATAGATACACTTTTTTGCCACTGTTAAACACATGCTACAGGGCTTAAAGAAATCTAGATGCAGGCAGTAAGACTGTGGCTATATTCAAATGAGTTGAAAAAATTTCCCAAAACATCAACACAGCTTATTTTCTTCATTTAAGTTATTATCTTCCAGACTGTAATCCACTACCGTTTACAAGTTCATTGTACTACTCCGCACAAGTAATGGGATTTACATATCTGATACTCAGGAAATCAACACATTTTCAAGAGGAAGTACCAACACAATTTTTACAGAAAAATACACCAATTATCAAGATCATTTGACACTTCAAATGGTAGTCTTTCACTTTCAATTGATTTTATTTGGAGAAAAAAAAAATAAGAAGATTGTTTTCATTGCCAAGCTCCATGTATTTGTTCCAGTACAGTATATTCATTTTCAGGGATCTGTTCCAACTCTTCCTTTGTTTGGAGTCTCTCCCACTTGACTGCCAAGACACCGTGTAGCTCTTGGTCTGTGTCACTTCTTATTCAACAGCTAGAGAAAATTAAATACCCTTAAGAATCTTATACCACCCAAATACATGAGTCATTTGATTCTAAAAAGCTGCCAGGGCTGCTACAGTTCAGCAATTACATCCACAATACTACATAGCTGACTGTTGGTGTCACTCAGATAGTGTTATTTAAGGCTCCAGTGGTATTATCATACTTTGTTTTCTCTGTGCTTTCCCAGGAAATTTTAAGCACATTATCATGTCCCCTTTGATTTCTTTCTAGTGAAGTCTCCAAAATGGTATATGGTAAAATGTTCCATCCTCTACTGCCAACAGCCCAGCAAGGCAGTTTGTCCCACCACTCAGTGTCTCTCAATCCTGACTGTTGCTAAAATATCAAAGGCATTACAACTGTTCAGTAGTTTAAGTAATAACACAGCTGAAGTCAGTGGCAAAGCAAACTTTGACTTAGCTAGGTAGGCTGGGGTTGAAGAAATGATAAATAAGTTAATTACTATAGGATTTCTGTTTAAATGTGCCTGATACTATAGGTCAGAAAGCAATGGAGAGTTAGCACATGTAGAAGTACAACAGTACTGCTACACTACAGGTGCAATAGCTATACTTACTGTATAGCCTAAAAACTGCTGTTTCCAAATTACTAGTACCTCTTTCACTAACTGGCATTAGGAAATGACAGATAAAGTGATTTTTGTACCTTTTTGAGTCACTGTGATAGAGGTTTACTGTACTATTCACTCTTAAATCTTCTATTTGTAGTGATCCCTTCCTCCTTCAGCAAACAGTTTTATCTACTCCAAAAACCTCTTGGAAATCTTTCCAGTACTCTTCTATTCCCAGGTGTACTTCCTCCTACTCTGTGTGTTTTACTTGAACAGTTTCTTAATTTTTTGTAATTAAACAGCTGTTAAACCCTCTTTCAAACAGGTGTTAATTACTATTGCTTTCTGATCGCATCTCTAATCCAGTTTATATCTTTAATCCTGTCGCAACATCTTTCCTTTTTCTAATATTTTTAAAATTAAAAAATCATATCTATCTTGAAATAGATATTATGGATATGTTCTCTCCTTGGTTTTAGCATTACAGCAAAATTGCAGTCATGTTTTGGACCACTACTGAAATCCCATAAGGTGAGAGAGGAAAATGGGAAAGATGAGGGTTTCAGTTGCTACAATTTTTGAAGCTTCAGCCCGCTAATTAGGAACAGATCCATTGTGAGTAGTCCAGAGATAATAAAGTATGATGAATTGGGATCTTTTGCTTTATAAATGGCTTTCAGAGGTTGTTACTGTCTCTTGTATACTTGAATAAAGTTATTTACCTGAAGAAGATTATTCAGTTTATTTGTACTGGCATTTGAGGCTTAGACATCTGGAGAAGAAACCCCAATTCCCTCAGGTTTGTCTATCATCCACCACTAGGACACACCTTGTACAGTTTAGAAGGTTTTGTACAGCACAGAAAATAATTATGATTAGTAAAATTGAATATATGATTATAAAATAACAAAGAGATAAGCACCAGGCTGTTAAAGGCAAGAACTATGAAAACTTATCTGTGAAAATCCAACACCCAAGCAATGAAGACATGAGCTGCTTTATGGACCTTAGCAAACATGAGTGTGGACTTTATTTGCTCTTCAGAGCAGCTGCTACTGGTTTCACTTAAGCTTGGAAATCTAGTTTGTGTGCAGCTTTTGGCCATCTTCATTTCTGACCTGGCAGTCCACGTCAAATCCTTACATTTCATTAATTTTGTCTTGGTAGCACTTAGCACTTACCCTTGATTGATCAAGGAATTTTCCAGTTCTACTCCATAAGTTAGCAGCTAGCACTGAAAGGAACTGGATAAATTATCTGCAGATGACAGATAACAATAATCAATGACTCAGAAGAAATTCAACTTTTCTGTGTGACAGTTCTGAAAACTTTAAAATATTCTTTTAAATGCATGAGATCTAGAACTGAAAAGTAACTTCTTTGGACCAGTTAGTGACTAACTCAAACCTGGTTACCTACAGAAGTCTAACAGATTGGCTGGCTTTGATCTCTCCAGTACTTTTACACTCAGCCACCCTGTGCAGCTGCTTCATAGGTCCAGGCAAAAAAAAGAGGGCAACTTACTCAGTGTTTTGTAGACAGGCAGAGATGATCAAGAGGTTTAAGACAAAAAAGATGGAATCTTGGTTACGTGTTTCCTGGTTTTATCAACAAAAGAGGTTCTTCAGGGATTTCAAGTTACTATTTTCCTGAATAAATCAACAACGACCATATACAGGTGAATGTCCCAGGGCAACTAAAACTGTCAGGCCAGGATGCCATTTTCAACCTTGGGTTAAAAGATATCCACTGCTTACCCTGAAACCTCCTTTTTCACTGTGATGGTATCCTTCTCCTCTATCCTCACAATGGTTCTTGCACTCAGATGAGGAGATCACAAAACACAGCCTTCTGCCACTGTACTGACTCCCTGTGAAACATAAAGCAGGATCCTGAGGGATCACCTCACAGAATCATAAAAAAATTTGGGTTGGAAGAGATATCAAAGATTGGGCATACACAGCTTCTCTGGGCTACGTTTTGGTTTTTTTTAATATTATGCACACTTTGGTCTTCACACTCAAAAGCAGGTTTCTAAGGAGGTCTAGAAACCGTGGAGCACAAATGTATTCTGCCTCATTTCAGATGCTTTCCCTGCCATGTGCAGTTCACCTAAGGATCAGTTTAAAATGTTATTGTTAGACTTTCATTAATCTGATTAATAGACTGCTGTGCTTTTAATTGCATGAGTTATAACTTGTACATAAAAGTGTACCAAAAAAATTCCTTCTGGGTAATAAACAAAATGAAAGATAACAGATTAGTCCTAGTTGAGCTGTATTTGCTACCAGACTTGAGAAAAAAAATCCTTTATAGGAGCTATAAAGCTAATCCTTTATAGGTGTCTAAGTTTGCATAGTGTCAGAGCTGTCAGCTCCACCAACAGAAGTCACTGGCTTTTAAGAAGCCTCCACTTCCTAGGAGTCTCTAAATTCCCAAGAAAAGTAACTGCCTCTGAACTTTCCATGTCCTGGTAGGTTGCCATTAAGTTAAGAGCTCGTTTCTGTTTGGGGTGGCAAAGAAGCCATACTTGGCCAAGAGCTGGACTCAGTTTTTAAATCTTATGAACAAGTGCAGAGAGATAAATACTCCCAGGCAACGAGATACTGATATAACTCTGTGTGTGCTCACACAAGACACACACTTTAATAGGCTATATTAGGCTGTATCAGGCTATATTCCTGAACTCTGGGTAGCTCTTCTCTTCCAGTCACCAGAGCAAATATTAACTTTTCATGTGTGTCAGATACACAGCGCACATAAATATTTTCTCTACATGTAAATATACATGTGTTCTTCTCTTATGTGTGTGTATAAAATTCTATATGCATATACATACAAAACTGTAAAGATCCATAAATGTGAATATTTTGGCAGAGAATACAATTGGAGCATCCATAATCTTGGAAATCATTCCATCATAATACAAAGTCTGGTTTCATAGTTGACATAAGTAGATAAAACGTTAAACCCATGTTACCTTATGTTCAGTGAAATCTATGGGATTCACTGGAGGTATGAATAACAGCTTGAATATAATGAATATATAACTGCACACTAGAGTTCTGCTTATTGTAGAGACTTCCAAGACTGATATTTTTTCATTTTATGAGCTCTAGCCTTGAAACAGAAATAGGTTTTTGGCAATTCTATAAAATCCTGTTCAGAATGGCTCCTGAATGTTTTACAAAAGATTAAAAAATAAGTTTGGTTTAAAAATTGTACGTGTCATTTCCTACTTGATTTTCACTCCTAAAGTCAATTTCCCAGCAACGGAAAGATTCAGGAATTCTTATAATCAGACACAGTGAGATTTTAGATGTTGTCAAGTACAGAAGTATATTTAAAACAAAGATTCACTGCCTCCCTCCATCAATATTCTATATATATGAGTCTCTAAACTACAACAGAAAAATGTATTTAGACAGAGAATGGAGAAAATTTGATATTACACAGGACAGATGCTGACTGCAACCATGGCAATAATTACAAACAGATTAATGTTTCAGGACAACATATTTTTCTAAAATACTCAACAATGAAAAGATTTTGGATTAGATTCTCCACAACTTGTAATTGCATTGACTGCATTAGAGTGGAAAAGTAAACACAATGTATTTTTCATAAACTCCTAAATTATTGAGAAGAAACAAGAAGCTGCCAGAGCACTATAATTCTCTTGAAACTAATGGGACAAATTTTCCAAAATTACATCATCTTTACATATGTAGGATTGATGAGAAGGCAAATTATTTTATTTTGTATTTTGTAAAATTTCACATAAGAGTGGTGCAATTTCAAATTACTTTGACCATTACCACCATCCTAAATTCACTTATGATCTTAGTATTTCCCTAAGACCAAAGAGCACACATAGTTGCTATGTCCAACAAATAAGTGCAAAAATAAATGAAAAAGCACAAATCTTTTGGGATTTTAGGAACATTTACAATATGCAAAAGCGGCTGAGAGAGTTTTTGAACACGGCATCTTTGGCTACAAAATTACCTTTTAAATGAGAGCTACTTGTAAAACAAAAGTATGTCACAAAAGGAGTTTTCTCAGGGAGTTATGGCAAAGGAATGGGAGATATTTTGAACAATGAGCTGAATATCTGAACCACAGTCATACTTCCAAGGAAGAATGCAAACACGCAAACTACAAACATATTTGATGTATTTCTAACACTTGAGAAATTGCTAAAGAGATGTTAGTTTGTGCTTTATTGATATTTTTCTTTGTTGTCATATATAAAATGTTCACCTGAACTTTCAAATTGTACTCTTAAATCTGGATTAAGGAAAATGTGAAAATGTCCCATACTGAGAAGAGGAATGAAGCCAATGCTTAACAGGAAGCACTTCTGAAGCTGCTTTCAGTAGAACACCACTTGAATACTTTCTTAAATTAAGGTTAAATCAGAAGGAAGCATCTTATTTTTTAAAATTAAATCCATCATGCTCTGGCCATAAAACTTTGCTATCATGGGTGGTGGATTGGATTAGGTAATTTTTATTGTAGGCTTTGTTTTTCAGCAATGGGTTTAAGTAAAGAGTGTTACAATAACAGTAAGTAGGCAATTCAGTAAGAAAACACTAATGGAGTAAGATGGCTAAAGTGACATGTTTCCCCAGTACAAATGTCAACCAACCCATCATGTTTCCAAAAGAAAATCAAGCCCTTAAAGGTGTCTATTATCTAACTGTCACTGGGAGTATCATGGGGAAGATGAGCATGACCTACTTGAGTGTGCTAATGTCTCTCAAGAGTCATGGTCGTCATCGTCCTTTATTTCCAATTGCTCTGAAATGGCAACACTTACCTTTTGTTTTGAAATGTCAACTTATTTCTATCCTCCTCAAAGTCCCACTCTTGCCCTTGCTAATGTGCCAAATTCAGCAAACCTTGGTTTCAGCAAAAGCCTGGTTGTAGATTGTCACTGAGAAGAATCACTAATCAGCAATGATTCTTTCTGAAAATAAGGATCCTGATATGTGGAGTTTGGGTAGTGCAAGACACTATGTACTAAATTATTTGTTTCTTGGGTGTTAATAGCAATGCCCTGAAGAACTTCAAAGGCTCTGAGGACTAACCAAAGAAAGAGTTCCTTGAACATATCTCATCAGACAGACCGACGGACTCACACACAGGTACTGCTGGCACAAACCTCTCCTCAGAAACAGATGATTGCTTCTTTCCCACAGACCTTGGTGCCATTAAAGCCAAATGAAAACCTCTTCAGTCTCAACCAGAGCTCACCTACAGCTTTGGGACTTAATGTACTGAGCAAGTGAGTTGGAAATCTGAAGTTAATAAGAGACACGGATGAATGCACAGGAGCACATCAATTAAGGCAACATTGGTGAAACCCCCGCTAAGGGTGCTAAGCAAGGAAATACCCTGCTATCAGAGTATACTTCTTTAACAAAATAAAATGACAGAACAGATAGATGACATAAATCCAGACCTAGGCACTGGAGAATCTTTTAAACTATAAAAACCTCTAAAGCTAAATCCTGTCTGCACTTAATCCAAAGGAATTCTTCAGATGGAAAAAAGTCCCCACTTGATCTAAAGCCAGCACAAGCAGTAGCAAAAGGAGGGTGGTTTCTAGGAAGTGAGTGCACAGTGGGGATGAATGAGAAATCCTTCTTTGATCCTAACCCATCCTTACAAAATCCAGCTTGTGCAGTCAAGCTAGTTCAGTCAGTCAGTGCAGCTCTGAGGATGGACTAGTGGCCAAGAACCGAAATACAACCCAGCTCACTGAGCAACCCCTGCTTTCCTCCTCTGTGGGCAAATCATACTGAAAAGAAGGGACTTTCAAACCCCTGTTCAATCTGCTTGGTTTAAGTATCTTGAAAAAAAAAAAAATTTAATACATAAAAAAAAAAGAAAAACAGAAAGAGTTATGTGGAAGTTTAGTTCTACATAAAGACACTGAAGCAAAATAAATGTAATCATCTCAAATCACATCAGTATTTGGTACAACTGGCCTCAGTGCATAAACAAATATGCTCAAATTTATTATCAATAAGTTAAACAACCATGAATAAAATATTTTTATGTAAGTGGACAGACCAAAATATTATTTTGTAATTGCTCTGTAGGAAGCATGATGCCTTCTATGAGAAAATACAAGAGTAGTTACAGACTAGGAGTTAGTGCAAATACCTGCCTATGGCATCAAGTTGAAATATGTGATCTCTGTGTCATAGGTACCAGGTTCCTTAAGAGATTTAAAAAATTAGTGCAACACATTCTTCATATTAGACTTAGGAAACTTTATTAATCATTATGTGACACAACAAAGTACTCCAATTTAAAACATGCAAAAAATAAAGCCGAGACACATATTCACTAAGCCAGGAATCCAAAACACTGACATCCAAGGCTGGTTTGTCATCCCAATTTTCCTTCATTACAAATGGGAAGAAATGCACTCCCTGCAGAGGGCAATTAATTTCCTTCAAGATATGTCATATGAATCACCCTGTGAAGTTACCAAGTTCTTTCTAAAGGCTATACAGACTCAGAGGTCTGATGCTACAGCGTCTAGATGAATTCAAAGACAAACAGTTAGTTACAGCCTTTGGAATGACAGCTTTGTAGCTAAGAGGCTTAAGGCAAATTAGACAACTGTTCCATAGGCAACATGGATTTGGTTTTATTCATGGCCAAAATTCCAGCTGCAGGGTATCTGCTAGCTAGTTAAAGCCACTATAGGGAAAGCTTATGTGGTGTTGCAGGTATAAATGCACTACAGAACACACCACATTTGAAAAACAAATTCACTGTGCCAGAATAAACAAATCCAAGGGATTGACTGCAGCTCTCATAACTTTAAATCATTATTATCAGAAAGGAATGGCCAGTACCTCTCCCAACCTAAAAAATAAAAAGTTGTCAATATAAACAAAACACAAATTGAATATTTCACCTATTTTTCAGTGGAAGATAGGCAGGATATATTCAGTAATCAGTGCTGAAGAGCAGCAGAAGGACTGCTTTTGAAGTGTTTAATAATAATGAGCATTTCCACATGAACATCAGTTAAAATTATTTCATCACTGAGAGATAATTTCTGTATTCAGTGGACTAAGGTACACTGTGGTGCTAGCAATGCTGAGAACATCTGAAGAAAGAATCTGTGCTTGCTTTCCCTTGCTCCACAGATACAATGTGTTCTCTTTGGAAAAGTCACCTTGCTCTTGGAGGAGGCAGGATGTGAGCACCCAGAACTGTGTGTTCCTCCTTTGCAAGGGTCCAGCTGACACTCCCATTTCCCTTGGCAAAACTAGCTGTATTTCAGCTACTCAACCCATCCACAAACTCCTAAAAATTTTGACAACAGACAACAGGATGTTTAAATTATGTTGCAGACATCTGTTATTATGTCAGCATCAATATCAGAAAAGTCAACAGGATCTTAAGATGCCTTAGAAGAAAACAAGTGTCTATTTAATGTCTCCTCTGAAACTGTTTGCTCGTTTGTTTGGGTTTTTGACACCACTAGGGTAAGGTTCATCTTGCCTTACTTCACCTGTGTGAAATCAAACAACAATCAGCAACAACGAATCCCTGATTTCTTTCCACTCAGGTATAAACTGGATGGATCAGTTGCTTATGGGAGGTTTCTGTCTCTCCAGTGACTATACAAAGAACGTAGGTAGTTGGTGTTTACAACTACAATCAAATTTGTGGGACCCAGGTGAAAAAAAAACTCACAGGCCTTCACTGCTAAAATCCCTTTTTAGAGCTTTTCAAAATTTGCTATTAAAATATTTTTGATTGAAATTAGTATATAGAAATGCACTATGAGTAATCTCAAATCAGACACAATATGACCCTCCATCTTCTGCTATAATCATATTGTTCATTCCCTTACTCAAAGGAAGTAAATTGGTCTGGTTTACTTTTTATAATGGAAATGAGAACAGCAAATTAATGCATAGAATACAATACTTATTGGCAAAGATAAATTTAAAGTGTATGAACTTTTAGAAGAAAAGAAGAAAATATCATTTTCACTGAATGTAAATTTGGTACTCTGTCTTCTCAGTCCAGTACTCTCTGCCCTGACATAAAACTGCTAATCAGTTAAAAAACATCTGTATGCTAGGGAGTACTACAGATTTCATCTTCAAATCTTCAGGGTATTCTTCAGGGCACTAGAGAAGGATCACTGGTGAAAGTTTATCCATTAATTTAGCAAACACAGAACAGCATTGATTCTACTAGAACTGCTAACCTAGTACCCTGATGTGAGTGGGTACTTAAATTAAATGATGGTTAGAAGAAGAAGAATGATGGTTAGAAGAAGAATTTGAATTCTCAGTGAATCTCATTGAGAGTCAACTGCAGGAAGGCCCTTGCTGGCAGAATGCCTCCATCTCTCTAGGAGATGTGAGATGTAAGGAGGAGTGAGGCTCTCAGGCCAGGCCAACTTCTCACCATGCATTTTGGGCTGGATACAGAGCTGCATTAATGCCCCATTCATGCTTTATGACCTGGGTTAATAATCACCCCCACTTCTTAACCATCACTGAGAGAGTTTCTGGGTTCTTTGGCAGCAGCTTCCTCTCTATGACAGACATGACAACGAGACACCAGAGCTGAAAAGTGACAAAAATTTTAGTTATTAAGTAGTTATAATTTAAGTAGTTATTAAAGAGAGTTTGCATAAGACTCTTTGTTTTGAAAAATTCTGTGAAAGGAAACTGGATTGCAGAGGTGACAGCTGGCAAACTTCCAGAAGATTTGAGTTCATGCTATTTACAGATTTCATAAAAGTTAGTAAAGCAGCTTGGAGCATGTGCATGTGTATGCACGGTTTTGGGGTTTTTTAAAAAGGTATATTTTAGGCTGATTATAGCAACCATTTATCCTGCATCTACTGACCTCTGTGCTTATTCAACCTTTATGAAGCACTACCACAGCCTGCTCTGCACAGCTGGGATTCAGCAAATCTATCTTAAGAAGGAAGGTTCCTTGTCTTGGCGTTTCCTGCATGGTTAACAAAGGGAGACAGTCACCTGTGGAGGATGCTTGTTCTGTTATAAAAGAGATGACAAAATACAGAGGATGGTTTACTCTCCGCTTCAGCCCTTCTCTTTCCAGGAAAGAGAGACACTCCAGGTTCACCCTGACAGCTGGCAAACAGGTATTCCATGTCAGTTCAGGGTTATCAAATCTAGCCACAACAGCTTAGCCTGCATGTTACAAAATCCCCCCAGGTGCCAGCTCTCAATCAACTGATCCGTGCTTTGCCAGACTGGCTGGCACCTTCTGATACCAGTGTGAAGGTCATGAGGAGCCCAGGACTTCCTTTGTCAGCAGGGTCTTGGGTATGAATGTGGGTACCATAAGTTTTCTGATTCTCTGGGCCAAGGAAGGATATACTTGTGGTCCTTAACACTGGTATCAGAACCACTCCAAAAAAAACAAAACCACATGCAAAGATCTTGTTTATAACAGAAAACCAGCGTATGCTGAGCTAGGACTGGAAGAGCTTAAGGGCACCACCACATGCTCAGGGGCTGTCCATGCACCAGTGGTGGAATGGAGGCCTTTGCCTCCTGAGGAAAGGCTGATTGATCCTCAGAAGTTTCCAATGATTTTTGGAAAGCATCTGTAGAAGAATCCCATAACCTCTTCCCTTGAAAAGCCCAGTGAAAAGTCTTTCTCCATTTACTGTTCCCCTTTCTACCCACTGCAAAATATACCAGATAATACAACATTCCAATGGTTCATCTGGCATGCACAAGTATGTCAGAAGCTTTTGAAATTAATATATCAAGCACATATTCAGTGACCAAGAAATTGCAGAAACTGTCACAGACTTCAGAGATTAGATTGGCTGGTTCATAATCTTAGACAAACGTACAATTCACTCAAATTCAAGGAAGTTCTCCTGTACCACTTCAGCCCATATTTGCTGTAAAAAAAAAGGAACTTTTATCAAAGGTTCTCCTTAGTTTTTGTCTCACATCAGTCAATATGTCGGTTAAACCAAAACAGACATTTGAAGTGAGAAGAAAAACCTCAAATGAAACCAAAATAGCCCACAGCTCCAAGAAAAACATGATATAATAGTGAAGTCATTTATTTGTTACTTTAGTCTCTGTGGCACACTAAAATCCTTTTAATTCCTTTGAAAACTTCACTGTGCAGAGAATTTGTCTTATTTTTAGTTGCTCCTCTTTTGACAGTCTTAAATTCTATTTGACTGAAAGGTAATTCCCCTTTGAAGGACTTCTGCATGCATATCTATTACAGAAAGATTTAATTTGCTCAGTCTTCCCCTGCATTTGTTTAACAAAACGATATTAATTAATATGTATTTAGTCAGGAGAATTTTTTTTTCCAGCAACAAATCAGAGTGGACATGAGGATCCTGGCACCATTGTTGCTGGTGTTACACTGACACTATGCTGTACTAAAACCAGTGTCAGTGCAATAAAGCTTATCCTTCTCAGTGATTCAGGACTTCTAAACCAAATGGTTTCTGGAATTTTGTTTCTTCACAAAACATGGTGATGGAAGATTGATTTACACATAAAGTTTTACCTTCAACCTTCCTTCAGTAATTAAGAACATTATATTTGATAAAGTAACGAGAACATAACCCAACACAACTTAAAACTGAATAGAAAAAGTAATGATAAATCTGACACTCATAAAGCCATTAAATGTCTGAATAGAACAATGCTCCATCTATTTTTACCTGCTTTTTCTTTAAACAGGTTATAACAGAGTCTTTTCTTCCTGCTTCTATTCTGCCTTTCCGTAAGATAAGTTAAGGGGACTTAGTCATCATTTTCAAAATTAATTCAGTCCCTTTTAACACTGACTACCAGCACCACCAGAGGCAAGCACAGATGCCACATAGGATTTTCCTTGTTGGTTTTGCCATCTCACTCCAGTGAATCAAATCCCAGAAAAAGCTGACAGATTAAACAGTGTACTGATATAGACAGGTCTCAGGTCTTTGGAGGAGCAGTCATGCACATTTTTCCTTGTCAATTAAGTCAGGCAACAAACACACATACACAAAAAGGCAAAAGCTAATCCCTTAACTGTTTTTTCTACATGTGTCCTTCAATATATACTCGGTGGTCTCTCCACGCTGAAAAATTGCACGCCCACTGTCACCAAGAGTAGAATCGCATTGGTTAGGACCCAACATTTTCAGTAGATAAGCAAAGCTATCTCAGAAAGATAATCAAATTATACCAGGTCTGTAGTGACCTCAATTTCACTTAAATTTCAGCTAGCAGTATTTGCCTCTAAATAGCATGAGATAAGAAGAAATGGAATTTTTTTCTGGAGCTATTTTAAGGGCAATGACTGCTATACATAGAGTCAGAGTAAGTGGCTGAAGTTAAATTTAAAAGACAGACATATTTTTGTTTTCCTGTTTCCAAATAGAGTCTCATCTGTTCCTAAGTCAGAATAACAGAGGCAAAAAGAGAAAAAAAACACACAGTAAAGAATGCTATCCTCCTGCAAACAAGACCAAGTCCTTTCAGTGTAGAAGGCAACACCAAAGGAAAACCATGTTTGGCTTCAGCTATTTTGATATTGAAGGATAAAGCTTATTTCTGAGTCTTGTATAAAAAGTGGGAGTAAATTCAGGTCTTCCAGAATTTTTGCTATTCTAAAACAGGTCAAAAGCACTCTTACTGGTGCCTGGCTTCCCTAACTGTACACAAAACTATTGCTTAAGTGAATGAGGTTAATTTACGGAAAATTCAGTATGCTTGCACAGAAAGCCTTGCTAAGCTATCCAGGTGTGGGCTGTGAAGCAAGTAACATAAACACTGAAATGTTCCATGTCACTGCAACACAATCAAATTTGAAATTTCAAGCAAAGTGGACTTAAAGGTACTGTGATATTGATATTAAGTGTGTAGAACTTAAACTATGTCCCACTCTGTCTATTCTGCATTCTAAAGAAAATCTCTGTGTGCACTGTTTCTCTAGAACTACTTATTTCTCAGATGAAACCAACATGCATCTCTGTTACCTATACTTTTCTCTTTTTTTTTTGCTTTTGTGGAGCACTCATTCTCTGTAACAAAAACACATCATAGAAGGTGTTTTTATTTACTTCCTCCTGAAAGGTGTTATAATGTTGGAAGAGCCATCTCACAAGTCATGCGTAGAGAAATCTAAAATTCGGTTGCCATGCTAACAGGAAGTCACGCAACTAAGTCCAGTAAAACAAAAGTGCATAAATGACGCTTTCTGGTAAAAATAGAGAAATATTAGATTAACAAGTCTGTAGGTTTTGACAACTGTAGCCACAACTATAGCTGCGTGCCTCGATAGAGTGCTGAATTTTTGTCGGCATTTAAATCTCCAGAGCATCAGCTGCTTCTTCCCAAGAGGACCACAGCTTCTCTCCCATCACCTCAGGCGTCAGGCCCTTGCCGTATAAACCCCACAAGGGGATGAACCCACCAGTCCCTTCCTCTGCTCCAGGAGCCGTCCCATGTCCCACTTCACCCTGCTCAGCTCTGCCGCCTGCACCTTGCCGTTCTCCGGGTCCCTCCTGGGGGCTGGCAGGACCCCCGCTTTCCTTGGAGGGTTCCTGGGGACAGCGCCGGCGCCTAGCGAGCTGCCCTCGGGCAGAGCCGCCACGGGGACACCGCAGCTGGGCCGCCACCGCCGAGGGGACCGGGGACGCTCCGCGGCGCGGCTCCCGCACCCACCCGTGTGCGCGACATGTGAACTCCCGCCCGGTGCTGCTCTCAGCGTCGGCAGCAGCTGCGGGGGCGAGCATGGAGCGAGTGCGGAGCGCGGTGCGGATGCGGAGCCTCCTCCTGCCCCGCGGAGCGGCCCCCGCCGCTCCCTTCGGCCCCCGGGCGCTCCGGGGTGCTGCAGGTGTCACCCAGCGACCGAAGGATGCCACTACCCACGGCAGCGGCTGCCAGGGAAAAATACCTTTATTACATACAAGAGGAAGAAGAGACCCTAATACTCCTCTGGACTATCACCAAGGGCCAAGGGCGGGCACAATCTTGTTAGGCTTCTTGCGTCGGCGCAAAAAGTTACATTAGATACTCATAGGCACTTCTTTTTGCAGAGGGTCAAAAAGGTAATCAAAGGATCAGAAAGAGGACAGGTCAGAGTTGATGAGAACTTACTTGGTTTAGGTGCTTGCGTTGACAGCCGGCATCTTCCGACAGCAGGTTACATTTTCCCATGGAAGTTGTACCCTTTTCAATTCCGTTTGCAAATTAAATCCCTTCAGAACGTGTTTGTTTTGTTTCACTGGCTGCCGTCCATCTCAGGCACTATCCACATTTTTTACTTTATTTTCTCCATATTTGCCAGGCATACAGGCACTCTCGGACGCACGCCACGAGTCAGCGGGTGCCCATCGCCTCCGGCCGGGGGGACCGCGCCTGCCGCCGGGTTCCGCTGCAACAGATGAGAGGCAGGTTCTTCCCCGGTTGCTTAGCGCGGCGTCTCCTTATTCCCCCGGGAAGCCTCATGCCGGCTGCAGAAAGTAACAGCTCCTCCCGGCGCGGCGGTCCCCTCCGGAGCGCGGGCTGCGCGGCGCGGGGAGGGGGGAAAGGCACCCCGATACCGGCGGAAGGAGCGCGGACGGGCACACGCCGGGTCCCCCCGTCCTCGCCGCTGCGCTCTCTCGCAGCCGGCCGCAGGCTGCGCCTCGGCGGGCGCTGTCCCGCCGCCCCCCGCCCGCCTGCCCGCCCGCCCGGCCGCCGCCCCCGCCGCGCCGTGCCCGCGCCGTGCCCGCGCCCCCCTGCGGCCGCGCCGCGCACCGCGCCGGCTCCGCGGGGCTCCGCGCACGCCGAGGCCGCCCCGGGCGCTCCGCGGGCTCACCGGAGGCCGCCCCGGGCACGGGGAGGAGCGAGAAGGCGCCCGCCGGGCGCTGGAGCGGGGCTCGCCGGCCAGCCAAGAACGCGCACCGCTCGGGACCGCTCGGAGGCGGACGCACCGAGGAGCAGCCTCGACTCCGCGGAAAGTTCGCTGTTACATCGCTCGGCATCCGGGAAAGCCCTGAGCCGCTCCATGCAGCCGCGGCGGGGCTCTGTGAGTCCGCCTCCGCGGGGGCCGAGCCCGGCGCGCTCCGAGCCCGAAGCCGAGGTTCGCTCCAGGTAGCTCGCCCGACGCTCCTTCCCGAGGCGCAGCAAAGGCTCTGCCCTGGTTCCGCCACTCGGCGCAGCCTCCAGCCGGGTGGTCCCTGCGCTGCGCCGCCCCACCTCGCCCGGTGCCCCTGGACGTTAACGGGACCGAGCCGCGGCCAAGACTGGTAATAGAGGAGCAGAGGGAATGAGGCTGCTCGACCCCCAGTTCCTCGCTTTACTTTTCCTTTCCATAAAAATTTGTGACAGAACTTAAATGCATGAGCTTAGAAATAGTAGGGAAAAGATACAACGTGCAATACAGAGATGCATAACAGAACATCCATGTCTTTGGACATGTTTGTTTGTTTGTTTGTTTGGGGATAATATAATAATAATACAAAACTACAACAATAGTTATTGTTATTTGCGGTCTGCCTGGACTCAGCCGCGCGTTGGGGTCTGGACACGATGCGCGCAGGGGCCACCTGGCACCATGTGCAGAGCGTGCCGTGCCCGGGCGAACATCCCTCAACTCCGGCTCACTCCTGCCCCCCGGGAGGCTGGTCCCGCCGGGCACCGCGGGGCAGCGTGCCACCGGGTTCGCGCTTTGCCCGTCTCTTTGGATGAATAGCTTCCACTGGGGGCTCCGAGAGAGAAGCGGGGTGAAATAAGCCCAGGGCAGCACCGGGCAGGGCCGAGTCTCAGCGGGGCGTGCAGCGCAGCGCAGGCAGCCCAGCCGCCAGGAGCCCCTTGGCTTCCTGCGCTGCCGGGACGGGAGCTGGATTTCACCTGCCTCCCTGGAGAACACCGAGGAGTGAAGCGCTTGCCAAAGCAGGCAAGCTTGAAAATGTCACCACAGCAAGTGTGAAGGAAATGCCAGCCACAGCACGCACTGTGAGAACGAGCACCAGACCACCAGACCTCCACGGGCAGCAGAGGTGATGCAATTAATCCGCATTAAGCTGTGCAGTGAAAATGCCAGATGGATTCTGCTCTGGGACTTCCACGGTTGCAGCATCAAGTCTCTGTGTCGGACTGCTGTGTGAACCACTGGCACATGTATTTTAGATGTGCCCCAAGTTAGGCACGGCTGGGATTTCAGCAGAAGCATAGTGCCTTTGGGGACCTGGTTGGAAAGCAGCCTCATCCCACTGGGCAGTGTGCAGTGCAGGCAGTACATGTCTCTGCGGGTCTCTATCTAAGACACACCAATGGAAGACGTGAGATCAACTCGTGTCAGTTCAAATACAGATCAAATACCAAAAGCAGCTGCTTGGAAAGCTGAGCCAGTCATTCTAGTAAGCATACATGGATGTATGCAAATGTTTGTGTAGACCCATACATGCATATCCACACAAAGGCAAGGAGAGAGGGCTGGGTAAATAGAGGCACACGTGAGGACCAGAGAGTCTGCAATGGCTGCTCCATCAGATTTCATTGGAGTTGGAAATGTGAGCACATCAAAATGTTATTGGAACATTTGTACCTCTCGTGCAGGCTACCAACAGCACTGGTGCTGCTCTGTGTTGCTACAGATTGGAGGTGTAATCACAGCTTACTTTCAGAGACATTTCCCAGAGCAGAGTGCTTTTTCCCCCATAAATTTCTTTATTAGATCATGAGAAGCCAACTTCTGTTTTGAGTGTAATATTTAATTTTTCACAAGCAAAAACCTCTATAATTAACAGTATTTCCTGTGCCTTTTATGCATATTGTGACATTTCTGCTTTGCAGGGGTGAGCACAACATGGCACTATCAATGTGTTTTACGTTTTCTGGCATTTTACATATCATAACCCATTAGCAGTCTCCTGTGGGTCTTCCCAAGCTTATAATTCCTTATTAAACTAATGTTCAGATGAAATCTCTGTGGTATTCCTCAGATAAGATTTAAGTAAACAGAATTTTACCTCTGTTTCAGGACAGTGGAGTCAAGATCCTTGCAACATTTTGAGTGTATGCTAGTACGTTTTATTCCCAACATGTAGCTAGCTGCCAAATGTTGCTCAGTAGTAACTACTGTGGCCACAAGAGAGAAGTAAAGGGGAAAAATTAAACATTCTGTGAAACCCATGTCATGTATTGAGGTTTTAGGGGTGATAAAAAGCATGATTGGGCCTCCCTTTAATCTGCTCATAGTATCATGCCAAAATAAGTTCCCCTTAGGACCTTCTCCATTTCTACCTCCCATGTTACATCCTCCTTAGAACATCAACTGACATATGCCCAGGTGCTGATAATTTTCAATTCAGCCAAATTTTATATATCCAAAAAACCAATCAGGCTGGGATTTACCCTTCTCTCTGCAGTTTGTGCAAATATCAATAGGACATATCTCTTGCTTTTATTTCATGAGCAGAAAAACAGAAGATTAAAGACAGCTTGAAAAATAAGATAGAGTTGGAGGATTTGGGAAATACTAATTGATTTCAGTTTCTAATATTAGTGAGTACAGCTAAGAGCAACAGCAGCAGCTGTGATTCAGTATAAGTTTACTCAAATCAGGTAAGCTGACTTGACTCATTATCTTTAAAGAAGAAAGGAAAAAGCAATGCAGAAATTTTAACCATATTTTCTCATTTGGTACCAGGTAAAAGGTTTTTTTTATGTCTCAGCTCCTTTTCTTTATGTGCTAATAAAAGCTTTTCTTACAAGCATGGACATTTAAGAGATTATGAAATTTTCTCCAAGATGGAGATTTATATGCGAAAGAAAGAATCTTATACTAATTATTCAAAATAATTGTATTCAATTTATTAACAATTATTTGAATTTTTTTATTAACTTGTAGTGGAGAAAGATTTTACTCAGACTTCTTATTATTCACATTTAATTTTAAACATGCTTTTACCAATCTATTGCTCATTAGCAATGATGTAAAATCACAGAGTATAAAAGTATCTCTTGTTGCAGTTACATTTTTTTTTCTATGTTTGTTTTGGAGACTACACTTGTACACAGAATAAAGCTTATAATTATTTTTCTCTGTATTTTTCTCTGTATTAATCTAATTCATGAAATCTGTAACAAGTTAATTTTCAAGTTTCATTAATTCTATTGTTACAGACCCTGCAGTTCTCCCAGACAGAACTCTGCAAGCAGCAAATGGTTCTTGCCAACCCACACCAAGCATTCCATACTATTAAGTCTTTTCTTCCACATAACTCAGTGTATTACCATTTATGTACTTAAATAGCATTAGACAAAACTCAAGTTTCTGAGACTTGAGAAAGAGAGATTCTATTTATTGACTGATAGAAGAATGTGGATTCTGTGAGAGAAGGTGGGGAATCCCAGTCAAAATCTTTCATTTTCTATGAAACATTTATTGTCAGAGATATCATTCTTGTGGTGGTTTAGTGGGGCAAAAGGGTTGTGAGTGAAGAGAGAGACATGCAAGCAAAGGAAGCAGAGGAAAAGATTGATTCAGAGATGTGAATAAATAGTAACACTTTCTTTTAAACAAGCAAGTACTGACCTCAGCTGTAGGACTCTTTCACTCAGTTTGTTTTTCTGTGCCAGACTAGAATCTTGAAGTATATTTCTTTTATGTTTGTCTTTGGTTGGCTTGTTGTTTTGGGGTGGAGTTTTGTTTTTGTTTGTTTGTTTTAATTAAAAGGAAAAAATTAAAAAATGGAAGCAAACACAAGTGAACTACTAGAAAAAATATACAATATTAATATTTGGTATTTTCTCAACCTTAATTTCGGGTCATGACATGCAAGTTCTTGTCTGACTTTTTCTCAAGACTTTTGAGTTATTCAGGTAAGAAGATATTTGGGGTTTGTGTTTTAATACAGGGAAGAAAGTGGCTTAGGTTTATTGACAGTTAAATTGCTATTTAATTTTATTATTGCAGTTTACATTGGAAATATGCAGAATTCCATGTAGATTCCCATTTTATTACTACATAAATCTCAACAATTCATATTTTTGGTGGAAAGCAAGCAATTAAACTTCTTTTATCTGCCTACATTTGTCAGTTTCACAGAATTCACATCTGTGATTTTTGCTGACATGCTACAAGCTCTTTCTCCTTTCTTCTAACCAGAAGAGTTTCTGAATGATTCAAGCTTGTTTTTCTTACATCAGAGAGTGGAACTTGGTGCAATAAGGTTCACTGCTTTCTTTTGCAATTTTTTAATGAATAGTAGAACAACATTGCTGAAGTTTTTGGTGCTTTTCAAAGTAATTTAATTTTTGTCCTCTATGATTATTTTCATGTCTATGCTTCCCAGTAAGCACTTAGTTTCTGTCAGAATACTCGGCTGTTACATTTTGGGGTTTTTCTGGCACAGTCTTTCAGTGTCAGGGTTTTAGGAAGGAAAGGTCTAATGAATCAAACCCTGTGCTGGAATGGGATGTGGCTCCAGACTAGAGACATCTAAATTTAGGTGTACACATCTGAATTCCTAAGTGTCCTAAGCTCCCTGCAGAGCCAATGGAAATTTATTCAACACAGTGATGGGATTGTAGAGAAAAGTTCAGCTTTGAATGTGCATTTTGACTTCTGGGTGAGCTCCATCGTGTCTAAGCATTCTACTGTAAGGACAAACCCCAAAGCAGAGGTGCCTTGTGCTGTTTGAGGTTCCTAAGACTATCCAAAGATGCTTGCAAAAGGTGAACAGATAGTTTTTGACCTGCCCTGAATTGCCTTGCCAAGGAAATTGCCTTATAGGTTTTCTGTATGTTTCTGTATGTTAGACCAAATATTCTGTGAAATTTTACAGGTTTTGGACACCTATACACAGCCACCTGAATCCACACTACATCCCTTTAGGCTCTAACAGGAGATCAAATCTCACATATAAAGAACACTGGCATGATAGACACACAGATGTTTGAATCTTCATCCTTAGAATAACACAGCAAAAGCCTTAAGACAGCAAAGTTTGTTGAAAAAGAGTAGAAAGTAAACCTAAGGAATGATCCCTTTCTCATTTTTCTGAAAGAGCTGAAACCTTTACCTGCTTTTATGGGGGTGGTATCCTGGTAAAGGACCTGAAATCTTGGAAACAAGTGGCATATTTGAATCAAGAGAAAAGAAAACAAGAGGCCGGGTTCCAGGGAAGCTAGCCAGGGATTTTAGGTATCTTTAAGTATGTGGAATAAACAGAAAGAACGAAATGTCTTGCTACACAAACAAAGCTATAACTTAATCAGCAAGACAGAGACTTTGTAGGATAAATCAAAGGATTGGAGTGTTGATAGAGAGCAGTACAAGCTGTTCAAGAAAGAAAGGCTGGGAAAAGGGAAGGCAACATTGCATTACCAAGAATGTGTTTATGATTTGTTAAAGAGAAGGCAGATACATCAAACATCTCTAAGAGAACCAAAAACAAGGTTTCAAAAGATTGGTCTACCTCAAATCAATGTGGAGAAGATTGAACATCTTAATCACACAAAAAAGGAGACATTTCTTGGAGCTGTTGTTTTACATCTTTAAGTGGTAGAGTTTATACCTAGATTTTATTTTCTCTTAATGGTGTGAAACAGCTGAGAAAGACAAGATGAAGGCCTCTAAATCTGGTAAAAGGGAATTTGAAATAACAGGATAGAGAACAGCAGAGAACAGCACTTCAAAAAAAGAAGGTGATGAAAACTTAGATGACTGATAGGAAAAGTCTGATTATTTTAATGGAAGCAATATTGGCAAGAAAGCTAGTAGACATTCAGAATGTATTACCAGGAGTGTAACATGTGAGAAGCTTGTTTTGCTCTAGGTGAGCAGAAGTTTGCATCAACTTCAAACCTCATGTTTGACAGAAGTGTAAAAAGAAACCTCCTGCAGGGAGCCTAGAGGTCAGCATCATGGATAATGGAGTAATGTGATCTTTCAGGAATATTTCAGCTGGGCTTGTTCTGCCTAAGAAAAGATACCTTGAAGTTATGTCATATAGTTTATAGTTGTGAAAAGGGGAGTACTAAAGAGACAGCTAACATATTCCTCAGAAGTAGAAATAGTGATCAATTTTTCATCTTAGCAAGGGATGCCTAAACTACACATAAGTAGGATGTTCCTAACTATAAAAAGTCTTAAATACTGGGAGATTTCACATCTTCTGGTTGTAGAAAGTTGTGGAATCCATCTCTTGAAACATATGAACCTTTTTCTAAGAGTGAGGGTTTTTCCTGCTTAAGGATTCTCTAAGTGTCTGAAATGAGATATTTTTTCTCCAAAACTTAGTGTACCCTTTTTTATCAATGGTATTTTGGGAAACTGAGTTTTCATGCTGTTAAGAAAGACATGCAGCCAATCTGTTTGCACTCTCAGATGCCATTTGAACAGCGTGATTCAACTTCGGAAGCATATGTAGCTTAAGAGACCAAATACAGATTCTGTCCTGGCCTTGACATCTGAAAAGGGTGATTTCTTCCCTTTGGACAGAGTTCTGTAAAAGCCAGGAGGGTACCAGTGCATACCAGTGCAGGAATTTGGCTTGTGTCCACTGTGGTTTAAAACAGTGGACTTCAAATGAGGAATTCAACTGCCTTCCACAGACAGTCTTTTAGATTTCTTAGGGTTCCCCAAAAGTCTAAGTAGGCATAACCCCAGCCTAACAGAAGGTCTGCACCCACCCAAAGAGCAGGAGGGATATTCCACTGTCCAGGAGCTTCACAGACCTAAAAAGACACCAGGAAACCCGTCCTGAAGGTGCTTTTTTTGGTAGTTTTATTGCTTCCATATTTTCTTCCAACTAGCATTGTGATAAAGCATACATATTTTTTTCCTTAACCTCTACTTGAAACTCTGTTTTAAATTCAAATCACAAATTACCCAAGCTTTCAAAAAAACATAATTAGTCTTCTCTCTCCACCAGACAAATACATCAGTAATGCTTTTAACATCTGAGAAAGGGAGAAGTTTTTTAAATTGTGTGGCTTTTACAGTATATTAGTGATCTGGCTCATAAAAAGGCAGAATGACAACAGTTCAGCTTGGTGGTGGGTTGTGTTGAGAGTGTGTAGAACCTGAGAGGATTTAAAATTCACTCATTTTGCAGACAGGCTCTAGAGCAAGTAGGGGATGGCAGATAGTCAGGCTTGAGTCATCACTTCTCTTCCTGCTTTGTAAATACTTCTTTTGTGCTTTTCCTGAGACTCAGTTTTCTTCCTTATGATATGGCAGCCCTCTTTCTTTATCACTCCAATATGACTGTGCACTCAGGATCCAGGAAGAAATCATAAATACCTGTAAAACCATTAAAGACCCTGTAAGCAGGAACAACAGTTACCATAAGAGGTTTGCTTAGAATGGATGCTGCACTAATTCTGCATTCTGGATAAAAATAGCTGATCTCTTTTTTAAAAACTGTTTTCATTAATGTAAAGTGTTGGAAGTGGATTATTTATATATATAAAAGATTGCTTGTAATAAGACTTGCTATACATATTGAGACTCACTAATAAGAATAATGGCTATGTATATCTGTTATGGTGTGTTGATGACATTGAGAGAGGCAAAGGATATCATGAAGATATCAAAGGATGTTTCAAGATTGAAGTTGCTTTCCTTTAAGAGTTGACAACAGTTTCTGTTGCTATACCTTTTATGTTTTTATATAGCTAAGCAAAAATAAAGAGAATTGTCTCATGTTTTTATTGTTACCATTTTAGAGGGCTCTGGTAGCTTTCTGATTTTTTTTCTTTTGTCTGTGTGATGACAGCACAGTATGAAATTGGCTTCCTGGATTTTAAAGTGCTTAATGCAGTCTTTAGCTACATGTCTAATTATTGCATTCTCCAAGTCATGTTAAACTATGACAGAAACTTACTTCGCATTGATTATGTGTGACAGAAATGCAACATAATTTGTTGCATAGATTTCCAGAACATTATCATGCTTAATGATTAATTCTGAGACCGAGCTTCTGTTTATCCTAAAATAAATAGATACCGTTCTATTCCCCCGTTATTCCAGTGTGTTGTGTCCATAGTTATTAGCTGAAGAGAAGTGGCAGAAGCTGGGCAGGGCAGAGGGAAGAGCAAGCACGCTGAGGGTATGGCTGTGTTGCCGCACAGTTCAGCCCTGAGGTGTGGAGTTTTGGGGCACAGGTTTCTGCGGTGTTTTCCAGCCAAGAAAAAGCCACTGGATGGTGCTGTGGAGACAATTTGCAGTCAGGGCACAGACCTGCAAGGTGCCCAGCCTCTTAGGCTTCTGTGTGAGGCTTGAGGGAGGCTCACACATAGAATTAAATTTACCCTTCCCTTTCTTTTATTTATTTTCTGACACGCTTTATAGAATTCCAGGGTAAATTCTAAGTCAACGAATAACAGTAAGCTGCAATCTTATTACGAAACATACATCCAATTTGTGTGTGTGTGTGTATGAACTTTTTATTGAAGGAAACTAATCAAGACTTTAGGTAGGTTCAGTATCTTTTTCTGGCACTGCAGTCACAATAATATAGCCATAAAGCTGTTTGATTTATTTTATGGTAGTGGTGCAGGTCATCTCTCTGGGCATTTTATGCTGGTACGTATTTTGTGCGTAAAAACAGGGAGAGAGAAAGCTTTAACCTCTCATCACTTGATACTGGCTCCATGGGAGGGAGAGGAAACAGCTTTGCTCTGTCTGTGCCCTGCCTCTGGTAACTGCTGCCCTTGCTGTGGGCAAGGTGATTGATCTACACAGGATGAATTTCCTTTCCATCAGTGCTGTGGTGAGACCACTACACGGGATCAAGAAAGTAGAGATCTATTACAGTCAGACCCCAAAACCTCTGTGCCTCAGGATAATTCAGCACTTGCTGCTTAGATCCTGCTTTAATGGGTGCCTTCTGTGCAGGTTCTAAGAACACCAGTGAGATCCACATCAGCAGGTGTTGAACACTACAGTACAAGTGCCTGTATGAGATACTTTCTTACACATTGCCACACTGCAGCTGATGCAGACAGAGTGCTGAGGCAAAGGCTGCTCACAGATGGGACTCATCTCGCTGTAGGAAAGCCATTTTCTCCTCAATCACTACCAAGACTGAACACGGCACTTTGCCCTCTGTAAACATCTGCAGAGAGCCTCATCCTCACAGCCCACAGAGTCACAACTGGCCATGGCCTCCAGGGAAAGGACAAGTAAGCAATATTGCAATTTGGAAGGAGGAATTTACAAACATTCTGTCCATGAGTGTATGAAACAAACTGAGTTATATCATCTCAGCTGCATCCTTGAATTCAAGTTTGCTCGATAAGCTAATTTCTTTCATTTTCTGTGTCACAATCACTGGTGCTCAGACATCAGAGGGAGAGAGAAAAATATTGAAATAACGATTTCATTTCTTTGAAATAACTATTTCATTTCTTTGAAAAATATTGAAATAGGTATTTAATTTCTTTAAAATTAATTGTTTGTTCAAGATAAGTTCCATAATGTTTCTCTGCACTAGCTCCAGTTAGTTCCAGATCACTCTTGAGTATTTAGATTTTGCAAATACTCCATTGCATTCTCCAAAATTCACCAAATCTCTGAAAATGTATGACTATGATTACGGTAAGTGGAATGATCATGCAGATAAACACACACAGAAGGATGAAACATTTTATTTATCAGAAGACAGATAATGAGGATATATTTCTAGTAGTCATTCAATTTTACTCATGATGTTTCTCTGGAGGAGAGAATATTTGGAACAGCTGGTCAGATAATATAAAGTAGAGCTTAAAAGTTATTAGCAATGCTACTGAAGTTATACATGTTTCTGGTGTAAAAAATGGTAATAAATAAGTGCATTTAGTGATATTAGGATAATTTGTGCAATAGACTAGTGTGTATTTGTGTAAACAAGCACAACTCTTGACAATATTGACTCATACAATCTAACAATAATTTTACTCAGTAGGACTTAATGGAAAAGAACTTACAGACATGGGAAAATATGAATATGAAAATCCAAAAGCTTTACCAATAATTTCTTTCAGGAGTTTGGTTGGCAACATATTCATTTTAAAATACAATCTAATGCTGGCATTTTCACTGAGATTATGCACTTTTCACCACTGCTACCCAATCACTTTGCCTAAATACAAAATGTAGTATTTAGTGACTTGCTAGAAATCTTTTTTCTCCCCACTCTCTCAGATAATTTTGTGGGTGGAAATACTTCTCTGTGTAATTGTATTATTTGTGCAAGTGGCTGTCAAGATTTTCCAGAATTTTTAGGTTTATTATACATGTTAAAATTTATGAATAGTTTTTTAAAACTAATGAGATTGCTTGAAAAAAAAATCAGATTTTCTAATTACTGAGATTCTGTGCCTGTTAGACCATTTTCTTCCATGTAATAATTCTATGTCTGCAGAGACCTTTCTCTCTGCTAAAATATTTGTATTTGTCATCATTTAATTTTAATGTCAAATCACTTTATAATTTAAGGACCATTTCATCTGTCACTCCTATGCTTTCTTGCTTCACACATGAATAAAGTACATTTTTCATGCTTTGTCTCCTAAACAATGGTTGCCAAAACAGGCAATATCAACAATCTAAAATGTTAAATTTGAAAGTTATTTTTAAAATATAATTATAATGATGCTCTAACATCTTGTTTCTATCTGGAAAATATGCCAAGGTCTGATGGCTCATGAAATTAATATATTTAGTTCAGAGGAAGTAAATCTTTAAAACGTAGCCTGCTGCATGATTAGTCTTAATAAAGAAATAATTTGCTTAGAGTAAAAGGGAAAACACAGCACCATTGTCTTTAAATAGACAGATTTAGTAAAGAATATATGGTTAGATTATTGAAGAGCTCCTACAGGAGGGAAATGGCATAGCAATTCTTTTCATGGAGCACAGCCATACGTCTCCCACTTGTTCTTCCCGCTTTCTCTGCTCCATGAGAAGACAGCACCCATGCCAGGTAGCACTGATTTTGATTTGTGGTATAGACAGGAAACAAGACCACACTGATGATGAGAAAGTGTCCTTAATTATTTTCCTGATGTGGCAAACATCACAGTTTTTCAGCCATGAGCAAGGGCTGCTGGAGCCAGGAAGTGTGTGACAGCTCCAAGAGGCGCAGAGAAATGATGCCTCAGGTTTTAGCTTTATATTTTTCAGATTCTGTACCGCTTTGGTGCGTACTTCGGAGCTTCATATTACGGGATAGTAAGCAGTCTTCACAGAGTAGGTAGACAAAACAATTCCTTCTCTAGCTGGGGACCAAGAACAAATGATCCTACTCTCAGGCCCAAGAGCATAAACAACGGCAGAATAAAGAGAGAAAGACAAGAAGGATGGGACTTCATAACCTAAAGCTGTAACTGGACAATTAACATCAATGTGCACCAGAACTTATAAATGTGAGAGGCTTTGTGACTAATTGTCCATTTTGTGACCATTTTGGGTCCTTCTTGGGTGTGGCCCTGGCTAAGCTCTTGCCCTGCCCAAGGTGTGTCCATTGAGGCCTTCTAATAAATATCTACTTTATTCTTTAAGTCTGTCGAGCCTATGTTCTAGGTCAGCCTTCACAAGGTATCAGATAAATGTTCTTCATAGTTACCTGACCAAGTTATACACTTCCATTAATATAAGTCAGTTCAAGTATTGCTTGTATCTTCATAAGGGTGGGGTTTGGGTAACAAATGTCTCTTGTGTTGATATGCAGGCAGTCTGAGATATCCAAAAGATTTCTCCTTTGCCTCCTTTTTGTCTCATGTTCAGACAGACTTTGCATCAGCTTAATGGCAGAGATAGTTGTAGCTCTGCCCCCTTGCTAAAACATTGCCAGTCATCATCCAAGCACCAGGAAGTGACAGTCAAACAGCTGAATGGGTCTGAAATAATTTCTGGATCCCTTAGGATTCCTATATGGCAGCTCATACCCACAGAGGCTGTGCCAGCAGCAGGGTAGGTTTCTCCATCCACAGCCCCCAGCCTGGCTGGCAGCAGGTGCCTGTCACTTTGGGGCCCTCAGGGCAGGCATGGGCACAGGGATCTGCTGCTTGGGTCCCTCTCCAGCATTCGCAGACAGCTCTCAGCTCAGCGTGGGGCTCCCACACAGACCACCATCCAAACAACACCCTCCTAACAACTGTAGCAGAGAAAATATCTTCTATGTATAGAATTCATCCAAATTTCCCTCTATTTCCCTCTCCTAATTCTAAAAAAAACCCCTCATGCTCTGTGGGCAGTGTATGCCATAATGTAGTTGTTTTTCCACCAAAAGATGCTAGAAAGGAACTATTTTCAAAGCCCAAAATGTTTTATTAATAACCTTGTTAGGAGCACTAAATGATGTGACATGCCTGAACTTCCCTGGATTTTTAATTCTGGATTTAAACATTATATGGAGAATTATTTTTTAAAAGGAATTATTCATTTTTTTCTTTGCAGTCATATCCTCTCTCACAATTTATCTGGATTGTACTAAAAATGTAAAAGCTGTTTAAATGAAGAAATTTTTCAGCAGAAGCAGAACTAGTAATTCTGGAAGTCAAACTCAGCTGACCTTCCTAGGTATGCTCCAAAAATGCTCATTAATTTTGCTTTGTTTGACATGTTGCTTTGAAGTATTTTTTCAGTTATATTTTCAGAAATGTTTTTCAAAGCTACTGAAGCTCACATGAAGGTTTGGAGGAAGTCAGCTTAATACAGAATTGCCTCCCATAGGAAGTTAACTCTATATTGCCTACAGATTTTTAATTTTTTTTATTTCTTGGCAAGAAATGGCCTCAGTTGCCATCTGCCGCACCTTGCCAGATTCATATGAGAAATAAATCTTCAGTGATAGCAGGACATGATTGGCAATTTTCTGTCTATTGCCTGTAAAAGCATGTGGCTAATAAAATAGAAATCCATCTCGGAAAATGACAGAAGCTGAAGAAAAAACAGATAGTCTTCCTTACTGTGATTAATGACTCAACATAATAATGAGACAGTGTTTCAGTTGCAGCCTTTTCTCTAATGTCTTGGTGTCTCATATGAACTATTCCAGTTAAAAGCAATAAATGGATATGCTTTTTTTTTTTTTTTTGCACTTTCTATATTTTTCTCATTAATCTTCATTAGGGAACCTCCAACCCATGATTTAGAATGACCCAGACACTAAAAAATGTGTTTTCCAGACTAGTACCCAATCTGCTTGAGCACATGAGTGACATCAAACTACTTGTAAGGGTCTTGCTCACAAATAGCTTTGTCTTTACAATGGAGTTTGGAAAGGTTTCATCTCATGTCAATAAAGACACACAGAGTGCATCTGCATTTTAAAAGAGAGGGCACAATCACAGAATCTGTGCATATATTGGCAAACATAAACTATGGTAATTGGGTTTTTTACTTGTTTGGGGTTTGGTTTAGTTCTGAGATTTTGGATTTTTTTTTTCTTATTTGTCACCCTCCCCCTCCGTCTTCCATACAAAGCATCTAAAACATTCAGAGGACTGTGCCACAGTACTACTTTTTGTATGGTGAGAACCAGAGGTGTAAAATGAATATCCAGGGCTGTGACATGCAATCATGGGTGGGTGTTTGCAGAGCAATCTCCGACACCATGCTGGGACAGTGGCAGTGAGGGGTGAGAGGGCCAGGACAGGTGCCACCACGCCTGCCCTGCCATGCTGAGTTTTGCTGTGGGAGGAACATGCAGAAAAGGAAATCCAACATAAAAGAGCTCTAATGTTATATGTCAAATATGTGGAGAGAGACCCAGGAGTGCAATAAAGGGCTAAAATTTTTGACTGTGCAGAAATAGCCAGAGCTTCACAGCTGCTATGTAAAAGCTGCTATGTCTTTTCCTCCTATTGTTTTAAAAGCCATATAACCATGGTGCAAAATATACTAAATTAAGAAAGTAAGGGAATGAGCTTGAACACTGAACATCAAGTGTTCACACAGTTTATGGCATTTTTTTCAGACCCTTCTGGTTAGATACGAAACAAGCAACACCAAATGCCAGTGAGTGTTTATTGACCCTCTCACTTGCACATTTAATTTTGTATTCTTCACAGGGAAGTGCCTATTGTAAGAAAGCTATTTATATGTTGATCTATTACAGCAATATGAGATGAATAAATGAATTTTCACGGTGTGAATGAGCATAGTTTGGCTATAATAACAATGTTTATGTGCTCTGCAGTGTATATTTACTGATGTTCATTTTTTTACAATCATTTGCTCTTGTTCTTTTTTGGACTTGGTTAGTGCTGAAATTTCTTGATTCAGAGTATATTTTAGTGCTCATTTATTGAAATTCAAAACAAATATACTGGTTGTTTATTTCTTAATAGATTTTTTTTTCCTGGAGGGATAATTCTACTAAGTCACTTGACAAATATGCTCAAAAAAAGTCATGGAAATGCCTCATTTTCCTGAAAATAGATTTTATAAGGCATTAGAGAGCCAACAGTAAACTTCATTTATTTCATATTGGAGTCAACGATAACCACTGCAAGATATTTGTATAGATCTATTTTTGCATAAGTAATCTTTATCCACATGGAAGTAATTACTAACATTTTAAAGCACATTTTGGTCTCTGATTAACTGGTTTTTTATATCCTACTTTGTGTAGATTAATATTCAAATTTTATACATCCATAATCATTGATTTATTTTTTAATTATTTAAAGATTAAAGTAATTCAGATCAGACTTTGTGTGTCATGTTCACACATTATAAGTGGCGACTGTAAGTATTTACACATAATTGTGTTAAATAATTTATATATTAATTAATTTATTTTTAAAGCTACCTATCATATTCATCATGGCTTTGTAAGAGAGTCTTGGAGCCACCGCAGGAGCCCTGTGCACTCCTTCAGACCCTCTGGTCTCATCATCTGTGTATTTGGGGAGTAATGCCAGTTTAAAAATACCAGTGAAAGACAGGAGTATAAAATAAAGAGGGAACGCTGTGCAGCAGTCAGCATGTCAGCAACTGGGTTAAATTAGAGCCTTGCTGAGGACAGTGAGAAGGCTGATGCAATATCTCCTAAGTACAAATACTATTATTTAATAGTATTACGCAGAGGGAACTGAGGCCTTTCACTCAAATGTGGTAGAGAGCATAATCCAGTCACGCTTAATAATTTATTTAGCTCAGCACAAAGAACAAACATTATGACAGAAACTTGGAAAGAATAAGTGATCATCATCTAGCCCCAGGCAAATTGTATAGAACACAACAGGGCTGTCTGGCAGACAATATCAGCCCCAAGGCTGTTTCAGGGAAAAAGTGAAAACTACAGTAAATAACATACTGAGGAAGAGAAAAAGAAAAGAAGGAACTGGTGATACCTTGCAAAACCAAGAATGGATAAAAACTGTAGAGTTTCTGGTCAATGTTTTATTAAACAGAACTACATACCATAGTAATGAAAATTTTAAAGGTATTTCTTGAATGATGAAAATTTTAAAGGTATTTCTTAAATGATGAAAGGTATTTCTAATGAAATAGAAACAAGTTCTTTCTCAGATGCCGAGGCAGGCAGCTTGCTCGAGGATGAAATGGTAAGCAGCACTGTGAGAAAGACTCTAAATTTTATAGCTGAGCTGCTCTCAGGACTAATATTTCTTTTATTTTCTAATAATTTTTTGATGTGCAATAATTCCTAGTTTTGTAGAATTGCAGAGTTGAGTTCAGTTTCCTTCTAACAATCAATCAGCTTTTCTAAATTTTCTAGTGATTAAAATTTTGAGCACTGACAGCAGTAAAAAGAGGCCTTTCCCTCCATTTGTGAAAGATTATTAACTGCAGGGGCTGAGGTAAGATCTGAGTGGTGGTTTTTAAGAAATAGAAAGGAATCTTCTTGTTCAAAGCTTTTTACATACAAAGGGTCATCATCCATAAACTTAAGCCTGGGTGAAGTTGTGAGACAGCATCTCAATACATATTTAGAATGAAATTTTTTAAGGCAATCAGCCAAACCTGAAGGGGACATCACAGTGAGCATGGTTTCTCTCTAGGTAACTCATGCCCTGAGTTCAGTGTTCTCCCCAGGCACATGGCACTGCTTGCCCTTTGTGGATCAAGTTGTTCATTAATGAACGTACTTTGTCATTGACCCAAGCAGGAGTTACACCGGTCTGTTAACTCTGTTTCTAGTCTGCTGACTGGTGAAGCATGGTGCTTTTCATTCTGGTACAGGCAGGGTGCTGCAAAGAACTATAGCTCTGAAGACTACTGATGAAGATCATATTCAAAGAATCTCCATGGCTGTTTTGCTAAAGATTTCTGGAAATGCTTTGTATCTTTCGAAATATTGGGGCTACATGTTTTTCTATTGCCATGGGCAAGGATCTCTGCAGAAGCTAATTTCTCTTTGAAGAAAAAAAATGAAAGATTTTCTTAACACGTCTATGACTGCAGCTGTTTTTTTGGCCTCCTGCCCCTTTAGTCTAAAATAAATATGAAAATAACGAATTGAGGAATACATTCATTTATTAAGCATGATTTCCATCATTCCATTTGGAAGCATTTGCTTATCACCGCTCTGTTTATTTAAAGTAGAGACATTACTGAGCACTGTTTTTTTTTAATTACTTTTATTTTATATTTGGTGAAGAAATTCCAGAACTAAATATAACAATATTAGTTGAAGAATAAGAAATCCTTCATTTACAAAGGTGGGGGGAGGGAAGCAAAACAAAGCAACAAAATACTCTGTTTTACCTTTCATAAAAAATATACTGCTTTCACATGTTAATGAAATTCAGGCTTCTATACAAAAATTCACTGAGAAAAAAAACATTTCTTACCAATAAAATAGTAATGTCTGTATTAAAACCAGGAGCTAAACAGTCATTAAACAGAACATAACTAATGTTTGACTGAGTAAGGTGAGAAGAATCTCACTTAACTGAACCTCAAAGATATTTGTGGTATGAAGAGTGCAATTATCCAATCAGGTCTGTCATCCCACTACTATGAACAGTTCCACTGATGGGAGTTTTTACAACAATGCACCCTACATCTGCTTGTTTCTCAAACAATGGTGCTTTCACTCCATAAACCAGCAGGAATTTATCTTCACATTTGCGTGATGTGTGGGTCCTTTTCCCATCTCTGATACTCCAAAGCATCCTGTGAGCTGTGGAGCTCATAGAGTATTCTATGAGCTGTGTTCATCTTGCCTGTTGCAAGATGAAATACATTGCACAGCCATGGTAGAAAAACCTAAACCTCTTCTTGTGAAGGTAACTATGGGTCATCAAAACAAATTTGTAATGATCCAGGATCCATTGATGGTGCTCCTCATCCAAGAGAATGGTGAAGGCGAAGGCTGCTTAATTCACCCCATCTGAAAGTTTTCCTAAATTGCACTAGTGTTACACTTTTCCAAAGAAAAAGAGAATTTGTATGATGATTAGAAATTAGGGTATTCAAGTTTTCACAAAGTGGGTTCTTTGCTAGAGACAGAAGACACAGAAGCCAATGAATTAAGTTTGCTTGCAACAAAAATCCTCTACAAATTTGCTCATCTGAGTTTCTGAAGGAAAAGTAGGACCAAGGGAAAAAAGACGGATCACACGTACAGTGTTAAAATACTGGAATAACTGGAATTCCACACTCCTCTTTCCAACACTAATGATACCCATGGAAAATACATGTGGACTGGCAGAAACTGGTTCACATCCAAGGTCTTGAAAACTTCAGTACTCATTACCAGAGTTGTGTGGCAATCATCAAATGGCTTCCTAAACTTCATGTAAATTTTTTCTTTTGCTCCTCAGGCTCACTATGGGAGTTTTTGCTTCATAAAGCTCTTTACACTCAAAGGAAAACATAGGCTAATATTTTATGTTCCCATATAAAACTAGAGAGCTTTGTAAGGTTTCCAGTGGAAACCACAACGCCTCCCTGGCATATCCTCCCCTGGTAGCAGCAGGTGTCATATTTTTTGGATTATTTAAATTGCGTTGGAAGGTTATGGTTAGGACCCAGCATGAGCACAGAGAAAAGGAACAAAAGAGTTTCAATAACTTATTAAAACTGCTATTTCAACTTATACACAGAAAAGAAATAAAACCTCCTGAAGTCTCTCAGTAACTATTGGCAAGTCAATGCACTTTAATAGAGATCAACAAAGCACACCTTGTTATATTCTGTCACTTACTGAGAGAGAAGTTCTTACTAGGCTGGTAATAATCTTAGTGACTGTGGTAGGTAAGTTTAAATATTCTGTTTCTAAATTTGCAGTCAAATGACAGGAATGTATATTTGAATTGGTGATAAAAGTATATCTCAATATCAGCGATAGTGGCTTAGAAATCTAATTATTTCCAAAGAGTCATTATTTAAAAAATCCAAAACAATCACTCAGGACTTCTCTGTCATTCAGTCTTGATTTTGTTTGGTCTGTGAAAGGTTGAAGTTTCAGATTCTTCCATGCTCTGGTGTTCCTCTCTGCTGTTGACAAAAACAGCAGGGGAGGAAAAGACTAATGAAAGAACAAATCTTAAATCATTGGAATCGTTATTTTATTTCTTATTATGAAATTAGGTGTGGTTCTCATTTCATTCTGAATACTGTAAATAAGGAATACAAATATCCCTCAGATCTCCAAGATGAATGGTTACCTACTACAAGGCAGATGGAATAAATAATCATAATACTGAGAAGTGCATATATTTTGCATTTAATTAGTATCAAACCCAAAGTGAAAATTAAATTATTTTTCCTGCCCATGTTATGTCTTATCAGGAGCTACGCCAGTTATCTAGCTGATTACATTAGCATGAATCCACATAAGTAATTTGACATTTAGGTCATTGTTTTGTAGCTGGGAAAAAGTTCAATGTTGAAGCTCAATACATATATAGCAATAAAAATGGAGGACTAGGAAGCTCTGCAATTCATCCTAGATTTAAGAGAGAATTAAGTATATACTATGATGTTACCCTTCAAAATATTTGCTTAATTAGTTCTTGAAAACACAGTTTTATTTGAATTTGTGATGCAGTTTGCTTAAGTGCTTTAGCTAGCCTCAAATCAGAAAGATTTTTTACTAATTTTAATAATATTTCTTCTAAATCAGATTTACTGAGAAGTAAGTTGGTACAGCTCATCCTGACCATAAGGAACACAACAGATGGAATAACCCATCATCATTTTCTCTTCAAAGACATATTCATGTCTTCTGGTTGTTTTTCCAAGTCACACAAAATTGCAACCCATCCATGCTTTGTTCAGGTATCTTGCTTTCTTACCTATTATTCTTTTCTCTTTCTGTCTCTTGTTTGTCTTCCTTACCAAGAGACCTATGCCTTTCTTATGTATTTTTGTTCACCTTTTAATTGTATAGGATTCTTTGTATTTTTCATTAGGTACTTCATTTTTCCTTGATTCTCTCACAACAGGTTTTTCTGTGCAGCCTTAGGACTCTCTCAATAGACTGACACCAAACTTGACAAAACTGGTAATACATCCACAAAGGGTGGGGATGCTGCTGGTGTGTGACCCTGAAGAGATTTAATTAAACCACTCTGGGATTCACTGGGCTGTTCAGTGGAGTCCCCACAACAGGACACTGGTTGGGTGTAAGGGTCTTGACTTCCCTGGCACCAATAGATTGATCAAATGTCAAACATAAAGAGTTCAAGGAAACTCCCCCCTTTGACATGATTCTTCCCTGCAAAATCTGCTTGCTCACCTAAACCATTTTGTCCTTTGGAACACCATCTCAGCTCTCAACATTTGCATGAACTTTTGGAAAATTGCTGTTTAGGGGTTTCTTTCTCCTTGTTTACAGTCACAAACAGTTCTACTGGAACTTCTTTCATGTGAATTGCTGTCTGTCTTCATATTCTTAATCACTTCCTCAGAATCAGATCTAAACCAGCAAAATCCTGATCCATTTTTTCAGCTTCTGAATGAAGTGTCTTGTCCACTCCTTTAGAGAAGGTTTCGGCTCATTCTGTTCCAGATGTTGATGGTCACATGTATTTTAACCCCCTCAAATTCAGATACAATCAACTACCATCCTATCCTGAAATAAAAATAATGTATTTGCAAAGGTATTGAGTACAAGTGTTTTATTAAAATAAGCTTTTTTTTTCTATTACTTTTGTGCTAGGAAAATCTACAATGCCATACTTTCTGTAGAGTCTGATCCAAAGACCACAGAGGCTAACAGACTTTTTTACTGACACAAATCTTCTTGAAGTAGATTCAGGACTACACTACAGACTAGCTTTTACACAATTCTGTAAAAATGCTTTTATTCCACTAACTAATAGAAAAATCAGTGTTCTAACAGGCAGAGGAATGCGCAACAGTGGTAAGAGCTTCAGTTGTCAAAGCAGGAGAATATTACTTTTTGTGATCTCATCACTTGAATGAGTGTGAATTGCATAATATTGGCTTAAAACTAGAGATTTGATATTTTCAAATTAATGACAAAACAGTGTGGTAATTTGTTCCTAATTGTTTCTTTAAATATAGAAAACAATGAAAAAGTAAAACAATGGAAAAAAAACAATAAAAATCATACTGTTTCAGTAAAACAGTAAAATATCTCCCTTAAATTAAATTGATTCAAAGTTCATTTTATAATTTTTTTGTTGGGACTTATTTGTGGTTTTTTGGGTTTTTTTTTTGGGGGGGGGGTGATTTGTTTTTTGGTTTTTATTTGGAAAGTAGAAAGCATTGATATGGATATGAAACATCTCTTGCAGGTCTTTTGAAATAAGTCTTGGGTGCTTTTTTAAATTCCAATTACTTGAAAGTTATGACCATAAAAACCTGCAAAGTCCTATCTCTCTTAAAATAGTGAATAAGCTAAAGGGATTTCATGCCCTGTAGGATTTGTGGAAGCACAGCTGAGGATGTAGAATGTATTGGAAATAAGTTGCCATGGAAAGGGGATTCAGGTAACTGTAAAAAAAAAAATGGTTTACACTTCTTTTGCCTCTGCATAGTTCAGCAAATTTCAAATCAGTTCTGCCATGTTTTCTCCTTGAATTCTACATCTACATTTTGTAGTTGAAAAACAAACCTGAACAACCAAGCCCTCCATCTTCCTAGTGGAAACTGACATTTGATTAAGTTTATTTTTCTTAAAACCAGACACGCTTCCATGAAAAGTTTTAATTAAAAAAATTGGATTTCTTCATACAGGAACCTCATATAAACTCACTGAAAATGTGTATTTCCATTTAGAAATGCTTCTGTCCTAGAAGATACAGTGTGATTTCCTGCTATCACTACTTTCTCCTTCTGGTTGCGTTCCCCAGGCAGACTCAGCCTTCAATGATTCACTAAAGATAGAAGTCCCGGGAGCAGGAGGCAATAGTGCATTACAGAAAAACATATTCTAGCCAGGGAATCTGTCATATGGAGGATGGCAATAACAGAAAGCATTTGAACTGCTTCTACTATCAGGCTGGGGTAAAAGCTGTCACGCTCTTTCTGTATTAAAAAGTCTGTTTTCAAATTTTTTAGTATTTTCATCACTTGATTTTCCAATTAAATGTAAACAGTTGTTATGAGGGGGAACAACAGTTGTCATCAATATCAGCTGAAACAAAATTTCTACTTTTGAATGTTTTATCCATACAGGAATGAATGAAGCCCAAATATATAGCAGCTGTGGTAATCCAGCTCTAATTATGAATTTTAGAAGGCATGAGAATATTTTTTAGATAGCATGTCATTGTCATCTAAGTTGAAATCCAGGCATTACAAAGTAGAATGTCAAAGCAGACATTTCTGTAGGTAGCTGAGAGGTGATTTCTCCATTTGAATTAGTTCTTCATATTGAGATGCCATGAGATTTAGAAGTCAGGAGGAAAAGTATAATATTTAGCTTTCCAAACTGTGCAACAGCTCCCATAAACCAAAATTACAGCCAAAGAGCCAATGCTGAGAGCTTTTTTATGACCCTATGAAACCAGTATGTTTGCCTATTTATAATAACACTGTGAAATATGAACCTAAAATGTGTCTGATTAAATTGAGTTGAAAACACAGTAAAATTCCATTAGAGGGGATCTGTTAATATACTCTAACTGAGGAGCTTTGTCTAAGCCTGATTTTAGAAACCTCCTAAAAAACAGGCCATAGCAAAATTGTTGATGGAAAATGATTGGTGGAAAGGGACAGCCAAGATAAAAAGTCTGTCCTGGACTTAGAATGTGAAATAGGATGTCATTGTCTGGCTTTCCCTATTTGATGGGGAATACTCTAAGTTTCTAGTGCATTAAGTATCACTTCAGCCCTTCAGTTATAAACCAAATATCTGTTTTATTTGTTGACCTCCACAAAAGAGAGGGATAATGATGAAGAACAGCTCCCAACAAAGAGGGAGCCTTATAATTTAAAATTGGTGGCTCGGGATCATTAACTACATGTCTGCAAAGTATAAGCAACAAGAAAACAGAAAAAGGACAGATACATCTACATCTGCTTTGCTTTATTAGGTCTGCAAACTGTGTAATTTGCATGTTGTCAAGGCCATTGTTAGAATAGCAATAAAACAAATAATGCATATTATTTCCAATACTGCTTTAACAGATGTCATCCAGAAACCTCTCTGTCAGAGACAACTCCAGGGGTTTCTGAAACTGCTGTCAGGAGACTATAATAAAATGAAAAGCTCTACTGATAATTTCCCTCCAGTCTGACAGCACTACCCTGCTGCCCTTGGGGTGGATTTGCATTGTTACCTTTTCTTGATTACAAGATTACATCTTCATGTACTTCTTAGTAGTAGCAGTGACGCTCCTAGTAGTATTGTGATTCCTGGAGGTCAAAACTAGATTCTCTGCTGATGCCTAAGGAATTGACTACTTCTGTCTTGAAGAATAACTCAGAGGTTATATTCACAGTGGAGCAAAACACACAATTATGCTTCATTTTGTCATAACAATGTCCATCTCAATAGAACTAGTGCTCAAAACAATAGCAATAATGATGTTCACTATCGATTTCAGCATACACTTGCAGTGTAGGCATGTATCCAGGACTTTTTCTATGCTTCCAGAGATTTCACTGATGTCTGTGCCATCATGCCTGTATTAAAGTTGACTGGAGTATGGTTTCCTGAACACAGGTAGATAACTCAAATGTATATGGAGAATACAAGAATGAATAAATATTAACTCAATAGCATGATGAAAGTGATTATAGAAAACCTGTTAGCTAGTTTTTCTCATTTTGGCAGACATATTGGCAGAGAACATTTCGGGAAGGGATCTAGGAAGGATAATAAAGCAGTGTGATTGCATGCAGCTGGATTTGTTATTCAGACTGTCTTTTTTTTGGACTGTGACACACTGTAGGAGTCCTGTATACAACAATATGTAACAATAAAACCTAAAACTACAGAAAAGTTTAAATAATTGAGTATGGAAAAATCACTTATTTAACAGTGACATTTCAAATTATAATGCAAAATATGGTTTTTTGCCTGTCACTGACACAAGGAGTCAGTCCTCTTAGTGAGATATTCACTCATGCAAGGAGAAAAACAGGAAAGCATACACAATGCTTTAAAATCTTATTCTGGATGTACAGTAGAAGTAAATGTACATTTCATTGTCAGAAGACAAAATGTAATGATTCATTATCCCTTGCTGTTTCTAAGAAGTACAAATAAAAGTCTGATCTCATCAGCTATGTCTCTAAATCAAACATATTGCTATAGCCTCTTGATTTTTCTTTCTCTACTTTCAGTTTCTTCTGAAGCAGATTTATGCTCTTTATGTCTACAATTTAATCAGGCTGTGTAGAAAGAAATTCCTTCTCAAAATGCTTGCAAATGTAGACTGACCTTCAGCAATAAGCCATTGAAAGAATAACTCTTTCCATATCATGATGCTGTGTTCTCCTAATATTGTTGCTTATCTGTGTTTTCCCCTTAAAACTGCCGAGCAGCCTATTGGAGGTTTATCACATCTCCCATATGCAGTGAAAAATAAATTTGGAGCATGAAGTTGAGCCTCTCTTTTATTTGTAGCAGGTGTTGGCTCACTAGCACTTTTAAATTTAGTCCATCCTGACTAGGAGAACAAAATGTTTCAAATTGGCCTGGTTCTGATTTTAAAAGCACTGTTTACATCTGAATTGGGAGATAAAACCAAGGAGTTTTACAACTTTAAAATTAAAGGAATGGCTTTAAAAGGTTTCAGGAAGATATCTTCTAAGGCAATTCTCATATGTCAATGGCCCTGTGCTGGGCAAATTATTGAACAAAGACGGTTGTATTTCGCAGCCCATTAAAGTTTTCAAGACTTCAAAAACATTCCCATTTCTCATCCAGATTAAAAAAAAAAATATATCTCCAAGCTTTCCACAAAAAAGTAGATATGAACTGAGTCCTAAGTGCTCAAATCTCTGTGGTTGTGGAATTCTGCATCCCAAATAATTGTCTTTGCCCTGAGATTCATTGGTGTTCAGGGCATGGTTCCTTCCTTCCTTCCTTCCTTCCTTCCTTCCTTCCTTCCACCACTTCCGCCACTTCCGCCACTTCCGCCACTTCCTTCCGCCACTTCCTTCCGCCACTTCCTTCCGCCACTTCCTTCCTTTCCTGCATCTTTAGACTGTCACCCCAAACCTGATGGATACAGCTTTTGTTCAATCACTGTTTTATCACCAGAAATCTTAGAACAGGAAACACTTAAAGAAATTCCAGTGTGTGTGTGCATCATAAAGCAGTCAGGGCTGGGGTGTGGGTTTGCACATTGTCTATAGGCCACCCACCAGGGCAGGAGTCAGCCTGCTCCCTGCTTTGATGGCATCTCATACCAGCTGGCACTGTCTCAGTCTCAGCTAATTTTTCCTGGCAACCCTGGACAACAAAGATTTAGTCAGGGCAGTATCTTACTGACAGGGCTCACATTGGACCTAGCCAGTCAGTAAAGCTGAAAGTCCTAGCAAAACAGGTTGGAGAGAAATGTCGTAAGGAAATGTCACGTAAGAGCATGCTTGTGGGATTCACATTCTCTGAACCTGAGAAGCAGTGAGAGAAGCAGAGTAGAGAATGATCAAAACAGTTCTTATCTCATTTGCTGTGCCTGTGCTTGTGCAAAAGTAGAATGCAACATGGAGATTGTTTACCCAAAGTTTTAATGTTTTGTTTCCTTGGCCTATCAGGGCCAAGCGCGTGTGCAGACAGTCGGTCAGCAGACAGGCACGAGATTCTGCTCAGTTGAGTTGAGTGCTTGTGCAGTTTCAGTTTAGATGTAGTGTAACATAGTATAGAATAATATAGTATAATAAAGTAATTAATTAGCCTTCTGATATCATGGAGTCCTCCTCATCATTTCTCCCTGCCATGGGGATTGCCATGAATCCGATACCTGCTCCCCATAGATGTACTTGAACATAAACAGAGATTAAGTTAGGTCACACAGCCTGTCATAATTTTTCCACGACGTACAAGCTCATCTTTTTCAGTGTCAATCCAGTTTAAAAGGTAACCAACCATATCCCATTAAGTTTAGTTCAGTTTCCTGGTTGCCTGCCTATCTGTTGGCAGTTGGGGAAGGAAGGGCAAGGAAAATTCAGTGATGCACTTCCCTAGCACAACCGATGCAATCCCAGGTGTTGGTGCCCACCTGTTTAAAAGAGAAGCCTTTGAGGGAAGTTCCTCTCAGAGGAGGGGGCTGAGAGTGCAGTGTTGAGAGTAAAGTGGTGTCTCATTTCATCCTCTGGTTGGTAAACTTGTTGGAGAATTTTGCTCAAACATGGCTTGAAGGAAAAAAGGCCATGAAAATATACAGCTGATGGAAAAGTAAAAGGCAGCTGTAAGCAGCAGTTACTAAGCCTGTTTCCCAAGCACGTTTCTGTAAACAGCAGAGTTCTCAGGCAGTTTTCTCATAACAGGTAAACATTCTATCTTTGGCTGTTTTGGGAAAGTAAAAGTAAGTTTTGAGAACCATTCATATGAGGGTGAGAACACAAATCTTGGTTTCAATAACAAACCACAGGTATTGAAAACAAAAGGAGGGGTTAATGTGTAATCTGTGACCAATGATGAGCTCGGGTTTTGCAATATGTATGAGCTTAATTAACACGGTTATAAAATGCGCCTGGTTGAATCAATAAATTGGAGTTCGATGCTGATCAATTAAGATGGGTCGACTCCCTTCACTTCAATATAAACTTCCTAAGAAAGTTGATTTAATGAAGAAAATCTGTTGAAAGAAGCACTTGGAGGATGAAAAGTGTGCAATACTAGGTACAACTACCACTAATAGTTAACAGGAATGGGGCGAATTTGGGCCTTCCTCTCTCTGTCTCTGTGCATCTCCACTTCTTCTTTCTGCCACCATCTGGTAAAGAAGGGCAGCCACTCTCCTACAAATGAGGAGAAATGTTTTACTTAGATCTCAGAAGGGCAAAAGCTCAACAGCTGTTGTGTAGGCTGGAATGGTGCTTGTAAGAGACAAGCTGTGATGTGGGCAAAACACTTCCAGTCTTTTCTTCATTCTTTAGACTGTTTTTTCAGATCTTTAAAGAAATTTATAGATTTGTCTAGATCTATTTTTCAAACAGTGTGCTGTGTTCTCACGAGTGCAATATACTATTACTATAATGCTGTTCTGCACTATGAACTAAGGTATATAGCATGATAGCTCTGAATTCAGTGTATTTAGTAGTCTTAAATCTGAATTTCATTGATTCATATGCTTTCCTGTCTGTGGGAAGTTGGTGTTGTCCAGATCCAATGCTGAATTTGTCTTGAAAGCTGGTTTTATGTTAGAACATTAAGTTCTGCCACAAGGAAATTGAGCATCTCCTGCTAGTCACATAGATTGCTCTTGTACTTAGTGACTGATGGATGAGGCAACACACCCTGGAATTGTGGTCTCTGAGTACAGTAAATAATGGGATGTCTCTGCCTTGGAGACTGAGATGTGAGATGTTATCAGAGCATGCACATCCAAATTAGGAAAGGTTCTCACTTCTATTACACAGTCATGATTTAAAAACCCCCAGTATCTGCAATCTCTTACTTGCTTGAACTCAACTTCTAGCTGGATTTATCTGTATTTCCATTTGCACTTAATTTTCTTCTCATAGAGATACACTACTCTAATTTTAAATGTTAATACAAGGCATTGAAATTATGAGTAAAATATAGTATAGAGTACAAACTGTCTAAAACAAATATATGGATGGAAAAATGCATTGTTTTAATGTTTAAGACCAATACAGACAAATACAAAATTAGATCATAATACTCTGCAAAATGTAAACTAATGCTTTCAGCCAGGCTGAAAGGTTCAGTCTTGGAAGAGTCCCTTCTAATAAAGTGATTAACATTAGGAAGGTTACCAGAATGGAGCCCTTAATCAAATTAGACAACACTAGACATAATAATGTTTAAAAAACCTTCTGAACACACGTGTTTTCTTCTCCTTTATAGACATTTGAAGGAAGTCAGTATTTTAACACTATAATTACATCATGTAACTATTTTGTTTCCAAATGTAATTATTAACCCCTCAAACTCATTTTCATGCATCCATAATATCATGCAATCTGATTTCAGTGCCACAGTTATATTTAAGTTTAGTTAAAACATGATGACTTCTCACATTTCTCAATACAGTAAATTTAGAAATACTTTTTCTCCCAAAATGAGTCTTTTCAATAATTTTTATTGCTGATTTTAATGGCAAACTTCTAGGTTCTGGAATAAAAATGATCCATGCTTCTAAAAGGAATATAAATATTTCCTTTTCACTGTGCAAATTAATCAATTTCTCTAAGTTTAATAGTTTTCCAAACATGCAAATACTTCAAATTATTCATGGTTAGATCAGATTTATTTTCTCACTTCCTGGCAGAACAGACCAAGAAGCAGAACATTTATTTATCATTGTGAATAAATTTAACATCAGAAGATTATTTATCAGATTTTTTGATCTTCAATTATACATGAAGGATTAAAAAAGACTGATTTAGAATACAGTTTATTCTTAAACAGTGTAAAATCAAAGATGCTAGTTTAGACATATGGCAGATTGTCTTCATATCTGAAAATGAGTAATATGGGAGCAATTATTTTCTATAAAATGATAATTCATATCATATTCAGTTATTAATTATCTTTTTTGTATGCATTGTAGCACTGAATATTTAAAATTAGAGGTAAGAAATGGTAAAAAGTGCTATATCAGCTTAGCTCAGCCAATGTATTGGTTATTTATTGAGTTGCATAAGTAGTTTTGATGCATGTATCAGTAACCTTCAGTATTTATATCCATCAAATCTTTCACACAAGAGATGGTTTTTATTACACTAACTGATGCAGTTAAAAAAACAAACAAACTTTTTTTGGCACAAAGTCCCATCGTAGAGTTGGAAATGAAAAAACAAAATCATAACAAAACAAAACAAATGACAACAAAAAAAGAAAAAACATGAAACCAATCCAAAAAAAGAACCAACCAAAATAAGCCCATTCCAAACTCCTAAAATTAATGAAATATTGTCTCTTCTTTGGAACAGATGCACTGCAATCAGAAAGCCTTTGTGCCTGTCATAGCTTTTTACAATGTACAAAGTCTGAAGTTAGGCAAGGTGTTCTGTGAATTTCATTCACAGGGTAATGTTGATAATGTTACATGATTTCCTACCATATTTATCAAAGGCAAAAACATTTCTGTCAATATGATACTGGCTCTGTTTCACCTCACAGTGCCCCTTTTCTATATAGTATTAATCCTGAAAAAGGGGAAAAAAGGATTATTCATTTTCACCATAAAAAACCATCCTTCCTGATGGTTACAGCAGCTCAAATACATTAAATCTTTGATTTTCATCTCCTTCCAAAAAAATTCATCTAGATGACAGAAAAGATTGCTAGCAAAGCTAATCCATTATATTTAGGAATAGAAATCCTTTTCAGAGTAAAAAGAAATCCATTTTCACATTATGGTGAATTTATTTGGCTCCTGGAGAGGTCTAGTGAAGATGAGGTATGAGACAATGAAAGGAAGACGACCATCTCCTGTAAAATATGCCAAGTTAGAGCCATAATAGGCCTTGAAATAGTCATGTATGCTAATGGCCATTCATCAGCTAAGCCAAACTGAGCCTGTGAGCAAAACAGTGGGATCAGTGGTAGACCTGAAAAAGCAGGTTTTCTGTTTAAGCAAAATGGAATGAACTTCTTTATATTTTTATTTTAAAGGCCCAAAGGTTGAATTTTACTTTGAGAAATACCAGTTGTAGCATTCTCCTCAGTGAAAAAAAAGATGGTGCTTTCCCTTCAGCACCAACCTTCCAGTGGGCAGCCTGTCATGTTTGCTTTCTGAAAGCCTTTCCTCCCCCAGATCAAGGAACAACATAGGAAACAGAACAAGTTATTGCCTTTGCTTACATGTCCTAACATGTATTCTGACAAATAGGTTGCCAAAATGCCTAAACTTCCCCTACTTTTATTGAAGTAAGATCTACTTAAAAATCAAAGACTCGATTTAGTTTTTACCTTTCTGTGTGGAAAAGTTGAAATTACTCACAGAGGCTTATGAGTATGGAACTCATAGAACTGAGTATGAGTATGGGTTTGAATCTGGCATGAAAATCATATCTTCTGAGACTGGGTTTGTTTTTTTCTCACTGGAAATGTGTCTGTCCTTTACACTTGTAAGATTTAAGTTTAACCAGAGGCAGTATAGAATAGCCAAAATGGAGTGGAGGTAAGAAAATTACCCTTGTGATGAACACCTTAAAAGAGGGAGCATAGTGAGGATCACTTGATCACTCCTGCAGCATGAATTTTCAGTGTCACAATCTAAAGTAATGGTCCTGCAGCAATTCAGACTGAAACACAAAGGCTCAGAGAATCAGCAAATGTAATTCATTTGCAACTGGACCAGTTGTCCTTAATCACTGGTGATGTCTTATCTCACAGATCAATAGAATAGATGCTGCACACCACCTTTGACATCCACTGATGTGCTATGTCCCTTGCAGACCCGCATTAACATTTTTTAGCCTTTTTTTTCTCCTTTGATAGTGACCAAGGAAAGAAAAAAAATTAGGTTTTTTCCTTGGTTTACTACTGTTTGCTCCTTAAGGCAGTATGGTCACTTTTACACTAGAAATTCCATTTTTTTCTGACATTAAAAATTGCTATAGCTATAGTAGATGATGACTCTAAGGAGTAATGGATTATAGCCTTTAAATCTAATTCTTTTAATAGAGTTAACCTTTTTATTTGAGTCTACACATACTCAAGAAACACCAGAATTTTAAATTATAGTCTTGCTGATAACTTTAAACCCTGGACATTTTAAGAGTAAAAAAACCTCAAAATATAGGTTCTGAAACTCTTCTCCATGAAAAGAAATTACACTCCATCCAGGTAGGCATGGAAATCCAGGAATGAGCTGAATTCACTGCTCATATCTTTCAGACCCCCATGCTGGAACAGGCTCCCCAGAGAAGTAGTCACAGCACCAAGCCTGACAGAATTTAAGGAACATTGGACAATGTCCTCAGGCACATGGTGTGACTCTTGGGGTGTCTGGTTCCCTTCCAAGAGAGCATATGAGCATATTTTGTGATTCGACTTTTGTCACTTTATTGCAATATGGACCCAGAATTATACTTTTTTTTTTGGGGGGGGGAATAGAGGAAATGCACCTTAAGTCAAAAGTTAATTGTTAATATTTTAAAAATTATTACATTTCATTACAGTCTAATTCAAGAATCATTGTGAATCCAAGAGTAATTTTTGGAGATAGGAAAATATTACATCTATGGAGAAAGAGCCCAGTAGTTATAATAATTCAGTTAAAATCATTGTGAAGATATTTCTTATTTTCAATGCTTTTTCCTGATTTTCTGTTCACTCCTCTTCTGCTCCTCAGGGTCATAAACTTGCTGGTCTCATCCTAGTGTTGGCAGTGAGGACGTTGCAGGAAATTTTCAGCATCTACAATCCTTGATGGGAAGAATGGGATGCCCATGTTGACAGTTTCTTCTTCCTCACTCTAGGATCCATACAGGATCATTTTTGTGTGCTTGGTAATACACTTTTACACCATGATCTTTCTTGCCTGGTGCGCAGCTCTGTCTCACCTGAGTTTATTAGTGACTACTTTGTTCTCTGTGTAGCCCCCTTCACTTGAAATCCAGTCCTATATTTCTGTTTTGAGGATGTTTATAGCCATAAGGCCTCCAGTGCCTCCATGGCCCCATCTCCTACCATCCCATTCCCATAACCCCGTGACACATCCTTCATCTCCACTTCTCAAATCCTCTGCTCTGGTATTGGGCTTATATTTCTCTGTACTGCAGGATAAAATTCCTGGGAAAACCCCAGATAGATAATCACTACTGAAGGAGTTGCAACACTACTGCCAAGTTGCAACTTCACTGTCAAATACCCGCCTTGGAAAGAAGAACCCTGAGGCAGTGCTGGCTGTGGTGGCAAGAGACAGTAGCAATAGGTCCCCACAACTTCACTATCCCCAGATGTTTCTTCTGTTAAAGGAAGGGGATGGGGAGGAGTGGGGCTGTCCTCAGAAATCAGAATTACAGGCAGCAACTCCTCCCTTCTCCTTCACTGGGGCCACAGGTCAGGCAATGATTGTGTTAGAAGAGCGTGGAGCTGAGGACTGGGGTGGATCATGTGGGGGGCAGATGGCACAGAAACAGCAGGCTGCCTTGGACTGAAATGTTGATGTTTCCACACGACGGAATTCAGTAGAAATTGCTCCTTGGAGATTGAAGAATAGGCAGAGATCTCAAAGGCTCTCAGCTTTCTGTGCCTTTATACCTTGAAGTGGACAGAAGATACAAAAAAGGCATCACGAAGTGCTGAGAGATGAAAGACCAAAAAGCCTCTTTTTCTGGAAGATTTTACAGACCCAGTTATTGTGTGCAGAGGACACAATGAGCTGTGAGCTACCAACAAGCTTGTGAACCTGATTTTTGTTAAGAAGCACTTGTATTTCAAAGAATAAAAATCAGAGCACAGCAAGCACATAAATATCCAGAGTACTTCAGTGAAAAAACATTTTGCTAAGAATTATTACAGGCAGTTATGTAGGGGTGACAGATTAGTAGGAAAAGCACCAGATTCACTTTGAGGGTGTTTAAGAGGTTAATATAAATTGAGAATTTGAAAACTCCTCTTTCTTCATTTCAGATTATTCTGCAGAAGGCAAAGCAGCTTTGAGATGGGTGAGTAACTTTGGCTTGTTCCACCAGGTGTAGTAACAAAAATAGAGAGTGTGTAATCTTCTGGAAAGAGTTGTTGGAAATTTCTATTTATTGACTGTACTTCCCTTTTGATCTTCTTTTCTCTGTCTTCTTTCTATCCTTTTTACCAAAAGATTTTCCTTTTCTGAGAGCAATTTTAAGAAGGCAGCATTTACCTTGAATCACTGGATGGTGGGAGCTGAGCTGTATGAAAGATTCAGACTGACAGAGTGTTTTTTAAAAAATTAATCTGAAGTGAGAAAATTTAAAGCAGTGGGGGGAGGGGGTGGGGCAGGGAATGCTATCAGCCCAAAGTGGCAACTTTTATTTTTTCCATCAGAATTTTGCTTCACAAGGCATAATGGTTTCTTTGGTCTTGTTCTAGTGTAAAGAAGGTAAAAATAAAGCCAACTGATAATTTCCCATGAGCCAGAAATACAGTTCTCTCCCATTTCTTTCTTAAATTGAAATTATACTGATCTAAAACCCAGCAAATTATCACCTTGAAAGAAGTAACATTGTTCATTCAAGGGGTCTTTTTATTTTTCAAGACACGTAGAAATGTCATAGTTATTTTGTTTCTGACATTCTCATTTCTTCTGGTTTCCTTATTTTTATTGTGTTGTGTTTCTAAGGATTTTTTTAGTTAAATAAATTTCCAGAACCATCTGAGCAAAACCAAAAGGATTGCATTGCAGCCTAAAGAGATTTTTGACTCCACAGGTATGCCATTTAAAAAATAATTTTCTTTGAAATTCTGTTATAAATGCTTCCATGATTCTTAAACATTCTCAAACTTGTTGCTTTTAAAAGTTTTACTCTCTTCAATTTAAAACAGATATCTTAGAAGTTACAACCCAGGCTGTTTCTAGAGACTACAGGAGACCTCTGCACAAAATGTGTATTAGTATTTTATTTTCAGAAATTCAAAATCCTCTCTTTTTCTCTCTATTTAAGTTTTCTGGCAGTGGAGAAATTCTAATGACTATATTTTTCATTATAGTCTAGATGAATGCTCTTTACTAAAGCAACATAAAATTTGTGCAGAGGGTTTGAACATTATCTAGCAATAAACTTCAAATTCGAATGTCATTTAATCCATAAATATGTTTTACTTTGTAAATTTTTAGCAAGAATAAATTTTTAATTTTTATAGTCAGACAGTTTCAAAATCATATTTCAAAATGGGATATTTTTTTAGAAAATTACTTACACGCAGCTAGAAAATGCAACGGAAAAGATCCTAAACCACATTTGGATGTGTAAGTTTGGGACTTCTTATTTTTTCACTGGAAAAAGCACTGTTTTGGTGAGGGATACTGAAATTATGGCCAGCCGGTGTGTGTCTGTGAGTTCCAGATGGACAGAATACATAAGGTTTGCCTCCTTGGGCAGCATCTCCAGCTGTTCCAGTATGAAGAAAAGTCTTGAGAACCTGCCTCCAAATTTGATCATCACTCTGCAGTACTACCCTGTCCAGAGGGTCACTCCTCATTGGCTTGAAAAATGTTGAAGCAGAGTTCAGCTGTCACCCAATGCAATAGAAACAGCAGAGTTCAATCTTAAAAGTCCTCCTTGAGTCAGTTTTAAACAGTCAGACTTTATAAACTCCTTGTTAACTGTTTTTTTAATTAGAAATCAAGGTTTCTTAAAGGACATACAATATCAAGACCCAGAAAATTGCACTTTCCTTTTAGCAATAATTAAAAAATAATTGAAGGCCCAAGTAAGTACCAGTCGGGCAATGCAAACACCAGAATAATATATTTTCTATATTACTTATCTTCATTTTTCCTGATATTCCGGTCAACATGACCTGTTTTTGTGAAAGCCAGTGATAAGATCAGTGTACTAATACATGTAAAAAGTAATCAGGAAAATAAAAACTTTCAGATATTGAGCCTAGGTTTTAGAGAAGAGGTCATCATCATCCACAATACCTGCTAGACTTTTCTTTTCCAAGTGTTCAAATTTGTAACATCTATTATCCCCTTGGAAATGTCTTTTATACTCTCAACTACAAAAAAATTCCTTTCTTTTTTTCAAGAAGTGACTTATTTTGTACATGAGAACAATATGCAATAATAAAGTAGCTTAAGGTTACTTTGATAATTAGAGGCTGTTCTGAGATATGAATGTATAAACTTTCGGCTCCTAAAAAATCTAGAGATTCAATTTTTCTGAGTTCATTTCCTAAACTTGTATTTTCACAAGGAATTGAGTTAGTCATTTAGGCAGAGTGTCAGGTGGGCCAGTTAAAAATGATAACTAATAAATCTGCTGAATATACCATTTCCAGACCAAATAAAAAATCCCAAGGGCTGACATAAAAATGGTCACTGAGACACAGGGGAATGTAAGTCTGTGGAAAGGATACCATTGCCAGGCACAGCCTTTGTCAGCTTAAAATAAAAAGAAAATTCAGGTTCTGATTGCATTACTTTGCAGTGGTTGATTGTACAGAAGCAATGGGCACTTTCAGAGTGCTGTTAAAATAATCTGGTAATAAAAATCTGCTCTGTGTGCTGTAGTTGTTAGGATAATCTGGGAATGAAAACCTGGTCTGTAACAACATAAAGATTGGGAAGAGATCCAATGAGAATATGGAATCTAAATATGCCAGTGTGGAAGTGCAGTGATCACACTAAAACCACTGCAGGTCTGGCTTTTGAAGACTGGTGCCTGCTAACAGTGGGGCAGCTGGACGGTTTTGCTTCTCAGGTCCTCTTGCTGCCTTAACTATGCCCATTGACTCTTGTGAAATGTCTCTGTAAATGCCACAGTTTGAAGGGTGTAGTTTGAAAATCAATGCTGCTTTGCTTTAAAAATATTCTGTAAAATTCCATGTCAGAAGAGCAGTTTCAGTAACAATTCCTCTGTCTTCACTGGGGTGGCAGACAGGTCAGATTACAAACCCAGAGCAAATCATCCTTACTGCTGTGTCAGAACTATTCACATGTATCTTATGAGTTAGGGACTCGTCATTTTGCACTGCTATTTTTGTACACAGCACGTGATATGGCTGACTCTCTTCTAATCTTCTGGAAGTACACTCAGGGCTTTAGATCATGTACAGTATACACTAACATGAAAAATTGTTTTCATTAGGAGATTTGGCACACAGGGAGGCTGCTTTGAAGTCTGGTTCTGTAACAAATCTTGCATAAACCCTGTTGTTCCGATGTTGAATACTTATTAGTGATCCTTTTGCTGTGATATACTTCCATATTATTCTAGTTTGGATAATGTGTTACCCTAAGGAAGATATTTAAACCACAAATACTGTTGGCTGCATGTCATAGGCTTCTCAGACACAGCAAAAAAAACCCAAAAACAAAACCAAAAAAACCCCCACAACATTTCAAGGGAAACAGATGCAACTGACAAAAATACAAGAATTTTATAAACAGATAGAACTTCATGGCCTCAGTTATTCAAATCTTATTCTAAGTATCTACTTACAAGTTATATGTTGTCCACTGAAACAGATATCCCAGGAAACTGATTGCCCTGCAGAAATGCTCCTAGCTGACAAATCGGAGTTGCGAATTTATTCCATGTTTATGACTTAAAATGTTAGAGACAGTAGGAAAAAAAAAAAAAGAATAAATCTGTTTTGACAGAAAATTCTAGTCTTTTGAGCCTGAAATGTTTACTTTCTACCATGTCAGGTTGGAAGTATTTTTATCTGGATCTTTAATGAACTTCCCTACAAAAAACTTTGTGTTTTCAGTGTTCCTAGTCTGTGTGAAGCCATTTGGCATGTTTGCTTTGGAAATGAAAATTAATTGCTTTAAAACTGTGGAGTCAGTATGTTCCTTAACCTATAAAAGTCTGACGGAATGACAGGGTTTTGACACTGGCATAGCTACAGATTATTCCAGGACTGACAGCTTTAAAATACTGAGGCATGAAAAAAACATATCCGAGTGAGGGGCTAAGCCTCAGCCCCACCTAACATCAGAGTCTCCAAGTGCAAGGGATCCTGGAACTGCTTCAAACTTGGTTTCCCAGAGAAAATAACTTTTTTTTTTCCCCTAATTCTTTCACTGCTGCTGCTCTCAGCTGTTAAAAGTGTGCAATGGATGTGGGCCCTGCAAGTAGGCGTGCCTTAGGAGTGGATGCAAAGGCACACACACTATACAATACTTCTGTTATCCTATCTCTTATCTGGTAAAATAAGACAACTCCAAACCCATCACCCCCCAAAAAACCCATCTTCCATTATAGAAATATTCAATCTCCTTCCCCAGTGCTTCTTGCCAAGATAGAAATGTCTGTGAAAGGACAGAATAGCTACTAGTTGACATACCATGCTGTGCTCCCAAAGATATGGTTATAAAGAGGTGCTCTTGGGCAAGTGAAGGGCTGGCTCACTCTTTGGGTAACACAGCTCATGGAATGTCAAAGGTGGTGGCTCTGGATTCAAAGTCTCAGCCCCTGGATGAACTGAGTATTTTTGGAACATTTGAAAGCATTGCTTTGACTAATACACTTAAGAACTTAAGAGGAAACATCACTGACAAGCAACATGGACTGATGTGAACTCTGTTCTGGGATGTTCACAATCAGTCTCCTGCACTTCAAACAATGCCCCCAGATCCCAAAGAGTTTTATATCTCTGTAATGCTTTTGCAAAGTAATGGCTTAGATTGAAGATAAAATAAATGAGGCCAGTAGGTTTTGATTATGTTGTGCTAGATTGAAATTTCAAAAAACATGCCCTAAATTATGAAAGCCCTCCTGACCACAATAAAAAAATTACTCAGTTGATTGGGTCTGGGATAGCAAAAAATAAGGACCTTTTTTTTTTGTATATGACCCATCCTAATAAGCCTGATTTGTTTGGCATTCTGGCTAACACATGGATTCTCATGTCTCCAGCTCCCTTGTCAGGAAGCCTGTGGATGAATGTTTCTGATTTGAACCCACTTTCATGGGGAAGGAAACACCCACACTCACAAATATTTAGGATGTTTTGAGGTAATGTTTTAAAGTGCTGAGCAATTATGTTTGCACCACATGAAGAAAGACCCTGAGTAACCTTTTCTTGCTGGGTTACCGCATAACTAACAGATTTCAGCCACCTACACCTTTACCACCTACACCAGATGAGCATTTTATATATGCCTGAAAAACAGGTTTCTGTCCCACTCTTCTCTTTTACCACTGTCTTTTCTTTCTTAACTACCACTTGTTAGGAAGTTACCAAAAAACTCTCAACATCTAAAACAGCTTACTTAAGTTTTCTTTCAAGTTTTCATTCAAGTTCAGTTAGGAAAAAATGGCTCATTTTAAAAAAAATGAAAAGAGTAAAGCTGAGGTTAACAAAGTACCAAAAAGATCCTGTGAAATGGATGATTGTATCTGGGCAAATAGATAATTAGGGTGTATGAGGCCTTATTTTTTGAGCATCTGAAGTGTAGGTGGATTTGAGGAAACAAAGCATTAAAGCTCAATTTTACATTTATTTTATTGTTTTTGCACACTTGTCTCAATTTCCTGTGGTGCCAGCCATCTGTCCAAGCCCATGTGTTTGATAGGGCATGTCATGGTATGCCACAAGGACCTTGAGTACCGTCCTGTTTAGCCCAAATCTCAAACTCTGAGTTCTACATACAATTTTATTTTATGTTTTTCATATGCCTGGATTTGAGTCCAAGTCAAATATAATACATGAAGGCATGCTGTCCTTCAAGGAATGACAATCCCTTATATTTAAAATAAAGACATCGTGCCAAGAATGCAGCTAAAAAAAGTGTATGTAAAAGATAAAGAGTGCTGCTCTGGGCCTGGCTTCATGGACCATTTTGGAGACTGAGGTGTTGGCTGTTGCTATGGCAGGGAAATGTTTGCACAAAAAAATTTAGGTACTTGGTAAAATAGGATAGTCTGCATGGCAGGATGTCTTAGCAGGTCTATAACAAAAATTGGAGCCATAAAGCATGCAAACTAAAGGTTTTGAAGTTAGGTGTAGCTAATTAATTTTCAAGTAATAACTTCTACAACCCCACCTCAATTGAGTTAACCATATCATGCATAGAACCCAATGCAGATTGAAGTCTGTTTTATCTGCTTAAACATGGTTTGAAAATGAATCAGAAACAAAAGCTTTAGCAATTGCATTTGTATTTCTGTTGCTTATTTTCAAAATACATAATTTTTGTAATGGGGACACCATTGAATTAGAATGATCTCCAAATGGTGAAAGGAAGAGTATATTGAGAGTACTGCAGATCACAAGATAGTTTCTGATTCCTCTTCACAGGTTCTGTATGACCTTGGGTAAGTGTCTGAATGCTGGATGCTAAGAAGATTTTTAAATATTTTCCAGAATAAATGTGCCTGCATCCATTGTCCAACTCTATTGATTCACTGCTGCTTAAAAAGCTCAACTAAGAGTTTCTAGAATGAAACACTGGCTGTGTATAACATCATCTGGAACATTTAACAAGATTTTTAGTTGACTTTGACTTTTAAAAATGAGTATCACGTTCTAATTTTCAGTATGGGTTGGATGTAGTTATAACTTTGGCAACTGGATTGAAGTACCCATTATCCATGTTTTACTCTCAGTATAGGTACTTAAGGGAAGTCTTTATCACTTCCTCTAGAGTTAGATTGATATTCTAAATAGCTTCATCTTCCAGGGTGCCATTACAAGGCATGACTTTTGGTTTCTCAGTTTCCAGATTGTCAAACAGACCTCATAAGTTGTCACCAGTATATGTGGATGTGGTGACAGTCACAGCCCTGTCAGTACAAAGGAAATGTAGTCACAAAAACCAATATCTGTATATTGGTCTTACAGATATCCTGCAAGAGGTTCAAGTGTTGCCCCTGCATCTCTCCAGAGCCCTCTCAAGGGACAATAGTTCTCTCCATTGCCAACAGGCAAAAGTTCTCCTGTTTTCTCAATGACACCTATTTTCCGGATATTATACTGCCACTGATGGAATAAAGAAGCTTGTTGTCTGCTTCCACTCATCAGATGAAGCTATCCAATTTTTTTATTGGGAACTTATCCTTTCCTTTTTAATTACTATTTTTCAAAAATATCTGCCATCAGCATACTTGATCAGTTTGCTTTGTTTGGCTTTATTCTAAGTTGTTCAGAAGAGCTGATGTTTCATAAATCTTATGAAAGAGCTTTATGTTTCATAAAGCTAAGAATCAACTCCTGTGGATCCTTGTAGTCCCTATGAAATGCACTGGCTGATTCCCATTAGTTTTGAAATATGCCATGTCTATTTTTAATACAATCTTGGTGTCTCATATCATACCATATCATTTTAGTTCTTAATCAAAATGTCAAGCAATACTGAGTCATGATCGTTACAGAAGTGACGGTTTGTTACACCACCATCCATTACCTTCATTAACGAAACTGGGATCATTAACAGAGCAAACTACTTGGAAAAGATCTAACGGGTTTTCCTGAAGCATTAATCATTTTCCTATTTGTTCATTAACAAAGTGTCAGCCATTCCTGTATTTACTGATGCTGGCCAAATTGGTCTATTTTTAGGTACTCTGTTTGAGCAACACTGTGAGGGCATCATTACCCCTTTTCTGCAATCTCCACTTAAGTAAACACCACTGTCTCTGATGGACTGACTGATTGGCCAGCATCAGGTCTGTCTTGGACACCTCTGCCACTCTCTCTGTGGACATGAAGGAAGTTTCTGGTAGCTTCTCTCTGAAGCCACCCATGTGAAAACCCACACTACCAAAATCTTGTCAGGCAAACCCAATACAAACATGAATGAAATTATGAAGTTGGAGTGCTGCAAAGAACTCAGTCACATTGAGACACAGACTGGGGTTCTCACAGCATAGCTTCAGCTACATAAAATTTAAACATATCTTCTAAAATTGCCATTCATGCCTTGTTTATTACTCACAAGACATGATTGGAGAATTCATCCCACAGATGCTGAACAGTTGAGGCTGACTCAGCTGTCTTTTGTGGGTGCCCATCTGGCTCCAAGCCATCCAGGGTAATTAGGTTAAACTGGGTGAATAACCCTTATTGGGATAAAGACAGTTGAAATAGACTCCATGCAACACGGCTGGTGCAGGGAAAACTGCAGTACAAAACAAAATTTTCAACATTCCTCACAACCTGTAGAAAAATATAATCATTACACAGATGTTTTCTGTTGAGACAGTAGTTTAGTGAAATAAAATAACAGTGTCAGTTTAAATGCTACCTTCAGTCCACATGTAGTTTTTTTTTAATTGGCTTTTTATAGAATGCAAGCCTTAGAGAAATGCCAATTATTGTACAGTGCTTCTCTCTAAGAAGAACAAATCATTCCTCCTAAATAAAATCAATATGTATTTATAATCATTGTATGCTTATTTGATTGTATGACTGTGTGTCAGGGTTTTTATTAAAAGGAAGGTAGTATGCATTTGAAATTCTTAAGTGAACATATTAGTTTACATATAAGTCTGCAAGTGCTTATTCAGAGATTGCCCCTCAGGAAAAGGCCCTCATACTCCAAAAGCAGAGTCTTGACTCTGTTTTTCCTTACTCTATGAAAGTGCAGTCCTGCTTCCCAAAAGAAAGTTCCCTTGCTTTTTAAATTCCTCTCTCTCATCAAACCAAGCACACTGTCTAGCACTCTGAGACAGAGGAAAACAGCGAGACCGAGCCCAATTCACTTCCAGCAGAGAGGAGAAGGGAGCTGACATCCTTGATTAGTCATTGCCATCTCCCTGCTGCTATCAACACAATGCAGCACCTGTGGCAAGGAGCTGAGTGCCCCTTTATGCTTCCCACTTGATGCACACATTCATTGCATTCACACATTCAGAATGTGATCTTTGTTGAGTAAGGAGTTATGTGCAGTAATGAGACATGTCCAGTAATGAGGAGTGAATTTTTCCTTACTGAAATGTTATCTGTTTAAAAAAGAAAAAAAAAGAAAAAAAGAAAAAAATCTTTCTGTCAGAGAAGAAATTGCAGATCTTTAAATACTCCGGTGCTATTAAAAATCTTAGACCTCAGCAAATGATTGACAATATTTCAACAACAGGGAAGTGGTGACTGGGAACTTGTCTGTGAAAACAGATGGTGCTTGACACTTCTCTGGAAGAACCTGTCAGCCCCTTTAGAACACCCGGTCATCTATGAAGTATAAAAAGAGAATATTCTTGCCCTAAAATTTTTACTATGCAACTTTAAAAAAGCATTTGTGTATTAATTGCCATGGGAGAAGTCCAGACTTACAGAAGGTGTGAGTGGTGCAGCAGTCTAAAGAGAGCCTTGTTCTGGACTCAGCTGGCACTTTGCTGCATACTTGTGTGCATGTACAGACAGGGAAACACACCAACACAGGTACTTCCGCAAAGAAGGTTAGGACTAGCCTGACTTGACTTGTAGGCATTTGGCACTTGTTTGGATGTCCTCTTTGATTTAAGATACCTTGAAGATGACAGGTATTTACAGGCAGCTCACAACTTTCTCCAGTTTCAAGTGGAAGTTGCCAGGCTCTCCCCACAGTGCCTAAATGACAGTAGACACATGTATTTGTGTGCCTGGATCCCACCCCACATACTGTAGCGTGGAATGTAAACTGTTATCTTCTGCTTTATGTATTCACCTTGAGACATATGTCATGATGACCAAAAATCAGAAAATCTAATATTTTATCCGTTTGGAACAGTTTTACTTCTGGGTTTATTTTATGGGTTTCTCTCTCATTAATTTCATCTGGTCAAAATGTGCTTCAGTTGCTGCCTTCACTAATGAGTCACCTTGTTTCTACTGTGCCTTGCTCACTCACTAAAGTGTGGGAAGAGATGTGCTACATGCAATAAATTCAGCTGGCTTCATACACCAGCTTTGGTGTACAAGACTGTGAATGAAAGAACTTCAAGTTCATTTTTGCTTTTGCTTTGCACTTTTACAAAGGGAAGTGATTGAAAATGGTGACTAACAAGTTCTTAATTAAAAACCACTGTAAAACCAGACCTGACACCCCTAAGAGAAAAAAACTCTTAATCTATGTAGAAAATATATACAGCTAAGAAGGTGAAGAAACTTAGAAACTAATTGCCCAGTAACTGATTTGCTCCAACAATTCACTCTAAAGTGTCCTTGTAAGCATGTTCTTTATACTTTGAAAACAAACTATTTTTTTATTGGGGTCCATGTTATCACATTGATTTTCAAAAGTGAGTATGAATTGAGTCCCTATCTGTTTTTCTATTTTTATTTATTTTTATTTTGGTTTTTTTGTTTGTTTTTGTTTTATTATTTTTCATCCTTTTTTTGGTCTCCTTTTTTTTTTTCTCTGTAATAGCATTAGTGACAAATTTGCCATGGGATATTTTAATAGGATCAAATTATTAGTCTGCATTTCTAGGAGTGACTCTCTGTTCAGGAGTCACTCCTGACTGTCAGTTTACAGCCAAGCAATGAAAGATTGGAGCATGGGAATGTTCCTAGAGTTCAGGGAGACGCTTGATCTATTTTGTGGCTTAAAATCTAGGTTGGGAACCAGGCCTGTGCTGTATATTTTTTACCCCTTCCTTTCTTGAAGTTTTCAATTTTGACCCTTTTATTTGAAATTTCATTTGACCCACTTCAACAGCAGATAGAACTTTTATCTTAATTGTACCTTGAGAGGAGCATTTCCACATTTATCCCTGTCAGGGTTCAGTAGTCTCTGACCAGGAGGAGGCTTCAGTGTTTATTATCAAATCTACTCATTTGGTGTACTTGTGATTTTGATATAACAGAGTGCTGCAGCAATGTACTGAAAGCATAAGGGAAGAATGATACAGCACTTGTGTACTGGTTGAATCACAGAACAGCCCTGTTCCTCATTACCGATCCCTGTGTGCTCACTGTCAGGATGCTGAGCATCCCCAGCCCCTAGGAAAGGATCCATGCATGGATTAAAGCCAGATTGAGCTGCCTTCCAATTCTGTTCTAGTAGGTGACCAGATTTTGTACTTTATGTTGGGCTGAGGCATGTGTTTGTCCTCCCAGCCCTGGCACACTGGTCTGGGTAGCTCAGGAAGACATAATTGTCTGTTAATTATCTCAGGGAACCTGATGATTCAACATTGCAGCTGTCTTATCTAAAAACATTGCCCTTCATTTTCCCTGGTTGAGATAAGCTTAGCTTTCTTTTTGATGCTTTTTGCCTGAGCTTATTGGGGTTTTTGCCTCATCTCTGAACATTCCTCCACTGTCGAGGTGTGTTGGTCAAGCACAGCATGCAAAAGCTGTTTTCTCCAATGTATAAATTTGAAATATATTTTCCCCAAAAAAGCATTGCATACAGTATAAATATTACACCTCGGTTTTTCTTCTGCAATAACACCATCAAAACTGCAGAACACAGCAGCTATTCTACCTGATGACCCTTTTTATTATGACTATAGTAAATTGTTAGTCTTACGCAAATCTTCTGAAAAGTTTTTGTTTGTTTGTTTTAAATCTTTTAGGGATTATATTCTGATTTAAAAGAGAAAAATCTAATTGTCTTGAAAAGGTGGGTACCTGAGAATCCATAATCAGGACAGAAGGAAGACAGGGAGTCAAGACAGATAGTGGGCTTTGAAATATACTGCAGGAAATGATGCTTTTCAACAGCTGAGTCATATAGTAAAGAAAATCATATAGAGAGGTCATTGTTCATGTGAATCAAGTGACTAAGAGTATGCAAATTACAACTCCTCTCTTTTATCCCTCAGATCAGATTTTTACTCTTTCTTTTTTTAAGCAGTGGGTTCAGAGTAACAGAAAGCATTATTTCTCCAGGCCCTTTTCCTCCAGAAAAATCCTTTCGGAAGAAAACATGCAATATGATGTTTCACATTTTACAAGTTAGAACAGAGTTACTCTAAATTGGCCACTTCTACATTTTTTCCAAGTTATTCACATAATAATGTATAGGTTATGAAATAATTTACAAATTTATTTCAGTGATCACTATATTCATCCAAAGTATATGTCCAGGTTTGCCTTTATGTAAAGGCTTATATATGGAGCAACATCTCTGCAGTGTCTGAGTAAGACATTGACATCCAAAAAAAATGAGGTACAGGAAGTACTTCTGAATGAAGAGAATGAAGGGACTCACCCAGATAGTCAAAAGCTATGTCCACAGGAGTAAATTAAATATGCTTGAGAATATTCGAATGCAAATTTATTGAAGTTGATTCAGTCACAGATGGAGAATAAAGTTAGTCTTATTCTGGAACTGTACACTGTATTTCTGAGCCTCTGTTTTGACTTTAGGCCTAAACTTGGCTGCCCACCTTCTCCAACTCTTGGAATGCCTTTACAAAATCTCTTCATGTGTGAGTAAGGTGGTATCTTGCAAGGTTCTATCTTCCCTAATCTCTTTCCAAACACTTCTACAGGCCTTTTTCAGGCAATTCCAAGGAAATTAAGGATCATTTTATAGGACCTGAGTCTGAACCATTAAATCATCTTCCACCTGCTCATTGTCTGTTGAATGACTGCTAATGGTGTGATGCTTAGTTTGGTTCTGGGTCATTACTGGTGAATCTTTGAAAGGCGTGAAAGTGACCTTCTCTTGCCATCAGAAAGGCAAACAGAATTGGACTGATAAAAGTAATGAAGACTTTGTGAAGACTTTCCTTTTCTTAGCTGGAGAAATAGAGTTATTCAACACTATTTTAATGTATTCAAAATTCATATTCCTAAATTCATTTCCTTAATTTGCAGCTCAAAAAGGAGACAGTGTTATGCTTGTATGTGAGAGATGACAACGATTCCCATCTCTTGGAGCGAGCTGTAGTTTTTCAGTGATTCTCTGGTCTTTCCTTAATTTCCATGATTTATGAAACTGTAAGGAAAATCAGGTTTATTCTACTTGGCTGGTCTCATTATGGTTTATTTTCTCCTTTTAATTTAAGGAATATGTTGACCTACTTCTTTGATTAGATAACCTAAAGTTCTTTGCCTCTAATTTTGGATAACTAGTGAATCTCTTAAATGTATTTTCCAACAAGTTAAACTAGGGAGATAGTCTTCTATGTATCTGATGTGCTGATGATATAGAGATGTATTCATCTCTATATCAAGTATATAGAGATGCAGATATAGTAGTACGTATATTGTATAAATAATATATTAATATAGCATATTAATATAATATATTAATACTATATATTATATATAGTAATTAATACAATATATAGTTTAATTAATACATTATTAATATAATATAGATATTATATTAATAGTTAAATGTAAGATGCCAACTTGGATTGTTAGGCTTCAGAGAATACTTATCAATCCTATATAATACTGCGAGTATGACATACAATAATGTGTCATAACTGTGATATATTTCTTCTATTTTAGTTGCAGAGATCTACGCATGGGACAATTCTCTCATCAATATCCCATACTTGAGAAAAATGGGCATTCCTTAGAAGTGATTCACCTGGTCTATTTCAAATGTCAGGTTGAGGAAGAGGTTAATAATGCCCTGCTAGGACTGACTTCTCTCTACTGCCAATGTGAGTGCATTACTTCCAAGACAGACCCCTGCGTGGTGAACATCAGCATTATACCAGACTTCTACTTCATTCTTCCTTATCTAGATCTGTAGCATTTATAAATAAGTGTTGTACAAGCCTTGTTACCAATTGTCTCCAAGCTGGTGCTGGGCTTGGGGCTCTGTGCCCACGGCTTTGCTCTGTGGCTGTGCCACCAAGGAAGAGCAAGAATATGAGTGACTGAAAATGGTCTCAATTCCCAGATTGCATGTGGGCCTAGTGACTGCCTTGTGTCTATTTTGCTGTCTTTTGTCTGTCTTTGTTGTTCAAGCTCTCTTAAATACACTCTAAACTTGAATGTTTCTTAACGCTATATCCTCAGTTTAAAGGGTCTAACTTATGAGCCTGGTGAGCTTTTGTGCAAAAAAAAAAAAAAAAAAAAAAAATTTTACAAAGTGGGAATACATGTTCTGCAAGACAGATAAAAGTTTTAATGGTAATTTTTTGCTCCAGCCTACATAAACTATACCTCAGACACAGGATAGCACAAGGTGCAGATTTGTTGCATTGAGCAACACTTTTTTTACAGATTTTTCTGACCAATGAATAAACAGTCTGAGATGGACATTTTTTAATGAACAGTTTGTTACATTCTCATGTGCTGTGAACTGAAGGCTACATTATTTTACCTTGGCTAAGTGTATAACCATATAATTAATGCCATAGTTATCGACAATATTTTTTTAAATCCAGATTTATTTTTTTTAGGATATAATCAAGACAGTGTAAATATGAATTACAATAAGACAGAATTTCCTCTTTCTCTCAACTGCCCTTAGAATTGTAAGTTCTTTGCTATGAAATACTGTAGATCAGGAGTTTAGCACTGAAGGCCCACTTCATCATGTCAGGATTTTCTAAAGATGGATTTGATGAAGCAAATAAAATACCAGTTATCTTTTTTAGAAAAAAAAAAAAGAAGACAAAAAAACAAAATCAAAGGTTTTGTTCAATGAATAGTCACTTGAAAGTGCTGGATTAACAGATGGACTTGGTGTTTTTAAAGGTTTTTCCAACTTGACGATTCTATGATACTATGATATTTAATGTTCAGTGCATCATCTTACATTTCATTTCTTTTCCTTTTTTTTTTTAAATGACCATTTCTGTTTGAAACCTTCTTTATTCCGAAGTCTTCTAATTATACTCACTCACAGTTTCAGCAAAATTAGTTTCTATCGAAATAGTAAGATTAAATATTTCATCAGAGAAGATCCTTTGGACCCTGGTAATTTTCTTTGAGTCCAAATTATTTGAGTTTATGCAGTGTATTTTTATTCTGAGGAAAAGCAAGGCAATTTTCATGTTGAAAATAATAGTAGGCCAGAGTCATGGGAGAGGGGCACATCATAAGCTTATACTCTTCTGGTGAATGTGATCATCCTTAGAAAATTAGAGAAAGAGAGACGTGAGCATGGCTCATGATCCAAAAAGAGAACTTATAATTAAAAATAAATTTCAGCATAATCAGTGATGGATTAGTGAAAAAGGAATAGACAGCATCTTGACACCTCAAATGGATCATGGAAGAAATTTCTTCCTCTCCAGTACTACATGCAAAATATACTTGGAAATTCCATATTCTTTTTGTTAAGAACAATTTAAGTTTCCACACATATTTAAACAGTGAAGATGACTGGATGATGGACAGCAACCTGTTTCTTTTGAACATCAGGCTCCCTTGTGAGCACTGATATGATGTGGGTGATGAAATTTAATTAAAATGCCTATTAAGAAGAAATCTTTAGAAATATCTTGTCTTCAGTAGGTAGATATTTAATTTATTTTTAAAATGTTGGTTTAGCTGTGCAAAGCAGAGCTTTCTTCTTTAGAAAGATGAATATGAATGAAATGCTCTCCTTTTGTTTTCTAGTGAAAGCATAGTGCTGATAATGCTTTTAACTCAGATTTTATCATTAGCCCGTTGCCATCGGCAGATATAAAAGCACAGAAATTTCACAGTAACTTCTGAGTCACCAAGTTCAACTCTGTGTCATAGACAAACTGAACAGACAACTATAAATGTATGATGTTCTGTTTAAAACTAGCTGCATTAAGTGCTTTGCATTACACTTGAGGAAAGAGCCTCACTTTTGGACTCCTAAGAGACTCCTTTTTCTAAATTCATATGTAAACTTACTAATGGTCCCCAGACAAGTTGCATATTTTAAAGCTATTCCTTACCTTGATTTACCTTGTCCTTAGATGTGCAGCAAGCACTGCTGTGGCTGAGTTGCACTTACGTGGCAAGGTTTTGGTGGGAGGTGCTGCAGGGGTGGCTCCTGAGAGAAGGCACCAGAGGCTCCAAGATGGACCCACAGCTGGCCAAGGCCAAGTCTGTCAGCGGTGTTGGCAGAACCTTGCATGTGATAACATATTTAAAGAAAGGATGAATAATTCTGGAAGAGGGGAGATAGAAAACGTGAATAAAAGAACTCCACCAAAGGAGAAGGAGGTACCAGTGCAGAGACTCCCCTGCAGACTGCGGTGACAACCATGGTGAGGCAGCTGCGCCTCTGCAGTCCATCTCCTACCAGTGCATGTAGATCTGTCCTAAAGGAAACTGCAGCTTGTAAGAGTTTGCACTAGAGAAGACACCTGGTAGGACCTATTGACCAGTGGAGAGGGGGAGTCCATGCTGGAGCAGCTGTTCCAGAAGGATTGCACCCTGTGGAAGGGACCCATGCTGGAGCAGTTAAAGAAGAACGGCATCCTGTGGGAAGGACTCACACTGGATGAGTTTATAGGATTGTCTCCCATGAAATGAGGGGAAGAGTGGGAGGAAGAAGAAGAGAAGACATGAGGTGTTACAAACTGACCACAATTCCCATTCTCTCTCCCCCTGCACTTCTCACATGAAGAAGGCAGAAGAATTGGGAATGAAGTTGAACCTGGGAAAAACAAGAGGAGGAGGGAAGATATTTTACAATTATTCTTGTTTCTCATTATCCTGTTCTTTTTGATTGGCAATCAACTAAATTGATTTCTTCAAACTGAGTCTGTTTTGCCCATTATGTTAATTATGGAGTGACCTCCCTGTCCCTATCTTGACCCATGAGTTTTTGGGTCTTATTTTCCCCTACATCCTTTTGATGGAAGGGGAGTGACAGAGCAGCTTGATGAACCCTTTCCGGGGTCAACCCACCACAGTTCTTTGTGTTGCACAATAGGGAACTCTTTGGAGTTGAATATAAGAATAATAATTGGGAAAGGTAATGAGCAAAATGGACAAATCATTGTTAGGAATTTTATTTGCAGCTGTAGTGAAGGGATTGGGGGTGGAGTGTTTGTGAATTGTCTGTATTTGTCAGTGTTGAAATGATGTTTTAATTTTTGGTTGGATTTTTAAGAAACTGGGGTCTTAAAAAACATATGATTTCATATAAATTTAATTAATTGTTAGCAGTGGACAGCCAGCAGGCAACAGAGGCTGAAATACCTTTACCAGTCCATGAAGAAAGTAAAGCACTTTCAAAGTGCTCTTTTTTTTAGGCCATTTTTGGGTACCTAGCCTTGTGTAATTTTCTTTGCAGGCCTTTTGTTCCAGTCCTTTTGGGCTTTTATTGCCTTTATGACTTTTTTTGAGATACTGCCTTCTACAGCATCTGGTCTGCATCATATATATACATTTTTCCTTTAAGTTCTCAGGAGTCACTTTCAGCTGCAAGCAGCATAATAGTTATACTGTTGTATGCAAATTATCTCATTGTTATAAATAAAAACTTGATTTTATACCTTAAAAAAACATAATTTCTAGATCCAAAGGTAATCACAGTGTTGATCTTTACTACTGAATATTTATGTTTCTCTTTCTTAAGCCATTTTGGGATTTTTGACTGTGAAAAGAGATTTTTTTTTACTAAATCTTATTTATTTAAATGTAAGAAGATAATTCCATCAGCTTCTAATCAGCCTTAATTAATGATCACTTCAAAATGTAGCTCAAAGTGTAGGCTCAAAATGTAATTTAAAATCTAGTGTCCTCTTTGAAAAATCTTTTTCTTTCCTAAGGTGTACCTGTATCCTGGATTTTTTTTTAATCACTCTTGTAAATGACTAAATTTACCAGCGCCACAATTTAACATTGGAAGTATTTTTTCTTCAGCAAAAGGTGAAAGCTTGCACTATAACTACACTTGAAAGTAGATTTGCTATTTCTCCAGACCATCTTTTTTCATGCCATAGATTAGTGTTTAATTGAAGAGATGACTGGAAAACAGAGTACATGAATAAAATTTAATCTCTACTTCCTAATTTATTAAAGTTCAAGACAAGTTCTCTGCAATAGTGCATGTCTATTTCAGAGCAATAAAAAACTTTAAAAGCCAAAAAGTATTTTCCTATGATCAATTTAGAAGCCCATATATGATTTTGGACTTGCTATGTCCTTCAAAAAAAAAATTACCAAATTTACAGATGTTGACTGGAATTTTGGCCACTCCAAAAGTCGTGCTCGAACCATTTTTTCACAGGTACTTTTAGTGGGGCCTTTATTAAAAAAAATTTCCTCATTGGCAATAGCTCTCTATAATCTCTTTTCATCTATCACTTTTTGTCTGAGCTTGGTCCCAACACTCCCACTGCACCTGCAGTGCTGGTACCTTATTGTCATGCAGAATTCCAGCTGAATTACTGGAGTCCTGTGTTGAAGCAAAGACCCGTTCCTATGAAGCTCTCTCAGGTTTCTCAGACAATACCTGGAAATAGCCAAGAGTTGAGCAGATGAGGAGCAAGTTCTAAGAGGCAGTTAACTGCTATTTTTTAGTACTCTGTTTTGACTGTGTTTGATTTGTTGTGTACACATATCCTTAATATCTCATGGCATGGTCTCCACTTGTGAATCACCTAAGAGTTAAGTGCTGCCTTGGTATCTGTAGTAATCCATTGCTTCAGGAGTGGTGTGGCACAAATGTCATGGTTGCATTAGCACTGAGCATGGATGTGGGAGGGATTTGTGCTAACTGGGTGCTGCTGTCTTGTCTTGGCTGCTTGCTCTCTGCAGCGTATTACCACTGATAGCTGCAGGTGACTTATCCTACAGAAACATTCACAGCACAGCACTTGAGATACACGGGACAGAAATAGTTCAGTGCTTCTGGCCCAGCAAACTCCTTAGGTACTGGGATAAGCAAAGAAGAGGTGATGTCTTCCTATTGCATAAGCAGCAGCAACAATTAAGAAAATCTTCTTTTTCTCACAAAGGTGTGAACCCAGTAATGCAAAACCCTTTCATATTATACTACCTGAAGTAAAACCTGCATATTTTTCTATGCTTCACATCATGTCCATCATCCTTCCTTTCTACTCTGTGTGTCTCCTAACAGCATCAGCTGCCATTTCATCAGCTCCTGCTGTCACTTGTTCCTGATCCCTTTTCTTGTTCTCCTGAGCAGAGGACCTCCCAACAACCATCCTCTGCCTTGATTTCCCTGTAACATGATGTGGTAACTTCACCAGAAAGCAAAATGTGGATTATTTCAACCAGCCTATAAAGAGTGTCTTAGATGATGAAAAAATGTGTCAGGAAACTGTGAAAATCTTTATGAGGTCATGCCATATATGTAAAATCAGGAGAACAGGAATGTGAGAATAGAGCCCCAAAGGAAAAGCAGTGTTATAACTGACTGTTCTGTATTTGCAAAAGCATTTTACTCACTGTGAGTGCAGAAACTGCAAAAGGCTTTCCTTCTTAATATATTTAGAGAAATTATATTGTGATGATGAAAATCTAAACAAAGATAAATACAGGTGTTTTATATCAACTTCTATTTCAGTGGTAATACTAATGTGACTATTACTGGAATTTTCAGCTGAAAACTGAGGAGGCTGATTTTTCAGCATAGTATATTTTGGCAGATATCCAGCCTTGGAAATAGAAAGGAAAACCTGTAAAAAATATTTTCAGGATCTAGTTGCACCAATTGGGAACATTATTTAGTTCTGTAAATATGATTTTACAGGTGATATTTACTGCTTCTATTCTATATTCACTTCCAACATAAATGCTGACAGACTGTATAAGCATGTGCTTGTCATTTCTCTGACTAGTTTATTCTTCGTTGAAAGTTTCTTACTAAGTTTTGTGTAAAGATGAGCTGACACTAAAGTAAGAAAAACAAGTTTCAGAAATTCATTTTAACAAAGACTTCAAAACAAAACCACTCAACTAAATCTTACATTTTGAGTGAGGTCATTATCTGAAATCTTGTTTTATTCATAACTAGACAAGAAAAATAATTAGGATTTTGTCATCCTACTTTTATCATTTGGCTTTAAAAAGTATTGAGGTTCTACATGCTGGAATTTTAAGTACCTAAAGCAACTCTCATTTTTAGTTTTCACAGTCCTAAATGCACAAATGCATTCAGGAAGTTTTTAGAAAGAAGAAAAGTTTAAAAAGAAATGAAGCTTGATATGACCATCTTCTATTTCCATTCTTGTAATCCATCACTTGATGGATTTGGGCAAGAGCAGATGTCTCCTAAAAAGACCCACTTCAGGACACAGCTGAACCTGTCAGCCAAGCTGGTGGTGTCTCTGGAAAACCTTATTTTAGAAAGGGCAAAATGCCAGACAGCACCTATTTTGTAACAATGCTTCTGTTTCTTTTTATCTCATGGATTATCCTACCTAACAGATTACTAATATTGCAGTGCAAATATTTTTAAAAACTATAAAACTTTCAAAAAAATTATGTTACATCCTAGGAGTCTTTTGGGAAGTAGTAGTATGAACTGAGGACACAGATGTTTTCCTTGCAATCTTTCTGTGTGACCCCTGATTCAGAACTTGCACAACTCTTCCACAATGGGACACCAACAGAAACTCCCTTTTTTTCCTCTAGCCTGTTGCCGTAAGACTGATATTCTTGGGAACATTTTCTATCATTCTTGATTGAAATATACTTCTCATTACTGTAATTTAGATAGCCTTTGATTAGATTGTAATTTGTATCACTATTGTAATTTAGATAGCCTTGACCTGCTTTCTGGAATAAAGATGAATGTGAAAATTAGAATCACAGAATCTGCATCACAGAGAAAGCTAGCTTTATAGCCACTGCAACTAACAGAGCTGGAGCTCTGGCAGGTTTGTGATTTAGAGTTAAAATTCCTCACACACACTAAGGTGTGAACTAGATCAAAGCCTTCCCTGCAGCTGGATTCATCATGACTTTTCTGTTTCAAGAATAACATTGGGGTTTTTACTCTGCTACTCTTAGAGTCCCACAAATAATATGTAAGGGAAAAAACAAACTCTTCCTTCTGGTTCTGGCTCTTTCCAATTGAAGGTTTTTTATTTATTTCATAACTTAATGTCACTTGCCAATCTTCCATCACCTGCCTCCTTATCCAAACTGTGGATGACAAACAGGCAGAATTCTCACATTGTGACAGGCATGGGTTTTGATTCTCCTCTGTCAGCCAAGATTCTCATATCAAGTTTATAATTTTTCATCGCTGAAACTGAGAACACTTCAAAAATATGGATGATGCAAGAAGTTCATGAAAAGATGCTGGACAAGTTTCTGAAATTATATGTAACTATCTAAAAGAATTTCATAAAGGTATTAATAAAATTACTATGTGTGCTAGATATGCTTCACTGTGGTCCAGAAGCTTCCAGTAGGATGTTTTTGACTCTGTGTGCATTCCCATGTTTGTGAAAATGGGGTGAGAAGGGAGGGCTTAAGTCAGGTGACAAGAAGAGTGAACCTCTCTGTAATAGCAGAGAGGCTGTCATGGGGAAATTGCCTTGTGTGGCAAGGTTTTATTAGCTGGGGTTCTGCAGGGGTGGCCCCTGTGAGAATAGACCAGGGCCCCATCGGTCACAGCCAGTGCCAGCCCACTCCATCTGAGCCACCACAGGACACAGCTGAGCCCATCAGTGCAGCTGGTGGCACTGCTGCAAGAGCATATTTCAGAAAGGGTAAAAACCCTGCACAGCAGTGAGAGAGGAGTGAGAAAAATATGAGAGAAAGAACCCTGCAGGTACCAAGGTCAGAGAAGGAGAAGGGGAAGGAGAAGGAGAAGGAGAAGGAGAAGGAGAAGGAGAAGGAGAAGGACAAGGACAAGGACAAGGACAAGGACAAGGACAAGGACAAGGACAAGGACAAGGTGCTTCAGGCACCAGAGCAGAGATTATCCCATAGCCTTTAGAGGAGGTAATCTCCACACTCCAGTCCATGGAGGACTCCATGCTGTAGCAGGTGGATATGCCCTGAAAAATGGTGCTTCCCATGAAGAGGGCGTGCATGAACATAGAGAGGAGCCCACAAACAGGTTTTCTGTCATGATTTATGACCCATGGGGAACACACACTAGAGTAATACGTGAAGGACTGCCTAAAGTGGGAAGAATCTCACACTTCAGTCGGGGAAAAATATAAGAAATAAAAAATAGCAGAGAGGAAATGCTGAGACAACAACTCCCCTTCCACATCCCACTGTGCCAGTCTGCAGTGTGTGGAAGAGTTAAGGAACAAAGGAGTGAATTTGAGCCTGGGAAAAAGTGGGGATTAGGGGGAAGATTTTGAGTTTTGTATTTGCATTTTATTATCCTACACTGGTTTTAATTGGCAATAAATTAAATTAATCTCCCCCAAGTTGAATCTGTTTTCCCCATGATAGTAATTACTAAGTGATCTCTCTGTCTTTATCTCAACCCACAGATTTTTTATCTTATTTTCTCCTCTCTATTCTATTAAACAGGGAGAGGGATATAGTAACTGGATGGGTGTCTGGCAGCAAGGCAAAGCCCAGTACAGAGAGACAATCAGGAGTTAGTGAAATAAATAAGTTTTGATCACATCCTCCTCTCCAGGAAACATTGCCATAATTTGGTTGTCATCACCACACTGTTCAGAGCTGTGCATCTACAAAGACAGAGTGCACTTAGGAAATGCTGAGGGTTTCTAAAAAGAGAGGAAGTTTCCCAGCACTGTGATCCCTTGAAAATAGGTGTCTAAACTGTGACCTCCATCAAGGGTGCTTGGATTGCTACTTAAGGACAACTTATAGTGGTACAGAACATAGGGTAGCTGCATAGTCATTGTATCTGAATTGGTAGTTATATGCCAGTGGGAGGGAAGTCAAATCCTCCAAGTAAAACCAGCTGGGTGCAGTTTTGAAATGTGCTCTCAAACAGAAGTGCTGACATAAGGCAAATTTCACAAGTAGAACTAACTGTAGGACTAACTCTCACTCATGGTGGATGAAATTTCAAAGCAAAAATTTTAAAGAAATAGACATAAATGGAGATAAAATCAAGATAATGTATTGTCTTTTATTCTGTACCTCTTATCATTATTGTCCCTGAAGAGATGTGAGAAACCTTATACCTTACATGTGCAAACACTGATACACCTTTCAGGAAGCTAGACAGGAAGATATGTCTGCACTTTTCTAAACATAAACAAAGCCGGTATTCTTAGCTTTTTCATTCTTATCACCTAATTCCTAGTTGGTTTTTTCTACTGCCTGCTCTGACTGCTGCAATCCTTACAGTTTCAGCACAAGAGTCATACTTCCCTCTGCTTCATAACAGTGGACAAAAGCTTGTAAACAGCCGATATAAAACAGCGTATCAATATTGTCACCAGCTTGTCAACATAAAAACTAAATAAAAATGAATCAAAATTTTAAACTAACATTTCATTTTGTACACATTTAAGTGTTTCCAAATGCAAAAGTAATTGAGAATGAAAAAATCTGATTGAAATATGCCTCACTTAGGTTTTCTGTTGGCTTGCAGTGAAAATAAGCCCTTGCAGGAAAAAAGACAAAATTATTTTGATTCAAGCTTCTGCAAGTATCCCCAGGTCTTTCTCTGCAAGCTGCTTCTCTTCAGATGGACCCCAGCCTGCTTTGTTGCATGAAGTTATTATAAAAGGTACTTAAGTAAGAGAGCTCTGTTTGTTACTTTTTTATTGTGAGGTTGATCAAACGCTGACACAGCTAACCCAGAGATGTTTTGGAATATCCCCCTTGGATATATTTATAAACCATCTAGACATGGTCCTGTGCCAAGTGGCCCCTGTTTGAGCAGGTGGTTTGGACCCGGTGACCTCCAGAGTCTCCTTCCAACCTCATCCTTTCTGAGAGTCTGTAAACTGCAAACATTTGATCTTCTGGATATGCACTATTTCTGTACCAGTGGGACATGATTACTGAAGAAAATGTAGGAAACCTCATATTTGTGTGACAAGATTATTCTTTGTTAAGAGAGGGATCCTTGATCACTGGGTTCTGAGATATGTGCTTCTCTCTGGAGCTTTCACTCTGTTAATGTGTGTTTCATCTACACTTTTAGGACATTTTTCAAGATGAGTAAACTGAATTTTGTATAAAAGCAGCTTCACATTTACCAGTGCTTCAATGCAAATACTTTTTAAGTCCCTGAAAATTCAAATATTAAATGAATTGAAAATCATGTGAAGAAAATAACCATGAGCTAGTCAAATAGTTTTCTCATTTTTCTTTCCATTTCAATCACAGTAACATCTTGTTCTTTCCCACTCAGAATGGTAGTTTGGTTTTGTCAGAGAAAAACACTTCCCCATTGCCATTACAGGACCTGTTTTTACTGCTTGCCAATCATGTTCTAATATAAACTGTGCATAACTAATCATAATTTTAGATAACTATCATTTACCTTTAACCAGAGGAGTTCTGTTCTGAAAGACCTGGTTTAATATTCCTGAGTTGTAATTTTGTTTTTCTCTCCAGCTGTTGAAGCAATACCTCCTAGTTTTATATTGGAAATGAAGTTTTATTTTGGATGTGTGCGTGAAAACTAAAAATAATTTTTTGCAGATGAGTAGAATCACCATTTCTGTTAATTCATTAAAATAAGAAATGTTGGGATAAACCATTAAAGAAACACAGCGAAATTTATCCATGTGTTAGAAATCATTGTACCATAGCAAAAAGAGTATTTAATTTTCATTGTTTATAAATCCCAGCCAGATTCCAAACTTATGAATTCACAACTGTGGGAAACTGCATTTCTGGGACCTCTCAGGTCACCAGGGGTTAGAAAGAGCGGCACTGCTATGATTTCACAGTGCTGACTAATTAGAAATCAAATACTAACTGAATAAAAGTCTCCCCCATCAGACTCAGAGTGAGTCAGCAAGTGATTTTGGAAGGTAGAGATGACAACAGCTTTCCCAGGAGTCTTCCTGGCCTCTGTGGTAAGTGCGTGTTTATAGTTTAGGGTGGTACAACAGAAAATTGAGTGAGATCCTGCCCTGTGGTTAGTTCATGTGTGCAGGTCATGAAAACTCAAGACTTTTACTGGGCAGGCAGAGAGGTGTTAAACATATAGATGAAATTAATTATTTTCATCATTCATGATGCGATATTGGAAATGGAAATTTGCTATCTGGAAAAGTACTAAAGAATAACAATATTCTACTATTGCAACCTTAACTACATTTTTAGTAAGAAAGGTAAAAGTTGGTCTTTCAGTTCACTTCCTGCAGCTGCTTCCTATTTTCCTGTCAATATCATCCCATAGCTCATAAAACTCTCCATATGAGTTAATAATTGATGCATCTGCTTTTTATTTGGCCAGACCCACAAGAGGTAGAGCACAGTGTCCTGTGTACCTGTGAGAATTTGTACTGAGGGTCTCAAAGACTGAGGCAGAGAGAGGGGCTAAGACACTATATATACAGCCAGTGTTCATATATTGCAAATAATGTAAGGGAATGGCTTAAGGATCTGTGTTCCTATTACACTCAACATGTCTACTAAACACACTGGATTGACCTATAATATTTTGAGTATATCACATAGGAGATTATTGCTTGCCTTCCTTGTTCAATTTATTTCTGATAAATAATTCATTTGAGCAATTAGTTTTGAATCCTTACTCTCTTGGTATGAGAACATTGACTAAGTTACAAGGCGAACAATTTCTTTGGAGTCTAAGCTGAGATGAGTAAGAGAAATGCAAGTATAGTAAAATATCTGAATCCTAACAGGGACTGGGTGGATTGCTGTCTCTAAGCATTTCAGGTCTGTATGTGGAGGGGGGAAAGGGGGCAGGTGGGGCCTTGCCTTTGGGGTATCCCAGCCCTGCCATGGCCATCAGACCCTGGGACATTGAAAGCAGTGCTCCACACCTCTGGAATCCCATTCTAGCCCCAGAATGGCCAGATGGCTGGAAGTCCTACCTGGGAAAGGCTCAGGAAAACCAAAAGGAATTTAACCCAGGACATGTAGTGAGCACGTCTTAACCCTACCTCAGCTTGGAATTTCTATCAACTGAACACTGCTGGAACAAGACTTGTTCTTTTCTGTCTCTTTCCTGTCTTTCTCTCTTTCTCTTTCCTCTTCTAGTTCCCTCATCTAGGAGTTTTGACTTTCTTAAAATTGGACAGCCTTGGAGGCTAATTTGAATAGGCAAAGTTAATGCTTTGAGAAATATTTTATATGTTTTAAACTTTTGCCGAAGTTGTATGATTTTTTGAAGTTTCCAGTAAAGTTTCTTGTTGTTTTGACCTCTTCAGAATATCTTGTCAATAATTCTGCCTTGCATCTCACTCAGAGTATATGAACAGCCCCAAGCCCTTTTTAAGAGTCTCATTTAGTGTGTTTTCTGGGGCCTTACAAAGGCACCCATGCATATCTGATGAGAAGACCAAGAAGGTCAAATAATGAACAGATAAGTGTCAGTCCTTGTGGGAGACTGGAAATGTCATCAAATTAGTTATGTGATTTTGCATATATAAGCTCAGCTGAAAATAGCTGCATTTGAAATATCACTGGGACTCTTGAGAATTATTCTAATATCCTTCCAGCATGCGGTTTTAACAATACATATAATTTTCACAGTTCTTGGGAAGCTTTTGTATACTAGCTAGGCAGATGTGCAAAAACCTTTTGAAGAGCCACCATTTGCATTTCCAAACTTTATGTCTCCTTCATATGTATCTCTTCAGAATACCTGAGCACGAGAGTGAGGGAATTGGATATGGCAGGTACAGGAGTTACTTGGATATTTGCTTTGTGCACAAATGATCATGAGCACAGGCAGGCAGCAGTGCTAACAGAACACAGCAGATTACTCTCAGTGCTATGATTTTGCAAAATCAATCTCAGACACTAAATGCTTAGGACCTTCATGATATCAAACTAAATGAAAAACAGCAATTCTGATTTCTCCACAGTCACTTCACCCAAGTGGATCTCAGCCCTCCAAGTGCACACCTGCACTTAGTAGCTCTGCACAGAGGTCTACAGACATCATCAAGCGTTTCCTTAGCAACAGGAGCCATGTGTAGGCTATCCAAACTGCTTTTCCTGCACCAGGTTTCCTTGGCAGCAAGGATAATGCTTAGAAAGGGAAAAAAAAGGGACAGACCAATTCCAATACATGAGTGAATTTCTGCAGTTTGCCTGTGCAGCCCAGGCTGCAAAAAGAAATGTGCTTATTGAAATCTTATTTTTTTCTAAACATCTAAATGGATCTGAACTTTTCTTTGCTAAGACTGACAGAGGAGGTGCAGGGATGGCAGTGTGTGTCTGGCCCAGAGGAGTGTCACACTGTCACAGCCATCTGTGCACCACAGCATGGTCCCAAGAGATTTGCATGCCTGCAAATGCAGCATCTTCTCCTGCAGGTCCAATGGACACGGTGGCCCAGGGAAAGATGCTTACACGAGTTGTGTGCTGCCAGAAAGCACAGGAGGAGTCCAGCAATTAATGAAGGATAGTGCTTTAATCAGTGAAGTTTCTCTGACAAGCAGAGATTGAACTTCACCACCAACATCATAAACCATTTAGTCACGAACCAACCTGTGCTCACCACGCTTGTAAGGTCAAGGAAGATACAGTACAGGGCTGCTGTTGCTGCCACTGGCTATAAATTTACCCACAGTGCAGGTTGCTAAGGTATATTCCATCCATCACATAAAGAAAAAGGTATGTCCAGCTCCTTGACAAGGCAGATTAACCCCTGGGTTGTTGTTTGGTACACAGAATCAGGAATAAATGTACCAAGCCAACTAGCCTACAACATATGGATATTTAGCCAAAAGACTCCATCTGAATTGTAAACTGTTTCAGAGGTATTGGAATTTAATTAAAATCTAAAATACACACATTGCTTCATCTAACAGATGAAATTTTATTATCTATTTCTCAAGTAAAACATAAAATGGAAAATTTATCCTTTGTACTATTTGTATGTTTGTATTTGACTTAGGGCAGCAATACTGTCTGAAATGTCAAGTGATGAGACACCCTAGAAGAAAGAATAATGGAAGAAAGCTTGATGACTAAGGATACAAAGGAGTTTTCTGGAAGCAGTTTTTTGTATTTGTACAGAAGCTTAATGGCTTAAGGGGCAGATTTTCATTTATAAATGAGAGAAAATGGATTATATATATAACGTATATGTTTTATATATATATATATATATATATATATATATATATAAACACAAAATGCTCAAATTATAATTTATATTAGAAATACAATATTAGCTTAAAAACAAAGAAAGATCAGAAAACTATGTAAATCAATACAAATATTCCAAAAGAGATGAGATCATTCTTACTGGATTTTTTTAGAAATCACAAAAGTTTAGTGGGAGGTCTTACCAATGTTTTTTATGATCTTGGATCTGTTCCCACAAATTATCTGGACATAGATAAGAAAACTAATTTCTTCAGAAGTACACAAAGCCATTCTAGATTTGCCATTTGTCCCTTAATAATGGGTTTCTGTCCCAGACTATTGCTACCCTCTTCCTAATCACTAAAGCTTGCTCAAACCTCCAGGAATACTTCCAATGTTTGAACAGGTGCCTAAGCCATGCAGCTGCTGAGCCACATTGCTAACCAGAGATGACAGCCCGTATCTGCCACAAGTGAGGTCCTAGTTCAGTCAAACAGTACAGCTGCCTGAACAAGATGGGCACCACAGTCCCAAAAAAATTCATGGTCCTCATTAGATCCACTCAATAATTTGCTCTCAAAATAATTTCTTGTAAGTGCATGTGCTTTCCCTTGACTTACACCTTTCTGTCTCCATTTTTGTTTATCTGAATGGCTGAACAATATTAATAATGGCTTCTATATGCATCTGTGGGGGTTGATGCATTTTGGGGTCCTGTCAAAATCCTGGTTTTATCAGACAGCTATATCGGGGCACCTATTCAAAGCAAAGCTTTTAAAATCCTTTCAGTGTCTCATAAGAATGTACTAAGGTGAAAAACAAAAGCATTTACTAACTATACTAAGTGTTTCCTGCTTAAATGTCTCTAGCATTATTTTAATGTTTCTTCTTTTTGAAAACTAATATGAAGGCAGCATAAGGAAATTGTATAGCTATTTGTATTCAGGGTTCTATGATCCAAAGAATATATTTTGTATGCACCCTGATGTGTCAGGATTATTTAAATCACCAGGAGAACTAATGAGTGGGCCTTTGAATGTCCTGTCACTCAGCCTAACTTTAAAATTGGAAATTAGTGACATAATTTCTGTGGAACATGAGTGGTAAAGAGAAACTAAAGGGCAAGACTTCTTTTACTTCTAACTGCAGTAGAGTTATGATCTCTGAAAACATCCCTTTAGTCCAGAACATCCTTGATTACCATGTAGAGTCAGCTATTTATCTCTTTTTGGGCTATTTTGCAGTAGTGCAAAAACTATTTGTACAGCCTTAGACTAATTTTGGACGAGGTATGTGATAATGCCAAGCCCACAGAGTGCAATTTTAAAATATATGTTAATGTTCCAAAGTACGAAAATGTCATTATGGAGATAAGTATGAATAAAGAATAAAATCCTTTAGACATAGCCTATTGTTAAGATAGGCATCCAGACAGATGAGCTCAGCAGTCAAAATATAACCATGTTTTGAATATAAAAAATTTATTGCAGTGCTGTGCTTTGTTTGTTTTAATTCACAAGGTTTTGGGTAAAACCGAGAGTACCACCAATGCAAATGTTACAAAACTGATTCTGATCCCTGACCATTTCATCTTTCCTGGACATTAAGTTAATGATTCTGCTGTTTCTTTACCTATCAGCTGGAGCTTGTTGTACAAGCTTCCTTTCCTATTGTGGTAAGGTTTCCTCGGAAACCTCAAAATTTTAATGATGACTTTGTTGAAATTTTCTACTCCCTCTATTACAGTGTTACATGATGGTTAGCAGCTTTGCAACAAGATTTTATTCCAGACAGTAACAGTAAAATAAACAGAGATTTACTGAAGAACTGAGGTAATAATCTATGGCACTTCAATTTAAGATTGATCACTATTCCTGTAGTCCTACTCAAATGCCCTGCTTGGGAATTTTGGGCAGTTCACTGCTACACAAACAGAATTACAATATTGCACTTAGTACTGTGCTTCTGAACAGCCTTCTTGAGGTTTTCTTGTGTGAAGAACACCCCACTAGCAGGACAGGCTTTTAGAGACAATTTTTTCTCCGAACTTATCACTGAAAACAAAATAGAAGGCATTAGGAAACCTAGTGCATATTTTCTTTTTCTGTATCTGTCTGCTGCAGCAGTGGAAAATTTATTTGATTTACTATGGGTCAGGTATCACTGAATACCTTTGCTACACATGAACACTTTTTATCTATTTATCTGTTCTTAACATTGGCTATCCAGCAATTCTCAATACTGAATGCAGGCCCTATACATATAAATAAGGGACATGCTGTGGTACATTTAGCAGCCTCCTGAGATGCTTCATCAAACTCAAGCTGGGCAGGCACATTCTTAATCAGGCAGAGAACAGCCATTGGCCTCTGCCCTTCTGTGCAGATCCAGATGAGCCTCCCCGGCAGCAACCAGCCACTCAAAATTGCTGCTTCCCATTCCTATCAGCTGGATTGCTTGGTCTTCACTATTATGGTAATAGGTTTTTCACAGAATCACTAGGTTGGAAGAGATCTTCAAGATCATTGAGTCCAACCCATGTCCTAACACCTCAACTAAACCATAGCACTGAGTGCCACATCCAGTCTTTTTTTAAACACATCCTGGGATTCCACCACCTCCCTGGGCAGATAATTCCAAAATTTTATTGTTCTTTCCATAAAAAACTTTTTCCTACATTTCCTATATTTCCCTTGGTGCAGCTTAAGCCTGTGTCCTCTGGTTCTGTCAGTTGCTGCCTCGTGAAAGAGATCAACCCCTCCTGGCTACAGCCACCTTTCAGGGAGTTGTAGAGAGTGACAAGGTCATCTCTGAGTCTCCTTTTCTCCAGGCTGAGCCACCCAGCTCCCTCAGTCATTCCTCACAGGGCTTGTGTTCCAAGCCCCTCCCCAGCCTCATTGCTCTATTCTGGACACACTCTCCTCCTCTGGACACTCTCCAGTGTCTCAATGTACTTCCCAAACTGAGGGGCCAGAATTGGACACAGCACTCCAGGTGTGGCCTCACCAGAGCCGAGTACAGTGGGACAATGACATCCCTGGTCCTGCTGGCCACACTATTCCTGACACAGGCCAGGATGCCATTGGCCTTCTTGGCCACCTGGGCACACTGCTGGCTCATGTTCAGCCAACTGTCAGACAGTACCCCCAGGTCCCTTTCTGCCTGGCCACTGTCCAGCCACACCGTCCCCAGCCTATAATGTTGCAGGGGGTTATTGTGGCCAAAGTGCAGGACTTGACACTTGAATTTATTAAACATCATCTTATAGGACTCTGCCCATCCAACCAACAGTTCCAGGTCTCTCTGCAGAGCCATCCTACCCTCCAACAGATCGACACACACTCCCAGCTTAGTGTCACCTGCAAATTTACTAATGAAAACACAGAAGGTTTTACTTGTCTTCTATATTTAATGGCTGAGGAATACATGCTTCTTCCCTTAATAGTTGCTGATGCTTAAGGTTATCAGTGAGACAGCAAAGGTAGCTTTAAGCAAGCTAGTGAGGGTGGGTCTTAACAAGTGTGTTCAGGTACTGGAACAAGCTACCCGGGGAAGTAGATACCTCACCAAGCCTGACAGAGGACATTTTTCGAGATTTTTTTGAGATATTTTTCAAGAGTGCTCTTCAGCTCATGGTGTTATTTTTGGGGCTGTCCTATGCAGGGCCAGGAGTTGTACTTCATTGATCTGTGCAGGTCTCTTCCAACTCAGAATACTCAATAACTCTATTTCAAGTGTGTGAAAGTCTCAGAAACATTAAACAAAAGATTGTAACCATTTATAGGCATAAAGGCAACAAAAAGCAGCCTTTCTTGCCTAAACCACACCTAACAATAACAGTTCCAGCTGTCCTAAAATATCTTATTGCTAGCTCACAGTCTGGCAGATTTATGGGACTTGTGTAGTCTGTAGAAAAGTCATCATAGTGGGGGTGGGAAGACATAGCAAGCATCTCAGTGGATACACGGTATGTTGCTGTTGGATTGCTGTTTGTTTTCAAGCAAACAGATGACTGACAGGAAAAATCTGAACTTATCCCTCTGCTCATTTCTGGTAGCTCTGTTGCTGCATTTTAGCTTATTTCAGGTTGTCTCCAGAGAGGCTACTGCCATCTTTAGTCTGTCCCCATGGTGAAGTATTGGGTTCTGCTGCACAGGATGAGCAGAACAAAGAGGATGCCCATGAGAAGCTGTAGTTCTGACCCTAGGCTAATAATGCTGATGTAGGTCTGCCAGCAGAGGAGGGCTCTACAGGGAACAGCCCTCAGTGACAGCCACTACTGTGTCCAGAGCATTGCTGTACCATCTAAAATCAGCAAAAACATGGTGAACATTCCACAGACCAGCTCCAGAATGGAGATCTTTTTGGGACAATAAAGAAGGGATGTTTCAGTAAGACTAAAATGCATCCCAGTGTGTATTGTCTTCTTCACAGGGAATAATTGGATATAATATGGATATCTGCTTTTCAGGGCTCACAAAGGTACAAATAGAGAGTGAGAAGATGAAGCTCAGAACGAGCCGAAGGATCTCCAGAAATCTTTGTATTAACTTAATACAGGCCCTGCAGAGACCCGCAAGAAACAATGTTTAACAAAGAAGTTTAATATCTCTCGTGCTGACTAAATCAAAGCCTTAGATAAAAAAAGCAGAAAACTTGATTTTCAGTAATCAAAGTCTTTCTAGGTGAAGCAGAAGAATGACAGAAGAGTGACAGGAGAGCAACAAAGACTTCAGGAGGAGAAGGAGAGAATATTTGTATTTAAAATATTTGTTCTAATTATAGCATGAAATAGGGAATGTGGGTGGCATTCACAGCTCCTGGTAGAAGCAGGTGGGCAGAGAAGGAGGATTTTTTTCATTTTCTTATGTCTGTGAGATGGTGTCTTAAAACAGGAACTGGGGTGGGCAAGCACTGATGGAGATTCAAGAAAAAAGCAATTTATTGAAAGGCAGCTTTAAAATATGATCACCATCTTCAAGATATGCTGGAGTAGGGAACTCTTTATAAAAAGAGAACAAATTACTTACCTCAAACTTCCTGTTTTATTTTCAATGCAAATTTTATTTTAAGGTAAAGTAACTGGTTTCTGAAGCTGCCTCACACTGCTGGGCACTCCCTAATAATTTCACTAATTGAATACACACACAATTATTATGTGATAGAGCGGGCATTACGGAGAAGAAGTCTTTTGCTAAAATCTTCTTGAGAATTACCATAGAATTTTTCTTACAGAAACTGATTATTTGGGGCTTATGATATACCCAGGGGGGACCCTGAAAATGCTAACTGATAACATTTCCAAAATATCTTCCTGACTAATTTTGCTGGTTTTTTATGGGGTTTTTTTTGTTATTGAGTGATGTTTGTTCCTTCCAGATTCTCCATTTATTGATTTTGTTAAGAACCCTCATGAAGTTAACAGCATACTTGGATATAATAATATGGAACTCAGAGGCATGAGAATTTTCAAAAGAGAAGATTCCTCATAGAAACCTTAAGAAAAAGGTTTTTGGTCAGTTCAATAAGGATCTCTCTCACAGTGAGCCTTTCACTGCGTTGTCTCAGTAAGTGGAGACTTCTGAGCAGGTGGAAAGAAGGATTGAGAGCTTTGAAGGAAGAACTGGGGAAAATAGTGCAAATGCTTTTTACAGTTGTTATGATTCTTTAATGCTGTTAGTGAGCTTTCTTCATAAAGATGTGCTCAGATTTATAGACTTGGGTCTTTCTGTACTTCATGAAAGTCCGCATGTGGTATAACCAAAGAAACACAGAACATGGGAAAACAAAGTACTGGGAATTACTTCACTTGTTTCAAAAAAATGATGACATCAGGGAAGACAGGTGTGGTACAAAGACTCATTAATTTTGATATATTGATTTCTGTGTGGCTAATAGCTGGTATTTACTCAAAATTAATACATTTTTATGTAATTTCTCCTGCAGTGTGATCAGGCTTTAAACAGAAATGTTTCTGCACTCCACCTTAGATGTCTAAAAATCTTTTTTTGCTGGTATAAGGTTAGCTCCAAGAAGAAAAGCAGTGTGTAAAATTCCACATAGAAAATGTTAACGAATGGAATCTGCCCAAAGAAATATGCATTGCCTTGCTAGCAGAATGGTTTTCTTCAGAGAACAGTCAGTATTTTTATAACGTCATCAATACCTTTTTCTGAATGTTTGGATTTGACAGTCCCCCTGACAAAATATTGATTTTCCTCTGCTGAAGTATATATTCACTAGGAATGATGATAAAATCCGAGGAACATGCATAATCGAATTTGCTTAATCAGCAGGCTTGATACAGTGCATTTTGAAAATACTGAGTTAATTTATTCATATACACTGTGTGTTTCCTTTTGTTCTGGTTCTATATGCTAAAATAAAGAGAAATTTGTTCACCTTAATGGTTTCCATCTAACTTTTCTTTTTTTATACTTCAGCAGATCCATTAAGAAAATACATGCTGTACAAGGAAATTTTTCAGAGATGCTGAAAAATTTCTCAGGCTTGAATCTTTGGTAGCACTTAGATCTGTCAGAGCTCAGCATGAGTTATGTACTTATTGCTTTAGACAGTCTGGGTCTTAGCCCTTTCTGTGATAAAATTTTCCAGTGCTGTAGCAAATAGTAATAATCACTCACCAAAAAAATTGATGGTGGCAGAACAGTGAGAAAAGTAAACTAGTCAGTAGGCAGGTCTTAGCTGTAATGGTAGTTACTTTTATGTGTTTTCATGCATATTTAATATAGCCAGTTGTGTGCGTTTGCTTTTGAAGTATTTTTACAAAAGCATAACTGAAAATATTGTGGAAACAAGTATTTCTAGACCACTTTCACTCCTATGTCTTGAAGTATTGGCACAACACTTATATGTATCAGAGAAATTTTAGTTTCTTGTCCAGACAGTATCTCTCAGAACAGCAAATACCAGCAGTTGCAAACCTGTAACATCCATCTGGAAGATGCATATATATTTTTGTCAGGTGTACAAACAAAGAAATGTTCAGCTTAGCAAATTGTGTGAAATTAAATGTATCTTCCTTGAATGCTCAAGAAGTATCTCATAATTTTGTGAAACTGTAATGTTGAAAAGCTTTTCATATCTGGAGTTAATTAAAGGAACCTAGCTGTGAAGTTACAGAAGCCAATACTCTACAACTATTTCTTATAATATTTTCAATATACCCCATTTGTGTAATGATTTCAGTTTGCCCTGAATGTGAAAACTATGTCAAAATGGTTAAGAAAACAAAGAACTTGTATGCAATTTTTGGGTGTACACAGCTGAAATATTCTATTAAATATGTTTACCTGTAATGTCCTTAGGTGAAGCTTATATTGTCTCTTTGTCCATTCCTCTCAGTGTTTGAATGTCCCAAGCACCCTTTTTTCAGATATATCATCATCATCATCATCACTTAAATTAATGACAATTAAGAAATATGTTTTGATCTAGCTTTGATTGGATGTCTCCAGTTCACCGGAAATTGGCAAATGTAACACCCATCTAGAAAAAGGGTCAGAAGGATGACTGGGAGAAATGCAGGCCTGTCAGCCTGACCCCAGTACCAGGGAAAGATCATGGAGCAGATGATCCTGAGTGCCATCACACGGCATGTGCAGGACAACCAGGGGATCATGCCCAGTCAGCACAGGAGTGAAAGGCAAGTCTTGGTAGATCAATCTGATTTCTTTCTCTGACAGGATGGTCCACTTAGTGTATGAGGGACAGGCAGGCTGTGGATGTTGTCTACCTAGACATCAGTAAAGGTTTTGACATCATCTCACACAGCACTCTCCTGGAGAAGCTGGCAGCCTGTGGCTTGGGCAGGTACACTCTTCACTGGGAAAAAAACAATCTGAAGGCCAGGCCCAGAGGGTGGTGGTGAGTGCAGTCACATCCAATTGGCAGCTGGCGACCCCAGAGCCCAGTATTGGGGCCAGCTCAATTTAACAACTTTATTGATAATTTGGATGGGGGGATGGAATTCAGCCTCAGTTATTTTGTAGAGGACATCAAGTAGTTGGGAGAGTTGTTCTACTGGAAGACAGGCTCTAGCAAGAGATCTTGGCAGATCTGCATCACTGAGCTGAGGCCAATGGTATGAGGTGCAATAAGGAACAGCGCCAGGTCCCACACTTGGGTCACAACAACCCCAGGCAGGGCAACAGGGTGGGGGCAGAGGGGTTGGAAATCTGCCCAGTGGAAAAGGACCTGGGGGTGCTCTTCAACAACAGCTGAACATAAGTAAGCAGTGTGTCCAGGTGGCCAAGAGGGCCAGTGCCATCCCAGCCTGTATCAGCACTGTGGCCAGCAGGACCAGGACAGGATTGTCCCCATACTTGATGAGGCCACATGTTGAATCCTGTGTTCAGTTTTGTGCCCCTCACTATGAGAAGGACACTGAGGTGCTGGAGCATGTCCAGAGGAGGGCAGTGGAACTGGTGAAGGTTCTAGAGCGCAAGCCCAGTGAGGTGTGGCTGAGCGAGCTGGGAATGTTTTGCCTGGAGAAAGGAAGGCTCAGGAGGAACCTTATTGCTCTCTACCTGAGAAGAGGTAAATATCAATGTATTAACAAGGTTAGATAAGCAGTAAAACCAAGTGAAATAAATTCCACATATTGGCAGTTCTTTGTTCTTGCTGAATTTGAAATTTTGTACAGGTTTCTCATTCCCTCTAATGTAGTGTTCAAGTATTGAGAGCTGCTGACCTAAAAACCTGCATTAAAGTGGTTAAAGCATCTAACTGTTATGCATAATGTTGTTGTCATGGAATCTGAAATCTTATAGAGTTAGGACAAGTCACACAGACTTCCTGTGATTTTATTTTTTTTCATGAAACATAATGAGAATAGCTCAACAGCATGACAATATTCTCTGCAGCATGGTGTCTATTTGCATTTAACAATTAGATTTGAGCTGCTTGATCAACAGCTTTCTACTACCCCAAATTATTCAGAATTCTCTGCTCTCTGAAAATTGTTTCCTTTCACTCCATACAAACAGGAACTGGGGTTTGTGGGATGGTGCCTAACCTATACCAAATTTCAGAGAGATTATGTAAAAGCTTATTCTTTCACTGCAGTTTGCATGGACTATAACATCTCTTTGCCCTGTGCAAACTCATAGTACTTTAAAGTTGGTTTGAAACTCCTACAGAGGGCTTACCTAAGTATAAATAGGATAAAGAAAAATCTCTCTGAGGGTGCATTTTCAGTGTGATAGTAGAGGTAATCATTCTGATCCTATTAACATCTAACAGGGTTGTTTATAAAACCTTTCGCCTATCTAACACTTGCTTTAAAAGTGCCTAGAGGACTGCCCTTAAATATTGTGACATTTAATCCTACTGCCAGACAAAAGAAGCAGGTTCTTAGCCACAGTTTGTAAGCAGAACTGAGTGTAGCTCATGGAGGTGAGGTAACTGCAGGCATGGGGAAAAATTTTTCTGCATTTAAAAAATAAATCTAATTGTGTATATCCTTAATATTCCTATCACCTGAACTCACATGGTGAACTTTGTACCTAATAAGGGGAACCAGCCAGTGGAGTTCATCACGACTAAACTTAGAGATTGATTTTATTTTAGGATTAGAAAATACATACTTTTTAACCATGTATTAAGGGTAGGATACAGCCACCAAGCTAGGGTGTCACAGCTGAATGCCCTTGATAGCATTAATTTCAGAGCTTACTGAACAGTGCTCTCATATTACTGTTTTCTATTTCTGCTCATTTTTTGTTTGTTTGGATTTTTTTGAATTCTTTTGCACATTTACACACAATAACACAAGTTTTAGAATTTCAGCCAATAGATGTTTAGATGTTTAGCTTTGAAGCACAGTAAAATGATACCTGTGATCATTTCCCCCCTTCTGTTGCATACCACACCAGTATATTACATTTAATCTTTCAAAGTGATTATTTCGGAGAGAAGATTTTAGGATGCTTTTTTTATCTGATGTGGTGGGCTGACTGTGGTGGATGGCAGGTGCCCACCAAATTCACAGATTCTCTACTCCTCATCTGCACAGAAGAGAGAAATTATAAAAGAAAACTCATGGGTCAAGATAAGGGCAAGGAGAGATCACTCACAGATTACTCACAGGAAAAACAAAATTGACCTGGGGAAATAAGTTTCATTTTTTGCCAATCAGATCAGAGCAGGGTAATAAGAAATAACAAAAAATCATATAAAAAACAAAAACAAAAAAAAAAAAAAACAAATCAGCATCCCTCCTTTCTTCCTTGGCTCAACTTTGCTCCTGAATTCTCTATCTCCTCCTCATCAGTGGCTCAGGAGAACAGGGAATGGGGACTGCAGTCAGTTCATCACATACTGTCTTTGCACCTCCTCGCTCCCCAGAGGAAGACTCCGCACACTATTCTCCTGCTCTAGGGTCTGGTTCTTTCCATGGGAAACAGTCCTCCATGAACTGCTCCAGTTTGAGTCTTTCCCATGGGCTGCAGTTTAGTGTGAACTGCTCCAGCTTGGATTCCCCATGGAGTCACAAGTCCTGCAGGCAAACCTGCTCCAGAGAGAGTTTCCCATGGGGTCACAGCCCCCTTCTGGCATCCATAAGTTCCAGTGTGGAGTCCCCACCATAGGCAGCAGGTAGATACCCACTCTGCCATGGACCTCCAAGGTGGTAACCATGTCTTCATTGCTTCTGACTACAGCTTCCCTGCTAATTACACAACATTTTGCAAAAGTGCACAGTGTTTCTGACATTCATGCTGCAACTGTTCTTTGAAGTCATCACAAGAGGTTTTGTCATCCTTGACTCCCTGCTGTTAGAAAGCATTAACAGCTGCTAGGCACTTTCAAAGCTGATCTAATACAACTTTGTCTTCTTTTGATAAGTTCAAGGATTGTGCAAGCTCCTTGGTTTGTATAGGAGAGATCTTTTTCCAATGTGTCACTCAAGGCTATATGATATGAGGAAAGATTCTGTAATCCTTATGCTGAATTTTAGTGATTCATATGCAACTACTCTTCTGAGTAGTCCCAAATAGCTCAACAGTATGTTTGAGTAAATGGTGTAAGGATTAAATGATCTGGATGAAAATATCTCTTCTTACATACATATGTTTGAAAGTTATTTGATAATAGTACATTATCTGAAAAGTTTATATTCAACTTTTATTCTCTATTTAAAAATTCAACTCTGAAAGTTTACAAAGTATTTTTCATTTCACTCTGAGATTAGCAGGTTGACTTTTAAATCATGACCTAGGTATTTCCTCCATACCTCAAGATCATGTCCCCACTGACTGCTCTGTGATGGGAGTGTTCATGCTGCTTAGGCATGAGAGTAACTTCTTCCTCCAGCCCCAACTAAAGGTTTGAGTTCAGCACCACTCAGAATTGAGGCCACACATAAGTTAAATTGTTAATTCTTTTGGTTCAGTGGCGAACACCTTGTTCAAGACATTTTAAAAATAAGGTGATGAAAACAACAAAATCTGTTGCTCACAAATTTAGATGCCTTGGAGTGTTCACAAGTACCCAGAATACCATTCAAAGCCTCAAGACACTTTTTCCTTTCTTATACACATAGTCCTTAAGGAATACTGACATCTGCTGCCAATATGGGACTGGAATCAGCCTGGTAGGAGGTTTTGTCTAGCTCACTACATTCTGCACCTCAGATGACCCCAAGTTTCTCTGTGGTTCAGAGTCCATTATTTCTCCTGAAACAAAACATGCCAGCTGTTAGTAGAAATGAGTATAACTTGGGGAGTAATATGAAAACAATTTGGAACAGTTTCCTTTGTTGTCATTGACCTAGGACTACCTGAGAATTGGTAATGATCAGATAGAATTTTGTGTTTATGTCTAGTTAATGGCTCATACAAGGAGCCATTTAGATTTTGCAGTCTCTTTTTAGACTAAAGTAAATGTTCACAAAATCACATCAAAATCAGGAAGTTATCATGAATAAACAAGAAGACAATCAACATGCAGATTTTTCTTAAGGTTTTGTTAAGTTAAAATAAATGAATAGATGAATGGATAAACATAAAAAATAAAGACAATAAGTAAAATAAAAGTTCAGGATATTGTCAGGGCTCTGTTTTGAATGCCTCCATTTCTGCTGATTAAAGATACATACTTTAAATTACTTACATATAAATAAGAATCTTCTTGTATAGTGTCACCATTCTTATTTGCTCACTAAGCTTTTTATGGGATTTAGCTTTGGGCAGTTTGGTTAAGCATCTAGCCAAAGGTCGCCTGGGATTTCCTGACAGTGGAGTATGATAGACTGCTTCAACAAGATGTCTACAAAATGCTGGATATGCCTAGAGTTTCCTAATTTTCTCTCTACTGTAATGCCTGTAACTAAGTGAAATGAGTTTTGAATGAAAACTGACATTGTGGCTTGGCAGTCTGAACATGTAACACTATCCAGAGGTAGGAATGGTCTTGCTCTTTAGGTCTTGTTGGCTGATTGCGTCATAAAGTGAAATAATCATGTTTGGTTACTGGGTTGCTAATCATTAAGTTATTATATATTGCTTTTACTAAAAATTATTCATGAAAACATTTATTTTTCTAAATGACAAATATTTCCAAGTCATTTGTCAACTGTTCATTTGCCTTATCACGCGCCTTGGCATGTGTCTTAAGTGAAAAGTATTTCATACTAGAAGACAATCATGTAAGCAGATTTGGGTGCATTGTCAGTAGGAAGGCCAGTAAATCCTCTTGTAATATAAACACTTAAAATAACTTTGCTAAGGTCATAGAAAGCTATTACGGATTTCATATATACATACGTAATACTTGTTTGGGTTTTTTAAGGATCATGAAATTATGAACATCTATTTGATTTGCCTTTATTTTTCCTTTAAAGTATTCCATATCTTATAAATTTTTCATGTGTTTCAGTTATAGGAAGCCCAGGTTCATCCTACATTAAAAACAAAAAAGCAAGAATAATGCAAGTAAAAAATATGTAGTCACTGAGTTTTATTAATCCATCATTTGGTTCTTCAATCAATAATTACAATAAACCTTTTAAATTTAATTTTACATTATTTTTCTTGACAGAAGGACTAACTATATTGAAAAATAAATAAATCAATAAATCAGAGGTGATTGAATTATTATTAACACATAGAGGGGAGTGAAAAAAAAAAAGCCACACATTCATTTTTAGTTTAACAAGCCAGATTGTGATCTACCTTTATTATTCTTGAAACATCACAAAATGTTCCCCCTCAGATGAAATCTTGATTGGTATTGGCCTTGGAAAATCTCCTCTCTCTGGTGTTCTGTGTCTCCTACTCTCTGCTTATTACATGCCTCTGTTTGCAAAGTTCAGTTCTGTCCTATTAGGTTCCACCTGAGGACAAAGGTGGCCATGTGAGCTTGAGCCTAGGAGGCCAAACACATCTTGGGCATCCAAAGTGGGCAGCAGGTCAGGGGAAGGGATTCTGCCCCTCTGCTCCGCTCTGGTGACATGAGTATGTATGAATGCAGTGTTCTCCTGGGAGTTAGAGTCTGTCAGCACAGAAAGTCTAAAATTCTCAGCATCCAGAATTCCAACACATCCCCAGTACATGAGAGACATGGGAAAGGCCTGTTGGAGGGGGCCCAGAGGAGGGACACAAAAGTATCCAGAAGGCTGAAACCCTCTCCTTGAGGAAAAGTTGGGAGAGTTGCGGTTTTTAAACCTGGAAGCCTCCAGGGATACCACATTGCAGCCTTCCAGTACCCAAAGGGGGCCTGTAAGAAAGGTAGGAACAAACTTTTTAGCAGACCTGCAATTGATAGGACAAAGGGCAATGGTTTTAAAGTGGAAGAGGCCAGGTTTAGACTGAACACAAGGAAGAAATTTTTACAGTGAGGATAGTGCAACAGAGAAACAGGTTGCCTGGAGATGCTGTGCATGCCTCATGCCTGAAGGTGTTAACAGTGTTAAAAATGTTAAAAGTAAGGTTGGATGGGGCTTTGGTGCGACCTGGTCCAGCAAAGATGTCTGTATCCATGGCAGGGCATTGGGCTAGGTGGTCCTTTAAGCTCCCTTACAACCCAAAATAATTTCATGGTTCTGTGGATATCTTAACGTAAAAATGAAGGAAAAATACACTGGGGAGATAATTTTGTCTTCATGAAAAGAGCCGCAATCACTTTACCTGGAGTGGTGGGCAGAACTCTACAGAGCTGTAGAAATGTCTGGCATTACCTTAGTGAAGAAAGGTGATAATGTTCCATAAGAGACTTGTTTAATTGTCTCAGAAAGATGTTTTCCATCAGATTTTTCTCCATTCCTTGTGAAGCCTTTATTTTCTGTGATACAGACAGCTTGAGTAATCCTATAACACATTCATTTTCTCAATTATGCATCTCAAAGGCTGAGCACTGAGATAAAGAAATGGCCAGCAATGTCAAAGACAGGTATTGAAAGTGTGAGAATAGAAGAACCACCTCTTCTTTGTAGGCTGAGGAAAAATATGATAGAAGTGAGGAAAAGGATCATGCATATGTGGGAGTACAGTAACAGTTGCATATGTCTGAAAAGAATGGACTGACAAGAAAGTGAAAAAACAGAATTATACAAAGAGTACTGCAGGGAAAAAAATATTAGTATTAGGAAGTAGAGGAGTCAAAGCATAGAGCATTTGTAGAAGAACAAGAAGAAGAAGATTGATGTTTAAAAAGTTGAGGATAAAACAGGAAGGTACAGGTTGCAAATAGGTGATTGTCACAGTTAGGTAAACCACAGGTCTTCTGTGGTTGCACCTCTATTTGTAAATTAAACAGTGTCTAGAAACTTTCCTGGGCACTACCAATACTAGTCTATACATTAGAATTATTTAAATGGCCTTTGAAATGGCTTTAATGCATTTCCTAGTCCAGTAGCTTACCATACATCAAGCACCGTTCTCAGTATCTATCTTCATGTACACACCCTGTTTTGGAGACAAAAGTATTTCATCAAGTCTGTATGAAATGCTTTGCTCCAGATTCCTGAGCATATTTCTTTTACCACTATAGATATAACCAATCCATCTTGTTCTGAAGAGTAGCAGAGGCTACAAGTCATTGTTTTTCTTCCAAAAACCCTGAAAAATTTAGATTTAGCCACAGGTAGACACACAGAAAGGAGCCAGGAGAGAAGTTCCCTGAGAAAAACCCAAATAGTGATGGCATATACACTGCAATCTGCTTTGCCAAATTGCACAAAAAAAATTACAGTTTCCCAAATGTCAGAGGGAAATGATGCAAATTCTCTGGTGTAAAGACTGTGCAGTTGGACTAGATGATTGCTGTAGGTCCCTTCAAAGTGAACCATTCTGATGTAATGGACACTGAAGAGGCAGCCCTACAGTCATGCAAAATTATTCTTCCACCCTAAGCAAATAAAATGCGGTTCTTTTCCCTCCTCATTATTCCAGAACTTTATTTCTTTCAAACCCTTCAATTTTATCACTGTGGAGAGTCTCACATGCTGTGTGTACACTTACAAGGACCCTAGGAATAGGGGACTGTGCATGAAACCACTTTTTGCTTTATTCTTTTCTATATAACTTCACCTGCAGTTTTCAGCAGCTCTTTCACATAGCCATAAAGGAAGGCTGAGTCAAAGAATTAAATGCATTTTATTCTTCACAGCATGTAAAGCATGTGATTAAAAAGAAAAGGGCCTATTTGAGTTCAGAGATTGCAGAGGAAAACAGCATTTACCCTCAGCCCACAAAAGGTCTTGATTTTGATTGACTTAATTTGAACCCCTAAGGTTCTGGGGGAGAAGGAGAGTTCAGTTTCCTTTGTTTTGTTTTGGGGTTTTTAAAGAACTAGTTCCCACAGCGTCATTTTGAATATTACAGAGCAAAAGTTAAAAAGCCTTTTTCAAAGACTATTTGTTCCACAATAAAAATATTTGAGCATTCAAAGCTCAATTAGCTCTACACTTTTAAAGTATTTTCTAAAAGGGCTCTTTACAAGAGCTAAAGAAGTACTCTTTTTCCTCTTTTTACACCAGGATTATCCTATTCACCTCAAGGAATTTACAGACAAGGTATGTAGAAAAATATATGAGAGGAGAATTTTAATTTAGCTGTTTACCCTAGATTACAAAATCCTGTTTTGCACAGACTCCTCAATCTCCCCATTTTTGTAAGACAGGATAAGCAGGCATATCCTTAGACATTGAGAAAGTTCTCAAAAAACGTTAGGCAAGGATCCCCACATACTTAGAATCATAAAAACATTTAGGTTGCAAATGACCTTCTGGATCATCAAAGTCAGCTGTTAACCGAGCATTGACTAGTCCACCACTAAACCGTGTCCCTCAGTGCCACATCTACACATCTCTTATATACCTTCAGGGATGGTGACTCTATCACTTCCCTGGGAAGCCTTTTCCAATGCTTGATAACCCTCTCCATGAAGAAACTTTTCCTGATAAAGTCTGCACCATCCCTGTAGGCTGTTTCTGTCCTATTACTTGATACTTGGGAGAAGAGACAAACACCCACTGAAAGGCTACAACCTTTCAAGAAGAAAGCAATACGGTCTCCTCTGCAATTCCTTTTCTCCAGCCACTCCTCATAAGATCTATGCTCAAGACCCTTCATCTCTGTTGCCCTCCTCTGGACATGCTCCACTCCCTCAATGTCCTTCTTGTATTGAGGGCCCCAAATCTGAACGCAGGATTCAAGGTGTGGCTTCACCAGTGCTGAGTGCAGGAGAACAATCTCTGCCCTGGTCCTGCTGGCCACACAATTCCTGATCCAGGCCAGGATGCCATTGGCCTTCTTGGCCACCTGGACACACTGTGGGCTCATGTTCAGCTGCTATTGACCCACGGCTCTGAGACCTTTTCTGCTGGGCAGCTTTCCAGCACCTCTTCCCCCAGCCTGTGGCTCTACCTGGGGCTGTTATGGCCAATATACTTGTTACCCTGTGTGTGCAGAATTAAATACATCAATTCAGAACATTTTACAATGTAAATGTTGGACAAGGCTGATAGGGAACAAATGAAGAAAAACAGCTTTGCTTACAAAACTCAAGATGTTTTAGTCATCTTCTCCCTGAGGATCATATTTCCCATCATTCAGCAGCATAGGTTCTTAGGACACCTATTCAATTTATCTCTTAAATTAACTTATTTAGGCAATATAATGATCAGTAAATGGTGGAAATTTGCAAATCAGATTATATTATGCACGGGAGCATAGCCTACCCTCAGGATCTCCCTCCCTTCTAATACACAATCGCCTTGCACTAGCAGCACCACAGTGCTTTCCACAGTTTTGTTGCTTTATTCCTCTAATCACTGAAACCTCTCTGCAAGCACAATGACTAATTTACAAATTGGGGTTATATGGTCAGATTGCGCATTTTTCCTCTTCTCCTCTCAAGATGTCCCTCACCAACCTTGGATCTTGAGTCTACTGGGTTCAGGTGTGTGCCCCACAAGCTGAGATACATTCCATGGCAAAAATTTCTATTTAATTTATGAGACTCTGTACTGAAATACCTTTTAATATTTATTTATTATATCCCTAAAACTTATTAAATTTTCTAATGAAAAAGAAGAAGAAAGGTGCCTTGAAAGCATAATTTTAGAAAAGAAGCAGAAAAAATAACCTAGCAGATTGAGTTGTATCTTTTTTAGTATGCCCTTGGAAGTTTTCTATATAAAGTCCATTTATCTGAATGATAAATGGACATTTTAGGTAGATTTGTTTCATTTTGTACTATTGCAATTCCAGTAGGAAATAATATTCTGTTGCTCATGCATTATAGCTCCTGAAACAGCTAAGGACATATTGTAATAAAAGATTTCATGCCACACACCTCTCAACAGGTGTCAGCAGGGGCAGTTTCCAAAGTAAGGAAAGCATAAACAGGGCAAGGGCTTTTATGCCATGACTAAATGAATTTTTAGGCAAAGTGTTTTAAAAGCATGAGGGCAGCTGAGTGCTGAGTAAATTTGCATTTGAAAATGTACCCATTTATTCTCTTCCTTCAGTTCTTCAGATACAATGAGTCAGGCCAAATGCTGACGTAAATGAAATCCAGGTTACTCAATTCAGAACATCCCACAGGTGAAGGCTGTGCTAAGCCAACAGTGCTGGGAAGTTAATTAGAAGCTGGATCCAGCAAATACTTAGTCATAATTTCTCCAGGAAAATCATGGATTGGAGGGCTCAAAATAGCATGGACAGATGCTGTCTTCTGGATCAAGCTGTGAGATTTTGGCCCATTTCAACAGCTCCTTATTTGTCACCTTTTGGAGATTTCCCATTTTGTAGCTTTTCTGATCTCAAGGGCTGCATAGAAGTGGTTTCTAATGTGCACCAGGCATGCCCAAAACAGGAAAGGGAACATTAAAATGGCATCAAAGCCAAGGGTTTGTTTCCCTCCCTAGATCTGCCAGGTAACTTCACACACTTTTTACAATGCATGCATATATATATATTTATATATATATATATGTATATACAGTGAATGTTTTACAATTTTGCAAGGGAACAAAACAATGGGGGCACTCCTGGGGTATTTTTGCACCATGACCTTAAAAATATAACTTTCTTGTACATGTGTTCTCATTTGAAAAGCACTGAGAAGGGATTAAGAAAACAACACTCGTCAAATGAGTTTATCAACATGATTATTATCATTGACAGGACAAGCTGGTTGACACTGAAGCACACCAAAATCATTACTAGTTTTCATTTTAAAAACTTCCTTTTGGGAAAGAAATGAAAAAAAAAAATCACTTCATCAACTTGAAAGAAATTTCCTTTTCAAAAATATTTAAATCACAAAAGTGTAATCATAACTATACGTCCCAAAAATAAAACCAGTGATTTAGGGGATCTTCTTTCTCACCGGAAATGCACCATCACTTATATGTAAAGTTTGTAAATAAAAAGATTCTTTTGAAGAAGCTGGAGCTCAGAAGATCATCTAGTGATGCCTTATAGTCCAAAAATTGCTAATATATATTACTGAAAATCTATTTTTACTATATTGTGTCCATATTGCTTTAAAATAAAGACATTAATTTTGGTATAGAACAGTACTGAAATTGTAGTGATACTGTCATGTTATCTCTTAAGAAAGAAAGCTTATTTTTATTTGTAGTGCAAAATGCTCTATTCAGTAGACTGGTTATTTACATAGTTGGAATGATGCAGTGAGAGAGAAATATTAAATTTCTTTACAAAAGGAATCACAAATAGACCTTGTCCACAATTTTTTGTATAAATGCAATATTCCTACTTCTTTTGGGATAGAAGGAGGAGAAAGAAATATAAGGTCACCACATTTCTAAGAGGATTTTCAGCATAAAATTTTTAGGATATCTACTAATGATCTGACTAATAGGAAACAATATCTGTCATAATAACTTGCCCATCAATTAACAAATAGTCATAGAATAATTATTTCAATTTTCGATCAAGGTTTGAAAGGGTATTTAGGTTTTGAACTTCATTTAGAGGAAAAAACTGGTTTTTTAACTTTCACTAGTCAAAAGTAATTTCAAGACTCACTCAATCACAGATCTAAGCAGGTAACATTTACATGAATTGTCAATACCTCACTGAAAGTGAGTGAGCAACCCCTTCACTGAGCATCCTGTGCAACTCCTAGGGTAGGGAAGATTTTCTTTAACTTCACAGTTCTAAAAGTTGGGGGAAAAAACCCACATAAATCCTTGTTTCTTAATGGTCTACCATAATGCAGAAGCCAGAATAGAAAAGGAATGATAGAAATGTTTTCCACATGCTTGGGATAGAGTGTTTTGTTTCCATGGGCATAAGGAAAGACTTTCTGGAATTTTTACATAGCCTAATGTTTTGAAAGATGATTCTTCATACAAGTTAGATGCTGTAGTTATCATCAAGATCCATCAGGTAATCTGAATGGAAACAGAATAAATTGAGACAAAGGGTCATAAGTTCTTCTCAGAAAAAAGAACTTTTCTGTCAGTGCACATGCCAAAAAGTTGGTGTTACAATAATGAACATTACTTAACACTGGAGCATATTTAAATTATTCAATTTCTGCTAATTTTGGTTTTAAATACTCAGCATGTGTACAACGGATCTCTTTCAATATTCCACTACTTCACTAGAGATGGCTTGTAGAAATATGCAGTAAAATGTTAATACTAATAAATGAAAACTACTTCTTTGGTTATTGCAGTTTGGTAGTGAAATTTGTGTCAATTTTGAACATAGGATGGACTTATTTTAAGAGAGGCTCAGCATCTCTTTAGAGGCTCAGATGCTCTTTAGTGCCTACAAGGACTGCATTAATGATAGCTGCCTACTTAAAAAAATGTTGGAGAACTGTGAAGCATTACTTATATTTAGGTTTTAACTTTTACCAGAAATATGTGGGTGATACAAAGGAAAATATGTACTAAAGATATCATAGAACAAATTTAGATTTTCTGATGAGCTTGGAGAGTCTAGATCACTTTGTTTTAGATGGATTTCTGTCAGCAATTATTTAGGTGTATCCTGATGGGTTGGATGGCATTACCGGTAGTACTTGTATTCCCTGCAGCTTTATAATTCTACAGATAAGAGAATAAACATTTGAGGTTGGAATAAGAGTAGAATTGTCCAGTTTCCTCAGCAAGGCCAGATTAGGTAGCACAACTAGAATAGTTTTCTAACATTTAATGGTTTAATTTGGAAATAATGACATTTCATCACAGTATACAGAAAGATCTAGCTGATGTTGTTGAAAGACCTCTCTCAGTTATCTATCAATGGTCTTGGGAATATGCCGTGGTTCCAGATGACTGGAAACTAGCAAATGTTATTAGAATCTTCAAAGGGCAAGAAACAAGACCTTGGTAATTATAAGGCTGTCAGTCTCACTTCAGTGACTGGTAAAATTATGGAGAAGATTGTTGGGGGAATTATTCAAAAGCACTTGAAAGACAATGCAGTCATCACTCAAAGTTAGTGTAGGTTCATGAAGGCAAAATCATGCTTCACTAACTTAATTTACTTTTATGATGATGTTACCTGAATAATGGATAGAGACAGCAGCAGACATAGTTGGGTTTTTTTTTGTTTTGTTTTGGTTGTTGCTGTTGTTGGTTGGTTGGTTTTGTTTTTGGTTGGTTTTGTTTTTGGTTGTTTGGGGTTTGTTTTTTTGTTGGTTTTGTTTGTTTTTTTGGAAAGTCTTTTTATAATCTCTCTTTATATCCTTCTATAAAACTATCCAGTCATATATACAATACAATGCACGACCAATTGGCTGAAGAGCTGACCCAAAAAGTGTTGGGAGGCATGAGTTTGAAAGCAGAAGTTGGGGAAGAGATTAGAAATTTCTCAAATGACCTTGCAGTTGGGAATAACTCTTGATTAGTCTGTGTGAACAGCAGGGCAGGGATCTTCTAGCATGGACTCTGTTTAACAGGTCTCTGCTTGTGAGCCTCTGCCCAGATGTTGCTTTACCTGGTTAACAAGATAACAAAAATAAATTTACTCTATCCATTCTAGCCACAAATTTGTGGTTGTCCCAACTGCCGGCCTGTGTTGACTCACAAAAAGAGCTGCAGTAAATAAGGCAACTTTTGGTTGGTGGGCAGTCACTAGTGGTGCTTTCCAGAGCTCAAATTCAGGGCAAGCTCCCAACAACATTTTTTTCAGACCTGGATGCTGGAATCTAACGCACACTAAGCTTGTCAACTAAGCTAAATTAGGAGGACTTATTGACTTTCTCAAGGGTAGAAAGACCATTACAGAGAGACCTTCATGGATTAAAGGGCTGGGAAGTCACCAACCACAGGAATTTTAACAAGTGCAAATGCCAGATCCTGCATGTGGGATGATGTGATCCTGGATGTGGGTATAAACTGAGGGCAAAAGACTGGAGTGCAGCCCTGCAGAAAGTTCTGGCAAGCTCAGTAGGAGTCAACCATGTGCCCTGATGGCCAAAGGGCCAACTGTTTCCTGTGGTGCATTAGGTACAGTTTAGCAAACCTGCTGGAAGAAGTGATTTTAGCATCATAATCAGCATTGTTGCAGCCTCACCTCAAGTACTGAGTGAATATTGATTTCCAAAATACACGATGGATATCAAAATATAAGAATGTACTCAATTTTTCAAATTGCCTTGTGGGGAGTCAATTATCCTTTCGGATCCTTTCAAACTCAGGATATTCTTAGATTCTATGAATCCTGGAAATTTGGGTAGGATAGAAAACATTTTTCAAGGAAATATAAAAAAATAATTATTACTTTAAAGTGACAGTATGTACTTCAATTCTGAAACAAACAGCATGGTTTATTGCCTGAATTTTTCACTATATGCTTTTGAAAATTTTAAACATATGTATGTTCAGAAAAATGCATTTATCAAAAGCTTAAGTGTATTAATTAGGTACCTCTTCCAGCCTCATGTTGTGAGAATGATATGAACTACTTTTATGCATCTGGAATGGATATTTGACCAAAAATTAAAAGGCACAAAATCCCCACAACTTAAAGCCACACCCTACTTAGTTTCTATTAATAGTAAGTTAAATATATATCTCCCTATTAGAATAGATTTCAATTTCTTTTTTAATGTTCAATTTTCTTATACAAAGTCTTAAAGCAGATCTCATTCTTAATTTATTTATTCTTTAAATTTATTGTCAGAATTCTTTTTATTGTACTCACCTAGATACAATTTAGGTTTGTGATTTACTGTCAAATACATTATTTAGAATTTTGTGCTTTGCAGGGTAATGGTGTAGAGTTTATATCAAAACATTTATTGTGTTGACTTCACTGTGTTTTCCTCAGTATTATATATTTCAATCTCTTTTTAAGTATGCATGAACATATGCATAAAATCTTTAGAAATATTCTTTTTTTACTATCTTATTTGAAAAGTGTTTCTTATGAAAAATTCAATTTAGGTGACTAAAGGGGATTTTAAGGAAGAAGGGATTTATTTATACTCATAAAAATAACAATTCACTTCCCCCTCCAACATTAATTATGTTTTGTAGTGCACCTACTTTGAAGATAAAATAAAAGATTTCGAGTGCTAAATTTCATTTTTTTCTTATTTAACTTTACTTTTGGGTGATCTTACTGAGTTCTGGTTATAGCGTAATAAGTATTTTCTAACCTATGTAAATGAATGATACATCAAAATAAAATCATAGTTGTTTGAAAAAGAACTTATTATGACTTGTATGCCTTAATGGGCTGGTCAAGATTTGAAGCACCATTGTGTATGCTTTTAACTAAAGCTGCAAAATATGGTTTTTAATTAAGCTCCATTAGGATAGATTTAACATTAACAACCTGTTGAGACAGTTCCCCTGTGATATATCACAGAAGTGAGTAAAAATACTGCCTTACATGAAAAAGGATGTTCTAGAGAACAGTGCAATGGGAAAGCTTAATGATTAATGCCTACCATTAAGATATACCCATTATCTGCATATAGCCCATCCTTCTTCCAGTAGACCCTGAAGACCTATTCAACCCACCTGAGCATATTCTCAAACAAATCTGTTTGTAACATGAAGATAATTCATTTCCAGACAACAGGAGCAGAGAAGATCGCCTAGCAGAGAGTCAGCAGCTGTTTCTCTAGACAAACGAAGCAACTTGCCAGCTTAGAAAATTTTTATTGCTTTATCGCATTGGCAGAGTTTTCTGTTTGTGCCACAGAGTTCATTTGCCCACAAACACCTCAGATCTGGCTAGGCTAATGAAAGCTCCAAACCTCTTAAAATATAGAAAGCCCTTACACTACATCCCAACTGACTCTACAATGAAAAAACCAATAAAACTAGAAACATGGATACTTGGATACACAAGTATCCAAACATATATTTCTTCTCATCTTATTACCTGGGAGGAAAGACAGACCCCTGCCTCACTACAGCCTCCTTTTAGGTAGTTATAGAGAGCAGTGGTCTCCCCTCTTTTAGCCTAGGCACGAGGAAAAATAATGGGAAACTGCCTAATAAACTCTTTTTCTTTTGCTTGAGTGAATTTTGTTTCATCTGTAAAGGGATGTTCATTCTCTATTTGTGAACAAGTACTCTGAATCAATCAATTTCTTTTGTGTGAAGAAGAAATTATTGCTTTTGACAAAATGCATTATAATATTGTAATTTTTTGCATAAATTTCCATGGCATGCTCACATACAATATTTATGTTTTGTATTATGAGACATTCTTTAAAGATTTTATTTAATATTGCTTAAATTTGCAGCAAAACTTTATTAGCTGTCAGAAATAAATTTATCTTATTGGCTTACCTGTATACCAGTCCCCCATCAGGAAAAAGCAGCTACACTTTAGAGATAATTAAAATATTATAACTACATTCTTCATACTTGTCATCATCTATTTTCACCTCTGCATCTGTAGTGCTTTGTGAAATGCCGTTTTCCATCCAGATGTTTGCTAGACTGAATGCTTAAGTAATGAAGCATTATTCAAGCATTACTTTTAATGCAGTTATAAATACTTTTGGAATTGATTTATTTCAATACTCACATAAAGTGGCAACAGAGGAGAGGAAGAAAGGAAATGAAATGATTAATTATATGCACTTCAGAGGTGAAAGCTCCTATTTTCTCCATATAATTGTTGCTTCCACAAAATTCAGAAAAGACTCTTAAACTGGATTAACACAAAGACATATTTCTGACTAAATAAAGCTTTTTGTGATCTTTCTGACATTTTATGCTTTTCTGCCAATGCAAGCAGTCCAGTGCTCATGGGTGTGCTATGCCCAGGTTGGAATTCGGGCATGTCTCTTTTATGAGTGCAAAACTGATTTTTTTTAAATAGCTGTGATGAAGATATCAAAATCTTGGATAGTCTTCCTAAATTTCCTGGATTTACAGTATAGCAATAGAAGATACAGTAATTTCATTTCAAATAGGAGTTAAAAATGGGTTTTATGACACTGTTTCTATATCAGAAGTATTATGTTGATTCAATGGTGTAACTACACTGTGAGTTATTTTTTCCCAAATGTAGGTAAGTTATAGAAGCTGGAGAGAGCTCCTTTAATGCAGGATAGTAGGAAAGAGTAGTTCTTTCCTACAGAAGAGTGGGAAAAAACATTTTGAAATCAGGCTGATTTGTTCCTGATATATCTTTTGTTGTGACAAGGGATCATTTTGAAATTATCTGTTATGCAGTTTTGATTGCCAAGGACCAAAGAACAAAACTTCAACAAAAATATAATAACAAGCTCATTTCTGCATATTTCTGTCTGCGTGTATTTCCTCAGGAAGTGGTTCAGCCATCTTGTACACATGCACTGATACCCCTGAAGATTGTCAGGCACTGGAGAAATTGGCAGCCTGAAAAAAAGTCCTCAAAAACAGCACATCAAATTTCTTGCTCTTATTTTCTGATTAAAATCCAACAGAAACACAATATTCTTTGAGGTGCCATTGTGACTAAGGGAGAAAAAAATGCCATTGAGAAAAGGATTATCATGAAACAGCACCATGGTTTTACAGGTTCTGTTAAAGAACCAACCCGAGGTGAGCTAAGACAGAACTCTAAATCAGCAACTGCCATCAGATGGTAGATGAAAATGGAGTTGAAAACTGAAATGCAGATATTTTCACTGACATATAAATGAAGGTTTCTAAGCAATAAAGTAGGATCTGGCACCCACATGGACAATAGGCTAATGGGGTCTCTACAGTTAATCAGGTCTGGCTGCCTTGGAACTGGTGGGTGGGACACCAATTTTCCTATTCAATATATGATAGTCAGGACTGTGAGGAAACATTTTATTTGCCTAGGTATTCATCCATGGACCTTTCTTGTGCAGCTTAAATGTATTCCTTTTCTTTTTAAATGAATCAAAGGTTGCTCTTTTAAAACCTTATCTGAAATGTTGCAGCTGCCCTTCCCACAGTAACTTGGGTATTATAGCGCTTAGAAAAGATGGGCAGAGCAGCACGGATTCCCTCTGTGCTATTTCTAGTCACTTCTGTTTCCTCCTCAGTGTTCGATCTCCTCACCAGGCTAGCTAGCCCAGGAAGATTTTCCTTACTTTCCTCTGAAACTGAGACACTTCTTATAAATATTACTATGGACAGAGAAGAGATCATGATATAAGGAGGACATGCACCGGCTGGAGTGAGTCCCAAGGAGGGCCACAGAGATGAACAGAGGGATGTAACAGGTCTCCTATGTAGGTAGGCACCTAAAAGGGACCCTCAAAAGACCTGTACAGGACCTTTTCATATGTAAGACATGTAGTGTTTGGGCAAGGAGTAATGGCTTTAAATGAACTGAAGAGGGGTTTTGACTAAATATTAGAAAGAAATTTTTTACTGTGAGGATGGGGAGACATTGGCAGAGGTTGCCCAGAGAAGGTGTGGATGTCCCATCTCCAGAAGTGTTCAAGGCCAGGTTAGACTGGGCTTTGAATGACTTGGTCAAGTGGAAGGAGTCCATGGGACACCAAGGGAGGTTGGAACTAGATGAGCTTTAAGGTCTCTTCCAAGCCACACCATTACGGATTTTATGATTTTATAATCCTATGAGACAACATTATCCTGTGATTCAGCTGATTGCCATGAGAGACTCACAGTTCTTTTCCTATCTTGAAGGTCCAAAGATACTTTATGATTGGATACCATGTACTAAGCATGAATTAAACACTCAATGGCACAATCACTGTGTCAAACTGAGGCACATATAGAACCAGACCATGGCATCTGGTGGCATGCAGTGCCCAAAAACAGATGATGATACAGTTTTTTAACCTTCTCTGGAGTTAAACAGATGTAGCTTAGCAGATCTCAGGATCAATGAAGCACTAAATTCTTCCAAGCCTTTCTTAAGGTGCATAAATCCTTTTATGGATCTGACCCTTGGCTTCATGCAGATTTCTTTCAAAATCCATTTATTTATAGCTGCTCTATATGGCACATGACATAGTGCACCATTTGCTCAGATGGACATACACTAAGCATTTTCCCACTTTGACCTGGGGAGGAGAGAGGGGCACAAAGTGTTCTAGAAGTTTATAAATGTTGCAGACAAAGTAAAATTCATGTGATGTGCAGGCAAAACTGGTGGTTTATTTCTTCCATACACTTCAAGAGTCTATTTTAAAAGAGTTAATCTATTGCCTGTTTCTTGGAAATTCTTCCCATGAATTAGGATTTGAATGTTAAAAAATTAGTTTTATATAAATTTGAAGAATAGTGAGCTTAAAAATAGTCACAGTCATATATTCAGGTCTGTAATGTGGAACAGTATGGTTACTGTTGCTTTTTTACCCTTTATTATAATAAAGTGTTTTATTTTGCTGCTTCAAATATCCCTTGCAGTACTGGTACCAATAAAGGTGCAATATATAATGTAATGGCTCATGGCAGAGATAATATTCATAATTGAAAGGGAGTAGTTTATCTTTGGAACCAACACTTTAAAAAATGCAAATGCATAGATAATATGACTAATTATGTTTATCCAGATTTCATGTTTTCAGATTTATTACATTTTTCTTCCTTATAATAAATCCAGATAAATATTATGCCTACTAGATTTTTCATGGGACAAGAGGGATCTCATCCATAAGAAAAATATCCTTCGCACTTCCCTCCAAAACTCTGGTGGAGTGCATCTTGTAAATCAACAAATTTTTAACCTCAGATTTAGAATATGGATTGGAAATCAAGATTCAAAATTGCAAGTCCTTTTCACATTTTTCTTCAGGAAATGCTTATTTTAAAATAATTGCCAGACCATTTTTAAGACTGCCTCTATATATGGTATATGCTCCCTTTCTTGCATAGTCTTGACCCAGAACCCCTGATTTTCCAGAACATTCAAACAAAACACATCCCGAAATGATCACAGACTGAGAGGTGATCAGGAAAATGTCACTACAAACTTGGAATGCCATTAATGCTACACAAAGAAGTTAATACCACTTTGAACTAAATATTCAGATTAAACAATGAAATGTATGAAAGACAAATTATTTGTATAAGAGAAACTACTGAAAATATCACCATGAGCTTGAATAAACATCAGATATTTGCCACCTAATTTTCTGCCTTACGGTGTTGTTTTTTTGAGCCTCACAATTACACAATGGTCTCTTTCAGCTTCCATACTGTTCATAGCCTTTTCTCCAGTGATCATTCTTAAGGCACAATAGTTTTTTTTGACCTCATAGACATTCTGTTCTGTGCTGGTTTTCCACCCACCCTTCCCTGGTAGCTAAGTGCACAGCAGCCCACTCTCAGCAGCTCTTTTCACAGACAAAATATAGATCTTGTAATTGCAACACAGCTTCAATTTCCTTGGACTTGTCATATATTCATCTGAAAATTTCACTACAGTAGTTATCAGAATCTTTACTTTTACACTTAAAAGTATTAGATCATCATAAAATCACAGAATGGTTTGGGTTAGAAGGCACATTAAAGTCCATCTAGTTCCAATCCCTCTGACATGGGCAGGAACATCTTCCACTACACCAGGTTTCTCAAAGCCCTATCCAACCTGACCATGAACACTTCCAGGGATGGAGCATCCACAGTTTCTCTGGATAACCTGTGGCAGTATCTCACCACCTTCACAATAAAAAATTCCTTCCATATATCGAAAACTACCCTCTGTCAGTTTAAAGCCATTCCCTCTTGACCTAGTCAAGCTTCAAGCTTCTCATCTACCAACACCCCAAGATCAACAGTTTCTCTTGATTTCACTGACCTATGCTTTTCCTAGATGGACCACACTTTTCTGTAGGAGTTTTCTGTCCTCTAAGTTACTTCTAGCACATAACAACTTGTCCATTTGCTAGATGAACAGCAACATGTTCATCTAGCAAATGAACAAGAAATGTTCATTTCTTGAATTATCAAAAAATATATTCAAAAGCATACATATATTATTTGATTAATCACTCTGAGATCAGTTCTAAAATGCTTATTTTAGAATACGGAGCGAAAATATTAGACCAAAACCTGAGTTTTTTGGTTTTGTTTTTGTTTCTTTTTAAATACTCTGAAAATGCAGAGTATTTAAAAAAAAAAACAAAATTCTGAAAACATGTATTTTCAAATGTTCTGAAAATACAGATATTACAGAAAATATATAAATTTTAATTCTAAAAGCATATTTCTCCTCACCGCTCATTCAGACCTCACCACTCTAACCCCAAAACCATGAAGACAACAGCATACAGACAATTTCTAAATCTTCCAATGGGGTATGTTATTACAAAGATACTTCTTTATAGTCCCAGTGCATCCTCACACACTGTTAAAAATCCTTCATTTATTACTCTGAATCACAACATGCAGCAGCAAAAAGACCTCCCACAATCTAAAAAGATTATCTTTCTTGGGATGTTTGGACTACATGTCAAATATGTTTTATCATATAGTATATTCAGAATAAACAATGGATTGTACCTTCAAGAAATAAGATAGAGGGGATGAGAAGTCCAAAACCAAAAGCACAGACTTCAACAACAGCCAATCAGTAAATCACGACCTACAAATGTTCATGATCCAGTCAGTACAATTATTCTTCAAAGAAATATTTGTTTAAACTATCATGTAGTACTTCTATTTATATACATTGATTTTATTTCTACAGGCTATTTGCAGATTCTTTTCCTCATGCTGGGGTGGGTTTGTTTAAACATCCATTTGTCACTAAGATATTTTAAATCAAAGTTTGTGCCAAAGAAATATTCAGATGTTACTATATAATGCATGTATTATTGCATGTTACACTCATTTCTATTTCAGTCAGATCAAGGAAGCCCAAGCACTTTGCTATTTATAAGGAACATAAGTTCAAGAATCAAAAGAGTATAGTTATTCATGGCAGTTAATTTCTGTGATTTCTGGTGTGTCTAAATTCAGGACTGTGATTCCAACAACATACTGCCAACCAGCCCATTTTCACAGACATTCAATATATATTTAATAATATTAATCAGATTTTGGTCACAATATCTACTGATTTATTAATAATTAGGTATGTCATAAAAAAAAAAGGAAACCATTCTTCTCTTGGTGAGTCAAAATATGCAATAAGGGTGTGTGTTACAATTGCAAAATCACTTCACTTGCCTTGTTCTGGGTCAGATGATCAGCTGATGAAAAATAAATTCCAGGACATATTCCACATAAAACACAATATTCCACATAATTGAAGACATAAACCTTTGTTCTGTGATTCCTAGGTTTTGCACAGTCATGCAGAACACTGGCTCTCATGCTCTCTCTCTCTGTAAACAGAATTTACCACTATCTAAATCACAGAGCTTTTTTTTATATTCAAAACCAAACTGAAAAAAAAAAAAACCTTTAGAAATCAAGATATTTGGGATTATATTAGACCTGTGCTGAATGTTTACATGAACTACTAAATAGTTTAAACTCCCACACCTTAGAATATACAGCAAAACATAAAGGGTCAATCTTCAAAAAAATGCTATTTCAAATAAAAAAAAGGATGTTAAATCAAGAGTTATTATTTTCTTTTTCAATTTTTCACAAAAAATGTTTAATACTTGTGACAGAAATGAGAGGACCTGAGTACACATTAAATCTTATGTCCTCCAGCCCTGCCCAGACAGCCATGTGTGCAAACAGGGTCACACAGAATGAAAGCTGCCCACCACTGCCATTTGATTTTGAGAGCATCACACCAGAAATCAAACAGAAAAAGTATCAGCATTCCTTTACTGACTACATTGTTCTGCTTCTGGGTGCATAGACATGCACTGAAAGACCAGACTATTGGATCTGACTCAATGTTATAATAAAGCAGAATCTAGAGGAATTTGTGCTTTTTTGGGGGAGTACTGTTTTTGGTGGGGTTTTTTCTCCATTTTCCTTTATTTCTTTCTTTCATTTATAATATCTGTTCTGATTTTTCATAGATCCATTATCTTTACATGCTAGGATTTCTTCTTTCTAATATTCTTCATCATTTTGACTGAGTGCCTTATAGCCTTTGTCAGACAAAAGCAGCAAGAGTGTGTTAAACAACAAGGTCAAATAAAAACAAGCATACAGAGATGATCAAGTCAAAAACTTGTGGGTGAAAATCTTGGATGAAATGCAAAGAATGCATGATTCATTAGGCTTTTTGAGCTTGTGCTGGTAACAGATGCTTGACTAGACAAGAAGGAAGAGAAGCACTGAGAGGCCAATGATGAGCAGTGATGGACTTTGAAAATTCAGCCTGGTTCATGTCTTGCTTTGGCACAAATCAGGGACATTTCACTGCAGGTGATGGAGCAGTCTTACTGAAATCTGCATGAGATCAGTTTGTTCTCTACTACATCATCTTCTGGGTTTGTAAAACACATGTAAACCAGTCCTGAAACAAAAAACTGCACGCACCATAACTTCTTTGCAAATAATTTTTTCAGATAAATCAATTAGATTCTCAGATACTGAAAATCTAACTAATCTGACATGATTTGTGAAAGGTCAGTTCCTATTACTAGAAGTCATAGTCTACTAGGAACTTCAATATTGGCTTAAAAATGCAACTTTTTCTTTGAAAGACTGAAAATAATGGAGTAATGGATCAAAACCCTGTAGTTGAACCACTGATTTTGACAGGATTGGAAAAGCAAGTGTTAAAGATTCTCTTTCTTCAGAGCTAAATGGCTTTCATAATTAGAAATAATTACATATTTTTATTTTGCTCTTTGTCAAAGATATGATTGTCTTAAGAAATGACTAATTGTGACAGTTAGAATGATTACACTCTGGTATGTCTACCAAGTTGTGAATTTTTTTCTTAAATACTTTTTATGTTTTGAGAAACAGATTTCTACAGGATTCTAAGTGTAAGGGTTTCCTAATTTTTAAGCAATTGTGGGTGCCATTCTTATGGTATCTAGGTTTGTTGGAGTTGGGGACATAATTGTAAAAAACTGCTGGTTTTACTCCTAAAGATGCACTAGTGAATAAATGAGAAAAGTAAACCTGGAAATCTGAAACTTTTGTGGTCAAATATTCTCCCTGAAACTGTTCAGGTTTTTTTTCCATTTAGACTTCAATCTGACTATATTCCAGCTGCTGTGGTCAGTGGCTTTTTTCCCTACTGAAAGGGTATTAGAATATGTATCCCAATATAACCAGTTAGATGGTGCCTAGGCCAGTTCTGACCTTCGCTGCTGGGCCAGAGGCAGCACTGCGGTGTTTTACCCCAGAGATACCTTGGCTGGCGGCAGAGTGCAGCGGGGCACAAGACAGGACTCCGTTCTCCTCAGGAGAGAGAGCTTCTGGCGATAGTGGAGATAAAGAGAGTGGATTCTGCTAGAAGGTTGCCAGATGTTTATTCCATTGGTACAGAGATGTCTGCACTGGGCCACTGCTGCTAACAGAATGGAGGCCGCATGGTCTCATTAACATTTTAAACTCAGGGCAGGGGAAGGGGAGGGGACAGGTGAGCCACCAACCAATTGAAGGGGCAGGGTCTCAAGGGACTAGGGATACCTATCACACGACGCCTTGCTGGTATGTTAGCCTGATTGACAGGGCACACTCAGCGAGGGGCGAGGGGGAAGGGAGAAGGTAAAACAGGATATTGCAACACACCACAACATCTCCCCCTAGTTTTGTTTAAAAAGAATAGGACTGTGTTTATGGTGCAGAATGATTGCCAAACCATGGTTGGTAAATCGGTTCTTCTTCTACAGGAGGGTCAGTGTTTTCCACTGAGGCCTCTAGGTCATCCACTGGAGCACTGAGGGCTTCCAAATGGTAGACCTCAGGAGGGGGAGATGAGCTTGAGATCAACTTGAGAACCATGCGTCTGATTACTCCAAAAACAATGCTAAAAACTACAATAACTACAACTAAAATAAACAGCACTAAAATTACAGTTTTCAGAATAGATCCCAACCAGCCCGAGAGTCCCCAGCCATTGAAAAGTCCATTCAGCCCGTTGTCAGTTTCTCTGTTGATGTCTGAGAGCCTTTGTCAAGGCAGTCCATATGTGGTTTGGGCTGCGGTAGGAGATCGCAGGTGGGATGATCACGAGTAGGACGAGAAGCAGGCTCGGTCTCATGGCATCTCAAGGCTTCACACGAACAGTGGGATCTAAACTGGTACAAGGAACTTGAGACAGATATATATTACAAGCTATTCCAGATAGGAGGCTTAAATGGAATTTCCTCCAGAGAACGCGCGCGGCGTTTTCTTCTCCAGGCAGCGTGAGCAACCTGGGGCGCTTCTGCAGATTTCTCTGAGACTTTGGGAACATAGGGCTTTACCCATTTGGAAGGAACCCACCTTAAACCAGAGGGGGTGGACACACAGGCGTATCCACGTCCCCAAGTAACCAATTTGTAAGGTCCCACCATTTTCCAAGTCTCAGGGTCTTTTACTAAAACCGGAGGTTTTTCTTTCATCAACCTGTGACTGTTCCCCCCAAAGTGGCATAGGATGGGTGGGTTCAGGCTGTCAAAAGAACAATTCAGAAAATTGATTGTGAATAGTGCCCTGGATAACCGGATGTGGGGAGGTTCTACCTTCAAAACCTGTTGTTGCTGGTCCAGGACCCCTTTAATATCACGGTGAGTTCTTTCTACAATGGCTTGACCTGTAGGGGAGTAGGGGATGCCAGTTTTGTGCTCTACTCCCCATTGCTGCAGGAAGCTCCCGAATTCCTTGGAATTATAAGCGGGCCCATTATCAGTTTTCAGCTCCTTGGGGATGCCCATGAAAGAAAAAGTCTGTAAGAGGTGCTTAATAGCATCAATAGATGATTCTCCTGTGTGGGCAGAAGCATAGACCGCTCCAGAAAAGGTATCTACACTAACATGAACATATTTCTGCCGTCCAAAAGCCTGTATGTGTGTTACATCTGTTTGCCACAGTTCACAACTGTTCAGTCCCCTTGGGTTTGCTCCTGTACTCACTGTAGGGAGTGCATGTTGTTGGCAATTTGGGCACCTGGCCACAATCGCTTTGGCCTGTTCTCGAGTGATGTTAAACTGGCGAACCAGGCCAGGTGCATTTTGGTGGAAAAGCTGGTGGCTGATTTTTGCCTGTTCAAAAACATTTGGGAGAGTGGCCATCACTGCAGGTGCAGCAAGAGCATCTGCCCTTCTGTTGCCTTCAGCGATAAACCCTGGCAAGTCAGTGTGTGACCTGACATGCATCACATAAAAGGGTTGCTCTCGGTGAGTGACTAACTTTACCAGTTTTGAGAGCAATTCAAAAAGTGCAATGTTAGATACATCTTGCAGTATTGCTTGATCTGCTCTGGATACTACTCCTGCCACATATGCAGAGTCTGTAATCAGATTAAATGGTTCTGAGAACCTTTCAAAAGCCCTAACAACCGCAGCCAATTCAGCAACCTGAGGTGAACCTTCCACCTTCCACCTCAGCAATGTCCGTCTCCCACTGCTGGGTTTGAGGATCTTTCCAAGTCATAACAGACTTGTGGGACCTCCCGGACGCATCTGTAAAGACAGTTAGAGCCCTTTTTAAAGGTCTCCAATTTTAAAGTAAATTGAACATCTTGTTCAAACAATTTGCAAGCGGGCCGTGCTACTGAAAATTGTCCTGAGTAGGAATCCAGAGCAAACTGCAACACTTCATTTTCTTGAAACAATTGTTCCAGTATTTTCATAGTATTTTGACCTGATTTTAACTCAACTGGGATGTGAATGCACTTAAAATCACATCCTGCTAACTCCCTGATCCGGGTCCTTGCTTTCCGGATCAGTTCTGCTACCAGTTCCTGAGGCTTTGTCAGCCTCTTGGACCTTTTGTGACTGAGGAAAACCCATTCTATGATCAAGAGAGAGTCCCTCTGGTCCCGGTCCTTTTTTGGTGTGTCCTTTGCCTTAGGTGTTTGTTTTTCCTCCCACTGGAAAATAATTCCATGGAGGTGTGGCAACTTACCTAGGATGATGAATTTGAATGGCAGGTCAGGCCTGCATCGGTGGGCCTGTCTTGTGGACATTGCAATCTGAACCTTTTCTAGAGCTTTCCGTGCCTCTGGGGTAATAGACCTAGGAGCCCCTGGGTCCTCTCCCCCTTTCAATAAATTGAAAAGAGGGGCAAGGTCTTCATTAGTCAGACCAAGCCATGGTCTTACCCAATTCAAAGACCCACACAACTTGTGGACATCCGCAAGGGTCTTGATCCTTGGATTGATTTCTAGTTTTTGAGGAACAATGGTCCTATTTCCAATTTCTAAGCCCAAATACTTCCAAGGTGGCATCTTTTGAATTTTCTTTTCCTGGAGCTCGAACCCTGCAACAATCAATGCATCGATCGTTAGGTCAAGCGCATGTGTTAGTAAATCATCATTGGGGGCACACACAAGGATATCATCCATATAATGATAGATGATGGCCTTCTCTGCGGCTGCACGCACTGGGGAAAGCAGGGAAGAGACATACCACTGGCAGATAGCTGGCGATACCTTCAGGCCCTGAGGAAGAACAGTCCAATGGTACCTTTTCATAGGAGCTTCTGAATTGATAGAAGGGACAGAGAATGCCAAATGTGGTGCATCATCAGGGTGCAATGGGATTTGGAAAAAACAATCTTTAATATCAATAACAGCTAATTTCTGCAGGAATTGCAGCAGCTTGGACTGAGGGAGAAGACCATTGACCCTCACCACAGAGGTGCTCCATGGTGATAGGGTTACCATTGTTGTCTTTTGCTGTGTTTGGATCAGCCTGTAAGCCTGGGAGAGCATCTTTTAGCAGTTGTTTCAATGCTGATTCCCATAATTTGAATTCTGTGGATGTCATGAGACATGAAAAAATTTGTTTTAAATCATGTGGAACCACAACAGTCCTACTTAATTCAGAATTTAAAAGGCCACGGAAATATGGACTGTGTGGACCATATTCTTTATGAGATTTACAGATCTCTTTAATCAATTGTCATCCAAAAGAACTCCAATTAGCAGTTGGGGCTGCTCCTCCCTGAGCTGCAGGCTGAAACGTAACAGTAGCTAGCGACAACATGGGACTGTGCATTGGGTCTGCTGTCCCCTGCTCTGTATCCCTTGAATCAGAAGCATCGGGATCACAGCTACAGGTTTGGGGACAGGCAGTGGGTGTGTCCCCACCATGGGAACCTGGGGAGGGGGCAGGGAAAGGGAGCCGGCGAGGGGCGGGGAAACCGTGGGAACAAGGGGCGGGGTCAAGGGGCTGGCAGGGGGCGGGGATACCGTGGGAACAGGGGGTGGGGTCAAGGGGCTGGCAGGGGGCGGGGTCACCTGGTGACATCACGTCAGCAGACGCCCTCTGGGAGGAGTAGAGAGGCGGAGCTGAGGGTACTGCAGGAAAGGCGGGGGGAGGGGGGAAGGTGTCACGAGGAACAGGAGGAGAGGGGGATGAGGCAAATATTTTTGGATGCTTAAGAGGATTTTGGGAAGAAGAAGACCAGATTTGGGAAGATGCCACGTGGCATCCACCATCTTGTGGACCCCCTAGGGACTGGGGGCCATTTTGGACATCACTGCTCTCCGGAAAGCTAACACGTGCTCTGGGTTTTAGAGGAGGGGATACAGGGGGTTGGGAAAGACACGCAGCCTGGCCAGGGCTTTGTGAACAAAACAACTCAGGTATTCTTGCACACTCTGGGAGCCGACTTCCCAATGAGTTTGCACTCTTTAAAATACCAAGTTTTGGGGAAAGAGGTTTAGGGGTTTTAGAGGGAGAGGGAGGAACAGGGAGAGCAGAGGTACATGGCTTTACATTTGGCTTTTTCTCCATTTCCTTTTGTTTGAGCAATGCTGTTCGAATTTGTAAACTCCAGAACACAAATTTAGCTGAGGGTGATTTCCCAGATTGTCCTAAGGTTATCAATTCATTCCCAACTTTATCCCAGAATTGAATATTGTGGATTTCTTCAGGGGAAATGTTTGGGAACTGCAGAAAAAGCCATCTTATAAACTGTTTCAATTTTCCTTTAGAGAATTTCACATTACTCTTGATTAAAATGCTAACAATATTATAATACACTCCCCTTTGTACAATGCTAAGTTTGGAATCCATTTTAGATGTAAAAAGCAAAGTACTTAATCCCGCCTGACCAAAAACAAAGCTAAAATCAGCTACCAATTTCTAAAAAAAAACCACAGATAGAAAGCGATAACGAGCAGACAAAAGCTTCACAATGCAGCTGTATATACTGCTTTTAAAATTCCCGGGCAGCAGCAGCAGGGCACGCCCTGCCGAGCCGAGGCAGAAACAAAGCCTCCCCCGCGGTGGAATGCAGCCCCCCAGCGGAGCAGAGACAGCAGCCACTCCACGTGGCAGCCGAAACCGGGACGCCCCCCCCCCCGCCGCACCGCGTGTGCAAAGAGCACTCCCGACCCCGCAGGTCCCCCAGCCACGTGGAAAGAGAGCCCCCCCCTCCCCCGCAAAGAGAAAGAGAAAGAGAAAGAGAAAGAGAAAGAGAAAGAGAAAGAGAAAGAGAAAGAGAAAGAGAAAGAGAAAGAGAGTCTCCTAACACATGTCTGAGCACGCTGCTGAGCCGGGGGGGGGAAGGGCAGAGAGCGATCCCGCTCTGGCGCGAATTCTAAAAGACAGTGAAACACGCAGCAGGAAAGCTAACACTAGAACGCTATGAATTCTCGTCTGTGGGGCTGCGCAGCCAAAAATGCAAAGGCAAAAAGGAACAGAACTCGCGGCAGAGTCTGTTTTTGAGCTTCTGCTCTACCGAAAGCAGAGATACTCACGTGAAATGGAAGCTGTAGGCTGGGTACAGGCAGGCAGGTCTCCACCGGAAAAGGACCTCTCTCTGGGTGCAAGAGAGGCTCCCCTTTTCTTCCTCTGGAAAATCTGCTCACCACAATGAAGCTGGGCTTTCCAGAAGGCACCGAACAGTCCACGAAACTTTTTCTGGGAATATTCCCAAAGTCTCTAGCTGGGAGTCTTGAAGCCAGGCTCCTTTCAGCTGGATGCACGGCTGCCAGAGCTTCTCTGAGGAACTGCGAGTCCGTTTTCGGGCTGCAGAGTCGAGCCCACCCACAGGGACGCCAATATATTAGAATATGAATCCCAATATAACCAGTTAGATGGTGCCTAGGCCAGTTCTGACCTTCGCTGCTGGGCCAAAGGCAGCACTGCGGTGTTTTACCCCAGAGATACCTTGGCTGGCAGCAGCGTGCAGCGGGGCACAAGACAGGACTCCGTTCTCCTCAGGAGAGAGAGCTTCTGGCAATAGTGGAGATAAAAGGAGTGGATTCTGCTAGAAGGTTGCCAGATGTTTATTCCATTGGTACAGAGGTGTCTGCACTGGGCCACTGCTGCTAACAGAATGGAGGCCGCATGGTCTCATTAACATTTTAAACTCAGGGCAGGGGAAGGGGAGGGGACAGGTGAGCCACCAACCAGGTGAAGGGGCAGGGTCTCAAGGGACTAGGGATACCTATCACACGACGCCTTGCTGGTATGTTAGCCTGATTGACAGGGCACACTCAGCGAGGGGCGAGGGGGAAGGGAGAAGGTAAAACAGGATATTGCAACACACCACAACAAAAGGGTAGCACAGTGTATCTTAGAATGTGAAACCATTTCCGTTGTAGATATAAATTTGATTTCACTCGGGGAAAAAAAAAGGATATTTTCCTTTGACTTCAACAGATGCTTTCTAACTCTGACAATTCCTGTATGGATACACACCCAGCAATCTAATAAACCACAGAAATGCATTACTATTCTCAACTATTTGATGTCTTCCTACTTCAGATTAGATCAATAATTTATAAAGGACTTCAGTTAATTCCAGGCAGTAGGCTCATGTTTCACATTTCAAATACCTCATAATTTAATTTAGAAGAAATCAGCAGTGCTGAAAAATGACTAGTTAGGAAAAGGAACTGGAGTGCACGGCATGGCATGGCAGGAACTAGCACAAGTCCCATAATTTTTTACTTGTTATGTGTTTATTTTTTCTGTTAACTTTGCATGTCAGATCGGTAATTATGTGTTAGAAGAGAACATTAGGCCATTCATCCAGGGTAAGCATGATCACTGATGACAACATGTCAGAGAGACAGAATGTGTTGACAGTGACATATCCCCAGAAGTCTACTTTTCAGTCACGATTCATTAAATCACATTCAACAGTCCATTAAATAGAGGCAAATTTAACTTAAAGCTGGTAATAGGAAAGCATGTGTTTCTGTCTGTGTACAGAAGCATACTTTTAAAGCAGAAATTGAACCTCAGGAAAAAGATACATGAATTTGGTTGTTGTGTAACATAATTCTTATTTTGAGGTAATTAATTTAAACAATAAAATAATTTTGAATGGAATTGTTGGAGGGAGTCCAGACAAGAGCTGCTAAGACGATCAGAGGGCTGGAGCACCTCTCAAATGTAGATAGCTGGGAAAGTTGGAGCTTTTAAGCCAAGGGAAGAAGAGGCTCTGGAGAAACCTTGTAATATTTTAAAATACCTGAAGGGAGCTTGCAAGAGAGAGGCACAGGGTCTTCTTAAAAGGGAATACAGTGATAGCACAAGCAATAATAACATTAATCTGGAAGAGGGTAAGTTTAGATTATATATTAGGAAGAAATTCTTTAATGTAAGGATGGCGAGGCACGGGCACAGATTGCCAAGCGAAGCTGTGAATGCCCCATCCCTGCAAATGTTCCAGGCCAGGTGGGATGTGTCCTTCAGCAAACAGGTCTAGTGGAAGGTGTCCCTGCCCCTGACAAAGGGTTTGATCTTGAAGGTCCCTTCCAATCCAAACCATTCTGTGATTCTGAGGATGTTTCATTTAGTAAAGATAGAACAGCAAAAAATAACATTCACAATGCAAATATTTACACTATGGTGTAGTATGACATAATGGGTTTCATTTCAACTCTACTTTAAACAGCTTTCATTCAAAATCATGTAATGCTATTTTCAGAGACATTTGGTCATTGTGAACCATTCAGACATCTTTTATAAACATTTTTATGCAAATGTCCATTATGGGGTAAAAAAAGTCTCCTGATGTGATATTATTGTTAATGCAAGTGACAGACAGCATACTAAGCAAAATGTAACGAAGAAAAAGTTTGAGAAGTAATATCTCGATGGAGTATGTAATGGGACAGTCATTTGTACATGTTTGCATTATACAAATTGTCTGTATATAATATGAAGCTAAGCTTAATTTAATTATTCTTTAATCTCTCAAGCAGCCTACTGGACACTTAATATTGCCTTCTGAAGCTTTGATTTTGCTTCCCATTCCACATCTACTTCAAATGTAGAAGATTCCCCAAACCAGGTACATCAGCATGGTTTCATCTTGCATTTAATTCCGGAAGAAGCATAATTCCACTTAGGGTTTGTTGTAATGTAGATTCCCGAGCTACTTGACCTGAATGAAACACAGCCCTTCAGCCAGCATGAATTGCAGCACTTATGTTCACTTCCAAGAAGAAAAGCACAGGCTGCAGCCTCGAGATCTCTGCGCTGCCTAGCACTAAAAAAGATTGTTTGCTTGTTAGCTGCTACTCTCTTGCTAACTTTGTAGGAGGGAGAAAATGAAAAGCCTTTATTCTTTTTCAATGTTTGCAGTTGTGTTATTTTCACAGCATTCCTTGCAGATTAAAGCCTAGGTGGTGTGTAAAAATGTCATTACCAGTCTTACTGGTCTTACCAGAGAGTATTTGCTTTGTTTGAAGATATGAAGTGAGCACACACTCTACTTTTACTCTGATGTACTGGCTGTGCTGAGGATTTTGTTCTTTGAAATACATCAGCAGAAGAACCTCAAAAGTATCAGCCAACACATATGAACAAAGCTGTGTCTTCTTACCAGATCTGCCAAAGAGAACTGCGTTTCTTTTGCATCTCTCCAGTCCTCCTCTGGTTTCATGTGAAAGAATAGACTAGAGAGAGTTTGATTTGACATTGAAGCCATGAATGACATGCAGCATGTTTCTTTCTTACTTGTTCATAATGTTGCAGCCTCTTTGCTTTTGTTTTGTTTGTTCCAGGTTTTGCACCTGTGCTGACTGGAAAAGCAGTGCATGGGAGGAAAAATGCTTAAAACGTCATACCTATTAAAAGAAATGGAATCCAAATGAAATTAATTTCATAGAAGAGTATTTATTAAAATCTCCATTAATAATTCTAACCACTAAGGTTTGATAGAAAAAGTCTAAACATCGCCATGCCTACTCAAGCTGATTTTCCCTCAGAAGAGGAATAGGCAAGGAAGCTTCCATTGCTAACAGAGGCTTCCAAGAGAGCCAGGAGCCAGCTAAGGAAGTGCTGGCCCTCTGGCATAGCACACCTGAGCAACCCAGCCAGGGTCTTTGATCACTATCCTCCCTAACTTCAGCAACTAAATTCTGTCTCTGAAACACTTAATAGGGTTGCAGCCCTTCTCGAGAACACTTAAAGTGAACCCAAGCTCACATAAACTTCTTAGAAGTGTTCATTGTTCAACATCTGAGACAATCCTGTTTCACTAAGTGGGGTGATAACATTGCAGTAGACTGCTGTTGAAGTCTGTGGCTTTTTTTAGACTCTTAAGAGATTAAGTAAAATATTTAAATCTCATGTGTTCGTGATCATCTGTTTGGTGTCAGCTTGTGTTCACCCTTCATCCCTTTCTTCTCTCTAAATTAATCTGAAAAGTAATCATAATGTCTCTAATTTCCAGATATGGCTTTCTGTATAATGTCTCACTTGCATTTAGGTCTTCTGTATTTAACAGCATTGATTCACTGTGTTTGAGATTTCACTACAGATCAACACGAAATACCATCTCTCCTTGAAAAATTGTCTGCAAGCTGAGTCAGGGGAAAAGGGTGAGATGTTGGAAGATTTACTGACATTTAAGATGGCAAACAGCTGCAAGTGTAATTGTGTAGTTCGAATATCATTACCTAGCCTAAAAATATCTTTCTAAAAGTTCATTTGTACCAAAGAATAAATATTTTTATTAGCGTACACTTAGCCAAGCCATCAGACTGAAGGCCAAACTAGTGCCAAGAAATCACTTTGTTATAGTTACTAAACATATCACAGAGATGCAATTTAAATTTAAAACACCTAACTCCTAAGCCAGAGCAAATATTTTACTAAAGAAAGAGTAGATTCTTTTCAAAATGTTCAGAAAATTTCTTACCTGAACATCCTTCAATCTTTTTAACATTTAGTAAGTGCAGTATCTTTTTCTTTCCTAAAATAATTGCTTTGTTTCTAAAGTCTGTTCTGAAACTCATCCCCACAAGTGTTTGACCATGGTTTTCTGGGGAGTCTTTTCTGCATCTTCTGTGCTGCTTGTGTTCGGTGTTGGGATTTAAAGTAATTGATTCTGGAAAGAGTGAAGTAGTTCTGGTGCCTTCTGGTGCCTTTACACCCTGCTCTGACAAGCATCAATTCACCCATATTGCAAGATTGGAGGGTGCTTTTTTGTTCACTGAATTTCACACTAAAACATTAAACTAACTTTTTATAGGCAAAATTAAAAATCTAATGCATTGCACCAACAATTGAGTTAACAGTCTTCTGCAAACCTAATTTGCAAGAATACAGATTTTAGGAAAGAATTAATGTGTCCAAAGAATGTTTTAATTAAGAATCCTACATGTATGTCTATATATGAAAGATGTATCACTAACATAAAGATGGGACTTGTAAAGTTTTTATGTAGATTATGTTTATATACAGGGTATATTTTGTGAGAAGCAGACTCGAAAAGGCCCCCTATCCTCAACTGTAATAAAATGAAAAAAATATGCATATATGTATCTTTTGATATATTCCTCGAATGTTGTGCCTTAGTCAGTAATATGCATTTTCAGTGCTGAAAATTAATTAGTCACACCTCTAACTAACTAAATTAGCTGCTACTTATTATTTGCAAAAGTCTGAGGCACATAAAATGCTTTTTCACGAAAATCAGGGATAAATTAACATGTTAAAGAATTCCTTTGTTTAAATTAATTATAACACTAATTTAAATTAATCTCCAAATTGGAAAAATAACATGCATAAGTAATTCTATAATTTAGGGTTATTAGGTATTTCATATGTTGCAATTCTGATATTTTATGTATATTCTGTGTGTGAATGTGCATGGAAATGCTCTGTTTAAGAGAATGTAATTGCACCTTTCTTTGGCAATTTTTATGCATTCAAGCAAAAATTTGAATATGAATTGAAGATTCATTGGTCAGGAGTGATTTTGACACAATGGATGATCTGGAAGGGCTCTCAGTATGATTTTCATTATTTTTTATTATATTTATGATATTTTTCTAATCAAATATGTGCTTCTCAAAAAGCACTCACAGGCGACACCAGTTTCCTTAAGTAATTTGCTGGATCTAGAAGTAGGAGAGGAATCAGGAGTGTACACAAAATGGAAGCAGTCTCATGCAAACACCAAAAGTGTTTGTGGAACCTTAGAAAATAAAACTGATAACAAGAACCCTTGGTAACTGGCTTCCCAGAACTCTTATATGGGCTGATATAAGTAAGGAATGGAAAGGGTCCTGGATAGAACAAAATCCACCCAAGGATTTCCTTCATGGCACTGAGTGTCAGTTGCTCCACAGTCCACTTAGTCCTATCAACAAATACACACAACTGCTATAATGAATTGTTATAGCTGCAGTGAGGATGAAATGACAAGCCAAGCCAGCTTATGAACAAACCTATATACTCTAGAAAATGACAATTCCCTCATGATCACAGTAATTTTCCTGCCATCTATGCAGGAAACACTTTTCTATGCTTTCAACTGCTGTCAGTAATACTAATTATTCTTTTCCTATAGAGAAGTTAATCAAATAATTTACTGAACAGGTCTAAAGCAACACAAAGGAGTGATTCACAGTATTTCTCTCAGTTTTCTCCTTGTTCTATCTTGCCACCCTCCACAATACAGTAAATAATAAACGTAAAGCCTCTCTATCCATATTGCTTTGATTTATAACCTATTAGCCCATTATTTGGTTCAAGAGAAACCCTCATGAAGCATAAGGGCACTTTTAAATCATGACTGATTCCTTGCTATTCCAGCTGCCTACTGTTTTTGGAGAACTGTTCTTGGAATCAGACTTCATACAGGTCAAGGTGCAGAACTGCTTGATTTCCTACAAGGGGTGCAGAACTGTGAAAGCAGACATCTTGAAATGATGATCAAAAGTACTGTCTTGAAGATGATTTTCAACAAAGCCATAACAGGCTTTGTTATATATTTATATATATATATATTTAACAAGACCTAGAATCTGGGATCAGATATTTGACTTTTAATGTATTTTATTCATTAACAAAATAACAGAATACAATCTCTGCATATGATGAAGAAATCATCAGAGCAAACAGCGATTATTAACAATCATTAATGAAGATGTTGAAGAGAGCTGGGCTAAGGATGGAGCCCACTGGAACCTCACTAGGGACAGGTCATGAGCCTGATGTCAACTCCTTCCACTAAAGGAACTCTTTGTGCCCAACTCGTGAGCCAGTTGCTCACCCATCCCAGGATGTGTTTATCCTGCTATGGGCTGGACATTTTTTCCAGAAGGATCCTCTGAGGGGCACTATCAAAAGCTTTGCTGAAGTCAAAAACTATTACATCAGCTGGCTTTGAAACAAGAGTTAGGTCAATTACCCTGCTGTATATGGAAATCAGGTTCAACAAGCAGTACTTTCCCCTCATGAAGCCATGCTGGCTGTGAATGATGACTGCCTTTTTCTCCAGGTGTTTTTCAATACTACCAAGAGTAATATTTTCCATGGTTTTACCAGTCACTGAAGTGAGATGGACATGCCTGTAGTTTCTGGGGTACTCTTGCCCTTCTTGTCAAAAAAAAAAAGTTGCTTCCCAACCTGAAATTTTAAGTCGTTGGCAGATGGAAAGAAACTCACATTTTGTGCAGTTTACAACAGTCTGTCCCAGGGAAAACGCTTTCATATTGACAAGACCCCATTTACAAGACAGATTACACTAAAATATGTTTGGCAAGCTCTGTAAAGAAAAAAAAACCCACTGTTGCCAGAGACAAGAGGAAAAAAATCCATCATTAAAAGGAAAAAGTACTTGTATCCAGAGACAGGGAAGAACAAACATGCATATACTACATAGGCTTGATGATAAAATTAAGCTGGCAGTGTAGTTATCTACAACAGAGAGAAAGATGCCCTTAAAAGGAGTGAATAATTTCTTCCTAAAATGTACAGTGAAAGTAGGCAGAATAACACACTTCTGCTTTCCATAGACAGTAAAAGCAGTCTAAGCAAGATGGCCAAATGCAGATATTTGAATTCTCAGCTGTGTGTGTAGAGTCAAACAAAAAGATCCCATCCTCAGGATCACATGAAGTTCGACACCTCTTACCTATAGATTCATTTAATTTAACTTCAAATATAAACAAAATTGTTAAAAGTAAAAAACCATGTATGTTATAAGAGCTGGGACAGACCCACAGGCTCAAGCCAGATAAACACACCATGTTTATTGTTTTATAAAAACACAAGTAGCAATCTGCTGACTTGAATGACTGAGGCAGATATTTTCAAAGGAGCTTCATGGCTCCTAGTAGATTTCTAGCTTTTATGGCAGTGTTGGAGCAAGGCATGTCTCATCCTGCCTTACCAATACTGAAAGTTGGTACCCTAAGCTCCAGCACAACATTTTCAAAGCAGCTTAAATCAGTGCAGTAGCACTGACTCTCTGCAGTACAGAGCAGCAGAGGAAATATCTAGTCAGCATTTTACCACTGTTTCTTTAAGAGGTGTTTTTCTAGAAAAATTGCCTTTGCCCAAAGCCTGAACTGAAGCCAACCCCAATCAGTCAAGCAGAGGTACTCATATTTAGGAATTTCAGGAAAGTGAAAGACTTGAGTATCTCTAAGTGTATTTCTTCACATAAATGAAATATTTCTTTTCAGCCAGCACAAAATATATTTAGGCACTGATTTAAAGAACATTTTACTCTTAGCATTGCTACCATAACTTTCAGTGACTAAAATACATCTGTAGGGAAAATCTTAAAGGATTCAGGAGTGTAAATACTCCTGTTGTCCTCTTGTTCTCATATGTTTCACTATATTAGCAACATGTAAAAAAAAATACATGCACCATCAAGGTTAGCCTGCCTGAAAGAGAAAAAGGACTGAAAATCCTGCTAATTCTGCTCCAGTAAGGACCAGCTTCCTGAAAGCCTTCATACCTCTAAGACCAGTGCAATCGTGTACTTCAGAAAAGAAAAATATTTACTCTTCCAAAGTGACTCTTAAGTTCAAGATGCTGCTGACAGAATTTCACAATATTTAGGAAGAGTTTAATTCAAAGGCAGAACTTTTTCTTTCCAGGTGATTTTCTACCAATGGGGGAAAATTCAGCTGAGGAAGGAAGACAACACTTCTGAGAATCTGATGGCTTAATAGGAAGAATGAGATGCGGTAAGATTAGTCAAACCAAGAGCTGGATTAGAAATCCTAAAACTTAAGGCATCTGAATCCTCCTTTCCTTCTACCCTGCAATCAACTTTTTACTGGTTCATGCTACAGATATTCAGCTTGCATCTTGGTGTTAATATTCAGGGGGTGGAAAGAAGGAAATCCATTCACAAGGCTGCACATGAAAGCCTGAAATTTCATGACACACAGTCATCTTATCAGAGACTGCTGACTCAAATTTTAAAGCATGCAGACAGTCCGTGGGCTTCCTGGCTCTCACTTACATCTATATTCCTAAGTCAGTGAAGTCAATCCTTAGAGATTTCTCATGAGTCATTCCCCATTAAAAATTCTTTGGTACTAGGCTGATTCATAAGCAGGGACTCAGGACTTATGTTTCTTAAAATTTATCTATATGTCTTTTTGTCTTCTAGTTTTAAAACGTTGATTTAAGTACAAAGAAAGAACTACAGGAATGCTGGAGAGAGACCTTTTGCAAGGTCATGTAGTGATAGCACAAGAGACAGTTGTTTTAAGCTGGAAAAGGGTAGATTTAGCTTAGATATTAGGAAGAAATTCTTTATTGCGAGGATGGTGAAGTGCTGGCACATGTTGCCCAGAGAAGTTGTGCATGCCCCATCTATGGAAATGTTCCAGGCCAGGTGGATTGGTCCTTTAGCAATCTGGTCTAGTTGAAGGGCTGGAACTAGATCATCTGTAAGATGTCTTCCAAGTAAATATGATTATATGATTTTATGCATAAAAGCCTTGCTTAATGACTAGAAACAGTTTCACATCGTGGCAGTAGCTGCTGGAAAATCTAATCTATAAATTACTCAAAACACCTTTGAATCACAACCTGCTTGTTTCTGTTTTGATTGATTTGAAAAACACTTTTTGAGAGCAGATTGGCATAGACTTACACGTAGAAACAAAACCAGAACATTGTTAAGGGACTAATACTGCATCTCATGTTCCAGGACCTTCCTGAATTTATTGTCTTCAGAAGCCTGTAGCATTCAGCTGTTCTTTTAGCATGTGCTTGCTCCCACTATGATTATGTGTAAAGTTACATGATCTTCTCAAATCCATTTTTCTTCATCTTTCAGGAAAAAATTCCCATGCAGGATGGAATTGCCTGCAGACATGTATTTTTAGAATAGCTATACAAAGTAATATACAAGCCTCAGCTAAATGCAATATTCCTTCTAGGTTTGTACTTGCAGATGTTCTGTGAATTGGATATGCAGATGTATGATTTGAAACACCATTCCACACTTATGGCTTCTCCTGCCATTGCTTTTTTGTCCTTTTGAATTTAGAAAAATCTTTCTGACATTCCATCAAACAGCAGGACACTTGACAATGTTGTGGTGTATTTTATTCCAAGGGTTATTAGTATGGAAATAGGGCTTTTTTTCTCTATGCTTTATTCTGTCAAGCAGCATTCAGGGATGCCTGTGTGTTGCAGACTATTTCTAAAAAGCCACTTAAAGGCAAGCCCAGTGTCAGTAGGTATGCCTAAAGAGGATGAAGGAGGAAAGTGGGGTCTGTAACTTTAAAGCAGCTAAAGCTCAATGAAAATTTCTGATTCCACAGGCTGTGAATATGTACAGAGATACACACTTTTAGTTTTAATGATCTGTAAATGGTTGGGTGGTAACTGAGGAGGCACCAAGGACTACTGCCTAGTTCCAGGAAAGGATAGATGCAAGGACTTTGTATCTAAGCCATGTGCATCTGTGCAGGAAGAAACACTTATCTGTCAGGGAATTTATCCTGTGCAGAACTAAGGCTGTAAGAGTTCTTATTCTGAACCATGTTGCACTGTCTTATGCACTACGCACATGACTTAAATCTGTACCACCTGCCAGATGTAAAAGACACCTCAGTTAACTGTAAGATTTCCTACATATATACAGTGCTATATTTCTGTTTGTTGTATTTTTTTCTAGGAAAAAAATTAATGTAAGCTTAGGATCTTTTTATTTAAAAATAAGATAGCTTGCAAAGCTTTCCACAATGCTTCAGTAAATATTTAGTGCTGCTATTAAGAGACAGAGTTTCTTGGCTTGAAAAACCCTTTTTGCTTCTTTTTGCTTCTTTATAAAAGCAGAAACTCCCTTGCTCTTTTTTTTTTTTCCTTCCAAGTTCATCTGATCTATATATCTCATTTGCAGCTTAGTCCAGCAAAGCCAAAGATTTCAGAGAAGATAGCAATGGACTCTGCAGGTTCTATTTACTAAATAAGGAACATAAGGCAGAGGAAGTTTTGCCAGAGCTGGTTCTGTCTGGGTTATGAACCTAAGTGAGTTAAATAAACTTAAGCAAACTCCTTCATCTCTGGAAACAAAATCATGAAGCATCAATATGAAATAGGACTTCTGATCTCAAAATAGATGTATGCTCATCATAGAATATGATGGGTACTGAGTTAAGAATTAACAAGTTTATAAAGCAATTTTTAGAAAACTGTACAGTGGCAGCTTTGAGCTTCATCCTAAAACATTCAGCCAGAACTGAAGGCAAGGTGCAATATTCACTATTTTACAAATTTTGCAGGACCTTAATTGGCTACAAGAAGGTGTGGATTTTGCAAAGAATGTGTTTCCTTCATAAAGTAACTGATTTCTCTTATCTCTTTAGGGTCACTGTGCTGATGGCACAATATATAAGTTATTACAAATAACATTTTTTTCTTGTTAGCAACATGGTTTGAATTCCCAAGTTTAGGAGAGGTAGCTGCAAGTAAGACTATTTTGGATTAAAAAAAGGAAAAACCCAATGCAATTTTTTTATTCACCATGCTGCCTTAACTGAGGCTGCACTGAAATTAAGAAATGTTCTCTAACACCAAAGATGCTATTTTTAACCCAGAAAAAATCACTAAAGATCTTCCCTAAAACCTTTCCCAGGCAGTTCAGCAACTGCTCAGGCTCAAGCCCTCCCTGGGTGTACAATTTAGCACCTTTTTAATTTATGACCCCTGAAAGGTTGAAACCACTAAGCAAAATTAGAAGTTACCCCCACCTAATTACAAACACCTAGTCTGCAAAACCACATTGTTTACATATAGCAACAGTCTTGTGCTGCTCCTGCACAATTTCCCATTCATTACAGTAACTCTCTCCAGACAGAGTAGCTCAGATTTAATAACCTTCTCTGCTTGTGGGAGCATCAGATACAGTTTGTGGAATTGTACAATTATCTAGATTGAGAAAAAACACTTAGTTCATCAAGTCCAGCCATGAACCAAACAATACCAAGTCCCCCACTAAACCATGTCCCTCTGTGCCTTTTTGCACATCATTTACATACTTTCAGGGAAGGTGACTTCCCTTGGCAACCAATTCTGCTGCCTAGCCACCCTTTTGGTAAAGCAATTCCTCCTACTATCCAATTTAAATCTCCCATGGGGCAACTTGAGGCCATTTCCCCTTTTCTCATTGCTTCTGAGTTGGGAGAAGAGACTGAACCCTTTCACTACATCCTCCTTTCGGGCAGTTGTAGAGAGTGATAAGATCTCCCCTGAGTCTTCTCTCCAGGCTAAACACCCCCATCTCCCTCGGCCACTCACCAGACCTTTTATCACCTTCATTTCCTTCCTTTAGATTTCACTGCTATGCTTTCCCACCTCCTGGAAACACTGAAAGTACCAGAAAGCTGACTGTGTTCTAATGTGGAGGCTTCTTTCCCTTTTCTACTGAACATCCTACCCTCTGAGTAGTAAAGATTTGTTGAGTAAGGGGCTTTAGATTTCAAGTAAGGTGAGCAGGACATTACGGAACCAGAGAGGGGCAATATCAGTGTCATCCCTGTCATCCCCTTGTTGAATGTTTTTGTGTACTTCATATTTATTAAACCAGGATAAGATTCATAGATCTTCTCCTAGTGGCAAGCAAGACTACTGCTTTCATGCAATAGTAAAATACATAGCTTTGAATCATGGGATGCCTACACTGTCTACTTCTCTCACCTTCAGCCAATTCTGATGCTGTGAGAAAGGTCTCACAGTTCCTTAAAGTTTCGTGAATAGGGACAACTACACAGAAAAGTACTGTGTTTCTTGGCAGAGGGAAAGGTCCAGCTTTAGGAAGTCTTTCCTTGTCTTATACTGATCACAAGGATCCCAACCCCTGCAAACAGGTCATTTTTGAGTGGTGTTAGTATGAAACTACCACAAAGCCAACTGCTGCACATAAATATGTAACAAACAAACCTCAGATATTCCAATGCTCATGTAAAGGCTTGCTAATATTCTTCTTTTTCTAAAGCCCTGTCCAAACTGAGGAAATTGAACGCTACCTAAATATTAATAGCACTGTCCTTGGCTAACATTGCCTCTCAAAATATTTAATGAAAGAACAAGCATTAGCTGATATTTTTGATGTATGTTTTCTCTTCCTAGTCCAGAAAACACCTAAATATATTCTATCCTATCCTACAGAGGGGTTAGTACAACGTCTTCAGTTTAATAACAGTTTTAAAATTTGTCATTTTCAGCCAAACTGAAGCAAGTAGCATAGCAAGGCAGATTTCTTGCACTGTTTGGGCTTCTTTGCAGATATTAATAACTTGGATGACAATACAATCTATTTCTACATTAGCAGATATAAGTATTTTGCACCAAAAATATGCTGTTTGGCAGATCTTTTAGCTATGAGTCAGACAGACAATTGTAACCCTACATCAACAATGTCTGTCAGGGCTGTCTGTTTTGGAAAGACAGTCTTTTTGAGGAGTGTAATGCAAGTTTCTCAGATGGTGAAAATCATCAGAGTCCCCCAAGCTGTCAGAGAGCTATAAACAATTCAAGTCATAGTTCAGCTTCTCAGCAAAGCCCAAATCACTTCCTTTAACACATGCACCAGTACTTAAGGCCCCACAAATCAAATCAGTGTCGCTACATAAAATGTCGGAGCTCAGAGCAGTTGGCCTAGTTCAAGATATCACAACAGCAGCTGTATGTGCTGTCAGCTAATCCAAAATTAGCCTAGAAGATCAGTAGGTGAAATAAAATTAGCATCCAGCTTCCCGGTGGGCTATTCAAATCTGCATACAGTAAATTATTTTTTCCACTCCTGCTGAAACCCATTAATTTGCCTATTGAGATTGCAAGACTATTCATTCCTATTTCTGCTCCATCAGTAAAGTCAACCAAGCCTAGGAAATCATACACATGACTAGATGAAAAATTTCTCAGCTCTGCGGACCAGTTGCCAAATGTCCACCATCTGCTGTGGGACCTGAAGTACCCACATCACATGTGGCCATATCCACTACAGACATTTACACATAAGTGCCTGAATCTGAATTACTCCCTTTAAACCAAATCATGACAGAGAAAAAAATTGAGAATCTCCCTTGGAATGATAAAACTTCCAGTGTATCTGTGGCATGTATGGGTAGAGAATTGCAAGAGAAGATTTAAATATTTGTTAAGACAAGGTGATAATGAGAAAATAGCCAGAATAAAGCCGACAACAGAAGATTCCAAAGTACCCTCTGAAAACATTTGAGGAAATATGAAATGCTGGAGGTGTGTGCAGAACATGAACAAGAATTGCCGTATCATAGAATATCAAATGGAGTTCTGCCATGGGGAGGCAGAAAAAGTCAAGGCAGTAGTGGCTGAAGGTGCTTACACTGTCATGCAGTAGTTAATTAGGACATAAGGTCAGAGACAGCATAGATGTGTTTTATGTAGTAGTAATGAAGACAGAACAAAGAGAATTAGGTTATGCACAGGCTAAAATGACAAGTGTTTATGCCAGAGATCTTTCTTTGGTCTGTCCTTTCAGGATGAATGTACTGGAAGAATTAAGGATCCTGTGGTGGCAGTCAGGCTGTAGGCAGCCTGTGGGAGCAAGAGCAAAAATGAATCACACAGCCAGTACTTCTTGCATAGCAAGATGGGATTTCATGTTAGCACCAACATTCATGCAGTATTATAAGAGCACAGTTCTTTCCAAAGAACCATGACCTATCACAGATGCATGTTTACAGCACCAAAATGGAACATCCAGCTAGGATATGCTCTGTCTAAGCTATTGCTGAGACTTCTGGAAAAAAATGAGTTTAACAGAAGAATATGTGAGAGAGATGAGGGAGTCTGGCAGATCAGAACTGTGATGTGATTAGGTTATTGTGTTTGACTGCACACCAGCACTAAAAGGAGTGATAGCAGCAAATCTCTGTTAAGAAAAGGAATTAAGTAGAGACAGGAAAAGGAACAGAGATCTAGGGCCAAGCATAGTGCTCATCCATTCAGATGCCTATTGCTTAGTAGGTGTACATTAAGCAGGACAGGATATGAATTGCACTATCTGGTTTTTTCCCCCCTAATTGGAGCAGAGAGACAGGTGAGTGAATTTTAATGAGAAGCTCTTACATGAAAGCCACATCTTCCTTCCTGGCAATTATAAGCCAGTGGTCAAGGATGTTGAAATATCTCTATTGCCATGTAACATAAGTTGGCCTTAAACTGCAAGAAAATATATTTTAGTAAATGAGCCCATGTGACCATCTCAAGGCTTATATCTCACACTGTGTTCTTGAAAGGTTGTTCTGCAAGATTTAAGTGAAATCTTACTTGACTGTTCTTCTGAGGTGTGGTTTCAACAATGCAATTATCTTTGTTTTAACAGCTTGCTGTACACCAAATATTACTTGCTATAAAAAACCTTTGGTTAATGCACAGATCCTTCACAACTCAGAGCACCCGACTGCCACTAGATCAATAATTCTATTGTATGTGTGGTCTTTTTTGCAAGCATTATTAATTCACCAGTAATTTCTCTGACAAGGTATTTTAATAAAGCAGGAAACATTTTATCAGTGTTTTTCAGGAATATCCAAGTTTTTGTGGATGAATTTGATTTCTGGAGCAAATATCAGAGGAAAAATCATTAACTTCTATTCAAAAAAGCGCGAACATGTTTGAATGCTAAACAGGCCTAAGCTTTTCTGATAGCAGTATTTTGAACATTGTTTCCCATAGCAGATGTTAGAACATAAGTTATGAAAACTTTACAGTCTAAACAATCGGGTTGTTTTTCTAAATTGTATGTAAGAGTTTGGAAATGGGATTAAGATGAGCATTTTAAAGGCAAAAAGAAGAAATAATGAAAATAATGATTCACAGGATAGGAAAAAAAATGTATTTTCTTATAAAAAGAGGCAACTAGCTGTGAAAAATGGACAGCTGACCTAACTCTTTGAAAACGGTAAGTTCTTCAACTGAACACTTGATAGAGGAATGAGAATTAATAGGATAGATCCTATTATGCCTGGAAATCAAAATAAAGGGGAGAGGATTATTTTGTGTAGACTGAGGCAACAGCCAGCCGTCATTCTTTCTAGTACTGGTTAACTTTAGCATATTTGATCCAATAGCTGCCAACTGTGAACAGAAAAGAAAAATAGTAAGATCCTGTTTTAACAGAATAACTCTAGAATGTAATTAAATAGCACAAGTTATTAAAAAAAAAATCCAGCCACCACATTGTGCATCATTAAAATTCTTCCTCCCTCTAGCTTTTCCCCCCAACCGGGATAATTCTGACATGAGCAGTTTTGAAGCCATATATGGAGCTCTGAAGAGAGAGCCCCAGACCCAGTTTCTGAGCCATGGACAAGGATAGTTTATCTTCAAGCAGCTGTAATGGATTGTACCCCAAGCCATCTGCTGGTGTTCAGTTCATCAGCAGCTCACTTGCAGAATTACTATCAAAGAAATCTGCAGTTGGTGACCATTTAATACACCACATTGAAAACTGTGGTAGGTCAGCTCTTGCTTCAGAACTGGTTTATCCAACCCTGTAAGAAAAGCAGAAAGACAGCTGAGCCAGTCACCGCCCCCCCCCCCCCCCCACAAACCCAGAAACAGCAGCTATTGGTGAGTGATCTCATCAATTTTAAGATTAAAATAATTCATACTCCTTAGGGTCTGCATACAACTGGCAAGAATATTGTCCTTCCAACACTTGTATTCAGCAGCAATCATAACTTCTGAGAAGAAATCCTGACCTACCGTACAATAGAAATAAACACATGAACAGAGTTGTTTCAAACTAAGATAAAAATTTTTTTTTTTTAAATCAAGAACTACAAACTAAATGTCAAACTCTTTTTTTCATTGAATCCCAGAGGTATTTCTGCCTCTGGTATGTGTCTCTAGCATTCTCCTGCTATGGCCACCTACACAGTTCTGTCATCCTCATTTTTCCGTCTCTTTATATTCCACCTCTGAGGGAGGCTGTGCAAGCCATTAGCCAGCAGCTCAGCTCAAGCTCGCAAATGTTAGACATGCTGAGAGGACACAGGTAGGAGGAAGGAAGACAGAAGGAAAACAGTCCCATGAGAGATGCCTCATTACAATAACACCTGAAAGCCTTTCTCCTAAGGACTTTGCTGTTTCTTTCCTACTCCTTGTAGCATGCCAGCGTTTCAAATGCCACTGAATGCTCCGGGAGACCAACCAAAGCTGTTGGGCCATAAAGAAGATGCTGCATTATTGCTGGCTGTTTCCTGGGATCTGTGACACCCACATGGACCCTGACACTGCAGGAGAGATGGGAAGGACTAGGTTTGGTTTTGATTACCACCCTAATGGTGCCTTCCTGAGGAACAGCAGCAGCAGCAGCAGCAGCAGTAATATCCCAGCTCTTGAGCTGGCTCTTGATAGCATCCCTCCCTGTACAGACTGAGTGATTCTTTCTTAGGACCCCAGCTCTCATTCTCTTAGGCTTTTTTGGGGGACTGCAACCATATAGCACAGCTGAGACAGCCTTGCTGACACTCAGGCAATGTCAAAACCAAAGAACTGAATGGGAGACAATCAGTCTGGGTCAATATCAGGCCCAGACACTGCAACTGAGGCTACGTGCTGCCCGGTGCTGTCCCATCAAGCTCGCAGTGCTGAGGGAGGCCTTGGGAAGCCAAGCCAGCAGGTCAGGCTCAGCATCAAGGATGCAGGAGGCTGGATGCAGGCACAGCTGCTGCACAGCTGGTCCCTGCTCGTGCTGCATCCCTTCAGCTTAAAAGCAGTCCCCTGGGGAGAGAAGCATCATACCTGCCCCACAATGGTTCATGCTGGGAGGAGGTGACCCTGTGCTCAATCCACTCAGCTCCCTAAAGCAGCCAGAGATACTGCTAAGAGGAGTATGCTCTCTGTGTCCTGACAATGACTTCCTGAGGACATAAATCCCTTTTCTTTTTGGCTAGCTAAAAGGGCAAACAACTGTCTGTAACACCAATATGTGTTCTTGCTGCTCTCACTGAGGAGGGATGGTGGGAGGCAGAGACAAAGATCATCACAGCACTATAAAAAAAATGTAGCTTTTTTCTTCCACATTTGTCCTTAACTCTTCCATATTCTGAACGGGAAGATGTACATGAATTTGTATAAAACCATAGCATCTGCTTTCACTCTTGGTAGGAGGAAACATAAAAAATATTATAAGACATCCTCAGCTGCATATCCTTTTGCTGTGAAGGGATTGGGAGGAGTTTTAAAATTAAAAATAAATTGTTTAAAATCCTGGCAGTGTTTAAAAGTTGTCTGTTAAAATAAACAGAAGTCTTTCCATTTGCCACCCTAACACTAGAATTTCACCATGTGCATTTTAATTTTCCTTCTGGTTGCACAGGTGCATGAGAAACCATTTGATAGAGATTAAAGGGGGAAACAAACTTTTTACTACCTACCCTTATAATATAAAAATCACAGAATAAAAAAATCATAGAATTAAAAAAACCCAGAATCATATAATTGTATAGGTAAGAAAATACCTCAAAGATCATTGAATCACATCCCCAGGTGCTGAATCTACACATTTTTTGAATATGATTAGGTGATTCCACTAATTCCCTGGGGAGGTTGTTTCAAAGCTTGATCACCCTTTCCTTGTCCAAAATAGATAAGAACTTTTAAGAAGTTCTGTTGGATGGAGGATTTAGGAAAAGTTACATGCAAAATTCCAGGGTTACTGATCACTGTAATCCTAAAAACCAATGAGAACAAGAAAATTGTTTCTATTTAAATTTATCTCAGACTAAAAACAATTACTCTGAGGGGAGGGAGGGAGGGAGGGAGGGAGGGAGGAAGGAAGGAAGGAAGAAAGGAAGGAAGGAAGGAAGGAAGGAAGGAAGGAAGGAAGGAAGGAAGGAAACATAATAATTAATAATTTCTCAGACATTCTTATTTTCACTTCTTTTGCCTCTGGTCAAAGCAATGTGGACATCAGCACCATCCATGATTAATAAAAAAATTGAAACCACTGAATTCACTAAACACAACCTAATATTTAAACACAGCAAATATCACCATTAGGACTGTGTTTCCTCAAATCTTTTCTTACTTTATACAGGGCATTGAATTGTCTTTATTTTATCCTTAGGCTTCTTGGATAAAACATTCTTCTGCCTTTCTGCATTCTCCCAATGACCAGCTTTGCTTTAATATTTAACTCCATACCTCAGCAGTGACCTGCAGGAGAAGAATGATCTGGAACACTAACAGAAGATGACACCCTACTTCCCCCTCTCCCCAAATAATAATAACTTAATTCAATGTTCTCATTAGTCTCAAAGGGGGATTTACAGCACTTATCCTTGTTAAAATATGGTGGCAAGAACTCTGAATATACAGGTCTGCTAAACTCTGCTTCCTTGCCCTGAAATATCTTTGAATGGGAGGCATTATTACCTCAGTGAGAGACAGCACTCAGCATAGAACCTGTTATCTCCAGACTAAAGCTTGGTCTCACAACCATTGCTCAATCCAAAAGACTGAGCACATTCCTTCTCTACTAGGCTGGGGAAACAGTTGAATTTTCATTTAGTGGAAGTTTTAAGTTCACATTTTCCTCCTTTGTGAAGAGTTGCATAGGAGTATAGGCATTCCAAAATTCTCCTCCTTTCTCATTGGAGAATACACAGAATGAGAAGAAAGGAATATGGCTTTACAAAGAATTGGTTCCTCTCACCCTGAGAGGCTGTAAAAGTTGTTTCTTTTTAACATTAAGACAAACAAGGTCATGAGGGTGGTGAGGGAAAAGGCTTTTGGTCTATTTCCTGCTGCAATCAAAGCTTTAATTTGCAATCAGATCTTCTTAATAGAAATAAAAATGAGACTAGATTAGGAAAGGTCACAGTGACCGGGTTGCCTGGCTGCTTTTCATCTTGTGTGACTTTGAGCAAATTACTTATCCTCTCACTATTCACCCAGCACTTTGTGATTCATAATGGGCATTATAACTGCAGCTACAAAAAAGTGACTCCAGCAATCACTTGTCATTTAGTTGGATTTTATTTTTTAAAATGTATACACCAGACCTTGAGAACCCTGCCAGCAAACAGATTAATAACTTCATAATCCTAGAGCACTACACAAAATGTAAGATTTTTTTCAACTAATTTCTGCAGAAGTAGGAATGCACAGCGATGACTTTTCAACTGAGAAAAAACACATGCCCTCAATTTTCCTTATAAGCCTTACCAAAAGTGGGTTGTTTTCTCATAGCAAGTCCTGGAGTTCCACATATGTGGGCTATTTCTGGGCAACAGCAGAGAGATCTTCACAAATAAACACCATTATCCTTAGAGAGGAAAGATTTGGGGAAAAATGCTATACACTGGAGACAGCTCTTCTGCTGGCCATTTTTCTTTGTGGCAGTGTGCTTTTGAAGGCTCCTGCTCTGCTTAGTGCAGCTCTATAGGTTCCTTCCTAAGGTGACTGATGCTCAGCTAAACATTCTGCAGCCACTCCCGTTCCCCTGGAAGGGAAGAGCCTCCTCTGGCAGCCAGCAGGCTGTCACATCAAGCTGCCCTCACTCTGACAAGCCAAGCTGCCGCCAGTTGAGCGTGTCATAAGGCAAGATAGTTGTCTGAGAAATCTTCTCCTCTGGAATCACCACTGGAAAAGCATTTCTAGTGTACCTTTGCCTTCAAACTGCATATCTCAAAGCAATAAGTGAAGCTAAAATTCAGACAGGACATGACAGGAGCTGCATAGAAAAACACCTTTTTTGGGAACATACATGCACGGTATGTTGCATAGAATAAGGTTATCTTCTCTCTTTGCTTTCTTACTATTGAAATGTTATCCCTTTGTGCTCTGGAGAATGGGGCTGTCTTTTATTTGGCCCCCAGCTGATCCTGGGGGCAATAATTTTTGCTTCTGTCAGCATCCCTCATTAGGCATTAAGAAAAACAAGTGCAAGGATGACTGACTTTAATGTGTATTTTGTCCTTCACTTATGCTATGGCAGTCCATGACATAGCTCCTAAAAAATTTCTCCATTCTGTTTAGAATACAGATAAAGTTAAAAGTAAGCATCACAGCTGAATAAAAAGAAATACCAGTCCTTTTCTGAAACAAGCAGTTTCTCTGTGTGCTGCTGTGGTCTCTGGCAGACTGGACGGAGGAGGGCCTGCAAAATGAAATGAATCATCATAATTCTTATATTAAGCATGAGTTCCTATGAGTGAAATATCTTGTTTCAGATGACAGCAGTAAAAAAACAACCCACTTACCCTCCCATTTTCATCCCCTCCAGAATTCTGTGCCTGTTTCCTTTACCATAGACAGAAAGCTAATCTGCACACAAAGACTCAGAGAAATATAAAATGTTTTTCCTTTTATAGGCATTTTACAATTGCAGAGGTCAGCCAAACACAGTCTCTCCCTGATGAAAAGTCTGTTGTTTGGCAGTATCGGTGAGTTTGGGCAGGGGCTGCACCTTCATCCAGTTTAGAGAGCAACTCTTTACTGTGGGGAGTGTCTTGCCTAATTGCTGCATTAACTAACGAGCCTCCTCCCTCTCCTGCCAAGCCCTGCTGAGACCTAGGACTGATGAATACAGATAGTTTCTTTCTTTTCCTCTCCCTGCTTTCTGCCTGGTATGCAATTCCTACTCAGAAAGACCACGCTGACACACTCACAATCTTGCAGTTTTAGGAGCTCCTATGATGGGAGGAGCAGCAGCTTTCCTCAGCCACTAACATGGAGAGGGAATTACGCATACAGGGAAGAGCTGTGGGTCTGATTTACTGGGCACAAATGCAGGCATGTCCAATGTACAGCACAAACAGGTCAGGACGGACTGCAAATGCCTCAAAAATTGTTAATTTTCTCAAAAAGCCATGTCCTAAGGGGAATGCAGAAAGTTGTGTAACAGACAGGGACACACAGGACTGCATTTATGGGAGCCAGTTTTCGAAACACCACTTTCTTTCCAACCTGCAAAAGAGAGAAATTGTTAAAAAGACTTGCACTTTTTCTCTCTCCACAGATGTCCAGTTCCTGTAAGTAATATTTCTAGTAGGTTACTCAGTTTATATAAGCACAGCACCTTTGAAGTAAAAGAACAGGTCTTGAATGATGGAAATCAGGTTTCTATGTTCATCATCCTCATGGTCCTCAGGGCAAAAAAAGTAACCAAATTATTTGTCTTCACTGAGGAACAGTGCTGAACCATGCACTTTTTGCACAGCCATCTTCTGTATTATTCATTGATGTTTATAAAGTTTTTCAGCTTAGCACTGTCACTTCAGCCCTACCAAAAAAACAAAAAAATTTTTAAAAAGTTCCAGTGTCAGAGATGTCTCTGTGATGAGGCAACTACAAAATTGATTGTCCAGTTATAAATGCACCATTCATTAAAAAAAAGTCATTAATCCATCATTCTTTTGGATATTTTCAATTTGTTCTTAAATCTTAACATTTCAATGAATTTTGGCAATTTCAGTGAGATATCGGAACTATAATATATATCTACAACTCCAAACTGCTCTTTCCTCAGATTTCCTAAGAAAATTTAATCATATCAGTGAGCTGCTAATATCATAGATGCTTCCCTTTTTCAATAATAAGCATATTCCCATTAACTGCCTTCACCATGAACATCCATACTCAGTGAAGTTCTGGACTATCTTTTGAGCACACTCATATCTGAAACAGATGATAACTTTACTGGCATCAGATAGTTTGGAAGCATTATTCCATGAGAAACATTCAGTAAAATTATAATTTCTGAGGTTATGTCCAGATTGTTCCCCTTGTAAGGGACTTGCACCCTGAGTTGAGTATTTAATTCTATTTATCTCCTACCTTACACTAAATACAGATTTCTAGTACATCTAGAATTTTTTAATCTTCTGAATAACAGGCCACAAAATTTGATGCTACTTGCCACACTGCATATACTGTAGACATGGGGACATCTCATGTCATAATACCCCAAAACAGAAACAAAAAGGATCAAGGAAAATCAATAATACACAATGGAGATACAGTGTTCTGTAATGAAAATCAATTAAAATCAAGCACACACATGCAAAAGACAGACGAACACAAAAAAAGTTACAGGAATTTACACTTTCTAAGGAAAACATTGTCCATAATTACTTTTAACTGTGAAATAAATCACCACTTATACCCATTTTCAAAATATATAATTTGGAGACTTTAGAGTGTTCATCTGTTTAACATGCAAATCATAAGCTCATTATTAGGGTTTGGTAAGTACTTGCATGCTTTTCTACCTTGGAAAGAAAGACATAATTTAAGATTTATATTAAAGAACATCTTTCTCACAACATTTTCAGTTCTTTCTTCTCCACAAGAAAAGCAATTATTTTATTTTTCAATAGCCACAGTTGCCTGTGATATAATTCAATCAATTGCAGGACTACACCAAAGAATATAAGTCCAAAAGCACAAGTTACAGTATAAATATATTTACAAGTACAGTGTAACCCACATATTACCTGCTTGTATACATAACCAGCTTATTTATGGGTAAATGGACATTTTAACCAAAATGCAGGTTAGGTCACTAGGGCACTGGCAAGTTATATGAGATGAGAGTTGTAGTGAAATGTGGCAAAAAGGAAAGAAAAACATCTTTACACCTCACGGGATTTAAAAGTGTGAAATATTTTCAATATTTTTTTTTCAAGTCAGTTGTTGATAAATTAAGTTCACACAGTCTTTTTCCATCTCTATATATGGACAAATAATGACAGTCAAAAATGCCACAAACCCATAATAAAATGTGCTCAAGTTTCCATGCACTATATATTTTGACATAATTTCTCACAGGATTGCTGTTCCCGCCATCCAAATAATGATGTTTTTTCCGCAGCTCAGCAGAGGGATATCCAACAGAGTAGTGCCTGGGATGAAGTGAGCCAAGAATCAGACTGATCCTCTCTTGGGAAAGGTTTGAATCCATCTTTTAGGAGAAGACCATAACTTCAAGTGTGAGCAGACACTTGACATCCTTTTCTCCTTTTCCACTTGTGATTTGAAATTAAGGGCCTTGGTTGCATCAAAAAAAAGCAGAACCAGCAGGTCAAAGAAGGTGATTCTTCACCTTTAGTCCAATTTAAAGTACCATGTCCCGCTTTGGACACAATGTAAGAAGGGCATGGACCTGTTGGAGCAGGGTCAGAGGAGGTCATAGATATGATCAGAGGGCTGGAACATCTCTCCTAATGAAACAGATTGAGAAAGGTGTGGTGGTTCATGCTGGAAAACAAAAGGCTCCAGGGAGACCTTATAGGATCTCTCCAGTGTGTAAAGGGCCTACAAGAGACATAGAGAGGGGCTTTTTACAAGGGCATGTAGTGGGGACAAGGGGGAATGGCTTTAAACTAACAGAGAGAAAGTTTAGATTAGATATTAGGAAGAAATTCTTTACTGTGAGGGTGGTGAGGCACTGGCACAGGCTGCCCAGAGAAGTTGTGCATGCCCAGTCACTGGAAGTGTTCAAAGCCAGGCTGGATGGGACTTTGAGTAACCTGATCTTGTGCAACATGTCCCTGTCCACAGCAAGGGGCTTGGAACTAAATGATCTTTAAGGTCCCTTTCAACCCAAACCATTCTATTATTCCATATTTCCAGCAGAAAAAAACACAGATCTTTCACCCCAATAAAGTGACTCCCTGCAGCTCACAGTCAGGGATTCATGTCCTGGAAAATGCCAGTTTTTGAGGCCATCCATCACAGTGACTTGTCTTGCTGAGGGTGGTGATCCCCAGGATGTTGAACAGGGTTTTTGTGGATCCCATCCTCAAAGTTTGGAACAGACATCCGTGGAGGGATCCCCTGAGCTTGCTAAGACAAGCATCAATGAAAAAAACCAGCAATGCAGCTCTAAATTCCATTTATATACATGGGGCATATTCAGTGTCCAGGACTGTGCTGTTCTAAATGTATCACTGCAAAATAGCTACCTGAACAAAATTAATATAAAATTTGTATGCCATTAATTCTTAGAGACAAAAATAATTGTGAAAACCTGCATGAAAGTTAATTCCTCACAAGACTTGACATAGGTTTTCAAAAATGCTGGTGTTAATTTTAGCACAAAATAATTCAGAAAAAAAAAAAAAAACAAGAACACAAAAAATTTCTTTATTCATTGCTTACTTATGGATAACCTTGCCACATAGGGTTTCTTACATTATGGGAAACACATGGTGTACTTAATTTCAAGGAAATTTATTTGTTCGGTAATATGACACAGTGATATTCAAAAGTCAGCCATGTGGGGTGAGCTGATCAAACGCTGGCGATTTCATTGCTGTTTCCAAATTCTTATTACAAAAAAGAACATTACATTTATTAAATACATTGCATAAGTATTCTCTGTGGATAAAAATGCATGAAAATTTCTGCCTTAAAGTATCTGGTACAAATTAAGAATAACTTTAAAATACACTGATTTCATATGAACAGTTATTTTGCAAATGATTTTGGTCTGGATCATAGATTTTAAAGCCAGAAGGCCCAATATAATAGTTTAAACTGATTTTCTATCATAAAATACAAACTTTTCTGCCAGTGAATACAGGGAGCTTTGCTTGAATGAAAACTAATACTTTTAAAAGCCTAGACCATGCTAATCTAATAATTGCTTGTGCTAATGTACTGCAACTCTCAATAAATGTTTCCAGTGTCTAATTACTCATGAAGTTGTCATTTCCAGTTTGAACCTACCACAGTTGTATTTCCAGCCATTTGGCCTAGATTTTGTTGTGATCTTCAAGATCAAAATTGAGCTTTCACTACATTTTCCCTAAAATTTTTGCAGTTGAAAATATTCTCAGCAGACATAACCAAAGTCATCTTTGTTAAATTTATTGAAAACATAAATGTGGGTTATTGTCTGATAGAATTCTCCTACCAATGTTATCATATAAATCTAATTTTTCAGACTGTATATACGCCAATGCACAAACCTATTACTTCTTTTGTCTTTCTTCTTTAACATTGCTTTGTTTTGAAATAGCTTATATACTTCAATATAGAGTTCTGGCATTGGATGTATGATGTATTTTTCATTTGTGTTGTAGAGGAGCTAAAGTAAAATGTAATCTTCTGCCAACACTTATCTAAGGAACCAGCTGCTTTATTAGGCAATGCAAATCCTAAAATGCAGCTTACTATTTTCCCATTCTAACTAGTTAAATATGTAAATACAGAAGCTCCTAGAAATACAGACCTGAAATATTATTGCCATCCTGAGAATAATTTAATCTAAAATTGTCTCCTGCCTCCTCTGTTATCCGTTATGCCAATTATAATAATTATACAATTTTTAGATTTTAGATCCAACCTCCTTTTTCATATCACACTTTTTTCAAAATTATCCAAAAAATCATTTAACAAGTTCTCCTGATGAATTTAAAAAAATAAAAATGGGGGTATTCAAACTTTTTTTCAGCTCAGTTTCTCTTTGTGTTATCCTATAATTCTTATGGGGATTTTTTTTCTTTCTTTATAACCAGCCTATAGATTTTCTCATTCAGTCCTTTTTATTTATCTTGAAAAACCACCTAAAAGTTTTCAGTAGCCCTTTATTAATTCAGCAGAAATTTACTCCTTTAAAAGAAAAATTTTCTTATCCTGTATGCTCTGCGTCAAAGCTTTGGTTCTGTTCATTTTGAAGACATGACATTTCTTGATAATCTTTACATTAAACTAAGTTTGTGGTGACATTTTGAAGTACTCATTATCCTGTCTGATGTCTTGACAGCACTAGCCTTTAAATTGGCTTCAGCTTTGGTATAAAATGGTACCTAAATATTCAAGTGGGTGACTTTGCTACATGCTGAAAGTTTAATAGATCTGCATAGTTAATTCTTTAGAATTACACGCATATGAAGAACACAGTTCCTCAGCCAAAGCTTTTTTCCTATTTTCAAATAGCAACCATTGAAATTACATTAGGAATTCATCCATTACAAACTCATACTTACTCTGAAAATCTCAGTTTTTGTTCCTTACTTCAACATAGATTTTTTTGTGTGACTTGCACATAATTCTCATTACTTTATGACATTAAACTCTCAGGATTATATTTACTTATTTAACAATCTACTAGCAAAACTCACTCGAATGAGATAAAAACATCAAAGGTACTAGATAAAACCCCATAAACCCGGTTTCCTATGAGTACTAAAGGCAGATGGACATTCAAAAGGACTGGCTCACACCTGCAAAAATTACACCCATTGTGTTGAATTGAAAGGGCACTAAAAGTTGTCACAGGTACACTAATTTTTCAGCTACTTTAGGCTCTCAGAACTGTGTCAGAAGCATAAACATCTGGCCCAATATGTAACAGCCACTCTCCAGCAGACTTCCTTCTGGAAGTGGAAGTTAGCCACACTGAGAGCCAGCCCACAGCTGGTCACTCTCCTTTCCTTTGCCATTAATGAAGAGCAGATGAAGTGACAGAGGATACTGGGAGTTATTCTTCCACCTCCACACTAGGCACAAATACTCTGACCTTTCACCAGACAAAATAAGAATATATTCTGGCTTCTCAAATGGAGAAAACAAGTGAATATTATATCTTACTGAAGATTCTTGACAGAATACTCTTCAGTAAGATAAAACAATCTACTTTAGCTTAATATTAGAAAATAAGACTGTAATGAATTCATAATTCTCAGGATGATTTTTATTAGAATGACTTTATTTGACAGAAAAGAATACAAAATGTATTAATAAAACACCTTTGGCAGGGAAAAGTAAAAATTCCAGAGTATAAAATTTCTTTTCATCTGGTGTTTGTTTAATCACAGGTTTTGGCTGTAGCAGAAGAAAGCACTGATGATATAATTTGATACTTTTCTTCTCTAATCTTATCTCATTTGAAATAAAGATGATTTGATATTTGGATTTTAACTGAAATGTCTCAAATAGGATGTTTTATAGATGTGCATTTTCATTAACTTTGATGGCCTTGTTCTCAATTTGTGGCAGCATGAGCTAAACCCGAAGCTCTTCTAACTTGAAAGAATGATGGCAAAAACTTTGAAAACCACAAATGCCACGATATCCTTTCAGAATACACAACTTAGTCTGAGCCCTAAAAAACCCCTCCCTTTTAATTCTCTGTCATTGGAACAAAACTTGACATTCCCATCCCTCCCTTTTTGTGCCTTTTCAATTTTTCATTCCATTTAAGGTCTGCTCTTCACCTAGAGGGTGGTCGGGCACTGGAACAGCTCCCCAGGGCAGTGGTTGCAGCACCAGCCTGACAGAGCTTGGGAAGTGTTTGGACAATGGGCACATTTGTGTCACCAAGTGTCACTCTTGGGCACCTGGTGTGACACTTGAGGTGTCAGTGCAGACACGGTCCTGCGCAGGGCCAGGAGCTGGACTCAATCCTGGTGCATCCCTTCCAACTCAGCATAAGCTGTGATTCTGTGAGCTTCTTCTAAATTATACTCTCTATAATATTTCCTTTCTTCCTCTCAGAGACTGCCACTGCCCTTTCTGATCCAGAGGGTTCAAAATTTGCAGTTCTGCTGTTTCACATGAGAACCTTGCTGCAGTGTAGCCCTTCATCGCTCTAACCACCTTTTTCTGCCAAATCTTGCGTTTCTGTATATATATTTATGTAGATTGAAAGAAGCCTGATAGAGTTGGAGCACCTTCATTATTTTAATTAAAATATAGAAAAATATAGTGTCACTAAAGGAAGCATATCTCTTATCTGTTATAGACATCTTTTTGTGAAAATCCTTTCTTAGGATTTTTCCCCTTCTGAGAAGCTGAGAGGCCTCAGAAACAAAATGTAAACAATGGTTATCTGCTGCTGTGGAATGCAACAGGTGGATCCGTGATCGGTCTTGTGTGGATGTTTGGAAATAGTGACCACTCATGGCAGAGCTGGCTCTCTCTCTCTGTCTGAGTCACAGACCTTTGTTTTTCATTCCATTTTATTCTTAGCTTAGCTAGCCTTCTGAGATGAAACCTTTCCTTCTATTCTTTTTAGTATAGTTATAATGTAATATATATATAATAAAATAAGAAATCAAGCCATCTGAAATATGGAATCAGATCTACTTCTCTTCCCTCATCCAAGAACCCCTGTGAACACTGTCACACTTATCATTCAAAACTCAACCATGTTCTGAATATTTTCACAAAAAATCAAGTGAAATTAAATTTTGGCTATGTTTCCATTACATTTATATGCATTTATATTCTTTTTCCCCTTACATAAAGGGAAAAATTTATTTTAGAGAACATAAATTTTGCTGACAACTGATTATTCAGTTTCCCCCCATTTCCTTATCTTTTCACATCATGAATATTTCTAGCGCTGTCTTCAACACATTCCTCTCACAAGTACTGTCAGTCCGATTTAAGAAAAGAAGGTTCTGATTAACTCCATCACCCAGAATTATACCAAGCTCTTTTACTCCACAAAATACACTCTGTGGGATTCATAAACTCACAGAATGTTAGGTTTGGAAAGGACCTTAAAGATCATAAGGGACACTATGCCAGATTGCTCAAAGCCCCATCCAGACTGGCACTGAGCATTTCCAGGGATGGGGCATCCAAAGCTTTTCTGAACAACCTGTCCTGGTGCCTCACCGCCCTCACAATAAAAAGGTTCCTCCTGATATCTCATCTAAACCCACCCTCTGACTGCAGCTGTTTTATCTTGTAGCAGAGAGCAAGCATCTGAGTGCAAAATTGTCGCAGAAAATGAGGCCTTTGCCGGGGACGAGCCATTTGTCGGTGAGGGGAGACTCAGACACTCAATATGAGTGATAAGCAAATTCCAGTTTATTGAAGAGAGCATCAGACACTTATACAGCGAATAATAAGCTTATGAATATTCTGTAAGCCAAGCAATCTATTGGTTAAACTATGCCATCAACTCTTCCTCATTCCTTAGGGGTTACATCTCTCTTTTCTCATGTCTCTTTCACTGTTTGTTATCCTACCACAGCTAGGCCCAAGGACACTGCTATCTTGCAGGTGCAGGACTTGGAATTAGCCACGGTTTTGTACTTTTCCAGTCCTTAGCCAGCCAAACTCCCAACACAAAATGACAACAAATATCTTAATACACCTTAATATTACGATCCAAGATTTCTGCAGGTGCACCCCATGTTTATGCGACTTTGTGTGAAAGTTTGCTTAATAAGGAAGGATGGACAGAAAAACAACAGCTTCTAAAAAAGCTCATGTTGAGAAGCCCCTTCTGCAGTGTCATCCTTACGACCCTCATGCAGGGCAGAAATTTTTTACTAGAAATGAGGAAAATGGAGGCAGGGTATAACTTATAGATAATAGTGATCTCTTTTTTTATTTTTTTTATTTCTCTACGAATTTAAAAAGCCTAATTTTGGACTGTCAGGAACATACTGTTACAATACTGAATATCTTGCAAAGTTTTAATTCTTTAGTAAGTATAAGAATAGAAATAAGGAAAATGCAAATCAAGACAATTCAATAAAGGAAGACAAAGGGAGGCCAAGGAGGCAAAATGGCATGGACTGTTCTCATCAGGTCCCATCAGTGCTTTTGACAGCAGTATAGTTCTATTTAAAATTACAAATAATTTACCTTGTCAACAAAGATATCTTTTTCTCCTTTAGACCCAGAAAGAAACAAAAAGGTCTGAAAGAGCAGTCTGAAATAACCTTATTTTTGAGTGTTAGACATAATATTACATATTTTTTACTGCTCATTTAAAATAATGCCTTTCTCTTATTTAATCCTATTAGATCACCCTCTTGAATCATAACCCCTTCCATTTCAGACACTCGTTTCTTTAGTGAGACCAGTAACTTTCCTTTTATTGAATCATGCTTTCTATTTGACTAATGCAAACCTTTCAGAGAGACATCTAGCTGTGATTTAAAAATAGCAGAAGATATGCCATTTCCCTTACAAAAACTCCCCAGGCTTAATCACTGTCATTGTCTGAGATTCTGTCTCCTGCTTTGAGCTGTCAGCTGCTAAATTATGGAGGCATTCAGGATGGTAGTCCATGTACCCCAGCAAAGCAATCTCTCTCTGGGCTTTGTCTCCAGAGGGAAGACCCTCATGGGGGTTATTCAGAACACCAGAAGTTTGCCTTCTGCTCTGATTGTCCCCATGAGCATGCTATACAGATGGGAGAAAAATGCTTTTAGAAGCAAGGCATATTTCACACCCATATATCTTTCCATGGAGGTATGTGTAATCAGGCTGTTTTTAAGTCCCTTTTTAACGAGAAAAACATTTGAACTACTTAAGCACAAATTCTCTCTCACCAATCCAGGAGCTATTTATTTGGATTTTCATTAGAATTCTTAATTTGGTTGGTACAAGAAAAACCCATCTTATTGGGTTATCTTATTATTTCATTTAAATGAAGAATCATCACATTTGTACAAAGAAGTGACTTTATTCTTCTTATTGTACTACTACTTGCAATCTCCTTATCTAAACATTTGAGACCCAAAGGCCAGTTTGGTTGTTTAGGGGCTTTTTTTTCCCCAGCAGCACACAATGAGGTCAAAATTACTTTTTTCCTCTGGTAACACTGAATTTCCTTCAGAGAGGCAAGGAACAGTCAGAGGTGACATCATGAAATCACTAACTTTGAGGCCAAAGGGATTGCTTGAGCTTCCATCATACACCACAAATCCATGTTTTTTAAAATATTCCTCATTCCTACATCTTTTGCTTGCCTGCTGTAATGTCTAACTCATCTTCCAGTTTAGATTTTCCCCATTTCTAATCTGCACATTCACTGAGGTGAATTACAAACCTATTTCTTGTTTCCCATTTGCTGTACATTGAAGGCAATGCAACAACACCCTCTCCTTTTTATGCCCCATTAGTTTAATCTTTTCCAAACTAAAATGCCTTTTTTTTTCTTTTTTTTCTTTCCCAGGTTCCATTCTTTGGATGCCTGTCCAACCTGATTTCCCTCTTTTTTCCCTTGTCCAACATATGAGCCTGTCTGCAAAGCAGAGTGCCCAGAGGTGGACACAGTACTCTACCCAAAATCTTTCTGCTGCCAGGTACATGTGAATGGAAATTACTCCTTCATGCAGTTTATGTTGATGTTAATATATCCTGGTCTGAAATACAACTTTTTTTTGAAGTTTGTTTATGGTGGGGGTTTTTTTTGCTTTGTTTTGTTTTGTTTTGTTTCATTTCATTTTGTTTCTTACAGCAGCATTATGTTTCTGACTCTTACTCAGTTTGTGGCAATTATTCCCAGACCCTTTACTGGAGTGATCCTGCCGAGACAATAAGTCTCAGTTTTGCCTTTTTGCATTCCATTTCTCTGCTGTAACATGCAGCACTTTGCCATCGCCTGCACTACTTTATTCTTGTTGACATCAAACCATCTGTCTAATTTAGCACAGACATTTTGAATTTTCATCGCGTCGTTCAGTATTTGTGAGGCGGGAAGCCATCCATAAATTTTACAAATCAGTTCTAATGAGAGGTCAAAGCCATTAACAGAACTATTCAATAATACCACACCAAGACAGACCTCCCTGGTACTTACTGGAAGTGTCCTTTTTCTCTGACAGTGAACAGCTGGTGAACAGTCTTTTCGTTTGGTGCAAAATGTCCTCTTTCTTATGTGCTTTTCAGGCAATCACCCATTTTATTATAATAGAGATTTCATCATATAGATCTAGATAACAAACAGAAAGGAATAAGGCACCATAAATAGTATAGCAAGATAGGAGCAGAACATTTACAATATGTAGCAGCTCACAGTTGGTTTAACTTTATTAAAGTGCAGTTTCTGTAATAAAAGCAATGAAAATGTATGAAAGCAATTATAGAAAGAGTGTGTTTTCCAGTTACTACTATATTATGAGAAAAATAGCACTGCTGTAGAAAGAAATAAAAAGGTTATTCAAAATTACCCATATTGTATCTGTATAGGAATTATCTACAATTTCCATTTCTTTTATCAAATGCCTGGAATATAATCAGTTCCAGCCTCATCTTGTTCATTTTTGCTTTATGGGCTGTCAGAGTACCCAGAATTTCAAAAACTAGTTTTTCCAAAGCATATACATATCTCTGGAGAGAATGGAAATGACATTACAGCTAATATTGTTTTTTCAGGCTAAAACTATTCCTGTGCAAAATCAGCATAAAGTAAATGCAACACTGAAGCAGTAATACAGCCTGTTTGCCTAAACACAAAAAAATATGGTTAGTTTAAGCTTTCTTCTGAAAAGATCCAGAGATGTATTACAAACAAAAGTCTAAAGAAATTACTGTAATGGACTTCATAGTTGATTTAGGGAAATCATAATGGTCACAAAGAAGTCATAACCCAGGCCTTGGTTTGTTTTAGCACATCTGTGTGTATCTCTTGTTTGGAAATGATGAACCGAACCATACCAGCAGTAATTTCATTTTTCGGTTTCTCTGGAAGAGTAGTGAGTGAAACACACATTATGGGTTCTAAAATCTGATTTAACAAAACATCACTTGCACAGTTTTCCATTGCCATCAACTTTTCCTTCAGTGTGTGAAGTCATATTTTAGGAAAGAGGTATCTGAAGAAAACCCTGAGCAAACATGCTTGAAACACTGTTCTAATATGCCAAATTGTCTAAATCACAATCTTTCTTGATTTTCATTTTAATTGCAAAGAAATTTTTTTATAGATTTATATCTTTAGTTTACATTTAATAAATAAATGTCTTAGCATTGTCAAATATTACCCATGTCAGCTCCAGTTTATTCTGTGCATATGCACACATTCTTCTAAATAATTGTCTGAATGCGATTATATACATACAGCAGTGTGATTTAAATGGTTTTATATTTGTGCATATAGAATGTATAACTACACAATTAACAGTGTGTGTGTGTGTGTGTGTGTGCATGTTGGGAAATAATGATTTAGACTGAGAACAAGGTAAGAACTACATGGCTGGCTGGTTTCTTTTTCAGTGAGTAAGAATAAGGAGTAGTATGCAGAATTGCTGAAAGGGTAAAGAATTTGGAGACAGAAATTAGGCCTATGACCAGTTTTGTGAATTGAAATATATGAACAAAAACTGCATGCAATCAGTACAGGATAAGATCCTGATGAACAGATAAAGTCCATTACACCTGCTTTGAAAAAGTATAGGATCAATGAAACAAAGGATATTTTTGTCTAAAGGGATGCGTTTTGATTTTAGAAAATGAAACAGCAATGAAAAACATTTTAGTTTTATGTTGCTGATGTGGAGATGAAATATCATAAATCTGCTCTCTGAAAAACTAGCATGATTATGGTTACTGCTTTATATATCATTTCTATGTATTAACATACCACCACTTTATAAAACTACGTATAGTAGTCAACTAGAGATTATCTTCTTTGGTTGATTTTCTCATCTGAAAAACAAACCACTCTGACATCAGTATGGTCTTAAGAACATTTAATAACATGAAAATGAACAGAGTATTTGCTCCCAGAAAAGGATGCTGTTTTAAAAGAATTTGAGATCCATTTAGTAATAAAAACAATTATAATTACTATAACAATAATAGCCTGATTAGCTTTAGTAAAATATATTTTATTAATTCATTTCAGTTAGTTGCTCAGATCAGCCTCAATATTAAAGTGTAATTATAGTATATGCCAGGTGAATGCCACTCTCTGAAATTAATTACCATGGAGATGGCCTCATTATAATCTATGATAAGAGTTCATTTATTTTTTAAGAGCTATGTGTTTCCACTAAAGGTGAATCAAGAAGACTTTAAAGTAAATAATTAAAAGGTGAGGTGTCCTTTTACAGAGATCTTTAAGTAAAACAGAAGAATAAAAGTCTACATAAAGTGAAATGGCAGATTTTCTCTAAGAATCAAGTCCAGTTTTGACAGCTGGATTATGCCACCCTCCCTGTGCAGATAAATAACTTTATTAGCTTCTGTCATTTCTCCTCTAAGGACAGTGATCAGTACAGGCTCTGATCAGTACAGACTTTTTTCTCAGTGTCTCTCCAATAAAAGGTTGATGATCAGAGCCTTAACAATTGCCTGCCAGGATTTCTTTAAAGTGCAGGTTATATTTGATGAACATCCAGAGGAGAGAACTCCTGGTTCAAATACTTACTGCCTCTACCAAGAGAAATAATGGAAAAGGTCTCTACTACTGTGAACAGCAGTTTTTGCTAGAGGGCACCTTAATTTACTGCGAGCAATAGCTCACATATTCTCTGCCTCATGTAGACGTCCAGCCAATGCATAAACATTAGTTCCTTAGTAAAACAATATTTGTGGCGGCAATTTAGTGCAGTCAGTGAAGCAATAGTGCTTTAAGAGGTCTTCTCAAAAGCATCTTTACCTACATTTAAATGCACAGGACCTCCCTTAGGAAGTGATCAGGTACAGTTTCCTCTCCACCTCCTTTGTCAATACAGGAGTGTGTGCTCTTGCAACAGAGGAATTGTTTTATCAGGCACTTACAGTGTAGACATGTGCCAGTGGTGTCACCTGGGCAGGAATACCATCACTGAGAGACTTCATAGCAAATTGCTTCTGGAGTGTCAGTGCACTGGCCTGATAAAGAGCTGAGGTGAAGGAAAAAAAAATGCACATCTCCAAACACTTCCACAGAACTCTGGTATAGCAATGACGTCCGTCCCTTGTCATTCCGTTATGTAAACTAGCACTCCAGAGTTCAGTGGAAAATAGAAATATCAAAGCACGTGGCAGTTAGCTTCCTAAGCAACATGTGACTTCCAGACACTAAGGTCTAATCTTTGAGGGTTGTTTTTAGGAAAGTAAGGTACCTAGAAATGCACATGGGAAAATGTTAGGACTTACCCTTCCAGACCTTTCTGAAAACTGTATTTACATACCTGAGTATGTGGTGTATTTTTCAGTGCACATGAGATCCGTTCACTTAATAAAGAGAACTGAGGAGAGTAATAAGGTGCTTATTCACTGACTGGAGGATTATAGAATTCTGGAATAATCTGGGCTGGAAGGGACCTCAGGAGGTCTCTAATACAACCTTCAGCTGGGATCAGACCACGTTGCTCAGTGTTTTTATGTTACTGATCTTTGGGAGTCTCTGGAGACTGCACAATCTCTTTGGTTGACCATCTCCATGAGGCAGAAAAAGCTTCTCAGTTTAACTTAGTATATTCTAAACATCAATTCAGTGAGCTTGTGCCCACTGCCTCTTGCTGTCCCTTGCTCCACTGCAGAGTGCCTGGCTTCATCCTCTCAGTACTGGAGGGATCCTAAATTCCCCCAATTCACTTTTCTTGAGGAAGAACAAGCCCAACTCCTTCATCCTCTCCTCACAGAAAAAATATGCTCCAGCTCTCAACTATCCTGAGCTTATTGAGTTTGGGTCTTTCTTATATTGGGGTCCCAAAAATTCATGTATTATTAAGGTGTATTATTTGAAATATTTCTGTCTGAAATCAACTTTTCTGGTCAATCCAGTATTTTCCAGTTCTTTGCTCACAACACTAGACCTGGCACACACAGCACAAATAAGCCTATGCCTTAAATGCCACTATACCTATTTCTAATTAAATCAATATTTTACAAGTCAGTTTGTGGGAAAAGCATGTTCTCCAGCTACCGGTGAATTTCAGTTGCATTGAGACCACTATCTATGACTTAAAAGCCTTCAGTACAGAATTGTTCACCACAAAGCTGGGAATTGAGAGAAATAACTAAACATAATTCAGAGCAAGAGTTGCAGTCCAATCTCATTCAAAACCCTGCTTCCTCTCAACCAGAAATAGACTTGCAAAAAAAAGAAGCACCTGGGAAGTGCTGCCTGTGGTTGAATTGTGCTATGCATGTAACTGGTGATTTGGGTGAGCATTAAAGTCAGGAGTAACTCAGATGAAAACTTGTTTTAAGGTGTCTAAAATCACTGGTGCACTGGTGCATCCAAATTATAAAGGACAAAGTTAGTACACAAATTACTTGCCTTTACAAGTGGCGCAGTGTATTCTGTTCTCAGAATGAAGAATACTCAGCACTTGGGATTCTGAGCAAGCTGTCAACTTATTTTTCACCCTAATTAAGTGCACACCATACCTCACTTTTTCTCAGTCCATCATGGACTGACAGAACTTCTGTAGACAGATTGCCACACTTACTGTACAGCACACCCACTTTTTCCACTGTCAAAAAAAAATCACAAAGGACCAAAAAAAAAAAAAAAAGGAAAAAAGAAATAGAAACAAACAAACTTAGAGAAAGGCAAAATGGGAATATTATTGCTATAAATATAAATTGCTACTCTGGAGTAATCAGATATGCTCAGGGCTCCCTTTTGTGGATCATAAGACTTTACCTTTTGTGCCCCTGGTTTTGTAAGTATCAAAGTGGTCTCTATTACTCTCTGAGCCTTCTGAAATACATCCTTGGACTGAGGAGAATGAAGAAGACTTTACAAAGACAGTGGCCGATTAATCCGATGCTAAGAAAGAAGAAGAGAAAAAAAAAAAGCTTGGAAACATCTCAGTTCCTCAACAACTTAAAAAATGCATCACTTTATTACCATACATTTTAGTTTTAGACTTTTCAGGAAGGCTATTGTATTCTTTCAGAAAAGTTAAGAGATTAGTAAAATTATTGGCAAAGCAGGAACACGATTCAACTTAAGGCAGGGTCAGAACATTTTAAGTGTTTTATCAATATTTTTCATGTATTTCTTTCTCTAAGAAACCATACAGATTCAATGCCTAGAAGGAAACAAACAGAAGTTTATGTAGAAATCAGAATTGCTACAAGTTAAATCAGTGTTGGGTAACTGCTTTGCTGAGAGTAGAATTTAGGCATTTAAGAGTGTCTTTTAAAAAATATTACAGGCTTGAGAAAAGCATGGCAAGACATATCCGCTTTAGAGGTCGTAGGGACATATCTACTATCTCTGAATTTTGAGCACTGTAATCAAATGTTACTATTATTTAGACATGATCAACTGTTCTGTTAGTGATGTGGCACTGTTATTTACTCAGTAGAAAGAAAGATCTCATGATCCCTCTACTTTTCTAAAAGGCCTGGAAAAGTATCTGCTACTGCTGACCAAGGAGTCCTGAGGTGTTATTTCAGGCAACATGGAGGAACTGCTGCTGAGATAAATAAAGGAATATATTACCCACTACTAAGACATTTGTATTGATTTCAGAGACAAAGGAGATAATCAAAAGTTCATTCAGGTGTGGGACATCTAAAAATCATAGTATTAATTAGCCACAATCCACAATTTTTTTTGTTAAAACAATTGTCTGCAAATCCTGTTTCTTTAACCTGTCTGTGGTAACAGACCTTGCGCTGATAAAAACCACTTTCTGCTGAAACTTTTCCATATCAGATAATCTGAAACAACAAAATAATTTTTCGCCTTCTACAATTTTCTGTAAGGAGATGACTCCTGTTTCAGTTTGCAACTTTGGAACTATACTATACAGTGGTAATAGTTGTTTGTTTGGGCATATTTTACTAATTATTTTCCTTTTGAGGGCTAAAAGCAACATTTCACTGATGTTCATTTGAAATATTATGATAAGCATCCCTTTTTAATTGTGAATATATCGGAAGCTGGAGCAATTTTAAGGGGAAACAGAGTGCACAGAGGGAATAAATCAGCTGTATCAATGAGTGTGCTGGTAATGTCATAATACCACTAGACAGAAATGCTCTCAAAGAGCTTGTAAGTACCCACAGGAGAAATAAAGCTCCTGTGTTTGAAGCAAACTGGCATTGAATCTCTGGGAAAATGTGCACTAGAAAAGGCAAAAGGAACTCTTAGGTGATGAAAAAAAGTAATACTGAGAGATGGAAAAATACATGGGATTGGAACTTCTGCCTTTCACCAGCCCTTGAGCACAATCTGATGCTAAGAAAGAGGAAGAGAAAAAAAAAAGGTTGGAAACATCATAGTTCCTCAACAACAAATATATGCACATGTAATGTGTGTATACATGACTGTGTGCAAGAGTATGTACACAGGCATAGGTGAAGGTGACAGGTGACACTCCTAACTCTGGTGTTGCAAAGGCTGCCAAAAGTCCTAGTTAAAGTGTGGGGTGTGGGGGGATTTATACTATTTGGCTTAATTGAATCAAAGCACACTACTGCAGGATGGCAAAGCTACCATTTGTACCAGGTGACTTTGTGCATTTGATGTAGCTTGCTTCACAAAATGAGTTTACTTACAGCTATATCTGTCTTTGACAATTGGAGGCTGAGTCTTAACTCGTCGTTATTGTAGAATTAACTTTTCATACAGGGTAGTTAGATAAATGTCATGCTGTTTACTCCATTCATTTACCTTTTAAACATGTTTTATGCAGGAACATACATGACAGGCATTTTTGTGTTACTAATATGTGAGAAAAAAATATTTCTAACTACTGATTTTTGAAAAATGATGGAAGAGTACCCTGCAGGATTCCATGGAAATACAAGGATTGTGCTCTAACAGGCATCCAGCCCATGCAAACTAAGGACTGCCAGGTGACATTTCAAGAAAATTTTGCTCCCTTCAGTTTCACCAAAGTTTGAACTCTGACCACAGGAAAACCTTTCTCCTGCATATTTACATTTGCAAGGGTCCTCTGACATCTCAGCTGTAGAACTGATTATGTGGAGAGAGCTCATTGAAATAGCTTGTCTGAAGTGAAGCACAGTCCTTTTTAATTGAAAATTTGAAAAGTTTTGGCTTACTACCTGATGATACTTGGAAGGCACAAATCTGTTCTATTACTATTCTGATAAAAATCTTCTTTGCCAAGTTGCCTACAAAATTAACAATGTGTTCTGATCTCTACTGCTTATAATTTATTCTACCCCAGCTTTAGCAATGTGACTTTACTGACTTTGTTTGCTGCAGCTTTTTATCATTGCTTGCATGAAACATCGAAGGCAAGGATTAATCCTTTCTTAATTTGGGTGAACAATGATGTCAAGGTCATGACTAGCATAAAGCATGCCATCTATCTAACTTTTTGCAAAGCATGTCTCTAGCAATCTATCCCCAGAGTCAAACAGGTGACTGTTCCCTTTGCTAAAATTTCTGATGCACAGAGTCTGTATTTACCCAAGGTGAGCCCTGCTCTACATCTTCACTCAGCTGATGGACACTGAAAATGGAAGTACTTTTGATCCCCTATCAGTGCCAGAAATATTTGGCTAAACAGTGAACAGGAAAGAGAGAAGCTGAAATGAGCCTCTGGTGGGTGAGAAATAGATGTTGGGCTCTACTTCTGAGATTATTCTTTTCAAGAGAGCAATGTGGGATGATGCAGATGTCACAGTGGTCTTTTTCTTCACCACACCATATCTGAACATCTTAAGAACATACTAAAATAAAACTATTTTGACACAGAATGTGCTGAACTTTGTTAAACATTTTCTTGTTTTCAGTTTCTAGAAGTCACAGAAAATAAGGCTGGACTGGGACCTTAGAGGCATTGCCGGGACCAGCTGCTTATTACAGCACAGTTAACTACAATTAAAGTATTTTGGACATCTGTTCAAAGGTGGTTGATCACACTGGTAAATCCTTAGTTTTGTATTGTCACTAGCTTACACCTGGTCCTGGTAAGAAAAATAAGTTGTTTTGTTAGCCTGAGAGCATTTTGTTTCTTTTGTTGTTGCTGCTGTTGTCTGCATTAAGCTTTTATGTCAGAGTTATTTTTATGATTCCAAGACAAACCATAAAAACAAAAAACAGTGATGAAGAGCAGATAAAGTCCCGTTAGATTTTTGCCTTTTTGTTTTTTTTCTTTCATTTTGTTTTGAAACCTTTTTAGTGCAATTATCAGAAACCATTAGATGGGTTCAGTTTAGTGAATGCACCACAGAAGAGAAAATCAGTTCTGTGGGGAACTGGTTCCATCTCTGGAAAAGGGTTTGCTGTCACCAACTTCCCATCCATTGTGGAGAGAGCGACACTGTTCACATAATTAACACTGCAAATGAACCAGCAACTAATCAGCCAGTGATATCTCTCCAAAACATGCAATATTCACTGAGGACACCTCTACAGAAAAAAAGCATTGAGCTGTCTAGTTTGGTCAGGAAATGCATTAATTTATGTGAATATGAGCTTTACTTATCTGCATGGAGTTTGTCGTAGCAGGATCACACACCCTGTTCTCTCAGACTTGCTACGTTGTGACAGGTGGTACATGCACATTCCAGCATGATTAATAAGTTCCTATAAAATGATCAAACCACATATTTTCCACATAACTTGTTGAGGTATCGATGCAATTCCACTGTGAAATTGTTCTTAGTAGCCTCTGTAGTTCCCAGTGAAATATTAGGAATAATAAGAAAAAAAAATTCTGTTAGCTATAGGTACACTTTTCAATCCTTTACCCAAAAGAGAGGCATTGTCACCACAGCAGTTGGTGACAATGGAAAGACTCCACCAAACAGAAAATTTCTGAACATTGTTCTCTGTGGGAATTTATCTATATATATCTCTACATGTCTTTATTTCAGTTGTTGGAAGAATGAAAAAAAATTCAAGTCAGCCTCAAATCCTCCAAATCAGAATATTCTGTGATTCTGTGGCAACAAAGCAAACAAATTAGTAAAATGCCCAAGATCAAATAAACTTTTGTGAGTAGTCTGTGCTTTAATCTCTTGAGACATTTTCAATAAAGAATTTCACACACAGAGAGCTGAAATAACAAAATAGTTTAAAAACTTCCTTCACAAGAACAGAAGAAGTTGCAAATGGGTCTCCTGTAGCCTCAAAAAGGATAATATACTCTGCTACCAGTGAAAGGCAGCCAGAGAAGCAGCATGATTCCTTGAATTTTTGAGAATTGTCCTTATTCCTAAACATTTATATTTTGGTATGTTTATTCTTCATCCTGAGTTAATGTGTGTTTTTGACCAGAAAAAGAAATTAAAAAATGTTCATTAGATAAAAGAAAAAAATTCTTTATCCGGTTTGGGGCACAGTCTTCTAATTGAATACCATAAAAATTACTTTAGAAATTGTTTTTAGGGCACAATTTCTGTTGAAAGACAGCTTTATTAATTATTCTAAAGAATATTTTAAGAAAAACACATCCAGTTTCAGATGGTAGTGTCTTGGATTTCTGCATCATGTGTTCGTTTTGATTCAGGCTTGTTCTCATCCTACTTTAAAAAAGTAAGGCATAAAAAATACATTTTATCTATTGATTTTGTTCTTTTCATCTTTACAGTTCTTGAGGCCTTCAAGAAGATTCCAGTACTCAATTTCAGAGTTTATACTTCAAATGGCATTTTTTGTCATTAGTACTTAATGCTAATTTGCTTAGATACATACATTCCCATTTATTACTTTATTAAAAAGAGGTAGTGTAGGGGATAGAATATAAGAAAATAAAGATAGTGTAGAAAGTAATCTTACCCCTAAGGAGTTGTGGCTGGGCCAATCATCAAAGATTAGGAACAGGCCTGACTTTACCAGGCCACAGCTGTAAGCAATGAGAAGAAGAGTGCTATAAAAGAGTGGGGTGGCTGGGTGAGAAGGGAATGGGAGTCAGTTGCTGTTTTGTGAAGAAGAAAGAGTTAGTGGTCTGAGGAGGTGCCCACAAGAAACACCAAGAAGGTATGAAGCTTTTGTGATAAGGAGACAACAGTATGGACCCTGTGCAATAAGGTAGTACCTCTGGTCAGAGTGGCATTTTGTGGCACTTTCTGCTCTGTGCCACCTTTCACATCTCACACATAACCTGGAACCACCTACACTTTTTTTCACAGATGCTCTACCCCCCTTAAGTGGCCACAGCTCCAGCTTTCTCCTGCAGTTGAGGTGAGAATTCCCAGAACACTGCTGAGCAACATCTCTTTGTCTCTCTCCTCTCGTGCTCTAATGGTGCACTGTCACAAGTGAGCCATCTATTAAGAAAAAACACTTCTTAGGAAGTAACAAGCTACTTCAGCAAAGAAGGGTGACTTAAAATCATCAAGAAGGTCCACTGGAGGAGCTTTCTTTTGTGGGGGTTCTGTTCTTTCTCAGGTTCCCCTCCCTTGCATGTGGGCTATTTGTTGGCTGGCTTCTCTCCTAGGAAAAGCTGCAGGGTATCTATCTCCTCGATCATCTTGTTCCCGGCCAGCAGAACAGCTGAGTCCTGTGGCTTGGACGTGTGCCATTGCCCTGCAATTGCCTCCCTGAAGTTTGCTGTGTGGTTTCTTATCAATACTGCTTTCAGGCTTGTTTTTCCCATTGCAGCCTATTAAGTCAGGCAGCATTCACTCCAGAAAGTTTATAAACCAATACATTGTTGACTTCTCTGGAAAGGTCAAGAGCAGGCTTTCTATGACTGGTACTGTTCAGACTTCTTGTATGGTGCATAATATCTGAGCCTCTCCAATGCAGAGAAACAAATACTTCAGCAATTTTAGTACTTAAATACTTAATATTTAATGGTTGCTTGAAATAGTTATTTATTTAGAACATTTAAACTGATTTCACTATTATTTTGTATAAACATCCAAAATAAATGTTAGGCACTGGGACATCTTTTTGTTTAAGGAGACATGATAAACACTGATGAAAGAATCTTTCTTGCAAAATGTTGCCAATTAGCAGAAGTGTGTTTTCATCATTAAAAGCTAGAAATAAATAACAAAAAATATGCTTAAATGAGCTGGTACTTTTGTAGATGAAAATATTTTGTGTGGTGGACTAAATAAAAGGCAGATGTCTTTATAATTCTTTTGCTAAGGATCAAATTTTATCAGTGTGCCATTGGAAATATAAAACTGCTGTCAGAAATAAAGCCAAGTGTCTTCACCTCTTACAGATCTAATCAATTCACAATTAGAACTGTTGATATGCTAAGCTTTGTTTCTTTGTTTGCTTTCACATCTTTATTTTTAGGATGCTCTCTAATTCTAATATAATTTCAGTCAGTATTAGGGTTCAGTGAACACATTTTCTTTGCACAGGACTGTGTAGCAATACCTTTCTTTCTTTTCCTAAATGATGTGACTCAGTTTCCCAGATCATGGTGAAGACTGTAATGAAATTTTTCTTTTTTGATTTGGATTGCTTCTACATCTTTTTAAATGTGTCTGCTTTCTTTGAAAAGGAGCAGTAGCACAGTAACCTGAGGAAGACCGCTTTACTGCTTCTCAAGGTACACCTCCTGTTCAAACCGAAAAAGAGGCAGGGAAAGACTCAAACCCCAGGTCTCTGATCACTCTAACTCTTAGCTTGCTGCCCTGGATCTTGCTGTGGTTCAGAGGATGGTTCATTCTCTCCTGAGTTTAGAGGATCAATAAGCAGTTTCTCCAAGGCTGTAATTGTTTTCATTCCCTTACAGAGCCTCTCCACCATATCTCCAAATGTTTTGGGTAAGGGTACCTGTCTTCTTTTCTGAGGGGAGCAAATCCTTCCTGTCTGGCTGCAGTGGCACTGAGCAATGCCTGTGCCTCGTTTGCTGTCACTCTACAGAAATGGTCTCAGGTTTAAGGCTGCAGCCATCCTGGTTTGCTCTTCCAACGCTTCAGCAGACACCAGGAGGGACTGGAGGGACTGTTTATACAACCCTGACCTGCAAATGTTTACTTCATAGAGATTATAAGTGACCATTGACAATGCAGTCAATATGACTAGTTGCACGAATGAGTACTGTTCAGCAACAGCTGCAGAATTACAGCACAGATCTGAAAACAGCAACAGCTCCCATACTTGGCTGGACAAAAGGTAAAGGTCTTTGAAATCATCATGACAAGAGCAATTTTAGTGACAATCAAAATATTGCAATTTGAATCAAGACTATTCTGTGAGGACATTCTTAAGTAATCAAATTTGAATGTAAAACCTGAGCTGAAATTTGTACAAAAAACTGAGCAAGACTTTATTTTTCAAAGTGACTCTCTCCAAGTTACATGATTAATTCACCTAGTCATAGTGAAGAACCCACTAGAAAACTGTGATTGCAGGCTATTGTCTACTAAAACATTGGTGGGTGCTACAGGAATAAGTCAAAATGCGATTAAGGATTTCTTTCCTATGAATTTAATCTCTTTTGTGCTCTTTGTTCAAAATGAAAAAAAATTGAAGGGCTTATATCTGTGGTTTTGGCAAACTCATAGCACAGCAGATGCCAGCAAAAGACATTTCCTTTTCTTTACTCACCTTCAGCACTGTCACTGCAAGATAGTCTGATGAAATTCTGAATCATTGCTATAAACAAATGCAAGATTTTTCTCTCCATGTGTAAAATAAGCTATCAATTTTCCGAAATACTTCCCTTATAACATTTTGAATATGTAGAGAAAAACATATTAATATTTGCTTTGGTGAATTGCCCTAATATCTGAAAAATATGTTTCAGAATTTATTCCACATACTGAATATGCAGGATAAGTCTTTTAATATGAGTTACATTTCAAGACTTCAAGTAGATACATTCCCTTTGTGGGTAGATGCCTCATGGGCCACAGAAGTTCAGTTTTTCCATCAATGAGGAAAATGCAGAAAACAGTGATTAGAGGTGGTCCAGTGGCACACATGTGAGGAATAGGAAGTAATTATGGAATAGTGAAAATTTTTATTACATGGAGAGAAGTTTTTCAAAAGGTAGATTCTTCATTCAGCATTCTGAATGGGGATCTGGATTTAATGTGAAGCACTGACAAAAATAAAAATAGCTCCCAACAGCTGTAAGACAAAAGTTAGAACTAGTTCAAACATGACCAACAAACAAAACTTGCCAGCTTGCTATCTTTGTATCACTTTCTTACGTTATTTTTTGTACAGATCATGATATATTGTGTTTCCATTTCTATTCAGACCATTTTCTCTGCCAAAGCAAGATTTTAAATACAAAGAAAGGACAGAATGGCAAATGACCACAGAAGATTCTGAGCCCACAAGGATCACTGAGTCCAGCTCTTAAGTGAATGGCTCATAAAGTGATTGAATTCACAACTGTGGCTTTATTAGCACCATGCTCTGACCAACTGAGCTCCTCTCAGATTTTGTAGAGCCTCCATGTAGATTAGGTGTCTGAGATGTACTGTAACGTTCTGTACTGAGAAAAATTTTTGCATTTTACAATGCAAGAAATAACATGACATATAAATGCTAGCAAGAAATAACAGGGCATAATCCATTTGCACATTTTAACACAGATATACTATGACTTGCTATGATATATTAGTCTTCCGTTTAAAAAAATCTTTAATATATCTTTTAGTATTTCAGGCTTTTAATTGCTTTTAATATGTCACTTAGGGAAAGATTAATAAACCTGAGGCTTCTTTATACTAAACAGAGACAGAGCTTTACACATGCCTGAGTAGTGCCTCTGAAGTTAGACTTCTGTTCTGAAACTTTTATTCATGCAGAAAATACTAAGTGGTTTTATTTCCACTTTTTTTTCTTTAATATGCAGAAAGGGGCCAGCCTGATTGAATGACCATAACAGTTTAATAAGCACATAAAATAGCCTGTCTAATATTATGTCTTCTTATTCCATGAATTATGAGTGTTAGGACAAAAATTAATCACTGAGATGTCCTTTATTTGATATTAGCGTTTTTAGGAGGCGTCATCTATTGCAACCAGTTACTGCCTTTTTAAGATGCAATGCTGAGTTATGAAAAAAAAAAATTTAAAAAAAAATATATATATAGTGACTCCAGCTTGATGAGGGCAAGGCTGGCAGCTGAGCTCTCTTCCTGGGAAGGGTGGATCTGAATGATCTCAGGAATGGTAAAGTGCATGTGTCATGGTTTGAGCCTGGCACAGAGCCAGTGCCCCCCCATGAAAATGCCTCACCCTGGTGTCTGCTGTGAGATGTGACCAGGAATAAGCAAAACAGGCTCTAACTTAAACATAAAGAACACTTTATTACTTAAACTACAGGAAAATAGGGAAAGACTATAAGGAAAAGAAAAAAAAAGAAATTGAAAACCTTACAAAAAAACTTTCCTTCTCCCCACTCCCTGACTTTCCCAATCCGATACATTCTCCCAAAACACCAACTGCCCAGCCCGGCACGACACTTTAGTATACTCAAACTGCAGTTCATGAAGAGGAAAGTAGTCCTTCTTGTTCCATAGGCTTCTCCTGGAAACACACTGAAACCTCGTGTGCTTCCTTGTCACTTCGGCACCGCCCGGAAAAAAAGTCCTTTTGCCGCTTGTGACATCTTCCTTCCATGCCCAGTGCTCTCACCACTGAGACATGGCCAGAGCTGCTTTTAGGGTTGTCTTTCAAGGATGCCTTGTCTCACTCCAAAAAGGCACAGTCTCTGCTTTGGGACATCTGTCCCCCCCATATTTTTCCAACCCCCTGGGGCCGGGGGGTCCTCACGAATGAACCCTCCTGGTTTTGAGGCACTGCCTCCCCCTAAATGCAGTCTGTGTCACAGGAACAACTGAGTCCATGGCCACAAGAAAAGTCCAGCCAAAAGGCCACTCCAAATCATCTCTCCCCATCCAATCATCTCCACGTTCTTCGGGCCAGGTCCTTGTCTCATCTCATCTCTTATCTCCCTTCTTATTCAGCTTCGAGGAGGATTAGCATTTTTGCAAGGCCCCAATCATTAAAGAAAGGGTTAAAAGTTTTCAGTCTTTGTCTGTCCTGGGACGAGATGATACTCCCACACGTGCTGCTGCTGCGGCCGGCCGGGCTGCACCCTTTTCCCCCCCCCTTTCTCTTCCTGGGCCGGCTGCTATCACCGCCGACTCTCCCTCTCTCTCCCTCCTGGGGGGGGGGGGGGGGGCTGGCTGCCCGATGTCTCGATGTCTCTTGGGGCTCCTCCACCCTTCCATCCTTGAAGGCCCCTCACCTCCCATCTCTGTCCAGGCCCCGGGGCCTACCGCATGGCTGGCCCTCCCCCGCCCAGCAGCAAGGCCGGACGGGGGAGAGATCTGACCTCTTCACAGCGACGTCCCAAGAGACAGTGCCAAGGCCAGTGCCCTGCTTTTAACCCCTGTGTATTCTCGGAGGTGTGTCCAAACCCCACTGGCTACACCGGGTGCCAGTCTCAAACCCAAAACCTTCATTGGTTTGACCACAGCTTCCCAGAATTCCCACTCCTTCCTGGTCAAACCACCACAGCATGCCACCTCAAGTCAGTGATCCAAAAATCTAGATGATGAACTGACAGTAAAGGAAACAACCCACCACTCCTGCCAGCACACAGGTGCTCTTCACACCCCTGATTTTGTGTTTGAGAGGCAAGCAGGACCTGTGTTTGTGCAGTGGTGGAGGTTGTTCAGAAACATTGCACTAACTTTGCAACCAGGAAAGGCAGAAATCTGTCTGGGAAACTCCGGCGGACCTTGCCATGCACAGGAGTAGAATTGCTAAGGCCCATGGAAAATAAGGGGGTCATGTGTGACACTAACATGGCTCCACTAAGAGCAAATTGTGCTTGAAGAATTTGATGGCTGCCTAAAACTGGAGTATTGCATTGGTGGATAAGGAAACACCTCACCTATAGATTGAAAGACTGAGTGTTGTTCAGCCTGGAGAAGAAGAGAATACAGATATCTTCCATTTGCCTTCCAGTACCTAAAAGGGGCCTACAAGAGAGCTGGAGAGGGACTTTTTGGAAGGCATGCAGTGAAAGGACAATAGGGAGCAGGTTTGTCTTTAAATTTAGGTTTGACACTCTTTGCTATGAGGTGGTGAGGCACTGGCACAGGTTTCCCTGGGAAGCTCTGGATGGTCCATCTCTGGAAGTTCGCAAGACCAGACTGGATGGGGCTTTGGGTAATGTGGTATATTGGAAGGTGTCCCTGACCATGGAAGGAGTTTGGAATTAGACAATCTCTAAAGTCTCTCCCAACCCAAAGAATTTCATGAATCTGCAACTCTGTGAATTTATTTTGGAGAAATTTCATAGACTATTAAGTATTTATATACTTGTGTAAAGTCCCAATTTTCAGTGTACATACTTTTTTTCCTGCTTTTTGCCCACAGATGTGTCCAAATGTTTGCCATTTCCAGCACACTGGTAACTAGAAAGATGATGTAGCTCAGTAAAGTAATTTTTAAAATACCAAAATAATAGGCATCACTTTAGGATTTAGACTTTATTCAGTGACTTTTATTCATGGAAAGTGCATCTGCTTTTTCATTTCAAAGTACAGGTTGAATATTAGATTTAAAGCAGCTATCCACAAATACACTTCCTGTTTGAAGAAGGAGAGTTTAGTAAAAGCTACTTGATGAAGGCACACAAGTTGCCACCAGTTAAAAAAGACTGAATGCACATTCAGCTGTCATTGAAGTGAGTATATTTAAGTGCCTTGTTGAGAGGCACTCGAGCTTCTCCTGTCTGGGATAATGCTCAGCCTATGAGTGTTAACATCCCTCTAGGTTTAGGACTCAGCTGTGCACTATGCACCTTCTCCTCTGCTCCTTTGTGAGAGAATGCCAGGCATGAGCCTCAAGAAAGAACCAGAAGTCACTCTGAAGAAGTGAAAGCTTGGACAGACAAGAGGTGAGAGCCCCAGACCTGCACAGCCTTCACAAAAAAAAGAAAAATCTTGATGCAGTTTTAAATTCTGAGCTGAAGGAGGTTACCCAGTAGAAAAGATGAATTCGTAACTATCCAATCTAAACAAGGTGCAGAGAAACCAAAGTACTGATCCTAAAACACATTTTTAAAAATTTAATGTTTTCAGCTTTTGGGAGGAACCAGTAGTAATACCCTATAGTAAAGATAATTTTTAAAAGTGTGTGAACACATAATGGAAATCAAGTGTTTCTGTTGTATTCAGTAGATTGAAAACTACTTCAAAGCACATAACCTGAACCAAATAACATTGGTTAAGGACACAGTCCTTGACCTGGGTTATTTCATCTTCCAATTTGTAAATTACCCACCATTTTTGCATATATTCAAGGAGGCTTAACATAGAAGTAGCCTTTTTCTTTCCTAAATGCCGCTTCCTAAGTTCTGGCAATTAATCATCTTTTAGGTTATTTATAACATATATAGAGAAAATTTTCTTCTTATTTGTGGAGGGTATCATCTCTTGTGTTTTCCCTAAAACCCACATTCCTTCAAAGGAAACATGAAGATTACTCCACAATTTAAATTTTATAACTTATAAATTAATTTATACTTAATGTATATTCTTTAAATAAATTTAATGTATTATATTTTAAATTATTGATATTGAAAGGAATTTTAATGCCTTCAAAAAAGGAATATTAAATCCCTTTTTTCCTAAGAAATTGTTTAATGTTAAGTAGTATTTCTATATCAGCTCACTGGCTGATATTTGAAAATAGAAAGTGCAATCAGCCATATTCCAGAGCTAAAGAGAAACCAAGTGAATTTTGTTATTATTGTGTCAATAATGCATAAGACATCTCAGGACATTGCTTCTCTCTGTTAACCCATGGCTCTTCCAGTGAGGGGTGGTTTCATCAGAATTAAGCCATAAGTTAATATAGCCAATGCAAACTTAATTTCTAGAGTCTTCTCCTATCCAGATTTTATAGTTGTTCATCAGTGCTTCAGGGTTAAATGAAGAAGAAAGTAGAATCCCATAGGACAGTGGAAGACAGCTCTCAGCGTAAGACACATAATGAATCGTGATGTGCATTACATGTGTGCCCATCATGAAAACCCAGGGAATTTGTGTTTTCCTGTGGTCTTTGGCAATAGGATATTCTGCAGTGATTTCTCAGAGGTCCCAAGTTATCAGGCATTAGTGAACCTGTTCATGAATCTGGCCACTCTGTGATTTAGCTCTGTAGTTGCTATGGTTTTACTGGGTAAGCAGGCTAGCAGTTGTACAAAGAGAGGCAGAAAACACCTGCAATAAATGAGATTAGTAAGGAAGTTGTGGCTGGTCTGACATAAGTCCTTGAGGTGCTTTTATGCCATCACACAGCAGAATCTATTTGGTATGATTCACAATGCTAGAATCACAATACTGAAGTGTGACTCCTGCCATTCAGGGTAAGAAAGAGCAAGAGGGGATCTTTTTTAATCAACACACATAGCAAGGTTTGTCAGAGCCATGAAATCCTGGCTTAAGTTCTCAAGGACTTTTGAAAAAGATTTAATAAAGAAACTTCTGTATTTTATGTTTCATGCTACCTAGAGGATTTTCAATATTAAATGGAATTGCAAAAGCATAAGAAAGTGAATAAAAAACCCAAACCACAATACAAGAAGAAACATGGGAAATCTTTTTTAGCTCACTATGCATTTTCAGAGATCAGCATCAAGTGAAAAGAACATAATGTAGCCAAGCTTCACAGCATCAACAGTAAATTCAATTTCTGACCTAACAAAAAGACATGTCCTGCAAAGTCTGATGACATCTGACTGCAACCATATTAAGAAATGTCTCAAAATTATTTTGAATGCAGCCAGTGCACTAAAGAAATATTCTTACTCCTTTTCAAGTCAGAAAAGTGACAGTAACTGATAGATGTTTTATTAAGGGATTTGCAGACATTTGTAAGAATGTCTCTAAGACAAACCTTTTGTTTTGCTTTAGGAGGTAAGAAATACAGAAAGATGTTAGTAAGCCTGGTACGATCAAGTGTCTGGAATAGTTAACTTTTATTAAGTGGAAGATGAGACAATACAGACAACATTTTAATACCATTTAACATTTTTCAGTAGAGCCACTCAGTCACATTTCCTGTTCTCCATTAGACCCACAGACCATAATGGCTTTGTCTGTATTAATGTCTTAAATCATACCCAGGAATGTTCCCAGGCACTGGGAGATGTTCATCTATGCTGTCAAGTGCCTGAAATGTCCCTTGGTGTGATTTTGGCACATGCACCACTCTTCTTAGTAATTCCCAGGCATGATACCCAAGCAGAGGGTGCTTCAGGAGCCTTTCCCAGAGGGACTTTTGCGTGTGGTCACTCTATTTTTGGAGACTAGGAAAATCAACACAAGCTCTACCAGCTGGCTATGGTGCTTGGGATGCACATCTAATTTGGTGGTACAGAGTCATGTGTTAGCCACTTAAAGGTCATGGGACTGGTTGCCTTGCACTATCACTGGTGCAAAACAGAAATAATCCAGGTGAAAAGATACTTATATTAAACTGATAAAAGTGAGAAGAAAGTGAAGTTTCAAATTCAAATGATACCAAACAATGTTTCAAATTAACTTTGTTTTCCAGCAATTACACATGGTATGTCTGTTGTTTGACAGAAGCACGAGAAGGAGCAAAGAAACAATTATGTAGGTAGTTCATTTTCAGTAATGCAATTAACTGGGGAAGAACACAAAATTACATATATAATGCACACTATTATTGCTGTTATTGCATATGTCACATACATATTCACATATAATAGTTTGTCTCAGAAGCAACATGTTATCTTTGTCATTTGAGGAATTCTTGATAGGAAGGTGACTCATTTAGAGATAAATTATCCCTACAAGTTAATCTAAGCACTGTTTAGAAACAGAAAACAAATGAAACATTAGATACATAGAACATAAAGAAAAAGACTGACAGTTCAGAAAAAAAGCCATGAGAAGAAATAAGATAATCTTGGCATAGGCCTTATTATTGTCTTCTACAGCAAGTTAAATCAATACAGCCTCTGAAAATGTTACTCAATGTCTCCATGGTTCAGTGCAGGAAGCAGGATTTAGCCTGCAGCAAACCTGCTGCATGTTTCCTATGGACTATGTGTGTGAGCTGTACATAATGATGTAAATAACCATGGCCCACAAAGTTTTCCTTGGCAAGGCTTTGGACTCAGCCTTCTTGCAAGCACATGAGATTTTATTTTGGAAGGCTGTTTTTATCCAAAGTATTTATTTCTGCTGAAGTGGAGATCCATCTTCTGACTGACTTGGTATTCTGGAAAGCTGGGCCGTGTGCACATGCTAAACAAATCTCTCTTGGACTGGTGCCCATTCTCTGCCCTCAGGAAAAGTGGTCTGGCATGGCTTACGTCCATATGGCTTAAGTGCCTGCCTCAAAATACAATGCCCACATCTATGCTGCCTGCCGAGCAGAGTCTGTGGTCCATGCCATCTCCAGAACTGTGGGCACACATGGAACTGCAGTCTGGTATTTGCCTGGGAAGGGGCTCATTCACTGTATAACTGCAGCAAGGAGCATGCTAGCAAGGAAACTTTGTGAGTGACCAAAGGATGGTGTGTGAGCCTGAGCTCCATTCCAATCTAGTTTCCCAGACTTTCTCTACTGGGCACTCCCGCTGTCCTTATGGCTTTTGAAACATTTAGCTCTTGTTGGCTTGTTCCTGCCTGCCTTCTTGGACACTAAAAAATGCTTCACTAGCAGACAGGATTTCAATGAGCATGAGGAAATTTGTTTTGCTTGGTCTAGAAAAGTAGGCATAGAAAGATAGACTATCATGCCCTTGACAGAAGATAGAAAATACCTTGGAGTTAAGAATGCTCTTAATAGAAGCAAATATCAAAAGTACAAGTGGCAGAGCAACCAAGCGAATAATAAAAAATAATTTAGCCTTTCAGAATAAATGCATTATTTAGGCCTTTTACCTTGATAACAGCAAAGAAAATATCAAGCAATCAATCAGTTCTTTGTACAGAAGATACCTTCCAAATGACTGTAAAAATTTTTGCATATTCAGAGTCAAATCCATGTTCTTGATGGCTGCACAAAATTGGATCTCTGTTAGAACTCAAATTATGTCAAAACTGTATGAACAGCAGTGAAATTGTGATCCCAAAGAAAAGAAGCTCCAAGATAGTTATTGTTGTTTTTTCTTTTGTCTCTTTTCCCTATTGATTCTATGAAAACCAACACTTGGATGATTTGACATGCCTCTGCTTTGTTTCTGTAAGTATTTACAAATATGTAACTCTATGCATTTTTATACACATTTAAGCATCTGAAATTGAGCATCTATTTATACAAACATAAATCTCAATAAGTCTCTTAATAGGGCCTGAGAAACTAGAGCAGCATAAACTGTGTATTTTTTACACTGATGCCGTGATGAGGAGACAACAGAAGACCTTTGAAATTTCATCATGAGCTATTTCTGACCATAGATAAATCTCTATAGTTTACTTGGGCCACCTCAGAAGTCTAATTTTTTGCAACAAAATTTTCCACCTTAGGGTATTCTGATGATTATATTCAAACACATGGGCAATATTATTTATGTTTACTTAAAATAATCCAAAAATTATCTTCTGCAACACAAGGAACACCAGCTCTGTAGGACAGCCATAATGAAAAACTTTTGGCAGAAAAACATTCTGTAAAACTTTCTAGAAATTTGAAGAACCCACTCCCTCCATATTGTAAATTAAATCTTTACTTTTTCAACTATAAATAAAAAAAAAAAAGAAAACATAAAAGATATTTCTAGATATTTCTTTTGTATATTTTTTCTAGATATTTCTTTTGTATATTTTTTCAACCATTGGAAAAGTTAAATGAGCATTGTTTTGCCTTCAATCATCAGGCAACAAGAGCAATAGAGCTAAATAAAATTATGCTATTAAGGAGACACACGCAGTACACATATTCCTAGTGAAGACAATTTTTGGCAGTTTTTCTGAGATTTCATAAAAGCTATCATTTGTGCAATCTGAGTAACTTCCTTAATGAGCCATCATTAAGAAATTGTTTTTCATAATTGCCCACTTTTGAAGGTTCAAGTAATCTCTTCATTTCAGACTCTTCCATACAAGGGTGAATGTCCTTAGAAATTATGTGGTTTAATAACTTTCACCCTCCTAAATCATGAAATAAATATTAGCTCACCAGCACAAGTGGTTTACAGCTATTATATGGATCACAGGCTAGGGATCTTAGCTGAAATATTTAATGCTGGAAATTATACATTTTCAGATACAAAACCAAACACTAAGTGAAGACATATGCTACAATAAACACATCTACAGACATAGTAGCTAGGTGTGAAGAAACTGAAGTGTTCCTCCAGGTTCCTGTACTTGAAAATTACTTTAAACATTTAGATGAACAATTTTTTAGGTATAAGTCTTTTTCATGGAGCTCATTTTGATATCTAGCCTAAAATTTGGAATCACGATTACCTTTCTTTGCTGGTTTTTTTTTCCCCAAATTGATAAAATATATCAGAATTTCATCAGAGTCTCTTTTACTGTAATAAATATGTAGTTCCTTCCATACAAGTCCAGTTTATTTCTGCAATAATATAACTTCTATTCAATTGCAATCAAGTCTCAGAGGGTTAAAACCCTAAGCAGATGTTGCAGTGAGGTTCTGGGGTGCAGTCGTACCCCAGACCCCATAAAGATTATGGTAATTCCTTACAATGTTTGAATGCTATGCTAAAAGTTGCTTTGTATCCTGATATAGTCTAATTAATGAAGAGTAATGGGAGATATTAATTACTTTCTCATTGCTCAACTCACTTGGCATACCTGGTCTATCTACCTGGCAGGAGCTAACAGGAATGGCCAAAAGATTTTCATGTGCTTTATATGCAAAGTAAAAAATAAAGTGAACAGTACCTGCAAAACTACTTTGGGAATAAGGTTCTTGAGAAAAACTAACTAGGATCCATACAACTGTCCCCTCCAATGCCAAAGATCACTCCCTATTTCCTTTTGTTGTCTCATGGACAGAAAACTGAAGAAAATAAAGGACCTTCCCCTGGAGAAGAGAAGGAGAAAAACTTTTTAACTCATAAGGAGAACGCAAATATTCATTGCAATGACAATATCAGTCACAAAAAAAGCTAAGCATCATCTCCAGTAAGCTGTGGTACTTTATTGCTTCCTTTGAAGGTACATAAAAAAAGTCATTATCATTTTTTTCCACCTAAAGAAAATAGTTGATGAGTGTGAGTGTTACAGAGCAGTCATATAAACAACTTTTCTTGAACGGAAAGTCTTAGTGTACATGAAAGTCTCTACTTACCTAGTTAGTTTTGCTTGCTTGTCTTGATTTTGTTTATGTTGCCAGAACTGCAGAGACTGGGCATAGCAAGAATAGCATCTACAACCTGAAAGCTTTCCACCCAGCTGCTGCTGCTTCTGGCCCCTCTCAGGACAGAGCTCAGGCCTTCTCAACAATAAACTGAAACACCAGTGTTGCTGTCTTTGAGTTTGTGGTAAGAAAAGAAATAGAATTTATTGTGGCCTTTTTGTTTATATTTCTATAATAAATCATAAATGGCAGTTAGTTTTATCATACTGTTAAGTATTAATTTCTGTACAATGATCAACTTAATTGTTACATTTTGTTACATCTAATTTAAATGATTGATTTTGTATTTTAATTTTACAGGGTGAATAAAGAGGATAGACTAAATAAGCATTAAACCACCTTAAGAACTATACTGATCAGATTTTTAAAAAACCCATATACCAAAACAATTGGCACACAGTTATGATTGTCATTGCACAGAAAAAGAAATTAAGTTCAGCTATCACAAATGAGATTAATGTGGCTCCACGCTTCCCTGTTGGAACACTGTAGACTGGATTAAAATGCCCTTGCTGCCAAAGGAATTCTCTGCTACAGCAAATTGTGGCCCATGCATCAGAATGCTTTATTTATGTAACACTTGGTTGAGATTAAAAATGTCTTATTTTATTATGATTTTATTTTTAATAAAAGGGCTTGAAGAAGCATACTCTTGATAAACTTGCCAGGGCTATTAAGAAACAGTGCTACATGAAATTAAACCCCTGTTTCTTTCTCTGTTGCAGGCCCTCTTTCTGTGTGTGGCCCTAGGGAGCCTCAAGATAAATGTCTTCAGCCATGCTGCTCCTGCTTCAGCCGTTCTGTTTGGCTTTACAATTTACACCCTTTTTCTACAGATCATAATTTACACCCTTTTTCACCATCCCCACAGTTGGAGATTCCCAACTCCAGCTGTGGGGACGGTGAGCTGCCCCCAGTCATGTGCTTTGTGTTTGGGTTTGTTGTTTGGCCAGGTACTAAGGAAAGTCAATCTCCCTCAGGATTCTGAGGAGGACACAGATCCATGATGTCCCAATTCCTTGTCTCTGCCTTGGTGGAAATCTTGGGGTAAGATTTCATGTGATATGGGTACCTCAGCCTGACAGACACTTTATATAAACTGTGATAAGATTGAATTCAAATCCTAGACTCAAAATCCCTCTAAATATTGAAGGGTTTAAAGCCAAGAGGAAAAAAAAAATATGCAATAATGTGTTAACACTCACTGAATGAAAGGTGTAACATGACAACCAAATAAGTTAAATATCAATGCTAGCAAAAAAATCTGATCAAATTAAGTTAGCAGAAAAGTCTGATTAAATTAAATCTCTCAAATGAAAAATCCAGTTCTGCCTTAATAATCTTTGGGACCTGAGTTCACCCAAGAGCACATGTTCTTTTCTTGTCTTTCAGACACTAAATTTGTTTTGTAGTTTAATTATATCAATTGCCTTTTCTGTGACAATTCTGTACAATGCTCTCCTCTCCTTGTATCTTATCATTTTCTATTGCTCATTAAAGCCTTTAATGCTTTCTAATACTAATAGGAAAACCAAAACAATGTCACTTTTCATAGTTTCAATGGTTACCTTTTTTTACTGCTGAACACAGCGGCAGTTAAGAGAAAATTTCCTATCAGTCTTGGTAGAATTGCAAGTTTCCAACAAAACAGAGCACTTTGTCAGAAGTGCTAACAAACCCACGATGGATAAAAAGAATTCTACTTTCAAAAATCATTTTTCTCACTTGTTCCTTCTGTCTTTTGGCTTGACATGGGAAAATTAAAACCTTCCAGAACATGTTTTGACTCCAAAGTAGCCAAATGCATCATAATTTTATTTCCTCATAACTTGTTTTAGAATATAATTATAATTTTCTCTCTCCTGAAATCCATTCCTTCTGCAAGGCAAATTAATAATGTTTAGATGTGAGCTGACAGTTTTTCCTTGTTACAGGATGTTATGAAAAGGTTATCAAAATCTTATGTTTATTTCTATTGCAGTCTTGACTGTTCTAAGCCTTATACCCTCATGTGTTGTACTTCTGGTAAGGTTTGTTCTACAAGATTGTTTGCAGTGTTTGGAGATAAACACCACTGGCAAAAAATATATTTGCATTGAACCAGTGTTAAGTTAGTGCCCTTGACACTGTTTTGATCCTGAACAATCAAGCAATTTTACAGCAAAATCCTGAACAACCTGCAGTCCCCATGGTTGGGCATCTGTAGGAAGTGGTTTGTGCAAAAGTGAATGCCACTCATTTCATAGGCAACTAAGCAGGAACTCTCCATCGCATTCCCTCAGCCCCAAAAGGGATATTTGGATCTGAATCAGTGACTGTGCCTTGAAGTACCTTCAAATTGCCTGCAGCCAGAGGATGTTCTTTTCAGCGAATCAAACTGCATCTGGTCAGATGTAAATACCTTGAGCAACCTGCTCAAAGTTTTCTTTGCTCTGCCAGCATACTCCATGGTGCTAAATTTTTTGCTAAGTTGGATCCAGCTGATCTACAGACACTAAAGAACTTGGCCCATATTTAAAAGTAAAAATGGTTAGAGACGACGAGGAAACAGTAATTTTAAATTATAAATCCACTGTGCACATATGTCTTTGAATAGCAGCTCAGAATCTTTTAAAAAGGCGTCCTCAGGCTGTGTGCTTTGGTGATCTTTTTTAAGGTCTTTAAATAGTATAAAAATCTTAAGTCCTTTCTCTGCAGAAGGAATATCTGTTTGATTTTGGAGAAAGAAAAAAGCAGATTAAATGCTTCTACACAGCTCTAAGTAAGAGTGCAGGTCACAGAACATACTGAAAACATAAAAAAGGGACATGTCCAAGTGCACTTTAAACATATTCCATTTCATGAGTAATTTTTAAATCTTCATAAAGAGCGGGTCTCAAAATGCAGTCCTCTGATAATTACAACATGATGATACTTGGCTGCACTCCCTCTAGATTAGATTTTTTGCTATTATTTCTAGCTCAGGAAATGATGTAACACTACTTGTTAGTTTTGCTGCAATATTTAAGTAAAGGCTAGTGTTTTTCAGAGAACAGAGAAAATCACATGCTACACTGTGCCCTGATCCCCCCAGACAGACTGGGGAGCCCCTTGCTCATGGCAGCTCTCAAAGTGTACCACACTACCTGATTTAACACATGTGCAGGGAATGCCAAGGCACCACGGGCACTGTCATCCCATCTCCAGGTGCATCTCAGGGCCCACAGATGTCACCCTGATTTTTAAGATTTTCTAAGCCTTCTGATGTTGACATTCTTGTAGTGAACTTTCTCACACACTTTCTGTAAAGAACTTATTGTATTGCATTCCTTTATGGAGGAGAAGAAAGTTGGTGGACTGTTGGTTTGTCCAGTGTCATTGGAGAGGTGGCACTGTCACCCTCCAATCCACTGTCACTTTTGGAAAACTATAAATGTTAGAGTCAGAAAATAAACTTCCCTTTTCTTCACCTTGAGAACAGCAGTGTGTGCTTGTGTTCTTTTGTGTTCTATAATAACACACAGACAGGAGTAGAAGAGAACACAAGGCAGAGAAAACCTGTGCTGAACCTCCAGACAATGCTGCTACATCTCTGGACATATCAAGATGTGTTTCTCAACAATTGTCTCACATCTGCTGCTCTAGGATGAACCCTGGGACAAAACATCATTTCTTTACCATCAATTAATATGATACACACTACAAATTACATTCACTGAGCAATATATGTATTTAATCTGACTATAATTTTTCTTTTTAGGCACATGTGGACTTGAAGACCATTGTGTAGTTCCCCAGACAAAACATCTCTATGCTAGTGTAAGCGCTAGGGAGTTTATTCACTAGCAGGTCAGGCCTGATATGTTCTTTGCCCTTTTCCCTTCTGCTCATGAAATTTCTATCCACAGCATCTAAGACCTCTATTTCCCACATAAATCCCAGAAGCTTTATGATGTCTCGACATAGCTCCAATGGTTTCATCCAGATCACAGTTACTATCAGAACTTGAAGTTAACAAAAAAAAATTATTGACTTGAACCAGTGGAAAAAGGGTAAAATTGGAGGGATAGGAAGGAGCAGAGATGAAGAGATGGTATGATGCTTTGTGCTGTTTCTCTGATAATATTTATAAGATAAAACGGTTATACTAAATATTACCCTATTACTTTGAAGTACATTTTCAGAAAAGGAAAACACCCTACAAACTTTTACAAGTTCTTTTGATGCCTTTTCATGATAATAAGATGGAGGGTTATCATATGGATAACACCAATAACAAAATAGAGGAGCAAATTCAGCTGAAAGTGAAAGACCAAACTCTACAAGAGATTGTGCAAAGGTCAAGATAAACCTTTGTGTGCCTATGATGCAGGAAGCATTATGACAGCAACGTAAGGTCAGACAGGTAAGTACAAAAAAAGATTTTGTGCAGATTAATCAATATTTTGCCCAGGCACTTTTCTTTATCGACATGGCATGATCTGTGATTCAATCCAAGGAATCACTGGTTAGGAAAAGCAAACCCAGCAAAATCACTGGCACTGGCACTAAATTTTAATTTATTTTCTGTTCATTTGGTAATTAACAGAAGGTAAAAGTAATCATGTCTCTGCTTTTCTCCACTTAAAACCTAATCTACTGGGATTTGTTTTCTAATTCAGAAGCTCAGACGCAAAACAATACTGCTAAAAGAAGTTTTAATTATAAACTTTTTTTTTTGAGACTGCAAATCCAGAATTACTTCAAAAGGAAAAACTGCTTTAAAACAGGCTATTCTGGAATATAAAAGTTAGAGGGCATAAAATGTAATTTACCATCTAATCCACTAGTTTTGCTGTGTTATTTGTGCTTACACAGGTTGTGAGTTTTACTTAGTACTGAAAATTCATTAAGGCAGAGAATTAATTTCTGGCTTGTCAATACCTTGCAAGTAGCCTACTATAAATGCTGTACTAGGTTTGAGAGAGCCACTACTCAGTGCTCAAGCTGTACAGATGGCCATCTAAATCTCATGGCACTGCTTACAATCTCTGGTCAAAAATGTAATCATAAAAAGTTGCTTCCAGCCAAACTGAATTTTTGGTATTAAAAAGAAACATTTTATTTTCATGATTAAATGAACCTCATGGTCAAATATTCACTTGACATTACCAAGTATATAAACAAAGTCTCCATCCATTTTAAAGCAGTGGTTAAATTTTAGAAAATGTAGCATGAAAATTAGGTATCAGAGCAAATCAGTCCAGAAAAAAAGTACTCAGATCTGGATGCATTTCTTATAATATTTCAGAAAAAAATTTCCAGACTTACAAGGACTAGATCTCTTCTTTTCTTTTTTTCACTTCTACATGCTTTATTTGGACTTTTGTGTATGTAAGTGCGAGTTTCCAGAACATTACTATGTTTTTCTCTGAGTCATCTGAGAAATAACATTTACATGTTTTCCAGTTTTAACAGTGTCAGGCTTTTGAAAAATAACTAGCCAATGTTCTCAAATTCCTGTAATTATATCACAGTCAGATGTAGATTGTTCATATTTCTATGTTTAGATTACAATGCATTTTTATAAAAGATGTAAAAGAAAATTTAGCTATTTGTACAGGCACAAAATCTCAAGGTTCTAGAACTAGAAATACATGCAGTTCTGGGAGACTTTGTGAATCACTATTTTTTTGGTAATATTTCTAAATTACCATATATTTTTCTTCAGGTTTGTTCAGTTTATTTTCTCAATTTTCAAGTGTCAATGATTCTTGTCTACAGAGAAATAAGGTGAATCCAAGTCCAATGAGAGCTGTTCATTACATTTTTCTTTTCCTTCAGGCTGTAAACTCATAATTTGATCAGTTGTTCTACTTGCATTTCCTCTCATCTATCTGAAGCAAACTCAGAATCAAAAACCTTCTAAAAAACTAAAAGAACTTCCTACTCTTCACATGAGACAGGAATCCCATCCCAGGGAAGGACTTCTCAGAGTGGGGGAAAAAACCACAGGAAGAACAATGGCGACTTCTCCCTTCTTTAGGGGTTATTTTTCTTCCCTCCAAGCCCTTCAAAAAGCTTCTCCTCAGTCCACTTAACCAGCATCCAGGTCCATCATAGCATCCCTGTAACCTGAAAAATTGTCTTCATCTCCTCCTTCTCCCTGGGCTCTGAAACATCTGGCAGACATGAATGGAGCAGATTGAAGTGACAATTGTGAGGTTTCAGAGAAACCACTCAAAGATCAAAGGTTAAAAAAGAGTTGAACTCGCAATCATAAGAGTGAGAGGAAGATGAATACAGAGCCAATTAAAGCCTGAACCAAACAGATAAGAACATCAAAAAGAATCTTTCTCCTCAAACTAGCATTTGATGCAATTATGTTCTTTTCAAAGCAGTACACAAACATTAATTATTTCCCACAATACACCAGTGAGATTAAAAAAAAAAGTCACTTAATGCTAGGCAATAAAGTAATAAGGAAGAGAAAGAGTTTTCTTTTTCAAATCCACTTGGACACAAGGTCCTAATGCAGTCAGGTACTGTGCTGGAATTTAAACTGTTTATGAACAAAGAAAGGCAACAGTGAAACTAGTGAAAATTGTTACAGCAATAAGAGGCTGAATTCTGGTCACTGGAGCCTGGCTCTCTAATCAGAGTCAGTCAGCCCAGTGTCCTTTAGAAGTCCTTGGAAGAAAACAGTGACTTCTAAGTGCAGTTCACTCCACCTGGACTCCTGCCTTTGAGCAGTTCTGGATGGGCCCACAACTCCTTTGGGCTATAAGAAGGGCCCAGCTGAGATTAGGGATTTTGTCCTGATTTCTGCATTATTAAACAAGGAGACAAAATTCCACTGCTTTGTATGTATTTGCTGCTTTTCTCCTTTTACACTGGGAGCTTTCTGGATAAGGCTGTGCTTCATTATGTTTTTAGTCAGTGCAGGTAGTATAGCACAGCTTTCACCTCTGCCTCGGGCTCACAAGAGTTACCACATGGCCGATACATTTCTGAAAAAAGAATTTCCTCCAGAGAATGATAATTAAAAATCAGCTCTTCTGAATACATGTGAAATGACAAATACCTTGAGGGAAATGGGGAAAGAGGTGAATGTGGAAGTAATACAGCTGTGTGATAGCATAATGGAGCATAAGTGATAACCTGTATGGTTTGGGACCTTTTGCTACAACTATGAAATTGTTTTGTCTTTTAAAGTGAACAAAAAGTCCTGTTTTGTAATGACTAAAGATTCTTCTACTCCTAAAAAATATAAAACACGTGAACACATGAAATCATGAAAAGTGCCTACATTGTGCTATTAATCCAGATTAAATATTATTATTATTTTGGTTTCTTACAATTCATGGTGATATAAACCAACTTTCTGGGACAGCATCTTACATGAAGCTGAGTATTAAAGTCTAGGAGTTGCTATACTGTGTGCCTGGAATTTTCCAGAGAAAATTCAGAGAGGAAATTCCCGAGAAAATTCAGTCTCATACTTCTTTTTTCCCCTCAGTTAGACTGTTTTTCTCAGTTAGTTCTGTTAGACTGTGAAATACCTTGTTCAGTAGTCAATAGGTTAATTTTATTTTTTGATTTAGATAAAGTGTGGCATGATAGTAGTCTAGGGTATGATTGTCCAACAGCAGCATTCCTCATGTCTGTAGCTTCTCTGCAGAATTGCTGGATATGATTCTAGTAAATTCTATTGATTCAAGTGCACAGTATAAAAAACCCTAGTTAATTCAACACATTTATGACTTTCAGAAAGGAGCAAACTAAGGCCCATATAGAATATGCAGCAAACCAAAATAAGAATTTAAACCAAGTTTTCACTTTGTATTTTAAGATAGGGTTCTTAAAAAATATTTATTGCAAACGTCTCCAGAACTCACATTATTGAGGTATCTGAATCATCAGCTTACAAGTTTAGTCATTCCATTAATTTGGGCTTAATGGTGTTTAGCTGAATCTAAGAACAGTAAAACATATTTGTAGGCAAATTATCAGCAATGAAATAAACAAGAAACTAGTACACAAGCCCTAATCCTGATAACTATAATTAGGAACCCTGTGGTTATCTGAACATTCTGTATTTTGATCCCAGTACAGTTTTTGTTAGTGAAAGATTTGGTGTTACAGCATTAGGGTACTGATCATTTCCAGACTGACTTCTTTGCTTTGAAAGAATTCTTGTTAAATACAGCCTTTTTCATGAGACCTTTCCAAAGACATATTGAGATTCAGTATGACAATGGACATAGAGGGTGAGAAAACTTGCCTCTCAAAGAGATGTGTTGTGGCAATTCACCTCATCTGAGACAAGAGAGAAGCTGAAGCTTTTGGCTCCAGATTCAGACCTTAGCAGGTGTGGTCCAGAGTGACTTTGAACCTTTGTATGAGCTGGGACCTACAGAGGCCCTGCCTTGGAACAGTCTCTCCCTGTGACAGCCCGTCACTTACCAGTCAAATTCTGGCTCTGTGTGATTTTAGATATGTGTGCCAGGGGCTACTGAGCTGCATCCTAACAGCATCTCTCTGTGTGGAACAGCATGGCTACACACACAGCTCAGTACAGAAAGGCCTGAGAGTTCAAAAAACTCAGCACATCTTCTTACAGGGTAGGAAAGAAGGTATGCACTTTTGGCATTTACTTGAAAATGTCTAGAATCTGCTCATTTTCAGAGTTTATCTCAAAAAAAAAAAAAAAGCTAAAATATGCATTATGTATAATATATATAATATTTTCTCTATATCTGAACATTCCAACTTGGTAAACTGGTCCAGAGTAAACTGGGCATTTATGTAATTTATCCCTCTAAGTTGGAGAGGGCAATGTTTACTGATATATCTGTCTTGAAACAAAGCATCTTTGGGCAAACAAGACTTTCACAGCCATTCTTTGAAACTGGATTGATTCACACACAGTGTCAGTGACATTGTTGCTATAACGCAGAAACATTGTATGACACTGGCTGGAATAAAGCACTTATTCCCCTAGAGGGACAGTGGTATCACTCAGCAGTTACAAGTGAGGTTTTAGTTGTTTCTGTTCCCGACCCTGAATCTAGAAAGAGTAAATTGGCCTACCTATTTGTAAGCATCACCATTTTACATCATTTTGACCAAATTAATTTTTCTCTTGAGGAGAGGTTAGGTTGTCAAACAGAACTACAGATGCAAGCACAGTATGAACTGCTTACAAAAATGCATAAGAATTATCTCTCCTTATCCTCATCTGCAATGAGAAACTACAGTCTCCTCTTGCTGAGTATTTGCTGCTGTGTATATTTTTTGAGGTATCAGTTTATGAATGCTGGGTCTATAATCAAATTAGGATTATAAAATGTCAGCATGGATTATGCTAGGATGGTACTAATACTACTACTCAGTACAATGAAGTGTGACCTAGAAATTTCCACACACATCAGCACATTCAGTGTGAATGAATTCCTTCAGAGCATAAAACTGCTAAGGCCTCTCTGTTGTACAGTTTGGCTTTTGATGACTTTTTATCCTTCACAGGCATCAAGTCTTAGAATAAAGGAAGGGTTTAAAGAGCTATTTGTGGCTGTTGAGATTCATAAAATGACAACACTTTCTGGGCTGTTGTAAGATTACCAATGAAACCCATCTGTCCTCCCATGTTCATTGGGCACATCAAGAAAACTTATCAAGAATTATTGTCACCACAATCCATTTGCATCTCACCATGCTTCCTTTTTAAGATTATTTTTAAATATGCTCTGATACTTTTATCAGGATGCTGAAAGTGTCAGAGAAGAGACAAGAACCCTTTTCCTGTAACTGGAGGTTCATACCTATCTTTAAAGGAATGGCCTGAACTACATGTCTTAAACTTTACCACACTGCATTACTTTTAGAAAGATAAGGCATGTCAGAAAGAGAATACTATAAACAGAATAGATGCCAGTATTGAGAATAAGTGATAAAAAAAGAAAAAGCAATATGCTAATGTTAACCCTACAAATGAGAACAAGTCATCATACAGCTTACAATCCTTTTTTTTTTTTTGATAATTAAATTTTGATGTGGTATCTTTAATATCTTTACTTCAGGAACTCAAATACTTAGTTTTAGTAAGAAAACTGCTCCATCATATTTGAAGGATTGAACAAACAACAATTACTGCAACAAATGCAGATTGTTTCTGCATACATATTGCAGTACAGTTGTCTGCATACATGTGATATGTACATACATATTACAGTTGCCAAGCTTCCACCCAAAAAGACACTTTTTTTTTTCATCCCTACATATTAGTCATATAAAAAAATCTTTCTGATTATTTGTTTGCTTCCTCACAGATTCCTTGGGACCTAAGCTCCAAGTTACAGTACAGGTATTTTTTTCTAATTTATTTCTTTAATGAAACTCTCTTTCAAAATAATGTTTCCTAAATTACTTCAACTCTCATTATAAATGCAATACAATTTCATTTTGGTGCACCTTAAAGCAGAAAATTTTCCTAATAAAAATTTCACCCCAGGTTCTATAAAATATCAGGTTATTGTCTCAAATTAGTCTTATTATCTTGTTTGTCTGATAAAGAAATTACACTTGAAGTGAAGCAAGCAAAGCATGCAAAAACTAACAAAAGCAAACCCATCACTAATAAAAAAAAAATAAAAAGGAAAAGTAAAAGCTGGCATTTCTCATCAACACGCAGAAAACTAAATTGGACAGAATGAGACACATGCCAAATATCTTAGGAATGAGTTTTCTTCATGGCATTTGGCATCTACAGCATAATTACTAAAACATTTTCTCAGCACAATTACGGAAAATTTAGAGTGAGATATTATTTTACATGCTAATTACAATTTTCTTACATCATTAAAATGGCTCTGAAGTCTATCTGTTTGAACTACATGCCTTAACAAAGAAAAAGAAAACAAAATAATTATTATTAATATTTCTTCTTCAGATCTCAAAAGGCAGCAGATATTTCAGGCCAACCTCTGGCAGCATATTCCTCAGTCCTGCATTGTCATGGCTATCTGCAGTGCTGGCACAGTCTGTGACACCATAATTTCTTTTTCCTTATTGTAACCTCAGCCCACATTTTTAAAGAGCCTTTGCTAATTTTGAGTCAAACCTACTTAGAGAGTAATTTAGTCCATGTCCTCTTAGCCATACTCATTTACAACATAAAAAGATCTGGCACCTGGTCTTAAATCTTCTATATAGTCCAGGGGATTTAATCAAGGGTGGATTTTCTTGAAAAAATGAAGTATTTTGGTGGCCTGTGGGCATAGGGGGGCCATGCTGCCCTGTGTGCTCCTTGCAGCTGCAGCTGAGTTCAGAGGTGATGAAAGTGTAGGGGGAAATGCACACCCATGCTCAGCTTCAGTGTAATGGAGCACAGCAACCTGGCCTCTCTAAAATGGGTGCCTTTTCACTATTTATGATCACTGTTCATTTGAGAAAACGGCAGAAGTGTCAGAAAAAAATATTGGTGAATGCAGCCATGATGAGGGGAAAAACAACCAAAATGGGAGTGCATGGCAAGTTCATTCAGAGTTAAAATAGATTTTCTTTATCTTCATAGCATTGCTCTTTTCAATCAGCTTTGATAGCACAAATGCCATGCACCTGTATGGAGCCAAGCCCACTAACTAGCCATGATATAATTTTTTGTTACAATATGAAAACAAAAATTCCATTGTGCCTGTATGTTGGGAAGAAAAATTCTGATGATGACTTAGCAAAAGTAAATTAATAAAGTCCACCTTAATCTAGCTGAGGATGCTCAGATACCCATAATTTTCAAGTGTCCTCAGCTGGCAGACTTGCGGTCCTGAGTCAGGAGAGTCTTTGTTCTGCAGAAGGACCCAATGTTGTTAAAGTGTTTTGAATAAGAAGACATTTTAGACAGATGGTCCAGCTGAAGCCATAGTACTTAGTTGATATTTGATCAAGATTTAGACTGGAGTAACATGTGCAGAGATGAAAGAAGTACATTTCTGTAGGTGGGACACTGGCTTCTGTGCCACAGGTTTGCTTACTTCTTCCACATGAGAGCAAACCTGGCTGTGGGACTGCGATGAATACCTTGAATACCTTCTCTTTTTAATGGGAGGGTTTCTAAAAGAGGATTACATTGGGTTTTTTAAAAAGCATCTGTGGAACAGCACTCTGAACCTCACATTCACACACATTCAAAGAGAAGGAAATGTTCACTTTGAATACATGATAATAAATCTACCCTGAAGAGCTGGGACATGGTATTCAGCTAGGAGATGGTAATCACTGATCCCAGACTCTCATGAGCTCTGTTGTGCTGCTGAGTCTTGTCAGGCAGTAATGAATAGTTTGCTTATTTGCTGGTTTCAATCAAGTTTCATAAACTTGAAGAAGTTGTATTTTGATTTTGCCTGCAAGCTGTGCAAGAGAAAAGAAGATGCTTTACCTCTATTGCAGCATTTCAAAATGCCTTTTATCAAAATGTTTCATGTAGAAGATTGAATAAACTGACCATTTCAGTTCTATCTCTGCAAGAATTCCACTTTACTCCTTTTAAAATTAGTTTTCTTTTTAATCTACCTTTTATTTTTAGTCTATACCATGGGTAAATTACTCTCTTTAAAAGCAGTGCTGGGTAATTTTTCTACTTACTCACTGTCTGACGTAGCCATCGCTTGTAATCTATTATTTTTAACATTTGTTCCCATTCATTTTCCCTTGAAAAGTACTTCAGCATTTAAAAGTTCTAATCTAAGGTAGCCTTGGGATTTCTGAGCAAGCAATTCTGAACTAAATTCATCTCTCTGATTCTGACAATGTCAAAACAGGAACTAAATTTTCCAGCAATAATCCAATTTTATTTACTGAACTTGCCTGGAACTTAGGAATTGTCAGCTTTACACATATCAGAACACTTTTGACTTCCAGCCATTGCTTTTCAAAGCAATTCATTGTCACTAAAACATACCTTCTTAGAAATAACTTTTGGTTTTTTTAAATAAAAGAAATATATTAAGGTTCTTTTCATATTGCTTTATCTTGAGGGCAAGTTATATTATATGTTACTGCAAATAAACTGAACCAAAAATGACCTTTAAATAGACAGTCTGTGATTATGCTAATAAATCACTTATGTGATTTATTTATTTATTTGTAAATGTCTTATAGTAGACACCCTCCAAAATTGCAATTAAAATTTACCATATTAATCAAAATCAAATTTAATTAAATTTAATTAAATTCATCAATGGATTCTTATATTACTGCAGAGAGACAAATTCTCAAAAACAATTATACAAGAATACTCCTTACTGGCAAAACAGACTCTCAAAAGAAAACAATGGTTAACAATCTGCAGAAAAACTTGCATACATTTAAGCACCTATGCCCTTCTAGCACAGTTTTAAGACTATATAAAGTATTTTAAAACCATAGAGATGACGGTTTTGTCTTCAGGAATCACTGTGTGGTCAATGAATGAAGGTTTTCTAACTCTTCAAATTAGGTAACTTTTTGAAAAGTCATTTTCTTCCTCTGATATTATTTCTTTTTCTGACCAGTGTTAACAGGCTTCTTTTCAGATAAGTTGTGAAACAAAATGAAAATAATGAGAAAATAAAATTAAAACCTGATCCACTGAAATAACTACCATTTTCACTGACTTCCATAAGGCCAGGTTTCTAATAATTTTGAAATCTAGAGTATCTAATAACCACAGGTTATCGTTCCAGACACAGGTTATTTCTGCCTGGACAAAACAAGTCTACATCTGAGCTTCATAGCAGCAGACTAATAGAGAATTTTGCCAGCAGTCACGAGATGGATTTTCTCCAAAGTTGTTTTTGTTTGTTTGCTTTACTGAAATCTGGTGATATGTTGGCAAAAGAATAGTCTGATTCTAAATTAGGAAAAAGGATGGATATAGGAGGAAAAATTCTCTCAAAATTTTCTAGATTTGTCCCTTCCTTGGTAATTTCCAAGGTGTCTGGCAGATTTCCCTGTTTCTAGGAATCATCAAAGATAAGCAAAATATCCAAAACACAAAAAGGCAGGAATATAGCCTCCATAAAGACCTACTACACATTATCTGTCTTTGTCTAGATTATCAGTCTTGGACAAATTTACTTTGGACTTTACTGCAATGTGGGAGGAACATGTTAGGTGCCATAACTGCTCCCCATGAAATGCATTAAAACATGAGACTACAAGGCCAGACCTGATTTCCCACTGTCCTTCTCCCATTTTCCTCGGTGGATCTGAAAAGGCAGGGTGCTATACTGCATGCTAACACAGAAAATGTTCTAGAGTTATTTTCTGGAGACTGCATTGGTTTTGGTTTGCTTTTGCTTCTGCTATTGCTTCACTTTGTTGATGTTGCTGTTTTAATAGACAGTTCAATATGCTTTTAAAGGATTAGCCTAAAATACTTCACCATTCCTCACTGTTCTGTATTTATCAACTCTCCTAAAGGAAGTTTCTTAACTCAGCTTCTCTTCTTCAATCTTTAATCCTTAATCATTTCTCTGAATCCTTTAATATGTTGAATAAGTCCTTCATTGCCTCATCCATTTTTATAGCACATTACGTATTTGCAAGTGGTCTGAAATGTCAGCAAACTGCTTTATTTTCTGTCCTGGAAACCTGATGGAAAATAAAACCCTGAATTTTTTCTTTTTAAATCCAGCTAGCAGGCTGAACACATACCAAAGCAGCAGAAAGGACTGTTTTGATCACCCAGCCTGACTTGCGGCAAAGGACAAATCAGAATATTTGACTCGACCATTCATGCACAGACATTTACACCAGTCTTCAGTGCATGGCTCAAGAGTTATTCTGCTGCCAACAAAGCCCTCCAAAAAGGCATGAGAAGTGGCAGCTGGCTGCTGCTATGGAGCAATAAGAGGGAAGCTGCCCATAGCACATTGCTTTCACAGTACAGTGCCCATGGGCAAGCAAGGACCTCTCAGTCTAAACCACATATGGACACGATTTGAGGGGTTGCATAAATCTCAGACTGTACCCTTGTGACTCAGCCAAAGAGGGCAGGAACCACAGCACTCCTGTTTTGAACTGTTCTAACTGAACAAGTGGACTTAAGGAAAAAATGCATAACTTAAATAAGACAAAGTCTAAATTGGGCAGATTCCTGACCTCTAGCTGCCTCAGGCTCTCCCAGATGTCTGATATTTGCTGTTCCCCCATATTCCCTACCCAGTATATTCTTTGTGTCACTTCTCAAAAGGAAGAATGGTCTTGAAAGGCTTCCCAATGGACTGGATATGAGTCACTTTTTTTGCTTCAACATTATTCCTCTGGATAATATAAAGAAAAGATTATTTCCTTCAGTCTGTTATTCCAAGAGGCAGCTATGACTTTCTAAAACATTTTGCTTTTGGACTTTCTACTATGTTCTTAGCCATTAGTTATCAAAGACTTCATATGAGATTGCATAGATTGACTGAATGTATGTAACTTCTTGCCCACAATCAAATTAATGTTTTAGTTTCCAAAAAGCTAAATAGACCATGTGCTTTTCCAAAAAGCTGAACAGACCATGCACTGACTTCACATTACTACTCAATTATTAGACGATCTGAAAGCCAAATTAAATTCTCTTATTTTCTAAAAGATGTCTGGTAAGTTTTCCCCCCAGATTTATGATTAAAAAAATTATTTGAACATATTTGGTTACAAGTTCTTAGAAAAATTATCTTCCTCCATTAGGCAGGCATGTTTTCAGATCCCTTTTTAAAAAACATTTCTACCTATTTCTCAAAAATTAGTCCTATATAAGATCAGATCTTCCAAAGAGATTTTGGTTGCTTCATTTGAGAATGTGGCAAGATTTTACGTTGGCTTTTCTCTACAGGGTTTGCAGCTGTCTGGTTTGCACTGCACTGAAATGCTTGATTTTCTATGTTCAAGCGACACATTTCTGGAACTGGTAACCAAATATTTCCTGTTAAATTAGGACCCAAAGTCTGTCCAACCATATCTAATGGGTCTACTTTTTGTAACAACATTTGTGGCTGAAATATTTAATTAGGAACAAAAAGTTCTTCTCTTTTTAATTTAATTTAAATGCTTGAATGACTCTCAGAGGTGCTTCTCAAAATTCATAATTCCTCAGAGACAACTATGCACTGGGTGCGGGAAGTCCTGAAGGTTCACTGCACATAGATTGTCCAGATTAATAAAGACAAAATATAAAGCTGAAGAGTAATAAAATTATAAACCTCATAACTTCAGAGAAATACTCTCAAAGAAATAGAAATAGATGAAAGATAAACACTCAGTGTAAACAATCAGAAAGCAGTTGTTTCTCCTATCTGACTAGGTGAACTGCTCTTTCTGGTGAGTTCTGATGGTAAATATTTAAATGTTACGGTATATTCATCATCTTAAAGCAAATGGGAAATTTAATGCAGAACATAATTTATCTATCTTCTTCTGTTCTGTTAACTTCTCCCTAGGAAATTATCTGAATATCTATACAAAAAAACAGATCAGACCCAAAAAATGGATGTGATTTCAGTGACAAGGGAATCAAAATCAACAGAAATCTGTTGAGAAATGTAGAATATGGCAACTCCTAAAAAGTATCTAGCTATAGGATTTAGTTGCCTATAAAGGATTTACCACCCTATACATTGAGGGAATTTAAGCACGTGCAAAAATACAGATATAATGATAAGGCCCAAACTTTTCCTGGATTTGGTCCCTACTTCAATATCCTAAAAAATACACTTCAAAGAAGAGATAACTGCACAGGAAAAAGGAGTCAAGCCTTAAAACAGGTAATTTCTAGATTCTGAATTAAATAATTAATTATAGTAATGTTTTAAAACGTTCCTTGCTGATTCAGGCAAGGAAAAACAGTCTCAGCAGCTTTAAAAACTATGAAATCAGGTCCAATATTGTCTAAAGTATCAATTAAAGAGACTGTAAAAAAATCTTTTTGTTCAATTCACATGAAAGGAAGCTTTATTCATGCAAAAGCTTTTTTTTTTTTTTTATGAACACCTCTCACTCTAATTTGTTAAGGATAACAGACTAATTGCATTTATGTAATTGACAGGATAACATAACATCTGCTCTGGTTCTTATCGAAATGAAGGTGAAAAAAGCTTCAGGTGCTACCTAAAGGGACGTTTATGGGATATCTCATGGGATGAATAAGGTGATAAGGTGTCCTGAGGAGGGCCACAGTGATGATCAGAGGGCTGGAGCACCTCTCCTGTGAAGACAGCCTGAGAGAGCTGGGGCTGCTCATCCTGAGGCACAGAAGGTTCTGAGGAGATCTTAGAGCACCAGAAAGGGCTAAAGAGAGCTGGAGAGGGACTTTTGACAAAGGTATGCAGTGATAGAACACAAAGTAATGACTTTAAACTGGATGAGAATTGACTCGGACAAGATATAAGGAATAAATTCTGCCGAGACACCGGCACAGGTTACCACAAAAAGTTCTGGATGCCCTGTCCCTGGATGTGTTCTGGGTTTAATATAAATGAATGTTTAAAAACCCCAACAAAGCTGTTGGCGATAAAGGTTCTTTTAGCTGTACTGTTGTCAGAAAAACAGAATCACCCAAGAATTCATTCTAGTCTTTTAAAGGTTGAAGAAATGCTTGTAATTCATTTGGTATCAGGTTACCAAAATATGGAAAATTAATATTTATTGATTTTTCTGGGGTTTTTTCATTGGCTGGTTAGAACAATAACAAGACAACCGTACATTTTTTGAAGAGTATTTGTGGAGAGGAAATAAGATTAAAGCAGCAAATTACATGTCTTAATTCACTTTCCAATGAATTATGAAAGAGAAAATAAGCAGTAATGCACCAAATAGCCTCTTTTATTTATTTTCTACATCTTTCATTTCTAAGCTTCATTTTTATTCACTTGGTCCAATTTCTTTCCTGAAATCAGAGAAAGGATATTGCAATTTTCTGTTGAAGCTCTCACAAAATCTTCACCAAAAAACACCAAATAGCAGTTTATGGAAAGTTACCCGAGATGCAGAATTTGTCACTTCCATGTAGATTTTTTTTTTTCATCCTTAAGCATAGCTATGGATTTTTTGCTCTATTTGTAATCCAAATTAATTTACATTCATTTAATTTCTATTGAGGCCTTAGCTGCACGATTGACTATAGTAATGCATTAGTTAATGGCCAGTATTTTTCTCTGTAAAATTACTTATACCTGCTTTTAGGTTACTTTATTTGTTTTCTTTAATAACTTAAACAGATTAAACTCTGATATGAGCTTATTTGCTTTCACTGATTCATTTTCTTGGGTAACTTCTGTTTTATGTATATCCTTGTAAAAGTATATAAGAGAACTGAACACTGTATGTCATTATTTCATTTGAAAATGCAGCACATACTTCCTCTCACCCACTCATTGCTCTTTATTAATTTTTCCCCCCACATTAGTGTGGTAATTCAGATCAGGAGTGCACCTTGAAGGCCACTTTCCTGTTTTCCCCCCATATACTCCAATTTCCATTGCAGAGTGTTCATGGGGTGCCAAACTGCGATTCCTCTATGTCCTGGGGTGACGTTATGATGCTTGTATATCCCCATTCATCTGTTCTGTGCCTTTAAGACCGGCACTGAAGAGTGGAAGTTTTGTTTGGGTTTCTCTTATCAGGAACACAGAGGAAAGCGGTACACAAGACTGTTTGCTTGCTGCTTTTGCTTGCTCTCTTTTTCCGCTCTTGCTTCTGCTCTGCTTTCTGCCTCTGCTTATTAGCTAGTTCTAGCTAAACAGTCCACATTGCTTCCTGGACTGTTTCTCCTCTCCTGTTCCTGTGACCATCTCGAACCTGCTCCGGACTGGGACCCGGGAACACCGAAGGTTCGGCTGCAGCGGCTGGCCCAGCGCCGGAGGGACTGAGAACAGAGCAACCACCCCCCCCCCCGAAAGAGACTTTCTGATTTTGCCATCTTTCTCAGAGCGGTGTCATCGGGTATTGTTCATTTTGTGTGCTGGGGGGTGCGGGGCCAGTCAAATAAACAGGTTCTTTCCACCTCTCTCCGAGGAATTTTTTTCCCGAACCGGTTGGGGGGAGGGGCCGTGTGGGTTTTGCTTTCTGGAGGGGCCCTCCTTTGCAGATTCTTTAACAAATTTGCCCTAAACCAGTACACTCTTCCATGAAACCAGATGGAAGATGGAAGCATTTGGAAGCAACTGGAAGCAATTCTAGGTGTATATCTAATGCATTTCAGGCAGAAATGGACACAGTCCTTGATGAAAAGGAAAAAAACCCGAAACAGAAAAATGTAAATACCTATGCTATGGATGTTAAATCCTCAAAATCAGCTCTATCATTTTGTAGATCCAATTCTATTGGCCTGTTCTACTTCCTAGACATGTCTATAAGCCTAAGGCCTTTCTTAGAGACCCTGCAGTTTAGTGCACAGAAACTCGTCCAAAATCATGAGCTGTAGTCCACATTTTAATGTCCAAATCCATTTAGGTACAACACATTTGGTGGAAAATATCCTAAAGTAGCAAGTCACTCCAGACACATGCTTTCTGTTCTCTTCAATACTTTCCACACAGAGATGATGTCACCCTTATTCATGTAGAAATATACCTTAGCTAACTTAAAGAGAGGAACTGAGAACTTTAGGGATTACATCCATTTAGACCTCAAGTAAAAAATATTTCAAATAGAATCTATGGACTCTTAGCAGCTATTTATATCTGATGAACACTGACAGGAGTAGCTGTTGTCAAAAAAATGAAGGATAAGGTACAAAGCAGTGACCAGCCAGTTCAAGGTAGATGGCCCATAAATAAGGGTAGAGTTCAGAGGCATAACTGTGACCTTTGAAAGTACCATCAAGCTTACTCTGTTGTGATGCAGAGGAGAAAAAGGGCAATGAGGATGGGAAATTTATCATCGCATTATTTACACCAACAAAAGAAAAAAATTCTCATTTTCCACATTTATTCTACAGTTGCCATAGTAGATATCTAAAGAACAGTAATTAGCAAGGATTAAACAGAGCAGTCAACCTTACTATTATTAAATTATTTGCTGTGACAAATTCACCATTTGCAGCATTAAAGACTTAATTGCAAAGAGACTAACTTCAGGTTGCTTATTGAGCTGTATAAAAATATTTTTAATTAAAATTCAAATGGTCAGAAATATATTCAGGGTTTTTATATCTACTTCTCACATTCACCTAATTAGACATACATAAATTCTCAGACACTGGTAGTGCTTATTCAGTGTTCCTGCAACGTGTAATAACTTTTGGCTGCATGCTCCAGTGTGTTTTTTGGAAAGCAGGTAATAGATAATCCCAGACTAGCATCTATACAATAGCTTTTTGCAGCTGTAGGTTTTTATAATCCACCTTTTCCATCATATATAATGTTTATGAGATTCTGATGAAAATGAAACTTTTGTGTCATTTTTAGGGTGTATAAGGATTTAAGAATAACTAACTGAGCCACACATAGATCCTCTTTTCCAAATAATCTTGATCCAAGGGAGAAAAAAAAATGCATAAACGCAAGTATAAAACAAGACCAAATTTATATAATGTCCAGGACAACTCATGAGTTTTGACATTGAAGTTATTGATATCAGTTTGAGCATTATCAAAATGATGTATTATTATTACTAGTTTTCTAGTCCTTCGTCTCCATAGATAGAAGCGAATGTTCTATCTATTCTGGAAGTGAATGTTCTATTTCCCTCTAAAGTTCCTCTAGGTAAAATGAATTACAAGTATTTCCTTGGCCTTTAAAAGAAAATAATGAATTCTTGAGGAATTCCATTGTTCCTAAAACAGCAGATCAAAATGTTCAAGAAGCAATGTAAACATTCAACCCAGAGAAATAAAAAAAACAAGTAAAGCCTGAGGTTGATGGGATGTTTAGGAAAACACTGTTAGCATAGCTCCAGAAGCAGGAACTGCTTTCTTGGGCAGCAGAGTGGTCTGTGGAATAGGGGGAGAGATACATGTACAATCAACCAGCCAATATAACTCACTAAAGAAAAGTATTTCTTCCTGACCTTAGCAGCAACTCAGAACTACATCCAATGGCCTGAAACCAAATTTCTAAGCATAAAAAAAAATATTTTTTTTTAAATCTGTCAGGTTTCTTTAAATTGCTACACTATGTCTGAGTGATGACACAGTTTCATTTGGTGATGTGGCCAGAGGAGAACAGCACACACTTTCTGACCACACAATCTACTGGTCAATACACATTGGGCTCCAACAGACCAGGCAACATAAGAGATGTTACAGAAAAAGTGGGAAAACTTGTAGTGGAAGAGGTGAAGGGTAAGAGAGACAGTGGCAGATCCGACATTAGCAAAGCAGGGAGCAGCTGGCATGGAGAGTGAGGCTGACTCCAAGGGCGTAACAGGAATTTCCCAATCACAGTCAGTTAGATTGGAAAAGACCTCTGAGAGCACTGAGTCCAACCTATCACCCCACACCATGATATCAACAAAATCATAGCACTGAGTGCCACATCCAGGTTTTCCTTTAACACCTCTAGGACCAGTGACTACACCACCTCCCTGCAGGATACAAACACAGGGATTCTGTTAAAAGGCAAGACTTTCTGGATATTTTTTAATCTTTTTTTTTTTTTTTAAACCGAATTCTATATTAAGTATTAAGTAAAATAAATTAGCTTCATTTCAAGCTTATTCAAAGTCTTTGCTAATGAGTTGATAAAGAGTACCCCTAACTTAACAGTTGCTTTTATTCTTATGCAACTCCTTTTAATTCTTTAAACACTTTTTTCTATGCAAATACAAATCCTATCAGTTATACTAGACTTCAAAATTGTCTTTAGAATTCAGTCTTCAAACTTACATCTGGGTTTTGTGCATTAGATGAACCAGTCTTTCTAATTTATATTCCCATGTGTATACATAATCAATGAATGCTGTCTCTGAGGACTTGCAGGAGAGGGACTCCTCTAGCTAAATTTAACTGCCTAATTAATCCAACACCATCCTGCTCTGCTTCAAACAGTTTTCACCAAATTATAACTTTATATGGCACTGTGAAAATACCAACGGGAAGTGAGGGACACACAAATAGAAATGGAAGATAACCCAGGAAGAAAACAGTAGAAATAAAGTACAAAGCAAAGAACAGGGGAAAGACTTTGGTGAAATGGGATGGAAAACTGCCACAGATCATGTTTCTAAGAACATTTCCCCTTTTGGACAAAAAGGGTAAGGAAATTACTATTTGTCCCCATTCAGCTGCATATGTTTAGGTAGGGAGAAAAATGTATGTTTTCTGCTGCTTCAACATTTTTGCAGGTATACATTTCAAAGCACAACTAAGCCTTTAACAGACAGCACAAGAACAGCTTTTCAATATTGATGCTGAAGAATATTTATAGCTGACCTGGAAAAGGAAAGCTTTAGGGAGAATAAAAGCACTGCCTTCTGTAGCATCTTCCACCTTAAGAAGATGACAAGTACAATTTGCTAAGCTTAATTTTTTGGATTTGAAAGTGTCGTGCAGCTGTTTCAAGACAAGTTTGAGTTACCTCTGGCAAATCTTAAAGGAACAGGTTTCTATGACACCAAAGGCTCTTTCCGAAATCAATTGAGAGGAGAAGGAATACCATGTGATGGGAAGTATTACTGTAAAACATGGCCATAAGACCAGAAGAACTATAAAAATAACAGATGAAAGTACAACTTTTATAGGTTACAGGTGCTGATTCAGCCACAAGAAAGTCTGCCTGTTGGTAACCTTGTCTTGAGAAACCTCATGTGAGAAAAAGATTTTGATAATTTCAACCAGGACTGGGGACTGGTGCTCTAATTAAGAAACTCTTTGAGCATGAAAGATTTTAAGCTGTCTTCTTGGATGTGAACTTTCACTCTCCCTAAAAGCCCTTCTGAAAAATTTCATTTTAAGGTCTTCCTTCCAAATGAGCCCAGCTGTGTCAGCTGTCTCTGGCATCAATTTTCTCCTTTGCAATGGAAGTACTCTGAGAGAGAGGATTCAAGTGAGTCAGGATCCAGTGGACATTAAATGGCCAAGTGACTTCAATATCCTGTCACAAAACATCCAGCAATGCCACTGTATTAGATGAAATACAATCCTCAAACGAGATATTGTGGTTTTGGCTGGGCTTTAAAAAGTGAATTTTGTCATTACCAAATGTATCTAGCAGGACAATTTGCCTTTAGTTGGTTTCTTATTTAGAGGACAATATACTTCAAAAACAGAGAAGGAAAAAATCTTTGAAATCTATTCTTACTGATGTCACTAAGACAGCAATAGGACTGGAAGTACCACTTCAATACTCTTGAACAAGAAAAGAAAAAAAAAAGGGGGGCAAACTAAATTATGGGAATAATATGCAATTACATGATTGAATACTTACATTTGAAAATTATTTTTTCCAGCATTTGCTAAATACATTAGCTGGAATCACTCTTCAAAATTCAATATACACAGGGATTGCTCATTGATGTCAAATTATGAAGTAATTTTATGTTATTTTCTTTTCTTTTATGGATGAATGGAGTTATAAGAACAATGGCTCTTAAACAAAAGCAGTGATTTTGACTTCCCCACATTCTTTCCCTATCAAAGTTGTTAGAACTGGTAAAAAATACGTTTTTTGTTTTTTGTTTTTTTTTTTTTTTTTTATGGCATTCACCAAAGCAGTCAAGATTTAAAATTGAACTCATGATGTGTTAAGGGGAATGACCAAGACCAGCAGATCTCCCAGAAAATCTTGAATTATCAGAGCACAGCAGAACCATAGACAAATGTATTTGAAAAAAAATCAGGAAAGGTATCCCTGCAATATGAAGTTCTGTGCAAACTGAAATGATCATTCCAAACAAAGAAGCTGTTCTCTTTATGAAAAAACAATGCTTTCTACTATTTCATTTTATAAGCAAGTGGGGTTTATGTTAAAAAAAATGCAGTCTAGATTCTCCCTAATTCTTTTCTGTATTCCAGAACAAATTGAATTTTCTCTTGGTACCCCCACATTTTTTCTTGGTTCTCTGTACAGACAAAGCTAATTGCTGATAGAAGTCTTGTGCTGGAGATACCTCCAGAACATTTACTATCACACTTTTGACTAACATTGGAGCCAAGTGTGAATCCACTCCTACTCTAATCATTTAAATTAGGAGTTAGGTGGGTTGATTATACATCAAAACTCTTCCTTATTTTTCTTTCTGTTATTACACCCTTGTCTCCTAGAAGATAGATAAAGGGTTGAGTCTTGCAGCTTGTGTTTTGTAAGAATATTTTGTGATAGGTTAGGTATAGCACAGTTCTGTTTGCTCATAAATTTTGCATGAAGCTATGTTTTTCAGACATTTTTGGTGAGAAAAAGCAAGAGTAAATAGTTCCTTCACTAAGTGGTCTAAGATTCTTTCAGTAGGATTCCACCAAAGTACAGGGGAAAGTTTAGTTTTTTCGTGTCACCCTACAAGAGTTAGCCTAACCATCATCACTGTCATCATCATTATTTATCATCATCATTTTGAAAGGAAAATTTTGCCTCCCTAATGCAAAGGAATGGTTGTTGCCAGGGTTTTTGTTCAACTTCTGAACTTGATCTGGAATCCAGGTGGACAATGTTGGACATGAGGCCTCTTGAGTCTTTTGGTTAACCAAAAACTCGCCCCTGACATTCACCTATTGACAATTCAGTATTACTGAAATATAAATTATTTAGAATCTAAGAATAAGCATCTCTTCCAGAACACTGAAAGCTGCTGAATTTCTTCACACACTTTCCATTAACCTTTTCTCTATTTGCTTCCTTGCCGAATTAATTCCTTCAGGCAAATCTGCTTGAGGAAATATTGTTTTAAAATGTTATTAATACATCTTCTACTTTGAGTTAAAAGGTGAACATAGCTAGCAAAACACTACGCTAAGATTTGGTATTCAATGCATGATTCCTTTTTTTTCTTTATGCTCATGAAGTTGTGTTCAGTTTGAAACCAGACCACCCAGACATTCTTTCTATTTATGTCTATTTATCTCTATTTATTACTATCTCTCTATTTATTTACAAATCTCTCACAGGGAAATTCCAGGGAGACAGGAATGATGTCCCATGATCTTACTGGATAAAGAGTAAAAAAAAAATACATTTTATGAAAATAAGTTCCCTCCTTTACACAATACACAACTGAAAAATTACATGTATATTTTATAAAAGAAAACAAAATCCTTGGGCTGCACGAATTAAGAAGTGTTTGACTGTTTCTTGTAGAACTTAGAAGTTTACAACTGTGTTATAACTGTAAGCTGTAAAGTATCGCTTCTGAATGACCAGTTCTGTTCCCAAGCTGAAAAAGTCCAGGTCTGTTGAGCGCAGTCTAAAACAATCCAGACAGTGTACCTTCAGAATCATTGCCAGCATGTGAGAAGACTGAACGGCTGCCAGCCTGGATTTTTATTGTAGTAAGAGTTGTAACAATGTCTGATTGTAGTAGATAATGGCATTTTGTGATTTGAAGTAAATTGGGTGTGATTCATTTATCTCTTCTGAAAAGTGGCTCACAAAATGTGTCGTACACTAAAGAGCTACAGTTTTATGCATCATGTACACAGCTGGACTGGTTACTTCTGATGTGCACTTTCCTCCTCCAGTCAATTCTGGAATATGATGGGTATATCTTAAAGTTTAATTATGATTTCGGTAACTTCAGCTGTGGTTTAATCTAATTAAAAAGAATCTGAAAATGTTCTGAAAAGACTTTAAAAAAGTGGAAGAACATTATAAAAAATAATGCTCTGAAATAACAGCACATCTTTATAATTGCTGAATATTTTCAAGTTAAATTTGTCTCTGAAACACAAGGATTATGTGTCAGAAATAAACTGTCGTGGACTGAAGAATGGAGGAGATAAAGATCCTCACAGTATATAAATTTTAGGTTATCTCCCACAAGACCTAAATTTCTAGCTAGACATGATCTGATAACTTCTAAAAGAGAAATGTCCAGTGAAAATGGTTCCATGAAGAATTACATATGATAAGAAATATTTGAAGTCTCCCTTGGCCTTCCAGGCAGCCTCCACTTCAACTCAAAATGACTTTGGGACCTAATTTGTTTGTCCCAGTAATTATGTGGATTAGCAGGGATGAGCTCTTGGTTTGTTTATTCATTGAAAGCCTCTGGTGAGTTCTTGACTTCAAATGCTGCTCTGAGATACTGTCATTAAATCAATGATTAACAAACAAATGGGTCAGTATAACTGGAATCACATTGAGCAGAAAGATGTAGTAATGTAGAGAATTTGTTTTTTCTTAACGGCATGTACTTTTTAATAAGAAATAATTTTGCTTTATAGTTAGGCAGAAAAACCTCATGCTCTAGAAAATAGTTAGCAACAAAGATGTTCAAAGGTATAGCACAACAAAGCATGGAAGCCATTTTGCCTGGGGGAAATTAAGCTCCCAATGGAATATGAGGAACAGGCCTACCGTAGCACGCCTCCAGAGCTGTCATGCTGTGCCTATCATTATCTGAGCATTGCCATGAGACATATCCAGCTGCCTCATCTGTCTGTCCTCTTCCCAAGATGGTTCACATATCACACACATTTGGAGCAGTGTAAGTGCCTTTCTCCCATTTGGTTGACCTACTTTGTTCAATATTTTTTTCCAAGGTGACATGTCAAAAGACTGAAGAGATTTTTAATTGTTAAATTTTTCTTCACCATTATTGCAACCTTTTCATGCTGAAGAAATAGCACTTTATTAGAAGAAGGCTGCTAGAGATTCCCCGAATAAGAAATGATTGGAAGTGAGAATCCAGTGTTACTGCTGCACTACAGTTCCACTCTCATGTAGACAATGGCAGAATTCAGAATCCTAGAAGAATCCCTCAACAAAGAAAGGAAGTCCAACTAAACAAGCACCTTCCTTGAATTAAGGATAACTCCACCACATCTTCCACAGTTTTTGGTTTGGCAATTTAACCACCCAATTAAATGAATCCTTTCAAGTGACAAGGGCTAATCCTACTGCCTCTGGGTTGCCTGTTATAACTTCCTTCTCCTTTTCCATCTTGCTGTTTCTTCTATTAAAATCTTTTAAGCACTTCAGGATAGAAACCGATGCTGCTGTGAGACCCTGGGTCTACTTAGCTGACCTACTTAGTACAATCACTGTTAGCAACTAAATGTTGCTCCAATGAAAAATTCAGCACTGAAGATTATCAAAGCAGATTTACTTCTCATATAGTAAACCCACATTTTCCTATAACATGCCTGGTCCCTCACAGATGGTACACGTGCCATTTCCAATGTATTTTAAAAGGCTTTTTTTCTGTGCAAGCCTTAGGGTGCAATTAAATAAAACCAATACCACCAAGACTAGTGTATGAAAGCAATGCATTAAGCACTTTGTATCCCAGAGCTGTACTACATACGAATAAATACTTCTTTTCAAAATTCCCATATTTGCCATAAATATAAGTGGTTTTGACAGGAGGTAAATGCTTGAGCCTGTCCTTTTTTTGACCTGAGCATCTCTTGTTGTACAGAATATTCTTGCTGTGCAGAAATAAAGATAACTAATATTGCACAAGAGAAAAGAGAAGTTCTAGAAACTGTTCCTTATACAACTCAGAGAGGAAAAAATCTCTTGAAAAATTAAGGCCGAACTACCCATCCCAAAGTTATGAGCTTCTCCTTGAACACAATTATTTCTGCTCTATTCTTCTGCTTCGGCTTGGGAGATTTTCATGCCATCAACTCAGTAAATTTCCTGTAACTGTCAATGATTTTATTTACCCCATGTTTTAAAGAGCAATGAGTTCTGCAAGACGAAAAAAAATCCTTTCCATGTTCTTTTCAGCATCCCACTGATTTGACAGACAAAGTATGAAAGGTATGTATATTAACTAAAAGTTGCAGAATGACAGAATATTTTGAGATAGTAGTGAGAAAGGCTGCTGAAAATTAGTAGGGTCTGGAAACAGAAACATTGTGCTTGGAGCTCTTCTCAACAAATTTCTAGTCTAGTGTAACATTATCATCACACAAAAAGTGGCATCTTCCTTATATTCTTTGACTGCTGAGGTTATGCCACCAGAGTAAAAAATCTAACAGTCAGTTAAAATCCAAGACTTGGATTGATGTAGAGCTGCTCAAGGTCTAGTGTGACCTAGAAGTTACACAGTACTTGGGCATTATTCCTCTGGCCCTATTCTCTGCCAGTTAACATCGGTGTGCTCTGCAGTGCCCATGGGAGACCCCTGGATGTATCACTGTGACCTTCCTCACTCCCACTCACCTGTAAACTCCAGGTAGAACAGGAGCAAGAAAAAGCTGGGATGGCCAAGGTCTTCTTCCACATAGCTACAGAAAGCACAATAAACAAAATTTACCTCTTCAGAGGGTAGGGTGAGAAAGGCACTAAAAGACTACAGGGACTGAGTGTGTTTCCTAGTGTCCTTTCCCTGGAGGAGGCCTGATTTGAAGATTGTTTGCCTTAGCAACTAGGATTAAGGATTTCTGAAATCCTTGTCAACTTTTCTCCAGGGTAAAAGACAGATGAAGAGCAAAGCCTAAGTATTGAGCAAAGCCTAAGTAAAAATTAGAGTTGACTGCACAATGCCTATACAAGTGCTAAATTGATTCACTTCAGTAAGGAACAAAATGGTTCCAGCTCAATAGACTGACTCACATTTAAGACTGAAAGTCCATGACTAGTCTAATTAAGCCCCAAATAAATACTTCTCCAGCTGACTTGATTCACTTTAATGAAGGAGAGAAATACTGTCAGGTGTGAAAGTTGTCCTGTCCTGATCTGTGTGACTTTGGTGAAAAAAATAGCGTGGCCAGTTCCAGCTGAACCAATTGCATGAGCTAACTTATGGTATTTCATTAGGACACAAAACAAGGGCTCACCTGAGTTTTCCTGAAGTTTTCTCGTAAGTCAGTTTTTGTTTTGAAAGTATGAAACACACTATAAATATATAAACTCATCTTCACCCAAAATTTTATGAAAGAAAAGGAATCCTCTCTAACGCATTCAGCAAAAGAGCAAGCAGTTTCACCCTTGAAGCGTTTTCACTTGAAGGTAAGGCAGAGACCTTGTCTCGTATAAATCAGAGACTGTGCCTTGTAGCTACTAGAAGATCAGATGAGTTATTAGGGCCACATGGTAAAAAAAAAGTGATCATGAAAGAGATTACTATGGTTTTACTAAGGAAATGTGTAACTTTATGTTATAACCTTCAAAGCAGCAAAGCTGCTCCCAGCCCCTCTTTCTCTGAATTCACCTGCTATTTGTTGTGGAGTAGTTCTGTGTTTTACACTTTGGATTTTCTGGTAGAGAAATAAATCTCCTGTATTGATTCCTCACATAAACTCATTTTCTTTGTGGGAAATTACTCTATTTGCAGAGGAAAAATGAGGATGATTTTTCCTTTCTTGCTTGCTTCTTTTTCTGTTCAATAGTTCATTAATTTTCAGGGAAGATCAAAAGCTTGCTCAGTGTGCTGAAAAAAACCTGATGGGCACTGTCAAAACATCCATGAAATGACTTTTTTTCACATGGGTATAAAAAGAGCTCATCATGCTAAATTATGAAGAAATATGACTCTGCCACTTACTCTAAGGTAAGCATCTTGCAATTGCCTGTTTTTAAAAGCTGAAGGACACAAGATGCTGCTCTATAGATGAAATATTGCAAACAACAGAACTGGAAGCAGAGGGTACAAGACTTCTGACACAAAATAAATCTGTTCAGGTCAGGTATGACTTCAGGAATTTTTTAATAACTGCATGAAAAAACTTTTAAAGGAATGAGAAGTGAAGGTTACCACATTCATATTCTGGTTTTGTTATACATAATTGAATTTCTTTAACTCCCTTTTTGATTGCCATAATTCTAGAGAACACATCAGATGAACTAGCCTTTGCTTTCGGAGACACTTTGTCCCTTTTTAGGTTGTCATTAAAGAAAGTCAAGAGGTGACTTAATCACACTTTATCTTGGCGTTATTCACCTCATCCAGTTTTAAATATTGCTAATGTATATGCTTAAAGAAAGCTGTTAAGGTGCTATTCATTTGTGTTGCTCATCTGTGCCCTTCATCTATGTGCTGTGCCAGTAGACAGCTCTCCCTTTCCAGAGGACTGGCCACTACACAGACAGCCCCACAAAAAGCAGTAAAAGTAGGATGTGGGCAGCTAGCAAACCACCCCAAGAGTCTTTGAGAGTAGACAGGTAAATACTAATTTTCATCATCTGCTTCACAAGCCATGGGTAACTGTGTGATCACTAAGATTCAGCTACCTGCTAACACCTTAAATAAAACTCTGTGGAGATGCTCTTAAACAGTGTATGTGTTGAAGGGAAAAATATCGTCTTTCAATTCAGTGAGTTATATCAGCAGATAGACTAGTTTTCAGAAAAGCAAGGACTTCTTTAGGCTTCATACACAAAAAGTCCATGAACAATGTAAGAGAAAAAACAATTGCTATAATTTGAATTTAATTATGTCCAATTTGTATGTATATTTTAGCATAAGCATTTGGCAGCTTCTGAGGTGATAGGTGAGTGCTGAGGAGGCTGAGAAATAGGTATTGCCTTTACACGTTAGCAGAAGAGCTGAGAAAATTCAGAGTCAAAGCAGTCTCAAGAGTCCCAAAACATGGATGTATGATGTAGAACAGCCTCTGGTTACCACACTGTAGCTTGCTTTACATGTCAAACCCTGGTAGACTCAGCTGCCAAGCTCAGCTCACATTACAGGTTTTGAACTCTGAGGGTGCATTTCACCCTGGGTTTGGGTTTTGAACTGTCAGTAGCAAGTGCATGAAAGCTCCAGACCTTCAGACTAGGCTTGTCATCAATATCGAGTCACCAAACACTGCACTTGCCTCCCAGCAAAGGCTGAGTGAACACACACAGACAGTGAAAAAGGTAGGGCTTGCACCTTTAAGAGCAGCAGTGTATTTAAAGAAATTAGATCAGTCAGAACTGTGATCCATTTTCATTTGGCATTTCAATCAGACATGGATAATTTACTCCCCCAAATAAATAAGTACTTTCATGTATCTTACTCTAGAGTGTTTGAAGCATACAGTTCTATCAGTGAAATGTAGTAGTTATTTATTCTGAACTGGTATAACATAAATAGATAATGACTAGTGACCCACTTAAACATATGGGTGAAAACTAACCAAGAAATAATATTCAGCTCTAAAAAAGCAACACACATGAAAACATACTCCTGCTCTGATAAATCACTGCTAATTTAAAGTAAAATGTTCTATGACCCATAGAGGTGCTTGAGTACATATTTGTGTTTCATACACTAGGAAATATTTCCTTTGCACAGCAATTCATATGGCAGGCAATTCAGTCTTCTCTGCTGACACCAATAGAAAACCATTCTGGAAATGCATCTATCTGCATGGTGGTCTTTTGTTTATTTAGGAAAAAATTAATTTCATAAAGACATACCACAAATTTAACCTTTGAAAATTAAATGTGTCAAGATGACAGCCACAACAGGGCACAGTGTCTGTGCTTCAATATATTACCATGTTTGCTTTCAAGGAGTCAAGGGAGTCCAGATAATTCTTAGAATTTAATCACTCAACTTTGTAATCATAAATACACAACTCTACAGCAGAAAGCATTAAAAAGACAAACCATCTTCTGGGTAAGTGTTATGAAATAGTGGAAGAAAGCCACAACATCCCTAATTGATACTGGAATGGAAAAGCTTTTAAGAAATGTAATTACCCCTGTACTGATACAAATCTGTCTTGTCATGACAGAATTTCTAAAACATGTTTTTCAAGGCCATTTTTCTTTATAGAAAGACAGTTATCATCATTTGAAATGGATTGCACAGAAAGCTAATAGCTTAGATTTAATACACTAAATCAAAGAAAAGTACTACAACATTGGAATATTTAGTGAATATTTGCCACAACTGAGGTTATTGGTAAGCTTAAAAATAGATATCATATATTTGTGGCATATTTAGAGCTATTATTACTGAGAAATAAACCACACCTATGCTTTTATGATTGATTTATTTTCAAAGCTTCCAGATGAACAAAAGATTTTGACTTGTGGTGTCCAGGAAGGGGATTTTAGCATCTTTTCAAAAGCTTACATAGTCATAGACAGAATCTCATTAATGGAGTAAGGATATTTTTATGGTTTGTCTGAATTCAGGAATTCCTGAGGAAGCAATATTAGGGAGCCAATAGGGCATATATAAGGCAAAGCAAACGTGTAGTATAAGAATGAGGAAAACACTCAAGAAAATAGAATTTCAATGAAACGAAGGTAGAGATAACTGTCTCACTGTGTTACATGGATTGGACAAGAAGAATTCATCACACCTGCCTAGAGACATATGGAATGCAGGTCTTCAGAGCCGAACTACTTATTTATGTGGAGAGTTAACTTAGCTATGTGGAGTAGCTGAACTACTTTTCTATGTGGAGATATTGGCACCTCTGAGGAATTTGTCTCATCCTAAGGTAAAAACGTAACTAGATCTGAGGAATCATGTCCTGAAAACTCCTGCTTTTTCCCCTCTGGCAATGAGAACACCTGGTTTGGATGGAGCATCTACACTTAGGCAAGACAAAACACACGGAAGCTGTCCAGCCTCAGAGCACTGACCTGCAGGAGAGCTCTCCCCAGGCTAGGAGGGCAAGCTGCAGCACTTCTGATGAGCATCTGCTATCAGGCTTTTGCTGTGCAGTGTTGAGACCCCACTTGGGTCCAGAAATAAATTATGCTTTTCAAGTATAACTGTCAGGTAAGTGAAAGGTCTACAACTCCCAAAGATTTTGTCCAATCCTCTTTCTTTAAACAGTTAAAGCATGGCTGTAGGCTATTGACATAAGTGATGTGCCTATCCTCTAGACTTCCAAATGTGAGGCATCAACAATCGCCCTGACAGACAAGGGAGAGAAATAAGCTTTTTAATGGCATACCTTATTTCTTTCTAATATGGTCTTCTGAGACAGGCCAGATTTGGCTTAGGAAATTGTTGTAATTGTCCTTTGACAACATTGTCCTCAAACTTGGAGGTAGTAGCTCAGATGTTTGTCTCTAGTCTGTAGACTTGATTGGATGAGACAGATGTCAACCCAAGCTTGAGTGAAAAATAATCACTAAAATCAAAGGAGGAGAGGATTTATAAGGGCACAGATACAGATATGTTGGAGACAATTTGAACACTTTATTGTGAGAATCTCCTTTTTCTAATTCATACATATTCCTCCAGATAAAATGTACAGAATGATGTGACTAGTTACTTCAACTGACAATTATATGAATGTATACAAGGCTAAGAAAAATAAAAGTGAGTATATCAACAAGAGCCAGAAATGTGCAATTACTGAAATGGAGAATTTCTATGTTGTTTATTTATAGTACTGGTTGGAAAAGAAAGGAAGCTGTATCTCTAGTAATCCCCATAGCCAGTCCACCAAAATAAGGTTTGGCTCCATATATCAGTTTTACAGCCTCCACCATTATGAACACACTGAACTTCATGAAAAACTCAATAAATTTACTCAGTAAATGCATGACTGGGAACTACTAGAAACTATTTAATCAATATGAAAGACAGAGAGAAACTAACTTCAGATCTTGATATCATGGCAAGTATCATACTATTTTAATATAATTTCCTTGTCTGCATGACCAGGGATGTGACTTCTTAAATCCAAAAAAGGGGTTTAACCCAATAATTTTTTTTTCTAAAGTCCTACTTTAATTTTAGACTTCACAAAATTCCAGCAAATATTTTCAGGATGACACAGAATCACAGAAGATTTGGATAGATCTCACAAAGTGGCCTCCATTCCAGGCTCTTGGTGTTACAGAGGAAAATAAAAATAAAATACAGATAATAAATAAAATTAAAAATCAAGTACAGATGTAGCAAATGCAGTAAAAGGAAAAGTTGCAGAATTCCTATTTCAGCCCCTAGCTGAAGCCTGATGAAATGTGAAAGAAAGGTGAAGATACTTTGAGATGGACCACAGAGGAAAGAGACTAGCAATGTGAAGACAGAAATCTACAGCTTTTTTAAAACTATGCTGTATGTCAAAAGAAGGCTATCTTATTAAGAACAAACATTCTAACTTTGCCTTTTTCACACCAAGAAAGATAAATCTGATTTGGGAGGCATTTCTGCAGGTATGGTCTTAGTGACATTTAAAATCAATTACAAAGGTATGAATAAGACTAACGCTACTGAAAAGGCTGAGAGAAGCAAAATGGATTTTACTAAAACCTCACTTTTCTAGCAATGTTTTGGTGGGTTAGCAGTAATATAATTATCTGACATCACTGACATTATCTAGATGTACCATGTTTGAGGATGTGGCATTTCAATCCACTGATGTTTCTTCAAAGCCGAAAAAACACATCAGTTTGTTTAATGAATGCACTCAGGGGAATGTGTCAACACTTGTTTTGCTTTGGGGCCATGTTCATAGCAATAATGAAGTGCAAAGTAGTCGGCTTGTTTACATTCTTATTATGCACCCTCTGAATGAGAACTGCTATTAAGAATGAAAAATTTTTCTTTTTCCACAGAGATAGAAAATTCAAAAACTTTTTTAGTCATTTAAGTATTTGTCACCTAAATTTTATTCAGTACACTTTACTTCTATTTAGTTAGTCAGTTAAACTTCAATGGTGGATTTCTTTTTTAACATGTAAATGGATAATATTATTTCAAATATTTTTATATTATCATAAGAATATTACAAGGTTTTCAGGGAATTACATTACCTAGACTTCTACACTTTTGTATTTAGTAGCATAATTCTACTTGAAATTACTCTGGAATAATCATTGAGTGAATGGGAATCCTTCAAATGGATTGCAAAGCAGTGTTTATAAAGTTACAAAACTTGTCATGCATCAACTCAAGGACACATTAAATAAGTAATTATTTACTTAATTACTGATAATTGCAGTTTTTTTTTTTTTTTTTTTCCAGAAAGCTAGCAAGCTGCTTTGCACACTAGCCAATCCTTTTTGGGGCTGCAGTAATTTGGAATTGTTTTAGCAACAGCAAGAGGAAAGTGACTCTTCCTATGATTCAAGGAAGATACAAAGTCATTGCAGTGCAAATATTCCAAGGAGGCATATGCAGTTTCTGGCATACCATTGAGGATGAGCTTTGAAAACAGCCAGTGCATGCTCTGCTGTATCTCACACCTCAGCTGCCCCAGCTTCAGGCTGTTGCGCACAAGAAAAGTGGGGAAATAAGGGATTAAAACCACAATTCCTAGTAGTTCTTACTTCACTTTTTTTAAGTAGCAAACATCTTGAGACAGCTAATGAATGAGCTGGTGCCTCAACATAAAAATCAAACGAAGTTTTCCACCAGTAGAAACAAATTCAGTAACTCTTCACCTCCAGAAATGCAAGCTGGCACATGGCAGTGATTGAAACAGCAGTTCTTTCAGAAGGAAAAATTAACTGATGCTTGAATTCTGTGTCACAGCTCAAGGGAGAAGTTTTAGCAGAAAATGGCAAGCATCGGTAATCACCAGCATAAAATTATGAATCCTTCTGCCACCAGTGCTGCTAACTGCCCTTCAGCTGTCAATGTGATGTGCTTGGGTAAGGAGGGAAGAGTCTCCAGATCACTAATGCCAGCAGATCAGCAGCTGCACTGTGCACAGACCATCCACTGTCACTGAATGCAGAACCTGTAGGATGCCTGAGCTCATTATTGTTCTTAATTGCTTGTTTGTCCCTCTATCATCTCCTGCCTTCTACACTGTCTGAAAATTTGGTTTCCTAACGTGATAGGGAATTTTGTTTCTGAAAATATGGGAACTTTAAATTATTTATTTTTTGTACAGAAACACAGGGGAAACTCCAATAGCAAAGTAGAAAAGTCCTTCCCTTCAAGCCCTCAAACACAAAGACATCTCTGTGGCCTTCTGAGAAATTTAGTTGAAAAAGGATTAATTTCAGTGATAATCAGCTCTAGTGCTGATCAGTCTCAGACCAAGGATCAAGTTCAACAATTCATGACCACATTCTCCTGGATTAAGAATACTCAGCATTTCAAACAAAATGCTAATTAGCCCTGTTACTTATCATAATGACCCTGAATTTAGAATCTGGTCACCAAAGACATGTTTTGTTGTTTTTTCCTTCCTTCTTATCCCTTGAACATATTTCTCCAATTCACATATAACATAGATAGGATATAGATGTCCCCTGATGATGTTGCTCTTCCATTAACCACGGGAAAATAATAATTCTGAGAAATAAAATTAAAAATGCAAATTTCAGGGAATTTCAGGGAACACTTCCTAGCAGATGGAAATAATATGCCTTTGCTATGCACTTGAGAACTGCTAGATCATATTTCACCTTTGTTGAAAGGGACAGAGATCCACTGCAGAATAATTGTAAAATTAAATTCCTTGTCTACAGTGTTTTTAGTCTGATAAAAAATGCCATTTTCTTTCTTGGTAGGATTTGTCTGGGCCTACAGTTTATTACTGACTGCATAGATTGGTGCCTGTTTTTGGAACTTTTGCCAAAATGTTTCCTTTGCTCAAAGTGTGTTACAAGCACAGAGTTTCTCAGATTTATCATCCACTCAGTATCTAATTGAGATACAAAAAATACCATAGTAGCAACTTTTTGGTGGTAGGTCAGCCAATTTTATTTCTTTTACTGTAATGTTAGGAAATTTAGAGTATGTGGTAATCTCTAGCACCAGAAGAAACCACTCATTAGCTTAACACTATTAGATATGCAATATCTTGACTAGTTTCTGCTTGGATGGAAACATGGATCAGACCTATTTCTTGGTTTGATTAGGAAGTTCTCTAGCACAGAAACTGCACCAAAACTCACAAATTAAATTACTATATGAATAGTTTTTAATAACCAAATGCTCACTTTAAAATTATTTATCTACTTTAAGGAAACACATTGTTACTGATGCTTGTCTTTCATAAAATGTAAGCATGAATAAATAATATTGAATCATGAATAACTAATTTATTCTAAGTTAATTCCTGCACAATTCCAAGGGATTCCATTATGTGAATCAGTTTTTAATTTCATTTCATGATACAAATATCTGTGACATGCTTAGGTTAGATTTTATTTTGATAACCTGTTCTACAATAGCAGTTAACTCCATAATTCAGCAAGTGATAGAGAAGCACTTGCTCTGCTGTATTTAAATTGCCATTTACATTACACTCTGGACTAGGAACTTATTCCTTCTTCACTGAGTATGCACATGCTTTTGACATTTACCAAGTGTACATTAACTGAATTATATTAATTAAAATACAGACTGATTCTTACGTGCCACCTTGTGGAAAATCAATGAAATTTTCTTACTCAGCAGCTGATGCTAAGAATTCTGAACTTACAAAGAGCTGGTGGAAATTATAAAAATAGCTACTATAAAGAAGAATAGAATATTGCTGCAACAAGATATATGTACTGATAATTCATGTGTATAGCATATCTTAGCTATTACAAATAACTGAATAAAAAAAATAGGGCATATTTCTGTGTGAGGCTTCCTACCATCATGTTTTCACCATGGATTTCTCTAAATGTGGACAAAGCACACTTCAGAGCTGAAAGAGCTCCCATTCTTAACCAATTACCATAAAGCAAAAATTGGTTAATTTCGTTAATAAGAGGTCATTTCAAGCAAAATTAGGCTTCAAATACAGTATTTTAAAGTCATAATTGTAGTACCAATGTTCTAGTGTCTTTCTGATATCTTTTACTATATTTCTATAGCATTTCTGCTATGGCTCAAATATAATCTGCTGGTAAAATATTGAACATCCATGGTTTACATGTTAAACACTGCAAGCTCTCAGTACTAAATTTAGAAAATCCAGTTTCCACAAGAGAAATCAGAATTATTTCCACAGACATAATCTCACCTATTACATGTAAAATTTAAAGTGTTTCCAATTTTACTATCTCCACAGATTTGCAGCAGCTTTTCCAAGTCAAATGTATGGCCTTCAAACAGGTATCTGGAAGGGAGTATTTAAAAAAAAAAAAAAAATTGTCCTTAGATTAACGCACAGAAATGGAAATAGGGATACTTAATGTAAAGTGTCTTTGTTAAAGGTCTGTGGAATAATGATGACATATTAAGAGGTGTAGGAAAAATGCAAGGAAGACTATTATCCTCTTTTCAGAGGTTTTGATTGGAGACTTTAGAACTCCATATTTCAAAAGCTGTTTAAAAAACTGTTGAGTACAATATGGATGGTATTGTTTGTCACACAGTTAATTCCCATCACCTTTGGTGCCATTCCTGACAGTTGTTAAGAAGATGGTAGCTTAGGTAATTAAATGGGCATCTTGTAGGTATTTTAAAAACATTAGGTAAATGTTGTAAAGCATCACAGCAGTGACTCAGGCTGAACCTGAAAAACAAAGTGCTACCACATAAAGCAAGACCAGAAAGTTCTTGTTTTACACTAGAGGTACCTCAAATGAAACTAATGGAATAGTTCTGTGGTAATTAGAAGAATTTACTGGTTCAAACAGTGTATTTTTTAAACTACTTTCTAAACAAAAAATGCATTATTTCTCTCAGCCTATAAGTATTTTTTTCCTAATTACATATATTTTAAAGTCTTTGTGCGCGCCCCATGTACTGACTACTAACTAGGTAGAAAAATCATGGCAAAGTATGGGGAAAATTTTATATTCTTCACAAAAATCATGCAAATATAGAATGAAACATATCTGATGTTCATGCAATTTCACACTCTTCATGGTATGGTATGAGAAAAGATTCAAATTTCTCTTTGACCGCTGCAATTTTTGGGAAGGGGGAAGTTATGTGGGTTTTTAACTTGTATTTTTCATAACAGTACATTACCAAAAATATTCCAGTCTCCCTAGGGCTCTAATGAAAGGCTATGAGTAGGTTAATGGATTATAATGAAAATCCAGCATGTTCAAATGTGAAAGAAGGGGGGGGGGTGGTTTTTCTCTTTTATTCCCTCACATCTTTTATTTTCTCTGAACCAAATGGCTCACTAATGCATTTAGAGCTCTCTCCTGTTGGAAAAAGCTGTTGCTCTAGCTGTGAAGCAGCCCAACCCACTCAACAGCAGGTCTGCCCCTCTCCCACCTCCTACACCTACCACTCTTTCCTTCCCAGAGAGCCTGTTTCACCCAGCTGGCTGGGCACGGAAGAATGGAAGAGTTTGGGTCTCTTTTTTAATGGTCTTTCTGGAAAGAAAGTTTTATCATAATCTTCAGCCCCCCAACCCCTGAAAACACAGAGGAAAAAATCCTCCTTGTTTCATTTTGCTCATATGTCTTAGCAAAGATAAAGAAGAAAGCCAAACAAGACAGGAGGATTTGTGAGGAAACCTAGAAGGGAACAGACAGTATTTAAAAGCCAGGAAAATACAGAGAAAGACACAGAAATCCTCCTTTGGAAGACTGACACACCAGTCCAAATGCATACAGCCTCTCCACATCCTATTGGAGGTGGTCCAACGCATCCTGTTGGACCTATTGAAAAGGGAAATCATTCCTTCCAAAGCAGCTACACATTATTGTGCAAGTGGTTCTAGGCAGGTTCAGCCCCAGTGCTACTGAAGGGTCTTTCCTGAGGTGGCAGCTGAAGATATAAACTACAGAGTAAATAGTTTTAAAAGGCAGCCAAAGAAATTTGGAAATCCTTTTTCAAGATTTTATCCTTACGACACTTCAAGGTGCCAGTAGGATTTGTTTGGAGGAAAGCAGAAAAATTAACATTTGACAGACACTTTCAATTTTCATACATACCAGTGACAGAAGCTGTACCTCTAGGGTAAAATAATCTTTATGTATCTTCAGTAATATGTCCATTAAATAAAATTATTATTTTCTAGGTGATGTGGAAAGTTCAACCCTATAATTTGAAATATAATGTACCTATTTATTTCTCATTTTCTGTGGCTTTGTGTCCATGATTTACAGTGTTTACTTCTGAAAACAGAAACTCAATTCTCCAAATGCATTAAACTTCTCACTGGGAAGCTCTTTAAATAGATTGACAAACACTATCTTTGTCTTCCAAAACATAGCTGAAACTGATCATCGCTAAAATGCTTCTTGATGAGTCATTGCCTTCTTCGGTAAGTTACCCTTCTCAGAGAACCCCCAGTGATGAAACAGCCTGGCCATGCCCTGGACAAGCTGCTTTATAAATGCAGGCTTTTACAGAGAGCTGTTATGTATTGGGAATTTGTGATCAGATCTGAAAAAGGGCAAAACACCTTCAGCAGAAAAGCATCTAAAATATAATTCTAACCAGATACTGACCTCTTTCCTGAGCTCTGTCACTTTATTCGCCCTGATGTATTTTCCCCTTGCAGAATCACAGAGCTGGAAGAACTACACTGTATTGATTAAAAAAAAAAAAAATTCATTGTGAAAGGTCTGTAAACAACAGGACATTAGAGTGGTTTCAATACATTCCCTGACAATCCTGGAATGTGGGAGGTGGGAATTTTCAAAAGACTGTCAGCAGCATCTTTATGAGATTCAGGAAAGAAAACCCTGGACAGATATGAAATGGTAGATGATATTTTATTCAGCTGCCCTCTCCCCCTAACAATCGCATGCAAAGAAATAAAATGTGGTTGAAAAGTTTTGAACCCGGGTATCTGTATATAGGGTAGATATTGAACTGACCACTAAAAATAACTTCCTAAATCACACTCTACTTACACATGATTTAAATGCTGCTATTTGAAATTTCACTATTAGCAGCAGCAGGAAATCTGAACAATAAATCACTTATGTAAAGACAGTGTCACATATTCCATACAGGTCTGTAAAAAAGGGGAGGAAAAATGAATAAGCAAAATAATTTTCAAGGCTTGCCCACAGGAAGAATTCTGTATTCTCTGACAAAATTCTGTAACTTTGCTTAGTGTGCCATGATGACCTAAAAATGTGTGTGTGTATGTGTATATATATATAAAGATGTGATCTTTCTGATTATGATTTGTAGTTCTACAGGCAACCTAGCAGAATTTTTCAATATGCTGAGTTACTACAGAGAAGGCTGTTCAAACTGCAGCTTTCATTTGAACAATAGGGCTACTTTCCCCTCACTGATTATGATTAATCATTCCCTTACTCTTTCTTTTTACATGAAATACCTTTGACGTAATGATCTTCAAGTGAACAAAACAAAACCATTTTCCTTATATAAAATGATTACGTTTATATGCAATCTTTATTGTCTTACAAACAGAAATTTTATAACCGTCATTCTAGGTGTTGTTATTCATAAACTGAACTACCTCACAAATTTCCATTTGCACTGGGATAAACTACTCTCATGTCTGTTACTTAAGCAATATTCGCTATAAAATATATTCAGAGTGACTAAGTGCCTGTGCCTTTCCAGGTGTTAGCCACACACAGCAAGACTAACAGGCAAGTGAGGAAATTTGTTGTCCCTTGAAATATGACTTTGGATGTGTTCCCTCCGTTGTTAATAGGTTTACCCATTGTACATTCAGCAGCTTATTTAGGAAGACATCATTTTAACAAAACACTCTTCTTTTTATTGATTCAGTCATTCACAAACTTTCCTGCCATGGTCTGGCTTTTTAAACAAGTGATTTAAATCTTGTGTCAAAAAAATAGTCATTTAAGTACTCAAAATTCACTGCATCTTTGACTCAGTTTAATGGGTTTTTTTCCTTAAAAATCATGGTTGCTAAATATGTCTGTCTGAAACATACACACCCAAGCTGCTTTTCCTCTTATCTGTATTCTTTACAGGAATTCCTGGTTTCCAGGAAGCCAGACAGAATCTGAAGAACTCATTTTGCTGCCCAGGCAATTTCACTTTCTTCCTTATTAGCTCAAATTCCCAAATCTTTTATTCCTTTCTGCCTCTCAGATGTCCTTCCAGTCTGCAAAATATTTACTATGGTATTTTGATTTAGTATGTGACATTATGAATTTATCACAGTGAATCTCACATTTTGCTATGATCTGCTAGATTGACTTATTTTTAGAAAGGGTTGTCTACAGCTCAGGGACATATATTGTGATATTCACAGAGCAAATACTCCTATTCTATTGTGTTGTTATTACCAGTGGCAAATGCAGGCTCCGTGGCTCTCTGTTGGTATTTCTTTATGTTGACTGGTTCAATTGCAATAAAACAAAACCATTCCAGTCCTGCCTGGAAGTTTGGACCCCATGCAAACTTTCTAAAAGAGTTCAGTTCATTAGATCAAAGTTTTTTTCTGAAATAAAAGAAATAACTCATGGTTCCTTTGAACAAGAGAAGATTTTAATTTTTTCAGTTGTACTTTATGTGGGATAAATGTAGTGAATCAGGTCAGAGAGCTGGAACACATTAATTCTTGACAGAGATGATGATAAAAACAGGAAAATACCTTGGAGATGTTAACAATGGAGACAAGAAACTTGAATTTAAAGCTGGAAAAAACCCCAAGAGTTATGCATAAATTTTAGGTATCTTCTTTTGACTAGACTGTGAAAGCAAAAAACAACAAGACAAAAAGATGGGGCAGATAACTAGATAAGTAAAACCTTATGGGTTTGGCTTAGCCTTGGCTAAGCCACAGAATCACAGAGCAACTGAGGCTGGATGGGATCCTGCAGGCCATCTGCTGCAAAGCCTGCTCAGATGAGCATCAGCAAGCACAGGGCCTTGCCTCATTTTGTTCTGAGCATCTTCAACAATGAAGATTCCTCAGCTTCTCTGGCTAATCTGTGCCAATGTCCTATCCCCGCCACAGAATTCTTTTTTTTTTTTTTTTCTAATACCTGGTCAAAGTTTCCTCTGTTGCAACTTGTGGCTATTGCCCTCTGCTCTGCAGCCAAGCTCTTCTGAGAAGTCTGAAGCATCTCCCTTATATACAACCAAAGGAAGAAAATAGCTCTGCAGAGAATGATGTACCACTCAGCCAGTGTTCCTTCCAACTATCTATGCTTAAAGCATCTAGGTTAAGACAAGGCAGCAGCACAAATGTTGGGAAAATCTGTTCTTTGAATACATTAGTATTTATTAGTAGTAGTAATTTTCCTTTTGTCTTCACATCACAGATTCCCAGTCAAGGGCAGGGTAGCTGGTATCTGGTCTCATACTTTCCTTGTAGTAAGGAAAGTATGAGACCAGATACCAGCTACCCTGGACTAACAAGTTGAATTCAAAGGGGTTTCAATTTTTTTCTGCCATTACAAAGAAATATTTCTTAAAAGATCATACAAAACTGCTAATTTCAGGATTGCCAGTCTCCGACTTTTTAAACAAATCTGTTTCGGCTCAGAATAATTTTCTGATTCATAATGAGCATCTATTGTGTTTGTGTCAATTTAATTTCTTAGGTAACTTTGCTTAGAATTACTGCAGAAATAAAGTAGCAAATAAATTTCAGTAAAACTAAGCCCTTCCTGGGGATTTGTTACGCTCCACTGACACATCTTAGTTTCTGTCTTCCATCTTCATTCAGTATTAGTATTCTTCAGCTCAGGGAAATATCACAAAAAGGATTATTGAATTTTTGTTTATTGAATTTGTTGTACTAAAATGCCATATCTTGCTCCCTGTTTTGACATTTTTCTTGATCAATACCTTGTCAATGCAAAATAGACACAGCTATTTAACTTTCTGTGTGCAAAGAATATGGGCTATTACTGGATTTCTCAAAGGACGATGTATGGGACATGAAGGAAGCAGCCCATAATGGTGGGCAGACTTAGTGAGAGAAAATGGGACAGACAAGGCAGATATAGCACACAATTGTAAATAAAGAAAAAAAATAAGGTTGAGGAAAATATTCTTATCTTCTAAGGGCTTCTATGGATACACAAAATGTTTTTCCCTCCTATAATACAAAACACAGTGAAAAAGAAGGCAGGTCTTGTCATAAAACCGCAACAAGTAAAATTTGATGCATTATTTCTTCTTCCCTGGGTCATCCATACACAAATTTCAAAAAACTTGTGACACATGCAAAACCAGCTGCTTATTATCTTCAGTATGTGCACTACAGAGTTATCTGCAATTCAAGGAAACACAAAGAAGTGATGCCTGTTACTATCTGTGGTACAAACATCCACTTGGAGTTTTTTGCAGGTAGCAATATCAAGCAAAAGTCACAACCAGAGAACATGATTTTCCCATCTGTGTTCAGCCTGCCCTTACTGCTGCAACAAAATGGAATTTTCATCACTGATGCTTCCAGTTGTGTCAACATTACAGGAACCAGTTTCTCTGTGAAGACCACTTCATCACTCTTGACAGAATCAATTAAAGCTGCTGATTTTCAGACAGAAAACATCAAAGCATTTTGCATGTATGCCTTTCAATCCTTCATCATAAATCAGAATTTTAGGTTTGATCTTTAGTGTTTTAGTTACTTTAGATGTCAACAGTAAAATAAACCATGTGTGTGTAGTTCCAACAAAGTGATGTCCCATTCTTTTTCAGTTACAGAAATACTGCATCTCATTCTCACCAAGGTCAGCGAGTCCTTGGAAAGCAGCCTGTGAAACAGGGCCTTTGGACAGAAGGAGACTTTTCCAGCTCCATCTAAAGAATAAAAAGGTAACAGCAGAGCTCCTTCATTACATGTTCACCACTGTAGCTTACAACGAAAAGCCTGATTACACTTTTAAAATACTTGTTGTGGGGTTTTGCTTATTTTCTTAATGAATAATTGCACTGCATTATTTTCCACTCCCATATGAAATTCTGCATGAGATTTCTCTAAAGCAGATTTATGGCATTCTGCATGATAAGCCTGGGATTTTTCTTATTTTATCTAAACAAGCAGTGCTTGCATTCAAAATTTAAATGAAAAAAGAACATGCAGTTCTTAAGCAGAATTATGCCAAAAACTTCCTATGCTAACTGATTTAAATAATCTGAGTATTTAAAAATGCATTGGTTAATCAATTCCTATCACTAAGATAAACAGGGAAGAACTGGTTTTAGAAATGGGAAAGGAAAATGAAGTAGGCCGAAACACAAATCTGTGTTTTCAGTCTTCACTCTTACTTGTTTACCATTTCTAATGGAGTAGGATGTGTTTCTTCACACAGTGTTTTCTTCTTCAACTTTCTACTGATGTTCTGATCCTTTGACTACTGGCAAAGCTGCTAAATCAAAATCTGTGAATAAACTTACCATCATAAGTTATATACTTATTTTAATTACTTTTAGACATGCTGAGAATATCTGCAAGGTGATTAATATAACCTGTTTTAATATAAAATCATGCTAATAGCAAATAATATCTTTCTTAGGCTTTCTACACAGAGAATATAAATCCTTACCAATGAAAGAAAAAGCTTTTACATCAGAGTAGGATTACTGAACAAAAACTACAGCAGATATATAGATTAGATATAGATATAGATATAGATATAGATATAGATATAGATGATATAGATATAGATATAGATATAGATATAGATATAGATATAGATATAGATATAGATATAGATAAATATATCTCAGAAATCATTTGCACATTAAGAAACTTACAATCCTGAATATACCTAGAGAATGTAGTTACATCTAAATACTATATACATATAATAAAGAAGAAGAAAAGTGAGGAAATTTCCTCCTCACATTCCTCTAGATTATTACAGTGGATTTAATTTTTGAATGCAGGTATATTATATCCAGTTCTCCTGAGCTAGAAATTTATTAAGACTTTAATGTTTGATGTTTGAGCAATGACTTTTCTATTCCTTACTTCTTTTCCAGTCCTTTTTAGCTAGAGGGAAGGGCCAATTTACTGAAACATCCATATTTACTTAATCACTATGCTGCACAATATCAATATTACCCAGGGAAGAATAATACATGCTAAATATGAGAGAAAACGGAAAAGCAATGTAACTAACCATAATTAAGGTGTGATAAGTAATAATAGCAAAGCATCATAAAAATAATTTGAATGCATTTTAATCTACAAAACATTCAGGTAGGTTATGACAGACTGTCTTTCACTCATTATTTGGAAGACAAATTATTTGATGTATCATGTGCCTTGTTGACAACAAGATCCAATATTTTCTGTGTCAAATCCAATCTGCATTGTTAAGCTGTACAGCTGAGCCACCAAACACAAACGGGGTGGAATACACAAAAATTAGACACATATATGTGGCACCCCTCAAAAACAACTAACAAGAAACAGGAAGTTTAAGGATGCAAAATATCTGAAGGCAAAAATATCAAATAGTGCAGGTGAATCTCACTTGAGAAGAGTCGTCTTTAATGGGAGTCAAGGCAACCAGAGTGGGATTCATTTAGAGGTTATAACCACAAAAATCTAGCTAGTTAAGGTGCTTTAATCAGCACAGATGCAGATGGTATCCCATACACTAAAGAGAGATTCAGATGTCCAGCCGCTTGATATAGGATTTATATGTGCAATAGTGGAAGTTTGGGCCATTTTACCTGCCACTGGTATCCTGGGTTTCATACTGAGGAGCAAGAAGAGTAAAAATCTCTCTGGAGTCTATCATCTTTCCCAACCCCTTGTAGTGGGCTTAGATCAACAGAGTGTTTCAAATGGCACGAGCAAAACTACTTTTAGGTAACTGAATCCTGTCCTACCCAAATGCCACCACCCTGCAATGATCTAATTACATGAACAGATGAGAGCATAGCAAAATCAGATGTTTCAGCGATTTCCACACTCTTTTTTTCATAGCAGGAAAGAAATGTGTCTACTAGACCATTCTGAAGAATTCTTTGAGACTGAAAAATGTCTGGAGGCACTTCCATAAAGCACCATTGCTAAGAAATTTGCCTTTTCAAGCAGGATCTTCAGCACAGATTTCAGATCAACTGATTGGACACACTCAAGATGCACAAGAAGGAAGTCCATCTGATAAGCAGGGCATGAAGATGGCACATGCCATACTAGTCCATGATAAAAGGTGCTTTGTTTCGCTCTCCTTGCCCAGTTTCACCATGCCAGCTAACAAAACAAGACTTAAGGACCTGCTTCCTAAGGAGAAGTTGATAAGAAAGTCACACCATTGCTATTAGTTTTTATATGCAAGTGCATGGTGAAAAAAATTCTCCAAGCTGATCAGAAAAGCCTCAATACAAGGTAAAATATGCATTATTTGAACAAGCAAAGCAAATGTTAACACATTGGTTCCAAATATGTTTTGCAGAACTGAAGTTTAAAAAAACACATCTTAACTAAACTGTTGCCAAAAGCAAAAATAACTCTTCCCTACTAAGCAATTTGCTTATTAAAATATTAAAAGTAGGATGTGTTCTTTTTTGGTTCTTATTTAACAGAACTGGATTAAGAGCTCAGTGGCTCAAGCATAATAATTTCTACGTCTTTTCAGCTGAATTTACTATTTTATGTGGATCAGAACTAATCCTTTCCTTTTCTAAGGATTTGTAGATGTATGTCTCACAGTTCAGTAAATGTGACTAGTGGAGTATATATTTAGGAAACATTTTCTTTCTTTTTGTGTGCTTAGCTGTATCTAGCTTGAGTATTAACCAAAGTTAAATGAACAGAGTCACATTAATGGGTTAAAATTAACCCATCATAAAGACCCACTGTCAATAAAAAGTTGAAATGAATTTTTATTAAGGTCACACTCAATTTTTTCAAGAGAATCAGACAAGAGTTTACAGAAGAAAAAAAAAACAACTGTGAGGGCTCCTGGTTTTTTCCTTATGTTTTTTTCCAGTTTCAATTACTTTTTCTCTCTAAAACTTTAGAAAAAGATTCAAAGGAATTTCTACACTTAGTTCAAAGGCTGCTTTAGGTTCCAAATTTTACAGTCATAAATATGTGCGAGGGAAATTTTTGATTGATTGAAGCAGATTGCAAAAGTCCCTTCAAAAAAGTTCAGAAATAAAAGCTGTGTTCTCTTCTGAAATTTTCTTGAAGGTCTATAGTTTTCTATCACTAGCCTGGAATTTTTCTACATTAACCTGTACATTTCTCTCTTTCTTGATATGTATGTTTACAGGGAGGAAGAGAGAAGCAGAATTACATATGCTAAAGCACAGCATCTAAGATGAAGGGGTTTTTTAGTAAACAAAATAGTGCTGAGGGAAGTGGCCAGTGTCACTGCAAAGCTGCACTACAGGGCCTCTTGTGATAAGCATGGGAGGTTCCTGGTGACTGGTAAAACAGAAACACCAGACCCAGGAAGAGAAAGAAGACCTGAACAACTACAAAACAAACATTCTAATGTCTGAGGAGTTTACAGAGCAAATTCTCCTGCATCTTTTATCTGAGGCACATGATGGACTCAAGGTGACCGGGTGCCAATTTAATCAATACCAATTTAAAGAGGGTAAAGTCTGTTTGAGCAACTTAATAGCTTTCTATGATGAGATGGTCAGCTATGCAGCTGATGGGAAAGCCCTGGATGTCATTCAGCACGTCTTTGCTACAATTTTCAGGGAAACTCAGAAAGTTCAACAAGAGCAGAAGCAAGTCCTGTGTGTGGGATGGAATGCCATCAGGTAAAAAATCTGGTTGAGGAAGATCAGTTTTACAGAGAAGTGAGCAGTGAAGGTCAATTGCTGGGCTGCATTAGAAAGTGAGGTCAGCAAAATGCAGGAAGTGATTCTTCTGTACACAGCACCTGAGACTGCATCTGGAGTATTGTCTTTAGCCAGAAAAAATATTCTGATTGTTTTGTTCCTCTAGATGTCACGCAATTAAATGTTTAATCAAATTTTCTTCATATTGTTCCAGGTTGTAAGCACTGATACTAATTCCTGCACCAGTAGGAACCAGCCTGGTCTGGCTGGCTTGAAAGCAGTTTTGCAGAAAATTACTCACAGAGCTGGTGGACAACAAGCTGACCATGAGCCACCAACGTGCCCACAGTGGCAAAGGACACCAACTGCCTCCTGGGCTGCATTAAGAGCATCACCAGCACATCAAAGGAGGTGATCCTTTTACTCTGAGAGAATTCAAACACTGGCATAGGTTGTCCAGATAGGGTGTGTGGTTTTCATCCTTGGAAATATTCCAGACTTAACTGGAAAAGGATCTGGGTGACCAGCTTTAGATGATACTGCCTTGAGGAGGAGAAATGAAATAAACCATCTCAGAGGTACCTTACATCCTCAAATACTCTGCAATTTTGAAAAGAATAATGTAGATAACAACATAAAAATCTTCAGCATGCCAAAAAATAGCAAGATTACTTCTTTCCTGTAACATTCATGTTCTGAAAACCATACAAGCAGCTTGAACAGAGTAATTGACTCAAGAAGTCAATAGGGTATCTTAGAAAATACGTTTCCACCGTACTGATAAAGCCTTTGATAAAACATGCCTTCATGGGCTTTGAAGCAGAGTTAATATGATTCTCTTTGAAGTGAAAAAGACTAGTTTAGTCTGACAAAATATCAATAGCAAGCACAACCATTTCACCTGTGGTACTTAGTCATTCAACAAACACGGTCATTCTGCTTCAGAACATCATTCGTTTCCACAATCATCTTCCTGTCTAGGGAGTCAATAGGAGCTTTATCTGGAACAGATATGTTCTACCTCATGCAGCATGGACTGTACAAGAAAACAGGCAAAACAGACAAAATGCGCTTTTATCGGTTCTTGGGGCTTTTGGATAATCTAAATCTGTAAATAAAACTATGGACCTCATTAAATACCTAGAAACACTACTCAAAAACCGAAACTCAACTGATACTTCTCTGACATTCTCCCTTTCAAAATAAACACTTCTAATTAGAAGTCAAACTAAACTAAACTAAACTAAAATTTTTCTAAGTACCCTAAACTATCTAAATAATTTCCTATAAAAATGACAACTTGGATGAACTTTTGAGTAGACAGGATTTCCTTCAGCTAACAACAGTTTTTCACAGACACTTTATTGAAGGTGATCAGTTTATTTGTGATATAACTAGGAAGAATGGGGATTAAAAACTATGATACAAATTTATTAGAAGCAGTAAGTCTAACAAATGAGTTTAAATTCTTTCTGAGGATATTTGTCTTTAGCTCTTAATTTATATACTATGATTTTGTAACCTACTAAATTCTGAATGCTCAGTTCTGTAAGAATATGATTCCTGCTACAACTTGATATTAAGACCAATTACTACATCATAATGAATGTCACATTATGATTTTAGTTTTTGAACTTCCTGCCAAAGCAACACGCTTCATTGTGAATCCCCAAAAAAACAAGGAAAATTGTTAATATGACACATTTTACATTTTATGATAGATGTTAATATGATACACTTTATTAAATAATGTATAGCTTTTCCATGTGGTATTTTTTATTTTTTAGAAAAGGCCTTGCACGTTTGAAAATCTGCTGTTTTTACAGAAGGTATAATGTGATGTATTGCAAAGGAAAGACGCTAATCCTCTTTTTAGGCAACATCTACATTGGCTTCTCTGTTCAGGTGATTCACTTGGAATACATTGGTTGAACCTGCATCACTGATTACTCTGTACAGGAAAAAAAATGAGATCCAGGAGTTTATTATCCACATAGGACAACATATTTCATTGTAACAGATAATGCTATTAATTTAATGCTAGATAGTCTTGCAGCAGCCATTTCTTGGCTTATATTTCAAGGAAAAACAGATGGGAGGTGAGACATGATGAAGAACTGGTAATTTGTGCAATACAAACAGCACGGAGGGCGTACACCATGGAGAAGTCAGGGAGGCAAGTGGAAAATTATGCTTGGACTGAAAATAAAGTAGGGATAAGCAAAAGAAAGCAGAAAACAAAGAGAAAATATAAGCAATGCTGGAGTTATTCAGGCAAAATAATTAATTTGATATAGAAGAAAAAGAAACATATACAATAGCACATTGGTAGAAGTTTTTTGCTAGACTACAACAAAAAAGTGTCCAAATAGAGAAAATACAAACCTAATCAATAATTAAACTATGGGAGAAAAAAAATAAAATTCAGAGAATTTTTTTCCTCTATCACTTTTGGGTAGATTTTGCAAGTTAACAATGTGTTTGATGTTATCTCATACTTGCTCTTTCACTTTCCCATTTTATATAGTTTCAGTGATCTTACTACTTCATTAACAATCTTTGTGGTTTTACCATTTTGGTTCCACTCCTCTGAACAGTAGAGAGGTGATACCCTCATATTTTGTCCAATATCTTCCATTCTAATTTGTAGTTATTTCTGTTCTTCCATCGCTTTTCTGTACAGCTCATTTCCTTTGAATTGGTGTATTGAACCAGAGGCAATGGGCACAAATTGAAACACAGGAGGTTCTTCCTGAACAGTAGAAAACACTTTTTCATTGTGAAGGTGACCGAGCACTGGCGCAGGTTTTCCAGGGAGATAAGAAATCTCCATCCTTGAAGACACTCAGAAGACAAGTACACATGGTCCTCTGCCACCGGCTCTACGTGGCCCTGCTTGGGCAGTAATTGGACCAAATGACCTCCAGAAGTCCCCTTCCACCTGAAACATTCTGAAATTCTGTGATATCTTCTTTCCAATGAGTTTATTCAATCTTCCTTTTGCATTTTTTCCATTTAATTTCTTTTATTAGGTTCTATGCCAGCATTTACTACTCTGTACACTACTCAGCCCTTCTAACAACCATAAGCCTGATTCAGATTTAGGAGTGTTCCCAAAGCAATTGCTGAAGGAAATAGGTGCAATGAAGCTTCTGGAAAAAGAAAATTATCTGCTAAAAATGTAATAGCCTAAACCGACTCCATGTGGTGGAACAACTGATCCAGTCTGAAGCAAAGTCTTCAAGATAGAGGGCATGAAGGTAAGACACCTATGTGAACATTTAAATCAACATTAAAACACTATTTTCTCTCTTTTCATAGGGGGAAGACTTAAAGAGTTTAATTCTACAGATGAAAGGCATCACATCAGCCTCAACTGAAGTTGCCCCTGAAATGTGAAATGTGGTTACTCCTTTGCTTTTGCATGAAAATGGTAACCAGTACGGTATTTATCCACTGAAATCCTATTTGCACTTTATTCTTCTTCCAGATCTAAATGTGATTTTACTTTCATGCCAAGGAATGATTCTTTAACTGGTATTTTGCTGGGTTTTCTAAAAGATTGATTTTATCTTTTATGCTTTGTCTCCCCATATTCTAATGAAAGAACCGCACAAAATTAAGTTGAATTCAACTGGGTATCTGAAGTCATACAAGAGGAACAGTAGAAAAGGGGCCTGAATAATGAGGCTCCAGAACATCTTAGAGGCATGAACAAAGTGTGGGATTCATGTCACCAAACCCTATTTGCACTAAGTAGATGAGAGCTAGCCAGTCTAGGCTCTCCCTGTTGTCAGTTTGGGAAGAAATTGGCACTTTGAGGAAACAGCTCATCTTTTCAGATGTCCACTTCAAAATAATACAAATTGTGCACTAGAAGTACCTTCTTTTCACTTTGACTATAAAGGGAACACAATGGAGCTAGCTTAGATATAGATATTTACAAAGTTGGCATCAAGACTTGTTCATCTGAACCCTTCAAATTCTGTTGTAGTGTTGGATTTGCAGTTAAAATTTATTGCAGTCAAAGGATTTAAAGGTGTTAATATATTTTCCTAAGCCTTGCTAAACAGTAGCATTTGGGAGATGGCATGAAGATATTTTAACAAGAGAATATGCTGCATAAAAACCCCTGCAATGAAAAGCATAAAGTTACTGAAATGAATTAATACATTCTTCAGAAGCTCATTTGGCGCAAGAAGTTGTGACTCTGGTTTTCATTGGCTAGTTAAGGGTCATTTTCTGTTCTCTGCATGTTTCTTGACTATTTCTAAACAGTGTTATGCTTCAGAGCTTAAAAATCCCTTATGCCAATATAATTTTGCGGTTACTAGAATTGATTTTGTTTTATGGGTAATGGTCCAGAAAAAAGAAGTTTCTTACCACGTCTACCAGAAAAGCATGTTAAATGTTCAGAAAAACCTTCAGTATTGTGCTACAGCAAGCACTGCACAAGGAGACATATTTCCTAGGTCAGAACATTCCAGCTAAATCTCCGATCAATTAATAAGTCCACAGGAAGGCGACATGCAGAGAAATACTTGGCTTTGTACCCAAAAAAATTAGAATGCAAATCCTGATAAACAGAGCCACAGTTTGAAGGCTGGTGTCCTGAACCACAGCAGGTTAGAAAGGCCTGTTCTAGATGAAGAAAATTAAAGGTTGTGTTTATCTTTTTTCTTTTTGTCAAAAGAAAAAAAAAAAAAAGCTTTGGCAATTTAAAAGTCCAGCCTTTGCAAACACAACATAAGTCATAAGTTTTCACTTCTCTTTCATTTTCACAGAGATGCACCACCTTCTGTAAATCTCTCTTTTAATCCCTTCAAACACTAAACCAATGATCTGTGTAACCTCAGCTGCACGACAGTGAAAACCGTCCTCTTGCAATAATACTTGCAGATTATACAAACTCTCTTCTGGGCTTGCCATCAAAGAGAACAAAATGGAGAGGAAAAATACAAGAGGTATCTTCATAACAGATGACTGAAAAAAGAGAATATATACAAGGTCACTTTGTTTAAAGAACTGTGAGGGATGTCACAGTTGAAATCTTGTACTAGGCCTCTTGGAATCACAACTTCCTGGATCCGAAAATGATTTCTTCTTTAGTCTCCTTCTCTTCACCAGTCTTTACATTCAAAAAAGGAAACATCATTTGGCCTAATTTCTTGCTTCACTTCAGCAAGGACCTGTATAGCTCTTTTTTAGTTAAATGTTAACTGTGAAGTCACTAGAATCACCTGATTTTTTAAAGTTTATAAAAAAGTATTCCTTGTTAAAAAATCTAATAGCCTAGGCATATTAGGAATAATTAAATTCCAGTAGGAGCTGAATCAGGACTCTTGCTGCACATAAAGTATGCAATTTTGGATGAAAAACTCTTACTAAATCTTTCACGGTGCTAGCAACAATTTAAATCTGCATGTAAAGCCCAGCCTGCATAAGAAATTAAACAGCACAATAAGAAAACCACCCTGGAAGTATTAGAAAAATGCCTTGGTTGGATTGGTATTTATTCTCTACAGAAAAAAAAGGGATACTACAATAAAAATATTCTTAACCTGAATTTATGCTTCAGCACACTCTTACGTTTTACTATTGGAGTCTACAATGTTTGTGTGTATTGTCCAATTCTCAAAATCATATTGAAAGAAAGGTGATTTTATTTCCAGAACCAAGCCAACCCACTGCAACACATAACAGAAGTAAAACTAAATGACAGAACTGCACAGCCTGATGATGGGCACAAGAAAATCAACAAACAGAGCAGTTTAGTAGAGAAAAGAATCTGCATAACTACATGAAATAAATACTGGGCCATTTCAGAGCAGCATGCTCAGATCACAGAATTTACTGCTTGCAGCAGATAGGTGATAAAGGTATATGTATTTTCTGAGATTGCTGACTAGTCTCAGAAAATACATATACCTTTATGCAGTCTCCTCATAATTCTCCAAAGCAGAGTAATAAAATATTCCATCATAACTGTCCTCATGGCATAATCAAACAAAAATAATTTTGATAAAGTTAACAATTGCAGTGAAAAGGTTAATATCTAGATCTGGATATGTTTTCTTTATATCTATACCTTCAAAAAAAAAGTCTTTTTTTCCTCACAGAAGAATGGGTGACCTCCCCTTAGACTTGAATAATTACAGTTTATTAAACAGACTCAAAAGAAAAGATGGAATTTCATTTCTTAGTGCCCAATTAAAACACAGATATGACTCTTATGGAAAACATTTTAAAACCATTTCCTGCATATAAAAGCAAAGTATCACAAAAGCAGTGCCATGGCTAAAAGCCTCCATAATTGTCATCATGATAAAAGAGTGATGAATCAAAATACTTTTAAGATGACTGGGATACGCAAAAATCTGGAAAATTACTCAGAAAGAAAATTATTTCATACAAATTCTTGAAAATAGGACACACTATATATATGTAACAGTGTCATGCCCCTACCACATGAATCAAATTGCATGATTTGATTTGATTCCTAATTCCAAAAAATGTCAGATACAAGAAAGAGTACACAATTTTGGTTCCTCCTGACACACTCACCCTGATAAATGCACATAATAATAGAATAATGGAATTGTTTAGGTTGGAAAAGACTTTTAAGATCATCAAGTCCAACCATAAACGTAACCCTGGCAAGTCCACCACTAAACCATGTCCCTCGTTGCCCTATCTACACGTCTTTTAAATACCTCTAGGCATGGTGAGCCAACCACTTCCCTGAGCAGCCTGTTCCAGCGTTTGACAACCCTTTTGGTGAGGAAATTTTTCCAAATGTCCAATCTAAACCTCCCCTGGCACACCCTGGGGCTATTTCCTATTGTCATATTGCTTGATTCTTGAATTATCATTTTGATTACTATAAAGATTTCTTAATAATTACTTTTTCAAAGCAATTGAAAAAGAAAAAAAATCTAGTGCTGGTTCTTCAGAAGACTAATCTTTGTTTTGATATGTGGTTATCTGTACTATTTAACCACATACAAGCATAAAATAAAATCTCTGGAGTCTAGAGATCTTCCATTATGATTTCTATATGACTAATACGACATTTGTATGTGATCATCTTATTTTGATGAATTATTTTAGTAAAATGTTTGTGACACAAGAGAACTGTAATAGGTTTTAATTATTGTTTTGTTAGAGGAAGAATATGAAGACGTGTCAAACTGTCTGATGATTAACTTTGCATGGCATTTCTAAAGTGTAATAATCTTCCTCTATCTTTGGCTTAACATCGTTTTTTTGAAATACCTATGTATGCCTACGTTTTACTGAGAAATGCCATCACACAACAAGGAGCAAAAGTTTCATATGGGCTGCAGGCTCATGAAACAGAAATTCCCTGTTTAAAGAAGGTTATTTTTTTCTTACAGGGGTGTAACAACAGGCTAGTTTAAATAGGCTAAATTTATGTGGTATGTTACACCACTAATTCTGTTTTAAAAAAATAAAAAAGAAAAGAAAGAAGAAATAACATAGAATCTGTAACCACTGAGGAGTAAAAAACAGCAACTAAAACAGCTTAAGAGATGATGCAGTGCTACTGCTTCCTTTCTGGAGGGCTGAACTTCCTACAAAAGGATTCTACCAGACTGCTTGAGAAAGGCAGATGACTTCTGCTGACACAGGAGGATCCTGAAGCCAAGCAGGTACCTCTGCACTGGGATGGGTCACAGAGGCTCACATTGATGAACTTGGAAAATCAGGCCAAGAGAGGCCATCATGCTGAGCCAAAGGAGAGTTAAGGGGATGTACCAGCCAAAGGAAGTCTCTAGCATCCCAACTATAGGAAATGATATCAAGAGGAAACCTTATTCCCAAGACCTTTAAGACCATCAAGTCCAAACATGTTAACACTTGACTCAATGATCTTATGGTACCTGCTTGTTGGAAGTCTGGATACTGAGAATTTTAAACTTTCTGTGCGAAAGGTACAGATCCACAAGAGAACATTTCATGTTACCTGAGGCTGTGAAGAAGGCTTCCAAAATTGATTGACTGTACTGGGATTACGGGTGTGTAGTTGGTTAGAAGTGTGTAATATCACAGGGTGAAAAACTTAGAGTTTGGGATTTTAGAATATAGAAATAAATATGAAGCAAGATGGAGGTTTTAGGGTGTAGGCAGGTTGTTCTTTACCTTCTTCTTCCTTCTTCTTCATGGGTTTGGGTGATGTTTTGTAATTGGACAGAAAAGTCTGCATTGCAGGCTTCCAGGGATCAGTTATTGGGTTAAAAGGGAAAACAATCTAGGTGTCCTTTCTTAATTGTATAGTTTAGTCTTAAAAGACCTAGTAACAAGAGATTGTTAGCCATTTTGTGCCTTGCTAATGAAAAGCTGCCAAACACGTGGTTGTGAGACTGTTTTACTGATAAGAAATAATAACATCTGAGTCTGAACATGAACATCTCAAGTGCCTTCAATCCAGACCCAGAGAAACCAATACCTGCTAAAAGGCTAAACTCGGTGCTTTTTCACTAAAGATTTCTGGAAATCAAACATTCATTATTCAGTCCAAAACTGACAAGCTAAAAGCAAATTTTGCAGGTGATAGATGTTTTACTGCATTTCTTAAAATTCCGTACTTGATATTTCCATAGAATACTTAGTATAGATGCTTATGTAATAAGCTCTTCCTCCACATGGGCACAGAAACTGGCATTCTTCAAAGGGCACATGAACTCATGAACATAGAAATGCAATGAAGGTTAAAAGATTCAAGTCACAGTGTGTTCTTCCGAAACAAAGGAGAAATCTCTCAAAAATACAAACACTTAATGCTTAATTTTATGGCCAGACTCCAAACTGGTCATGTTGCCTTGTTGTTGAAGGAGGAGGAAATTTTAATTCCCAGTTCTGTATCATGGGGCAGCTCTACTTGAATGCTCAGCAATATATTTTAGCTAACAGACTACAGCAAGGGAGGAGAGGAAAGAAACTGGAAAGAATAAAAGCAGGCTAAATAACAATAAACACAGTTCTCCAGGACTTTCTACTCTGTGCTGTGGCTATTGATCTGCTTATTTTTCTCAACTCAATTACACTAGGTTCAGCCAGGTGGAATACAGGCATGTGGGATAAACAGCTTCTATTTACTGCAGTTATTTTCTCTTGCAATGCTATCAGCAACTAGGTCTTGCCCAAAGAGTTGTCAGAGGTATTCTAGCTCATCTCAGTAACATCCACAGCATCCAGGGGGCTATATTGTTATTTTCTGGTTTGCAATTTTTTTCATTTTCTTAACCTAAAAGCTTTCAGTTGAACAACTGTGTTTACATATTGCCAGATCCCAACTGTTTTTATTAATTGCTGAAATTGTCATTCCTTTTGTCATTTACACAGCTAGGAAAGTCAGTTAGGTGTCATTGTTGTAACACAACATATTTGAGTCTGGGTAATTAAGAGCTGTAGAAAAAACAAATTTGATGAGGAATTATTTTTTTTTCTCTGGTTTCACTAGCAGGGAAAGGAGGGCAGACTTTTTTTTAATGAAACAGTTTTTCTGGTGTTGACGAGGATATTGTTGTATATACACCTATTAGTGAAATGCAATCCTCTAAACAATCCCTGGCTTGTTTGCAGACAGGATGAGTCCCATTAACTCTCCCAATTAAAAGAGAAAAATCATGCACATTCTCCTTCCTCTATTCACTGTAAATTCTCATAAAGGAAAAAAAAAATCAACACTGCCAGCTCTTTGAACAGGTTGAAATAGCACAGGAAAATTCTGAATTTGCAGCACCGAAAACGTCTTCCTTTCATGAAATCACTTGGATGCCTGCCTGTACATCAGAAGATCCTGACCCTGTGTGCTGGGTCTGCCTGGCAAGGTTTTGGCAGTGGCAGGGGCTACAGGGATGTCTGTGAGACTCTGCCAAAAGCTTCCCCACGTCCAACAGAGCCAATGCCAGATGGCTCCAAGATGAACATGCTGCTGGCCAAAGCTGAGCCCATCAGCAACAGCCCATCAGCATCTCTAGAACAACAGACTTAAGAAGGAGAAAAGAAAAACCAAAACCACAGAACAGCAGAGAAAGGAGTGAGAATATGTGAAAGAAACCACTCTGCAAGCACCACGGTCAGTGGAGGAGTGGGAGGAGGTGCTCAGGTGCCACAGTAGGTTTGCTGGCAGGACTTGTGATCCTTGGGAAGGACCCACACTGGAGTAATTTGTGAAAGGGACCTTACAGGGGGAAGAGGTAGAGAACTCTGAGGCAAAGTTCAGTCCAGAAGGGAGGGGGGCGGGTATTTTTAAGATTTCATTTTACTTCTCATTACCATACTCTAGTTCGAGAAATAATTTCCTCAAGTCGAGTCTGTTTTGCCCACGGCAGTAATTGGTGACTGAACTCTCCCTGTCCTTACCTCAACCAATGAGCCGTTCTTCATGTTTTCACTCCCCTGCCCAGCTGAGGAGGGGAGTAACAGAGCAGCTTCCCTGGGCAGCTGGCATCCAGCCAGGGTCAGCCCAGCACCCCCTGGCATTACCATGAAACTCTTGATGCCTGCTCAGAATACAGCACCACAGCACCTCAAGCTGACCTGAGGTGCAGTGCAGAATCACTGCCAACTAGCTGTGCTTCCTCATGTCCTTCTTTGTTGGTGGTTTCTGAAGACAACCACATTAAATCACCTAAATTTTTGGGGATTTTGCCAAATCAGTTTCCTGAACAGATCCTTTATCTGGTCACTAGTGTTGATTCCTTTGCTTGACAAAGGACAAGACCACGTGGCCAGAATACAGGACTAGCCAGGCCTGGATTTAGACAGTTCTCAGCACTATAGCACACATATGCTCAAACTAGATTTAACCAAGTAAATCTGCTTACCAACACAGTCCAGTTCAAACAAAAGGAAGATTTGGATCTGCTTATTTCCTGAGAGGGGAAGTACTTGAAGTGAGAGACCAGAAACAAAATGCTGAAAAGATCAGTCTTTTATTTCACATCTGCATACAACACCTTGGAAAACAGGAGACAGCAATGCATTAATGAAAGCTGCAGATAAGAGAGCCACATAAGCCAAACCCATAAAATGCATAAAAAACCAGCTGATTTTGAAAAGGGCAATGATAAATATAGGATGAAATTTAGCTGAAAGTACAAAATGCAGGGTTAAATATAAAGAGATGACTATTAATTAGCTCCAATTTCAGATGTGATCTCTTAAAAGCAGGCGGATGAAAAAGTCATGAGATCATTAATGGATTACAAGATGTGTACAACTCCCAAATCCAATACGGCTATGAAAAAAGACAAAGTAACAAAAATGCAGGAGAGACTGGGAAATATGAATGCCATTGGACAAGCTCATAGTGAAATTCTTGGGTTTTTAATTTTTTTTTTTTCAGCTTGGTCCATGTTCATGTAAGAACAGCGCAAGAGTGAAAAGCTGGATTTCATACCTGGGCAAGAAGCCAGTCCTTAGGGAAAAAATAATGACTTTAATGTATCACCTGCCTTTTGTACAGCACCTATCTTAATCCAAATGAGACCCCAGTGAAGGTGAACACAACAAATGCCTTGCCATGACCAGTTTGGCAAGCAGTGTGTGACACCAAATACTTCACCTGCAGTGAATGCTGTCCTTCCTGCAGACAGGATAAACTGGGGATATCTGACAAATATCTTCTATAAGGAAAATACTGACACATCAGAGTTGAAAACTCAATCATCACCTGCATTAGCAGATACATGACTATTAAAGACAAAAACTACTTTGCAGTTCCATGGCACCTAATTGAAGAGAAATTGATTTGCCAAAAGTCACAGACAAAACTGGAACCTGCTGTTTTTCTGCCATAAAATGCATCCCTATCCAAACAAAACTCCCATTCTAGTTCCCTCATCACAAGAAAGATACGAACAGTTTTAAATATTAAGGGGATAGGAATCAGTGTTTGAACCCACTTTTGCCAGCATAACTTTAACAAGCATCTGCAAACCATTTTGGTTTGAGAGCAAAACAGGATCACAAAATTATTAGGGTTGGAAAGGACCTCTGGAGATCATCTACTCCAAAACCCTAGCAAAGCACGGTCCCCTAGAACAGATTACACAGGAATGCATCCCGGTGGGTTTTGAAGGTCTCCAGAATGGGAGACTCCACCGTGTCCCTGGGCAGCCTGTTCCAGAGCTCTGCCACCCTCAATGTAAAGCAGTTGTTCTCGTGTCGAGTTGGAATTTCTGTGTTTCAGTGCCTGGCCATCGCTCCTCACCCCGTCGCTGGGCACCACTGAAAATCTGGCACCATTCTCTTGGCACTCGTCTTTGGGGTATTCATACGCATTAATCGAGCCTCTCTCCGTCATTTCTCCACACTGAACAGGCCCAGCTCTCCTCTCTCCCTGTCCTAAGATGCTCCAGACCCCTCACCATCTTTGCGCTCTTGCGCCGGACCCTCTCCAGGGGGAGAGAAGCCTCTTGCACTGAGGAGTCCCAAACCGGACACAGCACACCAGACGTGGCCTCTGGTTACCAAACTCCCCACTCCTACATACTCCCAATGTGACCGCAGCCCGCCGATTCCCCCCGATCCCGACCCCGCTCCCTCCCCGTCCCGCCTGCGTCTCCCTGCAGCCCCCGCGGAAGCGCCGGGTCCCGGTGCCGGGGTCCTACCTCGGCCGCGGAACACCCAGCGCGACTGCCTCACTAGAAATCCTTCCTGCCATTCTCCGCTACGCCTCGCCCACCGCTCAGACTCTCTCTTTTCCAGCTGCAGTGCGGCACTGAGGAAGAACACGGCCGCTCCCCGCCTCATAGCGGGTCGCCGGGGCATGTTGTCTTCCCTTTGTAATCAGGCGCACCTAGGGCAGTTCAGGACCCGGGAAGGCCCCCGTGCTGCGGGCGGCGTTGACGTGTCGGTGGGAGCGGCGGCGGCCCCGGTAGCACCATGTGAGTGCGGGCGGGAGGGACAGACGGACAGCCCGGGGGTCCTGCAGCCCCCGCGCTCCCTCACCCAGCCCTCACCCTCTGCTCTCTCCACAGGTCCAAGGTCACATTTAAAGTGACGCTCACCTCGGACCCCCGGCTGCCTTACAAAGTGTGAGTGCCGGCGCTGCGTGGGCGGCGGGAAGTGAAGACGGGGCACGTCGCGGATGGGCTCTAAATGGGCATCCCGGCGGGGCATTCCCACAGCGGGAACGGCGCTTGTCTCCCTCCCTCCCTCCTTCCGTGTGGAGTGACAGGCGATGTCCGTGGTTAGCCCCGCTCTCGGGGCTCTCCCGCTTTGCCCCACTGCCATGTGTGTCCAGAGTCATTCAGGTTGGAAAAGACTTCTGAGATGACCGAGTCCAACCTTTGCCCGATCACTGCTCTGTCAGCCAGGCCATGGCACTGCGGGCCGCCTCCAGGCCTCTCTTGAACAGCCCCAGGGACGGTGGCTCCACCCTGGGCAGCCCATTCCGATGCTTGACAGCCCTTTCAGTGAAAAGTTTCTCCTGATGTTCCACCTGAACCATCCCTGCCACAGCTTGAGGCCGAGTTCTCTCCTCCTGGAGGGGACATTGCTATGGAGCTTAATCGCACACCTCCTGAGACTTGCCACATCTGCTGACACTTACAGGTGTCCTGTTCTCTGCTAAAAAGGTTTCGCTTGAAGCATCTCACACATCCCAGGGACCTCTTCTCCCCTTGAATAGAGCTTACACAGCTTTGGCAAAAAAAAAAGTATCTCCATTGGTAAAAATGAAGTTTCAGTCAGTAGTTTAACAGCAGATAAAGTTGCTTTTCGGTTTGTTTTGGCAGCCATGCATTTACATGTGTTGTGATTTCAGGTTAAGCGTGCCTGAGAGCACACCTTTCACAGCAGTCCTCAAGTTTGCTGCAGAAGAAGTAAGTAAAGAGTGATGATGTTGGTTTTTAACATTTTGCATGTCCTTGAAAGCTAAAGGTTTTTTAATGATAAAAGTGCAGCGGTTAATTCAGCTCAAGGAGCTGCTGTTGGTCACAGATGGTCACAAGCTTTACTGGTCTCAGGGGGAACCTGGCAGAACTTGCAGAATCCTAAACTTAGTGATCCTTACTCAATTTATGCATCAGCAGATGGCATTGAGGTGATTTCTGTTTTTGTAATTAACTATTTTATAGTAGTGATTTAAAAATTTGTGACAGTGAAAAGAATTAAAAGGTACTGCTCTTCAATATTTAATACTGAAATTTCTTTGGTGGAATATCAGGGAAGTTCTTCAGAGCTCTCAGTGAACTCTTTTCTCATTCAGTTCTAGTAATCTCTGATTTTGGAAGACAGTTTTTAATTGTGGAAGGTATTGAGATCAGCCATATGGAATAGAATCAAAAAAGTCACTTAAGGGAAAATGTGGATAGTGTATTCTTTAGTTTCTGTGTGTTAATCTTTCACATGGAATCCTGTATCATTAGGTGTTTAAATTGCCCACATAATGTGTTTGAAGAGATGTATCATGTTGTTTCAGATTAAGCACACAAAGATTGAGAGACATTCACTGGATATAAACAGTGAAATCGAGTGCTCAGAAGCATAATGAGTCCCTTCACTCAGCTGGCAGAAAATCAACTTAGAGTCTGTTCTTGCAATTTTCCCTCTGTCTTTTTAGGAAAACTTGGGAAGTTTTGGGTTATTGAAAATTTCTTTTGTTTGAGCATTGCAATTGCAATAAAGTAGTTAAGAAGGATAAGAGACTCCACATCTTGAGTCTCCTTATGTTTTTGCTGTTACACTCTGGTGTGACAGAAGTTATTAGGGAAACACAGCTTGTGGGGGGAGGTCGTGGATCGGTTTTGTTGTAAATTTGCTTGGAGAGAACATTATACAGACTATTACTTGCTGTTAAAGATATTAGATTATTTAATTGGGGGCTTTTACTATGTTTTCCCCAGTTATTTTTATTCTGTATTAATACAGCTGTGCCAACACAGCCCATAAATAGAGACCTAGACTGAAAGTCTAACAAGCAAGTATGAGGTACCAGAAATGAGTGTGACTGAGTAGTTGGGGATGTTGAAAGGGAGGTGCCATTTCTGGTGGGGATTGCCATTAAACCTGTTAACTTCACCTACTCTTGGAACCTAATGTTAATTAGTGATAGGGTCATCTGAGTAATGGATTTAGAGAATCATAATTGACTTAAATGTTCGCGTTTAGGATGCCATTCTTTCAACTGGTGTGAGTATTTTGAGTATCTATGGGAGTTTGACCTCAGGCTGTTCTGGATCAGCACTGAAGCTTTTTGCATCTCTTTGAGACCAGGCAGAATGAAGGGCTTTGTTAGCAAAAAATTTAAAAAAGATTGTTAAACTCTTCCTCAGTAATGAAGGCCCTTGTGAACTGGCATTGAAATGAATGACAGATAATTTGTGTTATATGAATGTTTTTTCATTCCTTGAACTGCATAGCTTAATATTAACTTATGTAGTGGGTTGTGATTCAAGAACCAGTTTCACAGTACCTTAAGTTATACATATATGGAAAAGATCAAAATTTGGGCAAAGTTGTTAGTTGTTCTCCAGGGGAAGTGCGTTATCCTCTCTGTGATTAAAACTCTCAGGGCAGAGAAGTGTTTAAGTTCTGGCTATTTGGCCTTAGCTAGTTTCTACTGAGACATCTCTCCAAAACATAAAATTTGCCAACTCATAACCAGACTTGCCCTAGTTAGAAAAAACCTCATTTATAGTGTGTGGTATCTATTGGGTTTTTTCCTTCATATTTTAGAGCTACCTGGTACATGTCTTAGGTGTACGTTTGCACAACAGTTAGAAAAAAATTTCCATTACATTTGTGGAATTACTACGAAAATAGTCATCCATTTCCATTAAAGTTATTTATATCTATAAATCTCAAGGACCACTTTTCTGATTTTTTTGTATGTGAACCAGCTAAAGTTATGAATTTAATATTATCCATATGTTTTCTGCTTTAACTATGTCTCTTATGTTGTTTTGTCCTACTCTTACTTCTTTAGTTCAAAGTTCCTGCAGCAACAAGTGCCATTATAACAAATGGTAAGAATATAGTTTATATATATTTTTAATAGTTTTTGTATTGAGGTTTCAGTGAAAGTTTATTGATAAAATCAATACTGTCTCATATTTCACAAACTCTACTTACTGCAAATTGAATGTAATAATATTGCAGCATTATTTAAATTTCTTATGCATGGGGTGAAGATACTAAACCACTAATTCAGTTTTGTCCAAATATATAGCTTGGACTTCTCTATGCTGAAGCTTTCTTGTCAGTTCCTATTTTTTGGCTATAGGAAATAGCTGCATGATGACTGATGTAATAGTTGTATCTTGCTGGTATGTTTTTTGAGCTGCAAGTTTAATGTAATAAATTGTATAATAAATGTCTGTTACATCTTCTTTTTTCTCTTTTTTTCCTTCTTCCTAGATGGTATAGGAATAAACCCTGCACAGACAGCAGGTAAGTTACTGTGTATGAATCTCAGTATTTAAAACTTGATATTTTTCTCTCAGTCTAATGTATTGCACATGAGGTTGTATTACATTTTAGGTTTTGTCCTCTTAAATGGGAGGAGCATTACCCAGTAGTTGAAAACTCCAGTCTTTGTAGCATGTGAAAGGTTAAATCCAAAAAACAGTGGGGTTTTTTGTTCAGTGTTTATTTAATTCTGTAAAAAAGTGGCGAGCTTCTGATCTTAAGAGCTTTGCATTTAAGGTGCAGCCTAAAGGCAATACAGTATTACATGCTGCTGCAGTAATAAGTAACTGCTGTATTTTCCCCCCCTACTCTATCTAATTCAGTAGCACTTGCTGTTCTAGCAGCACTTGTCATTAGATAGGTTAAAAAAAGTAAAGAGTTTTAGAGCAGAAACTCCAGGGGCTTTGGGGAGTGTGTTTTCAGAAGAGTTCCATTTGAACTAGGTGGTCATAAAGGTCTCTTTCAAATCAAACCATTTTTTGATTGTTGCTGATCGCTCTCTTGTTCTCAGCAAGGGGTTCCACGTCAGAAATCCCTGATTTCAGACGTCAAGGCTGGCTATGAGAGAAGAGTTTGTCTCTGTCACAGGAAAGTGTGAGGCCCTTTTCCATCACCTCCTGTAATACATGGAAACAGTACAGGGGTTGAATTGTACCAATAATGGTCTGCTGTCTGGAGGCAGATCATATGGACTTGTTCTTGAAAAGCTGTACTTTTAAACTAATTGGGAAATAATTACAGTACTCTAATCTTAAACCATTTGAGAAGAGAGTGGAACAGAGTATCTTGATAGAAAGATATGAACATTTCTTACCTAGTAAGTACTAGTAAAAATGGCTGTGCTGCTTATGGAATCCAGTCATCCAGTGAAAACAGAATAATTTTACACCTACTTGCAAACATGATGAATGGTTGAGGAAGACATGCTGCACTTCTGGTTTTTGCATGAAATCTGTGCATCCATCCATCTCTCATTTATGCCCTTTGACTGCCAGTCATTACTGAAGGTACCACAGGAAAAATAACAAGGTATTATCAGCACACTTAGCTGTGTAAACTAGAGAGTATAAAGTGAGGCCTTGCATAGCACAGAACAGTATCTGATGGTGAAAAAAGCAGTTGCTTGACATTAGTTTGGGGAATTTCTTGGAGTTGTTAAAGAAACCATTTAAGTGTAGATACCTGTTTCTGAGATCTGCAATTGCATCAACAACATTTGAAAATGAAGATCAAATAAGTATTTGGCTTTCTGCTCCACCAGGGACTTCTGTCCTGCCTTAGTACATCTGGATTATGATTTCACAGGTGTACTGCCTCAGGCAGACTTCTCAGCTGATGCTGTCCTTATCATGATTCCCCTGACCAAATGCATTAAAAACAGATAATAAATCTAATAATTTACTTTAGTTACTAGATCATCACCAACACGGAAAGCCACATTTTCACATGACCACTGATGAATACTTAGGCAAAATGGTAAAATTGCTTAAAGTATACTTAGGCTGTTTCCCTTCCTCAGCAGTATGCTTTCATTTTGTATTATGTAGCTTAAATTAGTTGTAGCTTAATCCTTTAAAGTAAGTGTATTTACAGCTACTTGACTGCTGAGTGAAGGCATCCATACAGTAGTTCATTGTTCTTGCAGCTGTCCATATTGAATTCCTGTCTCCAGTTGATTTGCTTTACCTCTCCTAAGTTCTTATAAATATTGAGGAAATATTAAGTAGTATAAGACAGCAGCACATGATCAAGAAACAGGTAAATTAAAAGCATCTAGATGCAAAATGTTGTCATTGCTGCCTTATTCTGCAGATGTAAAATTAGGCACATGGGTTATGGTTTTTTTAGCATAGGTGTTTTGGCAATGCTTTGTGATGTTGCCCTTAACTGGAACAAAATGAACCAGTCCACAATAAAACAAACCTCCAAAATCAACCCAAATAAAACAACCAGAATACAGCCTACACCAAACCTAGTGCTCAGACCAAAATTCTTCCTCAGTTTACAAGTAAACATACATAATTTAGGTTTAATCTTCTGTTCAGCCTCATTAATTGGTATCTCAAAATCTACTTTTTTTTCCCTTCTTCTTTCTATTTTTTTTCATATATCAGAGTTCCTACAGATTTTGCTGTTACTTTACTCTTCAAAAACTTCCAAAGTAAGATACATGGGAATAAAATTTTAGTAATCCCTGGGGATTTCAGAGGTTTTGTACTGTTGCACAATTTCCCTTCCTTTCTGAAAAAAGCACTCAAGTATAACTTTCATTTTCCTTACATGATTTCATGGAGCAGGGGAAATGAAAACTGAAAGAGCTAGGCTTAGCACTTAATCCTTGTATTGATTTCAATTTTAAATCCTTGCTAGTTCAGGGAGTAGTATGCTATAACTTTATTAAAACCAGTGTAATATTAATGATGAAGACAGACCAAGGTGAGGTGAGCTGCTGTCTCCATGAGGTGCAGCTGAAGCCTGTTTTAAAATGTTCAGAATTTTATAATGGCCATTACAAAAGGATGTTTCCAATCTAGAATAGTAAGATTAGTAGGCAGTTCTTTCTTTTGCTGGGGAGACAGGTTTGCATTCAGTGGATTTTGTAGATCTCTTCAGTGCCAGGTCTTGGCAGATCTGTAAGATCAGAATGTCTTCTGATAACATGTTATTTTCAATTGATTTTCTAAGGGCGTTATGTTGCATATAGATAATGGTTTTGATCCTGATCCGCTTGCTGGCGTTGAGAAAAGGGTGGCTTTGTTCTAATATACAGACAATTTAAATGGATGTCAAGTATCTTAGTCTTATTTGTGAGAGCACTCTACATCTCTGGAATGGAGTGCTCAAGAGAGAAATAGAATTACTCTGTTTTAGAAGTTAATTCAAGGTTGAGTAAGGAATCAAATATAGTTGATTCTGTGCAGTGGTAGTATGAAGTAAAAAAGTAAATATTCCATATATTATTAAGTAAATACATCACTTAGTGATGTGGTTTCATTTTCAAATGTTACATTTAATTAAAAAAAACAACCTGAATATATTTAAAAAAATCAACACATCTAAATATTAGAAACTTGTAATATTTATTATGTCTTCTTGAAAAGACTATGATAATTAAAGCAATACAGGAATAAATAAAAAGTTGAAAGGAATTTTTATCTTTTTCAACTAAATGAGACTAAAATCAGCTAAAATGAGACTAACTTATGACTGGACATTTGGAGAACCTTTTTAAAAGAAAAAATACAGTTGAGGTTCTGAAGTTAGAAGTCAATAAGTACTGAACCAAGGAGAGAACTAAAAATGAATGAATATGTGAATGACCTAAAGAGAACAAAATAATTGTGGAAAAGTAAAACTTTGTTTTCTGTTCTTGAAATTATTATGGCTTATAAGTGAAAGGAGATATTCGAGTGTGGAACTGCAGAGTTTGGAAGGCTGCACTTCGCAAGGCCTAGCATTTTCATTTAAAATAAAGAGCTCTTTGGAAAAAGAGAGGCAAGGTGAAATTATGTGGAAGCATGAAAACTTTATTTCTGGTATGTCAGAGGAATTACTATGAAGCTGTTAAACACTGACCTAACACTGTTATACTTTAAATGTGTTTATTGAGGGAACATTGTATTTTCTTGGTTAGTAATACATCCTGTTTTCTTTCTTTGTTTAGGAAATGTGTTTCTAAAGCATGGTTCAGATCTACGGCTCATTCCCAGAGATCGTGTTGGGAGCTCATAACATCTCCTGAAAGTTGGGGAATAGGTGACATTGATGTGCAGCAGTGGTCTATTTATTTTGGAACTCCAAAATGCAACTGGTGAATTGAACTTTTTTAAAGCAAGCAGAAGTGACTTCCCAGGATTTGATTTTTTCTTTGGAAACAGATATAAAGGTTCATTTTCCTCTTAAAGTACAATAACTCATGCACTGATTCTTCCCTGACTAGTAGAACAGGCTGATTGCATGTTATGTTGCTGTGTGAAAGACAGACTTCTCTACAGGTGCTACTGGCACCACGAGAGTAAACACAGCCACCATCTATACTATAACGATACTTAAAATACTGGATATTGTTGAGCCTACTTCATGAAAGGGAAAACTGTGTTGTGACGTTGCTACAAGGAAATTATTCCTGCTGTGTGCTAAAAATTGGGGTTTTTCCTGTATCTTTTTTTCCTAAAGTTATTCCCATATTTAGGGGAACAGCTTTCACTTGGCTCAACTATTGATCTCAAGTAGAGGGGAAATTTCAGGAGTTTATTACTCAAATAAGTAAACGGCTGCCAAATGTTCCAAAGTAATTCTAAGATTTAATTGCTGCAAGTATTTGAAATAAAGGAGAATACAGGGATTTCTGTGTTTTAAGACTTCATTTTGACATCCTGTGAAGTTAAATTAAACTCAATTTCAGAGAATTTGTGAGACCTAGTCTCACATGAAGTGCCATCAGCTGGGAAGGATTGAAGTGTAATTTGGGAATGTGTAGACTGGTCAAATATGTCATTCCTTTTTCAGTAAACTAATGCTGGTTCTTTCCAGAAGTCTTGGTTTTGTTGCTGCCTGTTACATAGAAAGCAGGATAGAACTCACTGAAATATTTTTGTTCAGATTAGAAATTGCCATGTGTACACTATCAGTTGTGTATTTTAAGTAGAGAAATTGCTGCTTTTCTTGAACTGGTTGTCTATGCTGTGATTTAATGTATTTGGCAAAATCTTACCATATTGCATTTTTTTCTGTTCTACTGAGTTGAACAGAAAGAACAATGGGTATTACAGTGCTTGGTTAAATGAGTATTCTCAAATACAACTGTCCTGTGCAATCATCATGCTTTAGAAAGATGTTCAGATAATATGTCAGATAATGCAGAAGTACAAAATGCCCTTCTAAATGGGTGCAAGCTGAGGAAATAAAACTCTCCATAAATCAATATTTGCCTATAAACAGCTTCTAACTTTAAGATAAACTGTAAAATTCTGTATTTTTCTTTACTTTAATAAACAATTAAATGAAAAAGTGCAAACGTTGTTCCTCTCCTATTCTTAGAGTTTGATAATAATTAAAACCTGTTCCTGTTAATTATTCAGCATGCTTTGGGATTAATTTTGAGCCAAAAGATAATTATTATGCAGAATTCTACAGAACACTGCCCCAAAGGGCAGAGTGCCTTGTTTTTTGTTAGTCTAATGCCACAATATAATTAGTATGAGCAAAATTAATTGCTTGTAATTTTTAGCTGCAAATGTCTTGACTGAATGCTTGAGAAAGCACCTCATATTGGAATATAGCAAACATTTTTTTTTCCTGTCTCAGGTGCAGTGTTTTTGAAATGGAATCATGGTTAACTGCATTTTGAAACTAGGATGCTCTGATGCTTACATAATTGAGTGTTATGTAAAAATTATTTCATGTGGTGGCTAACATTTCTCACACTGTTACTTAAGTTATAACAGAGCATAAAGTATTTGACATACTGCATTGCAGGTAGTTTATGTAACATGCTAAGAATTTCTTCATTTGGAAAAATAACTGGTATTTTTAGTACTCTGTTCATTACACCTTTGTCTCAATATGGCCTCTAAAATCTGACCGTGGCTTTTCTGTTTGGTAAAGAGACCGTTTCAGTGCTACAACATATTTACGAGTCTTAGCACGTTGACTCGACCTTTGCAAGTTCATTTTGTTGAGTCATGTTTGACATCCTCATGTATAAGGAAACTTTAGGTTTCTAGGGCTTGGGAGTTGTTAGAAGATTGTAGAAATGCTGTGTTCCCAGATTTGTACTGGGCTGTCTGTCCATACTTTACTGTGGACTTTGGAAATCAACTCTACCTGGCAGTTGTGTTGTTTTCAGCTCTGATTATAACCAGAATGGTATTAAAGATTCTTTTGGTGTTTATGATTCACTTTGTTGCACCTTTGCTGAAGTTAATTTGAAGAGTCTTTTTTTCTGTTTTCTACATTTATAAAAGGATGGCTGATTTATGCTACAAAGGTAGTCTGTGAAAAAAAAAAAAATGGCAGAAGCATAAATTGTGAAAGGTCCCACCAAAACTTTCAAGTAACTCTAACTGTTCTTTTGGTTTATATGAGTTCATAGAAGTTTTATTTTTATAAAACTTGAAGATATCATGGACATTTTTCAGGGAAAGCACAGTGATCTGATGAAATACAGTAGAACAGGAGAAGTTAGAAAATGGCCCTGATAATAAGTTCTGTCAGAAGTATGGTTCTTTTCCTGTGTTCTTGTCACAAAATCCAGCTTTATTATGTGTTTGAGATGAAAAGGCCATTTTCCTTTCTTGTTGTTACTATGTGAGAATCAAAAATAGTTGGCAATAGCTCTCAAAAGTTGAGAATCCTCATTCTTTGTGTTTAGCTTGATCACAAAAGCCAGCTCCCACTGCTGCTCCAGTGATACGAGGAGCAGTTGGATGAGAGAAGGAGCTGTGCCAGCACGGCTGCACAGTGAGTAGATTCTGAAGGTGCTGGGGCGCAGCAGTCCTTTGTATGGCAGCCTCCAACCAAAGGTGGCCTTCAAACAGAGCACTTCAGTGGGGCACTTGGAAAAATTCCATCCTGCAGTCATCCTAGCAGTGCTATGCATCCTGTTCCAGTGATTCCAGCAGGAGTGCTAAGCTCCAGCTGGGAGAGCTTCAGTCCATGTGCAATGCACAGTGTTCAGAGTTCAATACAGTGTACCCACCGGTGCGTCTCTGTAGTGAATTTCAGCTGCTGATGGAAGGTAAATAAACCCTGGGTAGTGTTCACAAAAGCAAGTGTGATCTTTTCGAGCCTAATCTCTGCAGGCTGCTTCTGAAGTTAACAAATTGAAGTCCTCCAGAGAGATTCAGTGTAGCTAAACAAATCTTTAGCTCTGAATGACTCTCTGAGAAGCCTTTATCTCTTGACTGGCTAGAGAAAGCAATTGAGGCATTAACCCGCAGGGGCGAGTGTTAACACTTCTCAATGCCTTCCCCAGTTGAAACTTTTCCCCTCCCTTCAATAATATATGTTTTATACCAGTCTTGTTTGATCTTGATTAGCACATGATGCAAAGTTCCCAGGGACTTGTTCAAAATCACAAGAACCTTTTTGCATGAAATCAAACTACTTTCTAATGTAGTATCATTACTTCAGTATAACCTTTTTTCCTTTTACAGCAGGTTCAGAACCCCTGGTGGTAGTGTGAGGAAGGCTTGTCATTTTTCACAGAAAGTTTTGCCAGGTTAAAATTAGTTCTGTTTACAAATAAAAAATGCGTGTACTGAAGAAGAATACAAAAGATTCTATTACTGCATCTTTTCAGAGTATGGGTTTGGTCTCCTTTATCTCTCTGAAGTGGTTAAATGTTCCTGGTAAGCAGATTTTGAAGGGTTTTGAATGTATACAAATAGCCACTAATAAAAGGACCAGGTGCAGGTGCTCCTGTTTACTACTGTGAAGACAATCCTGAGACTGTGAGTGAACTGTCTCAGGGAACTGTCAGTGTCTCTCACTGCTGAGAAATACCAGATGTGGTAACAGCTATAACACCCCTAGAGGCTTTTGATCATTGTAATGGAGAGAATTGCTCTTTGATTTTGGACAATAGATAAATTTGTTTACAGACCTTGAAAGTAGTCTTCATCTGGTGAGAGTGAGATCACTGTCCACAATCCCTTTCCCTGCTCGTGATATTTGACAATAAGTAAGTCTGGGACAATCTGGCCATTAAATAACTGGACTTCTCCCCGTGGAATTCTGTCTCAAAGGTAAAGTGTGAGCTGAGAAGTGCAGCATCTATATCTTCAGAAGACTTGGCTGTGATAAAAATCCATTGCTGTCTGATGAAGAGTTTAAAATTAAATGGGAGTGGGGAATATTCTTTGTCTTACCTATTGAATCATGAGGTCATTTTGCAGTTCGAGGATCACACTGTGTGACTTTTCATAGAAGTGACCACGTTTTAGTAAATGTTTGCTATTAAACAGCTTAGAAATTTGACTAAAGAGCTGAGGGCTATTTGTAAGACAGTAAACGTGAAACAAATAGAAGGGAACCCTTGCTATGGATGATCAGAAATAGCGTGGTTTTAATAATGATGCATGCTTTTAATGCTCTAAAAGCATCAGGCATTATTTTCAGCTGCTTTTCAGGTCTGGTTTTTGTGAAGCAGTTTGTGATACTTCTGATTGCTTGCTAGCCTTGCCAAAGTGCTGTTAGTTTTTACTATGGGCCATGATTTTTGTAGAGTTTAGAGACAGAAATGCTGCTTATGCCTCGAGCTGGTTTTATGCAGACCTTGAATATATCTCCATGTGAAAGTGACTGACATAAGCACCGCTCACAACTCCCCTGAGGAGGGGACCTTAAAGATCATCTAGCTTCAATCCCTCTGCCATGGGCAGGGATGCTTTCCATTAGGCCAGGCTGCTCTCAGCCATTCTGTAAATTAAATTTTTTATGTGTAAATTGAAAACAAAAAGGCAATGCTGGATGTAGCTAATCAGCTGATGTTTATTGCAGTAGCTTTTTAAACCGTGGGAGGGGAAGGAGTCAGTAACATTGCTATAATAAAGTGCTGTCAGACCATTCATGTTGCTTGAAAAATTAACATCTTTAAATTCATTTTTGCATTGACATTTCCAGTTAGTCGAGACCCATTAATTTGTGACAGGGTTCTGTTCTATTGCTATGGGCTCTTGAATAGTACACAAATAATAGTGGCTAACAATAAGAGCAGGTAGGCATCCTTACCAGCAGCACGAAGGGTGAAGGTTTGTACAAGCACTCAATGTCAGTAAAGCTCCACCCATGCAGAGCTGCTTATTAGTACATGAGCAAGAGCACAGTACATCTTGCCAGCTGTTCTGTAGCTGACATATCCATTATAGGTGACAGTGGTAATCAAATGGTCTTATTATTTATGTCAGGTTCATTTAATTCCCACTTCTTGGCTAAATGCTGTTCCTGATTAATACGTGTGTGTAGCACAGCGTGTCCACAGTGACCTCAGGTACTCATCATTCTTATTTCATGACTGTTTTGGACAGCTCCAGCTCTGTCCAAGAGAGGTCTGTTCCACAGTGTGATTGCAGGACAGTCAGTTCTATGGGGCCTCGCATCTCAGAATCTGTCGTTTAAAACCTGAAGTTTATGCATTTCATTTTTATTTCTCGTCCTGTGGCCATGAAAATTTAAAGTGGAGAGCTTCCACTGATTTTCAGCCTTTATGGTCAGGGATTGCTGAAGTTTAAAGTGCCATATCTAAATGTCTATAAATAACAGGAAAGCAGTTTTAGCCATGTGATTTTGTAAATTAGGCTTAAATGTCTTCTGCCCTACTGAGATGCCAGAGGAATTTGAAAATGTCAGAAAAATTTGCAGCCATGAAAAATATTAAGGGAAAATTAAAAAAATAAAGAGGATCTAAAAATAAGAGCACATGGGTGCTACAGGGCCTGATGAAACCTGACATCCCATTTCAATTTTGCAGTTCTCAGAATTTTCGTTGTTGACCACTGCCCTGTTATCATTCCATTACCCTGATTCCAGACACTTCCAGCTACGAACTGAAGAGTTGACTTGTCTCTAAACATCTCTAAAGAAACATCCTGCTTTCAATTCTGATCATTCAGGGCTGTCATCTGTCTGATATCAATTATACTTCACTTGCAGACATCATGTCTTTTGTCATTGCAGTAGTGTAGACTAATTTATCTCTAAATGATTCAAGTAATGAAGTTTACACTGTGCTAAGGAAGCATAGCAAATATATAAATTTACACCTAAGGAAGCATAGCAAATATATAAATTGTCCTATATTTTAAGTTAAAGTTACCAGGTATTTTTAGTTCTCTAAAATGAAATTGAAAGAAAACCTGTAACTTTACCACATCATCCTGAAAGTGGCAGCTATCAAAGTTAAAGTATGCATTCTTCTTCATATTAAGCCTTGACTGCGAATTTTACTTTTAGTTTGAACAGTAAGATCACCTGGAAAATGAAGCCTATTAAATTACTGCTGTGATATGCCTGCATTGATTGATGACCTCAAATTAGAATGGCAGGGAAAGGCTGTAACAGCCTCTTGTGTTCATCACAAAATTAGGGTAGATATTTGTAAAGATGTTTTAACTCAGAGTTTGGCTGGTTAGGCAAAATTATTTTAATAAAATCCTGCACAGGTTTTTTCTGAACATTTGACAGTTGATGATGCTTAATGCAAAACAAATTCCTGCTTATTAGTGCTGAAATACTAGCTTTAGTAATGCTTCTCTGGCATGAGTGAGGCATGTCACTGCACCCCAAATCTTGTGCACTGTACTGCAGTTCATGTTCCAGTGTAAAAGCTAAAGGAAGACAAATAATTCTTTCCATTATTTAGAGATGGTGGACTAGAACATCAGTTCTGTTCAAAAGAGAAAATTAATGAATCCTGAACTGTGAGGTAGCAGATAAACAGTTATGATATCAATAAAATGCATGATCATCTACTTGAGCTCATGCAAAATTTTTAGCATTAAAAAATGTAATAGCCTTATGGGTGGGGAAGATCTGCAACCAAAATGCACTGATGGCGCTCCATTTTGGTTTGCCAGAAGAATCCTCAGCACTATTCCATTTGATTTAATGCAAAAGAAAATTTCTTGAATTCTTCAACTACTTTTGTTGTTGAATTGTGTGAATTATTTAGTTTCTACATATGTAGAATTTCCAAAGGATCTAAAACTGTTCTGGAAATTTGTTAGGGGTCCAAATTTGAAAAAGGCAGAATAAATGTGATCTGGCATAACTACTGGTCTTGCAGTATTTAAAGAATAAGGCAAGAATAAGTCTAACTGTACTAGAAAATGTTTCTGCAAGCATGGTTCTCTAAGTGTAGACCAGTGTTCTACACTTATATTTAAAAAGTTTTAAACAAGCTCCATTTTAATTTGTGAAAATTAAGCCTGCTTCTTCTTCCTCCTTTCCCAGCATATCTCTGGGACAGCCAATGGGACCAATGCCTGCAGGGGCCTATTTCTACAGACCACAGGAGAAGCCTGGTCAGTAAGTTCATACTAAGTGATCTGCTAGCTCAGGTAAGCTGGATCCCAGTCAGGGAGGCTCTAACAGAAAACAAGCATGAACCAGCACAGATGGGGAAGATGATGCTTCCTGTTCCCTGCAGATCATTGGTTTTATGAGTTTCTTTAGCTAACCACAGTATTGCTGGTCATAAACATAGGCAGCTTAAGAATCTGTTTGAAACCAAGCTAAACAAATCTCTGTAGGTTAGTCTTTAATTAAATTTCTGTCAGAGGTATTCAGGCAATAAATGAATTTAAGATCATATAAATAACTCTGTCGATTCAATTAATTTCTTGTGTCATACTTTTAAAGATGTTAATTTTTCTTCTCCAAGGTAATTTTTTCACTTAGCTTATGCCGCCATTTTCACACTTTATCACAGGATATGCAGAGTTGGTAGGGATCCACAAGGATCATCAAGTCCAATTCTCAGCCCTGCACAGGGCAGCCCCAAGAGTCACACCATGTGCCTGAAATCATTGTCTGAACACTTCTTGAACTCTGTCAGGCTTGGTGCCATAAGCAGTTCCTTGGAGAGCCTGAGGGCCCAATGTTGGGGTTATTTTTTCCCTTAGAGTTCTCTTCCCATCTACTTTTTCATAATTTTTTTCTTCCTTTGTTTTAATCCAATTCAGATTGTCTGACATTACCTTGTTCCATCACAGCTCTTTGAATTCCATTTTTCCCCTCTTTTCCCGAGACCTTTCCACAGTCCTGATTTCTGTTAATTAATGTGGAGAAATTAAAGAAGTCTGTTTGGCTATCTTATTATGGATTGCTGAACAACCCTCTTGGCTGTTTTGCTTTCTTAATCTCCAGTCTAGCTGATAACCTGACTATGTTTTTGCTCTTCCTTGCCCCAGGGCTAATTTGGTGTGTGAGGATGTGCTAGAATATTAATACAGGTAGCTGAAAAAGTCTCCTTTACACCAAATATAGTTTCACCAATAACAACAACAAAAAAAATAGATCTGGCATGCAGAACACAGGCTCCAGTATTCTGGAAACATATTATATCAGTCTGGACACCTCATACTTAAACTTAGTTTTGTCTTCTTCTTCATATTCTCCAGATTGCTTCAGTAGAACTAAGTCTGTGTTTCTCAAAAGATTGAAAGCCAGAAGGCTGTTGTGTGAGCTAGGAAACCTAATGCTGTTGTGCCTCATTTTCCTCTGTAGCTTTCTCCTTTATTTTTAGCTTTTTGGTCTGTTTATTTTCACTTATTTTCACTATTCCTTTTTTTAGCTTTTTTTTTTTTTTTTTTTTTCCTTCTGGAATAATTCTTAAAGCATACTTTATTCCCATTATCCTACAAATCACCATATATTATTTCCTTGCTAACTGCAGCAGCTGATAATGAGTATAGCCAGCTCATGCAGAGCAGTGAGAAAGGCAATAAATAGAGCATAAGAAACTGTTTCAGCATTTTGAAATAATCCTAACTGCAGCAGGAGACTGTAAAAATTATGGTTTACTCAATTAAGGATTTTTGTGTTAATGGAGGCATGAAAAAAGCAGTGAGGGGGGGCAGATGCACAGAACTGTCCTGTTCTGAGGAGGGAGGGAACCTCTTGTGAATGTTTTTGATTGTAAGCGAGAGGTGAGCTGGGAGAAATGACCTGATCTAGGAAAAAAAAAGGAGGTGAAGTTGCAGCGAGGGCCTCAGCATCCAGGAGTCTGCATATCTTGAAACAGGACATCTCTAAACTTGTGTGTGAGTTCCTGACATATTAGTGCTGTGCCCCCACCCCCAGGAACTGCCTTTTCTCCTGCTAAATGGCATCTCCATCTACTCATTGCTGAGCAAAGGTCAGCTTATCTTGAATAAGGGGAGCAGAATCTGACAGATTGGCACCATCCCACCCCAAACTCAGTGCAAATCTGCCTTCCCTTCAGAAATGTGGGATTAATATAGGGGTTGTGTTGGAGGGTACAGCTCATGCATTTCATCCAGTGTGTGCCTTGCAGGGTGCACAAATTTGTGGATTCTTTTTGTGTTGGATCTTGCCACTTTGCAGCACACTTATGTTATTGTTAAAGAAAACACTTTTCAAAGCTCTGTGGTTTGCTGAATAGCAGCCTTCCTGTTATTAGTGGATTGTGGAAAGCAACCTGTATTAACTTGCAGCTTTGTGGCTTACTAGCTCAAACTGTGGGTGACTGATTTGTTGCAAAAAACTCTATAGCAATTCAGCTGTCTGCCACTAAGAAATGCCAACTTAACATTTTAATCCAATTTACAGGCAAGAGAATTGATACACAAGCCTTCTCTTTAGTTATGGCTGCTTTCCATCTCCTGCACTTGGAATACCTGTCCTTGTCTCATGCACAATCCAGTGTGGTTATGGAGAGAAGGAAGGCATCAGACATGGTTCTATTCCAGCTCTGTTCCTTTCATTTCTAGTATTCCCAAGGAAGGTTCCTTCTGCCCATCACAGAGGAAGGACTATAAACTGCAAAACTTCCTCCCCACCCCTAAGAGAATGTGTGTTTCCCCAGAAAAGAGGGTGAATGTAACATAAGGGCTCCCTGACACCAGAGGTATGATAACACAGGAAGAGCTTTGCTTTTCTTTCCTGACCTGTTTCCTTCAAGGGCTGTACTGAGCTACAGACAGACACTCTTGTTCTAGCAATGAAAGCTAGATTATCTTGGAAAAATGTTTATTGCCTGTAGTGGAAGCCCCAGAATGTTTTGTCTCACGAGATACAGTTCCAAGCAAGTAGGTAATAACGTCAAGCAGGAGAGCCAGCAATGCTGGGATCATCAATGTAGGTTATATACAGGTGAGAAACCAAGCAGAACTGTGTGTGTATGAACCCAATATAAATTGCTTTTCTGGTGCAGGATGTACATCAGTCAACAAGACAACAGGAATTTTCAGTTTCTAATTCCTCTGTAAGCACTTCCTGTTGGCTCATATATTTTTAGGGTAAGATTTGAAACCAGCCTTGGTTTTGATCACAGGGTTTTTTTAATCAGGAAAAACACAAAATTGATGGAATGGGAAAACTTTTTTCTTAAAATCTCAGGGGTGTGTGAGAGGGGATAAAATCGCCCCAGAGAATGAAAAGCCTCAAGTGACAAAAAAGTGGTGTGGCTGCACTCCTGTGTGTATGAAAGGCACAAAGTCATTGCAAGATGAAAAGTAGTTGAGTAAGAACTTATTTTATTCCTCTGAAAGTATTAGGATTTGTTTTTATGAATCTATGACTCCAGAAGGGGATAAAAGTGCATTTGCTATGTTCTTAAGAGAAAGCAAGGCAAAATAATTTAATTAATCAAACTTTATTGCTTTATCAAGGCTGCTTTCTGAGTTCAGTTTTTTGTGTAGCAGAGGGCAGGTGAGAGTTTAAATGAATGCCTCACGATGTGGCTTTCTGTGAAGGAAAATACCTTAAATGGCTACAAACTCAGTACACATCTGCTTCATCTCTTAAAAACATAAATTCTACATTTTGACACTATGTAAAATAACACTTCTAAGCTAGACTGCCGTAGCAAGAAGAGAAAAAAAAATGGGCCAATTTAAGGATGAGGAAAAACTTTCTGATACAGTTTTATTATGTAGAGCTGCATGGGAAATTTGATTTCTATCTAAAAATCCAGAATAAATTCCTGTTTACAAAGCTTAATACCTGAAGTTGTTAAAAGTGCAGAGTTTGGTACAGACTCTTGCTAGCAGCAACATTAAACATTGAATTTTCTTAAAACTGTGGAGGGAACTCTGACTGCACCCCTGGCAACAAGGTGGCGTCATTGTTTGACCAAGGCCTCATCTTGTGTGTCTGCTTTGTGAGATTTAGGGGAATGTGAAAAACACCCTTTTTGACTAAAGTATATATTATTATTTTTTTAAATATTGAAAACTCAAGGGCACTAAGTAGACTAATGAAAAAGGAAACAGGCTTTGTCCATTACTGTCTTGCTCATCTGCTCTACCTGGTGGAGCAGGTTTTTCTTTACAGACAGCTCAGTGTTGTTCTGTATTGGAGACTTCTCTGCTCCATCCCTCTGGTCTGAGGGAAGATTTTTACCTCTTTAGGCATCTTCCTCTTCCTCACTGCAGTTTCCCAGCTCTTCCTTCTCCCACCCTGCAGCACCTTCTTTGACCCTAGCATTACGTCTCCTGGGAAGGTGCAAGCTTCCACTCCTAGATTACAGTTTTCCAGGCAGTGTTTAAAGGAACAAAATATTTATGTAGAAAGACTCACTGTGAAGAAATCATCAACTATGCCACTGAAAGAAGTGACAACAAGGTACCTTTGTAGTTAGAGAACCAGATCATGTGCAGTGTGGAAAATTTAAAGATGGCTGTCTGTGAAAGTGGGCATGCTGATGCTGAAGGTCTCTGTCCACTGCAGTTCAGAATGTGGCAGCAAGAAGGGAAGCTGATTCTTTCCCACATTTCCTGAATAGGTGCTCAAACCAACACAATTGTTGAAGATGTAGAAGGTACCTACTTGTATTCAGACCTGACCCTTATATTCAGTTGCAGTAAATGTTTGGCTTATTAATTACATGTTTTCCTGTAACTGGGCCAGAGTGAGTATGTTTCTGTCTGAATTCCCATTCATTTTAAAGATGACTCAATGATCTGAATCCCTTGCACATGCAGTAAATGAAATAGACATATGTGAGAGAGATGATTTCTATATTCAAAACTATCTCCTGCAAGCAGAAATGGGTTACGTAAGGAGTCCTAGTTCTGGCATTCCCTACTTTGACTTTGCTACGTTAATCTCAACTATATATGTACCTATATATATTTTTTGACTAACTTCCTGTGGATGAAATGTCCTGTATGAATGCAGCTTGAATCTTCCAGACAGAAAATATTTCTTTGAAAACAAACTCATGGAGATGAAATCTTAAAACGTGCTTCCAGTCCTTAAAGTTTCATAAATTTGGTTGAGGCTCAGTTTTTGCCGGCACAGTTTTGTCTGTCCTGTGTTCCTGTGCAGTCTGATGCACATCAGCTCTTGTCCATACTTAAAGGAGCTGTTCTGTTCCTGTGGCATACATGGAAGGACCTTGTCTGTTCTTGAGAGCCGATCTTTCTGGACTGTTATTTTCAAGCCCTGCCCAATAAACTTTTGTACTTTACTCAGACCATCAATCCCTTCACAAAATGGAATTTCATTTCTGATTTAGGGTTGCGTGTGTCATACAGTTTATTGGGTCCTGAGGCACTGCCAGCCCTGACCACAGCCCAGGACCCCTGTCAGTCCCTGCCCTGTGATGCTGCAGCAGGGCCGGTCTCCAGCCTCCACAGCCTTGCCCAGCCGTGGCCATCACTGCTCTCTAACAAAACCTGCACAGGATTGACTCTGCTCCACAGACTGACCCTTCTGTAAAATATTATTGATTAAAAATTCATACTTTAGTTAGTTTACACTGATACAGCTTTCAATTGACTTGACATAATTCTTAGGTCTTGCTGGATATTTGTAATTTAACTTAGTAACAGATTTCAATTAACACACCTTTCTAACTTCTACTATAGCACTACAGTAATTCCAAATGCTACACTGTGTTTATTTCTTTTTAAATATGAGTTTAATTAATTTCATTACAGATTTTCCATCTGTGCAGAAAGTACCACAATTAATTATGAATCCACATTCAAGTAAATTTTTTATGCTGGGCCTAGGTTTTAATTAGTATTTAAATAATTTACAAATCTTTCTTTCAAAATGATCAGCATTTGACATGTGTTCTTTTTAGCAATTTTTAGTTTTTCAGTGTCTCTAATAATTTTTTAAGTATGTCCAAAAGAGTAAGGAGGGTGAAGAGCAAAAGAAAACTTCCATTTAATTTTAGGGTCTGTTAAGTCCTGATAACATTGCACAAGGCAGTGACTGGATTGTAGGTGAGGAAAGACCAGTGGATATTGTCTAACTTGATTTCAGCAAGGCTTTCTGTATTGTTGTGTGTGAGACCCTAATAGAGGAGCTGGTGATGTGTGGGCTGGATGAGCCCAGGGGTTGAAAACCAGCTGAATGGCCAGATCCAGGGGTGGACACCAGTGATCCTTGCTGTGCCCCAGGGATCAGTACTGGACCCAGTCCTGTTTATCACCTTCATTAATGATCTCTATGACAGGATGAGCCTCAGCTGTGTTGCAGACAACACAAAATTGGGAGGAGTGGCTGATAGACCAGAGTGTCATGCTGCCATCCAGAAAGTCCTCAGCAGGCAGGAGACATGGATTGATAGGAACGTCATGAAATTCAGCAATGAGAAGTGCAAAGGTTTTTTGAAAGAAAAAGTACAGACAGTTTCACCCACACTCCAGAGCAGCAAAAGACCTGTCCCAAACCAGCTACTCCACTTTACACGTGGCCGACACAAGGGCTGTAATGTCCAGAACACAGAGCTCATTCTGCACACCACTACGGATTTCCTGTAGTGACCTAAGTGTATTATTAGGAGGGAAATAAATAATTCTCATGTTTTGGTTTTTCTGTTCTTCATGTTACAGCCTGGAACAAGGAAATCATTACTAGTTTGTGCCTGTGTAGGAGTCACACAAGTGGGAGCAGAGCCTCCTTCTTTCTGCAGTCTCTTTCTGCACTGCTTCTAAGATGGAGGATGTATCTTGATCATCATTGTTAGATATGATTCATCACACAATTGGGTTTTATACTGTACACAGACTGCTTGGCAATAAACTAGAAAAATAACATCATACTGGTTTAATTTTCTTGGGGAAGAAAGTCTATTTAATCACAACACAGTTCAGCCACATGCCTACATTTCTTTTTGTACAGTAATATTTGTAGGAGCAGCACTCTGACCACCTGATATATTTCTACACTCAAGAAAAAAAGGAATGCAAATCTTGTTAGAGGGAAATGTTGGTCAGAGGTCAAAACATTCAGAGAAACTTTCTCTGCTTTCTTTTAGTACCTCTAAAGCTTCATATCAACAACTGCAATTCCCAACCATATGCTCCTCAAGCAATTTCTTGCCCTCGGCTACAGTCCAAGGTCTTGAGAAATGTCATGGTTTTACCTCTATGTCACCCATGTAAGTTTTTATTCTTTTGGGCTACATGTGTGTCTCCACAAATTGCTTTTATCCATTGCTGTGCCTGACTGGACAATCTTCAATGTAACAACCAAGAGATGCACTATATTAAAATATTTACCTGAAATTTTACTACCTAATTAGGTTTTGGTCCCTCAAATGAATCATGTCAGTGGTTTCCATTTTCTTTTCTCTTTTTGTTTGTTATGATTTTTGTTCCTAGAATGAATACAGTAATTGAGAACAGGAATATCATCACACTTTCCTATTTATGGTTACTATCTCTTACCTCCTTGCAAGTGATCTCAAAAGGGAAAAAGTCAAATTTATTATTTTCCATGCAATATACCAAATACCAGTTCTGATCCTATGGTGCCATGATATCTAGCACTCTATGTTTGGATTTAATCAATCTGCATAATGACATATATGAAAGCTGTTCAGGTAAGGACTCAGTTATACTGGAGTCAAAAATTCCATCTAGTCTTTGCTAGTCCTTGCTGCTCTTTGGACTGTGCCATTCTTGGCTCCCTCAGAAAAGAAAAGAAAACCACAGGTTTTTGGCAGAAGATCGAGAGTTTATCACAACTGTTCTGTGACACTTTTTCTTCCTGCTTTCCTTACTCTTGCTACCTGTTTTCTTCTTGCTTGCAATAATTATTTTCAGCTGTTCTTCTCCCTTCTTTTCCTAGTCTCAACTCTCCTTATTTAGAGCACAGGCTTCACCCAGACTGTCTCCATCCCTTCTTTGAGATGACAGGAATCTCAAGGGTTGGGACCATGTTCAGAAGCATATCCTGCTGCTTGCTGCTTATTTAATTTTCCTCCTTCCTAGCAGTGTTCAGCCTCTTTGGGGATGTCCCCACCTTTGTGTGAATTGCCAAAGAGCAGCAGATTCTCAGGGATCCACTCCAAGTTGCTAAAACCTGTCCTCCTTTACCAGCACACATTTTTAGTAAAACACTTGGAAATTGCAAACCAGCTGTTTGAAGATGTTTCTGAGAAGTGTTTGTGTATAGGATTGAAAGGCCATGCAAAATATTATGGTCTTCTTGGATTTTGCTTTTTTGAGGGACTCTGTATTTGGGGGTGATTTATTTTTTTTCATATATTGAGAGAGAAGTGATAGCTGACTGAATGAAAGAGAACCATTTTGCACTATTATTGAAAGAATATGATCAAAAGAATATAAATTCTGTGTTAGTGGAAAAGAGCTGTAGGGAGGATTTACACACAGGCAGTTTATATTCACATATAATATTAGAAAATCACTAAAATAATAAAAATGTTACTGCTAGGCTTTACCACAGAAATTAAAAACAAGATAGATAAGCTGAATCTCCCAGAGGAGGCTAAAAATATAAGAAAAAGTTCCTTGAAGAGAACAATTCATATTGCAGTTATTGAAGAACAGATGAAGAGAGGAGCTAGTTACTTGGTTGGCTGGTGCTGTAAAATCATTCACAGCTGTTCATAGCTCCTCTGTCATCAGCTCTTCTTCCTCCTCTTTCTGTGTTGGCCCTGATCCTGCATCCCATGCCCTCCCTAACCCACCCTGGCCATTCTGCCCCCCTTGCTGTGCCAGGTAGAGGGATGGAACAGCTGTGAGAGCAGCAGCTGGAGAAGTCTAAGGTTGAGGGTTTTTTCCTGCATCTTCAGTGAATGTGGGGTCCCTCTGGATCATATCCTGTGAATTGAACTATAAAATAAAACCCGTAAGGTGTTGCTAGCTGAGTAGGCTCTGTGATGTAAGTGTGCTGAGGACAGGAAAAGTGATACTCTAGAGACATCTGGGGAAATTGCTGCATCCTCTGAAATGGCCTTCTTGGAGCATCTTTGCAGTGATGTATGTTAATATGAGTATTTCAAAAATATCTGGAAGTTGAAACATATCTGTGCCCATAAAAAAAAGAAAAATGTTCCTTAACTACAAATCAGAGGAAATATAGAGATCAAAAAGGGGAAAATACATGCTTAAAGAAGAGAAATTATGTTAAATGCAACAGAAGAAATTAGTGGGTATTTTAAAACAGTAGGGAAAGTGCTTTGAGATCAATAGGTAATAACTGGGTACGTAACCACTATCTTGTATTCACCCATAAAACACACCTTTTGGAACAAGCTGTCAGAGCTGCTGTCATGTCACCAATAATTGTTCTTGCATTACTTACTCCTGACAGGATAAAACAGTCAGAGATTAATTCCCTGTAATATATTTGCCATAAACCTTAAAATAAAAAGTCAGAGTCTGTTTATGACACCACTTATGATTCAGAATGAAGACTGAGGTTCAAGCAGTTACAAATGAGAACTGCAAAATGCTTTAGATATTGGAGGAAAACATGATTATCAACACAGACTGCTTTAAAACGATCAGCCATAAGTAAAACAAAAGTAATATATAAGTGAATGAAATATAATCCATGCACTAAAATAAGTACTCAACATTGAAGGTCAGTGAAGGGTCAGACCTAGGATCACTTGTCCAGGGATCACTTGTTTGCTTGTCCAGGGAACTTGTCTTGCATAGGCTTGATAAACACCAGTTTCATTCTTCTGCAAGTGTTGGATTGCTTTTTACAGGACTTTGTGTTTTCACCTAACCTGATATAAGTTATCCCAAGAGAGAAGACTTAATTTATCTGTTTCAGGAGTTTTCCATAGACATATAAACTTTTTATAAAGAAATATTATTTTGACTTCTTTTTTACAGTCACTTCTAGTGATACAGAATTACTTGGCTTCTGCATTAGTTTACGTAATTCAAGACTCCCTATTTTATACTTTTGGTTCAGTAGAAACACCATGAATATGTTCAATACAGAAGAAGTCTGATTGCAGCTGGCCCATCAGTGATATGTCTGAAGTGTCATAAGAGTACCATACAATTACAGGGAGCACAGAACTCAGTACATGGGATAGAGACTTGTGGCTTACAGTGAGCAATGGATACAGACTTGCTCAGCTGGGCTCAGATGTAGCTTTTTTCAAAGCTTGTCTCAGATCAAGCGGCTGAGAAGCATTTTCATATTAAGGCTAACATGAAGGAACAATGTGTCCCTGATTTTGTGCCAAATTAATTTCTGTTTCTTCTGGACACTCTGGGGCTTGGCAGTATTAAGGTGAGTAAGTGCTTACTTGTATTTGTTAGAATATCAGAAATTAGATTGAAAGACTCCTGTACTGTAGGCAAAAGGCCCATAATAACTGTGATCTTGGTTACTGTCATGACACCCCTCTATCCCTAAATGAGAACCATAAGTAAGTTCTGTAAGACGTATTGTCATCACTACTTTTCTTCAATTATTTTTTCTCTTTTTTTTCTTGTCACACTGATCTCTAAGGTTCAGATCTCAGACACAGACAGTTAGATCTCCCTTAACTAGAGAATGATGTTATTGTATAATGCAAGAATTACAACCAAACTAATTTCATTTTTTATCATTTTGTCTCATTCTCCAAAGCATTTCCACTCCCACATTCTACCACCTACCTTTTGTTCTATGTGAACGCATGAAAAATGGAATTTTAAAACTAATTTTCTTTATTTATATATTATGGAAGAAAACAGCAGTTACTTGGGGGGAAAAAAGAATTCTTCATAGCTATTGGTTCAAAAATGCAAAGAAGTTAGTAAAGCTTTTGTCTTCATACATTCATCTTAATATATCAAATGCGGTTATCTTACAAGATTTTTTCGTTGTAGCTAATAAAACATTTATGTCAATGCTTCAGCTTACTTCATCTTATGATTTGTTTTATCATTTTATTGATAAGCAGAGGACTATGGGTTTTTTGGAGGGATCTGCAAGCTGATAACCTTTCCTCCATTCAAAGATCCTGACTCTGACAGCAGGAATGGTATGGGTAGCAGTGTCTGGCTGCCAAAGCAGGTGCTTGGGCTCATTCATCTGTCCTGACTCCAATCACAAGCCACTACACTGCACATCACACCCAGCCCTAGGTATGCCATGTGCTGAGTTCACTTAGATACCAAGGAGAAACTGCTAGGATGAGAGTCTGGAATTTAGCTTTACAAAGCCTGGAATGAGGCGTCAGAGCTGAGTGTCTATGGCAGTGAGTCATACCAGTGAAGGATGGTGTGCCTCACCCTTCTCTTACCCAGATCTGCCTTAGCCTCCTGACAAGTGTTTGGGCTTGTACTAGCCCCTGGATTGTGCCCACTGACTGACTCTAAGCCACTTTCAGATGAGTTTTGCCACTTCCTGAGTTGTATTGATTATACAAGTTCTGTATCTAGGAGGGAACTTTCACACCTCTAAGCTAGATGAAATACCTGATGACACCCCAAATTATGCCAGATGCCTGTGCTTCAGCAATGAAGTTCTGCCCCAGACCTCCACTGATAAAGGTAGGTGCTCACACACAGACACTATTTCTAATCTGTGAGTATCCACCCTTAGTTACCCCAATGCACCAAAAAAGGCACTAAGGAAGATGGCACATGAAAAGCCAGTATATCTGCAGTCAGAGCTCAGGGCTGTACGAACATAGATCCTATTTTTAAAAAAATTCTGTCAATATTCAGTACATTCAAATCCAAATGACCAGCAATCAGAGATATTTTGAGAAAAGGAAGACAGACATCACTGATTTCTAAGCTGTATTTGTGTCAAAATACTGTCCAGGTAAATGCCATTTGCAAGATTATGTATCTGTGGGCAGCATCAATATAATGAAATGCTGTTGTCTCTTTTATTTACTATAAAAAAATCAAGCTATTATCTATTGTCTAAAAGCACATTTCACAAGTTCATGTTTGACAATAAATTCCACCATTGTATTTTCTCTATATATATGTAGGAAAACAACTGAAAGATGTGCACTCATTAAATCTACAGCTGCCTTTTAATGGTGTTCTTCCTCACCTCAGATAACCTTACTAACTGAATAAATTATTTCCTGTGTGTTTCAGGAAATTGGAATAAAAATATTTTTTCAGACATGAATGACTTATTTACAGTGTTTCATCACTGAGGTCAGGATTCCTCTTCCCTAACTTTAGACATCTGCAACATAGAACACCTGATTTATTTTCCCTACTTCACCTTTGTCAGAGGAGAAAAGATAAACATTTATGGTGGTGCATTTCCATTTTCCTTAATTATAGAAGAGTTTTGTAGTGGCTAGTTCAGACAGGGTCTTCTACATGATAAACATCTAAGATCTTTGTTGCCAGCAAAGCACATTCTCACCAGGACTAGGGTGAGATGCGTTTAAGGAAATCTCATCAAGGTGGAAGACAATATGGTCTGTCAGCAATTCAGTCAACCTACACACCATTTCCTGTTGTTGTTTCAGGACCAAGGTGCTTTTCTGTCAATCCAAAAGGTCATTTCTTCTATTAGCTGTGATATATAGCAGGTGCTCTTGAGTTACCATCAGTCTGTAGATGAAACTTGCACACTGGGAAGTTCTGTGTCACTGGCTGGTGAAGGAGCTGTGGGAACATGGCAGGGAAGAGACTGAGCTTTGCTATATTTATTGACTTGGTAGTAAATTAGATTTACTTTTGCCTCAAGTACAGTTTTCTATCCTGATGGCTAGCCCAAATTAGCTTGTTTCAAAAGCAGTGTGTTTTTTTTGTCTACCAGTGACATATATTAAATATAAGGTAAAAGCTCTTATGGACTCAAGCAAGTTGTATGCATTAATAATGTGCTTACCATTACCAGATAGCACATGCAGTCTCTCAGGCCTGCATGAGTGATCTGACTGCACTAATAGCTATTTTGTTGTGACAAAAAACCTCATGATTTTTAAATTATTGAATATTTTTCAGTAAAATGACTTTTAGGGTTAATGAGCATCTGATGTTGGCATCCATTATATTCTGGCAACACAGAATGAAATCATGGAGGAAGATCCCAGTTCTCCTTTTACTTTCATATATGTCAACATGAAAGGGCTGCAACAGTGTAAAATGGGAACAACATAAGGAGGCCTGAAGTGTCCAGCTCAATACAAACTTGCTTTCTATGTCTCTTACATGTACTGTGCCATGAAGGAATTAGTAAATGCAACATATTCATTAGTTACTTGAGAAAAAAACCAACTTTTTTCCTTTGTGTAACAAAGAGCATTGTTTTAAATGTTACTTTCAATATTACAAGTTTAATGGGAAAGGAGTCACCCCTCTTTTAAGAAAAAAACCAGTAAATTAAGACAATATTTACTGTTGGGTACAGGTTTGTCTCTGTATGTCATATATATAATGTGTTGCACAAGCTCATGAGCTCTGAAAAATGAGCTTGTAATTATTTCCAAATTATTCAAAATTAGTGAAAACACTCCATCTCATCCTAGTTCCAGAGCCATGAATGTGAGGTTAACAGCACCTCCTACTGCTCTGAAGTTTCAAAATGTATTGTATTAGGGCATGGAGCTATCTATACAACAATAAGGGGAAAATAAGTGTAACTACTCATCAATTTGAAAATAGTAACTATTCAGTGTTGTGCAGGAAACAAAGGATGGTGACCTTTCAATTATATGCAGTCATATACTTACAGACAAAATTGCTAAAAAGGCAATTCTGGCTGTCTTCATTCTGCCACTTCCCTGCTTTTGAATACCCAGCTTTGTGATTCTAATCTTGTTCTTTTGAAGTGGGGGTTGGGGGTTTTTTTGTTCTGCAGTCTCAGCTGCTAAGACAATAAGCTGTACTTTGTATGAAGCTTCTGTTTTCCTATGATGACGTGCTCGAGTTTTAGGTCCTCTTAGGACACAGTTTTAGTAATAGACAAAGAGAGAAGAAGGGGTCCTTAATTTAACAGACACACAGACTGGTTCACCTCCTCTTTATTGTCCAAGTGGCCAGTTCTTTGGGGGAATATGGTTCTGACCCCACCGGCCTTACCTCATGGAATTTCAAGAACACTGCTGTTTGTATTGGTTTTGTTTGTTTGATTGGTTTCTATTTGTTTTCTTCTCTTACTTCAAGCCCATGTACAAACTTGTAAGCATGGAACTTATCACTCATTCTCTGATTTAATAATGTGGTTGTATAATTTATTGCATTGTATGTAATTTATAATGTATAATGTGATAATTAAAACAAAATTCAGTGCATTTCTCTCCCAGGCGAATGCTCAACTCAATCTACCTTTCATTTATTTTGAAGTTCAAAAGAACCATTTTGAATTTATTAACCGAATTATGATTCCAGTTCATGTCTCCCAGTGCTTGTGTCAGGACTGTCATATAAATCATGAGGTTTATATCTTCCGTCAGTCTTAACAGAAATGAGAATCCATTGTCATTTTCTCTGCAGACTTTGATTCTGCCCATTCATGCAGCCTTTGGAAAGCATCTGGTGGATACAACATTACAAAACCAAAAGTTTGCTTTGAAAATGAATTAGGGCTGAGTTGCTAAGATAAGACAGTTCAGAACAGACTTGCAGCCTCGCGGAGACATTGGAGCAGAGCACAGATGCCTCTAGCATTCAGCTGTGACACATTTAAGATACAGATAAGGTATTAGTTGGGTCTGAGTATTTACATTCATCTCCAAGTGTTCATTGTCTATTGTTCTCTCTTCTTTGCCAAGAATTCACAGTGCTGCAGGTGGATAAAATTTCCCAGACTGTACATCAAGTTGGCTGGAGACAACCATGAGATCTTCAAGCAACTTTGCTGACTCTGTTGGCGCCGCTAATGTAGGCAAGTTGAAGAGTGCACTGTGAATCAGGAGTGTTTGAAGAGTGGACTGTAAATCCAGGAGCCATGGGTGCTTGTCACAGCCTGAATTCAAATCATGATACCTTTGTGTTAACACAAAGAAATAATTCTTGTTGGTTGGCCTTATCTAGCCTAAGTCCCTGAAGTTTACAAGGGAAGGTACAGCTCTCTAAGTCCAGAAGTGCAGTAATTTAGGCTACCTACTTTGAAAAGTACTTCACTGCTTTACAGTGATCTTTAGCAAACAGCTCACATTAGCAAGATAGGTGCATCTTTAAATCTTACTGGCACTGTTGGAACTGCTTGCAGCTCTGAACAAACCCATTATTTTGCTTGTGATGGTAATGGTTTTGGCCCATCCTTTGTACATGTCATGAAAAATACTACGCTTGCAGGCTGGATTTAGAAGAGTCCAGTGTAGCTACCTGGAATCAGTGTGTATACCCACACAAAATATTAACTGAATTTTGTTCAGGAGAGCAAGTAATTTCAATCAGAAAGTATTCTGAAGTACAATTCAGGATGTACTGGTATCCTAGATACAAAAGGGGCTTAATGATGCCAATCACAGTTCGTATTGAATCCTTCCACATAAAACCCACACAAATAAGAAATAAAAATCCTATATTTTTCAGGCCCATTTCTGATGGAAAATAGTGATATAATCACACTCTAATAACATGTTCCAGAAAAAACAGCCAAAGGCATAATTTTTCAAATTAGTGGCATTCAACTTTGTTCCTTGCGGGGAGCTTTAGACTTTACTCTTAGGTAAGTCATTGTACTAAAATTTCAGGTCATTGAGAAACCATTGCTTTTAGATCTGTTAGCTGCAGTCCCACACATGAACCCCATCAGTCTTGGTTTTTTGTTAGGTATAATTAATTTTGAAAATGTACCGTGCTGAATAAATCATATGACGCATTACACACTTCACAGTTATTTGTATCCATCTTCCATTTACTTTTTTTTTTAATAGCAACAGGTTAATCCATTCTGAGGAAAGAAGAAAAGGTCAAAAAAAACCCATGAGTGACTGCAAAATAAAATCACTTTGTCTTTCTGGCTCCACTGTCAAATATCTCAAATTAGTGCCAGAAGCTTGTGGCTCACTTATATTTTAACAGAGATCCAGGCATTTGGGCAGAGGCCAGGAAGCAGAGAAGGAGTGAAAAAAGGGATTCTTGAAGCAAGATATTACTTATTATATGCTGAGAGAGGTTCCCCTTAAGAACTCAGTATCCTGTATTAGAGATGGGATGAACTTGCTGAACAGTTTAATTTTAAAAAAACATTTTTAATTATTTTTCAGCTTATGACCTTTAAAGCCTTTGACAAATTTGTGTCATGTAATTGACCCAAATGGCATCAAATCCAGACCCTCACAAAAATCGAAACGTGTACAGAGTTAACATTCCAACTCACATTCAGATCAAATTTGCCTTCAACAAATAAAAATAGCTTTTGGGCATCTCTCTCAAACGAACAGCATATGAAAAGCTGCACTTCCATATGATTCTGGGTCAAGAAGCAAATTATTTGCAATAACCCACACTGGTTTGCCAGGTCAGCTAGCTATGAAAAACATGTGACAGATCCATAACTATCCAGCTGCTCTGCCATTACATGACCAGACCCTGCAGCAAGTGGCGTTAACAGGGGTGAGGGAAATAAAACCCTTTTATATCCCAAAGATAATTGAACCTGACCTTACAAGCATAGTAGTAGTGATACTTCTACCTGTCCTTGACAGATCCCCCCCTCCATAAAGTCACACAAAACTGTCCCTTCTTCTAAAAACAACTTTAAAAATTTTGTGACTTGTAGAAATTATCTATATTACAGTCTTCTCACAAAGCTGCAATTTAAAAAACATCAAGATTCCAGATTTATGTGTATATCTATGCACCACTGTGCATTTCAATGGAACTGAGATTAAATGCTGTGTCCATTGTTAAGCACATGTAAAATGTCTTTGCTATGTCAAAATCTTATTTTTCAAAATACTCTTTTTAAAGAAGTATGAGGTGGAGATTTAAACTGGGGTTTTAAATTGGTTTGTAAGACTCGTTCATGATGCTGAGTTTTACTTTCTGAAGTAAAGTAATTTCTGAAATTTTGAAGGTTGTAAGATTCCTGTATACATATCTACAGAGTTGAAAATGAAAGGAAGTTTTCTTTTAAATCTATCCTGTGCATAGAAGCTGAAGAGCTTTTTGGATGAGGTCTCTATTCCCTATTTTAAGTAGAGTAAAGTTGATCCTTTCACTATTTGTGTATGGAAGGATTAAAGAAGTGATATCTATTTGTGATATCTGTTTAGATGGGGACAAGGATGATAGACACTATAGGAGACACCTGTAAGAGAGCTCTTCAAACCTCTCATAATCATATGGAGCTTACAAAGCATTCTGGAGACACAGACTTGATGAGGAGGAAAGTCATTTTGGAGAGAAAATCCCAGTCCATGGATGAGAGAGACTGCTATCATTTCTAGATTACATAAATAAAGGTTCTCTGACCTTCTGTCAGACTTCACATTCTTCCGTAAAATGTCATATCCTCATAGGCAAAGGTGTTTAGCTGGCCTACAAATCAATTACGGTGTTTGACTTTGAACTTCTAGGCAGCAATCACTGCAGCAGAATTCTGTAGAATTAGTAGAATTAGCTCTGTGCAGAGTTGCTTGTAGCCTGACTGTCCACCGTTGGGCTGCTCAGGACTGCAGTTGGTTCTCCCACCCCCTTTACCCCGCATTTCTCAGTGCAGAGCACCAGGCATACCCAAGCAGCCAGTGCCTACCAGTTACACTCCTCTTCCCAGGTCCTCCTGAGCTTCCTGCCACACTGGTCTCCCTCTGCTGTGCTGGATGAGAATTCCTGCAAACAGCAGAGCTTTGCAGTGGGGAACCACTGCTCTACCAGAACATTACAGGCTCTTTACTGTCTGGGCTTTTTCCCCTTCTGTGAATTTGTTTTCTTACAGTGCTTGGTATGTATTTGCACAAAGTTAACTCCTATTTGTTTCTTCACAGTGAGCGATATTTATTTATTGTTTCATATCTAACCTCTCTGCTTCTGTAGAGGGCAGAGAACTGTTAATACTGAAAAACCTTCCTGTACTTGGAAAGGGGCTTATTCACAGTAAAAATGTCTGGATGCAAATAGAAAAATTTGAAGCTTAATTGATTAATGTAGGATTGGTGTGCATAGACCTATGTAGGGCACTACCACTGGCTAAGCAGAATCAGGAAGAAGCAGGAATGAGGGTCAAAGGACTGCCCTGGGACATTTGGCAGCTGAGGTTTAATAGGATGTGACTTAGAAGCTACACTGACCCCCCTCCATAGTGGCACTTTGCTACAAGTCGAAATGTGGCTCATATTCCAAGGCCTCTACTCTGACATGTTCCAATATCTATGTGGTTTTTTCCATTTGTTTACTTCTTTTAAATCTCAAAAGTTATTTGATTTCATTTCTAGGGAAAGAGATGAATGACTGAAAAAAACAGGCAAGAACACTGAACTGAAATAAACTTTCCTTTATGGTAATATTTTAAAATGTCCAAAAAGTTCTACCCCAGAAAAGGGACAACTTTCCTCATACAAATGTTGGAATCATTTAATACATTTTCAGGATCACGATGCACTTTGGTTATGTCCCTATTGAATGTGAGAATATCTGCAAAGCAAGCTATACATAAGAACTGACCATAAGGTATCTAAAATGCATTTGAAAATAATAAAATTATTTAATTTGCTACTACTAGAATTATAGCTGCTAGTTTGGGCAGTGATTTGGGGGGTGATTCTATTCTCAAGACTAACAATTTACATTACCTCAAGAAAGTTTTATGTTTCCACATAAGGATATGACATTAAAAGCAGAGAAAGAAGAATGGGCAGCATCTTCAATGTATATTCTGGATGCAAGAGTTACAGAGAGGAAATGAAATGTTTTGAGGAGATTTCTGTTAGTAAAATGCTGCACAGATAATAAAATTCAAAAATTTGACAGCTGTGTTGAGGTATTATCCCTGTTTGCACAGAAGTTTTTTCAAGGAAAAAAAGAAAAACATTTGCTCATCTTGTTAATCTGAATTAAATTCTTGTGTTTAGAGGGAAATATGCAGGCTCTTCAGCCACTGCTGGTGTGAGTCAGTCACTGTCTCTAGAGATTCCTTCTGCCGCATAATCCCACTGCAGCCCTGCTCAGGAAGAGAAATCTTTTCAGAAGAGCTGCAGTATAGTTATTCTTGTATACTTTTTGATAACTTCTGGAAAAGAAATTAAATATGTCCCTCGTAGTTCCTATATGATCCATCCTATTTTACAATGACACAAAATCTTATCTGATTTCCTTACATTTAAGGGGACTTTTCCTCAGAACTAGGTTTGGATATGGATGGACTTGAGATGGAATTCTGGACTGATCCATTACTTTACTTCTGGTGTTCTTAACAAGAAGCCAAATACATTTGTATGAAATAAGTGGATAGATTTTAAGAAAAAAAAATTCAAAAATTCAAAGGGAGAAGTGTTGCATCCTTTTCTTGATAGCATAGAAAAATCATGGAAGTTACACAAATCTGAGCTTAAAGATAGTTTATTCCTTTGTATTATAGATGATTTTTTAATTTTGATCCTCAAAATGTGACTTCTCTGTAAGCAGCCCATGTCCCCTATTTTTTTGTTTGTTTTTGTTATTCATACCAAGAGCTCTTGGGCATTTTCACATACCCTCTGTTCAGCACTCTTTATTCAATTATAGCCTATGCTGGACAATTAACTGATCTGTCCCTGTCATATCTTCTGCTGACCATGAAATCAGATTTCCATAAATGTTACCAGCCTTAATTTTTTGGACACTACACAAAGTCCTCCATTAGCTCTCCCATCCTCATCCCCCAAAGTATGATCCATTCATCTGATTGCATCATTTGTCCCTCAGCTTTTAAGGTGTCCATCTGTCTTTCTTCTTTTGTCACAAATGTCTAGGTTCCAGACTCATACTTCATCAGATTCAGGACAAGGGTTCATCATTCAGACACTGAATTCTGAAGTCTGGTGGGCGTCTGCAGATCAAAAGGCAGTTCAGCATTGCTGAGGGCACTCACCATCTCGTGGGCGTCTGCAGATCAAAAGGCAGTTCAGCATTGCTGAGGGCACTCACCATCTCCAAGCACGTTTGTTGCTTTATTGGCCTCAGTAAAAGCACACAGTAGCCAAGTGCAGTGCTGAATCAGAGCCACAGATAGGGAGACAACTAAATGAAAACTTAAATGATTTATAACAAAGTATTTCATTTCCATATTGCCCAAGAGATGTAGGTCTTTGTCAGTCCACACTTTCTTCTCACTATTTGCCTTCTGTCCTATTTAAAGTCCACTGTCTTATCAGCTGGAGCTAGGGAAAGTATCAGGAAAACCTAACTCAAACAGTACCCATAACCTGTCCTCTTTCTCAATAGCTGTTTGTAATATGCTGTATGAAACTGCAATCCTAATTGTGGTATTGATTTCTGAGGTAATTCAAGTTTCTCTTGCTCTTTTCCTGGAAAGAAAAATGGTATGGAAAGACTGAATGAGCTGTATGTCCTTGAAAGATTCAGATTAAGAGTACTTCTGAGGTTTGAAAAAAGGAAATTATTCTGAACATTTGATTATTTTTCCCCCGGAAAATAAATGTTTTGAGGGTTTGATTGGTTGGAAAGACTTTTTATTTGGAACAGAAAATTCACTAATCCTCTCCATATTCATAAATCATAAGAATACCATCAGCTAAAGATTAAGAGCGACCATGCATTTTCTCAGTCTTTCTCATAACTTTTATTTCCTTCAAACAACCCATACTCTGTTGTTCTGTGACTGTACTATTGTTCATGATCCTCTTCTTTCAGTTCACCCTTAGCTGTGACATGTCTGCTTGTCACTCTGCATCTTTGATTCCTTGAGGAATGCTGAAGTGGATGAGGGGCCCATTGCAGTGCCCAGGGCTGGAGTTCCTATGGAAAGAGCAAACAGCAAAGTAAGAGGTGATGGAGGTCTGAACAAGGGGTTCCATGAGAATTAACAACAGAAGAAGCACTTCTTCCCATTGATTTAAAACAAAACTATGGGAGAACTGATGTTTGAGAACGGAGTAAGAGCTGGAAGGAATAAATTGGAAAGGGGATAAGAGAGAAGGAAGGATAGGAAGCGGTTGAGCTGGCAGCTGAGCTGGTGCTTGGAGGTTGGAGTCACACATCTTTTTATTCAGCTGCAAATCCACATATTGATCCAAAGTCAAATGTCCGTATCCACAGTCTTTATCAATGTGTTAAAGGCTTTAGACACTATATCAACAGGCTTACAATAAATCCTTAGCAGAGAATCATATATAGGCTGGCTCAGTTCTGCTCTCAATTTTGCACAAGACTGGCCAAGTATCCAGAAAGAAAATGTGGTACGTATTTTGACATTATCTCTTCCCATGAAGTACATAACATGCACTTAAGCACCAGGACAATATACTCCAAAATGTAGAAGCTATAGATACATGAAAAAAAGGCTGGATTGCACTGTAGTTTAATTGAAAATGATCATGTTTTTATTGGATATATATGGATTACTCAAAAATGAAGTATCCCAAACCAGTGATATATAATTCTTTATTTCTTGATTGCTATCTTCTTCCCACTAATTAAAAAATCATTCAAAAAGAGTTTTTTTTTTAAATGTCAAATTTAAATGTGAAGGACGAATTTATGTCTACAGTACATGAAATCTATTTGGGAATTCAGCTGAAATGCTCTTACAGTGCCATCTGCTGAAAAGCAACTAAGGCTAAAAAGTATTTGACAATTAATTCTTGCTAGGATACATGTAAATTCTTGGTCACTCCTGAGATTTTTTCATTTGTTTATGCCATACAATATCATAGCACAAAATCTGTAGACCTGATGCAGGGGAAACCAAAAACAGCGCATTTGCTCATATTGGTAAGTGTATGGTGACACTGGCAGGTAAAACCCCACTGCCCCAAACAAGAAGATGCAAGCATGCTTAGGGTTTAAATTGGTTTATGCGCATGCACAGCTTAAGGCCTGGATGTCTGCACCAATTTTTTTAACCTCTGTCAGGCTGCCTCTCATAAAGCAGCCTAAATTTAATAAACTCTAATATGTTCAAGAAAAAAAAAATTTAAACTGACTTCAATTCTCATCTATAAATGCTTTTTAAGCACGAGACTAATTCTTTTAACATGAAGAAGACAGACTGCATGGATTAAGGTAAGCTCTTAAAACAGCCTGAACTTGGGCCATGTGACAGTAGCCCACTTGTCTGAAGTTAAAGATGATTATTTATTTCTTTTTTTAATCAGCAACTGATCTAAGTTTCAAATTGCTTCTTAATTACAGCTGAATATTTTTGTCCAGCTTGCTATGTTAGGCATACTCATTCTTCATTATTTTCATATCACTTTATAAATTCTTCTGGCTTCTCAGTCCATAGTGAATCAAATATTCAGCAGATCTCATGTACGGTCTGGTCAACAGGCTCAAAGCTGCGTGCATGCATCTCCACAGGAAATGCAGGGAATTTTTGGTGTACATACAGATGTAAGGCATCATGTCAGTGAAAATCAGATTATTTCTTCCCTCTCACAGACTAAAATAAAGTTTGAAAATGCAGTTATCTGGCATTACCCCCCTGCTTGAAAAGTTTGCTATGGTCATTTCAAGAAGTAACAAAATGTATTCCAGCAATTAATCACAAGCTGCACACTGCCAAAGTGGCCATTCCATAAATAACCTAGGGGCTGGAGCTCTTTTTCATATGTTCTGTCATGAATAATTTAGACTTGTAAAAGCAAAGTCAATCAGTAACTCACTGAAAGAGAAAAATACTGAATTTCAATTAACTCTGTCAACCAGCATGACTAATTCCACCCAGTTCAATGGATGTAGGATAGGCAGCAGTTTGCTCATCCGTACTGAGCACTGTGTCAGTGTCTGTTAGGTGATAATGTTCAAAGGCATTAATGTGATTTATTGCTGTTAAGTGCTAGTGGTGTGAATTGCCCAAGCTAAGTAAAAATGTGTTTAAGCTTTTGTCTTCCATCATTGTATTTTAGGGGTTCAAATTTGTGTGTAACTCTTTCAGAGATCTGAGCTAATTTCCCTAATTCCTCCTATGATTACTGCAGTATGTTCTTACTCCAGAGGGTAAGTCTTAACAACTGAATTTCAACTGCATTTCTGATGTGTGCTCTGGCAAGCCTCTTTCCCTCTTCTCTCTTCCCTGTTTCTTTACTTTTGAAGAAATATAGGTAGATTCACTTCTGGAGTCTCTTTAAATGCACATTCAAGCTCCTCCCTTTTTTCCCTTTGCCATTCTTTGTTAAAAGCACTCATAAACATCATAATGATAAACCAGTACTTCATGAAGTACAAAGAAGGTCTGGGGTAAATGATTCTGATGTAAGCTAAGAGTTTCCATATTGAAAAAAAAAAAAAAAACAATCACAAAACCCCAAACCTTCGGGCAAAATATTCGAAATATGTGCATAAGTATCTGAAAGGTTTTGTAAAAATGGAAAGATGCCTGTGTCTGTAGGTGCCTTCCTAGTCAGAAATTTTAATTCAATTTTCATGAAATTGTGTTTCAATCAAGACAATTCAATCCCTTCCCCCCTGCTGTGCAATTTGATAAACAGCACTGTCTTGGATGACACTTGAGTGACATTCATGTGTTTACTGGAGATGGTGGGTATAGGCAAGACTTCTAGCTGTTGAAGATTTTAATCAGTCCATTCTGTTTATTAACCATATCCTAAAAGAAGACTGACTTTTATGAAAGATGTCAATTGTTGAATGCTACATATTCTTGGAGCATTTTAAGGACTGTGAATTCTCTTTATGGCTGCAGCCAGCCTGATCCTGTAATCTTTTTCTGCTTAGAAAAATGGATTATTTCCAATGGTCTTTGTTTTGAAAAATGCCCTGATTTTTGTATTGTTGCTACAATAATAGTAGCAAGAGTAAGCTTAGCTGCTTATTTTGGCTCACAGAAACAACAGAATCATAACTGGTGGAGGAAATTGTGAAATCTCCCAGAACACCGCAGTATTTAAAGAAATAAATAAATAACAAATGCACATATTTCCCAAATGTAACCATTGTTTATCATGGTATCAGAGCCACACCATTAATTTTCATTTAGGTTCAGTAACTTTCACATCATTTTAGGGCAAGATATAATCACCACTAAAATTCATGGACCAGGTGATCAATATCCTACAATGATTAAAGAGATCAGTACTTAGCCGTGACCTAAAGAAACAATTATAAGTTTTTATTTTCATCCCTGTAAGGTACTGGAAGGCCACAATAAGTTCTTCTTGGAGCCCTCTTGTCTCCAGGCTGAACAGCCCCAACTCTCTCAGCCTGCCTTCATAGCAGAGGCTCTCCAGCCCTCTGATCATCTTCATGCCCTCCTCTGCAGCTATTCCAGCAGGTCCATGTCCTCCTTGTGCTGGGGGCCCCAGAGCTGGATGCAGCACTCCAGGTGGGGTCTCAGAGTGGGGCAGAGAGGCAGAATTCCCTTTCCCCTTCTGGTCATGCCGCTCTGGATGCAGCCCAGGATATGGTTGGCTTTCTGGGCTGCAAGCACACATTGCTGGGTCATGTTTGAGCTCTTTATCCATCAGCAACTCCAAGTCCTTTTTGGGACCACTGCTCTAAATCCTGTTATTCCCTACTCTGTATCCATACTAGGTCTTGCCCCAACCCAAGGGCAGGACGTTATGCTTGGGAACAGTACATGGGCTCCCATATACCTGGGAACCTCACAAGGATCCCACTGGGCCCACTTGAGGCATCATTTGGCATCAATGGGATCCCCAGGCATCCTTGCCTCAAATGTTTTTTAACAGGTAACAGCTGTACAACTGTACTTCTACATATTGACACTACCTAGTCTACAAGTAGGCAGCAAAATAGACTTTCATTTCAGGGCATTTATAAATAAGCCATAGAGGCATTCTTTTAAAACATGCCGTGCAGATACTCTGTGCATGTTATGGGCCCTGACAGGTTTGCTTCTCTAGGGTACAGGTTTCCTGAACAAACAAATGATTTCTTCATTATCTTTGAAAGTCTACACCGTGCTGCACCAGAGCTGAAGCATTGTTTATGTGCATTCTGCCAGCTCTCTTCAAGATGCTTAATGTTATTACTCTTCTGCCAGCTCCTGTCCTAAATTACATATTTACAACGCTTCAGGGAAATGAAAACTCAGGGTTGAAACCTCCCCTGCCACTTTTCAAAGAGGTTGCTTTAATCCCCACCTTGGAATTTCAGACACTTGCACTCCATCCAACAGTTTTAGAAAAAACACTCAGCACACATTCAAAAAAACATCATCTTCCTCTTTGCATTTTGGACTATAGATTACAAAAGTCAGAGAAACAAGGTGCTTAAAAAGAAAAAATAACTTGATCATTCCCCAGATTACACTCCTCATTATATACTGAAGAAATAAGAACTCCATTACTCTTCTAAATATTATAGCCACTGAGATTTCCTAGGGCTGTGTAGAATAATTTGAGTTAAAAGAAAGTGAGAGATAGTCCTGCATATTGGGGTTTCTCAGGACATAGCCTGCTGTGCAACAGGCTATGCAGCAGCCAGAGAGAGAAGTAAAGAAGAGACATAATCCACTTGCAGCTTCAACTTGAAGGTAAAGTGTATCCTCTTATCAATAAGAAAAATATCCTCTTTTGAGTAAAACATATTCAGAAAAATACCAGCAGAAGCAAGGACATTGAATAGTCACGTAAGAATTGGACATCTGTAATTTCTATAGCCATCTTTGCAGAGCATTGTTGCACCATCCTTTCCTTTCCCATTTCTTGCTCTTACCTGTCTTGCTAGAGAGCCTTTACTAATATTTGCCCTGGGTAAGATGTAACAGGAGTTGCAATTGCTTCTTAAAACTTAACACAAAAGGAAAAAAAGACAAGCTCTCAGGCATTCATGCCCTTCCTTAACTTCCTTTTGTTCCAAAAAGTCTGTTTTTTCTTGCTAACTGGAGGTTTAAACTGGGTTGTTTAAAGATGTGCTTCTCCAGCTTGTTAGGGCAAAGATGTGAACACAGAAGCAGATGAAATGGAGATTTTTTTTTTCCAACCTGGTTTAGGACTTATTTGCATTCTTTTTTATTAACATGGATCATATTTGGTAAAATGCTTAGTCAGTAGGGATTTATATCAAGCTGCTAAATAGGAGGAATCTGAGAACGTCAGGTCTTCATTCTAGTATTTTCTTTTCTGGGCGTTTCAGTGGTCTGTAATTCAGTTAGGCTTTGGGATGTTGCTGAGTCCTCATGACACCAAGTGTGACTGTACCAAAGACCCATGATGGAAAGGCTAAGAGGAGCATGAAGTCTAAGGTTTTGTCTGTGAAGTTTTATAATCCTAAATCCCTCCCCTTTCTGACACACCCCAAGTCTTTTTGTCCCAGTACAATTTAATGGTATTCCACTGCTAACCACACACTTAAGTATTCTGCAGAAGCAAGATCTCTATTTCTGTTGCCAGATCTTCATTTAGTTACAACAAAGGCAGAATCCGTCCTAAGTTACAGGATTGCTAGGCTCAATTTAGCTATGCAGTTTTAGCAGTAAAAAGGAAAGGGGGTTGGGGAGTAGAGGGGAATGTGTTTGTTAAAATAGCATTGATATGGTCTAATTCCCCTGCCTAAACAGGGAATATGTGTTTGCATGACAAATTTCAAGGTAAAACATGCTCAGCAGAAACAGTGCTTCCCAGCCTTCATGGGCATATAAGGCAAGTTCTGCATTTCATACTGTGCTTTCCTCTATTGACCTGAAGAGATAGATATTGACAAAAAGGAAAAGGTCATTATTCGCCTGTGAGATTGAATTGGAATGATGGGTCTATATAGCAAGCTTTAACAGCTTGTTGCCAAACATCTGTTCTAATGAAATTCATTGACAAAAATCCCCCATAATGTATGTTTCTAAACCTTTTGAAAATGGTGAATTTTCCAGTTTGTTTTTCAGAATTCTGTTTCAGTTTATTGTCCAGGTACTCATACATCTTCAAAACAGCAGTACTTAGCAGTGCCATGACAGCTTACATGCTCCTGGCTGCATGCAAGCAGCTCCTGATGTGCATCCTCACTGGCAGGAATTAAGCCCACACGAAGCTTTGTCACGCACGTGCAATTTCTCCGTCACTTAATCTCAGTCGTAAATGACAACTTTGGAATTCTCTGCCTCTCTAAATCTGCATTTCTCATTGAATCTAAATGTATCTCCAATATATAAATAACTGCACCAAGCCTGAATATTACTTTCAATTACTTTGAGTTTGCTGCTGCTCACACGGCATTCATGCTGGTCTTTCATGCTGTTTGCATTAGGAAACTTCTTCTTTCTAAAGCCACCTCCTTCATTCAGAATTAACAACTCAGTCCAAGGTTGAATTTCTTAAACTTCTTCTCTGACTTTTAGAAAATGTACAACTGGTGGCCTGTGGCTACAGCTCACCTGTTTTTCTTTTAAACAAGGCTTCATTTGGAGTCACAAATGCTAGAACTGGTTTTAAACAAAAGTAGCAGGCCTGTTTCACAGAATGCAAACTGAAATTCAGTACAGAATTAAAATGACAATAATAACACCTATTACAAGCAGACCATGAATTTTGTAGGTGCCCAGTTAAGAAAGGGTCAGGCTGCGGAAGGATCATTTCAGACAGTTGCTGCTCTCCATGGCTAACAAAACCAGATTAATTGATTTTGCCTGCAGTGCTGTTATGGAGTGGCCCTGTCCAGGGAACAGAGATGAGCTTTCTGTTTTATTTTTGGCTGTTAGCAACAGCCTTAGGCAGGGCTGTCTCTGGGGAAACTGCAAGGAAACCTCTAGTGCTGATTGTGACACAGTACATAGGAAAGGGACACCTTACCACTATGGGCTACATTACACCCTGCTGCAAGGAGCCTCTATCTAGCCTCTCTGGGCTAACAAAATGTTCTGGGCAGATAAAAGCCATGATTGTGGGGGCAGAGTGCAGCTCCTGACTGTTAACTGATGTCACAGCAGGGAGGGTTTAAAGTTATGCTGCTCACAGGGCAGCATAAATGGGCAGGCCCTGGTCTTGCCCATGGCCTGCATTTCAGGCCATTAGGGACAGCCTGAGCATCCTTCTTGGGCAAAAAATGAAGTGTACGTTAATACAGACATTAAACTCACCGTTCAGATTTTCATAGGTAATGGTGAAAGACAAGTTCAAGGTCAGACAAACTCAGAAGCTAATTAATAGCTAATGTTAATTCACATGAGCGAAGGCAATTCTGCTAAGGACCATAGACATGCTGGAAAGGACTATGAAGACCTGTCTGGATGTCTAGGTGTCTGTCTATTATCTGATAAAGGCCTCCAAAGTTCATTTAGATCTGACCAACTCTGTCGAACAAGAGTTTTTGTACAAGACAGGAATAATAATATTTTTAATTATTATTTCTAAATAAATGGCTTGCCCACATATTCAATATATTGCAACAGCTTCTTACAAAGAAAATGAGTGTTCTACTTCAAAAGCAGGCAATTATTCCAAAATCATAATGGAATTAGGAAAGAATGAGATCTTTGCACTCACTGGCAGGCATTAAAGAAAGGAAAGGTGCAGCTAGAGTGAAACAGAGATTTCAAACAGTTCTCCAAGATTTCTTTCTTTCATTGTTTTACCTCATGCCTCATTTGTGCACTTATTTCATTCTTGCTAGAGGTTTACATATCCTTGGTGGTCAATGCAAACAAAGACAGTTCTACTTTAGAGTAGAAAAATAATAAGTAAAACTTTATTTTGACAGAAAGACAATGATGAAAGACAATGAGCAGACATTTGAGCTCTGTTCACTTTTAAGTTCCTGTTTTGTCTGTGTAAGGATTTCACAGCTGCTACTAAAAGGCATAACTTGGCTTATCTTGATGGGGAGACATATGCACAGACCCATGCAGTAACCATGCTCCACTTCAGGTATTTTCCACCTGCACCAGTGGGTCCCAGACTTGCCACTGGCCCTCTTCATTTCAGCAAAACTCTGTGTGAAGATGGGCAAGCATGACCCAACCTAAAAAATTTCCTTTTACTCTAAACTGAAAACAAAAACAAATAAATGTGCTATGAGGAGAATGCTTCTCAAGGCACCATTCCCATAATAATTTATAAACAACTGTCCAATTTAGGCCAAGTGTGCTATGTGTCTCTTAAAAATATTTAAAAGATATACTTGTTGTTCTGATAATTAAACAAACATGAGTTGGAAAGTAACAAAGACACAAAAATAGCCCACAATGACTTGTAAGTACAATAACAGTAAAGCTAAATTTAATAAATAAAGCAGAATAGTGTAGTGACAGTGAGGCAAGAACATAAAATCCACAGAAAATAATGTACTGCACTAAAAAGCAACAAAAAAACCTTGTCTGAAGGGCAGAAAATTATGATGAATGATATACTGAAGAAGAAAATAAAATATTGGTGAGCAAGAGACTTGAAATGCTTAAGGCTGCATGAACAGTGTGATTATTCACAGTGATTACTGAATGTCCCTATGAGTCTTCTTAATGCCAGAAGCATTTAATTGCTTCCTAAGACCAACAGAACATTGTGCAGGAAGTGAAATCAGCCAGCTCTTTAGCCAGACTAAAGGAATGCAAGGTTCTGTATCACTCTAGGGCACTTTCCCCGGAGGAATTGTACCATACACATAATTAAGCTGAACAGGAACTTGTCTCCACTACTGCCTTTAAGAAATAATTGGAAGGAATCCTAAAAGACTAAAAAATATCTTTCCCACAATATCAGATTTTTTAAAAGCATAATTTTATTTATTTATATATGAAGCGCTACTTCTTTTCCTGCTAAATGAGGCTTTTAACTGGAAAGAACAAAACCACTCCTTATGCTAAATACACTGTAATTCTTCCCTTCCTCTTAGCAAGCAGTACTAAAAAATGAGGAATTTTTAAAATGCAGATTAGTTTGGGGTGACCCCTGGATCAGAAGGCCAAACTTCTAATGACCAATATACTCTTAGGTATTGAATAAAAGTTAACTTAGTTAGGCCTCATAGAGTTTTCCATTTATGCTATGTTTTTGTAAATTCTTCTTATACTGACAGCAGAGTTCTGACCTGCCCAATCAAAATCTTTAAAATTACCTGGGTAAGGGGCATTTACACCTTGCAATGATTTCCAGGTGTTCTCCTTTTTTTTGTTGCTCTCTCTTTAACAAATGTTACATAAGAACTTTTAGTTCAGAGATTTAGCATCAGAGGAGAAGCAAACAAGCAATTCTCATATTGTCTCATCTTCCCACCTTGAATTTTATGAGTGTTTAATTGCTATTTTTGTGGGGAAAGATCTACCCAGATTAAATGCAAGCTGTTGTAAAATTCTGGACATGACCACACCATTGTGACCATGACCATCCTTTTACATCACGTGAGAATTTGTTTTTCCATATTTAAAGGCTTCATTTCCTTAATTTCACCACCTCTTGTCTGAATAGATTATTTAGGACTAGAAAACATTCAGCTTTCAAGTTGGAAGCATGAAAAAAATTCTGAACTCTCTTGACTTCCAGACTCATAATGACCATTTATTTTTGCTTTTAATAGTATTAAATAGAGATTAATAGTATCACTATGTTTTGGCTTACCAAAAGGAATACCTGTCCAGACACCATTTTAAGTATTACAAAGCAGAAAGTTTATGAAAAAGACTGTAGAAGATGTGGAGGCTTTGATTCTTCAGAGATTGATGCCGCTGATTGTCTGCAATTGTCTGTGTCAGATCTGTATTTCACTGTCAATTGAAATGAACTGAGAATTAAATGGAGTTCAGTCCTCTCAGCTTCCTCCTGACATCACCTCAAACAGCTTTGGAATCTGCTTGCACTTCAAATAGAGATAAAATACACTTTTGATATGCTGCTGGTTAGAGCACTGTTTTCTAACATATGGGCGACATTCTGCTGAGGAATCACACTAAGGCTGAGTGACCAGTGTTTGTAACCAGTGTTTGAAAGAGGGAAAAACAGGAATCAAGGAGGAATTTCAATCTACTTTTCAAAACATGAAGGACAAGCACTGAGTTGGAAAAAGAAAATAAATCCCTTTATAAATCTGGGGGGGGGGGAAGAGAGCCACATAAGAGGTTGCTGTATCTCAGCACTCACAAACTATATTTGGTCTGTTATGCACAGGCTGTACTGTAAACCCTCTTATCCTGGAGAAAATAGTAATAGATGCAAGTGCTAATTTTCAAAATCTTGCATTTTCTGTGGTGTTAGCAAAGGTCTGACATTGAGAGCTTTCAGGCTCATTTTCAAAGGTGAGACAAATTATGTCATTGGCTCAGGACTTCTATATTGACATCTCTATTGTATTTCTGCTAAAACATTTTAGGTCCAATCCTGTATGTAGTATTTACCTACAGCTCAGGCTGTGAGCTCATCTGGGTAATTCACTTTTTCTGCCCATATGATTGCTGCTGGTCATTTAAACAAAATTGGAGGTCATGAGAATAATTTCTAAAGTACATATAATAGTTCTAACATCTACTTGTCTTGAGCTCTGTACACCCTGTCAAGGGATGATTGTGAAAAAAGAATGTGTCTTTTCTTGTTTTTGGGATAATATAAAATCTCCTTTTTTTCTTTCTCTCTTCACTTGGATTTTATGGATATAGGTACCTATTAGATTAGACATGATATTAAATGTAAAACATTTCTCTTTGAAAAAAACCCAAGAAAAATATTAAGTTCATAAAATATTTTTTCAATGTTTTTAAATTTTAAAACTCTACAGAGCAAACATTACAGAAAGACAGAGAAATTTTACATTTAGATAAAGTTCTGTAATTCTAACTACAGATGTCAATCAAATGTAGTAAAAAAATTGGCTCTGACAGAGGAGATCTTCAAAGCAGCTTTGGATGAGGATAAAACAAATCTCAAATTTGCACATGAAGTGTTTGGAGCCTCACACAACAAGCTTCAATAGATTACTTTATTCACATTATTGTAATTTTCCTCTGCTTAATAATCAAGTTAAATTCTTATTCTCGTTGCATTGCTCAGCTGGCTTCAGCCCAACTTGATATTTTGCTGCCCTTATCATCTTTTCTCTGCAGCTTCTGATTGACTGTGGCATTTTTTTCTTTTTTCTCTGTCTTGCTTGCATCATCCTTTCCTCTTTCCACTACAGGGCATTTATTTTTGCCTTTTCTCTTAGGAGCAATCACTGCTGAATACATATCAGATGTTTTTTGACCCTTGCACTTTCTTTTTACTGAGAGATGGCTGTCTCTTCTGTCACTTACCATTGTCAGACAAATCCCTAGCAACATAAATTTACAGAACTCCACTGCCTTCACTGGAATAACTCTGCTTTCCACTAGCAGAGGAACTGACTTAAAATTCAAAGATGCTTCTTGCATTACACCTCAAGAACAGAGTCATTACTTTCTCCCTTCAGTTTAAATTAATGTATTTAAAGAAAAGGATGCATTACCCTCTCCAGTAGTATAGTATCTTTTAATAAGGCTTATATACTGTTAAAATGTAAAATAGATTTTGAAAAATCTTTTTTGTTCCACTCATTTCACTCCTTTTGGGGGTCTCATTTATTTTGGGGAAGATCTATAGAGACTCTTATAGGAGGTAATATGATACTGGCACTGAAATAATCCTTGAGGCTGTGAAATCAACAGATCGAAAGATCTGTCAGATCACAGGAATAGAGCTCAAAAGACAGACATTTCTGCTGCTCTGTACCTCCTTACTGTTTAAATTACTGTAGGAGTATAAAACTCAGCCTAGAACCAGCAGCAAAGGCTCATCATGAGTGAGGTGGAACATACTTTTGAACCTTCTTGAAAGGGTGACATTTGAGACTCTCCCTGTGACACAGGCCAGGGTTTCAATGACTGCACCAGCACTTCCTAACTTATCTTTGGGGTGGAAAACCAACTATCAAACAGCAGTCACTTTTTTCCAACACAATGCCCCTTTGTGAGCATCATAGCTCTCTCCAAAGCACAGAGAAATCTCTGTACCCATGTACCATGGCACTACTGGACTGAGGTTCTCATTTGCCATCGTTCAGGGGACAAATTGGATAAAAAAACCTGTGGAAACCTGTCTAACCTTTCCCAATTAAAAGAGAAAGGATGGAAAATGTTAGATCAGTTCTGAAGTAGACTGCCAGAGAAAGGAGAAGGAAAAATTGCAGTTTTCTGCTGATTAAGTAGGAGAGCAGGGTGCTGTGACAGCAGTCTCTCCCACCTGTCACCCCTGTTGAGGAAGGCACCTGTGCCTGACCTTCTCCAAGGTGATGTTAAACTTTGCCATCTCGTGTTTCTGTGCCCCTAGAGGGAGCCAGGGCTGTGTTCCTTTTTGGGCCTTGTCCCAGTTATACATCTACTGATCAAATCAGCTGTAGATAAGCCCTTAACCACTGTTGTTAGAAGTGATACCACCTCAACACTGTGTACTGTGTGTACTCCTCTGTACACCACTGCTTGTGTGAGGACTGGACAACGGAGTGCCAATTTCCCTGTTGAGTCAGGTAACATTCTAATGGAAGCCACAGAAGAGTCTCTCGCACTTCATTATCCTATCAAGTTTTAAATAATTCGTATTTATAAATTTCTTCTGATGAGGGAATGTAGGGGGATAGAATATAAGTAAATAAAGGTAGTATAGAAAGTAATCTTACCCCCTAAAGAGTTGCAGCTGGGTCATTACTAAAGATTAGGAGCAGGCCTGACTTTAACAGGCCACAGCTATAGCCAATAAGAAGAAGAGTTATATAAGAGTGATTGGTTGGTTGAAGGGAGCTGGAGCCAGTTGACTACTGTGAGGATAAGGAAGAGTCTGTGCTCAGAGGAGATGCCTATGAGAAACATCAAGGTGGTACAAAACTCTAGCAATATGGAACTCTTGCAGTGTAATGACAACAAGGGAAAATACACAATTCCTAATTGATAGGAATTTTTTCTACAAAATTGATTTTTTTTTTTCTCTCTTCTGTCCTGCAGCCAATAAAATGCTATTAAATAGTACAGAACTCTGCTATTTCCCACAAAGCTGAGGTAAGGAGTATTATTGCTCCCCTTCTGCCCACCTGTGCAGAACTGGTTTTGCCTGTGTTCTTTCACAGGCACAGCATAAAGGCAAAGGCTACCTCAAAAGTTCTGTGATAACATAATTCAGGTGCTACAAGGTGTACTACTTGAAGTAGTACAGGCAAAAGCTATAAATAAGGACCTTGTGCAGCTCTTTGGCCTTTCAGGAGAATAGTGGGGCACTCTGACCAGAAGAAGAAACTTCATTAGTAAAAATAGGCTAGTTGTTACTTTTGGACTGAATAGCATTTTTACATTGTAGCATTCAAGATCCTAGTAACAAGTTTTAGTATAATTCTGAGTTAGGTGAACTTCTAGTAATCAGATGTTTTCTGTTGCTCTTACTAAATTCTGCTGGGAGTAATTTGGTAATCCTAGACTGCAACTGTCTTCATTTTAACAGCCTCAATTTTTAATTTTTTTTTAACATTTAGTACTTAGTTTGAAAATAAGTTGATACCTTGTACTGGTGGTATAGCAATGCTCTTGGAAAGTATGGGAGGCACCTTTCTTATGCCACCAAGCAGAAAATATTAGATACTTGGCTCAGCAGTAGCACCTCAGATAACAGTAAAAAAGTGGGTGAATGCTGCAATAAATACAGATAGTATTTGTTCACAGCCCCTGAATGGGCTGTGAACAAAAAAGGACTTTCAGTTCCATCTGTTTGGTGTTTTCTGTGGTTTCCATAAAGGTTTAAAAACCCTTTTATTACTTAAGTCAAACTACTATAGGCTTTTGCCCAAACTGAAATGCATCAAGACTGGTCTGTGGACATATGTTTGGGCATATATTATGCATTACATAATCTTACACCAATAAAACTTCTTTCATGCTAAAGTGCTTTAATAACTGCTAGCCATAATTTGTTTTGGCCTATCTGGGTGGTATTTGCTGTGAATGAGCTCTTCACAGATTTTGCAGCTGCTCTCCTCTGGTGCCAGATTGGAGACTAGCTGGATGGTAATCAGAGAAGTGCTTTGTCAGCTAAAGGACCATGGCCAGATAAATTCAAGAAAGGCAAAGCCTCACCTGACATCTCCTCATGTAATGCAGTTACTGTCAGGGCTGATGTTTGCTTTTTCATCTTGGAAGCAAAAGTATTACACTATCCTTCCATCCTGTAGAGACAAATTTGTATCTTGGCCCGCCCTTCCTCCCTCCATGAGGAACATAAATATTCAGTGTGCTCTCTGTTGTTTGGTTTAGCTGGGAGGACCAAAGCAAATAACCCCACCTGTTCTGTTCTGGAAAACCAGCAAAATGTACAGTGCCATAGAGTAAACAAAAGAAGAAGCTAAAATTTGGGATTTTATCCTTTTGGAGAGAAGATGAGAGCCCATATTCTCCAGGATAGTGTAGGGAAAAGATGACTGCTCTCAGAAATTTCCCTAAGATGCAAGAAAGGTGCAAGGTGAGTATCTATCCATCTTCTGTCACCCACACCTTGGGGATGCCACACTGACCTTTCTCCCACAGTTTAGCAGTGCTGAGGTGTTTGCATTCCAACACAATCACTCTCCCATCACCAGATGGCTGCCTGACACTAAGACAGCTGACACAAAGGCAAAATACTCTGGAAATTCAAGAAACAGTCTGGGCTTTATCACAATGTTATGCTAGTACTATCTGTAAATAAAGTTCTTTTTTTGCAGTTTTCCTTCCAAATATGTAGGGAAACCACAACAACCTATACAGAATATGGAACTATATGTGTCTGATAAAGCCAATTTACTTGAAATTTTAGTTGAAAACTGGTTTAAGATGAAATTCTGACATGTGGCCCATATAGGCTGAATCACCTAGAAATATATCTGCTAAACTACATGAATGTAGCTTTTGAAAGAGAAGGTGTTATAAGCATGTGTGTTTACATGTAGAAGGACATTAGACTAAAACATGAAGTTTTAATCAGGACAGTCAATTTTCATAAATACAAAGATTTAGAAATTTGTCTATATCATGTTAAAAGGTTTCAGAAGCAGGATTTTTCTAACAGCACTTCAGATGAGTGTTTTAAATGCTAGGGATATGGGGTGTAATCCTGTCCTCTGTAGGTGGTTTGTTCTGGACTTCAAAGGAAATGGAACAGGCTCAGGAAGGAAAAAGAATCTCTAGAGTCAAAAGATGTGCTTTATAGCCCCAATATTTTCCTAAAATCACTTCCTAATATCACTATTTGTCAAACCGTGTTCAAAACCATGAGGTGAAAAGATAGTTATTGGCTGTTTTCCATACCCTTCAAGATATGACAGGTTATTTTCCCTGCATTTTTAGCTTTATTTTCTGTATTTTTCTTTTTGCTCTTCATTCCAACAATGTGCGAAGAACATACTTCCTTTTCTTTTCATGACTGCACTTCAAATATTTATCCTGTAGTGAGTGTTAATCCTAGCCTACCTGTACCTGGTACTTTATTTCCCCTTCACTGTTTGAAATCCCAGTACCTCACCAATGCTAAACATGAAAAAGCTGTGCAGAACATCAGCTGGCATTAATTAAACTTGATTGCAGGGAAACTGGTTTTTATTCTGGTGACTCATAAGACCTCCGTTTTCACCACTGATCAACACCACATCCAAATAGGAATGTGATAAATTAAGGACAAAAATCTTCCAATTTTTGTCTTCCTATTCCACTGGGGAATAGGGAACTCTTCAAAGTGAAATCTGATACTGAAATTCAAAGTTTTAACTTACCAAATATTTGGAAATATCTATAATTTTTAATTATATTACATGTTAAGTCATGCCTGATCTGCTGGGCCTCCTGATCCTTCAATTACAGATAGTTACATTATGTTTTTTGTTTTAATAAAATCATGTCTTGTTCAATTTTAAACTGTAGGATTATACTATTGTATAGCAAGTACAGTAGAATTCTACTATTTTATTTACAAAATGCTGCACATTTGAAACATCAGTTACCCAGTCTCTCTTGGCAAATATTTAGCATCTTCTGGTTGAAATTAGACATCACCTATGATTCCAGGGGAAATCACCATGGGAACATTTTATTATTTCAGTGAGAGGCTGGAGGGGAAGGGGCTTAGCCATCAAAGTTTAACCGTGTATTACTGTAAAATTCTCTTTTATTATGTTCGAGTATAAAGGTCAAGTCTGACTTCAAAACAAATGGTAAATTTAATCTCTATTATAACTCAATGGAACTGCATGAGAGAAAGAAGAAATATGGTATGGGGAAGACAAGAAAGAGAAAATTGAACAAAATTGAAGCAAAGTAAAGAACTTCTGATGTATAAGAAATAGTGGAGCATACTTTATAGAAATTCCACATGTGCATTAAATTTTTATTATCCTCTTTAACTTGCTAGACTCCTTTTCTGGCAGCATACTGAAAATGTGTAAAATCTAAAGATATGAAATACAATCTAATATTTATTCATTCAGTATATAATAGCCTGTTCAATTATTGTATACAACAAGTGATAATATTGCAAGCTGTTATGATGATACCAAAAGTAAATACATTATTTCTGCCAGATACCTTCTTCTAGATGCACCATCTATCACACATATGGAGACAATTTCTACTTTAAAAGATTGAAAAAAGCCCCATGGCTACAGTGAAGCTACAGGAATGTAAATGTCAATCTGACGTGATAGCTTTTATTTATAAAAGAGAATTTTGGCCTGTTTCTTTTTTACCTTGCAGCTTGAATACTCATTTATGTATGTTTGAAGTGGCTGTAAAATATTAAATTTGAGATCATTATTTCCATTCGCTCATGTTGGACTGAATGGTTTACATGTAGGTAAGAGACAGCCTGTGTAACTAGACAGTGATGAAGCTGGCATACCTGCAAACAGCTGCCTTCTAGCAGCTATTGTTGCTTCATGCCATCAAGAATCTTTAAACAGACTGGTTCAGAATTACATTTCCTGGGTCTCTGAAAATATTTTTCTTTACTGCGTTTTTTATATAACCATGGCTGGAAGCATTTAGAAAAATGTCTTTGCAGTATTCATGTGCTAAATGGATGGTAACAGATTATATCTGAAAACCAGTTGCTGACTACAGTTCACACTTGCATCACTTAAAGTTATCTGTCTGTCCTTGTATCTGTCTAACTACCAAGAGTTTGTTCATGGCAAAGATATGTAACTGTCAGTTCATTATATAAAATATTTATATATTCTTCTTACAAACATTACAGTGAAAACTCTAAGGTTTCCAAAACATGTCAGAAACTTGTTTCTGAGTCATTTGCCTGTCTGGTAACACCCCAGGGCAACACATTCTTGTCCTTTGTTACAATTACTGTTAGTTAGACATAAATGCTGGGAGAGATTTTCATCTGCAGAGAACGCAGGTTAAACAGAGTGCCGTGTAACCATAGAATCCCTGAATCCCAGAAGAGCTTGGCCTGGAAGTGTTATCTACTACAACCACCCCTGCAATGAGCAGGAACATCTTCAACTACATCAGGTTACTCAGAGTCCTATCCAGCCTGATCTGGAACGTTTCCAGGAGTAAGGCACCTGCCACCTCTCTGGGCAATCTGTCTGTGTTTCACCACCTTCATTGCGAAACGCCTTTATTAAATCTAGTCTAAATTAATCCTCTGTTAGTTTGCAACAGTTGCTACTGAAATTTTTTTTCCTATCTTTCTTAAAAGTCCCCATTAAGTATTGTAAGTCCACCACTGTAACCTCTCCCCAGACCTTTCTCTTCTCCAAGCAGCACCGCCCCAGCTCTCTCGGGTTTTCATCACAGGAGAGGTGTTCCATCCCTCTGACCATTTTCATTGCCCTCCTCTGGACCCACTTCAACAGGTCCATGTTTTTCCCATGCTGAGGACTCCAGAGCAGTATTCCACACAAGGTCACACCAGAGCAGTCACCTCCCTTTACCTGTTGGCCAAATTTTGATGCAACCCAGGACACGATTCGCTTTCTGGCTTATGAGGGAACACTGCTGGCTCACACTGAGCTTTTCATCCACCAGTATCCCCATGTCCATCTCAGCAAGACTGCTCTCTGTCCATTCATGAGCCTGTGTAGATGCTGGAGGTTGCCCCAGCCAGGGGCAGCACCTTGCACTTGGCCTTGTTGAACCTCATGAGGTTTCCATGAGGTCACTTCCTTGAGTTTGCCCTTGAGGTCCCTCTGGATGGCATCCTGTCCTTCACGTGTCAACTGCACCACTCAGCTTGGTGTCAGCCTGCTAAGAGTGCACTTGCTTCCACTCTGTTATTGTCGAAGACATTAAAAAATACTGGTCTCAGTATGGACCCCTGAGGGACTGGCATATTCTATTTCCTCAAAAATCACTGAATTTAAGACTCCCACATTGTGCATCCTTCTGCAGGATGGCAAAGAGCCCAATTCTGAGTGGGAACTTCAGATGTCAGAATAATACCAAGACAATGTTGCACAAAATGGAGATTTACTATTTTTATAATGCCATTTGTTGGTTGTTTAGTTAGTTCCTAATTGAATATTTAATATAGTTACTTGCCCCCTCCATTTATCTGAAATAACAGCTTTTAAATTAGACTTATATTACCATATTTGTTTTGATATTCACCACCAAAATACTCAGCCATTATACCATGTACGTAGGAACACGTTCCTCCCATGAGTTGATTGGTTTCTCTGGTGTTGTGTCATATTCTTCTAAATGCTTTACAACATTAACCAGCCTTGGTTTTACCATCTATATTTCATCTGTCTCCTATGTCAGTAATGACTGAACTCTCAGGAAACAGACTCTGCCTACAAAAGGAAAAAAAAAAGGCTCTCCTTTTTTTCTCATGAAAAAATATTGTTAGTTTGTAATATATATTCTTTAAAGAGATCAGGTTTGAGCATGGGGAAGGCTGTTTTATGGATTGAAAAACTAGCGGGCTCTGTTATCTAATAGTGTTAAATGATTGGAGGGCTCATCTGCTGCCTGTTATACCCCTCAGTTTTCCAGAGTGTCCAGCTGTGCACATAAATGGTCTTTAATGTTGTTATTGATGAGACTGCAGGCAGAGCAGAGCTGCTAAATAAAAGGAGAGCCTTGAATGCAGTGCTGGTGTCCAGTGTTTCTTTGCAGAGAGCAGCAGGATGTAATGTGATTAGAGACTTGTGGCTGGCGTTGAGCCTGGACACAAAACCAGAGGCATTTGCTCAGCCCCAGCAAACACTGGTTCAGGGGTCAGAAACCATTAGCGCTGGAAGGGTGGAAAATAGATACAAGACCTGGGCTGCAGAACCACATCAAGGCAGAACAAAGCAACACAGCTGTTTTCGACCACTGCTTATGCACTGCTCAGGCAGAGCTCATTAGTGGCCAGCTGAAGAATTGTGCCTGTCTGCCAAACACAGAGCAGAGCTCCTAAGAAATACCTAAATCTGAATTGTGCTATTTTTCCTTGTCTGGCATAGTGCAGCTAGGGCCATGTATCCCCACCTCACGTGTTCCCTTCTGCTGCAGGGAGGGGGGTTCTTGCACGCCCTGGAGAGAAAGGAATTTTACTTCCTCCTGTCAAATCCCTACGGTGGCCAGGGACAAGCATTTCAGGGTGTCTGATGTGGTTTATCCACATGTGTTTGGGAGGCAAAGAGCCTCAGTCACCTCTTACTCTGGACCAAAGCAGCTGCCATGGCCAGAGGGACATGGAACATAGACTGGGGCAGGGCACTCAGGATCCAGGGGTATCTAGGCTGTGCTCTCTCACAGGACTTCTTGATAGTTTTCCTGCTGCTAAAATAAGTTTATGCTGTTGAAATTCTTGCTGTGCAGCTGGCCAGGTTGTTTTACGCTTACAGTATTCAGAGAGACCTGCTGGCAGTACTGACAGGTTCATGGGTCTCAGTGGGGCTTTGTACTTTGTGTGAGTGTTCAGAGGCCCTCGCCAGCCAAGAGTGGGAGACAAGGTCTGACCTGAGCTATGGCAGTGCCATGTGACTGTGACTGAGAGGAAAGGGTGGCATCTAGCCAAGACCCTAATGTTGATTTTTTTCAGGGCCTGGCCATGAAGAAACAATCCATATCTGGTGTGGGCAATTTTTCAGTGAAACCAGTGTACATTTCTGTATGGATGATCATCTCAAACAAATACACATCCGAGTAACCCTGCTGGATTTCCCAACACTGACAGAAAGTTGGGTCCAGGATTCTGGCAAGACTGGTTACTAGCTACTTTTACTAGCTACTTTCTTAAATACTTAACTTTGCAGACAGAGATGTTAATGAGGACAGCAGCAGCAGCTTTTGGTATTTATGAATTCTGAGCCCTAGATATTGAAAAAGTGTGAAATAAGAGGCTATTTTTCCTCTTCATCTCTCTTCTATTTATATGGACCCACATGTGCATAATTCAATCACGGGGAAAATATGAGCGACTACACTGGGAAAGACTGTCATACATATGCTCTTCTGAGGTGTTTACCCAGAGAATTAATTCCTCCCCCCAAAACTGGAAAGATTTAAAACTAGATGTGGAAACAGCTGACACAAAGATCCTTTCCAGAGAAGGTGAAAGAGTCTGGAACAAATTACCCACCAATGACCGTGCAATAGTGAGAAGAGCTTTTTGGCAACTAGCCTTTGCAAGAGGAAATTTAAATTAAAAATCTTTTTAGTTTATGTTATTTTAAGTAGAAATTGCCTGTGTAATTTGTGCCTATTGAGAGCACTTCTGCACTGCTCACAGAATTGGATCTAATAATTTTTAGTACAATTAGATAAAAAGAAGATACTGTACATCTCGTGTTTTTCAAAGTCCTGCTGATTAGTAAGACTGAGATTCTTGATCAATAATTACAGCCAATTCATATTGTCCATCTCTCTCAGGGAGTCACTCTTGCCCTGTGATATATTTTGTAATTGTATTACAGGCACAAAGTTGCTTCCTGAATGTTTGCCAGTGCCTGTGCAGCCCTCATTTCTCTTAGTTCTATTCAGTTTTATTTGACCTTCAGTGAGAAAATAAGTCCCTCCTGCATTTTTCCATATCCTGTGTCTTTGGAAAACCCATCTCTTTCAGCTCCAATGTCTTCTAATAATTTTCAGCTTCATGTCATATATTTCTTTAAATTTGCTTGAAAACGAATTCAAAAATCCTTTTTGGCAGTAATAATTTTGGAACGTTTTAGTGAAACTGAATTTTCTCACCATTTAAACTAAGAATGTCAGAAATACTGCCAGTATTGAATTAAATATTGATGAACTAGCTGATTTTAGACAAACAAGTGCTATTTTGAGTCTCTTAATTTTGGAAACAATTGCCCCAGCTGTCTAAATACGAGCTGTCATTTGTGAGACCAATGAAAGCAAATTATCTCTCCTTTCCTCACATCATTGTTGTTTCTGGTGAGAAACAGAAGCTGGAGAGTTTCATAATTCATTGTGGGTCTAAAGGGCATAATTTACTTTTTTCTCACAGTGTGGCCAGACTAATGTGTCTGACAGGATCTGTTCCTGAGGATAGCCGCTGCCTCATAAATCAGACAGGTTTGCAGTCTGCATTACAAATTGATCCTTAAGACATAACCTGTTGCAGCAGAACTGTTCCAGCTATTATTTGGTACCAGTGACAAGAATGCTAACACACCAACTCACTCCCTGTCTGGTGCTAGGAGTAAAGATGCTTCCATGTACAAAGAGCTTCTGACTAACTGGATGTTACTGTTAGACACTCTTTGTCCTGTTTGTTGAATGTGCACAAGCTTAAATACAGAAGTCATAAGGAAGAAAAAGGACAGCTGGGGAAATTAAACACCAGGCTGCGTGAATGTGATATTTGCTGAGCTCCTGTTTTTAGGGAAGTCAGACAGCAATACAGATTTAATATGTGAACCTCAGAAATTTGTGCATCATGGGATTTGTTTCTTTTTGTTTTATCTCTAAATGTTTGCATAGGTACAGGAGCCTGTTAATTCTGCTATCAAGTCAGCTCCCATACAGTTGTGAAACCTTAGTTCAAAATGTGAAGGAATTTCCCAATTTCAGAAAATGAGACAGATGAAATTCTGCAGTGAAATAACTACGTCCTCACACATCATGGGCCCCTCGCAATGTATTTTCTTTTTTTGAGCTGTTTTTCCTAAGGGAGGCAAAAGGTAGTTTCTAAGTAGCCTGCTTTCTGAAAACATCTTAAACTAGGCAAAACCCAAGACATATAAAATCACGGCTCATTTTAGGAATATAAGCTGAATTGGAAGCTGTGCTGAAAAAGAATTGAAGACGAATAAACTCAGGAATGTATCTTATCCGAATAAACTCAGGAATGTATCTTATCCATTACATTCTTATCATCATACTAATGGCAGTGATGGGGAATTTTCAAATAAAGCTTGAATTTTTTTCTATTGTTCACATCCTTCAGGGTTGGCTTTTTTCAAATATACCTACGCTAGTACTGCACCAGACATGTCTCCTCTGATTTATAACAGGGATTGTGTAAAGGTGTATGATTATAACTGATGCATTGTGGCAATAGTTTTAGCAGGAATATGTTCTTAATGCTGATGGATTCAAGAACTAACCACACCAGCTAGTAAGATCTTACAAACTCTGAAGTTCTTACACTAGAAGACATTTCTAAACTCGAGTTTCTTATTCAGTTGGTATGAGTTCTCAGTTTTGCAAAATTGAAATGTAGTAAAGTGGCCTAAAGCCTAGAGCCAGGGAGAAAGACTGTGACTGTGGAGAAGAAGAGAAAGGCAAAGCAGGCTAATCCTCTGAGGTGAGTTTTACACAGTGTGTGGATGAGAGAGGTCCCAGAATGCTGCAAACATTTTTCCAAAGAGAAAGACTTCACCTGTAGGGAGGGATCCCAGTGTAATTATATTGCAAGGGGAGAGCAGTGGGGGCTTGGCACAGAAAATGCTTTTGCAAGAGCACAGAGATTTAGGTCTTTGGGGATTCTTCAAGTGAAACAGAGTGTGTCTGTCTGTGTGTTACATGGAACCATGCAGCATGTGGAGATTTTGGGATTACCTTTTCTGATCAAGGTATCCACTTCCTCTCAGATGTAATTTTATTAAACAGCAATGCTGTGGCACTATGAAGGAGATGGCAATAATCTACATAACTAGGTATCATTGCAATATTAATGATGGCAATGAAATGACTGCTAATTTTAATCAGCAATGAACTTCATCTTTTGACAACCTTCAGAGCAACAACAATATTCTTACGTGAGTTTGGGTTTTGAGGCTCAGAATAAATTACTTCCCTGAGGCAGTAACTGTGCAGCAGCCCTTCACAAAATCAGCTCTCTCAGCTGTTTCATGCACTTCAGATTTCTGTAAGCCTCTTGAATTTGCTGTGGGCTAAGGCATCAGACTATGAAAATGTACATTAAATTCCCATCCAGTGGTAACCTGTTTGTTGGTCTGAGCTATTTCACAGCTGATAATTGACAACTGAGGTAGCAAACAAAGTCCAAATTTTTCTCACTTTAACAGTACAGCGTTCCTCTTCCCTTCTGTGTAGCACTGACTTTCAAATGCTCATGTCTGCCTTTTTCAAAATATTCAGCCCTTGTGGACACAGATGTATGCTGGATTGCATCAAACATGCCCTATTCCTGCCCATATTGAGCAATCTCTTTATTTTATTATTTTTATTCAGAGAGCAGATATCACTATTAAAGGTTTAAAGTGTTTCTATAAACAGAATGGAAAACTACTCCAGCTTTGTCAGAAGATTTATTATGAGGAAGGCTATGCATCTGCATCTCATTCTGGTGCTGTCTCCAATGCCCAACACTAGCTGTTGTCTTTGGGGATCTATCTCACACAAATCCAGTTTTTATTGGCAAAAAGTGATCTGGGCTGCAACAAGTTTTGCATATCTTAACATCACAACGTTATCCAGCAGAACCTTTTGCAATCACCCCCCAGCAGAAGAATCCATTTCAGCTCTGCCATTCCCCACTCTTAGCTCCTCCAGCCTCACAGCAGATCACCTCTCTAAAAGCGCACTGCTGTACACAAGATGGACCTGGGCTTAATCACCAGGGCACAGCTCAATACTTTCACTAACACAAAAAGCTTGGTGAATCCCTGTGTTATTGCTGTTAAATACTGATTTTCTGTAAAAAAGTTTTACTCCCACTGTTCTCATCTAGAATTCCCTCTCTTCCTCCATTTAATTATGTAAGATGATGCTTGTTTCTTCTGGAGATGTTATATGTCATTGAAAATCTTGACAGGGAATGAAGCTTTTACAGCTAATTATTTTTAAAGAGGAAGAAGAAGAGATAGGAAAAACATCTTTTACCTAAAAGCAGCTTCAGCTCTCACAGTACATGAGCACACTCTGTTGGATTGTTCTGATAATGACTGCAGAGGAAATGGTCATTTTGTTTGAAATACTTGAAGCTTCTATTCACAAAAACAAAAATAAAGCAATCTTCTTCATACCAGTCTGATTCTCAAATTAAATATATTCCAAGCTATAAGTTTCTGAATCCAAACCCTCTAAGATATTAAATGCAGAGATTATATGTTGTTTACTTGCAGCAAATACATAAAAAAGGACGGTTTCAATTCTAGCTCAAAGTCATAAATTTAAAACAAAAAAAAGGAGCATGGATGAGTTGTTTCGTTTCATATTCTCTATTAGTTTCTATATAATGACAAAAGTTTTCACAATAGATGCTCTAAACTGATGTAATTCATCGTAGTACCTTCTGTATCTCCCCCAAGAGAGAGAAGAGGAAACAGGGATATTCAGATACAAAAAGGCAGATTATGAAATTGTCCTGCTAAATTTATAAATTTTCCCAGTGAAATCATCCCCAGCTATCAGGCTTTACACAATTCATAGAGTTATAAAAAGGCTTGAGTTGAAAGGAGCTTTCATGGTCATCTGGTTCCAAACCCCACGCCATGGGCAGGGATGTCACTCACTAGACCTGGCAGGTCCATTCCTTTGAATGAATTTCAAAAATACTTCTGGGGAAACATTCGGGCATCAGAGAATTGCCTCTCTTAATGAGAGAACACTGCACATGCAAATGTTTTGCTGAATAATGATAAGGTTAATGCCCATCATGAGCTTACATGCTTACAGGGCCCTGTGAGTGTGGAGTGACAGCATTGTACTTGTTTAGACATTGGTATTGCATTGTAGTGTGAATCTGCTTTGCAATCTAAGTGCAGGATCTTTGATGATGACTATGATTGCTTGAATCAAGTGTAATCCAGTTTGGGAAAGATTATTAAAAAGATTTTTCCTTAAGTACTTTAACCTCAGTAGTGAAGTTAGAAAAAAGTTGTGTGTAGATTTGTTACAGAAATCTATTATGGAATTATGTAGACCCATAATTTTTTTTTCCCATGAAATATTTAAATTAGGACTACTTCAATAATTCAAAGTCAAATCTAACTTATCTCCTCAAATATGAATGCTGTGTTTCATATTGTATACTATTGTCACAAGCAGGACTGTAACCAGCATAACTCAGCAAAGCCTTGCTGCAATACAGCTGTGCTCATTTGGATCTCTGCTGTGATAATTCATAAATATTTTCTATATAATTCTATATTATTATAATTCTATATTATATATTATTATATTTTTGTAGACCTGTAGTGAGAGAATCACATCCAGTCTGTGTGGGTCAGACAGGACCTGAGCATCACCCGGCTATTTCCTGGTCTTATTACATCTGGTAGGAATGAATGTTTACTGGCACTTCATTTCAAACCTGGTTCATTCTCTCCTGTTTTGTTTGAACTCTCAAAAAATATTTTATTTCACACACTTGGCTGGTGTACTCCCTATTATAAAGGAAAGGCTTCACCAGCTTCGAGTAGCCGGAGCGTGTCCAGCCTCCAGAGGAGAAAGAGTTAAGGGAGACAAAGGCGCTGTGCGATGTGACCCGTGATGAGGGATGGCGTGAGACCCGGCCAATGCCCGCCTGCGCGCAGGTCAGGGAGGAGCCAGGCCCCCTTCGGGCATCCAAACCTCTTTGTTTTCCAGGGAAGGCAAAAACCTCAACTCAGGCTCCTGAAGTTTTACCGAAACCAAACTCAAAAGGATGTTTTTATCTTTTAATGCCGTAGATACTGGGGTCAGCATGCTTCTCAGCAGAGATGGCACATAGCAGGGGAGCTCTCCCTTTTCTCCCAAGGTTCAAGAACTGCTGTCTTTGTAGAAGACAGCTTGTGGCTTCAATATAGTTTAAAAGGAAACATAAAAAGGTGAGGCATCACAGTGCAAAATGTGATGACTGATTAGAGTGTTGCACACTTCTAGGCTGGAAAAAAACCTGAAGATAAACCAGGGGAACCAGTGCTCAGTAACATTTATTTGGTTTAGTCTAGAGGTTCTTGTTCCTTTTCTATCAGATGTTTAATGGGATTATTACTATGGTCACAATTGCACATTTAAGAGCATAAGGCTTTTTATATGTTTGACATGAGTACTAAATGTAATTTAAAACTAACTCATTCTTTGTCACATATGAAGCCCCAACTCTTTTACAATCCCCTCCCCCAGACAGATGGACTAAAGCTGTCTCTGTGAAATATAACTGTGCCTTGACAGAGACTAAATATCCCTTTTCTTCAAACAGGGATTTTTACAAGTGGGAAATTAGTCTTGCATTTGTTTCTCCCTGATTTTTCTAAGGCTGAGACTCCTGTTCCAGAGAGGGGCTGGTCAAGTTTTTTTAAAGGCTCCCTCCATTTTAAAATGTTTGCAGCTGGACTCCCTCTGATGTTGAGGCAAAATCAAAAAGAAGGCATATGCTGTTCTCTGTCTCCTGCCATGGACAAGTCTCTATTCCTTAATCTACAAATCCAGAGGTTTTCCTGAAAATAAGCAATTCTGAAGAGAAAATAGCCTGCTCTGCAGACCTCTGGTGACTGATGTCCTCTAATCTCCCCAGGAAATTCCCATAGTGCTTCATTGTGGGGTTCTTTTTGATGGGAAAACCTGAGCCATTCTTCAGCACCTGAAGGTCATGGCTCTGTTTCATCCACCACAGGTGAAACAAACTTATTTTCACGTGTTTCAAAGTGTGTCTGATCATTAAATCCAAAACTGAGCAATGTTCCCCTGCCTCACCTCATTAGTCATGGAAGACAATGAGACTGTCTCAAAAAACTGATCCAAATATATAACCTGTGCCAAATCAGTCTTGTATCAGAGAGCAAATAATAATATAGGTCTTGAGTAGAACAATAAACAGGATAATTTTGGGAGACATTTTAAAAGTCAGTGTAAAACTGGATTGCAGAGAAGGCTGAGTATGCCTGAGTATTAATGAAATGGATAGAAATAGAAAGCACACCTGAGATCTACAATAGGTAATGTGGGAAAATATGTGCCGCAGTCAATAATGTTGAAAATCTAGAACTCTGTGGGCTGTAGTAGTGTTTAAAAGTACATTGTTAATCTGCAAGGTACACAGATTTGTTGATGGTCCCTTTTCATGCCGTTACCTTTCAGGATTTCTCAAAAAATGTTTAAGCAAAAATGAATTTTTTATTATTATTTGTAAAAAGCTGTTTTTATAATGTGCATACAGCAGTATATATCTAATAGTAAACATATTAATAGGTTAATATTTAGAGTAATTTTCATGTGATTCTGTTTTAAAGTCACTATGCCAGGAGAAGCAGCTGTAAGGAAGAATGAAGGTATTTATTTAGCACTGATAGATTTCTCTATGAAGTTTTAACATCTTGCCTTTTACTTCTCATGTTTACAAGTCTGTCTTCAAGGACTGCTTTCAAGAGGACTTAGTCAGTCCTTCTTATTCCCCTTTGTATAAACCAACTATAAAGCACCTAAAATGTAGACCATAAAACTGTGTTTCAAACACAGAAATCTTGGCCCTTATAATTATTTCCTTAATGAAACCGTTCCCATATCCTACTACAGCAAAATGTCATCACTCAGCCTATATCCGCAGATTAAGATTCTGCATCAGCAAATAACACAAAGTTGAACCTCAAGCACAAATTTGAATATGAGAATAGATGCCATTGGAATGAAAACACATCTGCTATCATCGCCCAAAGCACTCCTGCACATTTACAGGTCATGGCAGCACATGTACTCAAATCCGTAAAGCTGTGAAACTGCCACTGCATGGGAAACACCCATCCCCAGATAAGACCAGCAGGATCTGCAAAGAGAATAAAGCCTCAGAAGATTAAACATTTTAATTCTGAAAGATAATGCCTATAGACAACAAAGGTTTAAGGATTCATGTTTGCCCTTATTATTGTGTGAGCATTTACATTGATATGCCACATTTATTCCCTGAAATCAAATGGTATTAAATAAGTGGAAGATAGAAACTACACTCCAAATACTATTACCATTTAATAATATTTTTTAGTGAATTGATGCACTGCAAGATGAATCCAGAAAGGTGATTTTGACCCAGCATTGCAACACCTACTTCTGGTAGAGCAATTACAGATGAATGCAGAAGCCTCTCCCCCAGAAGATGCTGAACATCTTCTGCATGCACTGATGCCAAGCCAAACACAATTCAGCCATCATTGGCTGACTGGCCAATTGATTGGCACCAACTTACTGCTCTTATATTCTACTTTTTTTTTTTTTTTTTGAAGAGCTGATCACAGGAGAAATAAAATTGTTTAAAAGCTGTCATCATTCACCCACAAACATTACTCAGTAGTATTTTAGAGGTGTTAAATTCCAATATAGATGTGCTTTAATTATTTGAATATTCAATACCAATTCAATTACTGTCAACAGCTTAAACCAGAAGAAATAAAAATAGGATATGGTTCTTGTTTGGACTAGTTTAAAGGCACTCTGACCTCTGTGATATTATCACAGCTCAAATATTTCTGTTACAAAAGAGAATCCTTGTGGAAATCTGCAAATGCTAATCAGATCAAACATGAAGAAGTGATAATTAAATTTGATCTCCTGTTTCTTTTTATATTCTTCCCAAGACATAAAAAGAACACAGGCATAGAGTGGTCTTGATGTGCTTTAGTGAACTGTCACAGAATGTGCTAATTACCTAGCAAATTCAGTTTCCAGAGTTATTCCTGTCATGTACAATCTTTACTTGAATACTCCCTTGACTTGTCCTGTGATGCCTTTTTGCTTTTATTAACCAGAAAAGATCCTGAAACTGAAATTTTAGTGTATTTATTTGAATATGAACTTAAAATTTTCCAAATTGTATATTTTAAAGAAACACAAGTAAACCTATACCCTAGCAAATTTAAAAAAGAAAAAGATTACAAGTAACATATAAAGGAGGGCCCTAAACCTCATCACTCAGATTTTTTTCTGTGTGTTAGGAATTGACATAACCTTTAATAACAGGTAGTGAATTACTTCCGTATGCATTCTGGTGACAAACACTTTACTGAGATCTAATCAGTATTCTCAAGTTTAATCAAGTGTTATTTTTAAAAATTAAACAAGTTAATATTCAGTGTGTAAAAAATAGCCATCAATAGATTCTTGTCTGCCAGAATATTATATTTGTTTTCAGGCAAACAAAAAGCTATTTTTCTTTTTCTATATCAGAGTTGGAGGTTTCTTCGGCTCAACAAAATAACTCAGAATTATTGACTCAGTAGTAACAGAAATAATTGAAATCATTTAGCCACAATCTTGCTGAATCTGCCAACTACATTGGTAAATGTCAAAATCTCCGCAGTTAATACTGACAGAGTTGCAATAATTTCAGTTGCGACACACCACAGGACTTTCATCAGTCAATAAGATGACTCCACATCACACAACTTCATAAATCTCAACCTTTTGTAAGAGCTCTAAAGTATTTTGAGACTTAAAATGGTGCACTCCAGAGTGCATCAGAGAGCAGACAGCCCAGTGTTAAAGTGATGGTGACACCTGATCATCCATCTTCAGTACCCATTGCATGAGGAGGAGGAGGAGCATGTGTCTGTGTGGATGCAGTTGTGATTGGCAGGAGATCTGAAGTCTCTCCCAAATCCTGCACTGCTGTAACAGTTAGAGGAGGCTGAACAGGAAGGTGGGGAAAGTTCCCCAGCTGTCATGTTTGCAAAATGGTTTAATCATGTCAAGGTGTGCGAGGCAGGGATTGCCTGTGCACGGTGGGTCAGGCCAGCTTTTTGGTGCTATCCTGAGCCTGTGTAGACTGGGTCAACAATCTTCGAGTTCAGAGCTAGGGCTTTGTGTCAGGATACAAAATTTCATCAGGTATTAAAGTGTTTAAACCAAAAATCTTTCCTACTTTTTCTCATCCATGACTTCATTACCTGGAAATCTCTGTTTCATATATTTACTTATATTAAAAAGAAGTTTCCCTTTCTTCAATAGTGACAGGTCTGTATAAATGTTCTAGTGATGTTATTCATTAGACAATAAACATTAGTCTGGCTGAGATGAGCTAATGTTGCTTAACAAGCAACAAATCTGAACAAGCCTGCCTATCTGTATTGCAACCATCCAATTTAAATGTATACAGGCCTCACTTTAAACACATCACTTAAGTACTGTTTCAGTGCCTTTCTGGCTTTTTAATTCAGATGGAATTTATGATGTAATTTTTTTTAACTGGGTTCTCCTGCGTAACATGTTTACCACGGTGAAACTGAGTTTTACCTTTGGAGAGGACCTGCGTGTGTGTTGTATGTTGATATGAGACATACAAAACAACCCTGTGAAGGAACAAATCTGCTTAATGCAGCTCTCCACATTGCAAGGTAGGGTGCTGGCATCTAAATTCTAAACTAATCTTGTGTAATGACATTACTCAAGGAATGCAATCAAAACTGCCTTCCTAGGAAAGAACTCAGAAGGACTCAATCAGTGAAATAAAACACAGGAATTTTATCATGCTACCAATAAATTAATTTGAAAAACTTCTCAGATAGGAACCTTTTACCAGTCTTGGAAATTTTTTACAGAGTTCTAAAACATTGATTTCATTCATTATTTGTGTAAAATATTTTCAATCTACCTTTTCTCTATTAATGTCTTGATATGTCCTCTATAGAATGACGTCGAATATACCACAACTCTGAGGACTAATTCATGCCATTCTTTTCACTGCTTTATATTTATTCCTGCATACTTAAGCTGTACTTTACCTAAATAAATATGTTTCTGACTAGTTTAGAAATTGAAGGTAAGGAGTTTAACTCATCTATTTTACTAAACTTGTCAGAGCAGAGAGAAATTATTGCTATTTGTTGAGAGAGAATCTGCCTTTTTTGCAGTGTATGATGGTGGGTCATTTCTGATCTGTATTTGCTGCAGTTCAGAACTATTGATGAAAAGTACAATACTTTGGGGCAATTTTCATTAATTCTTCATGCTTTTTCTTTTTTATCTTTTACAGGCTGCTCAGTCTTGATACAGCACGGTGAGAGAGGATATCTTTAAAATGTGTATAATGATATTCTATTAAGTTCAAGGATATTGGGAAAAATAGGAGGATTTAAAGGAGGATGCTTTCCTGTGCTTATTTGCAGCATGCTGAGAAGAGTCTATTCAGAATTAAATGTCCCCACTGTGACTTACTTGAAAAAAGTGAAAGCTGAGAAGTGCAAGACTGCAACTGAGAGAGAGTACCTTAAAAACACAAGGCAAACTCTTTATAATTAATGTAAAATCCAATGTTTCTTGATAATAAAAGTCCAGGGATGTGTTAGAATATTGAAAGTACCAAGTCAAGCATTAGCAGGTGGATTTTATTTCATTCCAGTGTCCTGTTGCATAGAGTGCTGTAGCCTGTTACAGAGATGACAGGGAGAAAATGCTTAGCTGGAGGAGTGGGGATTCCTAAGAGATTGGTTGGTCACAAAGTGAGAGAGCATTAATAGCAACTTGCACTTGCAATTCCTTATCTGCAGCAGTTTTTCTTCTAAAGCTTAAATTACCCCACAAGCTTTTTTCCCCTGCTGTGAAAATATTTTGTGAGAACCAATCTGCTGCTCTACACAATCACGTGCTCAGGAGAGACCCTTTTCTCCAAGAGCTAAGGTGCCATATATCCTTTCTCTTCTGATACTCAAGGGTCATATGTCAAGACCATACAAGAGCTACTTGGCAAGACAACCTGACTGTACATAATTACTTACTCTGCTTAGGTGGCATTTCTAGACATCTTGTTGCTATCTGGTGTTACCATACAACAAGTACATGAGTGAATAAAAATTAATAATTGTCTATAAATTGAGATAAATTTATAAATTTGTCTCAATTTGACTATGATTATAGAAAGTCAAAGATGGGGAAACTCTACATTTGTCAATAAACAGACAAAAAAGGGTCAGATCCATCTATTAGTGTCTAAGATAAACAGGGAAGCTGATTTTTAATGTGGTTATATTAAATAATTGTGGGTTGAGGACTGAAGCAACCTGTGGGGAAGGAAACCAACAGCAATCCAGCAGAAATGCAGTTCAATATTTTAGGAAAGTGAGAACTTGTGGGTGATATTGAAATGACAAGCAGCTTCCTAAAAACAGTGAAGAGAATGTCTTTTTCTGGATATAGCATAATGAAATAGAGCCTCAAATGTAGGTGTAACTCAATAAAACAGAACATTTTCCTTGACAGATGATATTGCAATAAAAGCAAAATGAATAGGCATGATAAAAATCTATGCTATTTTAGGGTAGTGCTTTAATTTGTGAAGCAATGATCATAAAGTAGTCAATCTGGATTGCAGAATGTTGTTGGGGCATAGGACTATCTGAATAATGAACATAAAATGGAGAGTCTGATTCCTTTCTATTGCCTGCATATTTCTTCCATCTGTGAACCATAATATTTGCTGAAGCATGCTCAACGTCTCTACAAAATGGTCAATAAAAGTTCTTGAGCACTCATAAAAATGTAAGTCCTTATACTACATCAAAATCCCCTGTCAGTCTGGAAAATATGACCTTCATAAAATAAACTGACAACATGAAAAAAAAATTGAGTATGGAGAAATACAGTGAATCCTAGCTGCTAAACTGCTACATCATCCAAACTCTTCTTACATGAACAGCAATGTAAATTATTCTACTGAAAAAATATGCCAAAATTATAGTGGTCTGAAAACTCTTTCAGTCTTTAACCAGTTGTTTCCTTGCAAACACTTTTTTACTCCCTTAATTGCACTTTTTTCAGCACAAGAATAAGTGCGATTCAAGAAAATATCCATATCTAACACCTGACTAAACGCTGAACTGCCCAGTCCTAATTTATACATTAATCAATTGCCTACCAAATAAACGAGAGGTCCAGAGAGAACAGTTTACTATAGTTTTTCAGGAGTGATTTGAAAATATTCCAAAATCCAACCTTTTACCTCTTTTTCCTCATAACCTGTGACATATACCACAAATCATGGCCCAGTTTGCCAGTATTCCCCTCAATATGGTAACCTAGAGCACAGGGCTTTATATTTCTGAGACAAATTCAACATCCACCCTATGCTGGCGAATAATCATGTGAACCAGTGAAGTTTTTTGTTGATATTTATATGGGCTTGGAATTTCTGATGATGCTTGCCTCCAGCTATTTGGGAGCAACAGGATGGTGCTTGGTACCTACATGAGGCATCCAGCTACAACAGATAATGTTAGTTAGCCTGATTCCTTATCCAGCCATTGTGGGAATGTCTACATTTAGATGCACAAAGATAAATGCTGTGACTATTTACCTGGACCTTTCAGGGTCAAACACAGAAGGAGACCACTTGTCTATTTCTAAACATTTATTTTGCACTGGTTTATAAACATGCCCAGCAGAGGGAAGTGTCTCTCTGTGCTTTGAACTCTCAGCCTCTGACCGAGTAGGGGCAGCCTGAGCTGACATCCAGAGCAAGGGTAGCCCTTGAGCTGAATAAAACAGGTATTGCACCACTGAAGTGGAATTCTTTTCAAAAAAGTGAAAAAGTTTCTGTAGTGTTTCCCCATGCTCTGCAGTGGGGCACTGTGGAGACAGGACATTGGTCACATTATTTGGGGTTTATATGTGCCATATTCAAAATGCCACAAAATAGCACAATGAAAATACTTTCTAGAGGGGAAAAAAAGTTTCTAAGTTAAACAATAAATCTGATGGCTACTGCATTTTAAAGCAATTAACCTAAAAATTGCATGAGAGAAAGAGGAAAAAAAACCTAAAAGGCATTTGACTTGTTGTCCAAGACAGCTTTCTTGGCTATGAGAGGGAGGCAGCTCCTTGATAGGCAGATGGGGGTCTACAAATCAGTGCTGATGACAGGAGGTGAGGGAGGCAATCCCTCAGCCTGCTCTTCACATTTCCAGGAGGATCAGAGTAATGACAAATTTCAGTAACTGAGATAAAGAGGGCACAGCGATAGTACTGCAGATACAAGGAGCACATCACACTGCAAGTTTGTCATGCCAGCATTTGTAGGGCCTTAAGAAAGAGGTATGCTGATTTCAACTGAATATTTTCTCTGCCTCTTCTAGCTTCCCCCCTCCACTGCCAAAAAAATCCCCCCAAAGTTAAAAAAATGCCAACAACCCCAACACCAAACACAAAAAAAAAAAAAAAAACCAAAACTGTTAAAAATCCCTCCTGGTTTATATTTAAGAGGAACTCAGAAGGGAAAGTACTGATATTGGACAGTAAAGTTTTGTTCCTGCTGCAGCCTCGCAGGAAGCCTGCTGTGAAGGTTGAACTATGCTTTCTCTGGCTTAGTTCTAGTGTTGCATGTGATTTTAGGCTAGAAAAAATCTGAATGGCTGGAGTTTACAGAGGAATTTTCCTTGCTTCCATACATACAGAAGTCTCCTAAGACTGGAAATAGCTTGAACAAAGGAGATCCTAATCACTATGAGTGAATGGCAGAGAATTACAAATTCTTCCTGCATTTTGACTGATCATAAATTCACCCTTTTTCTGATCTTGGTGACAAAACAGAGGAAAGTATTATAGAGCCACCATTTGCTACCCATAGTCAATCTTTTCTTCAAGATCAAAATGTTTATTTCTCATAAAAATTCATATACATTATATGGATTCTGCACTGGTGACCTTTTCTTATTGCCATGTAATAGCAACACTATCTTTCTGCTAGTCACACACTTCCTTGCTTCAAAGGAATGGAGACTTTTTTGCACTTAACTTGAAGGGGGGTGATATTTTAAAATCCCATGCCTGTATGAGCAATTAATTAATGGCTCTTAGGATATGGTCAAGTTATGAGCTATGTTTTTGGAGCCTCAGTTCTTCAAAAGAGACCAGCATCAAACTGAGGCTTAAATTGTCACTCACCAAATAGATAATGACACTTTTTCAAGACTCTGTCATTTGATCACTGGTCCCTGTATTAGTTCTGTTAAGTACTTCTTTGGCCAAGTGTCAGGTTTAGCAAACACTGTGTAATTTGAATCTTCCAAGTAGATTGTACAGGAATGCACACCAACTTATCAGTGCTGGGAGGAATAAAACCTTGACAGCATTGGATTTCAGGCACGTATTACTATCACTAACACTGTCTTTGTTCTGTGCATGAAGGGTATTTACCCAGACTGTATCTGAAAACCGGGTTTTGATGGTTTATCACAGCTAGATCTCACTGTTCCATTTATTTTGACTGAATGTGTGCTTTTCCATCTGAAGAGCTGGATTCCAGAAATTTCAAATGTTTTGCTGCACCTCTTTTTATGGGGTCTTTTGTTAGACCTCAGAGGAAGTCATGTCTCAGGGAAAAGGACCATCAGAAAAGATGAGATCCAAAGATAGGAGATTAATAGAGAAGAGCTTCTAAAGTGTCCCTATTTGTGTTTCAAACAGAAATCAGAGTATCTACCTTGGAGTAACTCAGCTCTTCTGTTTGTGTTTTAAACAAAGCCTTTTCACAAATCTACACCTAAGGTGGCATAAACAGACCAGACCTACGGGATCTGGCAAAGTTAGTTTGTGTATCTGCATAAGAGGAATGCATTAAACAGCCATAATTCAGGCTATCACAGGAAAACATAGACCATTTAATAGTTAGGAATAATTTGCAGCAAAGACCACTTGCCTCTGTACAGTCATGATCCAAAATTTTACTGCTAGTGCAAACCAGAGCATTACACAAAATGATCTCTCCCTGCTATGCTCCTGCACAGCATAACCTTTGTCACAGACAATGATTTTAATCATCTTACCAGAGATTTGGAACAGCCTGCAGGTGTTCTTGCCCTAAAGAAATCTCACTCCTAGGAAGAGACAGCCATAACCTCTGGGTGGTTTGATTATTTTCCCTACCAAATTTATACAGCAATAAAGCAGATTTCTCCAATGTCTGTAACAAAAACATATTTTGCAATTGAAAAAATTTATTTTTATATTTGCCTAAAGCTCTAATGGCACATGCAAATCTTCCATTCATATTTAAGACTCTACTCAATATATTCTCTGTTTCCTGGAATATTTTCAGTAAAGTGAAATACAGTGTGGACCACAGATTTTGGTTTTTTAAGTCCATGCCAAACATGAAGCCATAAGTCTGCAGCTGGCTGCTACAGAGGTGAAATGTCAGAAATTTTCTTCATGAGAAACCCTGTGACAGAGTGCAGCTGGTGTGTGCGATCACCAGGAAGCTTAACTTCACACAAGTGGCCTTATCAGAACATAAGAGAAACAACTTTCACCTGAAGCAAATCTTTTGCTTGGGAAAAAAATATTGATTCTGAAGACACAGTATCAAACACAGTATTATTTTCTCTTGAATTCTTCTTTAAAAATTCCCTTGCTCACAGACTCTATGATTAGATATATCCCCAAAAGATTGTTCCTCTCTGTTTCAAGGGCTATTACCGTTCCTGAGATTCATAGCTTGTCTTTCAGTGAGCTAGCTTGGAGAAGTATTTAGTCCCAAAGTTGCATTTCAGTTTGAGCTGGAAGTAGTGAAGCTGCTCTTCTGGGAGAGAGGTGAGTCTTTTGTGTGCAGGAAGAAAGAGGGGGCTTAGCTGGTCTGCAGCCTCAGGCACTGTGTTAGCCAGGACACAGATTTCCACAGCAAAGGAAGAGAGCAGCCTAATCAGGTCTGGGAAGGTGAATCTGACACTGGTATCACCAGGAGAATGCACTGTGTCACATTCCCTACTGCAGTAGTTAGATACTGCTGCAAGCTGGGATAACTTGGTGTCTTCTGCATCTTACACATTCTGGGCAGAAAAAAATTTAACAGGGTTGTGCTGGAAGGCATATTAGAGGTTTTCCAGGGTCTGGGAATCAGTCCAGGTACATAAGCCTTGAAATCTGCCCCTTAACATTATATAAGAAAGGTGAGATTTTTTTTTTCCCCCCTATTAGACTTTCATTCATTAATCCAGAAGTTTTCAGCCACGTGTATGTGTGCTATAAATAACTGCTCATCTATGAAACAAAACATAAACAGTGCTTTTGCTTTTGTTGTAGGTGTCTCCATGTAACTTCCTTTTATCTATGCTTGTACCAGAAGGCGACAAAGGGTTTTGCAGACCTGTATTTTATTCTACTTTGCTAACAGTTGTACTGGAGATGAGATCATATGGTTTGTCTAGGCCCCTGGAAGCAGATACAGGATTTTTCTGTCTCAGTTACGCTGGAATACTTGTGTCAGTGACAGGCATTGACAGCCAGCAGTGTGGAGGAAGATCATCTTAAACTGGAGTTTAAGCCATTTCTCTGGCATGTGACACTCCTCTCTTTTGTACATGCATATTCATTGCTACCCAATTCTCCAGTTCTTTTTTAATCTTAGACCTTAATCTAAGACCTGCTAAATTTGGAAATGTCAGACTGCACTAGCTCCTTTTTAAATCAGAAGATGGAAACAATGTTGTTGCAAGAAGCTGTCCAACACATCCCTGTTGACTTCTTTCGGTTAAAATTAATGATGATGCTGCCATCCAGGGAACTGAGCCAGATCATTGATATGGTTAAAAAAAACCTAGAGAGGAAAGAAAACACTAAAATATCCAATAACTAAGTCCAAATGTCTCGTGGGGTTAGAAGTAAGGTCTCAATTTTATCACCAAGATTATCAAGTTATTGCTAAATATCTGGGTGCAATGATGCTCCTTAATTATGTGTGGGTTCCCTGTACTCATTTGCCTTCAGGACTTGTAGCAAACCATGGCCTTTTTCAAATGAACCTTGTTTAATTAAGGATGGCAGTACCAGCTTCTCTGAAAATGTTGAGGTGAGACTCATTTATATCACTGCAAGGTGCAGTTGGCCTTGAATGGGTTCAGCAAAATAGCATGTATTGAATTGCTACTAAAAGCCACTTACAGAATTTAATGCTTTTTCATTTCATCTAAACTTACCTTAATTTTTTTAAGGTAGAATTTTATAAATATGGGCATGGCAAATATTTCATTGAAAAATTATCTAAACTGTAAAATAAATGCTTTACAGAACTTTATGTATCACTTATATTAATGTCTTGTCAAAGTGCCAAGTTTTTATTTTGGTTTCAGCCTACACTTAATTCAAGACATACACTGCATTGCACTAGATATGTGACTTGGTTGTAATTATTCATACTTTACATACACAGTAGTGTTCAAGCTATTTATTGCTTTAGAGCTATAGTTAAAATTAGTTGCTCTTTGATTATTGATATTACTAGTGGAATTATTCAGTCACCACAATAAATTGACAAGAATGTTCATTATTTGACAGAAAATAGGTGAGATTCTATATCACTTCTGTAGCTGTCAAGCACTGCCATAACCTTTCATGTAATACTTTCTATTTTGGGGGCAACCCACCATGTAATCCATTCTATTTTTGGGCAAAAAACTGCTAGGAGAGAAGGATGCTAGTTACAAGCTTTCCCAATCTTTTTATAATCAATTTTTCATATGTTTAAATTCCTTTTCCTGTCAAAACATGTACCATTTTTTAAAGTTATTGCTTTCTTCAAAAGAAGACTATAATTTCTGAGACATCATCCCCACATTCCTCAGATTTATTGAATGCAGAGGAATAAGGAAAGGCTTATTTCCTTGATGACCATGGGATTTGCAGACTGAGACAGGCCTTGACATGACTCATTGTTACTCTCCTAATGCCATATTCAAGTGCAATGGTAAAGCCTGTTTGATCCCTGGTTAAATCCAGATTTGAAAGGATTGTTCCTCTGTAATCAAGAGTTGTTTCATTTGTTGTTTCTTTCCATTTGATGTTTTATGTTTTGGAAATGTGAGAGCACTTTAGATTGAGATCTGAGGCTATGTTTTATGCTTTTGTGACAGAAGTGACCTGTTCCATCTGATTTCTATAACTAACAATTGCTCTTGAGGTGCTGCCCTACCCTACTTTACCAATATCTACCCTTAGGGTGTTATTTCCTCACTAGTCCATAAATATAACCAAAATTTTTCATGGGTTCCAAGGCATGTTCTTATCCATTTGGAAAAGCCATAATGTCTAGAGAAATGTTAAATTAGATTGCAAACTTTGGATTATAGCAAAAAAGCACATAAAGCAAATAAGATCAGAGGTAGAGATATTTGGGTACCTAAATTTACACTGACCTCATGAGAATTCAGGTGTATAAAGCCTAAATATATTAGATATTTAGGTTAACAAAAATTTAATTGATCATGAAATATGACCCTTTTTTCTAGGATTTACAAGCAGCAACACTTCCAATTCTCTTTCCACAAGAGATTTTTCTCACAGACTTGTGTGTCCTCTTTCTTCTATTTCCTTAGTCCTTCTTCAGCAGTGCCTGCCTCAGGTGCATCTCAAATTTCAAATGTCTATTATATTTGAGATATGATTATGTCTTTAAACCTCTGAAAAAATATCTTTTCTCTGATGTCTTACTTCTTCTATCTCTTCCAAAATAACTCCTCATCTGGCCTCATTGCACTCCTTCACCTTTCTTTTTTCCCTCCTGCATCCATTTAACCCTTCATATGAGTGTCTCTTTCCATCAGTAAGGTAGAATCTGGGCTTGTCTACAAAGCTGAGCAGAGACAGAAGCCTGTTCTGCCCACACTCTCAGCTGACTGAGTAAAATCCAGCTCCTGAAAGCTACACACCATGTTCATTCATCCCTGAGCCTGCTGCAGTAACCTCAGCAGCTCTGCAAAGTTCACTAGCTGAGCACAGCTTCTTTGAGCACATCTCAAAGCTTCAAATGGGGGAGGGAAAATCAAATTTTGCTTCCTCAAGTATAAAATGGGCTGGGGCTGTGAATGGAAAGGGAGAATTATGGGAAAGAGGAAAGAGGACTTGGAGAAAGATGCAAGATAGACTGCAGAAAGTTGAGTTTTCTGCTACCTGGAAGGGTAAAGAATATGCTAACAGCAGTAGCTGAGAAAGCCCATTCCTCATGAACAATATCTCTCACACATGTACAAGTCACCTGTGTGACATGTTGCAGCCACACTTTAAGCAGAATCCAGCCCCAATCCCCAGGGCTCTGACAATTCAGAATAGTCTGTAAAGGGATGGAAAATACATTACCCAAACCTATCCATGGTCACAAATTGCTTGCTTAACATGCTTTTCCTCGATTTTTCTGCTTTTTATTGTGGATATCAGTATCAAAACTCATCCATCCAGTGCTGGGGACAGGTGGTAGAGCTCATGTCTGCCCAAGCTACAGTACTCAAACTCCACAGTAAAACCTGAGAGCAGTCAGATCTGAGAGCTGTAACACAGCAGCAGAAGTGGTAAAGTGTTGGAGTTTCAGCTTGCAAAGATACTTCAAAAACAGAAGGCAAACTGCAGTTTCTGTGCTGCAGTGACAGGAGAGCAATTAGCCCCTGCTATGTGTCCTTGCGTTTATGTGTTTTTGCCATAATCTGGAACAAGCCCTGTGCTGAGACATGATTCTGCAGCAGAGCAGCAGTAGCTGAAGCAGACAACTAAATCAGTGCTGGCAGTATAATATTCTCTCTTTTGACATTGCTGCTTCTTTAAGACACCCATCATACTGCACTACCTCACTGGAGGGAAGGTACCCAGTTATTGCTGGTGTAAGCTGGGCCAACTCTGTTGGTTCCAGGGTTCTTTCTGACCTTCAACAATGCAGAAATTAAGTCATAAAAGTCATGTTCAAATTTTGGCTCATAGATTTTTCTCACAGTATCGTCACTCTCACTAAATCCTAAAGGAAGTTGGCATATGTAGTGCAGGTTTTTTAAAGTAAAAAGATAGGAAATAAATAAATTTGAAGACAGACACCTTTTGCAGAAGTTTCACTGAAGGAAGGTATGAACCTTTCATTATATTTCTGATTCTAGAAATCAGAAAAAAACCTGAACAATAAATTTCAGCTAATGACATTGCTGTGAAATAAAATAAAATAACTTTTTTTACATGAGTTAATGTTTTTTGTAATAGGTTAACTCCCTCTGTTAACTGTTAGATTTTTTGATCTCTATTTCATTTGGCTGAATAAAAGTGTACTATCTTTTATCTCTGGACTTTAAAGCCCTAAAACTTTTTTGGTGAAAAGCAATGAAAATTTCATACTAACAAATTACATTTCTGTTTTCTCAGTCTGATCTCTCTTCAGCCACATTCAGCCAAGAATTCAGCCTCCTCAAAGTACTCCCACAGCATGCCAGGGGAAATCAAAGAGACTTAGAGCCACTAAGTAAAACATTTGAGAATTTGATGTGGAACTGGTGACTCCCATAACACTACAATTTCTTTTGTATGTTGTTATTAAGCAGGTGCTTCTGAAGAAAGATTTTGGACCAGCAGTTTGTTTTTCTTACAGTTCATCCTGCTCCTGTGCCAGATGCTCAGGAATGCCAGAAAATATATTCTTAGGCATGCAACAAATGTCACAGGATTCAAAAGTAGAAAAAGCCTCATAGAAAAAAAAAATTTCATATTAGTCTGCACACTTCTGTATGATTTATAACATTAATTGCTTTGCACATTTCATTATGTAGATGTCAGCAGTACATCTCTGTGTGGCTGCTTTTCAAGGAAACTTTTCCAGAAGTCCCTTCTCTGGTCACCTGGTTTTTCTATTTGTTTTCTAAAAGACTATTTGCATTTGAGTAGCCTTTTATACTCACTTTGCTGGGATGGCTTCACAAGGTGAAAAACTCACTAGAATTATATCCTTAAGGATATATATTTTCCAAAAAAGCATGTGGCACTGCTTTGTTCCTTTTGAATGAGTTAGAAACTGACACATTAAGGGATATCATGGAGGGATGGATAAGCAATTAATTTAAATGGTTAATTTAGTTTAATTACTTAATTATAAAGTAGGAACAAAAATTATGGTTAAAAGTTTTCTTTTCAAATAAAGAAATGTTTTTACAGCTTTCACTTCAACTTTATAATCCTCAAATAATGGATATATCCTCATGCCTCGCAAAAAAAAAAATAATATTAGCAAATAATTTCAATGTCTTTAGGCCACATTCCACTCCTGGTGTGCCAAGATTGCAAAAGCTCGATGCACCCTTCCTTTCCTTTCCTTCAACAAAAAAGCATGTTCACTTAATTCCCTGCATCCAAAAGACTGACATGGAGGCTTATCTGGCCCTACTGTTCTGAAATCAAATCAGATTTTCAGCCTCTATCTGTATTAATGAAACTGCTCTATCTGTGGAAATTCTCCAGCTGGAACCTGCTTTTGGTGGGTTTCACTTCTGTCCCAAGAACTTGATTGAATGGTGGATATGGCTGGTGAAATAATGAGCCATCCATCTCCTACCTACCGAGCCTATTTCTGGCCTGCTTTTCTTTCCTCATTCGTGTCTTGACCCCAGAACCAGTAAGGTTTTTATACACTCTCCCTGTAGGTAGGGAGGCTCATATGGGCATTCATGGCCACTCACAACGAATTCCTTCCAGCTCAGTGTGTTCAGACATTAAGTTCCCAGACAAGAATTTCCTGAGACGCTGCTCTCTGAATTTTCATCTCTTGTTTCTCGTGAGGGTATCGGCATCATCGTTCCTAACCTCAGCCATCTAACAATAGCACATATATAATGTATTATACTGCAAGATGGCTGTGTGGAGTTGTTTTCTGATCCATGTTTTTAGCAAAAAAAGCAGGCTGTAATAGAGAAAGGTCAGCATAAGCCCTAGACAGCTCTCAAAGCCCTCTCCTCTCAAGGGTTAGGCTGTGGTGTACAAAAAAGGGAAACTCAGTTTGACAGTTCTGGAAGAAGTATGCAGAAACAAACACAAGGAGGCCTATGTTACTCAAAGCTTCTTTGTAACATAAGAGGTACTTTTAAAGTGACATGACTCAACATAAGGACGGCAATTTAAACACATTTGCTTTACATATTTCCGTGATAGTTTTGGAAAGTTACAAAGTGCTATTTTTTTCTGAAACAGAAATATCATTTTAGCTGCAGAAAGTGGATCAAATTAACTACAGCTTACTAACATTTGAGTTTTGGAAAGTCATAGGATAAAAGAAACTTTCTCATCATATGCAGATGTGGTATTTTACATTTCATTCTTCTATCTAGTCTTGCATTCTAATGAATACTACAAACCACGTGGTGTTTTTAGGACTCAGTACATGGCTTCTTCAGTGACATATTTCCCCCCCCCATTTAGATGGTATTTCAGTACATTTCCTTATCTTTCCTGTCATTTCAGGTCAGACTGCTCAGTCAGTCAGCTTGAGGTTATGGACACATCTGCTGTTCACATTCACATTAGCTCCATTGAGCTTGTGCAGTGGGAGTAAAACTTTCTGGAAGCAGCTCAGGGATGCTCTGTCCACAGTGAGAATCAGTTGAGATAACACCCAAGGGTGTTATGAAAACCCTTCAACCAATAGTCTGGTCAATGTAACATAACACATCCCATTTCTCATGGTGTTGGGAAGGAAGATGTGTACTTTTGCATGCAAGTCTCTATACAAAGAGACTCGGGCACAGCTCTGGGAAAGCACCAAGGCCAAAGGAGACGAAGTCAAACATCTGATGGGTCTTAGGATTATGGCTTTTTTCAGAATCTGCACATATACATTCTCCTACCACATATAAGGAAACTTGAAGTGCAAAAATGTACACTGTGTAGAAAAAATATTACATATAACCCTGACATAGAATCTGACATGTATTCCTCATTAAAAACAACTTTGTATCATTTAAGGGCCCAAAGTAAAGCAATCTTTATTTATGAAATAATATCAGTCCCTACATGGAAAACACAGTAATTTTCAGTGTAAGTCCCCTAGCCTCTACCTCTAACCATATGAAATCTAGGTGTCTATCAAAGGTTTGCTGTACAGGCTTTTGCACTGTATTGTTGACATAAACATGTGGGATACCTTGTGCTCTGAACATGCATTTTAGGATGAAGTAAACTGCCCTCTGGAGATCTTTAGTTCAGCCTTGAAGAGCTAAAGAAGTGGTATTCAACTTTGACCAGATACCTAACTTTAAGATGTTTGGTTAAATGAGATAAACTCCACTCTAAGTGCACACAAATTCTAACAAAGTACAAGAATTTTAAAACTCTTATCTACCTTTGTTTATAGTTATGTACTTTGTACTATGTTCCTTGAATCCCACACTCTTATCTCTAAGAAATAATTATTTTCATTTGTACTTACTGAGACATGGAGAATTTGTGTGCTGTGCATAAGAGGTAATCCTCTAAAACCAGAAAAGAAATGAAACCATTTTTAACATACCATAGAGTTATAGCACAGAAGACCCCACATAATATCTAAGAATTGAAAATATTATCTGCGTTGTTTGGAGAAGGCCCAGGTGGAAAAGAGGAGCAACTTGCTTTGCAGCCTGTCTAGTGAATTTTATGGCAACTCTTGTCTGGACTGTGTGAGCACTCTAGTGAGTAGCTGGCAGGACAGTAACAATCAACAGCAATGCCCCATCCAGTGAATAAAGCTTGAGCTGTCTGGGGAGCTGAATCACAATTGTGCTAAGTTTTCTCTTCAGTAGAAGAACAGGTTAGCGGTTGATAGATTTGGCATAACTCTACATCCACACAGAGCAGGGCAGGTAGTGGCACTCTGCTTCCAGTCCTCCAGATGCACAACACAAGGTGCATCTGGATCAGGAGTCCAGGCTTCAAGTGCTTTGTGTATGTACTGCTGCTCAGATTAGAGCCTTCATACAACAGGTAAAAGCAATTGCCTCTGGCAGTTACATTTGATTAAATACAACATTTTTAGCTTATCTGCTTAAATATTATCTTCAAGATAAACTCTGTGTTAAGAAAGCCTTGTTTGCATACAGACATGCAAAAATAGCATAATTGCTATTATAAATGCTTCTAATACATATAAATGCTTCTAATACATATAAATGCTTGTTTGCAAGAACAGCCACAGATTTTTGTCATGCAGACACATTTCAGACCTTAGTAAAGTTTGAATTCTTCATTATAGTCTGAGTTGACTGCTAAGATTTTAGGTCATGGATTTTTCTGTCTGGTTGCCTGTGCTTCCTATGTGAAAAGGACACTTTCTGTCCTGGGGACAAGGGATGACTAAGCAAAACCTGCTGCTGCATTATATGCACAACAAACATGGAGATTTGGTAATGTGTCCATTTGAAAGCTACAGTGTGTGGCTCAGCTGTTGTGGAGCTACCCATATTTACTAAAACCAGAAGGTGGCAACAAAGACTGTCTGACATTTGCAATAGAAAGGCCTGAAAATACATAGTTGAAAACCTTTATTTTTGTTTGTTAATTAATATAAAAATAATGTAAGCATGGGAAGTCAGTTTCTCTGTATTAGTCTTAGAATTTGGGGGAGGCAGACTTCCAGTAATCTCAGAGATAGCATCTAAAGTATTATGACTCCCACAACCCAGATAAATTACTTTTTAAGAATCATTATGAATGAATCAGTTTCTCTGGGTTTAGTAAATATGTAATACTGTCCTAATATCAATAAATGCATCTGTTAGCCATAAAAGTTTAGTCATCTTGATAAATATATCATATACATCTATGCACATGGTTTAACTGGCAGTGTCCATCTTGGTCCTCAGTCACCTAATCTAGGTTTTATCCCTCCTCACCTGCATTTTCTTATCTGTCAGACTCCTGGACAGTTCAGAAGGGCAAAGTGCCTTCCCTGTAGTGGGATCTAGTCAAACTAACCTTGATTATGACAGGCTGTACCAGAAGTAAACTGAATGGGTTGGTAACCTAATTCATCTATGATCATCCTGAAGAACCATTCATCACATTATACCTTCTGTGAAAATCAAATCTTTGATTCTACCCTGAGCTCTATCATGTATCTCCATGCCGTGTTCATCTGCTGCCTCATTTGCTATTTCTTAATTTTTCAGATTTTTCCTACATTGCTTCATAAACTTAAATGAAATTTCTGTGGGGTATAGGGTGTATGATACACAAATTTTTACAATTTCCAGAATTATCTTCTTTTTTTATTTTGCTGACTAGATAATTTATAAACTAAATACAATTTTTACACTGTGTTTTTCCCTCTATTTTTCATGGCTTTTGAAGACTGCAGAAAATTTAGAGACTGAGCAAAAGACTGAGCAAAATTTATTGACAAGAATTCTGAAGCTGGCTGCCCACATGCTTTTTTATCTAAATTCATCTTTTTACTTTCAGTTCTTCTCTATACTGCTATATTAACCTTCTACCTATTATTTTAGCAACATTTAGATATTTTGAGTCACTTATCACGTCTTACTCTTAGTCATTCCTTAGCCAAACTATTCAAATTTCTCCTGTTGTTCCACCATAAACTGATTCTCTCTTTTCATCATTTTTATTACTCTTCTAATCAATCTTCAGCTGCTCAATATCTTTCTAGAAATGTGGTGTTTAGAAACTGAGCCTCCCAATTCTAGGATTTTGTGGTATTAACTGCATAGTTACTTAGGGCAGTGTACTGTGCCTGCTCTGTCTTGTGTGCATCCATGTTAAGAGCTAAAATGTAAGAATTAGAGAGCTGCAGCCTGTCGAGGAAGAAGCAAAGAGCCATCTACATTCCATTCTTCAGCAGGCACATGGAGAAAGCTCGTTCAGGCAAGTACCTGCTTACCCTGCATTAGGCACCACACTTGCATGTCAGTTATTAAGCATATCATCAGATAAAATAGATGGTAAAGTGTGCTTTTTGCAATTATTTCAGAACAAGCATGACATGATGAGGTAGTGAAACATAATATTGACTATGAAGTAATTATTTGGAAACTTTTCAAGAAAATAATGAAGGAGGGGTATTGTCAATTTTATAGCTAAAAGTCTGAGTTTAGTGACACGATCTAAAAAACCATTCAGTTCAGCCAGTTCAGCTCTTTTATAACAGGTCTTCTTTGGAATAACAGCTTTCTCCAGCTGTATTGTAGTTTCCTGAAATCACTTGTCAGCAAAAATGCAACCCACTGACCTTACTGGATACTTTTTGAATTCTCCTTAAATTTCGCTAAGAAATAAGAGATAATTCACTAAGAGCATAGAAGAAGCATTAGCAAAGGAAAAATATTTTCCTCATCTGCAGAACTAAATTAGAATAGCTGAAAGGATATTTATTCTCTGCACACATCTGTGAGAGCAGATACCAGTGTGTGACTACCAAAGATTAATGCTGGCTTAAATGCTGGTTCACTTATGATGGCTGCTATCAGAGGAAAAGTAACAACTGAGTTAATGTGGAGTGTTGACCTTGGCTGGCTGCCAGGCGCCCACCAAGCTGCTCTATCTGCTCCTTTCCATCAACAGAATGGGGTAGAAAATAAGATTAAAAACTTGTAGGTGGAGATAAGGACAGGAAGATTAGAGAGAAATTACTGTCACAGGCAAAACAGACTCAATTCAGGGAAAATAATTCAATTTAGTGACAATTAATGACAAGCTTATAGTGAGAAATATGAACATAAAAAAAACCACCCTCCCTCCTTCCAGGCTCAGCTTTACTTCCAACTTGTCTACTCCTCCATCCTAGCAGCACAGATGGACAATGGCGGCAGCAGTCACACCTTGAGTCTGATGTTCCTTTCTCCTCACTCTTCCCTGCTCCAGCAGGGGGTTCCACATGCTGGAAATGGAGAACTCCTTCATGAGCTCTAGTGTGGGTCTGTCCCATGGGCTACAGCTCTTCCCAAGCTGTTCCAGCATGGGTCCCTTCCACAGAGTGGAAGAGTCTTCAGAAACAGGCTGCTCTTGTTTCTCCATGGGGTTACAATGGCCAGCAAGCCAGTTCCAGCACAGTCTCCTCTCCCCACAGGGACACAGGCCCTGCCAGGAGCCTGCTCCAGCACAACCTTCCCAGGGGATCACTGCCTCCTTTGGGGCATCCAGCTGCGCTGGTGTGGGGTGCTCCATGGTCTGCAGGTGGAACTCTGCTCCACCACAGACCCCCATGGGCTGCAGGGACACAGCCGCCTCACCATGGTCTGCATACTGGGAGCACTGGGAGCAGCTCCTTCTCCTCTTCCTGCACTGACCTTGGTGTCTGAGGGCTGTTCCTCTCCCATTTTGTGACTTCTCTGCACAGTGCTGTTTTGCAGCATTTCTTTCCCCATAAAAATAAATCCTCAGAGAGGCACTGCCCCTGTCACTGATGGGCTGGGCCTTGGCCAGTGGTGGGTCTGTCCTGGAGCTGTAGGAGCTGGCTCTGTCTAACACGGGGGAGTTGCTGGTGTCTTCTCACTGCAGCCATGCCTGCAGCCCCCCTTCCCACTGCCAAAACCTTGCCCTGTAAACCCAATACAATTTCTAGAACTTTTTTCCCTGAAAATGCCATGATGGATTTTAGTAACACGGTCAAGTGCGCAAGAGGCAGGAGACAAAACGACCCACAGGGAGATATTCTGTTATTTCTCTGAACAACATCACCTGAAATAGGCATCTAGTCTAAACTACTTTGTAAGTTAACCTCTGCAGTTAGCAGAGACTAATAGATCTATAGAGCCATTTATCCTCTCTTAAGGTAAACACTTTAAATCAGTAGGACAACTCTTCGCAGCTGGTCTGTCTCTCTGTTGACTTTTGGACAATTGGTTTGGACTAAGAACTTGACCTCTACACAAACAAACTTAAGTTGTTTGAATACCATCTGTACATATTTGAGTATTTTGAATATTTTGAATTTTAATGGGATACAGGTAGAAAATATCCTTATTTATAACACAAAGAACAAAAACAAAGAAAAGACAGGCACCTTCAAATTGCTGACAAGGGAGTAATATCACCACTTACATAATTTTTCAGGAAGGCAGAATTGCCTTTTTGGGGTTGATTAACCCATTTACGTAGATTACCTTTATTAATATTATTGAAACAAGTAGGATCTACAGTTGTGTGCTATAAATTTGTACATCTGGGACCTGTACAATAAAAATCTGAGATCAGTGAAAACAAACAGAGAGCTATAGGAAATAAGGAAAGGGGGGGTAAATTAGTAAGGCAAGAAAGAAAGAAAGAAAGACAAGAACATGACTAATTATGACAATTAATGTTGCCTTCTGAATCTGACATGTTATAAATTACTGTATAACAGAAGCAGAAACATGCCCACCTTTTTTCAGTGCTTATGCTTTGAAACAACCACTTTAGACAATACGAGAGCCTGTTGCTAGATGTTGCTTGTTGATGTGATCATTACTTCTACACAGTAAAGTGATAGATGCTGTTACAAGAAGTACTGAGACAAGAGCCATGGACAGCTGAGAAAGCTTTTTTACAGCACAATAATTACTAACGGTGAAAGAATCTGATAGAGCCTGATGTGCAAATACTTGATTATCACAAAGCTGTTTACATATATCCACTCAGTTTTTTTTTCCCCCAGGCCTTGGAATTCCTCTCCCTCAAATTTGAGCACTCACAGGGAAAAGAATATTCTTATGTTTTCAGTGATTTCAGGGATGCTGAAATGAACCTTATTTTCATCTGCAAAGCATCTTGACATTTTCCTGGGTTGTATATAAATGTTGGTGTCTAATTCTGTCTGACTGAGCAATGATGAATGGCTGATACCATCTGGCAGTTTTAGGACTGTTATGTCAGCTACTTTCCCTGCTGAGATCTACAAAATAATCCCTTATTTTTGGAAAGTCCTTTAAATAAAGTCCCAAAATCTATAGCAACATCCAATTAACCTTTGCACTGGGTTGACAAATTCACTGGAATTTGGTGTGATTACGCCCATTATCCTGAACACTTTAATCCTGCAACAAATATTACAATTCTGCCTTCATCTGCCTTTCATGAAAGCAGGTTAGAGCAGAGTCATCCATGTGCCAGTCACCTGGCAAACCTGCAGGATTTCACCATTGAAATACAGAGAGCACACAAATTATAGCAAAGGGATTTTTCCAACACTGACGATTTTAGGAAAGATGCTTTTAAACAGAACTTTATAGCTGCTGAAAAGATTTAAGTTGGTATCATTTTTTCCCCTCTGGCAATCTACCACGACAATCATTCTTTTGGTTAAATAATGTCATTCATGTATCACCTCAGTGACTGAGTAATTTGGTTAGCAAACATTCAGTAATTCCTTTAATTTCACATTACAGGAAACTACACATACTTTCACACTCTGAGATTGCTTATCAGGAGTTCAAGTAAGGTCAAATGTGTGCAGGTTCCATGGGATATTTTCCACTGGCCAAAAGAAGGGAGGTATCTCATTAGATATTGGCTCTGGTGATTAATTTTGTGGTTGAAACACCATCATGTTTTTGAGCTAAGTAAGCAAAAAGCAACAAACATTTCTAAGTGTTTGTAAAAGATTTTACAGCCATATCAGAGGTTACATAAGTTGCTATTTTTTGATATAAAAGTTTGAAGAAAATGCTTCTTTGGAAGCTAGGGTATCCTTTTGCCAGGGCTATTCTGGGATTTGAAAGAAGAATGGTAAACTCTGGTGGTGTCTTCATTTGTCTGTGAGTTGAAGAGATTCCAGCCATGCATTATCACAGTCCTGGTCCAGATCAGAGACTTGGACAAAGCACTTTGTCATCTGCCCAGTTTTGTTAGGACTACTTCTGGGTTTTATGTTTATGCATGGATTTACTCATACCTGGATGCTATTTGGATGCAATGGAGTTACATGGTCAAATAAATAAAGAAGTAAAATCAAAAAGCCTTAAAAATATATACAGCAAATTCTAGCATTTAAAAACAATTTTTTCTGCAGTGTTTACAAAATAGAAGAAAATTGCAAACAATCTGGAAAAATGCTAAACTACCAAGAATTAAATCTAGTTTCTCCTAAAAAGTTGCCAAGGTATAAAAAATTACAAAATCATGATGACATTACTTTCCAGAAATTATTATTAAATTGTAAATTGACCAATTTTTGACTGTAAAATAAAATCAATTATGTGAAGTTTTGAACTGGTACATTGGTGTAATAAATGCACCTCACATTGCACACCAACGATATTAATTTCTTCTTAGCAGCAACCTTCTCCCAGCAAGAGTTAGCTGATGCTGTGTTTTACATGCATTATTTCTACTGCTATAGCAGAAAAATCTCTGGCTACAAAGCTCATCTGTCACCCACCTTTTTAGTGGCCACAGGAACCAGGAATTGCCCACATTGACACAGGGCAATGGAATTCTCTATTGCTTTAATGTTTGAGACAATTGGACAGAGGACACCCTGCTCTTTCCTGTCTGCATGTGTGGCACAAGAGAAGTGCAAAATGAACACACCTGGGCCTATTTTTTCTTTAGAAGACTGACCATTTGGTACCTGTTAAAAGAGACCATGTGAATTTTATTATGTTACTTCACTCTGTTTCTTACCAGAATTAACAACTGCACGTTGAGGGTAGCCAAAATGGGGTGGATCAGGAAGGAAATTCTGTATAATTCTGGTTTTCTCCTTCCCACTGTGTGTAAACTGTAATTAGCTCACAACCGGGTTCTTAGTTTGAAAAAGTAATCCTGTTGTACATTCATGTTCTATCCATTTTTATATGAGCTTCCACTGTTACAAGGTGGTAGTTGTCCCTGAGTGGCACCAGGAGGCTTGGATGAGCCTTTAAGCCAAAGGTGGCAGAACCCTTCATGTCACATGAAATGTCCTCTTCTGGCATGTGTGCCAGATCTGACATGTGTGCCACCAGTTTACCTTCCCTTTGCCATCTGTGCTTTAAAAGTGTTACAGATTTAAATTAACCAGAAAACCAGAATAAGGAAAGCTGAATTAGCTGATGAATGGAGGCAAGGCTTGTGTATCAATTAGGAATATTATACATACATTCATACAGATTGGTTCCTGCTTCTCTAAATTTCTCTAACTGTATAACACAAAACACAAGCCAATCATTTTCTTGTTTCACAACCTTTCATTTTACAAGTCAACAGCCAAGTTAAAAAAAAAGGTGATAAATTAAAGAGTGTGAGAGACAATACCCTAAAGGCCTCAGAAACAGTGAAAAGATACTACAAATTTTAAATGTTTTAATAAAAAGCTGTTGAGTATTAACTGTATTTTTCATTTGAGGGCCTCCTTGAAGCCTTTTTTTACTGCTTAGATTTGCCAGTACAGGGTATGGTTATTCTCAGCCTGCTAATTAACTGCACAGCCCCTACAAAATGGTTGAGGTCGGAATCTAAATTGGCGTTGCAAAAGTGTCTGGATTGGCACAAGTTCCACTCTCATCACCTTATGAATCTGTCTCTCTGTGTCTGATTCACAGGTAATTTTGGCAATCTAAGGCATCATTTTGCTTTGGTTTCCAGAAGTTGCATGTACGTAGGAGGCTGGGCCCTGAGTTTTGTGCTGTGCTGAGAACCATGTCATTAAGGTATGGACCTTGGGGAGTATCAGCACATGGAAGCTGATAATATTTTTAACCTTAAATCATGGGCACTCTTGGTCAAACCTAGAATGAAAGGGCGAAAATGAAGAAAAGGGAAGCAAGAGCGAAGGTTGAGTAGCTAAAGAATACAGCTATGCTGTCCTAACTGTGAGATTTGAGAGAAAGCAGAACTTTAGTCCTACCCTCAAACCCTGCCTAGGGAAGTCTGGCATATAAATGAAACTATGAAACTCTCTCTCTCTCTTCACACCACATCATCAATGAAGCTTTAAGCCAAGGTCCATAAACCTACAATTGCCCTAAGGCCACAGGTTTTCCATAAATTCTCAGGAATTTGTATTTTTCTCTCTGTCTCAATTTCTGCTTTCTGCTGTGTCTGCTTGAGGGAGGTGGAAGAGGATGTGGGCAGGACCTCTGTGAAAATACAGTGGTTTTCTGGGAGTTTCTACCTTTTATGTAAGAGTATTAAATTCAGTTTGCTGAAGTTCCACTAGTAATGACCAGCCAGTATGTAAGACACATAGTTAGCACCTTATATATACAGCTCCTTACTGATATCCCTATGCCTATCCCTATGGTTCCATATGCTGTCCCCCATCCCATAGCTCAGTTCACAGCCTATGTAGTAAGAAGCTTCTTTTATTGTTTTTTTTTTTTTTCAAATGGAAGTATTTAATGCATTCAAGAGTGCTCTATTCAGAACATATTCTAATAAATAGCAGTCTGGGGAGAAGAAAACCCATTTCTCTAAAATTTAATCTTCACCTGAAGTGTCTGAAATAGACCTAAACAAGAGTGCTTGTCACCTTCCTCCCCTCTGTTTCTGTGTGAAGTCATAAAAAATATAAAATTTTACCAAATTTAGCAATTGAATGGACAAAGGAAAAATTGTGCAAATGGATTTCTGGAACCAGGGAGATTTTTCTTGCTTTCTTTGTGGATAGGGGAAAAGTAATATTTCTTAACTGTCCTTTTTTCCCTGAAACACTTCCTTTTACGAAACACTTTCTGAAATACTTTATTTGAGGAAAAACCATGCAAAAAAATGTGGCAATAAAGAAATTAATGAGAGAGCATGCTTCAACACATGTCTTCTCATTTATTCTCTCTAAGCAAGCTCTTTTCTCGCAGAAGAATTTTTTTCAGGAGATTTATCTGTAAAGCCCAGATACATGAATTATGTGATTAAAACTACTGATAGGTTTTGTTTGTGACTTGTCTGTGATTCTGTGGAATGTAGGTATTTTACTGAAAAAGGTATTTTACTGAAATGTATTATTACATGTAGGTGCCAGCTCTCTGTAATGAATGCAATGCAAAGCTTTTCAATGGCAAACTGTAACTGAGCTGTCAGATGATAATAAAAACATTAAAGTATATTGAAAAATAGGGAAGAAAAGTCTCCTCTTTCTCACTTGACAAGTTCTGAAGCGCACTTGTGGAAGTCATTCAGGTCTGAGCATTCATGCATGCACTCTGAGCTCAAGATTCACAATTAATTCCCGTTTCCACCTCCCCCACAGCCTGGCCATCCCTTCTGTTTGTGCACTGGCCCCCGCAGTGCCTGGTGCCCCAGGCTGCAGCAGTGGCTCTGTGCAGGGCACCTGGCTCACCCACAGCCCTGTCTGGCAGGGTGAGCACCCGAAGGGGAGCGGCTGTCCCCTGCTGCCCCCGAGCCAGCAGCTCTGAGGCATTGCTTAGCTCTGTGCCCAAAGGATCCCATCGCTGCTCCTGAAACAGCGCCCTGCCACAGCCCTCAGGGGTGACCGCGTGCGCAGGATGAACCTGACTGCAAGGCCTTGTGAGAGATCTGGGCCTTCCTCTGGTCACATCTTGTTTCACAGCAACTCTAACTGACCTATTTTATCTTCATGTGCTGCTATGGCTCGTCAAATGGAGAAATGTGCCTGAAGTGCTCTGTGTTTTCTGACCCACAGCCATGTGTGCCTGCTCCTCAGGGAGAAGGAGATCAGTGTCTGCTCACTGATGCAGTGACTGCTCAGACCTTTGGGAATCCAAAAATGTGTGGAAACACATTAATACAATCCATACAATGCAATGTTGGCAAACATCCTAAACCAGTTTAGAGACATAAAACAGACATTTATTTTAGCTCTTAGAAATTTTAGGGATTTTGCACTCACTTAATATGATAGTTTGTTTTTTCCAGTAAGAACTCATCTTCTCCTATGATAGTAGAAGTTTTCTTGGGAAACAAACCTTAGTGCAGAGAAGTGTGTGATTTGCAAAGAAGATGTAATGTAATTCTATTTTCACTATGAGCCAAGAAAAGTGTAGGGAATTAAACGCTACACAGGCTGAGAGCCAAATGCCCAAAGACATACCTGAAAAAAATGTAGTTACAGCCATACCCTGTGCTGCTGAGTTCTTCCTTCAAGCTATTCACAGAAATTTCAGTAAAAATGCCCCCACAGAAAAACCCTGAGTTTTGTGGAAGATTGGAAACTGGCTAATCATGTTAATTACAGCCCACACAGCTTGTCTTAGCTCCCATTCAAAGGAGAGATTTATTAATGAAGCCATCACGTTTCAGTAAAGACAGAAAGCAATCCATTTCGTGTTTAATGTCCTTCTTGTTGTTTTATGTCCAAAGGTCCTTTGGGGCAGGAATTTTTCATCTGGAAAAGTAAAGCTGATGCAAGATAATTTGTCCTTCAGACAGACATCCTCCTTCAGTCCTCTCTTGGAAACTTATCTGAGTTGCTGAGGCAACAAACACTTTGCTTTGCCATAGGTCACACATACAAACTGGGAATCTCACCCACAGTTGTTTGAAGTTAATAGGATTTCTTTTCTGCTGGATGTTTACTTAGGCCATGGTACAGAAGACACTGAGTCTCCATGAGGGAAATTTATTGGAGACTGGGGGAACTTGACTGACCTTGCCATTTCTCATTCTGAGAAGTAAGGACACCATCCGGTGACCAGACCAAACATGTAGTGACAGCACAACATGATAATTCATGGATTTCTCTCAAATGAATCAGAGTAACCTCGCTCAAGTCAATGAACTCACATGAGGAGGCAGAACCTTGGTATTTTTATTCATACATTTTTATTAGTGCAATACAAGTGTCTGAGATGGGATTCATGTGAAATGGCTTTGGCCATCTGAAAGTGACAGCCTCTGTGGGGACAATGAGCTCACAGAATATGTTCAGTGTCTGCAGAGGTTAATGTTTCCACACTTCCCTTGTAGGTACAGGAGATGTAGTTGTTGTTATCAACAATGCAGTCTGGACAGTGATTCAGCTGAGCAATCACTACTCCAGGGTGAATTTATGTGTTCTCCTTGGCTTTTCATCTAGTAAATAGAGAAGTTCCTTTAGAGATTTTTTTTTTTCCCTAAAAAGCAGGTCATTTAAAAAACAAACTAAACCAAACCAAACTGGGCGCACTCTGTACACTGTACTTTATAGTCAGTATAACTAGTGGTTTAAAAGGAAACATAACCATGGTTTAGCCTAGACAACTGATTTCTTAAAAGCCTCAGTTGGTTAAACCGACTCCTAACCCCAATATTTGTGGAACTTCTGAAAACTAGATGCTGGGAAGCATGTAGAATTAAGAAAACTCTGTCCTAATGACAACAGCCCAGTAACTCAATGGGGCTGTTCTGTCACCAGTATAATTTCCACTGTCAGCTGTCAACTTGTCAGCTCATGTGAAACCAAGTTCACTGGCTCTGTCCCCTACAGCCAGTGAAGGCACAGGGCCATACCAAATGCTCTGGCATGAGTCCAGCTGTTGTGCAGGACAGCTGCTGAATTGTCCCACCCAAAGCCCACTTCTAATATTTTCTCACTTTTTAAAGAGCCTGGTCTCCATTGCCTCCCTCTTGCACCCTGCCAAGCTTCATCTTGCACACAGCTTTCAGCATCAGCTGAGGTTAGTGCTGTCAGCCAAGTACAGCGCAGGGATCACCCAGGAAAAACTGGCATCCAGAAGCCCAGTTACTGGCACACATTTTTTTTTTGGTCACTGATTTATCTTTGTTATTTCTCTGGACTCTTTGTAATGTAAAACAGAAAACAAAAATCCATATACTATAACAGTGAATCTTCTCCTTTTCTGCAAACCGTAAAATAATACAACTGATTCACTATATTGTTATGCTGTGATATTTCTGCCACTTTAAACCAATTTTGGAGATGTTATCTAGAAGAAATAAAGGCAAAAAAAAAATCTTTTGGGTTATATTTGACTTCATCAACAAATAAGGTAGCAAAGAGTTTATGGGATATATAAACAAGATGGTAATATTTCCAATAGCACAGAATTGCCTGGGATGTTACTAACAGCAGTACAGAAATACCCAGCAGGTGAATGTTAGGCATGAGCGTTATGCTCGCTCTCAAGGTCATTTCAGGGATTTTTAAAAACAGGAAGAGACTTTTAAAGCAAGTACAAAAGCCAGCCCTTATATTCATCTGCTCAATATCCCTCTCATGCCAATGCTGTTTAAAAGTGTGTTGCTCAAACTCACCCTGTCAGAATGGTGAAGCTACTGATGCAAAAGCAAACAGGACTTTAGCTTGCTAAATTTCACATGTATTGGAGAGGTTCTCAGTCTCTCCTATGCTAATAAAAAAATCTATTGCTTTCCTTTTAAGTAATATCAAACTCTGTCTGACAAAAAAACCTCAAAGAAAGATATTTTCATAGCATAATGGAACCTCAGTAAACTTCCTTTTCATACCTGCCTGTGAAAAGGCAGACATTACACAAATGACAGTGAAAAATAAGAGCAAAGGAATCAAGACATTCAAATGTCTTAAAATTACTTGAGAAATGGTTCATCTGTTTAAGTAAGTCTTTTTCCTGAAATGTACAAATATTTAATTTCGTCTTCTGAGTCATCCATAAGTTATTTTAAGTTATCTATAGCTCATTTACATGGATGTTATTAGAGACAGCTTGGCTAAATATTAATAATAGGACAACTTAAACCAAAAATCCAAAATCATCACATTCCTGCTCTATACAGACAGGTTTCACTTGGATACCTCTGTCTGTTTTGCACTTTTGCTTTCATGCCTTTCACTCCATAGCTGATAGTAATAGCAGGAGAACTACCATGAGGCTGGACTCCCTCAGAGCAGTGCTATGAGACAGAGCTTGGCATAAAGGGCTCCTGATGCTTTGTATGTGGAAGTTACGGTACAGTTGCTGCAATCCATAAAACCTGAAATGTTTTCTTGTGGCATCAGTCCTTGTTCCAAAACAGAGAGTTAGCTGAACGTGGAAGGCTGTGTGGCTGGCAGGAGTGAGGATGGTTACCACACACTACAATGAGTGTTGCCCTCCAACACACCAGTAGGCACCAAGGCACACAGAAGGACAGACAAATTATACACTGAACTGCCCTTGAAATGGTGGTTTGCAGGAGTCCAGCTGTCTAGTAAACCAAGTTTGTCCCTTTCCCCAGAACAGGCTTAGTGTTACACTTCTGCACTCCCTCTGCACTCCCACTCTTCTCTGGGCAGAGGATAAGTGTGCAGATTTACCAGTATTTCTTCTGCCCTTCCTATGATTTGCCATTTCTGCTTCTGTCTCAGTAACAGGAATAAAAAGTCCCATTAAAGTGCTTTTCATGATGTATGGCCACGTCCTGCTCTCTGGGTAAGCCCAAGGGCCCCCATCCTCCCCCGCCTGAACATACCCTTTCTCTCCTGGTACTTCCAGGAACACAAGTATGATCCAGCCTATTCTACCCTGAGTACGGAAAAGCCTGTGAAATATTACTTGGTGCTGCATTCTGGTAGGAAACACTTCAGATGTGAATGATTGCCATCTCTCTGTGGCATGAAAAGTATTCTTCTTTGATTCTTGCCAACAATTGGCCTTTTACTGCCAGGTTTTTGTTTACACTTTTCAGGGCAATGTGCATAAATGCTATTACCCTTCACTAGGCAACTTGCAGCTGTTAGGAGGAAGAAAACTCCAGCAAAAGTCTGTATTTTTCTTCAGCTCTTTTAAGGGCCATGAAAGCCTGGAGCACAGGGAAAAGCAGTTTTCTATTGCTGATGGTAACGATAAGCCATTACTGCTGATGAGCTCAGTGTGGAGCTGCAGAAAAAGGGTCTGGCTGCTCATCAGACTGAAGGTGCAAGGCATTAAAGGGGATTAAACCAGCACAGCCTCTGCCAGCCTAATCCACTTGGCACCAATGAACTGTAGGGAGGCCTGGCTGCTTTGTGCTTATGGCATGTACAAGGGGGCTTAGAAAGAAAAGAAGTAGTAAGTTTAGTTGCTATGGAAGCTTTTGCTGGTAATTGATTTTTGTGATCCTTCCTTTTCTCCTTTCTCTTTTTGTAATCGTTGATTAGAAACTGTGCACCACTCTACTTTAATGCCCATGAAATAAAGGAAATTGTTATTTCACAGTGAAAAAACAGAACTTTAGGGCAGTACAAGGGCTTGAGAATATGCCGTGTATGGTCAGAACACTGCTGCAACACTACCTTTGCTCTGACCCTGCTAAGGCAGGTCCAGTTTCATTTGAGGCAATGGAAACTCCCCATGAAGTTCTCTGAGAATGAGATTGGATCCCTATATGCTTTTTAAGTGTCCAGAACACGGTATGCCATAAACCCAGGAAGGCAGCTTTCAGTGGTGGTACATTGTACTATAAGAAAGCAGGGGCAGCAAGAGAAAATCAGATCTTCTACAGTGAATTTGATCCTGATGGAGGCAATTTCTGTTCTGAATGTGACTGATGGCTTCTGATTGCAGACACACATTGGAGACAATAATGAAAGGTTGTATATATCTGCAAAGAAAAAGAGAACGTTATTCTTTATATTCTAGGGACAGAGATAGTCTCTTCTCAGAAAAGGTCAGAAGAGGAGCATAATGCTAGGTATTTGCCCTTATCCAGGGAAGAACTACTCCTGTCCTTTGAAATGAGTGTGGAGAGTTTATGTTCCAGCCACCAGTAAAGATTAACCTAGCAGCATCTTCAGAGAAAAATCTAAAAGCAGTTTTTTTCACTGCAATCAGCAGTGAGAAATACATAATGTTGTAGCTATCTGCAAAGGAAAGGATTTTTTTCTTTTTTGAGCAGTGGATGTTTGGCTATCATTTTGTTCTCTTTTTATTGATTCAATGCATAAAATCAAAGGGTAACATGGTTCAGACTGACTCCAGCAGGTATGACGTGTATGTCTCTTAATTAGGCTGTTGGAAAGAAATAAAATTGCAGTGTCAGTAGGGACAGGCCTGGAGTAGTGCAGTATTTGCTAAAAGGTAATTTTTAGGGAATAATGTAACAATGGTTCTGAAGACCTTTCCTCTTTTCACTTTTACTTCTGACCTTTTCTGTCTAACAGTGTTCTGATTAAGGTTTTGAAGAGTGTAATAGGAAACCAGTGAATTACTCCTTTGGAATAAGAAACCTGTTAAAATAAAGCACTGGGTGTATTTATTTGTAAGCTGAAGAGAAAGACAACATCAAAAAATCCCCTAAACAAACAAAAACTCTGAGGCAGAATTTTTTTTAGGGGAAAAGCTATTTGAAAGGCTTTCATGTGCTTTGCTTTTGGAGTAACCACTATGGATGTGAAGATAAGAGATCATTAGACCTACATCAGTATGTGGCATAAGGGCTGCTCTTCTGTAGCCCATCAAGCATGCAATAACCCAACTGAAATTCCCACAGAGGTTAAACAATAGCCTCCTGTTTGTAGCTGCCTCCGGTTCATTTAGTAGAAAATGTATAACCCAAGTTTTATCAGATTCAGCTATAAAGACGAAGTGCTCAATATTTCCTGGGCTAAGTGGAGCTCTTTGATCCATTGTCCTGCTAATTACCAATGGGGTTGACCTCTTCCTGGATTTAACTGCTCCTGCCCATTTTTTTTTCTGGCTCCCTGTATTTGCTTAATTAGACACAGCCATGAATGCTCCCACAGTTCAAGCCATCTTGAAGCGCTTTGACTTGTCTGTGTGGATCCAGCACCTCATGAGTTAAGAGTCAGTCCTGCTCAAGGACTTGATGCAAAGGCCAGGAAAGTCAAGGAGAGACTCTAAGTCAAATAGCCGGACCCTGGTATGGTAAATAAAATCCAGCACGAGTCCATGAGTGTAACTGGAGCCAGGCCGGTTTGTACTAGCAGAGAATTTGGTCCAAAAGTTTACTTTCTAATTTTAAATTCAGAGTAACATTGTTTACACAACGGACACAAGAAAGACCAAATTAGGCATTGTGGAAACATTCTAAGAACAACAAACTGAGGAAGACAATGTTTCACTGTCTTTAACAATGTTCCATTTTCTTTGTGTGATGCAGGTGTGAAATGTGGTAAGAGAGCTTATTTTCCAGTCTATTTAATGCTGAAATTTATTTACTTGTAGACAGCTGTTCTGGAAGACATGCTGAAAGGTGTTACAGTCCCAGCCCCAAGGAACATGCCTGTGTGAATTCTGGCATTTATTTATCTAGAGTACTTTTAAAACCATGATAGGAACTCCTTTCTGCTTTAGTGATCTATTTTTGTCCTTCTCTGTGCTAGCAATTAGATTTTTTCCCCTTTACAGCTATTTGTCCACAGCTGCAATATAGGCCCATTAGCTGTTATCTTCCCATTGGATAGGGAAAATTATTTACTCCTTTATATTTTTGTGATATCCTGTTATATATTTGAAAATGGTTCCTGTATTCTTCTCTCCCCAGAATAAAGAAACTTCCCTAAGTCATCTTTATTTCTATTTATCCTGGCAGTGTGCAGGGCAAATTTGTTGGATCTTAGTGTAGCAGAGCTTGGGTTAGGCCTTAATTTAATATGAAGGCCCCATCACCTGTGGGAAGCATGCCCCTCTTCCTAAATGTTGACTGGCTTAACAGAATGGCTGGACAGGTGATTAGTTCATGGATGAGCCATATGTCTTTCTTCCCCTCACTTTCATTAGGGCCCTGGGCATCCTGAGGGGTGTAGGAAAGCAGAATTCCTTGTAGGAACTATGTAAGTTTGCACAATCTATGACGAGATGCATTAATGGGGAAAAACCATACAGACAGTATGGTTTTTAATACCAGCCATTTTAATACTAACCCATGCTGATGGGCCAGACAGAGACAGAATGGGGATCTTTCTTCCATGAGGGATGAACCCACACAAGTGGGTTCAGGAATTGGAGCAGGAATTTAACAGGAATCGAATGGATTGTGTCATGTTTTGAAATAGATCATGAGAAATTCTTCTCAATTTACATTCTGGAAACAAAGATCTGAGATAAAACTAGTTAGACTAAACCTAAATTTTACAGGTAGAGAGAAGGGAAGCAGAAGAAAATTGAAAAGGAGGCTAGAGAAACAAGAGGGACTCTTAGCAAGTTATATTTACTGTGTGGTTGCATGCTGGATATGTTTAAATAAGTTTGAAGATTTTCCTTTGAGAATGAGGCACAGGTTACATATCATAGAACATGTGGTCTTCCTTTCATTAAACATGGAGGGTTTTTTCATTATCAGGCTTTTGGTGCCTGCAAAATTAGGTGTGAACATTCAATTGATCTATAGTTTTGTGTGTAAATTTATGCTAGGGAAGAGCTTTTCTCAAAACTTAGGATATATCAAAGGCATTGCTTGAGATAGCCACATTGATAAAGGTTAAAAATTAAGTGTTTTACCAGCTTCAAAGTACTCCACTGGTTAATTCTGGCTCAGCAATATCTCAAACAGGAAGCACAGAAAGTTAATAGTTGGTCTCAGTCAGGATTTCGGTGTTTTTCTTTGACTACAGTGCAAAAATGATTTCAAATGTGTTATTCAATTTGTTTATATTTTGGGGAATCCATGTGGTTTCTCATATTTTCTCCCAAAAGTCTTGCTAAGATGTGGAATTCAGAGGATGACTCACTTCTACAAGCAATTCCTACACACACATCTCTCCATCCCTGGATCCCAGTGCTTATAAATACAAGATATTTTCACAGTTCTTCCTTTTAATGTTTTTCTTAATTCCCACTTCATAAATGGAGTGTGTGTCATCAACAGAAAGCCAAATACTAGGAAAATTCTAAAGCGACACAGTGCAAATGTAGGTATGACCTCTGTGTTCTCCTGTCTGCAGAAATATTCTGGTTCTAGGGAATTGTGAATCTCAGACACTGACAACCTTCAGAAGGGGTCAGAGAGTGTAGCTTATTCTTATCATCAGTCTCCTAATTAATGTGTGCTATGGCTCGTGGAACAGCTACAGACATCCTCTCTAGGTCACAGGCACTCCATGAAAACACTGAGCCAAACACTCTTCTTCTCATGAGTTGATGAAAGCCTTTATCTCCTTTTTCTTTAATTTGGGTTTTTGCTTTGTGTTGCTGTTGTTTTTTTGTTTTCTTTTTCTTCCAAAAAAAAAAAAGCTATTTTGCACTTTCAAAGCACAGTTCAATTGAGTGTGTCATTAATGCCACTGACAGCTTGGGGAAGAGGTGAATTTTTTATATATTTTCATGGTTAAGGAAAGCCATATGGAGAATTGAAAGGGATGATAACTGGATTGTTACTTGTTATTGTGCACAATCTATACATAAAACTTTCTTCAATTAAATTTTGCTCCTCCTAGGAGCATTATGATGGTATTAAAGCACACCAAACTCTGACTGTGCTTTGAAAGAGCAACAGTTTCCTGTGAGAGAAAGACATTTTTTGACTATAAAATTTATTTTGCTGGTCTTCTCTCCAGCACACTTGTTTAAATGATGTCTAAATGTTTAAATATTTACATTTAAATGAGCCTTTCTTTGGCATAGCGCCGATACAGTTTATACATTAAGTGTTCACACTCTCCACATCAGAATGGCAGGAGGAACATGCAACATATCCCTTCCCTTCCCTTCCCTTCCCTTCCCTTCCCTTCCCTTCCCTTCCCTTCCCTTCCCTTCCCTTCCCTTCCCTTCCCTTCCCTTCCCTTCCCTTCCCTTCCCTTCCCTTCCCTTCCCTTCCCTTCCCTTCCCTTCCCTTCCCTTCCCTTCCCGTGTGCTTTGCATTCAGCCATACAATTCCTAAACAGGAAAAACTGAAAATTTCAACTGACCACTCCCGAAGTGTTCATCCTCACAGATTAGGCTTTTCCCAAGTTTTGGCTGATGGATCTTAACATCTCTATCTCTAAAACAAAAATAATGTTAGCAACTGGTAAACATCTGAATGGGTTTTTTCCCAGTTGATAAAAATTTCTTTTGAAAGTGGTAAATTACAGTTTTACTGCTCCTGAGCTTCAGAGATTGATAACAATACTGCCAGACCTTAGGGACTCATCTCCTCAGGACTGACATTCCTGGCAGCGCTGTCACCCTCCTTGTATTTATCTTTTCTTTTACTCTAAATTGTAATTCTCAGAATAGCATATGACAAAAAATACTCATCAGCTTCTCTGTTTAGCTGAGACCATTTGGGCAGCTGGCTCACTATTCCTTTCCCAGACAGCATTTTCACTCTTCTGCAGAGTTCAATGGGGGTGTAACATGAAAACATATCCATGGGAAGAGCTGGCATTCAGAGGCAGAATTTAAATTTAGGCCTAGCTATTCTGGCCCCAAGCAAGCAAAGGCCTCGAAACTAGCTATAATCAGATGCTAAAAAGTGCTGTACTTGCACAGAAAATCTCATGGGTTCACGAAAGGTCTACAAGCAAAAGGGTGGTTAAGTGTGCTGACAGGTCTCCCTAGGGAAGAGATCACACAGGCAGATGCCATCGGGCTGTTGTGACAGCAGAGGCTACAGAAACTTGCCTAGATTCAGACCACATTTTTTTCCTCAGAAGATATGATGATAGTTTCTAATAGTGAAAGAATTATTATGACAAAACAATAACAAACAAAAATAGTAATAATAATTTTTAAAAAGGGATTCCCTTTTCCTGCTTGCTGGGGAATATTGGTGATGAAAAAGAAGGGTCAAAGAAGCCAAGTTTTGAAAAAATTAATCTTGTTAGTAGTACTAACATGTTGAGGATTTCTGTTTAATAGAAGCTTACATTGAGTGTCCAAATCTGTTTAGGAAAAGATGCAGCGAGTAAAATGCAGGAACAGAGGCAGCACATTGTGGAAAAGTAGCATTACCTTTCCTGAAGCAAAGATAATGGAGAGCAAAGATAGAGCACGTCTTTACAGAGCACAATTCTAACAAATGTGCAAATGTCTGTAGTCCCATCATGTCCATGCAAGTCAGATAGAACAATCCAACTAAGTTTTTTTGTTTTTTTTTTCCTTGTATGTTGGGGTTTTTGTTTCTTATTTTGTTGGGAGTTTTTAGGGTCTACTATCACGGTATTGTGAGGGACTTCGAACTGAAAGGAAATTTTTGAAGGCCCTCATGCTGCTAATATTAAATCAGCCTTGGAATTTCCTAGTGTAGAGACCACAGTCTCCTAATTTCAAAGTCCTATACCTGAGAAGGGCAAACACTGAATGAAAGCTCTTCACAAATGATAAGAGGTCACTGAGTTAACAGTCAGATAGTGAGAGTGAGTATTGCTGGGTTATTTTCAGCTCTAAAAACAAGAAAGTCACAATGAGTAATACTACTCACAAGGCTAGGAATGACTGTGAAGTGAATGAATGAGGGGTGCAGGCATGGGGAAAAATACTACTTGGAAAAAAAGACTTACTTTTTACTATTTATTTGATATTCTTAAAATAAGGTTTGGTAAAATGGGAAGAAAGAGAATCCTAGTCTTAAAAATGAAATTAAAAAGCCCTCACACAAAAAACCCTGCCCTCCTAAGGAAGAAAATTGAACAGTTAAGAAAACAAAATGTAAATATAAAATGAGGCAAGAACAGGCATGAACATAAATTAGAATCTAGTCATTGTGGGTCTGTACCAATAGAAGCATAAACAGGTGAGTATAGAGAGTTAGTCAGTGTACTTATGAACAACAAGAAGGTTTTGAATGATTTCTAATTTTTTTTCTCAAATAAAAGGAACCTCTGTATTAGGGAGAGAAGGTTTCTGCATTGAAAAGAGTGAATTTATCAGTAAGAGAGACACAGCAGTTGTGCTCAGAATACACATGTTTATGCCATCTAAATAGATGCATTCCTGCACAGGATTTCTTAGAGCTTTCCTTGGCCCTGAGAAGAAAGTATTAACACTGATACACTCTAATTTACCTAGCTAGTATGAATTGCAGTACGACTTTTTAAATCTGAAAAGTGGTGTTTCAGGCAGATAAACTATTCTACAAGATAAACCAGCTTATCTACATTTTCACTGTCAAACATTTAAGGACGTCAACATTATTCCCAAATAAGCTAGAGGTCTACACTTAACACAAAAATAATTTAAACAAAACAAAGGTTGAAAATGAGCTAATGTTTCTTTTATTTCTTTACCAAAATTGGAATTTTCCATTTCATTCTAAGACTTGCATTAAGCAGTATAATTTTTCTTGACTTGTGCAGTCAATTGTAAAGATTTTTCTTGTAATGCTACAAGTCCACATCACAAAAATGGAAGGAAAATTTTTGTTCTCCACACTTTTTCTGCAGGACTGCAAGACTACTTTTAAAATTCTATTATGCAAAGAAGAAGAGAAAGCCCTGAGATCCCACTGCTTTTGCATGGGAATGATTTAAAGGCAGCATGGATGGGACTAATTTAACTGATTATTGGTGTCTGTATCTGATACATTTAAGTTCCTAACAGAGTCAGTGAAGGTCTAACCATTGAAATGAGGTTCATTTCACCAAATGTAGCCTTCTGCTTTAAGATGAGCTGAATCTCACACTCAGCTTCACAAACTGGCTTAATGTCTGGCCATCGAGGGAACTTGCATAACTGGTTTGGATGTGGCTCTTTGAGTTGCAGAAATCCACATTTGAACAGGAAAAATCAAACCCTTCATGTGGTAATGTATTCTCTTTTGCTACTTATAAGAATGTCCACAGCTGAGAACAGCACATCATAAAAACACTTCATTCCTAAGTATTATCTTTTTTCAGATTTCCAGGTACTTTTATAATTTGTTAATGAGAACAGGGAAAAAATGTCTGAGAGGAGATGGTTTCATTTTGGCATTAAAGTAAGGAAATCCACAAATTAGTCAGTAAAAATAATTTACAGCTTTATTGAGTAATGAAGATAGAATCCCTCAAAGTGTACATTCCCACTTCTGAGGGACTCATCACTTCCCACTCTCTTCAGTGAGGATTGCGTGTACTGAATCTTTCTCAAAGACCTTTAACTTAAATGCTGGTAGTCTGGATTAAAAGCATAAAAATGTCCACAGAGCAGTTATACCAAACTGCTAAAACAAATTTGTTTCGATGACTTGGAAACTTTAGATAGGAGCAATGTTCTTCTGCCCAGGAAATAGGGCCCCACAAATTATGTCTTTGTTAAATATTTAGTCATGAATTAACAACATGGAGCGCCACACTAAAACATTCCATTTGAGATCAGAGACCAGAAAGTTTATTTGAGCCTGCAGCCCTGCTTGACAAGATTTGTAGCATACACTTATCAAGCATGTTGGTGTATTCACAAAGGTACAAAAAGGTTCCCCCTCACACATAGCTATGGATGCCATCCATCTTATGATGCATTTTAACCCTGCTCTTTTCAGAAATATATAACCTGATGCCCAAACATGCTTAACACAGTCTACTAGAAATCAGCCATGAAGAAATTAAAAGAGATGGGGTTTTGTTTGCCATCACTTTCAGAAAGTGACTTGGGAGAGTTTGACCAGTATATTTTAAGTATTGAAACACACCTATCAAAGAGCATGGCAGTAGCCTTTGAAGTTTCTGGATTCATTCCAGGATAATTCTGAGGTGAATGGAAGAAAAGAAGAAAAAGAGCTGAATCTGAGAGATCACTTGAGCTGTAAATATTTTATTTATTTGCCCTTGTTTTCTTGAATGAATTCATGACTGACTTGTACACAAAGATATTCTCTGGGAGTAAGGGCAGCTGTTCCATAAGGATCAAACAGGGCTGGCCACAACTCTTCTGCAGTGATTGAGGGAAAAAATAAACTAACTGCCTTTGAGTACATGGGCAGGTGGCAACACCAGCAGAGGTTTCTTCTCCTGCAAAAGTAACATTCATCTTGGCATTTACATATTTGTGGATGTTTCACTTTGCAGATTTATTCATCTATTAATCTATCAGGAGGAGTAAAGGGAGGAGAGAGGGAATGTTAATGGAAAATCCTGGGTTTTTTAAAGGAAAAAAACCTGACCTCCTCAGAAAATCCATTTTGTAGCATTACAGTGACCCACAAGTTTCATTATCAGAATTTTGCTCTTTGGATTCTTTTTAGCTAATAGGGGCACATTTGTCAACTTCTGCATAAATCAAGAAGAAGAGACACATTTTGCCAGCAGTGTTTAAAGCTGACAGTAGAGGAGGCTCTGGAATCCTGAATCACTTCCAGGCTCCATTTACTAGTGACCCTTCTGACCACATCCAGATTTTGCTCCTTTTCCTCCCTTGCTCAAATAGGAGGAAATCTCTGCTCTTTCCACATTGCTATTTTATTTTATCACCTTCAGGCAATACTCATTCACCTCTCAGTCCCTGCTGCTTTCTGCTTTAATCACTTTAAGACTTCTTTTTCAGCTAAGAGCAAAACAGAAACAATCTCTTCATGTGCCTGGTGCCACAGGGGCCAGGGGATGATTTAGCAGCCAGATTATGATTTTCAGAGCAAGCCTGGCTCAGCAGATGGCCTTCCAGACAAATCCCTCCACCTCATACTCCCCCATGTGGGACCTGCACCCCTGAACCTGCTGCCCCACAGCAGCATTGTTGGTGTGTCTGTCCCATGCCTTCTCTCATGGGTGAACCTTGTGCCTGTCTGCTGAATGGAGCCATCATAAATGTGTCACATTAAATGACAAATGTGTGTCAATCACATTGCTCCAGGGTTAATACTTCTGAGTCTTATAATGTAACAAAAATGCAAAGAAATTACAAACACATTCCCAACGTAAAAAGATGTGGAAGTTACAAAAGATTAATAAATTCATCTAAAACAAATTTCTCAAGCACTGAAGCTATATTTCCTGAGATTACTAATGGAAGTATTTCAGAGTTTGTAAAAAGGCTTGCAATGTCTACCAGGACCACGATTAGATGGCTTTCTGAAGGTCATCCCCTCTCCAAATGGAAAAACTCTGAAAGTCTATCTTGGTTCACTGCTGTTACTGTCACTGGATACTTTGTACATGCATGTGAAAACATCAATATATTTAGGGTTGGCTGCTGGGCGTGTGCATATGAGAAAGAACAGAGTTCCACTCCACTGTAAAGGCATTGCTAAGGTTATCAGGCCTTCCACTTGTTCTTGTACCTATAAATAGACCATAAATTTTAGTTACTGTACATTCCTGACAATTTAAGAATTTCTGAGAAGAAAAGTCAGGAATAGCTGTGGGCAGGAACAGCCAAACCCTTTTACTGAATTGGTATAAAGCATTAAACCATGCTACTAATGCTCACTCTGTCAAATTACCTGTCACAGTTAAGCTCTGTTATCTTTGCTCAGCCTGCACATAATAAAAGCAAGCACAAGCTTCCAGCTTAATGACAAACTATAATAGCTGTAGTAGTCCTTGCATTTAACAGCACAAACAAAAAATCCCACATAAAACAGGCATGATGTAATTTTTCATTGCAACTGCTTCTTTTGAGACCTCTGCTAGAACAATAGACGTTTTTAACTTAACACAAGAAAGCCTGAAAGAGTGGAAACAACAAGAGTATGCAAAGAGTCACTAATTGTTTTCTCATACTGCCTTATCTTCCCTAAGTTTCCTTGTCCACTCTTAGCCACTTCTGGGTTTTTTGCCCCATCTCTCTCTCCTTTCCCACCCAATTTAGAAAACTTTCAGTATTGCACAATCAAGAACAAGAGTACCATAAGATGTTAACATCTGTGGTGCCCAGTCCTGACTTTCCTTCATCCACTTGTCCTGTTGATTATTCCTTCCCTTTCTCCCATCATCTCTGCTCATGCAGACCTGTAGCCCTCGTTCCTTGGGAGCAGCAGCAAGAGGAAGGACATGCCCATCCCCACTGTGTGGCCTCTCCTCACCTCACACTTGTTGCAGCTCTGAAGAGGTTTTGTTCAGGCAATGCTCAGATCTGTTTTGCAGCCCTTGTTTGGCAGCCTACATAAACCCCATACACTCCTACTGATCAGGCAACTGTGTGATTTATCAAGAGATCATGATCCAGTCAAATCTGAATGATTTCAACACTCTCCAGCTGTTTCTAACAAAGTTTCAGACATATTTAGTCATTCCTGGTATTACCAAATCATGGACTCTACTGAAATTACCTACAGTAGTTCTCTACTATTTCTCTGATTTTCAACAGGCCCAGCAGTCTTGCCCTGGAAATGCAGAATGAACTCCATGTGATATCATTAGAATCCTTTGTGTCCTGATCTCAAGGAACATGCTTGAGCTGGACCAAGGGTGGGAATGCCTTTGCTGCTCCCTCCTCTGCTTCTCTCAGCTGGGAAGGTCTGCAGCTCTTATTTGGCTGTGCAGAAGGCACAGCAGAGTAGCTGCAGCCCTCCATGGTGTTAGAGTGATGGACAGACAGAAGGTTAAGACTGTGAGAGCAGCAAGTACTTGATGGGAGTCAGAAACCAGGGAAAAGAGAAGAAGCTGCAGGGTGAGGTGGCAACTGAGCTGCACTTTTGCTTTGGCATTGAAGAGGGGAGTCCATAGAGTGTTTCTTGGGTGATTTTTAACAAGCTGAGGCAGGAGAGATCAGGTCAGCCGGTGATGTCATTGCCTCCTGAATCTGACAGTAGTGAAGAAGTGGAGTTGATTCCCTGGCCCCAGCTTTGCTAATGACTGTTCACCACTGGAGAATTATGGCCTGTGTGTGTTTAGGAGGAAGCTGCTAATAATAAATAATAAATAATAAATAATAAATAATAAATAATAAATAATAAATAATAAATAATAAATAATAAATAATAAATAATTATTTATACTGGATACAGGAAATTAAGACCTGAGACATATGAAGGGTGCTACTAAGCATGCTCAATAGCATTGTTTTACATGTCTTTGTGGACTTTTTCTTGCCTCTGTGCTTCATAAGACTGTAGATGCTGTTCCATAGGTCCTGTAACATATTTACTAGCCCAACTTGTTGTCTCGTGTTCTGTGTGGCACCTGAGAGCACTAGACACCTAAGCTTAAGCATTTGAATACCTCTCAAGGTATCTAACCAAAAAATTTGGAGGAGAAAGGACATGGAGTGAAGACATGAACACCTAAGTAGCTGAATTTTCCAGTATTAATACTTTATTTTTTTTTTAAAGCAAACTAGATTTTATATCAATATTTACTGAGAGCTCATATACTACCAGCATGTCATGCTACACATGTACTATAAATATCTAAAAAATAGATCACTCCCTGAGAGATTTCCAAGGGTGGGCTGATCAGCCCTGGGTATCACCAATTCTCTCTGTCTGATTGCTTGTTAGGGCAGAATTAATCTCCTTAAATAAAAATAGATCAAATTGGTGGGGTGGGGGATGTTTCTACATGTGTGCTTTTGGGTGGAAGGGAGTTTAATCAGTTCTCCCCTGAGCCTTTAGTCTACTGATCATGCTGGCTCTGTTTTTTGAGAATCTTCAAGGAATATCTATGGTCTTTTGGACATATATTGGGCACATTTCAGATGTTTTAAAGGAAATTCAGGCAGTACAGCTCTGGAAGGACTACAGGACAAGCCTATGACCCCTCGAGCCAGAAGACAGGATGTCACTGTTTAGGTGGCCTGTAATGCAAGAGTTTGGCAGGAGTGCTAAGATATGCATCTAAGAACCTCAGATAGCACATTTAAAATACAGCTTGAACCATGTATTTGCACTGAATCTTAGCAAGGTTAGGAAACCTTTGTTTACTCTTCTGCCTCTAGGATTGTGTTTTCAGTGGGACACACTAATGCAGATAAATGTATTTAGAATTTGAAGGAAAAAATAAGAAAATTCTGCTTGCCAATGAATATCCATGTGTGTAGTGGGTCCTGTATCTCTACTACATATAAAAGTTGTTTCATATGAAACAGGCTTCATTTCTTGTGTATTCTATTGCATTTTCATTTTAGATCCTTATATTACCACTTGTTTGGATTTTTTTCCTGTGCAAATGCCCTTTTTTAATACAAGAGGCCTGCCTAGAACCACACAAAGAGTACACTTCTGAACAGAAACACAGATTCCTGTTAGTCCTGTTTAGAAAGCAATGGAATTAGGTATGAAATGTAGCAACTGGGAAAATGTACCAATAACTAGAAACAGTACTTAAATAAAGACAGTAAAAGTCCAGCTAGTGGTAACACAGAGGTATTCTCATTATTCCAATCAGACCTTCTTGAGCACTGATGTCAAAACATTTAAAATAGCAGGAAACTAAGACACTTTCTAGCAGAGTATTGTCATTTCTGCAAAATACACTAATAAAATTGCATTCTCTTTACAAATCATAACAGAGCTACTAACACCAAGTGTTAGAGAGAAACACTGATCCTTCATGGACACATACAAAGCCAGAACATTACAGAAGAAGCTACTCCCAAAGCAGCACATATTCCACTAACACCCTTATTTTCAGATGGATTGACTATTTTAAAAGGGAGTGATGGAAAATAACATTATTTTTATCTTGGTTTTGTTTTTTTCTGTAAATAAATGTTTTTTAGGACTGTATGGTAGAAATACGTGTTTTGGCACAGGCAACCTTCTGAATTGGTGCAGTCTCTTCTGTGCCATGTCAGGTGGATCTGTTCCCATCAAAGAGTTTACCTGACATCTCAGCCTTTAGACTGTATCATTAAAGATCTCCTGGGATTTAGCTTGTCCTTCCTTGAGTGCACCATGTGTGCACGCTTGCTCCAAGGCAGAGTGAGAGGTTTTGATCTGCTCTGTCTCTATTTATGATTGACTAGCAGAGATTGCATGGCCTCCCCGGGCAATCTGCTTTGTTGGATTAGACAAATAGGTATTTGGTCTAGGTTGAGTTAATTCCACCCTAAGGCAGGAAGGTGGACTACTTGACCACCTGACATCCTTTTTAGTCCTAGTTTTTCCTACAGTTTTCTGATTCTTTCCTGATAAGTAGAATGCAGGGCTCTTCACAAGGTTAGGCACTGGAAAAATATGAGGATGAAAGGCTAAATCTATGAATGCATATACAAGCTTAAACTTCATTTATTTCTGTGGAAACTGAGATCCTAAAGACTGCCCTAGATCAGAGACCAAGCCAAACATTACCACTGCATCCTGAATTAAAAAAAAGTAAAAATAAAAAAAAAAGAGGTGTCATAAATTGCAAATGGATGCAGAAAAATCAGTTATCTTAGTTAAGGCTGGACCACAATCTTCCCTGAACAGCATTTACAAGCTTTGATCACTGAATATTCCAGCTTCATTTTCAGGTGTACATGATAATCTACCCAGCAGAGTTATGTCTGGCAGTAAGGTACCCATAATATGATGATATTTCTACAGAAGATATCAAAGGAATGACACTGCACTGACTTTCCTTAGCTGTTGTTTCAGAAATAGGGAAAGTTTCCTGGTGGATTGATGTCAGATTGAGCTCCATGTTGACAATGAATTTAACCATACTTTGGACTGCTGCCAGACCTTGAATTGGATGCTCACAAGGTCAGCTCACACCCACAATCACCTGGCATGGGAAGAGACCTATGTCATAGGTTCTAAGCTTCAATGCTTTGTAAATAAGATCCTTACCAAAGAGCCTATAACATTAAATAAAAAAAAAAAAAAAGAATTTTGTTTACTGCAAAGATCTAATTCTTTAGAGAGATTAATGTAAATATTCTATGCAATATTTAGAGTACTGTTAAAGTTCTCTGAGTTAGAAACTGTATTTCAAGTGTACAGAAAAGGTATAGTGCAATTTTACTACATATTTACATAAAAAGCAAGACTTTAAGTGCCCATGGCTGTCTACCTTTGAGAATTTTATCCTGTGAAATATTCCTGCAAAATATAACAAGGCATCTACTTAATTCAAAGTATATATACACGTAATATTCATATCTATACATTTCTTGGAAAAGTATTTATTACAAGATCTGTGTTAGTATAGTAGACTATCTTATTCCATATCAAATATAGTTTATAGGAGATTGTGCTGTTGTGCTGAATAATGAGCAAAAATACAGATATGGTGTAGCACCTAATCATAAGTGCTCCAAAAACCCCAAATTAGGAAAAACAACATGAAATGCACTGTTTTTCATTGTGTTTCATCAGTTACTGTCAAAAAATTTCTGCTTCTCTTCAGAAAAACGCCCTTGGACCACTATAATTTCAGGGCATTTTAGAATTTCTAACACACTGTCCTCTTAGAAGATTACATGCTATTATTGCTAGTTTGTAGCATATAGGAGAAATATTAATAACCACAGACATTAAACATTAGGCCTCTGATGCAAGCAATGATTTCAGGTTCCCTGTTGTATATTGCTCAGCACTGATAAAGGGCAATTCAGTCTCATGTCTCCAATGTTCCCGTTTTCAGGATAGAAAGGATGCTCTTTTAGAAGTGTCTGTCTGTTTTCATCCCTGTGCTGCACCTGACCTACTCACCCAGGTTTTTCTTGCAGTAAATGGAGACAGAGATGCTTTCAGAGCATTATTCATCTTATTCTAAAGTTGATACCCAAGGCAGGTCTGATGAATTGCAAATTAAAGCAGCTTTTCTTTCCACTGATAACAAAAGGAGCCTGGAGTGATGAGCACAGAAGAACCTTCACTGTAGGCATCTGAAGTCAGGTATAATGAGACATTTCCATTCATCCAAATTCCCAGATATCCTGGGGATTGCACTCACTTGAAGGGGATTGGTGGTTTTTGTGAAGTACACAGCAAGAAAAGCTCCAAAGAATATTTCTTTCTTTCCTGGGTCCTGTCTAATTTTCAGGGCTGAGGTAAGGGAGTGAAGTCTTTAGTTGTTAGATGGGAGATTAACCAGCCCTTCCTTTCTTTTCCCTGCTAGTCTAGCTTCACTGGGAAGGACCGATCTCAAAACTGTTCCATAGCTGGAAGTTCTGGTAATTGAGAGGAACATATTAAGTCCTCTTTGATACTCAAAAAGTCTAAAATCAACCTCCACTATTTCTGGAGTGTTTATTTGTACATACCAGCTGATTTACCTCTTCCTTACAACAAACAGATCATAAAGACTCAAAATCTTCATGACAAACCACTTACTGTATTATTCAGGCATTTTACATTAACCCTGTAACATGTAACAACAATAAATTCACAGTGGATGGTCTATGATCACTGGCACTTTATTTTGGAGAGAGATCTGCATGGATTCAGTTGTTTGTGTAGAGATTTTGGGTTATTTTTTCAGCACATATATCATACTCATGTCCTTTATTTTCTTTCAGACCATTTGTTTTAGTTATTGCTTCTCTTGCTTTACAATACTCTGGACTGCCTGGTTTAAGACGTGAGAAAGAAACATTTGCTTCTCAGCAGAAAACTTCATCACTGAGAAGTCCTGGTGTAGTTATGTAAAAACAGATATATAAGAAAATTCTCAGTTACAGACATAAGAAATTTAAGTGATAGTGACAGAAGAAATTTAACTTCCACAAGTTCAAAATATTTTATTAGACAAAACAATGAAAAATTTCTAGGGCATTTAAATGGGTTCTGAACTAGGAATAACTGCTCAGGGCAACATTCTGTTTTATTCACTACTGACCTCTTACCAGTCTACAGTAAGGGGCAGATAAGCAAATCTAAACCTAGGCATATTATGAAAGGTGTAACATTACGGTGATTAAGTTTTTTACATAAATGAGTGGCCTGAAATACTGCACAGATAAATGGCAACTTGATTTGTGAGAATTTTGGTTAATTCAAATTCTTTCATAGAGAGAAACCCTGGGGAGGGAGAATTCTCCTATGGATATATATTATGTGTTTAGTGCTGATTAGGACCTTGAAGGTGGGATTTAATCCATACTGGGCATAGAGCAGATGGGGGGGAACTAGTTTCTTTAATCCTAGGTGCAAAATACTAAAGATCAAGGGCTTAAAAAATAATGGGAAAAACTGCCATGTCTGGAAATGGTGCAAAGATACAAAGGTGCTTGTTTGGAGGCAGGGCAACCACAGGGCTGTAGGTCAAGCACACATCTCCCATAAAGTCCCAGCACCATTTATAGAGATTCAGTGAGCATAAAAGGCCTCATGGTGATGTAGTTCAAAAATATTCTGTGAACAGTGGATCTACTAACCACAGTGGATGTACCAACCATATACACCTCACTTTCCGGCTGAGAGTGTTTCAAAGCTGCCAAGTTTACTTCCCTGAATTTGGCTGGAAATAACCTAAACACTGCAAATACTAAGGTTATCTGACTGCAAATACTGATTTAGCTATCTAAGGCAATTGGCAGTGTTGTTGCATAGTCCCTGCTGGAGTTCTTGGTTTAGCTGCTGAGCTGCAGGTTTACATGTTGCAGCAAGGGTAAAGTTTATGGTGGGTCAGATACTGGTGGCCTCTGACCCTCATTATTTGGTGAGTGTATGTTTGCTAATTGGCCTTTTTTAAAAAGGAAATAAGTTTTATAGCTAACTGCTTTTAAAACTGGCAAAGGAAGCTGTTGGGTGTGTTCAGTCATTAATCATGTCCAGAAACTCTTACTGCAAAATCCTACTGGCTCTCTCTATTTTGTGCCATTGGGCTAAACATGTTCCCATTGCACTTGTCAGAGATTAAACTTGGTAAACTTGGTTTACCAAGTTGTGTTACACAAGTGCATCCAAAAACTTTTTTTTTAATAATTTAAAAATAGGAGTCCTGGAGGCAACAGGTTTAGAGCTTCTAAATCTCTCATAATGTGGAATGGCCTTTTGCACATTTAATTTTGCAAGTTTAGGATTTAAGCACCTAATCCAAGCCAGGAACATAAACTTTCCATAGAAGAGATGGAAAGAAATGAGCACTTTTTAAGCACCTTTCACAGGATGAGGTATCCCTAACCGCCACCTCACTTCACTTATTATAGGAGGAGTGGTGTCTGACAGCTGTCAAAATTTCTTAATTTCTAATATAAAGGCAGCAATAACTGATTCAAATCTCTTCCTATCAGGGGGTTGACAGACCCTGATGCAACATACTATCAATGGAAGAAGTGAGGTGCAAGGTCTAAGTCAGACATCCAAAATGGCCTGCATGCAGTCTTTCTATGTCCAAAGGTGTGAGGAATGACATATCTCATATTCACTTACTCAAGGTACATTTGCAAGACTGTCTCCTTACTAAAATGCTATAAATTCATTTAACTAAAAAATTGCAGTTTAAAAAGAGGCATGTACCAAAGGATCATTCAGCTTAGGCAGCCTATTCTGCCTCTCACAACCAACATAAACATAATTGAGATGGGAAATCTAAAAGTGCTGTGCCCAAGTTTTTGGGTTGTTAGGGTTCTGGTTAAAGGCAGCCAGTTGCATGTTCCCAACTCTGTGGTGAGCACTTTCTCTGTACCTCAGTGGTGCTGCAAGTATCCTTCTCCAAACACAAATCCCAGCTGTTCTTTGGCTTCCAGCTAATGTCTATGCTGCTTAAAGTTAGGCACTAAGTACTTATCTACACCTCAAAAATCTTGCAGTGTAACGTGCAATTGCGATTCTTAGGGGCTAAGCATTATTTTTTCAGTGATGAACATCTGCAATCATAGCAAGGCAAAATCAGTTTAAGCTACTGGTTCAGTGGCTGTTGCTCCAGAATACCTCCTATTTCATAGCAAATGTTGACACAAATTGACAGTTGATTTGAAAGTCCTGGAGAGCTGGTTTGAAACAACTCTACAGAAAAGTCTGAAATCAACTTGCAACATCACAAAATTACAATTTTAATAGGTATCCAGGTGAACAGACATCTACATCCATATGACTTACATATTAATAAAATCCTCATCTATCATATTTTAAACAGACTGTGATTCTTACCTTGGCAAAACTCACTAAAGACAATACGAGGCTTATTTGAATAGAAGCCACAGTATCAGACCCAAAAGTTTAAGATGCATTTATTCCAGTTGTGTGTAAAATGGGAGTAAAGTTAACATTGGCTAACTGAGGGAAATCTCTATGGAGAAAGGAAACACAGTAAGTGGTTGATATCACTACCTGGATATGAAGAAGGAGGGAGAGGTTCTTGTCCTCTTCATAATCTTAAGGCTTAGTAATCATTTGCTTTCCAGCCTGTGGCTGTCTAACATAAAGAGCAGTAGTTTATAGTCACAGGAAAATGTATATATGGCAGTGATACTGTTTGAATTGTAATACAGTGAAACTGCCTGTGTGGGGTGGTTTGTTATGACAATCAAAGCTACAAAGATTAGGTAAAATTTATTTTATAAAGCAGAACAGAAAAAATTACAGTGAAGGGAATCTTAAGTGATTAAACTGCAATTTCTTCAGCCTTTGATATGCAATTTTAATAGTTATCCAAGGTCAACTCAGAGATGGCAGGATCATTCTTCAGAAGATTTATAACAAATACCATAGCATCCTGAATTATTAAAAGCATTGAATTTTGGGATACCTGACAGATTGTTTGACTGAATTTCTGGACCTAGTTTAACAGTCTTAGTCATAGAATATGACTGCATACTATATAAAATGTGCAGTATGTCATGTTTATAGTATAGGTGTGTATAAAAAATATTTAGTTGATAGAAAAGAGTTCTATTAATAGGCAAAAATCAACATCTTGGCTCAGATAAATTAAAATAATTCTAAATATTTTTACTAAATATAATCCTCTGTCAGCTGCAGAATCACTGCACTACTTTCATCAATTAACTCACCCACAGACAAATACACCTCCTTCCATAAAATCAACAGACATCCAAAAAATATATGTGAAAGATAGTAACATTCATCTAGATATTATTGCAATTGTTTTGATAAGAAATCATGCTTATGTTATAAAAGCCTCACAACCACTGAGACCACTACTCTGAAGAAAACCTTAACATGATGTGAGCACTTGGTACAATATGGTCTCCCCACAGCTAAACATGAAACATACAGAAAGTGATTAACCATAGAAACACATGATGGAGGAAGATCATTTTCTGAACTAAATTTTAGCATGCCCAGCTTCATTCTACAGGAACTGATGGATTTCTCTCTCGAACTACTTGACAAATTTACCATAAAAAATTAATTTGGGGCAAATATTCATAATGCTCTGTTTCTAGGGCAGGACAGAAGAAAAGACAGGCTAATGTGGTCAAAGGCTTTTCTATTTTTTGCATAGAAACTTCTGTTAAATCTATTAAAGAGTCTTATTTTTATGTATAAGTCTTCCCTTGTTTATTATAAGGGGGTAAACCTAAAATCATAACTTAACACAGAACTGAATATTGCCATTAGCAAAGATATTAAACTGTAGTCAGTTTGTACTCCAAAAAGTTTCACCTCAACTTCATTTACCATCTGTGGTACAATGAAATGTTTTGCCAATAATTCCTTGTTGATAACACAATTTCAGGTATAATTAGAATTTATATAAATATAATTAACACAATACATAACCACAAAAAAAGTGCCTGTTCTGGATTGTACATTGAGATTAAATTGTAATTGTCACTGGTGACAGTACCTGGTTACTTCCTGTCGACACCATTTCTAACCCCTCACCAATTTTATCCAAGAGCAAGCTGAGAGAGACTCTAGGTCTTAAGGTCTTTAAATACGTTTTTGGAAACACCATGTTGCTTAGAGTGTCTTTGTTCCTGCCTTCATTACACATCAAAGAACATGCATGTGTGTGTGTCAGTGTACATTTAAAAATAATGTTATACATTCCATAATCACAGTAAAGAAACTTCAGAGTCCAAACAGAAGACATAAACTATAGGTAATGGAACAACTTATTTAGTCTAGTAAATTACTGTCTTTCCCCTTTGTTAACAGATCAAGAAGTTGTATTTTGGCTTTGAAATAAAAAGAGTAAGAGTGATCAAAAACACAGGAAAAAAAACATAAAGGAAAATACATTGCTTCTGATGAGATCTAAAGTGGGAAGGAGCTTGAAGAAGGCTGACTTGAAAAGTAGGTTTTCAAAGAGCCAAGGTGGAAGTAACAACATGGAGAGTGCCCAGGACAGGTGGGCAGAGCACCAGTGCCAGACAGGTGAAAACAATTCCTGGGACAACAGCAGAAGAAGCATCATAAGCTACTATGACAAAAATCTAAGAAGAAAGCTGGAGAGTGATTTTGGATTGGGTTTTGGAGTCAGTGTTGGTTAGGCCATATGGTCACATTTACTGTAAGGACATGAAATGTACAAACCAGCACAATACTCATCCCAGCATCAAACCAAAAGAATTTTGAGAACAGACTGTGTAAGTTTCACTAGTCAAGGAATGCAACTTATTCTGACAGAAACCAGTTACATTTGTCATGCCACAAGGCAATGGGAAATTAACTATGGATGCCACAATAAGTGGTGCTGGAATTTGCATGAACATCTCTGCTGCATGGCAACAGATATTTGGATTGAAACAGAAGTCATGAAAGAAATGGAGAACAGGTTCAAGACAATGCCTCATTTATAGAATGTGAAGGTAAAGAAGACACTTTTAGGGGAGGACTCTTGAGGCAGCTCTCTGCCTCTAGAGATACCTGGCAGGAAAAGGATACCTGACAGTTACAGCTTAGAAACACTCTTGCATAAACCCAGGCAAAAACCCATGCATGACAATTCATATATAGCCACTTGTGTAGTAATTCATTAATGAAATAAGAGAACAAAAAGAGTATGGGAGCAACAGAAAGGTTGTTGGCTAAGTACAGCAACATACAGGCAGCTAAAACACTCTCCCACTGGCTGTTCTAAAATTTTCAGATTCTTACTCTATTTCAGCAGACTATTTTGATCTTTGGACTTTGAACACCAAATTACTTGACATACTGGAAATGATGGACATTTGCTCTGAGGCACAGTAGAAACTGCACACCTTGCTTCTACATGGCCTTCAGAGTTGAATTGTAAGAGCAAAATTACTTACACAACCAATTAAGTATCCAAATACTCCCATGAATCCCACTTGCTGTTTCTATTCTCTTCCCCTGGTCACCTAATTTCCTTAGCAAGATAGAAAATACACTTTGACAAAAGATGGCAAATCTTTTTGCACTTGAAAGTTATGAAATACTCACATTTCTGGAAAATATTAAAAAATGCTGACATTTGTATGTCATATTTTGCCTCCTTTACCAGTATTTAAGAATCAAAATTATTTCATATTTACTAACTTATTTGATGAGCGTATCTGGAATTGTTTACATTGTTTAGTACAGAACAGCTATTAAAAGTAATATAGTAACAAAAATCAGGCATTGCTACTATTTAGAAATTAAGATTATGCCTTATCAACAGAGGGCAGTCTTTGATAACAATACATTTGAATGAAGACTTGAGAGCAATAAACTTCTGTTTGTTTCACACAGGATTGTGAGCTATGTAGGTTTCAAGTAAGGAATATACACCTGTGATCCATCATCAAAAACAGAAGCCAGATATTCTCAGGAGGGGTTGCATTTAAAATAAGAATATATTTGTACTCTTTTTTAAATAAATAAATGTCTTAAAATTTTTATTTATTAATGCGGCATTAAATGAGGTCTTCTGTGCCGTAAATCTTTCTGGTTTTATTTAGATTTGGAAATAAAGTTTAGTAATACAGCAAAACTGAAAGCTTTCATGCAAAGACATGTATATTTTTTCCCCTGGTCAAGTACCAGTTCCTTTATTCACTAAAAATCTATTTTAAAAGATCATTGGGCTTTTTATTAGGCCAAATTCTGATTTGCCACACTAACTTCAGGGACAATTGGTAGGAAAACAGTTTGGATTTACATCTGTGTTATTAGATCAAAACTTCGCCAAGATGAATTTTCTTCAGGTACAATTTGAACACAAGATTGTTTAGCACAATCCAAGGAAAAGACTTTCAAAATTCTCATAAATTCCACAATCTGGAATTTTTGTTTATGTTTTCCTGTGAAAAGAAGAAGAAATAAAGCAAGTCTTGCACTTTGTACTTGGACTGTGACACAAGAGCTCACTGGCTTGTTTGACAAGACAGCAACTCTTAAAAATAAGGAGGACTTCTGCTGTTTGTACATAGAGATTTACTACTTGGTGATGAAGATAACAGAGGTCAAAGAACCAGAGCCTATACCCATGGAAAATAAGAGATTTCTGTGTAAGGTATGGGGCAACTCCATCCCTTTACTATTTTTTTTCAGAAGCAGCAAAATATCTCAAAAGCAATTAATATTTTGAATATTGAATGTCTTGGTCATTGATGCCTGGGACTCAGTTGAAGTATCTTCCTTTGAATCTTACAAATAAGACATTCATTGCTGAAGTCCAGGATGAATGTTTCATAGGGGTAGACAAATGGTATTAGTACTGCTTAACTTGGTAGATATCTAACTACTAGAACTACTACCCCTGCAGCAGCATCCATACCCATAAGTCTGTTGCATAGGTTTATTTAATAAAATAGCTTTCAGCAGTATTCCACAGGTATGTCAGTAAGAGAATAGAAGAATATATCACAAATTACAATAATCCAGTGCTGTAGAACTGAATGTGGATGTCTACTGATGTCCCCCCCACCCCAAACCAAGCTGAATTATTTATTAGAAAGAATACTTAAATGTGAATGTAGCTGTGCCCGCACTGCAAAATTCAAATTCCAAACTCGAGTTTTGCCATAGAGAAAGCAAGATCATGTGCCAATGATGATCCACTACTGAAGGATACTGTAAGAGATCATTTTAAAAGAAGGAATAAAAAATTTACATAAATGTCAAAATAGCCTGGTGGTGTCTTTGAATCTATCTCTTTAGTGGTGTTTTTCGCTCTATTAGAAACCTTTCCTAAACCAGGGTGGGGATCACATTTCATTAACCATGAAGAATGTCAGCAACTGAGACACGCTCAATGGGAACTCGGAGGCTGCGATCGGGCATATTAAAAGGCAAGGAACTCCAAGTCCGGGCTCTCTGTGATGTGCTTTTAACCGCAGGCACAAGGTGGCAGAGGTGCGTGAGGCTTTCCTTCCCGCGCTGCCGCCTCCGGGCAGCGACACCGGGCACTGACTGACTGGTGCCACTGATGCGCTCTGCGCCCGAGATTTATTTATTGTCCGAGATTCTTTGTGGCGCACAGAACCGAGGGGCGGGCAGGCAGCTCCGCCGCAGCCCCGGGCCGCTTGCCCTCGTGTGACCTGTTCCGTTCTCCTTGGGGCACTTTTGTCACAACCGCGTTCCCCGTCATCCGGACCCAGCTCTCGGCAGCCCCGTTCCTGCCGCCGCTGGAACCCGGGCGCCACCGCCGCCGCCCCGCGGGGAAGGGAGACCCCGAGCACTGCCCGGGGGCGAGCCGGGAACAGCCCGGCTTTAGCTCTGCCCCGGAGCCAGGCGGGAGCGGGGAAGTTCAGAGCAGGAGGCGGCGGTGAGCGCCCGCCGCTCCCGGGGCTGGCAGAGGGACGCTCCTAAGCTCCGGGAAAGCCGCGCCGCCCTCCCCACGACTGAGGGCTCCCTTCCCTTCTGGCGCCAGCAGAGCAATGCGCGCCACCACCTCGCCGCTCCCGCCGCTCTCCGACGCCTTCTCTCCGCAACCTGTTCGGCGGCCGCGGGAAAGTGGGAAGGAAGGAGGGGGAGCCCCGACCCTCTCGTAACTTGCATGATTGGCACGCAGCTCTGCCCAATCGCGGATGGCGGCTTCTCCCCTCGCGGGTGCCCATTGGCTGCTCTGAGGCGCCGGGCGGGGCTTGCCGGGCGCGGGGCTCCCCTCCGGAGCGGAACGCGGCGCGCTCAGAGCGCAGCGTGTGCGCGGAGTGAGCGGCGCCGCACCGGCGGCGGAACTGGTGCCGCGATTCGGCCGCTGCCGGAGGTTCCCGACGCTTACGCTCCGCCGGCAAGGACGATGCAGCCTCTCCCCGCTGGGCCGCGGCGGCTGCTGGCCGGCTTGCTGCTGCTGCTGGCCGGCTGTGCCCGGGCTGGAGCGGAGGAGCCGCCGCCAGGCAGCAGCGCTGCGGTCTCTTCGCCGTGGTCGCCGGAGGCGGACCCCGTGGTGGTGGCCAACCGCGGGCTGCGGGTGCCCCTGGGCCGTTCCGCCTGGCTGGACCCCACGCGGGACCTGGTGCTGCAGGTGCAGCCGGGGGACCGCTGCCACCTCACCGTGCTGGACGAGGACCCGCTGTGGCAGCGCCCGGGCCGCCTGAGCCCCCGGCGCTTCCCCTGCGACTTCGGAGCCCGCGACGTGCTGTACTCGCACCTGGGCGGCCGCAGCCCCGCTAGGGACCGCGTCCGCCTGCAGCTGCGCTACGACTCGCCGAGCCGCGCCCTGGTGCTGCCCCTGGTGCTGGAGGTGGAGGTGCTCTTCACCCAGCTGGAGATCGTGACCCGCAACCTGCCGCTCACCGTGGAGCGCCTGCGGGGCACCAGCAACCCGCTGGACGCCCGCAGCCTGGAGTTCGCCTTCGAGCCGGGCCGGCAGCGCTGCCGGGTGGGGCTGCTGCCGCTGCTGGCCGGGCTGCCCCGCTACGGAGAGATCCTCAACCACCCGCCGGCGGCGGGGGGCGGGGAGGCGGCGGGGGACGGCCCGATGCCGTCCGTGATGTGGGACTGCGAGGAGTTCCTGCGCCTGGGGCTGCGCTACCGGCACACGGCCGCCGGCGGCTCCCCGAACCGCGACCTGGTGCCGCTGGTGGCCGAGCTGCGGGAGGCGGCGGGCGGCGGGGCGCTGCTGAAGCGAGAGTACTTCCAGGTGCTGGTGCGGATCCGCGCCGGGAGTGAGAACGTGGCCCCCAAACCCAGCTTCCTGGCCATGCTGATGATGGAGGTGGACCAGTTTGTGCTCACCGCCCTCACGCCTGACATGCTGTCAGCTGAGGATGCGGAGTCGCCGCCCGACCTACTGCTCTTCAACATCACCTCTCCCTTTGGTCCTGGCCAAGGCCACATGGTCAGCACGGACGACCGGAGCTTGCCTGTCACGTCTTTCAGCCAGCGGGACGTGCGGGAGCTGCGCATTGCCTATCAGCCACCCATGGAGGACTCCGATCGGGAGAGGCTCTTTGAACTTGAACTGGAAGTGTTGGACCCAGAGGGTGCTGCCTCAGAGCCCTTTGCCTTCGTCATTGTGGTGAAGCCCATGAACACCCTGGCACCCGTGGTGACCCGCAACACTGGTCTCATGCTCTATGAGGGGCAGTCAAGGCCTCTCTCCGGCCCAGGGCCCAGCCCCAACCTGGTGGTCAGTGACGAGGATGACCTTGAGCAGGTGCGGGTGAGTGTGGTGGCAGGGCTGAGGCATGGCCACCTCACTCTCCTGGAGGACACCCCAGGACCTGCTGCCCCTCGTAAACACTTTACAGTGGCTGAGCTGGCAGCAGGCCGAGTCATTTACCAGCACGACGGCAGCGAGTCTCCGCTCAGTGACAACCTTGTGCTGCGGCTGGAAGATGGTGGCTCTCGCCACCGCGTTGAATTCCTTTTCCCCATCACCCTGGTGCCCACTGATGACCAGCCACCCCTGCTTAATGCTAACACAGGGCTTGCCATGGCTGAGGGTGAAACAGTGCCCATCACCACCCGTGCTCTTAGTGCCACTGACATTGACTCCCAGGATGCCATCCTGCTCTTCACAGTGGAGTCTGGCCCCACGGCTGGGCAGCTCCTGCTCCGCCAGGCACAGCCACCTCCTGGTTGGGAAGAGGAGGAAGAAGAGGAGGGCTTTTCTTGGAGGAAGGTGCCAGGTGTAGCAGGGAGCTCCCTCATCTATGAAAAGCCAGTGAGAGAGTGGCTGCAGCAGGACATTGTGGAAGGACATCTCTTTTACCACCACTTTGGGGCTCACAGCCCTGGCCCTGGGGTTGTGTTGGACCAGTTCACCTTTAGAGTCCAGGATGACAATGACCCGCCCAACCGCTCTGGACCCCAGACTTTTGTGATCAGGGTACATCCTGTAGACAGGTTAGCCCCAGAGCTCCATAGCAGCAGCAGCCTGCATTTAATCGTTGCAGAGCAGCAGGTGACGCCCCTGCGCAGGAAGCACTTGTGTTACACAGACCAGGACTCAGGGGACCGGGAGCTTCGCTACACAGTAATCCAGCCCCCCACTGACACCGACTCCAACCACCCTCCTGAGGTTTATGGAGCACGCCTTGGATCCCTCGTGCTGACTGAAGATCACTCTGTGGAAGTTACGCATTTCACCCAAGCCCAGATCAACCATCACAAGATCTCGTACCGTCCCCCTCAGGAGGAGCTGGGGGTGGCTCCTCATTTGATTCAGTTTCAGTATCAAGTGCAAGATGCGGCTGGCAATGCAGCCAAAGGAACTTTCACCATCTACCTTCAGCCTGTGGATAACCAGCCTCCCGAAATCACTAATACTGGCTTCACTTTGCCTGAGGGAGGCAGCCATGTCCTTAGTCCAGCTGAGCTGGATGCCAGTGACACGGACACTGAACTTGCCCGTCTCAGATTTATCCTGACCCAGGCTCCTCGGTATGGCCAGTTGCAGCTCTCTGGGTACAGTCTGGTTCCAGGAGGCATCTTTGGCTTGGAGGATATCAGACAAGGGAGGGTGGTCTATGTGCACAATGGAGCTGAGACCAACAGTGATACCTGCAGGCTTGATGTGAGTGATGGGGTTCATTTTGTGCCCATCACACTGAAAATGAGTGTGCACCCAGTCGATGATGAGGTTCCTACGCTACGATTGCCCCCAGGCACTCTTGGTTCCTACCTCGATGTGCTGGAGAATGGTGCTGCTGAAATCACTGCTAATGTCATCCGGGGCACGGATCAGGATACAGATGACTTTATGTTGACGTTCATTGTAGAGGATCCTCCTCAGCATGGGAGCATCCTGGTTCAAGGGGTGCCTGCAGAGAGATTTTCCCAGAGAGATCTGCTGGATGGTGCTGTGGTATATGCTCACACCGGTGGTGAAATAGGCCTTCTGCCCAAGGAGGATGCTTTCAACCTTACCTTGTCTGGCCTCTCTGAGAAGTGGCGTGTCAGGGGCAACATTGTTCAAGGAGTTTCGGTCTTGGTGACCATTCTTCCTGTTGACAGTCAAGCTCCAGAAATTTTTGTAGGGGAGCAGTTCATGGTGACGGAAGGTGACAAACGGGTCATTACTCTTGCTCACCTCAGGGCTGAAGATGTGGATACTCCTAGTGATGATATACTATGCACAATTGTTGCTCAGCCCACATCTGGGTATGTAGAGAACATCTCTCCTGCCCCTGGATCTGAAAAATCCAGGGCGGGTATAGCTATAAGTGCTTTTACCTTGAAGGACCTCCGTCAAGGTCACATTTTTTATGTCCAGAGTATACATAAGGGTGTAGAGCCTGTTGAGGACAGATTTGCTTTGCGCTGTTCTGATGGCATTAACTTTTCCCAGAGGCACTTCTTCCCCATTCTTGTTGTGCCGGTCAATGACGAAGAGCCTGAAATCTTCCTGCGAGAGTTTGTTGTGATGGAAGGCATGAGCCTGGTGATTGACACCCCCATCCTCAATGCAGTTGATGCGGATGTCCCTGCTGATGAGTTAACATTCACAGTCACCAGGCTTCCCAGGCACGGCCACATCGTGAACCAGCTGGTCAATGGAACTGTCCTGGTGGAGAGCTTCACCTTGGATCAGATAACAGAGAGCTCCAGCATTCTCTATGAACACGATGACACTGAGACCAGGGTGGACAGTTTTGAGGTGCAGCTCTCAGATGGTAAACACACCGTTAGGAAAATGGTACCCATCATGGTTATTCCTGTAGATGATGAGACACCCAGAATGGCCATCAATGATGGTTTGGAGATTGAAATAGGGGAAACTAGAACTATTAATAACAGAATATTGAAGGCTACTGATCTTGATTCTGAAGACAAAACCTTGACATACATTATAACTTATGGGCCAGGACAAGGCCTCTTACAGAGAATAAAGCCTTCAGGTGGAGTTGAAAATATCACCCAGGGAATGAACTTCACCCAGGATGAAGTAGATAGAAACTTGATACGATATGTGCATTTTGGCCAACAAGGAGTTCGTGATCTTATCAAGTTTGATGTGACAGATGGCATAAATCCTCTCATTGACCGCTACTTTTATGTGACAATAGGCAGCATTGATATTGTCTTCCCAGATGTCATCAGCAAAGGAGTTTCTCTGAAGGAAGGAGGGAAGGTGACCCTTACCACTGATTTGCTTAGTACCAGTGACCTGAATAGTCCAGATGAGAACTTAGTTTTCACCATTACCAGACCACCTGTTCGTGGTCATCTTGAATGCACAGATCAGCCCGGGGTACCCATCTCCACTTTCACTCAACTCCTGTTAGCAGGCAATAAAATCTATTACATTCATACTTCAGAAGATGAGGTGAAAATGGACAGCTTTGAGTTTGAGGTGACTGATGGCTATAACCCTGTGTTTCGTACTTTCAGAATTTCTATCAGTGATGTGGACAATAAGAAACCTGTTGTCACAATCCATAACCTGGTGGTGAGTGAAAATGAATACAAACTGATAACCCCATTTGAACTGACTGCAGAAGACAGAGATACACCTGATGCACTGCTAAAGTTCATCATCACTCAAATACCAGTTCATGGGCAGATCATGTTCAATAACTCCAAACCAGTCGCCACCTTCACTAAACAAGATCTGAATGAAAATCTAATCAGCTACAAACATGATGGCTCAGAATCAGTTGAGGACAGTTTCTCTTTCACTGTTACAGATGGCACTCATACGGATTTCTATGTTTTCCCCAACACTGTGTTTGAAACAAGGAAGCCTCAGACTATGAAGATCCGAATAATGGCTGTGGACAACAGTGTACCTCAAGTTGTAATAAATAAGGGTGCTCAGACTCTCCGTGTTCTGGCCACAGGTCACGTCGGGTTTCTGATTACCAACAAAGTGCTCAAAGTGGAAGACAGGGACAGTTTACATGTTACTCTTAAGATCAGAATCACAGAGGGTCCACGCCATGGCTTCCTGATTCACCTGGGGAAAGGCAACCATAGCATCAGCCAGTTCACACAAGGTATTACAATACTTCATGTGCTTTCTTTAGATCACTGGAAACATTATTTTGCATGCTAAACTCTATAGTAATTGATGGGAGAAATGTTCCAACAGAGAGCTTATTTAAAATGGCTTCATAATTTTTTTACATCTGTTTATTTTTTATTACATCTGTGACAGCTTTAAACAGGAAATGTGGTCTGCTGGGTAAACACTGATCAAAGGAGCTTCATTTCTTTGGAGAGCTTATTCCAAATAACTGGGATTTGCACTTTCTGCCAGTCACAGTGATAAAAGTTTGGATAACAGAATTGGGCTGTACATCTTAAGAGACAGTGCTTTATTTAACCATTTTTATTTAGAAAATGCTGTGGGAGTGGCCAAGCTATTATTAACTAATGGCTCAGGTATCAGTTGCTGTACAGTCTGAGTGCACCTAACTGTAAAAGCAAAATCCTTTCCCCACCAGTGGGAAATAATATATTATGAGTGCATTTGTTAATTACACAAATTAACTTAATTACACAAATCTTTCCCACAAAGTGTTTGTGGTAAATTAAAAGGTAATGTAAACATTTGAAAATTATGTTAGCAGTACTTACTTTTTACATGGCACTAAAACATTCAGGCTATAAATATGGCAAAAACCACTTGTGTCATATATTCTGAAATAAAACCTCAACCCAAGGCTGTGAAGTAACTTTAATTGAAATCGGAGCATTAGCTATTCTCTGGAGAATTTTCCATATTGCTTTACAGTGACTTAATGGCTGGTTAACTAACAATGAAATGAGGGTTTTTTGCAGCCTTCTGCAGCTGTGGAATGAGCAAACAGCACCAATAGCATGGAACTCAGAGTTAAATGGGCCCAGCCAGCCTGGGCTGTTGAGGTGAACACTTGCAGTTGGCTGTGTTTCATTTCACAAAGCCCATACTGGTACATAACATACGTGTTAAAGTCTTGGCTGTAGCAATGTTCTTTTCAGACATACCAAATCTTTCAAATAGGCCTGATGAATTTTGAAATGGCTGAAATGTCTTAAGTTTTGCAATACTAGTGCAAGAAAGAGGATGAGAGGAGACCAAACTGTCCAAGCTTTGGGGACCACCACAGTTCCTTAAATGTAAGGCTTCAGCAGTGAACTGTGAGTAATATTGAGACTGTTGTCAGAATAACTGAGAAACCAGAAAGGGAGTGAGCAAATAAACAGATTATCACTTATTGTAGTGGGTTTTGTCTTACATTGAAGAATGTGTAATTATTGAACAGGTGTTCTTTGAAAGCAGAGGAACAGTGGTAGCCTTTTTTTCTTTTTTTTTTGTTTTGAGGATGTGTAGCACCTGGGAGAAGTACATATTCCATTTCCTCCTGTGCCATGTGGCCAGGCATACATTTGTCTGATGACTGAAAAGAAGTTGCTGCTTGGCTTTGAATTGGCTGTCCAACCATACGGCCTGAAGGCTGTCTTAATATCCTGGGGCTGCCCAAGCTGAGTAAGAAGCATGCAGCCCTTAGGAAAGGTTGGTTTTAAAGCTAGTGAGGATCCCCAGAAAGTGGTGTAACTTCACAGTTTCAGACACAGCATGAGCACTCTCATTTTGTGTTGGATTGAAGAGTGTTTTTAAGAAATAGACATTTCTTCAATAATATTGGCTTTTGAGACCACCATGCTTATGCTACACTGAGACAAATAATTGTCTAATGTTCAGGGCAGAAATAAACAAGACCCTCTTTTGTCATATTCATTATGATCCCAGTCTAAGCACAGATTTTGCAATGGACTTTGGGAAGCCTTTGCATTGACTATTGGAACTGTTATATGCTTTCTTTGTATTTTGATCTTCCCCTCTCTTTAGGCCTCTTATCCTGTCATGTGCCACCTCTTTTAAAATGCTGAATAGTTCCAGTTTCATCAACACATGTGGGTTCTTATGGGGCTTGTATTAGAGTCTTCCAGTTTATGTTGGAAGGGACTTCTCGAGGTCATTTGATTCTATCTCTACTCAAAACTGGGACAACTTTGAAGTCAAATGAAACTCTTTAGGACATCATGCAAAAAAGTTTTGAAAGCTGCTTGCTAGTTTGTGAAGTCCATACTCAAACTCCCATTTCTTGGATTTGTTCCTGTGGTTGTATGAACAGGCAGCCTGACCACTTTGAGTCGTGTAACAAGATTCATTGTGTGTAAGCAGCAGGAGCAGCTGACTTTTTCAGATATTTGTAACTGAAAGAGAGGGCAGAGCAATTGTTTAGAACACAGATGTCTGATAGTGGGGATAATTATATTTTTTGAAATAAAAAAATATGCTTGATGTATTTCAAAATTATGTTGGAGAATTCCAGTATAAAACTAATTTTATCGGGCACTGTAGTTACACAATTAAAAATTGTGCTTATAACTAGGCAAATTATGATATAACTAGCACAACCTAATCAGCTATGGAAGGAAAGCATAGACTTGCTCAAGTGACTCCAAGCATGTTGTTAAGGATCAGAAAACAGGTCATTCTTTGCAATTATTTTGACAAAATTAAGATCTTTGGATGGCAGGTGTCCTTTTTTTCTTTTGAGGTGGTCCTGGCCCTGCAAGCACCAGTTGAAGTGCTTATCTTTACGTGTGCTGGAATCATGGATTTTGATAAGGCTACCCACATGAGCGGAACTCAGTGCTTGTGTCTTTGCTGGATGAAAGATTTATGTGCTCCACTGGCATGAAGAAGTATTTGTTTGCATCCTCTTTACGGCCCCATGAATTTTTGATCTTTAACTTTCAAACATTTATGGAAGAGATTCTTCAGTCACATATATTTGCTGATAATGCTCTCAGCTTGTTTGCACTCAAAGATGTCTGGTTACTTTTGGAACTTAAGGTTTTGTGAAGCTCTAACAAAAGTGCTTTTAGATTTTTTTTATCCATGCATCCACGCTAACATTGGAGGAGAACTTGGGTGGCACTTGAGCTCCACTTTAATGTGATTGATTTCTAACACTTTTTCTTGAAAAAAGTATCAGACTTGGGTTTTTACCAACAGCAGTCCTTTGAAGAAAGTGACAAAAATTAGTTATGTATATACATATTTCTCATCACTACTCAAGGAAACCAGAAAATAAACAATATTAACAAATGTTTGTTTATCTTTTACATATTTTATGGTGACTGCTGGTTCAAAATTCTACATCAGGTTTTTTTCTTTACTGAAGCAATTTCTGTTTACTTTAATTGCATCTATTTGGGTTCTTAAAACAGTCAGTCACTGTAAGTGTCCTCTGCAGAACTTTGCAGGTTGAAGAATGACAGAATCAATATCCTTGTGGGGATACACCTCTGTTTAAGAAAGGAACCACTAAGAATATTAAGTAGTTCTGACTGTCAAGCCCATGTTTGTCAATTTTATTTCAGTCATTTTTGCAAATAGAGCTTAAAAGAAAGAGAGCCCAGGGGAGGAGGAAGTAAAGGGAGAGAGAATGAATGATATCTGTAAAATTTCAAGACTGTTGATACTGAAATTCCTCAGTTCTGCTGTGGGACCTTGACCTCCCTCTTGTTGAAGCTAAACTATTTAATACATGTCAAATTTTTCTAAAAAAAGGTTTCCTGTCTTCATAATTTAAAATAAAGTGTATTTTTCCTCTTTCCAGCTGATATTGATGATATGAAGATATGCTATGTTTTACGAGGGAGTGACAATGCCACCAGTGACATTTTTCATTTTTTGGTTGAAGATAGTGGTGAGTACTCCTAAAATCTCAGTTTTTCTTCTTATTTAAAGACAAAAAATTTAAGTGTCCTTTGGAAGTTGAAGAACATCAAATTTAATTGAGGGAAGTCTGTGTTATCTCCTGCAATGTGATTGATTTTATGGCTTTCCTATATTTTGAACTATTTCTGATGATTGTGAAGAGAAGTGTTGATGAAATGGTAATTGCACCTAATGAAAAAACCTCAACCTACTCTAGCAAGAAAGTGAAATTCTGTAAGTCTACTCAGATATCTTCTATAATCAGATGGTAGTAGTATACTTTCTGTATTTTGCCTTTGTATTACCTATCCAGGCTCACATAAATTCTCCTAAGTCTTTATCTTGAGAAAGATTTATGTGTTCCAATTTATTGTTGTCTATCTTTTTAAAGCTTCCAGTTCTAGGACTATTTATATCAAAACGTTATTCATATCAAAACGTGTACCTGTTGTGTAGAGTTCAAGTTTTTATTCTATGTACTTAACAGAATCCTCAATGGTTTGTCAAAGGTCTTTGTCAGGCAACTGGTGTCAAATCTCCTGGATAATACTATTTTCTGGGATTGTGAGAGATGCAAAAAAAAATTATTTGAAAAAATTGAGAATACTGGCATGTATTTGAGGGAGAACTATGTTGTGGTTTTTTTATTTGTTTTAAAAGCAGAAGGAAAGAACAGTTTAAAGGATAAGCAAAATAGATCAACAGGCTTTTTTTTCCCCCTTCCAGTCTGACTTAATGTGGATATGCCTAAATGTAGACATTCCTCTGTGTGGTAACAGGTGGCTAGATTGTGTTACTTTAATTCCTTTTTAAATAAGTGATACATAGCTCTATGAGTAATTGGCAATGAATTTTATTAGTTGATTTAATAATATACTTCTTAGAAAGTATGCTTCAAGTTAGGTGATTGTCAGCTCCTGTACACAGCTTGTGTTACTGCTTCACAAGAAGCATAGCCAATTAAGGGTATTAAGATCAGTGAACAGGGATTTGTCCTGTCTGTCACAGACTGGACAGTTTTGTCACCATCTACCATTGCTGAAGGGGGATATTAAAACATGTTTTACTGCTTATTGTGCCGGACAAGCGCAGAGAGAACACTACCTTTCGAGACTTTTTGAAATGTCTTTCAAATCTTTATGACATTAGAGACCAGGTAGTGGTACAAGAGTTAGCAACACTCGACTTTTTTTTCCATAAATGTTTTCTTTTCGTGGAGATATAGGTTAGAGAAACTTAAAGGTATGTAAAATGGAACATGGGATGCTGTCTTTTCATAGCAATACTTTTTTATATCCGGTGTCACCACAAGGTGACATTGTTCATGATTTTTGAGTTATTCTTTTAGTAAGTGAACAAATATTCCATCTTGAGATTGTTTAGAGGTTTTATGTGAATTAAAGCTCATCAAAGTTTGCTCTCATTGAGCTGTTTAATATCAGTTCTTAAAACTGAGTTGCCCCTTGAGAGACTAACATTTGTGGGAGTTGTCTCTGTGCTATTTAATACTTCTTAGTGGCAAATACATTGTCAAAGTAAATTGCACCTAATATATGAATTTTCTTTTTCATTGGACAGCTTACCTGTCACATCTGCTTCTATTTGGCAGAGCCTGTAAATTGTAACAGCATGCTATTTTTCAGAATACAAAGAATCATGATAGCAAGGTGCTTGATGATTTTTTAGAGCCTTTGGAAGTTGTGACATTACTGTCATAGACACTACTTAGATAGATGGTAAGGTGGTTTTTGCTATCCTGAGGCAATTTGTTTACAGAAAAATGAGCTGTGTTGCACTTCACAGTATTTCTGATTTTGAAGATGGCAAAGATGTATTTAAAGTTGATGAAGTTGTGATCAAAACATTAGTAGTTGTCTGTCTAAAATATCTCAAGTTTATTAGCAATGTCTTTAGAATCTGTAACAGCTGAAAAATCCAGCAATTTAATCTACTTCTATTTCCACCCTCCTGAGAAAGACATCAAAGCCAGTGTTTTGCAACTCATATGTATTTTGGCAGACTTTCAGTTGTACCAAGGCTATTGTTTAGGAATTTTTTTTTGATTTTAAGCCAAATCATATTAAGAGACTCCACACAAGAGCTGAGTGAAAGATGGAGCACAGGTGATCAACATCCATTGTAGAAAGCCACGCTTCAGACTTCAAGATTTTTGCAGTAGTAACAGGTTTGTGCTACCTTGCAGTGCCTAGTGCTATAAATCAAATAAGAGGGACTTCACTTAAACTGAATTGTGTGATAGTCCCTGAGTGATCTGGTTTAAATCAAGAAGCATTTCAAAATGTGATTTAATGAATGAATATGCATTTGTATAATTCAGCTAATGTAATTTCAAATAACATAAAAACCCTAAAATAAGTCACACCTTGCAACCCAAGTATTTTGTATCTTCTAGGCTTTCATGCCTCAGCAAGGGGAACATACAACAGCACTTCTGCTCTTTTCATGTGACGTGAATTAGAAAGTTATTTTTGCCCCAGACCTGTATGTTGCCTGTAAAATACTTTTCTACATGTCCTGTTATATTTGTTCATAGTGTCTGAACTGCAAATAGGAGAAGAGCATGACTTCCTCTAGGTCTGTCTTTGGTGACTGATCTGCCATGCTCATTATACCATGACTTACGAAAACAAATGCAGAAGCTCTTTTGTCGGCCTCTTAAATGAGGAAATTCTGACTGGGGCCTGAGGCTGTTATTTCATGCAATGAGACCAAGTTGCCTGGAGATCAAGTACAAGGAGTCATCAGGATGCTCTGGTGTGAGCTTTGTTGTGGATTTGGAATTTTGTTTATCTTCTCACATGCAGTAGTATTTATGGTAAGCAAGTTAGGGCAACAGCAGCCTGGGTGGGTAGGTGAGGGGGAAAGGGCCACGTCAGCCCTCTGGCCCCTTGCCTGCTCCCCTTCTCGCAGTGGGAGTGAGGTGAGTGCCATGCTGCACACCACAGCATGACCTGGGCCCTGAAAGCATGAAATATGGCACTGGAACAAGGCTGTTTGCTTAGTGGCCAGCAGAGAAATGAACAGACAAACAAAGAGTAGCTTGGGGGTTATGGCTAGCTCATCATAAACTTTGTGATGCTAACTAAAAAAGAACAGACATGGGCTCAATATGAAGAGTAAGGAAATCCATTGAAAAGGAAAGTAAGTCCTTAGGACTATAATTAACAAGCAAGAGCATAGGCCTGCTGTATTCAAACCAAAATTAGAGGTTTCACCAGGAAGAGCTGGTTGAGATTTAAAGATCTGAAGGAGTCTTATTGTCAGCATCAATTACATACAAATGTATTGCTTTAGAGATTTTCTGGCTTTAAATGGCGTTTTTAATAAGAGCAATTAAAAAGTAAAATAAGCTGGACACAATTCCCCTTTTTATCAACACTAATGTTTTTTAAAGGTAGAAAGCTTATGCTTCCTATGTAGGGAAGATGTTCTGCTATAAAGTGGGTGAGCCCATGCATTTCTGTTGTACTTAGAATAAGAAGACTCTGTAGTATATCATGCTGCTGAGCTGGTGACATTTTCAAAGAAACTACTGTGGTTCATATTAAGAATTTAATTTCCGTTTTGTTTTGAATTGTAATCTTAAAATAATCATGTGGAAATCTTTTGGTACCGAAAAAGTGTTATGAGTCCATTTCTGCAAAACTTTGAAAGAAGAGTGGCATTTTCTTTTTCACAAAGGTTGCAAAATAGTCTCAGTTGAGTCACATTCCTCAAGAGTGGCCTCTACATTCCATTAAGAAGGTGGAGAAAAAACCCTTCTTAGCAAGTGCAAGCATGTGACAGTGGTGAATCCTGATGTTTACATTATAAAAATCCTTAATTCAATGATTAATAAAGGAATGAATGCTACCAGAATGCACGGAAAGCAGAATTTTTATTTCTCATGGGGAGATAAAATGAAAATCTAGACTGATAGCTAAACTCCTGCATGTAGTTCTGGTATGTAAGTTTCAACACTATTACAAGAGTCAGTAGACTGAAAAAAAAAAGATCCAGTTGAAAATGCTTGTCTTTTAATAAATGAAAAACACACTCGTAGACTAATTTCTATCTGGTAATTTTAAGGAGAAGCTGCAGTTTCTGCAGCAAGTTCATTTTACTGGAATCTTGGGAAAATTATGCATGTTGGGCACTGCATAGAGTTGGTGCTTCAGCTGTGCAAAATGGCATTAATCTGTATGGAATGAAAGTTGACACAGAAATTAGCTCCAGTTGAGCTAATGTTGAGCTCTGATGCCTGTTTCAGAAAACTGCACACTACAATTTTATGCTACATCCCTTATGAGTTGTCTGAGGCATTTTTACTCCTTATGTGAACTGGGCATGGAAAATGCAGTTAAAACTGAAGTCTGTTGTTTACCTTCTCTTTATTCTTTGCTCATCTGAGATTCATTATTGTCACTGCAGTAAGTTGTAATAATTGACTAAGAATCTGGATTTAATGCCCATCTATCCTTTCTGTAGATGGTATTTTCTCATGAAAGGTGCTATTTCAAATAATCTGAAACTGGTTGAACTGGTTTAAGGCAATTTTTTCGCCAGATTCTGCTGATTGTGTAGTGTAAAACAAACATACCCCAAAACTGGCAGTAAATTCAAACCCCAGCAGAACCTCCATGCCTCCAGAGGCAGTATCAAGATGAAATACATTCCCCTGCCCAGCAGTGGGTGTCTGAGGTAGCAGCACTACTGTGGCAGCATGTGGACTGCCTGTTAGAGAGAAGCTATTGTATTCTTCTTTTGATTCCCATAAGAAAAATTCTTTATTCTATTTAGGTTTTGTAGATAACTCTGAAATGTTCAAGATCAGGTCATGTAAAGTCAGTGAAGGAATGTTCATCTCTTTTAAATAGTGGTCTGATCCCAGATATTTTTAAAAGAAGACCTTGTTCTTCTTCAAGCTTGTTACTTGACTCGTGCTCTCATCACAGTAGTTTGCTGTGTTTGTTCTCCCTCCTCCCCTATCTGTCTTCTGAAGATTGGGAAACTGTCAACCAGGATTGCAGCAGCCATGAAAGAAATCTCTGTGTTCAGCCTAAGTATTTTTTTGTTGCAAGAGGCCAATGCCACACTAGTAATGATGCAAAATATTACTAGTGTGGCATTAATCAGTTCCGTTACATTTTCCTGTTTTGAGTAACAAAATGAGATTAGCCTGATGTGGGCTTTTTGGTCTGGAGCATTCTAAAAAAACACCCTGATTGTGTGAGGGGAAAACCCATTTCCTATTCAGCTTTAATTTGAACCATAATCTGCCTGTCCCTTCCCTAACTTCATTCTCTGCTCAATGCTTGAGTCCTCCAAAGTGTTTCTTTAGGACTGCTATGATATCTTGCAACACCTTGCCTCAAGGGTAGAATGGTTTCAAAGGAGAAGTAATGACAGATTCTCATTTAGGAATGTCAGGATCACTAGGGAAACAAGAATTGTTTCATTTCAGGCTCTTTGGGCAGCTTTTCTGACTTAAAGCCAAAGCATCGCAAAGCCACAGCTCACTAAAACTGGTGATTTACATCATTAGCTAAATCTTACTTAAACTTTTTGTTACAGATCCCTAAATGCCTTAACACAGTACTGCATTTTGCTGTACTAACGTTTGACTAAATCCCCACTGAAGCAAGAATCTTTCAAAAAAGAATTCCCTGAAATTAGCCTTTAAGCCAAATTTATGGGAAAATTTAATAAACTTTCCCCAAATATGTTTATGCAAGAAATAAAGAATCACATTCCACTGCCTAGAGAAAACTCTCTATTAAGTTTGTGAAATACAGGTATTGCATCTGTCATCCTTTGTTTTGCTAAACAAATATTTTTTAGGAACTTTACCATTCTGGTATGCTTTATTAATTTATGAGGGAATAATATTTCACCCTTGACTTTAATTATTAAACTATAACAGTTGTCAGTGCTATTTTTCAAAGCCAAAATGCCAATGTTTTTTCTTGGGTGAGCTATAATAATAATAGTGTCATATCAGACCTTTTGGACTGAATATCTGATAGTTCCTAAAGTAGCAAATGGGTAAAATACGATTGGGAATTATTTGCAGCATCCTTGTTTGACCTCACTTATGGCATTTGGGCACACAAGTCTTGGCAAGACACATCAACTACATTTATCTTTGGCTTAAAAATGAAGACATCACATGTTGGTGGTTTCTTTGCCATCATTTGCCAAGTGCTGTATTGGATTCTGGTCCATTGCCAGGCTTGTTGCTGCTGTTTTAATATACTCTAGGATGGTGCCCAAACAATTTTCCACGTCACACTTCTTACTGTAAGTATTATCAGAGGATTTAAATTGCTTGACACTACAGTTTATATATTTAAAAAAACCAAAATAAACTTTACTGTAAATAAAAGATGAGTTCATGGGGATGTTATTGTCAATGTGGCTGCAAGGTGTCAGCAAAATTATCTATCTGTGAAAATATACAGGATTAAGAGATGCTTATATGGAGCATATAGAAAGTCTGGTACAAGCCTTACTAATCTCAGTGAAAAGATTTTCATTGTTTTCTGTAGTAGTTATTATATTGGTCTCCTTGTCCTGGCATTTTAGACTCAATCATGGGAATTACTGAATTTTCCATTTCTAACTTGAATATCACCTTATTCTCCAAATATGGACATGGAAAAGACCTGCTTTGTCCAGTTGAAACAAGACATTTGAGACAAATTAAGGTAGCTGTGTGATTTAGCAAGAGAATTTTTGTTTGGTTTTGATTATTTGAGTTCAATTGTGATTTTATCCAAAAACAAAGCTTTCCCTCTGCTCCCCATCCTGGATTTTTAATAATTGTTTTTTTTTTTTAAAATAATGCAGTGTAATTGAAGGGGTGAGTTTAGATATTGCCTTGGATTAGTAAAGGAGAGTCAATTGTGGTTTTAATTGTCTTTTATACAGAATTTAGGGCTTTTTGTCCAAACATGGAAGTCTCAGATGCAATTCCTTCCTTCATTTCAGAGGCTTTTTAACCCATACTTCCACTAATGTGCCTTTGCTTGCATTCTGGCCTGTTTTCTATTGATTTTCTGTTTGCTGCCCAAGTAGATGAGTTCTTAATTACTCTTTTGTATTGTTACATGGGGCCAACAAATTCTGTCTTTTTTTTTTTTTTTTTTTTTTTTTTTTTTTTTTTGGTATTCTCTCCTCTTCTCCTTTTCCCCGTATATTTCTCCTTTGCTGGTGACACTGCTATGTTCCACAGAATAAAATGGATTAAACAGGCCAGTTAGGATCAGTGCCTTCCAGAATAACCCTTAGGGTGGTGGTTTAGATCAGGGTTTAGAGAAGGCAGATATTGATTCTGTTCCAGTTCTCCTTGAGTCAGGGCCAATGGTCTTCTGTATTCAATGAGTGCCTGGACTGTTGGGCTGGTTGAATAGAAGGGAAATGTCTCAAACACCAGTACCTATTGATAGTATTTTTCTAGTTTCCACCTGAGATCGCTTGCTGAGTAATCACCCTTTCAAAGAACAGAGACATTTGCGACTAAGTTCAGCACTTGGAGCTCAATCACACTTGTTTTCCTGAGCTGAATAGTGCCATTGATTTCGTTTGACCTGGTCAGATGAGAGACAAGGAAGGTATAAGGTAGCCCTATAAGTACTTAACAGGCTTCTTACTTAAAAATAATCCACAATTTAGCTTTTATATTCTTGTGATAAAGAGTAAGGCCCAGATAGCAGCAAAAGAAGCATGACAATGAGCAGTAAAATTAGGTCAAAATGCAAGAATTAAAGGGATTAAGAAGACACATAAGGCTTAAGTAGAAGAATTGAGAACTCTCAGCAGTAACACTGATTGCCAGTGACATGAGAACCTGCAGAAAGACGCTAATTCCTAAAGTGAACTATAATAAGCTTGTGAAATTATCTTGGTAGTCAGTTGGAAATATTTTTGATTTGGATATTCTGAAGAGCTCTAGAGAAGGGACACTGGCTGCTGTCAAGAAACTCTGCTAACAGCTTGTTTAATTTCCCCAATTCGTTTTAATCAAGGGATTCTAAACAGCCCTCAACATAAGTTTAGCTTTTATCACTTCACTGGCCAGTTAACTGTGTAGAGTCATCTAGAGTTCCCATAAAGGTCTGTTTGAGTAGTAAAAAACTGTATGCAGGAAGTTTCTGGATTTCTTTAAAAATTACGTTGATATTTGTTCAAAGAGTAATAAGCGTCTCTGAAACAAACAACAGATGCATAAAAAAAGTATTCCAACAAGAAAGGCCAGTGAGTATTAAGTAATTAGTAAGTACTAATCTATGGAAGGATGCTAAAAATCAAATTAAGTTAAAAATGGGGAAAATATAATGATGGCATATTTTGTCATCAAAATCTCTCAATTTTTGCATCTTAATTTGCAACATTCTCACTGGTGCAAGTTTCTGTTTGCCTTGCTAGATATTATAAGGGCAATTCTTGCCTTGTCAGCCTCTGTGTTTTTTCTGGAAAAATGACGACCGACTAGAAGTTCAGCAAGGCAAAGTGCTGGCTTCCAGTCTTGTGTCAAAATGATCCCATGCAGTACTACAGGCTGGGGGAAAAGGACCTGGGGGTGCTGATTGGCAACAGCTGGACACGAGCCAGTGTGTGCCCAGGTGGCCAAGAAGGCCAGTGGCATCCTGGCCAGCAGGATGAGGCCAGTGATTGTCCCCTTCTAGTCAGCACTGGTGAGGCCACACCACGAATCCTGTGTTCAGTTTTGGGCCCCTCCCTACAAGAAGGACACTGAGGTGCTGGAATGTCCACAGAAGGGCAGTGGAGCTGGTGAATGGTCTGAAGCACAAGTCCTGTGAGGAGCATCTGAGGCAGCTGGGGGTTTTTACCCTGGACAAAAGGAGGCTCAGGGCAGACCCCACTGCTCACCACCTACTGCCTGAAAGGAACAGGTAGTGAGGTGGGGGTTGGCCTCTTCTCCCAGGTGACAAGTGGCAGGACAAGGGGAAATGGACTCAAGTCACACTAGGGAAGATTTAGATTGGATATTTTAAAAAATTTTCATGGAAAATCTCATCAGGTGTTGGAACAGGCTGCTTAGGAAAGTGGTTGAATCCCCATCCCTGGAGGTATTTAAAAGACATGTGGATGTCATGATTTAGTGGAAAACTTGGCAGTGCTGGGTTTGTGGTTGGAATCAATGATTTTAAAGGTCTTTTCCAACCTAGATGATTATATCATTCTATGAAATTAAAAGCGAGGAATGATACAAGCAGAGTGAAAATCCTATTAGAGTAAATTAATTAATTAGACTTGTGTTGATTATTGTTTGGGTTTGGTCTAGGTCAGATTATCTTAGGCTGATGTAGTGTGGCTTGTTTTCTCTAGGGTTTCCTTCAGTTAATTGTTCTTTAACAGATTTAACCAATTATTTTTTGGTTTTATTACTAGAAAAGATTTCATTTAGCAGTAGGCCCTTAGGAAGCTCTTTGAGAAGACAAAAAAAAAAATTCCCATTCCTGAAGAAGGATTTTGACTTGTTTAAGTTCAAGTCATTAGTAAAACATTAATTCAGTCAGCTTGATACACCATTGCCCTGAATGTTTACCAGGATTCCAATCTCAGTAACTCAACTTAAGTACCAGCATTGCACTTCTGACACTGCTGTATAATGCACATTTTCTTCAAGACTGTAGGAATGCTGTTACCACACACTTTGCTGCCTCTCTAATGCTTTGTAGTTAGGGAACAACAATAATTAGAGAGGGAATTGTAAGGATACCTTTTAAGAATCATTTGAAGCCTAATTCAAAGCCCAGTGCCTCCAGTGAGGCTCTTTGTGCCTCAAGGTTTTTGATTTGAGCCTTCATCACTGAAATCAGTGAGAATTTTTTTTTCACTCACTACTATGGTGTTCAAGAGCATGTTGTGCAAGATAAGGTTCTCATAACTAAAAGGTTATTCAGCTGTCCCTAAAACTATTTTGCCCTAGAAGTTTTTATTTTACGGCCTTCAAAGTATTTGGTTTCTTATTCTGATGTCTGTTTTTTAGGCAGAACCTGTGAACTCAAGAGCCTGAAACACTGTAGCCAGTTAAAAATCCCACTGAGGTACTCTGTATATTATTTCAAGACTTTCCTGGGCTTTGTGCTGAATTCAGTCAATGTCTATGCCATTAAACTGGCTCATCATGACCATAGAGCATTTGTAGTCCTGTGTGCTCAGATACATCCCTCCAGAGAGAATTGCACTGAGAGTGTTTTGGGTAGAGATACAAGATGCTAGTGGAAAGGAAACCTGTCAATACCTTTTTCTTTTCCTGTCAGATGCACAGTGCATCACACTCAGCTCCTTCTTTAGGGATAGATGATGCAGTGTCATACATTTAAGATCCAAATGACAGAGCTTCTCTACTGGGCATTTTGGGTGGGATTTTGGATCCTGGATTAGTCCTAATCAAGTGGATTTCCTTAAAGTACTGTATTAATAGCCATAATAAATTTAGGTTTTGTTCATAACCTTGAGGATGAGTAGGTTTAGATGTGACATAGTAACAATTGCTCTGAATTCTAGTCCAATTTCGCCAATGATTTCCTTTTAATGTGTACTTAGAATTGCATAAATCATGTAAGGATTAAACAGAGCAATGTTCTGCACTGGCAAGGTGTCCATTTTAGTTGGTGAAGTGGACATTTTCAAGCTTGTTGGCTGATTTGGGTATTACACTAAACATCAGAAAGGACATGAGATTGACAGTGTCTTGCTTTTACTTATTAAATCATTGCATATTGTACGTGTTGCAGATATTTGAGACCTGTGCTCGATTTTCTGTGCTGCCTGAGAAATCTTAAATAGATCTTTCCTATAAAACTGCTGTTACCTTTAGGCTGTGGGAAATGTGAATTAGCCTGTGCTCCTGCAGAATCCTGTTGTTTGTACACCAGTTGCAAGTGGGAATGATATAAAGCAAAGTATTGCTTTTGTTATTGTTTTGCCACTACTGAAAAAACACAGACAAGAAGAGGAAAGAGTAGCTGGAATAGGCAGACTTTGTGCATTAAACCAAAGTTTTATAACTGCAGTGATTGAAGGGGCCTAAAAATGAAGGATTTTATTGGAATTCATCAGCCAGCCCGTGAGCTCAAATACTTTCATCTAGCTCTCCTTTCTCCTCCCCTCCCTCCCACTTAAAGATGGGCAGAAGGTAATTCAGTATTATGTCCTGCAAGTATTGTAGCAAGAGCATAGCAGAATCCTGTGGGTCTTTTTAAGCTGCAGAGTTACTATATGCTTGGTTGTTATTATAAAATATACTACTTCTGACTTGTTGAAGGATGACAATGGGGCTAGATTGAAATAAGCAGGATAATTTTCACCGGTGTTGTTCTAACCTGAATCATGTAATGCATAATTATTGAGTTTCAGGTTATGAAGTATGCAGGAACGGATCACAATAGAAGAATGTTTTATTCAGTCACTTGTTTATTTAGGGAAAATAACTCTTTAAAAGAAGAAGTACTAACACACTCTTAACATGTAAAGTTTCTTGTTTTTTTTGTTCCTATTCCCCATTCAACACACACAACCTAACCACCCACATCTCTACACCAAGGTACTGAGCCTGCAGTGATTCCTGTATCATGTCTCCACCAACTCAAATGATGCTGCTATTTAAACTCCTTTACTGAATTGTTAGGTTCATAGCACAAGTAAATTCAAGATTATATGATTTATTTTGATCAGCTCATGAAAATATATTGGCACCATATTCCAGTTAATGCCCTACAAATGTTTACTAAATCTTTAGGAAAGAGGATGAGACAGAGAAGAGAAATATTTTTTATGAGGTCAGTCTTTTTTTCTTTTTATTGAGTTTCCTCACTGTATCCCCAAAATAACCTTTAACTAATTCCCTTTTTCTGTCATTCAAGAGAGCTGTCTCTGAGAAAATGCATTTTGCTACTCTTAGCATGCTTGAAAATTGAAAGAAGCCTCAAATGAATCTAGATCTGAGAAACACAAACCCATTGAATGAAATGTTAGTCTTAAAGTTGTAAAAATTTCAACATATTGAGTAAGAAACAAATGTAGTTTTAGACTTAGTCTCTTTGTAGTTACTGCTATTATTTAAAGTAGTTTGAAAATCATCAGTCATAGGAACTCTGCTTGAAATCATATGATAAAATTATGTCCTTCCCTCGATTGCTACTGTAACCGCCTATTAAAGCAAATTACTTAAGTATGCAACTTGTGATTTTTCATGGTTCTTTAAACTTCCCTTAATTACACACTTCACCCAGGCCTTATTCATTGTTTTGAGGTCCCAGATTCATCTAAACCTCTGAGGAGGAGACATTCCTGGATCAATATCTGGTTACTGAGTTACTGAGATCTCAAGTGACTGCCTTACTTTCTGATGTCGTCTGCTTCTAGGGAAACTTCATTTACCTGGGGCACCTCAGAGATTCCACTTATGTCTGATGAATCTGTTGTTGAACAGACTTCCCCTGGCTTCCACAGCTAAAAGAGAATAAATCTAAATCTTCTGTGGACTTCTGTTTTTAGTAATACTGTTTGCAAGGTCTTTGGGATGGAGCTGGGACATACTTTTGCAAATGCAAAATGGAATCTGATTTGACTGTGCATGGCTTGGCTTGATTGGTCCCTCATCAACAGGATAAGTGTTATTTAGGTAAAAAAATAACTTCCATAACTGTTTTTCCCTGCACTTCTTCCATTTTGTGCTTTGAATGGAATATGTGGACATTGTAAAACATCTATATGTTCTTTGTTGAAATCTTGTGGGTTTTATACATTTTGAGTATGAAACATAATAATTTTTGCTTAGGTTTTTTTCTTTCAAGTATTAATTTTTACTTGTGAAGGGTTTTTTGTGTTTTTTTGCTTGTTTGTTTTCAGGTGGGGTGTTTTGTGGATTTTGTTTGTTTTGGGGCTTTTTTAGGTTTTTTTGTTGTTTTTTTTTTTGGTTATGTTTGATGACTCCAAAAATATTGAGTGGTAAGATTGAGTATGAGGTATGCAGATAACTAGAAAGAGTTAAGGTGGGCTTTTTTCTACAGCATTTGACATAGCAATGCATTACAAAATGATCTTAAACATTTAGCAAATGCTGAATTTCATGAAGTTGACAGTTTGGACAGTTTATAGTGTTATGTTTGAAGGATTGTAGAACTTGTCAAGTTTCACAAAAGCTGGGAAGTATAATTTCCTGAGAGGCCTTGTTTCATTAAACGTAACAGTAACGGTGATTTTGCTAAACAAAGAGGCTAAGCTGCTTCTGGTCTGCTGGCAATTTTTAGATGCTTGATTTCTATGTTTCACCCATGTTAGGAGGTGGCATCACAAGGATTAGTGGCTGGAATTTGAATGCAGAACAATTCAGCTTAGAGATAGGAATGTAGTTTTTAAAAGCAGATGATCTTAATTGGTAACAGATTTCCAAGGCAAGTGGCAAATTCTGATGTCTTTAAGAAGAGATATCTTACAGAAGAACACCCCACCTGTGAAACTACATCCAACACAAAGTTACTGAATGGACTACTAGGTTCTCTCAATGCAGAAGATCAAGCTAAATCATTACAAATGCCTCTTTTGGCCTTGAAATTAATAGAGCAGGAATTTGTAGAAATTCTCAACTATTACTGATTTTGCCTGCATTTAGAGATAGCAGCAAATCTCTCCTGGAAACTTAGAAAAAACTGAAAGGGGAATATATCATTTGAGAAAATTCTTACCAGTTCTGTTCTATCAAATTGTATATATAAGAAACAATCCTTACTCCTCCTTGACCCTCCTCCGAGATCCTTAAGGAAATTAAGAAGTACTATTGTGAAAGTCATAGAAGGACCTTTAAATCACATAGCTGAGAAGCCAAGAATTCAAAGAAGATAAAATAAAACCTGAATGGTACAGACCTCAAAACCTGTGGATTGTTATAACTTTTCATATAGTCAGTAGTTATTATTTGTTTAGTATTTCAACATACAATCTTATCCCTCTCCCACCTACACACATTCTTGTAAAGTATATCTTTCTAATCTTAATGTTATCTTACATTTTTCACCTCAGGGAAGTTTTTACAAAGAATTCGATAAGTAAGCAGCACTTGGAAAAAAGCAACCAAAAAGAACACGGAAACCTAACAAATTTGACCAAATTGATTTTTAAAACCTTTTGTATTTAACAGTTTAAAACCCCTTAAATTTTCCAGATTGTATTTATTTTAATGTGCCAGATACTCTTAAAATAATATTTTATATAAATGTAGGTGACAATATTTTTTTTAGAATTCCATTGTTTATCCAGTTGTTATCAGGATAAACAATGTTGGATAGATTGGGGTTATTCTGACATAATTAAGTGAAATATCTCCATCCTTATGTAAATGAATGTGGAACCAGACTAGGCAGATTTCTGCCCCCTTCTCAACAAAATTATTCCCACAGAGGTTATCCAACACCTGGTGTCCTGCCTGGTTAGTGTCTTGCTTGGAGGAGTTCAGCAAGAGGGAGATCAGAGGGAGATGTCATGTTCGTCACCCTGCTGGCTCTCTGTGCATGTGCTGTCGCAGGATACCAAATGTGGGGATATGGGTGACTTTCTGCTCTCAGTATGGGATGTCTGTCCTTCCTGCTTCAGTCCTGTTTTTTCCCCTCATATAATGCTGAGGTTGCTTTGGTGAATAGCATGGCTCACAGTTAAGTCTCAGCTTTTGGATTCTTGACATGCCTGAACTGGCTTTGCACCTGAAGAAAAGCAGGTATTCCTCCTTCAGTGCTTAGCTTTGCATAAATAGCTCCTGATCCTGACCAGTGCTCATGGACACATGTTATCCAGTCAGCTACACTGAGGGGACACTGAGAGCATACTGTTTCAAGCAGCAGTCAGTTTTTAGAAATATGAAAAAGATTTTTAATATATACAAATAAATTAAAATATATTGTATTATATTAAAATATATTAAACATTAACTATATTAATTTTAAAACAAAATATATTTTTCTATATTTTAATATATTAAGACATATTAAAATATATTTTTATAATAATATCAAAAGACATTTTCTTCTGCATCAGAAAGACTCCAATTTTTGATGAAAAATAGTTATTTGGAGGGGAAAGATGGTCAAGAGATATTTTCACACTTCTACAGAATGCCTTGTAGGTCAGCTTTTGGTTCTCACTGATCACAGTACCTAAAACTACAACTTTCAGGCCCAACCCACCTTTCCAGTGTAGCACTGATAAGAGATTGTCAAGAAGCTGATAAACATACGCTTAAGGATTAAGGGTAAAATAAAGTGTATGGGGTGGGCTTTCAGTGCAAAGTGGTGTCCATGAGTAACTGCAGATTTTGTTCCTTTTTTGTTTTAATATCTCTTTCTCTGGGCTTCTTTTGAAATTCTTCTCTTACTTACACAGTTTAGTAGTCCTTGCCTTTTTCTTGCTAAGATAAAAAAAAAAAAAACAAACTATTTTCCCCTCCACAAACACATTACCTCTCAGAATTCCCCTTTGGGCAGTGTTGTTCAGCTTCATTCCAAAATACAAGGTTGTGTGCTAAATGACATAGAATAGGATACACAGGAGGAACAAAGGCATGATTAATTGCCTGTGCTAGTATATTTGTTTTGCTTCAAGCCAGCTGCATATCTTAGAGTAGCAGAAGCCACAACATGAATTATAATATATGTTTGTCCAGGCACAAACTTTCTGTGCATTGAGGTTATACATGCTAAATAAATAACAAGCATTGCTAAAACCCACATTTCAATCCCTTAATTGCTGATGTTTGGGTGCTAGCTAGATCAAGCTAGCACAGGTACACTGTCCTGTACTCTTACTAGTTTCTTAATTTTTCTCCAGGTTTAACTAGCTTTGGAGAGAGCTTGTAGCATACTTCCCTGGGAACTTGTAGTTTTTGAGGTTTTAAATGCAAGATCTGAAGAGTCATATGTTTTTGTAGTCTGCCATTTTATTACATTATAATAAAAAATATTCTCAATGTACAGACAAATTTTGCTCTTTTAAATTCAGAAAGAAAGTAAAAAGGATGGGAATCATATGTTTTAATGAAAATGTCCAAATGTATGGTTGCAAATCTCAGGGTAATTTTGGGATCCCTTTGTAGTTAATGGAGGTTAAATAAGGGTGATTCATCTCAGTCCAAGAAACAGGCTAATAGATGAGTTGAATTGCTCTCCTGAGGTGCTCATTTCTCCATTTATGTCATGGTACATCTTGGCTATTAGTGGAACTCAGAAAAAAATGTTGCATCTACGTACATAGTTCTGTAACTCCCACATATGATTTTATTTGCTGAAATTAATGTTGTGGAAAAATGTAGCTACCAATCATATTAAAAACATTTGTGCAGTAATTTCAGTGCATTTGTTTAATGCTTACCTATGTATCGCTCAGAAAACATAAATTCAAGTTCTTTATTTTGCCTTTCCTGCCTTGAGCTTGGAGATGGTTCATGGCTTTACTTCATTTCTTTATAAGCTTAATTACTGCAAAATATGCAGCTGGTACTGAGAACAGCTTTAAGAGTTTTTAAGGAAATTAATAAAAGTAAGATTGTGTTATCTTTTTCTTCAGTGTAAATTTGGCAAGCCCCTTTCATTTGCAGTGGCCATTCCTTTTATCTAAATAGTTGGGAAAGGATACTGAGATAATTTTTGATGAAATGAAATGCCAAGAAGTTGTGATTCAGATAAAAAAAATGCTTAGAAGTGCAAGGAAAAATTTTATCTTATATATATAATCCTTTAATACATTAAATGATTAGAGCAAATAGGGAGTTGAGCACTGGACTACAAAATTGAGAGCAAAATAGTGCAAACATTTCTTTATGAACCTTTATCTACATTTTCCTAAATACTTACGTGCATATAGAGTGTCCTGATCACAAATGTTTATATGAATGTCCATACACAAAATGCAATGAAAATATTAGCTGTGAAGTTAAAGAAGGACATATTGAATATTCTGAATATTCTCAGCTTTTAGGAGTATAATAAATAATATTAATAGAAAAGAATCTGTTACTTTCCAGTTCTGTTTGTGTCTCTAACTGAAGAAAGGATGGCTTTGAAATAAAGTTGCTGAAATAGATTTTATTCCTAATTTTTCACACTTGGACTTCATGCAAGGCATAGACTTATGAAATAACAAAGTGCTGGGCCCATCTCTGGAGATCCTTTAGTCTGATACCCCTGTGCACCGCAGCATCAATTAGGGCAGATTGTCCAAGAATGAGTCCAGTCAGGTTGGAAGTATCTCCAGGGTGGAGACTTCTACATCCTCCCGAAACAGATGAAAATAAGAAGTGTTATTGTCATGTTTGAAAGCATCTTGTAATTCAGTTTGTCCCCAGTGTTATGTGTCCTGTCTCTGGGCACCTCCAAGAAGAGCCTGACTCTCTCTCATTACACCTACCTATCAGTCAGATACTTTTAAGTGCTGTTAAGTTTCCCACCTGAGCCTTCCTCAGGCTGAACAATAACAACTCTCTCAATTTCTCCTCAAAAGTGAGGTGCTCCAGTTCCCTAATCACCTTTGTGGCCTTTGTTGCTCCAGTATGTCCTTGTCCCTCATGTGTTGGTCTCAGTACTGGGCCCAACACTGCATGTGTGTCTCTTCATGAGTAGAAAGGAAGAATCACATACTTCATCCTGCTGGCAGGTCACCCTAATGCAGCCCAGAATGCTGATTATGTTCATGCTGTCATGGATCAAACTAGCTAAGTCCAGGGCTCATATTGTGGCAGTAAGAAAAATATCTATTCCCTGTTACTTCATTCATATGGAGAAGCAAAACTCTAGTATTCAAGCTTACAAACTACCACAAATGTGAGTGGCTTACAAATTTTATATGCAAGGAGCATTTCCAAATTAGTGTGAATCACTGATAGCTGAGACAGGACTAGAGACTCTTTTCCATGTTCCACATGGAAATGGAGCATGGTTGGGAACCACCAACTCTAAGCAGAAGTGTAAGTCTGTCTCATAGTATGATTCTGGGGAAATCTCATAAAAGGCTTTGTCAGCTGCTCACAAAATCTATTACCATTTATAGATTACCATTTATGACTATTATAGGCTGGAACATAGAAATTCATATCCATAATGGCTGGTAAAATTGGAAGAATCAGAGTTGGAAGGCAAACTCAAAATTTTAAAATTTTTCTTTCAATTTAACTATCTAAAATGAGGGGACTTCAAAACAATAATGTAAGAAAGAGGTATGAAAGTATATTCTTAAATTGCCCGAACTATGATAAAAGTGTACTGTTTTATAGCTGGACCTAAATCCATCTCTAATTTTTAATTTAGATTAATGAATGAGATGCTGTTTGGGTGAGAGAAGTAGAAGGGGGAGAGGTAATCCAAAATCCTTGCCACCTGGTTCTTAAAACTAAATGTGATGCTTCCAGAGTGTTACTGAGGAAATGTAGGTACCTCTAGAGGACATTTTAGCTCTTATGCAAGCCAGATAGCCATCTGGAGTTTGTTAATTCTCTCTATCATCTGTTTACAGAGTTTACATTGGTTGGGTTCCTCCCTTAAAATGTGGTTCAGTGATACAGTCAAATTTGACTTGATGACTTACTGCTGCCAAGCAAGCACGATCCCCCCTCTCCCTCCCTCATCCTTTCCTATCTCATCTCCAACCAGTTGATAGAATGTTAGGTTGATTCAACTAACTTTTCTGGCAGAAAGCCAGTGGGGTTTTAGGCTGAGTGAGTGGTAGGGTGCTGAACTGGTTTGCCAGGCAGGCAGGGAGGAGCAGCAGGGAGACCAAGCATTTAGGAATGCAGGGACTGAAGGAGGATGGAGAGACATGGAGTCTCCCCAGCTGAGGGCTTGAGGTGCTGTGTTGGTTCAGGTGAGTTGTCCAGCTGTGCTGCTTCCCACTCAGTTCAGATGGGCCTTCTCTGGCTGCTTGAGGAAACAGGGAGCTGTGCTGCCCACCACAGGGGAGGTCCCATCTCCTCATTCCATCTGGCTGTACCTGTTCCCTCTGTGCGAGCACAAGTGATGGTGTGACCACGTGCAAAAGCATGGATTCCCCCTGTCTACTGCATCCCATAATTAATCACCCTGAAACCATCTTAGAACTACATTCTTGGCTCCTCAGGCTAAGAAGATTTGATCAGTGAATGAACAAACGGCTTTCCAGGTACTGTTTTAAAAAAATAGTAACACATATTTTGCTGACTAGTGGCTTAGCAACAGAGAAAAGGCAATTTATAAAACAAGTCTATTTAATTTGTACAGTAACATTCCAGCATGACATCTCCATTAGCACTTAGGCAAATTTTTGCTGGAGGTGTGAATATGCTGAAAGAGACTGTACATTTTGTGATAATCATCTAAACATTAAAAAAACGAAAATAATAAAAAATAGGTGAAAAGTTATATACATATCTGTGCTATTTAGGAGAAAAAAAAAATTAAATCTGTACATGAGAAAAAACCAGAGGTATAGCATTCATTACGCACATTATAAAATAAAGTTTTATATTTTTGAATTAACAAGATTCTAATAATTTTTATTACATATCTAAATAATTTAAATTGTTTAATAAGGGAACTTTTGCCATTTAATTTAGAATGTTGCACTAGTGTTAGTGATTGATTTGGCTTGGAATTGATGTAACAAGTGATGAAAACATAGCTAATTGCTCTTGTGGAAGGAACATTGTGCTGCAAGTTGATTATCACTAGATCAAAAATGGGTTAAACATTTTAAGTATTTTACACAAGATGGTGGTTTGCATGTGGTAGGAGATGTGCAGTTAGATCATTGAAATCGTGGTTTGTACACCTCTATGTATTGGGATTACAATCATATAAAACTTATGCAGTGGAGAGATCCAGCTGGCTACAGCTTGCATTCTACCATAATAAATGGCATTCTTTTCATCAAATATTTGATTAACAAGTTACATGTGGCATTCCATCAAAACAATCTTCTTTTGAGATGGCAAAGCATGCAAGGAGTGGTGAACCAAGTCATTAGGCCAATGCTTTCGTGCTTCATAGAATCATAGAACCATCAAGGTTGGAACAGAATTTTAAGATCCTTAAGTCCACCTGTCAACCCAGTAGTACCACTGAAACCCCTAAACCCTATCACCCAAAACTGAGTTCAGGCTAGTGGGGAACCACAGGATTTTTCACAAGTAGGTTGTTTTTCTTTCTTTTTAAAAAACGAAATCAAACAAACAAACAAAACCCCCACCAAGTGCATCCTCGTAATTTTAAAGGAAAAGGCCATGTGGTTTCTGGGATTCATACATCTTCTCTATTGTTTTGTGTGAGTAGTTGTTGGTGGTGTGCATGTCAAGGCAAGGTGATCTCCCACTGAGTCGGTGTCTTTGTGGTGCTGGGGATGGAGGCAGGATGCTGTAGCCAGGAGAGAAAGGCTTCTCCAGAAATCAGCTGAGAGTACTCAGCTTTTGCATGGAGTTTGGACTGAAGAGGCCTTTCTCTCCTTGCAAGGATTTCAGGGGGAGCTGGGGAGGCAGGTCCAGACAATGGCCAGAGATACTGCTCTAATAAAACAAGAAATTGCAGCATGTTTGTTCAGACATGCAGTGTCTGTAGAGATGCCAGCTATCCCCTTTGCGTAACAAAGGCAAGGCTGCCTCCGGAGATTTATTTCTGAAGGCATCTCTGTTTAGAGACAGTGCATGCACGTGCATGCCATATTTCCTTTTTGTGTTTGTGCCTGGTTGCATTTTTTAAAATCTACCATAATGTCATAATGTACATCAAATCACTGTACTTCATATTTTCATATGCAGCCATGATGAAGTGTTTCAAATTTTTCATACCATATAATAAGCTATTTTACAGCTTAATAGACATGATTTGGTTTGAACAGAGTATCCAACAATATTATATTAGTGTTGCAGGTAACCAGGTTGGCTTTGCATGAAAATAAAATGTAATCTTTTTTGTACTTCTAGAGAAGGTAATCTGGTTAGCTGACTTCTGAAACTATTTTAAATATTCATAATGATTCTGATTCGTCAAAGCACACCAAAATCCTCTATTCTTGATGGATGCTGTGTGTCAATCACAGCAGATTAATTCTAAGGCAGAATAATGGCTGTAGAGAGGTACCTGAGCCGAATTTACCATCTCAACAAGGTACCAATGAGACTGTAGCTGCAACAGTTTGGGATTCAGATTGACCTGCTGAAACACTCTGCAGGTATTCATCCTGAATTCTGCATTGCCACTGCCAGATAAGTTTTTAAACTAACCAGTTTAAAGCTAGGTGCCTTGTATCTCTATGTGCTGCAGTTGATTATTTGGATGCTCAGTGGCAAAATGTGGTAACAAAAACTGGGAGCTGTTGATGGTTAGAGCTCCCTTTCTCTGTGCTGAGGGTAGGGTATGATGTAGAAACTGCTGTTCTTCCACAGCATGGGAATGTTCTCCTCCAGTGTACTCACTGGGACATTGGCAAAGCAAAAGAGCCCCTGTGAGGACAATGGTCTGAGCACGCTTTCTTTTCCAGTGGAAAAGCATGACATCTTTTCCTTTAAATGAATGTATCTAAGCTTGCTGACTCTGCTTGTCACGAGTTTTGTCCCTAAGCTCTTCTTGAAGATAGTCATAGTAATGGCCACATTTGAAAAAACAAGTTCTGACGGTCATTTACTGAGGAAACAGGTGTATTGGTTTAATATGTTACTAAATCCCCTTTTGCCAGAGGTGACTGCCTCTTTACAGAGTCAGCAGATTGGTATGCATATGTTAGTAAGTCCAGAGTTAGTCCAGCTCTGTAGCATTGCAAGATTAAGGTGCTGAGCTATGGGTGTTTTAGGGCAGGGATGCACACTGTGCTTCACTAGTGCTGCCAGACGGCTGCCAGTGATACAGGAGGGCGTGAACAGCCATGGAGGGTAACATCTAGAGATGCTTTAGCAAAACTTGCCAGGGCTTTCCATCTGATATGGTCACGAGATCAAGATTTGCATCAGAATGTACAGTATTATACAACTCATTAAGAGCTTTTATTCATCACTCATTTGAAGTATATGTTGGTTTATCTGGTCTGTCCAAATTAGGATAAGCTGTCTAGAAACCTATCCTGACTGCACATGGATTTAAAACACCACAGTCTAGTTATCATTGAATCCACCACCCTCTTAATTACACTGTTTCTGTTTTTTTCATTGCAGTTATGGACAGTTGCATGTTGGTACGATACAGGACATAAAAAACATGTTATGAGGAGCAGCCTGTTTTTTAATGAGCATATACAGACAAATCCAGTCTTAAAATTCGATATTTTAAAAATATGTAGTTTTAGCAATGTTAAATAAGTTCAGGTTTATCTATGAAGAGATTCTTTTCAAGTCAGCAGTCTTTGGTCTCTGGGCATGGATGCAATCAGACTTTCACACTTTAAAGAAATAGTTCTTAGTGCTTCATATTTAAAGAAATAGGACAATATCATGAGCATTACAGTGCCAACAATTCTTTTTACTACAGAAATATTTGTACTGTCAGTACCTGTCATATCAAATGAAGGATATATTAGAATGTATTTATATCTCATATGCTAACATTGACTTAATGTGGGATGCTCAGTTGAGAGGGGATTGAAGTTTGGACATAGTGATTGCCAAGTAGAATTGTGGATATGAATATCAAGTACAATAGGGAGTAACATGCAGCATAACATCAGAAAAATAAGAATAAAAGTTAGAAAATTATGGTTTGGAGGAAATGGGCAGATGTGTTGGTGTAGATGCAACTACGTGAGAAAAAGATTGACTTTCAGATTTGAATTTGATTTCCCTTTCAGTTATAGGGAAAGAACAAAGAGAAGGTTATTAGCAGAGAAATAAAGAGACTGAACACAAGTGCTGTACATCCAGCAACAAAATGGAAAAAAATGGGAATTTAATTTGTTACAAAACTAATTTAAGTAATAGAAGGAATTTTCCCTTGAGTAATATGAAATTAAGGTGCTTTCTGTGGTACAGCAGGAGAAAAAGGTAATGATTTATGGAGACTACAGAATTACAGTAATCAAAATGTGATTTCTATGTAATTTTTCTTTCTTTGCTGCCCTTTCTTTTCCAGCTGGAGCTTTAAGCTAAACATACACCTATCTCTTCCATGATTTACAATGTAAACTAAACTGGGAATTATATTTTTTTTAAACAGATGTTCAGTTTGTATTATCAAGATTAAATGTTGCTCTTTTCAATTTGGTTACTTTTTATATGTCTTTTGTTTCTCTTTATGTGTTTTAATGAGAGACCCATCATTCTAGGCAGAAATGTATTCTTGGCAGTTTCACTTTAAAAGAGAAAAGGTCTTTCTTTGGGATCTTTGAAGCAGATTTTTTTAATGCGTGACTGAGAATATTCTTTGCCTTCTACTTTCATTATCAGAAATATGTCACACTTTGTAAGACATATTACAAGAATGTAGAATGATGTATGTGTTTAATCAAGTCTTTTATTAGATGAAACTGGTGGGGTTTCCATGAAGTAGATTGGAAGATTTACCAGAGTGCAGACTGGCCATTAGAACTCCCTGAAGGTGTTTTTCTCTGCACTGTCACCTGGGTCCTAGAGGAGATTTTGCCCTGCAGGTGATCCAGGTCTGCTTGTGAGTGTTCATGTTGGAGAGCTGGAATCAGTTCACAGCATGTAGCCATCTGTCCCTGCCAAGACTTCCAGTGCTGAGCTTGTTGAAGCACAAGAATGGGTTCTTACAGCCTCACTGAGCTGAGCTGCTCTGGGATGTTTGTTTTCCTGAGTTGAGACAGTCTCTGGACACACTGGTGTGGAAGTGGTGTTCTTGGCTTGCATGGAAGTGTCCTGCTCTGTCTATCCATTCCATCTGTTCCAGTATCCAGAGCAGTCCAGTGGCTGCTTTAGCCAGAAAGATCCAGAAACTCAATGGTACAGGAGCCTCAGAAGGTGGGATAAGTTTTAGCAAGATGATTGCATAGTTTGGGTGCAGATGTGGAAAAGTGGAGACAGACACTGGATGAAGCAGTGGCTGCAGGTTCTCCACATGAGGAGCTGAGCTTCTAGTGCAAATTGCAATATTAGAATTCTGACCAATCTCACACTGCATCTGTTCGTGACTGTTCTTGTTCAGTCACATGCTTCTTTTTGAAGAGATTTTAACTTTATAAGTAATCAGATGGATGACTGCTTAACCAGAGTAGTCCCCCAGACTTTTTGTTTGTGTTCTACCAAGTGATTACAGTTTTAGGTATTCCTGGAACAAATGAAGCATGATAATTAAAAATTGTACATATGCAGGTAGAGCTCACTGAAACTTTTTGATAATCTGCCATGAATGCTGGTTTGTATTAGGCTGCCAAGAGCTATGGCTGTGGCTGATCAGATTGTTATCATCAAGTAAAACAGAGATGTTCTGTGTGGAGCTGGAGGTTTAGGAGGTGTTTTCTCCTCTGGCTGCTTCTGGCTGTGGCGTATGCTGCAGGACTGAGCATGAGGCCTAGAGCTTTTGTTAGGCAATTGCAAGGCAATTTCACACTGTTTTCTATGGCCATTACAGAGGGTTAGGAAAGTACTGTTGTCATTATGTAGGCTGCTTCCAAGGGAGCAACCAACATAAGGAGTGCTTTTTGTGCTTTCACATCCCTGCATGGCAGGAGGAAGGGAAACTATTTCAGTGGAAGCTTGTGATGCTATTAAACTCTTGCCCACTTAAGTGCTTTTGGTTTTATGAGAAAAATTATGATCATTAATGAACATTTAGAATGAAATCTTCTTGTTTTCTTTCCCATGTTCTTATGGGGAACAGTTCAAGGGAAGAAATCATTCAGCAAGTTTTGCCAGCAAATAAGGTGTTAAAATTAGAAATTAGACCTAAAGTCTGGAAATAATGCAACACCTTGCAAGACAGGTAGAGTTCTTCATTATCCTATAAAGATAAATTATTTTATTGTCTTCATGATGATTAAATTCTGCCACTGAAGCAGTCAAATCTGCTGGGCTTGTCACCTCTGAGCCTCGAGAAGTGGAATTGATGCCTTGCTGTGTCACTGGTGATCTTGGTGCTGTTTTACTAGTCCCTTTGTACTGGTGATGAGTATGAAGTTTCACCAAACGTTAGTGGCTTCAGTCACTTTGATGTTTTTGAAAATTTTATCTGGTGAAGAAGAACTTCAGAGAGGAATTCAGGATTAATTATATAAGCACACTCACAGTTTTTTGTGAGCTCAACTAATTGCTTCCTGTGCTAAACTTGACCTGATGCCCTACAGAGTTGCTTGTCTATCTGCACATCATTCTCCCCAGCATGTCTCATAATTCCCTTGTTATTATTTTTCCCATTTTCTGGGTTTTCCCAGGCCCCTTAACCTGAACCATGAATAATACAGATTTAAGTGTAATTCTGTGTTACTGGAACAGCGCTACAAAATTTGCAAGAAAGAATAAAATGTTGGTTATACCCACTTCTAAGTCTTCAAATTTTATGCCATGTGATTTTTCTTATGGTGAGTGAAATGTCAGCAGACTGGTCGTTTGTCACAAGTGTGTATACAGTTACATATGTCCTTTGTGGGATAGGATTTTTTCAGTGACCTGATTAAGGAGGCTTTTAAAATTGCATTTTTCATTTTAATAGAAAACTGATCCTACTTTGAATAATTGAAACAAAAATAACTCCAACTGAGTCCCTTCAGTGTGATCACAGAGACACATTTACAAATATTTTTTCCTAAACCTATCTTCCCGTCTCCCTCTGTCTTCACTTAAGAAGATATTTATCTATTGTGCTTGAGGAGAAAATAGGGGGTTGGAGAAAGGCAGCAGACCAGGCTGAGATTGAAATCTCTGTTCAGTTTTTCAGTCATGTTTGACCCGGCTGATAATCTGGAGTAGTAACCTTAGTTCCTCTATTGCAGTCCCCATTGGTAGAAAATCTCCTTTTCATTGTCCTTGTTTAGTCTTCAACATCTTTAAACTGTCTGTAAAGGAAAGGATTTATTTCATCCAACTTAGATTTAGTTTAGATACATGTTTTGGGATGAGATGAATCCTTTCCCTCTGTTGACAAAAGACTCTCCTTAAAGGAGCTGAAGTGTGATGTTTATACTGACTGAACTGCTGTAATATGTTTTCAGTGCCATGGAATTTTATTAAAAATTTGTATACATAGCAAATATGGAGCTGTAAATTTGGATATGGGCTATAGAAATAAAAAACAAAAGAGGTCTGTTATGATGGGCTGCAGACTGCAAAGCCTCAATTTGTTAGCCAGCAGGTGAAACAGCAGTGGCCACTACAAAGAGATGGGCTACTCAGAGGGGTTTGGAGAGGATGGCCAAGATGGGGTGAGCAGTGTGCAGGGAATCTGCAGAACAGTGATTTTACTGGAGCACATGTGTTAGAGAGCCAGGGAAACCTCACCTTTGTCCTCCTGCACAGGACTGCCCCAAGGAGATGTGTCGGAAATACGCGTTTGATGTGTTCAGTGGAACTCTCAACTGCAGTGCGATGACCACGTTTCTGCTGTTTATTATTGGCAGGCCTTGCAAAGGAATTTTCATTTTATTTGGAATCCAGGAGTGGTTTGGGGAGCTGGCAGAGGGTTAATATCTGCAAAGCTCCCAGGTATGTGAAGTGCTCAAGGTGCCTGCTCACAGCCTAATCACTGTTTGCAAATGGCTGTGTCGTGTCACTTGGTGGGACATGCCTAGGATATAACCTGGGCTGTGACACTAATCTGTTGGTGGAGAAAATATATTTTAGCAGGACTCTGTTCATCATGGATCACTTGTACGTCATTGTACATACATTATTGTATCCTTGTGGCTATATAAGATAGCAACCTCTCTCTTTCTCTGACAAATTAAGCAAAATTCTGGGATGTAGGTGTTGTGAAGCAGGAAAAGATCTGGTGTAAGGTTCTGCAGGTGTTCAAGGTACAGGCTCAGCCATGGGCATCGTGGAAGGGGATGTATCTGTATTGTATTTCCTGCTCACTTGATGAGTTCTGTGCTCACAATTAACCAACCCCTCCTGAAGTGAGGCTCCATTATGAGACATTGTGTTGTTTTTGCCCCAGGTCTGCCACATTAACAATACACTTCTTTTGTTGTCTCTCCCTCTCCCATATTTTATTTTGTTTGGTGTGTTTATCTGTGGCCACTCCAAAAGGGAGCTTCAGCTTATGGCACTGTGCTTTCTTCAGAATCAAGTGTGGGATGTTTGCTATATTTGGGACAGATTTTCAGGCAACTTTGTAAAATAAAGAGATAATCACCTGATTTTAAAAAAAAAAAACCTGAGACCATTGCCACAGTTTTTATCTCTCAGAGTGGGAAATGTGGAATAAATCTTGTAAAGTATCGAAACAGAAATTAGATTAAAGCTTTTGTTTTTTTTAGAAAAAGTCATGCTTAAATGCTCTCAGGAGCTACATTAACATTAATACTCTATTTTTCCTTGGTGATGGCATTAGCATGCACATAAAAAAAAATTTGTTAGCAAACTGATAGATATTTTGTGATTACTGCCATTTCATTTCATGCACATAGGTTAAACATACAACAGGCAAGGGGTTCAATTCACCTCTTTTTTTTTTCCCTGCCCTTTCTAGCATAAAGTACATAAACCTTGGAAGATAATTTTTAACCTAGGAGTTACCCATTCATTAGCAGAGTTGAAAGCAGGATACATTAAGTAGTTGTTTCCTGACCTCAGAGAGAGCTGCCTCAGAGTGTGCTCTCAGATCTGTGTCCAATAACTGGTCCTACCTAGGGGGAAGAAAAGAAAAAAGAAACTACACAAACTGACTGAATGACCACTGAAGGGTGCTTCCAGAGTAATAGCTGGCTTCTGGCAATGCTCCTGTTCATGTGACATAGTTTAAAATACCTTTCTTGTTACCCAGGGGTATCTTCTACCCTAAGCTTTTAAAAGGTCATTGTTAAAAAGCAGGAATATTGATTAGTTAGTGGGCTGAATTTTTAATCTTAATGTTTATGTTGTGATCAAAAAATGTTAGAAGTCATTTCAATAAGTGAAAATCTCTGTATGTGTGAGAAATAATTTTCTGAACTTCATTATCTACCAGGTATGCCAGACTGCTGATAGCTGATAGCAAACTTTGCTCTTTAGTTAGCTTACTTAATTTTTTTTCAGCAAGTCAGGAGTTTAGAGTTATCTTTAGATTGTGTCATGCCTATGTACAGAATCTGCTAAATCTGTAAGGTTAATGCTTTTGCCTTGAGCTGGCTGCCATGGCCAGGCAGTCCATTCTAACTCTCTTTAGTGCAGCTCCTCAGCTATTTGCACAATGCCTTTGTCCTGGAGAATCATTCTGGAGTGACTTCAGTTTTGCCCATTTTCATGTAGCCTAAAGTGACTTGAATGGAGTGAATGCAATTATAATGTGAATGGTATGCCAAACGAGAAAATAACCTTACAACTGTGAGGAATGATGCTTTTTGGACCATTTACTTCCAAAAGTATGTGAACTTCCAAAAGGAAGTTTGATTCTTTGACATTTTTCTTCTGCTATTCTGAAGTTAAAAAAACTCCAGAATAAGTAGAAATTAGAGCATTTGAAAAATCCGTCTTTTTTCTTTTATGTGATTTGTTTGCATTTTACTCTTAGCACATCTTGGTTGGTGGGCTGGCTTTGACTGGGGTAGTGTTAATTTTCTTCACAGTGGCTGTGAAGAAAATTTTGTATTGTATTGTATGGGTGGGATCATGTTTTGTATTGGTGCTGAACACCAATACAAAACATGGTCCCACCCATACAATATAGAGGTTCATAATATAGATTTGTTTTAATTTCTGCTGAGCAGGGCTTACACAGAGCCAAGGCCTTTTCTACCTTTTGGACTGCCATGCTGGCAGGGATATTGAGGGTTGTGAGGAGACACAGCCAGGACAGGTGACCCAAACTCACCAAAGGAATATTCCAGACCATGTGACATACTCAGTATCTGAAGAGCGGGAAGAAGCAGGGGTGTGCACATTCGGAATCGTAGTGTTTGTCTTCCCAAGTCACTGTTACACGTGATGGGGCCCTGCTCTCCTGGGGGTGGCAGAACACCTGCCTGCCCATGGGAGAAGCAGTGAATTAATTCCTTGTTTTGCTTGTGAGCATGGCTTTTGCTTTCCCTAGTAAAGTGTCTTTATCTCAACTTGTGAGTTCTCTAAATTTTACCTTTCTGATTTTCTCCCTGATCCCACTGGTGTGGGGGAGTAAGGGAACAGCTGTGTGGGGCTTGGCTGCTACCTGGGATTAAACCACAGAAGTCCTTCTTGCACCTAAAAAAGGGGCAAACCACACACACTACAGAAAGTTCATGTTTACAGAAGAGAAAAAGGTAGAACTGAAAAAAAGCAAAGCTGAAAAACTGCTACAGTAAGGGAAAATTTGTACCTACAAAGCATTCCAAATACATATTATCACATGAGTATTTTGCATTTCTCTTCTATGGGAGAAGGTAAGATACATTGTCAGAGTAGGCATCAACAGCAGAGACAGAGTTTCTCAATGAGTCCTTATTTTCCTTTCACTTTTAACCTGCCCTTTCTGAGGTTAGATCATGTATCTAAAATGATCAAGGACAGAAGATGTTGGAATGAGGTGGGTTAGTGCCTTTGAAGATAGCCAGTAGATGTCATCACAAGACTGAGCATCTTTGTCCAGGAGCTGTGCAGCACCATTCCCTAATCCTGCCCACACTTGCCAGCTCATGGCGGGCAGAAACCTCATTGCAGCATCTGAGTGTGTATTTTGTGGCCTGCAGCAGGTGTGGGCTAATAGAGTGGTTTAAAGTATAACTCATATACACCATTCCAACAAACTGATTCTCCTTGAGCTCTGCTGGTAGTGTGTGAGACATTTAAAATACTTTTTTTTCAGTAGAGGAATGTAACAGTGATGTCCGTGGGAATTAGGAAATAGCAATGACAGTAAACTCACTAAGTAAGGGCTCACTAATGTCTTATAGACAAGTTCATAGATATATTTACACCTACTTAGCTGCAGAATCTCACCTCTCTATACTGTGTTCCAGAAGGGAAGGGTATGATCTGAAAAAGTGTCCAGTGTCAATCTTATTCTGTCCTTGCTGAGTATTAACAGAAAATTTACCGTTGATTTTATGAGAGGAAGAGTTCAAAAAAAAAGTTGTCTCCTTAATTTTAATTTTAAAAATGCATTCCCAGTCCTCATGATCAAGCTAATTGCTATAGGAATGAATTGCCTAAATATACATATCTTGCAATAATCCAAGTACAATAGAAGCAAGAGGTGGCCTTCTGGTGTCTAGCTGTCCCTTCACAACAATCCAGATTTTCCATAGGCCCCAAAGCCAGCCTGCATTGATGTCTGGTTTCCATAACCTTAAATTGCACTAGTTGTCAGCACTTTGGCATCTAAAGCACACTAATACAGTATTCTTCTTATTCTGAAATCTGTAAGCATGCTGTTTTGTGGTAGCATGTGTCCGACCTGCCCTGTGCATGGATCTCAGTAAGTTAACACTGAGCCCTCTCAGACAATCATTACAGAGGCAGCTGGGCTGGTTTGTGATGTCCTTGTCCTTCAGCTGTTCAGTGCTAAACTGCTGCTAGGGGCTGCGCCCCAAACAGGGTGAGGGGAGCCAGCAAAACTCTGTCTTTCTCTGGTTCAGCATAATGCTTACCTCAGTCACCTTAACTTGTTGATGAAGAGGCTTTAAGTTAAACTGGGTAATTTATACTGGAGTAGATGAGAGGCTCACAAGGTCTGTTGATTTATATTGGTAGAGGAAGCCTTCAGCAAAGGAGCAGAAACAAATAGCCAAAGTATATCAGCTTCTAATACCATCTCATTCATTTCTTTAATGAATGTCTGGCTGCAGCCTAAAACTAAATATAACAATTGAAACAGCTGCAGTGCTATAGCTAATCTTCATATGCTCACTCACTGTAGTGTTTTACAGTATTACCCCTATCCAAGACTAACTGGACACCAAAATCTCTGGCTTGCCATTTGCTCATCTCTCAGGATTCACAGCTGCCCCTGTCCAATAAATACATGTATAGTGGAGTGTGACTTTAGTGCCCTGAAACCAGAATTGAAGACACAACATTAAATGCTCTGCATTTTGCATCAGAGCCTTATTAAACAGGAATTGTATTGATTCTCATGAGAGTTTACCGGAACTCAAGAATCCTTTTAGACATTGGACCATTGGACATGTAGCTGCATCTGCTATGGAATTTCCACCTGTCTGTAGTAATTCATAATCTGCCTATAGCATCTAAGTTTTCCTTGGAGTGTGCAGCAATTTGTTTACTGCAATTTGTCCATGACAAGTCCCATAGAAAGCAGCAGGGCCCATGGAGAGCTGCCAGAGAGATTCTGACTCAGAGAGAAGCCCCTCTGAGAGTTTGCTGGCATGAATGCTTGTCTGGCCAGTTTGCCAGGACTGGGGAGGACAGGTGGGAAGCACCATCTCCCCATCTTCATCCTGTATTCCTCTATTCCGTAGCACCAGTCCTTCCCATCATGAGAGGACAGGGTCCTTAAGGGTGCCCAGTCCACAGCAGTGAGAGGATGGCTTGTGTGCTGCTTTTGTTATCTGAGGCAATCTGAGAACAGGCTCAGACTGGTGCTGCACTAAGGACCACCTAGCAAAAGGAAGCAAAGTATGGTAGGAGGAAATTATCGACTCCAAAGGGGAAGGCATTAGAGCTTGTGCAAATGCTGCAGTAAAACACACTTACTGCCTACTTGCCATAAATTGCTTTCATGGTGCTCTTTCTTCCAAATCTTTTAGGCTGCCTGACAATAACCTACTTGTGATAATTCTTGTATAAAATGAAATGTCTTGCGTCATAGTCTCTCGGTTAGTTTTTGTAGGAACCTCATTTTTATTACTAAAGACCAATTTTGACATTTTGAAGTTTTGCAATTTCACATTTATTTCAGTGCCTGAATTGACTGTTGGGTAAAGACTTCAGTCATAAATGTACAAATAACACCAACAAATCTCTTTAAAATGCGGGTTATTGCTACTGAAACTGTCAGTTCAAGAAATATGATAAGATTACAAGGTCAGTCATGACAGAAGCTTTGTTAAATGAAAACATATGTGCCACAATAAAGCATCCAGCATAAAGTGTTGTTGTCAGTTTGTTAAATTTGTAAAACTGCTTCATGACCATTTTGCAGGATACACAGTATTTTCATGCTCTCTTTAGTTTCACTTATTAATCAAGTAAAGTCAACTGGTCTCTTTCCTCCCCCTATGTTATGTCTGCAGCTGGATAAGGGGTACACAGATGTTGCTTGTGGTAAAATCATACATGGCAAGTTGGAGTGGAGAATGGAGACTGCATTTTAGCAGCAGTTTTCTGGCAGAGGATTAATAATCTGATATTAAAGGGAAATGGATATCTGAAAGTTTTACAAATTACATGGTTTCAAAAACCCATCGAAAGGGCATTAAGAGGTTTTACATCTGAACAGATGTCCAATATGGTATTCAGCTGTCTTGAAATAAGAATGGATAAACTAAAAAACTTCAGAAATATTTTGGGATTTGGGAAATAGAACTTGAAAACCAGATTTGCTTAATAGCCTATGCAGAAATTTGTGGACCTTCATATTACTGAGTTTATTGATGGCTCCCTGTACTGCCAGTGTTACTTTACATTCCAATTTTTTGTTTGTTGATAATCATAGTTAACATTACAGGATTCATTGTAATCTTTTGTAATGTTTTTCCATTTAGGAATCTGTCTTGATGGATAAACTGTCAGGTTCATTTAAGATGTGAGCCTGTGGAGAAGGCAAAGAGAATGTGTTCCTGGTAAAGTTCAGAGCATTGCACTGGGAGAGGGAAGCAGCCTCACAGAACATGCCAGGGCATGACTGATGGTGTGGCCGTTCTCTTCTGTTTGGTTCTTGCTGCACTGCCCCCACCCCTTCCTATAGTATCCAAACACCTTTCAGTAGTACATGAGCAAACATGATTAGCATCTGTCACAAAATGTTCTTTCTTTCATCCTTTCCTTGGGGCAGAATTGTATGTGCAGTGTAAGCTAGCACTTTTTTTTTTTTTATTATTGTAATTGTTACATTATTACTATGTTTGTAAAAAGGAAACCAAAGGTGTATACTCTGACTCAAATTAGAAGATTCATGCTTTATTCCTGGGGGGGGAGTTCATTTCACAAACTCAGACCAGCCCCCAAGCAAGCTGTGTTTCCTGCACAGACAGGCTTTACCTTCAGGAGAAAAACAAAATCTATTATGCCTGAGAAGTATTGACTAGCCAGTTGAACTGGAGCTTCAAGCAGTGTTTTAGATATGCTCAGCCCAGAATAATAAGACCCTTGAAAGAATGCTTTTTTTTGTTTGTTTAAACATAAGTCAAAGTTCACTGTGAAGTCATCAAAAACTGCTTAACAAAAAGACTGGACACACCCTTTCAAGTCTCTGTTGGTCGGATGAATAGGAGTGTTTGGTTTTCATTTAGCATTCTCTGTTGACTGAAGGACACATGTTAAAGATATATCACATCACTGTGACCATGAGAAGAGTGATAAAAGTAAGTATAGCCTTTTTTTTCCCCCTGTAATTAATGATGAAAGCAAAGCCTTGCCCTGTGACATAATCCTTCCTTTTTCCATGAAATATAAAGCAATTGGAGTTGTTTCTGAAGAAACCCATCCTTGACACATTATTACAACCAGAATTAAGCCTAAGTTTCCATCATCAAAATCAGAAATAGGCCAAATACACATTAATTTTTCAAAGTTACTGTCTTGGACACGATGAAATTTAGTTTTACTCCTGGCCTACCACAAAACCTGATTTAAAGCTTACAGGCACAGTACAACTCTGTGGTAAAAACACTTGCTGTCAAATGTTCAATCCAATATGTGCTTCCTTACACTTTCTTTAGGGATGCCACCTCTCATGCAGTGATATCTACGAACAGTGATCCCTGCCATCTGTTTGCTCAGAAGTTTGCCCTCTTCCTTTTCTTCAGCATGATAAAATATCACCCGATTAAGAGGAAGTTTTAAGACTGATACGTTGTGTCACATACTAGATATATCTGTTTCCAAAGGGAAGCTGATTAGTGTAGAGGTATTTTACCTCAGAATCAGGTGAGGAGATTCCTATTTCTGGTTTCACAGTTATAAGATCAACTTTCATTTATTATTGCAAAGGGCCAAATTTTGGGGCTTGAGTGATGTTGAAAAAGACGACATGAGATTTCTTTCTACCCATTGATCATGACAGGATAGCTATTTTGTGCATGTAATCTGTTCTTAAAAAGCAGACATACAGGAACATAAACCAGATTTCACAGACTTTCAGAATATTCTGAGTTGGAAGGCATCATAAGGATCATCAAGTCCAGCTCTTAAGCAAATGGCTCATACAGGGATTAGACTGACAATTCTGCTGTTATCAGCACCATGCTCTAACCAGCTGAGCTCATCTCAGTTTTATTTGAAAGTATACTCAGGTCATTTCAGCTACTTCACTTCTAATAGCTGATTACAGTTTTGAGAGGAATCTATTGTATTGTGCAGAGACAGTGTCTGCTTTAGTGGTTACAATCTCTGCAGAAAAAAAAATAATATTTTCTTTTGTTCTTTCTTGGTATCTGGTGGTTTTGGAGATGTTACTGGAAAGAAAATGTTGTATCTCCAAAGTGTGAAAGCTCAAAAGTGTGGGCTAGCTGCCCATTTATCCCAGAATTGACATGTCACCTGCAATGCTTTTACATCTTTAGTCAGTTAATGCTTAAAAAAAAAATAGAGTTTTGTACTTCCTTACTTGACTGAATGATTAGAGCCACAGTTAACTTTTCTCCCCTCATTTTTCAAAAGATCATGTGCTACCAATATTTGAGAGTATAAAATCATTGTTAATTCTCTGCTCCCCATAGGTTCAGAAAATGTTTTCCGTCCTCTAAGTGTTTAGAACAGTAGCTGGAAAGACTGGAATAAAGATAGGACATGCATTTCCCTAATGAAAACCAAAACTCTTTATATGTGTTTCCAAACTCTACTATAGGAATAATGTGCAATCAACTTTCTGATTAATTTATTCTTAGTACAAATATATAGATAAAAAAAAACATAGTAACTGATTTGCCTTATAGTTAAAATTCTACTTACTTAAAAAGGAAAATGTTTTGTTTTGTTGTGTTTAATATTTGGATTTTTCAGTATAAGCCAGAAAATATTTCACAGGGTTTCTTGTATATAAAAATACAGAATAGTTATGTATGAAAGAAAAGCAAAAATGGTACTCTGCAGAAAGCTACTCTGCAGATTTGTAGCTTTTATCTATAATTAGCAATTAGAGAAACTGATAAATATCCGATAAAGTTTTTGCATCTAAGCAGTCAGTGAGATAATAATATAATAGAGCCAGTTGGTCTTGGTGTTTATCATTATGTTTCTTACAATAAGGTACAGAAATGTTATGATGGTGCCCTTTTTCCTTCAGATTTTATTGCTGGTTTTTTTCATTCATGGACCTATTTTCTATGTGTCTGGAATGATTGCCACCACTTTTTGTGTGTGGATTGTACATGTTTTAAAGATGGATTCTTATTCTCCTAATGGTACCAAACAGGAAGCAAGCCTTGCTTTGTTGTAGGCTCAGATTAACCTAAAAACAGTGCCACTGAATCAGATATGAGATTCGTTCCATACTCTCCATGATTTTTGTGCTAGAGAATATGGTGATTCTCTTGCATGCACTGTCAGATACTGTCAAAACATCTGTGCATTTAAAACTAATTAGAACAAACATGAAATTATGAGAGTTTAATTGTTAAGGAGGTTAATGTGAAATTTATTTTGCGTGTGTCTTAGTTACATTTACTGTAACACAAACAAGAGGAACGAAGAAAACTAAAGAGCACATTGTTCAGATTCATCCTGCTCTCAGTGCATTTTCTTCTCTGTTTCTGCCCTGGTATCTATCACAGTCAGGCAGATCTGTTTATTCTCTAATATAAAAAAAAGTGAAAAAAGGAATGGAAAAAAAGGATTTTCCAGCAAATATCTGTTTCTGGGTCCATCATTCACATAACTTACCTATATAAATACTTTAATATGCATAGGAGTGCTATACTGGAAAGGGTCACTTGTGTTTTTGCAGGGCTAGTGTCATAGAATCACAGAATTGTAGAATGATTTGGGTAGGAAGGGACCCCAAAGGTCACCTGGTTCCAACCCCCTCGGCCATAGCCTTGACCACTTTCAGGGATGGGGCATCCGCAGCTTCTCTGAGCAACCTGTGCCAGTCTCACCACCCTCGTGATAAAGAATTTCTTCCTGATGTCAAATCTAAGCCCACTGTTTTACAGTTTAAAGCCATTCCCCCTTGTCTGTCACTACATGCCCTTGTAAGAACTCCCTCTCCAGTTTTCATGTACGTATGGTATGTAGGGAAGGGGCACTCAACTGAAGCATTGCTGAAAGGGGAAATATTACAGAGATCTTGTTTTTCAGATGAGACCTGTATTCCTTGTCCTTTGTTCTCTTGTGAGCTCAAGATGTTGAATGGTTTAGTAAATAGAATACAATTATGGATAGATTCAGAAATTACTCCAGTAATATATTTCTCAAGATAATGAAGTCTGTGAAAACAAAGTATTTTTTGAATTTTCTTATACTTACCTAGATTTTCATATGTAACACGTTAGTAAAAGCGAGTCAAACAAACCAGGCTTCTGTCCTTTTAGTTTCTTTTTTAAATTATACATTCACTTTAGAATTCATTCTGGTGGGTGCCTTATAAGCTGCATGTTTGTGTGTTTAGGTACATGTTTTAGGTATCTGTCAGTGTGTATATAAAGCATAAGTTTAAGAGAATTAATTTTTGTAGAGAGTTAGATTTTTTTTATGTGTGTTTTTTTTCTGTTGGGACATCAAATCTTCATTTTGTGGAGGGACTTCTTACCTTTAGAAGGTGTGGCTGGTGGGCAGTTAGATGCAAGGTAGTGCCTTAAAAATGATCAAAGGAACAATTTGCAGTATTTCAGAAAACTCTGTTCTTCAGTCAGATTTGTGTCCTGCCTGTGGGTCTGATGGAAATGGGCCTTAACAGAAAGCCTGGTTATCTGTAGGAATAACCTTGGGAGGCATTGTAAGGCAGGAACCTTTAGGACCTCTTTAAATGGTTGCCACAACAACTCCTGCCTTCTATCAGGAATCATTTTCTTATTGTTAAAAGTGATGCGATTTGTGTCACCATCAAAGCATGTGTTGCTTGGTTTCACTCTCTGTTAGGAATCAGACATAGGGATGAAGTGGTTTTGTAGTGGAAATAACATGGAAAACTGGCTTTTCAGGTTAAGGGCCAGATTTACATTCTAACACACTGATTTATACCAGCAAGGAATGTCAGCATGAGGCCTTGCTTCCAGCATCAGAGAAGCACTGCTGCCAAGCACAGCAGTCCCACTTTCTCTCCACCCCCGGTATTTATCACTGTGCCAATGCCTCCCTTACCCTGGCACAAGCCCTGTTACTCTTGTGCCATGAACTCGGGGTCAGGGGAAACACCCAGATTAAAATTAAACTGTTGCTTTCCGCATTTAGTTCTACTAGAGATCATTTCCCTGGAGCGGTTCCTTAAATGGCCGTGCAAACACTTGTGCCAGCTCCAGGGGAGAAACTGAGCAGGAGCTGGGACTGAGAGAGAGCCTGTGGGGGAACAGGGAGTCCTGGATTTCTTAGGCAGAGCTTAGTCTGCATTTGCTAAGTGCATCCAGGAAGCTTTGGCTCAGGGATGCATTTTCAGTCAGTTTAACCCAATCTGAGACCAGCACTTGAATGAATACTGCCTCCCTCAGATGTCCTGCTCTGAGACGTGTTCCTGACCCACCCTGTTTGCCTGTTGTTTCAAACTGCTTTTGATGCAGGCAAACATCCACACATTAATATGAAAGATATGGTGCCAAGAGGTAGGGTGTTACTTATTTATGGATTAATGTTCAGTACAAATCAACTTGTACTGAAAGAGAGATTTACTCAGTAGGGCTTGCAAATTTCCCTTTTAGTAGTAGAGTCAGAGGCCATGTAGCATGTTAATTTTCCATCTGCATACTTCCCTCTCTGAGGAAAGTTTTAAAGTGTTTAAGCACAATCTAGTTTGTGCTAGATTGAAGACAGATGAAGTTAGATGACTAAATTCAGGTGACTGAATGTGTCTAGTTGTCAAAGGTCCCACTGTGGTCTATGAATGACTAGATTGTACAATTTGGAATTACAAAACTATTCAGCCAATGCAAGTGTCTTCTTTATGATGAGCTGAATTGCTCTCCAGGCACTGTTGGGCATGTTTCAATTCCCTCAGCATAGCACCAAGTGTACTGTAAGGGCTCCAGCTGACCTGCCTGACCTGTGTCCAGCCCTGCTGAAGGGCATGGGTTTCCTGTTAGTCATTTGTTATATTTGCCAGCTGTCTGCAGATGTCTCAGATACCTTAAAGGGTCTCAAATGACCCTGAATGCCTATCTTTAAACAGTAGGATACAAATCCACTAGTCTTCCCTGGATATAAAGGATGCTTAGGATAACTGTTAGGATGCAGACGTCTACCTCATCCAAAGTTAGGTGAAACAAATCTCAATAAATGCTTTTCAAAAAACCCATCTAACATAGCATGAGTGTAATTCAATGCAGGAATGTCTCTCTGCATAGAGACTTCCGGAGAGAAAGTGGACAAAGGCTTCCAGCTGCTGCTGGCAGGAGCAGTGAAGGAACTGAAGTTACTAGAACCAACAGGCCTACAGCCTGGAGCATTCCTAAAAGGGCAAGGATTTGGGTTGTGGTTATAACTGTGAGCTACATATCTGCTCAGGATAGCCATCACTTTTTTTTGTTTGTTTTGCGGTTTTTTTGGTTTTGTTTTTTTGGGGTGTTTTTTTGGTGGTTTTTTTTTTTTTTTGGTCAGTGTCTTTACTTACTGGGGTGTTTCTAGTGAGTCAGACTCAGTGGAACCAGCAGTGTCCACAGCCAGTGTAGTGTCCAGGCCAAAGGCTCAATGGACTGCAGGTCAAAGTCTGACTAGTGGGAGAAGAAAGGTCAGTGAGTTATACCAACTTAAGCTGCAGTATTGAAGGTAGGAGAGAATGCCTGACATTACCATGCTGTTTTCACAGATAATTAATTTTTCTCTTCAGAACGCACTACTAAGTCTTACTTTACTGACAGAATGTGAAGTTGTAGTTACGTGTTGTGGGAAAATGTATGAACTGATTTCTCTTGTGTGTTCTATTGGGAGTCTGCTGCAGTCCTGGACTGGGCTTATGAAGAATTGTTCTTGGAATTGTTTTTTACAGGGAATGGAGTGTGAGTCAGGTAGAATGGAACCATTAATATGTGAAAAATTACTCTGGAGATCTGCAGGATATTTTATTTCACTTCATCCAGCAAAATACTATTACTATCTATAACTGTGATATTATTACCCATGTTACTGATTTATTTTAAACAGCCAAAAATAATTAATCCTCACCCTGTTACACAGGTTCTTCCGGAGATTAATGAAGACTCAAATTTTCTGTAAGATGAAAAAGAAATCCCAATGCATAAATTCAGCTTTTAAAAAATTGTAAAGTTTTATGGATGTGGTGCTGTGAGCACATTTATTCCCATTTATGTTGGTGGTAAGAAGTGAATATCATTGGTAAGCAGCTACTATGGGTTCTGTGATGGCAGAGAAGCACAAAAACTGTGGACCAGGTCTTTATCCTAATGAGCAATTGTTGCTTTGTTTGCTTCAACTGAGCTGCAGAATGAGACTGACTTTGAATACAGAGTGAAGATACTGTATTCACTGGAGTTTAACAGGGCTCATTCTTGCATAGGTCTGTGTATATGTATCTATAGGAACTTATGTATCCATATATAATGAACATATATGTATCCATATATGTTGAAAATCATATATTTACAGAGAGAAAGAGAAAGAGACTTGCAGTGTAGCAACATATTAAAGAGTATTCCATGAAAGTAGTGTATCTCAATTTTTTTTTAATTAATCTAACTATGTACAAAGAAATCTGGCTTAATTTCATCAGTTGAAATGCACGTATTCTCCTAAAATATAGGATAAATAGCTGCTGGGAAGAAATTTAGATTCTTCAAAAAACTTATATGAAAAATGTAAATCTCCATGGTCAAAAAATGTGATGTCAATAATTTGAGCAAATCAGGTGTAAAATTCTTTAGCATTGATTATATTCTCCATATTCCACACAAATACATTGGTGTTAACTCATCTGTTAACTCATGTTAGCTTATAAATTAATCTTCATACTGCATTGTTTGGTGATGATTGCACTTCACACTGGCTATTGGGTAGAGTCAAGCCATAGAAATAAATGTTGGCCTTGAGTTCACTGCTGGTGTTTGCAATACAGTGCTGAAATTCTAGGAATGGAGGGAATTGTGGAAATAATATTCTCTAAAACATGCATGTTCATAATTTTTCTTTTCCCTTATTAATAATGATATTCTGGCATAGGTTAGAACATATAAATATTATACTTACTACAGTCAAGAGATTTATCCCTTGTTGAAAGGTCTAAAGAACTCTAAGCACTCTAAGCTATTTGCTTGACACACTATTTAGTTTTCATGGGAAAGTAATGAAAGTTTTTGCTGTTCTGCTATTGACCCAAATAAGGCCGATTTCTTGACTACTAAGTGTCAGAATGTTTTATCTATTGACTCAAATATAGAACTGTAAAATCACAGAATCATTAAGGTTGGAAAGGACCTCCAAAATTATAGAATCCAACTTTTGACTGAACATCACCATTTCAGCTAGGTTCCATGTCCAGTCATTCCTTGAACACTTCTAGGGATGGTGACTCCACCAGTACCTCAGGCAACCTGTACCTGATCATTCTTTCATTGAAAAAAAATTTCCTATTGTCATACCTGAACTTTCCTTGGTACAGTTTGAGGCCATTTCCTCTTGTTTTGTCACTACTGCTTGAAAGACGAGACCAGCCCCCACCTTGCTACAACCTCCTTTCAAGCAATTTTAGAGAGTGATGAGATCACCCCTGAGCCTCCTCTTTTTCAGGCTAAGCACTTCCTCAACCACTCCTTATATGATTTATTCTCTAGACCCTTCCCCAGCCCCATTGCCCTTCTCTGGACATGCAGCAGCAGCTGAGTGTCTCTCCTGTAGTGAGGGGCCCAGAATTTGACGTGGAATTTGAGGTGTGCCCTCACCAGTGCCGAGTACAGGGGCACAATCCCTGCCCTGGTCCTGCTGGCACACCATTGCTGATCCAGGCCAGGATGCCATTGGCCTTCTTGGCCACCTGGGCACACTCTGGCTCACATTCAGCTGCTGCTGACCAGCACCCCCAGGTCATTTTCTGTGGGTCACCTTTCAGCTACTCTGCCCCCAGCTGTAGTGCTACTTGGGGCTGTTGTGACCCAGGTGCAAGACCTGGAACTTGACATTGTTGAATCTCACACCTTTGGCCTTAGCGCATTGACTGAGCCTCGCCAATTCCCCTACACAGCCTTCCTGCCTCAAGAAGATCTGCAGCAATCTGCTGCATCATATCAGACTTAGTTGTCTTTCCATCATGCTACATTATGATTCTTTGAAAGATTTTACAGAATGCCACACAATACTTGGTTACTGCTGACTTTTGTCTGTATATATAGGAGTTCACTTGTGTGTCAACCATAGACAAGAAAAATTGTACAAAATATTAAGTAGTAGATTGCAGAGGGCATTCAGGAATTCACAGGAATGATTCATAGTAAGTTTTGCACTATTTGTAATAATATGGATTTGTGAGTTTTTTTGGTTTTGCTTTGTTTTTGTTTTTTTCTTTATTTTGCAACCAGTGGGTGTGCAGGAACACTAAGTGACAGTGTTATTTAATCATCAAATTTGATTTGGTGTGAGCAGAAATTTAGATATAAAACCAGCTTTGCTTATTACTGCATGATACAAGAAGAGAACTCATGTACTTCTTTCAACTTTTTAAAGTTGAAATAGACATATAACCTTACTGGGATATACTCAGATTTCCACTGTTAATCTGGAATATTTTCGTCATTATATATATGTGAGTAAGTATACTTACATGTAGTTCAAATGATAAATATGCTTTTATTTTGAGCTTCCATGCAATTATGCATAACATTTTTTTTGTTCAGATCTTGTTGATAAGTGACCAAAGAGTTAACCTAAAAGGTTATAGCTTTCCCATAGAGTGTATATCCAAATCTCATTCTCAAGGTCTCTTAGGAAGAAAATGTTTAATCATAGTCTGAATGAAATTCCGGGCCCACTTTCAGGCCATGAGGTTTGCCAGCCTGTTCTCCAGTAGATTTAAATAAGTGTTCTGCTTATCAAAATGTGTCTCAGAGAAAGCAGTGCCCTGTGAGGACACTGGTGTGAAAGCTGGCTGTGAAATTTGTCTGGCACATATGCCTGGCGCATCTGTAGCTGTTCAGTAATGTTAAAGGAAGGCATAAGAAAAAAGGTTGGAAGATTTGGCCTGGATTGTATGCCTATGTAAGCAGCTACTCTATTTACCCCAAGAAGGGCATGTGATGACAGACTGGGGAGCAAATGGTTACTGTGGCCACACGAGTAGGAAAGAGAGAGACAAGTGAGTCCAACAACCTGTAGAGTTCACTGTCACAAAGCACTGAGAGAACCCAAGATCAAATCTACCCTTATTTATTTCCTTCTAGCCAAAACTAAACCTTTTCTGTCTGTGAAGCAACATAGTCCCTTAGTGAGCTCCTCAAGACAGAGCTTAATGAACTATCTCAGGAATCAGCAGGGTTGAGGAGGCTCAGCAGAGCATCCATCTGGTAAAGCTTTGCCTCTGGCAGGGCTGAGTCATATGGCACTATCCTTTGTGCCATGCAGAGGTACCTACTCAACTAGAGCTTATTTGTGTGGCTCTAACAGGATGCACATCCTGTGTCTTACCCCCATGTTCATGTGCAAAAGCATGTTAAGGTATCTTGGTTACTGTAGATTGAAATACCTGCTCAATAAAGGAACTACAAGCTAGGGCTCTCCATGTAAGCACATACTAGAGCAAATGTGTCTGCATTGAACGAGTAGTTTTTGAGACAGTGCGCACACATTTCTTTTTGCTTTTCGCTCCAATGTTCTTTAACATAAGAACCTTTATCAAACTTATCCTGAAAGTTGCTCATTAACCAGAAAGTACTTTCCCATGGTTATGTTAGACGGTATTACCTTCATTGTCCTCTCAAGAATTTACTCAGGGAGTATGTGAAGAGGTGAAGAACAGAGATATTACTTGTGTCTCAGCAGCTAAGAAATCTAAAAGATATATTGATTTATTAATATGAGGTAAGAATCACGTCCAAAGGATTAGAAATATGTCTGGACAAAAATGTTTCAATATCTCAATATGTTCTCTTGAGATATTTGAGTTAAAGTGTGTAAAAACAACTTATTGTGAGGCCTCCTTTTGATTGCGGCACTCAATTTTAGAATCACAGAATGATTTTGGGTTTGAAAGGACCTAAAAGCTCATCTGGTTTCAAATATTTTGTTCCATTTGGTCAAAAAACGTCTCGTTTCATCTGTTCAACAGATGAAGTGTTTTGGAATGTTCCACAGTAGGAAGTGGAGACAAAGGCAAGAAGCCCCTGCTTTTGGAGGTGGAGATTAGTGAGAAAGAAATGATGTGTTGGAAGCAACTTACTATCAAGATTGAGTTTTCATAATTTCACAGTCACTTCTGTTCCCTTTCCCTCTGCTTTATGTCTGTTGAGCTCCTCTCTTGGAAAACTCACAGTGCTCATATTATTCTGGACTCTCAATTCACCTCTTCATTTCTGAAGTACTTTTTGCACTTATTTTTATTATTTAAACAGATTTTTGACATCTTGGCATGAATCTTTTAAGGAATCTCTGGCTTCTTCCAGTTTTTTGGGGTTTTTTTTTCCTTCTTGCTATGTATGTTATGACTACAACATCGGAATTTCAGATGAAATAATGCAGGAATATATTATAATTGCTGCCATAAGAATATACAATTTTGCCCTTTAGGATAGACTTCAAGTAATGCGAAAAATTTTGTCATGATATAAAAAAATAACACATTATTGCAAAAATATTTCTTTCCTCAGCAGAACTAATATCTTTGACTACCCTGCAAGGCGTGTCTCAAATTAAAGTTAGTGACTTCAAAGGGAATCCTATTCTGTTCTTGTTTATATCAACAATTTAATATGTTTTCCGTTTTTTAATCTGCCCTTGCTGAGCAGGACTAAATCACCTGCAAAAGGTTATAGGTGTGACATAGCTTTAAAAGGATGAAGGGCACCACAAAGGAGTTTCTCAGGTCAAATAATATTAAAAGTCAAATATTTGAGATTACTTGGTACAATTACTCTGAACTGAATTCAAAAATAAATGAACCTGCCTGACATTTGTTCTCCTCCAATCAGGCAGGCATTTTATTTGTTGTATTGCCAGAACAGGAAAGGAACCAAAATGCAAGTCTCTGGAAGTAAATTTTTAATATCAAAAAGCAGTTTAATCACTTTGACACAGAGTTAAAAGAATACTTTTGTCCATGCTTAGTGGGCTATAGGAAGTCCAGCTGATAAAATGGAAACACTATTCTAGCTTGTTTAGAGTAGGTTTTGCAAATAATAACAACCTCTTTAATTCCTCTTGCATACATTTTCCTCTTACTTCCTCTTGCATACATCTTCCTCTTCCTGTTTGTAAAATTTGAGATTTATGAGTTTGGATTGTGATTTGAAATGGAGGGGAATTTTCTGCCAAGACAGTGTTCAACAGCTAGGAAAAAAAATGATTGAAAAGTTCAATTCCTTCTTCAAGGGAAATTTGCCAGTTTGACACAAAAAAAACAATTTAAAATTCATTGTGAAAAATTAGAAGTCTCAGTTTCAGATGATACCCTTTCATGCACCCTGGTTTTAAGCATGAGAATGATTTTGTAAGCATTGAAATATTAGACATGTATGTAGGAGTTTGCAGCGGTGGGTTCTAAATGAAAATGTAATCCAATGAAGGAAATATTGGTCTACTCTTTTCCCAGAATAGAAGAATTTCTTAAAATAGTACAATATGAAGTGAGATAACATTTTGATTTTGATTATATTTCTCCTGACTCCTGTTCTATTGTAATGTCTTGCATTTGTGAGGCTGCAGTGCACTTTTTGTTATTACTCCTCATAAATTGACTGGGGCTAAGGATGTGCCATGAGCCTCAAATTTAACACTTTGCCTGAGTAGGCTTTGAATGAGAGTAATTTTCCTGTGGGCTAATACATGTGTACTTCAAAGGTATAAACCAGAAGAGAAGTCCCCTATGTGGCAGTAGCTAAGATGGTTGAGCTAAACCCGTTATTCTGTGAGCCAAGGAAATGAACCTTGCTTCAGTTCAGCCAGAGCCTCTTGGGAAAAATTGTCTGGCGCCACAAAACAAATTAGTGAGCAGAGACTGAAAACTATTAAGTTTATTTTAAGAATGTGTTGTCAAAGATCTAATAAATTTACTTGTTGCTGCAGGCCATGCATGTATGAAGCCTTAACTGATCCAAGTGGTGTTTTTTTCCCTCAGAGGGAGGTGCAGGGTGTGGATCTTTAGGAAAAAGGTATTGTGCTTTAGGTAATGTGGGCATTGTTTAATGATAGACATGACAACTTGAGTGGTATGTTTGGGTTTGCTCTGTTAATACTCACAAGGCAATTTAAATTAATTTTCTCATGCAAAGTTCGTTAGTGACTACACAAAATGCTAGTTAGTTTAATGACGGTATGGAAATAACTTTATAGTAGCAGAACAGATTTTCTAAACAAAATCAATTTTTTTTGTTGCCATGTTTAAATGTTCCAAAGATTACTTCTCAAGGTTTTAGATTTACAAATCGACCATATTACAGTTAGGACCAGTTGTGTCTTTGAGTTTTCTCAGGACCCTCCTTTGTCAAGAAGATGATTTAACTGCGTTTTAGTTAGCCATATAGACTGGTGGGTTGAACACACTCCTGTTACATTCAATGGAATGGGTCAATCTTTCCAGAAGGTGATCCAGCTGTTCAAATAAGATGTGCCTGAAGTTCCTGAAGATACATTTCTTTCCATTCCTTGTGCCTGGACAGCTAGATTCAATTAAGCATACATCTTTTATAGGATGGCATTAGATGATATGAATTCTGTGTCTAGGAAAGATCTCTTGTCTTTACCTTTTGTGGAACAGGAGCCAGCTGATTTTGTTCCTGTGCTCTGGAACCTGAGCAAAAACGTACTGTGTTTTGCCTGGAGTGATTACTCACTGGAGATACTGAATTTATCCTCTGTGTTCTTTTCTGCTCAGAAGCAGTGGTCATCCTGCAGAGCAAGTCCCTTGCTTACAGCACAGACTCCAAAACCAACAAGTGGATCTTTTGGATTCCCTAGAAATCAGTTACAAACTAAGTATTTATTATGAATAGAGGCTTTCAAACACACACAGTGCTCCAGCATCTTTTTTGGTGATTCACATTGGGTTGCTCTTTATCCACTTTGCTCTTTCCATTGAAAACTCATAGTTTCTCGGTGCAGCCAATAGAGTGACAGTATTCTGGCTCTCTGAATTTCTGCATTGATTTATAATGAAATTAATTTAAAGCTATGACACTATTCGGCTGAAGTGGATATTTCCACTTCAGTGGATATTTCCTTGCACAATTTTTTTGTCAATGAAAATCAAGTTAACCTTTTAATCAGAACCCAGTTAATCTCCTGCAGAAGAATGGGACATAGACTTGAGCTGGGAATTCCTTGGATTAACCCAGCATGAATCTCCAGACTGCACTTGGAAACACCCTTAGTGATGCTTAGTTGAATTTTATGAGTATCCAAATTTAATATGCACTAGGTAACATTGACATTCATGTCTTGTCTCTCATTTCCCCATCTCTCTTGTAACAAAGCAGCTACATGATATTTTTCAGATATGTCTTTTGCTTCCTGGCTTCAGGCATTTGCTTTTTCTCAGCCCCAGCAAATGTGGCCCTTCCAGCTTGTTTCTTGGGGTTAGACATGAAACAGAAAAAAGAGTTACAGAAAGTACTGAAAGATGGAAACTGTCTTCAGTTCATTGGATACCAGCAATTATACTTCAGGCAAGCTAAGTCCATAATGCTGGGAAGCGTGTGTTTTCTCATGAGAAGTTCAGAGAAAGCATTGTTTTAGTCCCTAATCAGTTGGGGCTGGTTTAGGGGGTTCATTTTGAAATGTTCTGCAAATATATTGAGTTACAGTGGCAGAGTGCAGGAGAGTGCAGAGTTCAGCAAGTTGTTATAGTGATTGGGGTCTGTTTCAGTATACTTGAAAGACACTTCTAAAGGTGAAACATTTTAAAGCTTTTCTAATCAGGTAATATCATTAGGTTATCTTACACATTGTTAAAGTCAATTCAAAACTTTCTAGTGGCATGTGTTGTGTGCTGGGTTAACTTAGGCATTTCACTTTTGCAATTTCCACATGAAATTAGGAGAGTTTTACAGGATATACCCTTTCTGATGGTCATAGCAGAGGGAATAACATTTGATCATAGAATCAAATTTGTTAAAACTCTTTCTACTCCTTCTTGTTTTTGATATATGTTCTTTGTCCTGGAGGAATTTGAAAGTTGGGTTTTTCCCATTAAGCAACCTTAGCTAATGACTAAAGAGAGCAGATACATTGTACCTTGAAGCTGTGCAGGTCCCAGATAGCTGTGTTTGTACAGACATTTCTTGTGCACACAATGAGTCTGTGTGGCTGTGGGTATGCAGGGTAGGCACATTTTTGCTGATTCATCTCTGATTTATGCCACAGATACTCAGCAAGGAAGTCAATATCTGCATCCAGATACATCAATTTCTACTGTGTCAATAAGCGAATGCTGACGTGCAGTTATTTGCTTTTATTTATGAATTAGAGTCTGGAGTAGCTCCTAGGGACAGCAAAACTGCAATCAGACTTTCCTTACAGAATGGACATTTTTTTTGGCCCCTCAGGTCAACAGTGCTCAAGGTACACAATTTAATGTTTGAATTATTTTTTTCTACTGTCTTTACATAGCTCTATTATCTATGGAGAAAACTGGAACTGATTCTTTCCTTCTCTAAGCTCTTTGCACCATGATAGAAAATTCTGACAATTTAATTTGTGTTTTTTCATGAAGGATTTATAACTTTAAGATATGTGAGCAACACGGCTGGAAAGATGAATGGGAGTATTAATTTAAATATCTTTCCCTTCTAGCAGCTGACTGACCAAGTCCTCCTGCCCCTCATCTTGTATTCATGTTGTGTAACTGGATCTGTTTTTCCAGATGACTTATCTTTTTAGGAATTTTTGTTTGATGACCAATGCAAAAATAATACATCACTGTTTTCTGTAGGCAAACAATTTGCTGACAGGATTTCTATAAAGACCAATTCCACCTTATATCTATCTTTGACTTGTCATATACAGGCAAACCTTTTCAGAGGGTTTTGTCCTCAAAGTCTCAGTCATGAAGTCAATCTGTGTCTCACCTTACTCTAGATCCTTACTTTCAGCACCTTACAAAGTTTCTAAATGTGTCTTACAACTCTTGCCATCTCATTTCTCCTGAATATCTCACTGCACCACCTCCCATCTAGCATCTTCTGATTTAGCACTGCTGCACTCTGATCTCTGGCAAAATTCAGGAAACATGTTTTCATGCCTCACTTTTGCAGCATCTTGCCAACCACATCTCATGGATGCAAAGTTCCTTTGAATTTACCATGTTCTAAGACTGCCCTCCTTCCTTTTCTGTAGTTTTAAAAGTAATGTCTTCCCTCTCCAGACTTCTGATGTACTTGTACTGCTAGCACTTGTCTGGAAGAGGAATAAAAGCAAAACTGGTATAGTAGCTTAAAAATTATTTGCCCAGCAGCTAAAAGTCTGACTGTGCCCAAGGGCAGTGCTTCAGAGCAGTGCCCAATCCGTCTGCTGATGGAATATTATTGTAGGGCAGGTACTTGTTTTAATAGTGAACCAAATCAAAGTGGCATGTGCTGTTTTATTTCTGACATTTTATAACTTCTAAAAGCTATACTCTTGATATTCTTCACAGGGTTATGTTTGTGTGGTGCTTGGCTCTACTATGTTGTAGCAGTTTCATCCAGATTAGGCAGGGGGGAATTCAACTTACCCAGCATTAAATGGCTGTAATAAAAGTGTCTACAATGTAAAGGGTCACAACAGGAGTTTTTAAACACAGCTGAGGAAAGATGCATGTATTTTTGCATATTTCAAGGCAATCTTATTCAAAAATAAATGCCTAAATTAGGTTATAGCTTTACAAAATGCCTCTTTCCTGGTTTTGACTATAAAGACAGTTTAGGACTTCTAGCCCCAAAATGAACACCTGAAATAAGGTAAGGTGTATCATATGCTTCCTGCTCTGTTTTATTAGAGGTCTGCAATAATAATAATAATAATAATAATAATAATAATAATAATAATAATAATAATAATAATAATAGTAGTAGTAGTAGTAGTAGTAGTAGTAGCTAATAATAAGAAGAACAGTGGTTTTATTCTGTGGGACAGTGGACTGTGAAATGGCTTGTATAAATAAGAAAACATGTCTTCTGAACATGAAAAAAAGCACAAAGTGAAGACTCAAAGGTTTAAAATAACTAGATTCTTTTCTTAAAATTTTAAAGCTGGGTTTGGTATTGCACATTCTAAAAGGTGAACATGATATATTTCAGGGACAGAAGTAGATCTGTAAAAATGGAGGCTTGCTGTAAGCCCTGTAAGAAATATACTTTTTTGTGTGTTCAGGTTTTTTGTTCTCTGAAAAAAATAATTGAGCGAAACAGCTGAAAGCAAGAAATAGGTGGAATGAAGACAATACTAAATCTTTTTATTGCCTGTCTTGTGCTTTTTTTCTTCCTAAATTTCATTCATAAGAGGCCTGTATGCAATACGTAGATTATGTGCCTTTGTCCACAGCACATTTAACCTTGAGTTCTTTGGATAAGAAAAAAAATTTATGCCAGATTTTCTTTTGTTTCTATCCTCTGGTTAGAATATCTTTTGTTTAAAAGGATGCAAACTCAGCTAGAAAATTTTCTTTTACCTTGGCAGTTTCAAATATCTGACATTATCATTTGTAGTAGGCTTGTGCAGCAGTATTTCTTCTCACTAGTGGTACAAATAGGTTCTCTCTCCTCTAAAAGACAGTAAATTTCCATCCTTTTTATATGTCAGAAGCTTTTATCCTTCGGTTAAATTATGGTCAAATTAGGCAGTGTGTTCAAGGGTGGCACACAAATGGCTTTTCTGACTGGATTAGAGAGCAAGAAGTGTTCTGTTACATTTGTCCCCATAAACCAATGGAAAGAATAACATACAGCTAACCTAATGTAAGTGCTGTTGTAGTCACTGCTGTAACACTGTAGCTGCTGGTTCTCTCCTGTGCTCATTAGTTTCTGATATGTGTGTTTGCAGCCTTCCCCTTAGTCAGTAGCAACAGAGATCAAAGGAGCAGAAAGGAGCAGGGTGAGGAGTGCAGGGAGATACTCCAGTAACCATTTCCCTCCTTTCATTTACACAGTACCTTTGCCTCCATGTGGCATTGCACAACTTTAGTTCCTGGTTTTTCTAGTAGGCAGGTCAGTAGAGAAACACAGAGGCTTATCTTAGAGGCAGAGTGAAAGCATGTGGAGTGGCTGCCTCGATTTTCAAGAATGGAAGAAACTGGAAGGGGTAGACCAACCTTCATTTGTCTCTTCCTCCAGAAATTAAGCCATGAATTAATTTAAATGCTTAGATACATCTCTCTGCTGTTCACTTTTTTCACTGGCTTGGGTACAGAACTGTTAATTTCTAAAGGAAATTTCTTGCACATTTAAGACAGCTGTTACCTGAGCAAACCTTGTTCTGTAGCAGCACCTTGTGGGAAGTAAATCAGACTACAGTCTCCCACACAGCCCAACATTCCCAGAAGACAGTGGCTGAGTGAGCATCTGCCATCAGTGAGCTGAGCAGCTCATTTTATTACTGCTATAGAATTTACAGGATTCTAGAGTAATAAAAAGCACATCTATGAGGATGATATACAGAAGGCACCCCAAATACATTTTAACTAATGCTTGATGCTTATCTCTTGAGAAATAAGAAAATTAGTGTACTATGTTTGTATGCATCTAAGAAAAAATTTACTCCTATATGTAGCAAATACGTTCTGATTGAGTTCCTTACTTGTAATTTCTTCATTTTAAATCTTTAAAACCTTTGGATTGTAATGTCCAGATAGATACATATCTTACCCAGGATACAAGGGTAATTTTGGGGTTTTATCTTACCTAGGATACAATGGTTTTACATTAACCTCAAAAGACAAAGTAATCTTTAACAAAAATGAAATGTTTTAATTATATCTTTTTAATTTTGTTTTGCAGGAGGCAATAAACTGAAGAATCAGCATTTTCGCCTGAACTGGGCATGGATCTCCTTAGAAAAGGAGTATTACTTAGTAAATGAGGACACCAAGTATCTTGATGTTGTTCTTAAACGGAGAGGTTACCTGGGAGAAACCTCTTTTATAAGTAAGTTCAATTCTAGCCTTATCAGTTGCTTTTATAAATTGCTGCCCAGTTAGTTGATATGATATATCAATGCAACTGTATCCTGTTGCTGCTGTTTCATGACAAACAAACTAAATTCAAAGGAATATGTTTATTTATTAAAGAGTGTATCTTTTATATGCTATTCATATGATTTTTATAGTTAAATAATGAAATTTCTTCTTTCATGATTTTTTTTGTCTTCTGCAAATAATTTCTGAATAAACAACTTAAGCCATAGTCCTCCTTTCTTTGATTTTATTGATACCACTGTTTATTTATTTCACAGTTCTTGTCCAGATCTTATTTCCCCTATAATGAAAAATACAGTTATAGCAATTGAAAAGACAACAATAAACATGTATCATTTTCCAGGAAGGCTCTTGTGAGCTGGTCTGACCAGCAGCCACGAGCATTAGGCTCATTTTCTTTACTCAGTGTTGGCAGTCAACTGAGGCTGATACAGGAGGTGTTGAAAACTGTTTGCAGTGTCTGGGGAGTGGAAAGGTGTAAAAAAGGTTGTGTTATCACATTCTGCAACCTCACACCTGTTTCTGGCTTCTGGATCTGTTTCCTCCTCTGACGTATTTGCACCAGGGAACATTATCCTTGTACAATTTCACACAGAAACCTATGCTTAGATTACACTGCTTAGAGAAAACACTCAATTTAAAGCTGTTTTTGAAGAGATATGTAAGCATTTACCTGGCAAGTTTCTGTTTAGGGCTTTTACTGATTAAAAATCTGAGTTTCAGGTAGTGAGATGCAGTAGAGACACCTATTTTGGCATGAGATTTAGGGATATAGACCTTAACCAACAGGATCTTACTTAGAAGACTGTTTTTTAACAGTGAACCGACTTTAATAATATATTTCTTTTAAAGAAAGAAAAAGAATGGAAGAGATAAATACATAGTTAAGGATGTGTGGTTTAATTAAATTAATTACTGGTACTGAATAACAGATACTGATGTGACTTCTGATCCTTCAGGTAGGGTGTTTACAAAATTTTCTACCTATGGATTCAAGGTCAGTTTCAGTATTGAGCTGACAGAAAAATCAAAAAAACCATTTGAGTAACTTCCTCCAACTACCTTAGTCCAGAAAATGGAATTACAGAATTGGGAAGAGCATAAAACATACTGGCCAAGATGCTTACTGGCCTTTCTGGTCCGTATGCAGTGCCAAAATGGCGGAAGGTTTATAGGTTATATAGAATTAGCTATGACTTAGGACGAGGCACAAGCCTGAAGAAAAAAAGGCAAGGTTTGCAGGGAAAGGTCATGTGTTTCAATGCATTAAATAATGCAGCTGAAGAAACAATCAGAGAAAGGAGAAGTTTTAAGGTATTTTTTTCTGAAACCCTAGAACAGCCTTTAAGATTTCAGTTTTACTGTGGGATTTAAACAAGGCCAAACACATAAGTTGGAGACAGTTCTCAAATACTATCTAATTTCCATGAGGGTCTTTCAGACAGTCTTAAAGTGAGAGTGAGATGTCTGTGAAAACCTGTTTCAGAGCAGCCTGAATCTGAGGCTGAAAGGTCTGTGACATCTCTTTGGATTGAGTTATATGATTTTTTTCCCATGGAGTTGCAGCTTCAACTTCACTTTAATCTAATGATTGTCATTATGCAAATACGGAAATAAGAGGACCATAATTTTAAAACATTCTAATTGCAATGACAATGAGAGCAATGGTTCAGGTTTTTCATCTTCTTTTGTTTTTATCCAGTATATTTTCCTTTTTGTCTTTGTATTTCCTTAGCTTTCCCTTTAAAGTCTGAATCCAGGGTGATTTTTTTTTTCTAAGAAATATAAATATTTTCTAGGGTTTCAGGCAGGATGCTGTTCAGATGTTCTGGAAAAGAAGAGAACCCAGAGGGCTAAAAGGAGAGAGAAAATGCTGTTTTCCTTTTTGGACATCCATAATTGAATTATAGGGAAATGGAAACTTGATATAACTTCAAAGAATGTAGAGTTTTTCCACCTCTGTGTGTGACGCCCAATATAAAATTGATCAAAACAAATTGATTTAGTTTGAATGTTTTCAGGTTGTGGAGAGTATATTTTGCTACACATCTTTTAAATGTGACACAATGGGAGAAAAATTACTAGTGATGTTCATTATGACCTGAATTTCTTGTTTTAACAGGTATTAGCACCAAAGATGGTACTGCCAAGAAAGATAAAGACTTCAGAGGAAAAGCCCAGAAGCAGGTGCAGTTTAATCCTGGTCAAACCTTAGCCACATGGCGAGTACGGATTTTGAGTGATGGTGAACATGAGCATTCTGAGTCCTTTCAAATTGTTCTTTCTGAGCCTGTCATGGCAATTCTGGAATTTCCTGCTGCATCCACAGTGGAAATTATTGACCCAGGAGATGGTGAGAACCTTTCCAGAACCGTACTGCTAATATGTGCATATACCAAAAGATAAACTGGAGGGCAGATGCTGTAATTAACAGTGGATACTAAAGGTTTACTGTCCTCAAAATATTTCTGAAGACAGACTTGGGCAACAGGTAGCCATTTGTCCTCCATCACTTTAAGTGCTTGATGAAGGTACTCAGGCAGCATGTTTTTATGAAATACCTGCATTTTTTAATGATATGTTATTTCTAGACTGAGTGTGTGTGAATGACTGAAGAGCTGGCTGGAAGCTGACTTGATTTACTCTGCCATGGTAATTCATGTGGGAGAGGATGGTACAGTAAAGTCTAGGCTGGTTGATCACAAATTTGGTCTTGGAGTGAGCTATTTGCATCAGTTAGGCCTTGATATAAATCTGAGAAGCTCAGTAATTGTAAAGTTCATTAGACCAAGTATAGCACACGCTGTTTCAAGAACAAATAAAATTATGGTTAAATATAAATCAAGAAATAAGCTGATTTTAAAAAATTCTAAAAGAGAAGCAGAGCATGCTCTGGTTGGTTTGTATCTTTTCAGTTGAACCTGTGGGCTGTACTCACACAGAACTGTCTTAAGAAATCTTTTAAATACTGGATGACTGTAACAACTTGAATTACGTGGTCTTCCCTAATTAGTTTAGCATTTGAAGAGTGTTGGGCATGGAAATTATCAGAAGTGTCTTAGTTCCTAGTTACAAATGCAAGCTAAACCAGAGCTTGTCTCACATCCATTTTTAATCACTGAGAAAACTTAACTTGGAAAGCAGCATGTATGAGACACAGAAATAACTTGAAAATGTGTTAAATTTCTTTATCTTTTCTATGATCAGTAAGATAGCACAGTTAAAGGTAATTGGCTGAGTCCTCATTATGCCACCAGCAGTATTTTATATTTCTTACATTAAGATAACATTTTAAATTTTTTTTAATTTTTACAGTTCCAGAGAATTTGTATTAATTATATATAAAGAGAAGTTGCAGAGGGCAAAATCAAATGCACAGCTGCGAATCAAGGAACATCTAGAAGAAAACTATAGAGAGAACTTTGAGGGAAGGACTGTGTTTCCTAACAGCATTTTGAAGCTCAGGGTTTACCAAGCTCACTGAATGAGGACCATCAAAAGTTTTATTCTCCTTCCAGTGAAAAAAAAATTGATTTGAATTGTGTAGCTTTAGGATCATGACTGTGAGTTTGTTCAGAAAGCTGTACCAGCCTCTTTGGGTATGGGACATTAGTTAATGTGTTATTGGAAATATAGATTGCATAGGGATATGGTATTTTATACTAGCTGTGATGGTGTAGCTCATTCTCCTCCAAGCTTTTGTGTTGTTCATAAGGTCTGTTAAACTTTCATAGTGCCATTTTACTCCTAGTTGAATAATTATGAGAGAGAGACAGAGAGAGAGAGGAAACCAAATAAATCAGATTCCTGCATGTTTTGGAAGGTTAGAGTTTTTTATTTTGCCAGCTAAATTCTAAATGGGAGAAATAGAAGGAATTAAATGGGTTGGGTTTTTTCAGGGCTGCCTTTTGCTTTACTTTAAAACAAGAAAGTGGGGATTTGATATTTTTCATGTTGAATTTTTGTCTTGCCAGAATAGTGAGTACTCTTGGTCTTATCAAACCTGAATTGCAGCATTTTTAAGGCAGACTTTTGACCTCAAGTCATGCTAGTAGTAGTTCGAGAAATAAAAACCTGGAACGTGTTTTCAAAGAAGTCACCTGACAATTTTCAGAACACTGTTTGCCAAAGTACTCTGGAATTATGAAAATTTGCTTTGTGCAGTCAGCTGCTATCACCTAATTTAATATTATACAGAATTATATTCTGTTTGAGTTGTAGTGACACTAATGTAACTGTAAATATGCTTGTAATTATGTGTGTAGCCACCTTTTGTTCTTGAGTTTTTGAGAGGACAAGAACAAAATTGATTCCTGAATCCCAGTAACAACATAAAACCCAGCAATCTGATTATATGAGCATAAAATAATGAAGAAGTTCAGAATGCATCTTAGTGAGTTTTTCTTCTGAAAAAATATCTGATATCCTTTTTTATGACACTAGCTGTATTGGCTGGGTCTCCTAGTCAAAAATTAGTGTAGACATGTAACCAGCTAAAATCAAATGTCCTAGTCAGCGTAAGATGTCAGGAGTTCAACCTTGCTCCTCAATGCCAAATGATTTTCCTGGTTATCTTGGTGGCGTAAATTAAAGAATGGCCTTGATGAAACACAGCCTGTGGGACCTATGCAGTTAATACTTCAGTTAACAGTTGATATTGATACTGCAGTTAACAGTTAATAATTAAATACCATGGAAATAATAAAAAGACACACTTTGAGGACAAATTCTCCAAACACTGTCTTGCACCATTAACCCTAGATAAACAAATCAGTCACATTAGAGACCACTTAATAAGAACTTATGGATTCAGACCTAATGATCTGATTTTGTTTTCCATTTCTGAAGCTCTATGGAACTCTACTTCTCTTACCCTCCAAGTTTTACTACAATTTAGTGGCATTGCCAATAAATGCAAGTTATTTGTTGCACTTCAGAATATTCAGAAATACTCTTAGCTAATGTACAGGTGACTTTATGAGGTTCTTTTCTTTGCAGAATCAACAGTCTTTATTCCTCAGTCCTCCTATACTATTGAAGAAGATGTTGGTGAGTTATTTATTCCAGTCAGAAGAAGTGGAGATGTGAGTCAGGAACTGATGGTCATCTGCTACACACAACAAGGTAGTAGAATCTGCTATAGAATAAAAGAATGGCAAGAGTGGAAAAGAGACAGAAATTTAAAAATATTTTTCCATCTACTTTATAATAAAATTATTTATAACTCTGTTAATTACTTTTTCATCTAAATATCTTCAGTCTCTACTGGAAATGCATTCATCTATGCAATCTGTCTAAGAGTATTACTGAACACAGTTTTAAAAGCATCATGGAGAGGTGAAGATGATCTGTGTTCTTTATATTTCTGCATGATTTTTATAGGCAGCCCCTTATATCTGAAATTGATGAGAACTGAAAGCACTGCAGTGATTGCCCTAGGTATCCTTCACTTGTTTGTATCTTGAAAAAAATTATACAAAATAACACTGCTTAACTGTCATACTCGTCCTTCCTCTGACTTTCAGTCTCTTACTAATAATGCATGTGCCAGGGCATGGGGTTTCTACACCTGTGGTTTTAATATTATTTTTTATCTGGAGAGCTGAAGCAATATTTTGTGTGAAGTGATCTGGAATCCAGATAAATTGTTTTCACGACATTCTGTCTGTTCAAGTCCACTGATAGTTTCAATATGGGTAAAATATACTCAGGTAGTTAACTGCTAATCCTCACAGGGGCTATTTTGTCAGTCTGTCTCTTGTGGTAGGCAATATTCCTTCTGACTGGAAAGGTGAAAATTATATGAAGAACCACACTCTTCCATTGTATCATATACAGGAGTGGTAGAGACCTCAGAAGGGGGTACATGGGCCTCTGAGCTTGTCCACAGCCCTGTAAACAGAAATTCAAAGATAATGAAAATAAAATTCCACCTCTGCGAGGAGATCATTGTAACCACGGTATGTATAGTGACTGTTTTCCTTTTATGCCACAGGAACAGCCTCTGGCACTGCCCCAACCTCTGTACTTTCCTACTCTGACTACATATCCAGGCCAGAGGATCACAACAGCGTTCTACGCTTTGACAAGGATGAACGAGAGAAAACGTGTCGGATTGTCATCATAGATGATTCCTTGTATGAAGAGGCTGAGACCTTTGATGTTTTACTGAGCATGCCCATGGGTGGAAGGATTGGTGCAGAATTCCCAAGCACTCACATTACCATTGTGCCTGACAAAGATGATGGTAAGATATCATATAATTGAAGTGATACCCTCAATGCAGGGACAGAAACTACAAAGAATATCACATTCAAATCAACATATGGGTTTTATTTTTCTTCCTACTGGTTAAAACACATGCTGCTTCCATCTTGAGATTAGAAAATATTATTGGAAAGCTATGCAGGTTTTTGACAGTATTTAGTATTGCTATTTTGTTGTTTGACGGAATCACATGAGCAGTGATTCAGAGCAAGGAGCTGCACTTTTCTATTCTGTCACGTTAACAGACATAGTCCAAGATGTCACCTTGCATGGGCAGCCTTGTTTCTGTGATTCTGAGGCTGTGTCTGCAATGTTTGGGCCCATTCAATAATGCTGCAAGGGCCCTCTTGGAGGCCCTGATGGGGCAGAAGCCATCTAGCAGCTCCCAAAAGGGAAGATATATTTCTTCTGACTTGATGCAGCATTTGAATTTCTGCACGAAAGTGTCCATTTTTGTTCTCTTTGTCTTTTTAATAAAGCAGATATTCAGATAAGGGTAATGTTGCTTTAGAAATTGCCTCAGTAAGGAAACACTACAGAATTATGTCATTTGTTCAACTGGTTATTAGCTTTAAGACATTGCTTTGAAAGGGACACTTCTGGTGGCGATCAGAAAAATGGATGTGACTAAGACAGAGTAGAATCAGCAAACTGTATCACCAACTGCTTTCAAAAATACATGTATTATTGCTGCCTCAGCCTCTCCTTTAACGCTTCAGCATTGGTGTGACAGCTCTTTTTCTAGGAGTAATAGCATGAAAGCTTCCTGGTACAATTGCCCCATTTATGTGTGGAGTTTGGAGACTGACATCTCAGCTGTAAATTCTGAGATAAGTCTACTGATAATCTGTTTGAGTCCTCTCTGTGAGGCCATAAACCATCTACTGTGACGCCATCATATTTCCTAAAGACTAAAGGGAGAAATTACATAGTACAGTACTCTTTGAAAGTCTGATGCCAAAGCAGACCATTATTATCAGCACAGTGATTTCTCTTTAGGTAAGGATACAAAAGACAACTCTTCAAGGCAGGAAGTCTGCACCCATTTAATTGCCTCGTAAATATTCAGCCTGCCTGAAATTTCTCACTTGTAATCCTGTGACAGAGGTGACTTTGTTTGCTCTGTGGAGCATTTGGGGAATCATATAGCATTAATGACTGCAACAGGTTGAAAAAACAGGTCTTGTAAAGTAGGAGATCATATAGCAAATGCAAGCCAAAATAGAAATCCTTGAAGAATAGAAATTACTCTGTTATTATAGCAAACACAAATTTATTCCTTTAGGAGCTTCTACAACAGTTTGATTTGTATGAATAATTTTGATGAATTAATAAACTTTAAAATTTCTACATAGAAAAGTATGGATTATTTAGAAAATAGCTATTAAAAACATGTATTCATCGAGAAGCTGATTACACAAGAATTGAAGGTGTTCTGACTGCTTAAGTATATATATGGAGAGTTTGGGATGGAGAGAATGATTCTCCAAGACATTAGGTAATATCAGAGATGAGCTGAAGTTAGACCATCTAACTTCAGTGGGAATCTCAGTGAATCCAAGTAACAACAGAGTATAAAACTTAATATTTCATGAAACTCACACAAAATATTAGGGAAGTCAATGAGAAATCTCTTTTAACGCTGCCATTAGAAAGCAAGAGAAGTAATTTAGTTTGTGTACCACTGTTTAGTTTTAAGTTTCTGAATTTAAGAGCACACGCTGCCTCAGAGCTACAAACTTTTCTACACAAAATAATTTAGCAAAGAATAACCTTATGGGATTTATTAAAAAAGCTGGGGAAGTGTTTGGGAAGTTAGAACAGAATATTTTCATTATGTAACAACTGAAATATCTATGTTACTTGGTAGGAATAAAGAATATTTCCGATATTGAAAGATAAGGGATCTTTGAAGGATAGGTTTGGAATCCTTTTTACAAGCATTCACTTTTCTTTTTACACCCAAAATGTTGCATATGTGGTATTTGAAATTATGTGGCAGACCTCCTTTTTTACAGTGAAAGAACTCCCACAAAGAATTTCAGCACATGCAAAACCAATTCATTTAGCAGTAAAATTTCCTACCACATTCTTTTTAGTTTGCATAAAAATATAAAGCATGAAAAGTCTTCATGTGTTTCACCTGACATCCGTTGCACTGCCTTATCTATAAAAAGCAGAGAGCAAACTACAGGGTAGATAAATTATAGATTACACCTGGAATGTTTTTTAATGTATTCACACATGCACACAAATATATGTTTACAAACATATTTTTGTAAAGTTTTAGCACCCTGGCAGTCATGATTGAAATTCTGCATAAATAAGCAGAGGATTTTAAGCAGCATTGGTTATTATTGTTTGCAGTGCACAAAATTAATTTTACTAAGTTAAACCAGCATGGAATGTGAAAAAAAAATCTTTAGCTTTTAACAGAAATGTTTAATTCAAAAGATGTTTAAGATAGAGGCTGATAGAAGCTTTAGCACATTTGTAATAGCCTATCAGCTGTAGTAATGCGGTAATGCTAGATTCTGTGGTCCACTTTAGTCTCAACTTCACACCTACTGATACATATTTCTCATTGTGAGTTAATTAGGAAACTCTCACCTTCAGCACCTACCATCCAAGTCTTTTATTTTTAGAAGATGCCCTTAGGGTCTAACTAAAATGCCATAGTTGCTGTATAATCCTGACAATAATAAAAGTAAGAGGCATGCTCTAGTGAACTACAGTGTATTCACTAAATTCTGGGCAACTGAAAAGTTTAATTGGGGATTATACAGTTGTGCTGTGCTGCCAAAGCAAAATCTAGGGAAAAAAAATTGTAGTATGTAGAACATGCACTGGTATATATTGTGAATGGTGATTTTCAGATTGGTGCTGCTATTGGGACAACTCCTAATTTGGAAGGGACTTTTCCTGATAGGTACTAAAGTTAGATGGAAAAAAAGAAAAGGACTAAGTTAATGAAGTAAGTAGCAGAAAAAACTTCACATTGAAACCTTGGATTCGAAGTTATGCATGCCACTACAGTTAAGGCACTAAAAAGCAAAACCATGGTTTGTTGGAGTCAGATGTGATAGCTATTAACTGTGAACCATGAAAGAAAAACATGCATAGGAAAAAGACCTATGTAAATCATCCTCTTCTGGGGTGCCACTAATCTCACTTGGTTTTAGCCTCTATAATTCTAGACATCTGTTTCAAATAGGCTATTACAGGATTCTTCTATAGTTATTGAAAAGAGAAATGTACTCCCAGGAAGCATCTCATCCTAGGACAAGTATCTAAATTATTGAGCCCAGTCATCAGGGATACCTGGTGCATCTAAATACATTGATTTATGGCAGTAGATATAAAGCCTACCTTAGAAATTTAATTTGCAAATACAAAGTTGTAAGCACTACTGGGCATGAAGTACATACCTGTACTGCATGGAGAGCACAGAGTTCAGCATAAAGCTCATTTGAAGGAGGCACTTTACAGAGGAATCCTGGAATTCAGTCTAAGACTCATGAAAACACTCAGACCCTTCTGTTCCATGGAAGTGCCTTGATCCTCAGGCACTTAGCAACTAAGCTAGATCAGCCTGGAAGTGCTCTCTGTTTTTCCAGATGAAGCGGTGACTCTGAAATAATTTCATAGAGAGAGAGAAAAAATGAGATCTAAGTCTTTTGTTAGTATTCATATGGGAATGAAGAGCCAGTAATTTAGTTCCAGCACTAAAAATGTTACTGTTTTGTATGCCACAAATCTGATACAAAATGCTTTAACAAGATTTGAGTCAAAGCTCTGCTTTTTCATTGTTCCAGTATTTTGACTGCTGTGCTCATTTAGACTCTCTTTTACTTGGTTTTTTATTGTTTTATTGTTTTACTGAGTTTTAAAAACTCAGTTTGTAATCACATTTGGAAACCTGAAGAGAGTGGTGAATGCAGAGCTGGAAGTTTGCACCTGAGGGGAAAATACTTACATTTATTTTGTGTGCTGCACATTTTTTGTAAGTGACTGTCTCCCCATGTGATTTTAATTCCATGCTACTGTATTTAGTGTTGCTGTGAGAGCACACAGCCTTACAGCCAGGCTGACAAACAGCCCTTCTGCCTTAGTGAAATTGTTGAAGACTCATGCTGTTCACAGCAGGAAGTACATTAAATACATTTCTTCCACTTCATTCACATTAGATGGGCAAGAAGCTGCTCAAACTTCTTGACATTTCTACAGCAAGGTTGGGAAAGCAAAGAACTCAGGTTTATGTGGGAGATTTGCTGACCATTATCTTTACACCTGATCAACAGAATCAATCACTCATGCCATCCACATGATAAAGGATAGCACAGTCTGGGAATATTTTACAGATGAGTAAACTGGATGGTGGTATCCTAGTGTAGAAAGGGAATGTTAGAGGTCAAACAGAACAGATTAATTATTTAGTCCTCTGGAGATTTCTTTAAAACACTTGCTGTCACTTTCTGTACATTTAATTAAATTTTGAAAATCCATAGACAAAGTTCTGGAAATTGGTACCCACTAACACTTTTTCAGCTTCCTTGAAATAGTAGAGTATATTAATATTTACCATCAATAGCCTGAAAAGTCAGCACTGCAATGTTACACCATAAATATATGCTTTGCATTGGCTTCTAGCAAGCAGGCTAGAAACTTACTCTCAGTGTATGTACTGTGCCAAATTTTAAACTTATGATAAATAAGTGTTTTATTAGTAACATTGTTTATCAGAGGAACATCCTTATCTCAGAAGGCAGGTTGGAATCTCCTTATTTCCATTGGTCTCCAAGGCAGACAAGTCAAATGTGCCTTTTCCTCTTTCCCAGTAGGTCTGTCAGATCTTAAACTGAACAGAAGGTTGATTAATCTCGGTAGTTAGCATCTGCTAGTGCATTTGTCCAATTTTAATTACAATCTGAACACTACAGGCTGAACACTACAGTGTAACATAACACTGTTATGTTACAGACTAGAATCATGATTTGGCCAGCTATCCATCACCACTCTCTGGACATGTCTAAAATAGTGAACTAGTTATTTTTTCCTGTGTGCATCCATCTTTGATTACTTTCTCCCTTTTATGTTTTTACAATGCTTGTGAGTCTGATGCCTCTGGCACTTCTGTGCAGCTTTTAACTTCGTCTGTCCTCCCATTAAGTAAAATCTCTGTATGACCCCTCCCCTTTCGCCAGCCTGTGGCAGGTAGCCAGGTTGGCAACTAATCAGGGGAAAAAGTGGATGACAGCCAGCCTATGACAAGTTATACTCCCAATTTTCTTTACTAATAGCTTCTTATTATCACCAGTTCAACAAAGTGAAAAATGTTCAATCCATGATGATAGCCTTAAAGATTTTAGAAACTGCCTGTTTGCTGCCTATCACAGAAATAAATTAATGCCATGCCTTGCAGTAGGACATTCTGTAGAGTAACCAGGCACATTTATGATTTATTTTCTTAGCATTATTTGTGGTTTACACCTTATTATGCATGTGTGTCCCATTTTATAAGTGTGTGTGTGAACTACAGATGTTGGATTAATCTCCTTTTTATTCATTTTTATCTGCTTAATAACTACAAATAGAGTTCAACCTTCTGATCTGGGTTCCTTTGATAGGTGAGGAGGACAGAACATGATCTCCAGGCAGTACTTTGTCACATCTATTTCAGATGGCTCTTTTACAGTAAGGAATGCAGCTGGTGGAGCACAAAGCTCTTCAACCTTCACTGCTGTATATTTTTAAATGGGTTGTTTATATGTCCAATATTACACTTCTATGTGAATTGCAGTAATATTTCGAGGAGAGTGTTGAAATGCAGAAAACTTTTGGTTTTCACTCAAAGCAGACAAAATAGGCGATAAGCAGAAGGCACAAGATTACATGAACTGAAAAAATATGAAAAAAATATGCCTTCTGTTAAATTTAGAACAAGTTTAATGAAATGGTGTTCTTATGTGAACTGGTATTGCATCCCAGAGCCTAATGCATTATTGCTTTATGACAGTTCACTCAAGAGTACATTGGATTGCTTTCTCTCTTGTGTCTTACTGTAGCATATTGTGTTTTTAATGGCATTGGTGTTTGTACTGTAGATCTTGCATTTATTATAGACTGTTTAGAAATGAATGCATGCCTAGCAAACCATTCTAAATTAATCATCTGTTCATTGTTGGATATGGTTGTAGGGAGTGAATTTAGTGACTGAGTGCTTTGCATATTTAAGATTTGGATAATCAAGTTGAGTAGGATGTCTTGTTGCATTCAGTTTTCCTAAGGCTTCTTCAATCATCTTCCTTACTCTGAATCTCCTCATACTGAGACTTTGCTCATAGTCTTTAAAGACCCAAAAGATACTGAACACTGTAACCATGGCAGCCCATTGGGCGTTAATGCCATCAATTCTCCTTTTAAACATGTAAATTTTTAAAAGATTAACTCAGTTACTATCTCTCTTCACTGTCAGGACACTCTTCTCTCTCTCACACAAATGGGATCAAAAGTCCAAGAGACAGTACACCAGAAGTTTTAACATACAGCAGAGCATATTTTTTTGTGTGAGAGCTCTGCTTTTGTGATTTAAGTTTGGCTGTTGCTCTGTTTTCACTTCTGCTCTGTCTTCACTGCCAAATCCCATCCTCAATTGTAGCTCTGGTTAATGGATATCTTGCATGCTTTTCTTCTGCAGCCTCGGTGTGCTAAATATGTTCTGATTGTATGTGGGTAGAAAAGCCTATAAGAAATTGTGTCCACTGGTTAAGCAAACTCAACATAACCAGCATTGTGACTTAATAGTAAGAGTGCAAAAATCTAAAGTCAGATCAGCCAGAAGTGGCTGCATACTATATCTTTACCTGGCTGCATACTGTATCTCTACCTGATTTCTAAAATGTTGCTGAACTTCTCATACCATTTCTGTTGTAGCCTTCATTTTTTACCTGATATTTGAATCACTGACTGTAAGCACCTTCAAGCTTGGCCTCTTTGTGAAAAACCCTGTGTGTGGTATATTTAAGTGCTACTGCCAAGACTTTCCACTTATCTGTCTGCCTCTGTTTCATCAGTTTGTTGAGAATTTGTTACCAATCCCATTTCCCAGGCTTGCTATATAAATGTAATCTAATTAATTTTAGAAATAGAGCATGTAGAAGATTCTGAATTGGTTTCATGCTCTGTGGGAGGTATAGCCAGTAGAAGAAAGGTATGTGAAATTCAGATGGTTGCTGCAGGCAATATAATCATGGTTGGGTGTGTCCCCAGATTCCAGTGTCTGTTTCTTCATCTGTTAGTCTTTATATTTTTATTTCCATTGGTAAATGAGGCAATTGTCTGCATTATGGAATGGTTTAGACAAGTGTCTTACTTACAGTAGGAAAAATCTTCTGGACAGACTGAACATAGGAAAAACTCCAAAATGTGTAGTAGTTCCAGTGATATCAGGCCTGTAGGTTATACCCTGAAGGGTGTGGAGAATCATAACAATATTACTATACTAATAAATATTTTCAGGTATATGTTAGTTCACTGATATGTGAATTTGGTGTTTCAGAAAGGTAGCAATGTTTCTTCACAAATCAGCAAAGGTAAATTAATTGCTTCAAGGGAAGGTCACTTATTAGAGTGAACTGCACACATTAGCCTTTCTCCTAACATGCCATTTGCAGCTGGGAAACAATTTATGAGTGCTCATTACTGTCTTGTACATAACAATTGACTAATTGTTGAAAAATTAATTTTTACTTTAAAGGCACAAATCCTCAACAATTTAAGCTACAGCTTGTCCTCATACACTCAAGCATCTTTATTCTCCATTGTTCAGGAATGCTCTGTAGCTCATCGAGCTGTTACTGTACCATTTATTATCAGCAGCCTGACATTAGGCAAAATCAGAATCAGCTCTGTTCTCCAGGCTACAAAGCACGCTGCAGGCTTTCAAGAAGGAAGGTACAGGTGACCAGAGATGGGGTATCACAGTAGCCATCTCACTGCCATCCTCACTCTTGCAGCTAGAGCTGTAATCTGCTGCCTTTAGCATGCTACTTTGCTCATATTTGAGTTTTGCTTATTGATGTAGCAGAGTTTAAATGTGGACTCCAAGCCTGCCAGGCAGGTGCTGCTTGTGATGCTACTGTGTCTAGAGAAACTGAAGCATGGATGCACTTTAACATAAAAAATTAGTTAAAATGGGAAGTGTTATGTTAAATTAATGTGCATCATAAATTAATTAAATGTGAATCATATATAATATTGCTCATAGCAGTTGCTGCTTCACACCGTGTTACTCTACTGAATTTACTAGTTTAAGTTGCATAAAATTAGACTAATTAAGGGATGAGCCAGTGTAATCAATTTATGGCACTGCCATTGTGAATTTAAAAAGAAATGGCAATTTCCTTACAAAAACAAAGTGTGTTTGGTAAAGATGGTATTAATTGGAATCCTATTACCTGTTACAGGGTTTGCAGAATTGTTTTAAAAAAACCTCTTTAACTCAATGGACAGAAATGGTCTGTTGAGACAAATAGAAGAGCAGACATTATTTGCTTAAGATAATGTCTGTGGCAATTTGGCTGAAACTAGCAATTTTGATTCTGAGGGGAATTTACTTTTTGATTGCAAAAGTTATGACAACACTACTAAGAAGATGAAAGCTGTTAAGATTGCAACATATGAATTTGAAAATAATCTGTTTTGACCACATCAAATAAAAAGCTGTTGGCATTTGCACAATAGGTACCTGCTACAGAATTGAGCTTTGACTGTAATCTTGACCCCTGCTTCTACAGCATTCAGTGAAAATAAATGACTTGGCAAATTAAATTCATTGTGCCAAATGCAAGCTCAGTTTCTTGCATAGTTTCAAGTGTGTGTAAATAGTTGCAGAATGATGCTACCTAGTTTCAGATTTTAAAGTCCTCTTTGATGTTGTTTTAATATAAAGCTTTTGTAAGGGATGGTTTCTCTGGGCTTTTCTTTTGCTACTATTAGAACACATATATGCGAGAGGTTTCAGAAGGTGACCTTTACTGCTATGAAACAGTAAATAAGCCCTCATGCCTTCTTATGTTTAATGAACTCTCATTCTTAACTGGTCTGCCAGAATTCACACACTTCATGTTTGTGACATTGGAATCTGTCATGTTAGAGACTCATCACATCAGTCCTTTAATGCCACTTTTGATCCTGAAATGCAGGTAGGCATTGTCTAGGAATGGATGTGTTGCCTGAGTATGAGCCAGATCAGGTGCAGCCAAATCTGGCCATGTTTTCTGGTTTTGTGCCCAAGTTAATTAGCTGTGCCAGCCATCAGGGCTTCTTACTTTGGATTCAGCATGGCCCTAGCATGTCCAGTCTGTTCCAGAACAGGCTTGTAGGCTTGCAAAGCCTGGTTTGCACCTTCTGCATTACCACAGCAGAGTGCTGCTGGCTCTGGCAACTCATAATGTTCACATCATAGCCTTGTTCGTACTGTTCATGGAAAGAAGGAAGGCAAAAGCTTTTGGGAATAAATAGTCTTAACCCTAGAAAAGATGAATCATAAGTTCATTTGTAAATACTGCTTCTACTGGTTCCAGTATCTGAATATGCTGGAGTGCCATGTATGTCTTCTATTATTTCTTTCCTCCTGAGCATATATATATATATGAGCGTATATATATATGTGTGTATATATATATATGTGTGTGTGTGTGTGTGTGTGCGCATCACTGGCAGCATATATCACTGAAATTCACTTTAGTTTTAAGCCTTATCAAGGTGTCAGCATGAAAGAGTCTGTTTTTTTGTGTTTGTCCTAAATATACTGCCAAAAGGATTTCTTTATAAAAACCTAGTCTTTTGCAATACCTCCCTAAAGCAGTTTATAAGATATAATTTTAAAAGGTAAAACCTCTTTGAAAATAAGCATTTTTGTGCTATCGCACTGATTTGACGATGTACCTTCAAAGTTAGATGTGTTCCTAACAACATGAGAAGTGTGTTTGTTTTCCTGCTTGATGACTGACAAGTGCTGTAGTTGAGATACGCCTCTGACTCTCTAAGCACAAGGACAAGGCAAAGTTTTCATTTCTGTGCCAAGAAACCTGGGACTAAAGCTCCTAACCTTTCTCCTCTGATTATTGTAACTTCATGCCAGCAAAGTCTGTGGGTCTGAACAAAAAAACCCTTAGAAAACTTCCTCTTATTTCTCTAAGAGGAACCATTAAATTTGCAGTAGTCTCTCTTCAGAGTGATTACTAGATTAAAGGTCTGCTGTAAGTGAGCCTGCAGTCATTGAGCAGAGTGTTTTCCAGACATGACCTGAGACAGACAATGCCTTCCCTGTTAGGAGCTTGGCTTTGCTCCTTCCCCTGGGGAGCTACTAACACAGCTTACAGGAAATGAATTTAGAAAACATTTGTAAGGATTTGTTTCCTAGGATGGGTAACCATGCAGAATGTGTCTTTCATTGAACATACATACCTCAAAAAGTGTGAAAAACTCACTCTGAAATACAAGGCAAGCTAGCTGAGGGTTTATATATTTTTTTTGTTTGGCTGTGACTACAGGAATGAATAGTATGTGAGGATTCTCCTTCAGCAGCAGTAAAGCAAGTGTTAGGATAATGCTGTAAGAAACAAACAATATTTTATTTTATGCCTTCCATCTAGTTTAAGGCAGATCATGTAAGTTCCCTATGCAGCCAGTACGCAGAAGGGAATGCTTCCACACCTGCTCAGATTTTTCAGGTTGTAGTGAGTGAGCCATTCCATCTGTCCTCCTGCATGCTCATTGTGCTGGGAAACCTGCAGTGGCCTATCTTTGTCCTTGCAAACTGAGAGCAAGCAGGCTCCATGTGAGTACCTCTCACTAAAGTGCTTAAAATGAGGTGCAGCCAAGTCCAGATCAAGTTCCAGAACCATTGGGACAAAAGAACAAGATTATGCTTGGAAAGTGTGCTGAACCCTAAGCATACTGTTTAAAAAATGATGTATATTAGAACTGATAATTTTTTAACCGCCTTTATCTAACTATTGGCACGTTAATACCTTTTGGTCTTAGTAGGTATTCTATATTTTTATTGGCTAGAGGCTGAGAAAGTCTTTGTCCATCTTAAGAGTTTAGAAGAACGATTTATGTCTGAAATTACACATTGCTTTGCAGATCTAATATCTAGTGCTTCAGTATCGCTGTAAGAACTCTCATAAAAGTTAATAGTAGTTACACAAAAGGTAGAGGGTGTATCCTGTTCACCCGTTAGAAATGTTTCAGATAAGAGCTTCACAGTTCCAAGTATAAAAACAGCTACTGACAAGCCAGCCTCTATGGACAAATAAAGTAAAATCGATGTGTGTTTGCCTGTGCACACAAATACACTCATCTTGAAATACATGTACTCTTGAATTAAAAAAAAAAAAAAAATTGGAACTGACAACATTTTCATTTTCTAAAGTTCTTCGAAGTTTGTCTTTCATCCTGCAAAGGTTGATGACTGATAATGCTCAAACAGGTCTATGAATCTGCACCATTTCTCAGTAAATACATTCAGTTTCATTAATTTGTTCCATGATTTCAGTTTAAGCAGATAAGTAGGGAGGCAGCTGCAGTTTTTCATTGATGAGGAATATTCAAGGATTTCTTTTTTTGCTGCTCATAGAGCACTGAGAAATTGCTGTGATCTTTGCTGACTGAATTCAAGTTGGCTGTATGCTGCATGGTATTTCAAACACATTTGTGGTATTGTAGCCTCATGATGCTGATAAATTCTCACAAGACAGCATAAGAAATTTGTGATGAAGTGCAAGGAGAACTTGGGTAGGTCTTTCTGTGCTTGCTGTGATTTCTGCTATGCAGTGGGAAAGCTGAGGCATTGGCTGTGCGTGATTAATCTTGCATGTTTGAAACAGGAATGGAAAGGATAGAAAAGAGGAGATGATATACATCCAGAATGAAGCTGGGTTATGTTTTTAAGGCTCTTTACTTTGTGAAATTACTGTGGGTAGGAAAACTGGAAAAGGGAGGAAAAATGAAGCTAAATAATGTGTCTGTTAAGTGGATCAGCTCCTAATCTCCTTTGCTTTTTGTTCTTCTTTCTTATGAACTGTAGAGCTTTAGTATTAAGATAAAACCTGTTCACATTTCAGTTTACATGAAATAAGATTGATTTTGTTTTAAATGCTAGATGTGGGAGAACTAAAATTAAGTATTTGAGCCTTTAGTTAGCTGGAAAACGTTACTAAGAGTAGCTCCAGTTATATGTCATGTTCCAGTCTGGTTTTAGCAACAGGAATCTATGAGAATATTCAAGTTAAAGTTTCATTATCTCACCTTCATATGTTTGCACCAAAGTGAAAAATGCAAGGAATTTTCTGGCTTGTGCAGAGGACTCAACTAAAACAAGTTTAATGAGGTACCGTGTTTGGTTTTGTACTCAGATTCATATTAGCTGACACAAAAAGTTGACAATTTAGGAGGCAAGGAAAAGAGCACAGTGCTGATATAACAATTGCTATCTGAAACCATGCAAACCAATACTTGAAAAGAAGCCAAAAATAGCTAGAAGAATTCTAAACCTTGAAAAAAGAAGCTTTCTTTCACTTACTGAGCAAAGCGAGCAAAGTGCTTTCCACTGTTTAAGGTGGATTTTATGGTCTCTTGTTAACTTCAATGTAAGGTAAAGAAGCATTTTTGGACATTATTCCTCTTTCACCAGAACCAGCATTCTACTTTGGAAATGATGAGTACTATGTTGATGAGAGTGCTGGCTACATTGAGGTCCGTGTCTGGAGGACTGGAACCGATCTGTCCAAAGCCGCCTCTGTCACGGTGCGGTCGCGCAAGTCTGAGCCCGTAACTGCAGAGGGTGAGTTATTGCTTCCCTCCCATTTCACACTGCTGCTACTCTGCACATGGTGCTACACACTGCTGGCACGCGCTGGCACATCTCACAAGTGCTGGTTCAGTGGGTCTTGGTACAGCTTCAACAACATAAAATGGAAATGGTATGTGTCTTGCTATTAGCAGATCTCTTCCTCTTAGAGCAAATTAAGTGGTTACAGAATTTCAGAGAAGCAGGAGTAAGAGCTGCTGTGAAGTATATTACAAAGAGAAATGCCTTTAAATCTTCATATAAAGACTGCTACAAAGGCAGTTGATTGCTGCCTCAAGAGCATACTCTGGGCACAATTACAGTCACTGGCAGCATGCTGAGTTTGCTTCTCTCATTTTTACTGTAGGCAATGAGAAATTATTACCTATGGCAATTACTGTAGGCAATGAGAAATTATTACCAGGATTGCTTCAGCTGTGTGTTTCTTGGATGCTTTTATAGAACCTTTGTTGGCAGAATCAAGTGTTAGCACACTCTATTTTTTTTCACAAGGCATATCATAATGTTTAAACTAGAATATTCATATAAAGGCAGCAGAAAAATTATCTTCCTTAGATGCTTATCCTGAGTCTAACTTTACTGTTATTTCAGGAATATCTAAACATAATATATATGTATGGTGTATGCATAACACAATATACATAACATAGATGTATTTTTCTTATGAAAAAGAAATTATTAAGTCTGAAAAAATACATGATTGCTTCAGTTCTGAACTTGCTTTTATGATCTGATATCTTTATCAAATCTTGAATAATTAAGTTATTTTATTTCTGGTAAAAAAATATCTTTCTTTACAGTAAGGATTTTCATTCATTTTGCCAGGACGTCTAGGATTAAAAGCTGGGACTGTCTCAGCTCTTGAGCTCTCTAGTCTGTTGGTCACAGCATGAAAGCTCTGACATGGCTGGCTGCCTGTAAAACTATGAACCTGGTTCTTTGCCTTACACAGTACAGCAGTTTATCTGCTGCTCTGAGCTCTCAGTCCTGGAGTCCTGCCTTAGAGGCTTAGCTCTAGGGGAGTACAACAGTAGAGCTGTTAGGCAAGTGCCCATCTGATGATGGCCTTAAACCTGGCCAAATTTTGCCAAATTCACAGAATTCCAAACCTGATTTCCATTTCAATTTGTTTCCCCTAAAGCTTTGTTTCAGGAGCTCTGCTGTTTATTCTCCTGAAAACCTAATGTTAAAACTGAGTCCTTCCCTAAAGTCCTGGATACCTTTAATGCCTTGGTCCAAGACAGTGTCATGTTTTAGTCAGTATCTTGTTTTGTTTGCCATCTTCTTATTGACATGTTATGAATTGGTTTGATTTGTTTAAAAGAAAACAAACCCAGATCAATCTTCTTTTAAGAGTAAGATAACCAACCTCACCTGATGTGTTCTGATAAGAATTTGACTTGTTTGTTTTCCGTTCATTCTGTTTTACACAACTTCTCTGAACAACAGTTCTTCCCCCAGTCAGTTCACTGGCCTTGTCTCCTTTCCTTTTTACATTAATCTTAAAACTTCCATCTTTGTTACAAAATAGTATGAAATTTCTTTCCAAAAGACTTTCCTTCATCTCCAGAGTCTCTCTGAAAGCTTTTTGCTTACTTTCATTTCTCACTTCAAGCAAATTTCATTAGTTTTTCTAGAAAAACTGTTGGTTTACAACAGAACAGAATCAGCCTCATTTTGTGACTCAAATCATCATTAAACAAAAAGTTAGTAAATATTGACTTACTCTATTGTGTAGTCCAACTTAAATACCAAAAGATAGTTTTGCTTTACATGAATGCCAGAATTTGGCAAATACTAAAGTTATAAAGGAAAAATATTTACCTACAGTTAACTGCCTAATGATAGATATTTTTATTTTTGATTACATGTAATGCTGTTTTTATCTCTTTTCCTTTGGTAGCTGGAGTAGATTATGTAGGTATCAGTCGAAACCTGGATTTTTCCCCTGGAGTCAATATGCAGACATTTCGTGTGATAATTCTGGATGATCTTGGACAGCCGGTGTTGGAAGGAACAGAGAAGTTTGAGCTTGTGCTAAGGATGCCCATGAATGCTGCCCTTGGAGAACCCAGCAAGACCACCATCTTCATTAATGACTCAGTGTCTGATTGTGAGTAATTTTTTTTTTTTTTTTACTTTTTCATATTTTGGAGATGATGTGTTAAGTCATTTGCTGTCTGGCCTCTTGTGTTCTGTATCTGGTGCAGTGTGGCATGAGTAAATGTGAAATTATGGAGGGAAGATATGATAACTTCTGCAGTTATACTTTACATGTGCTTTCTATGTTTTTCTGCCCAGTGCCAAAGATGCAGTTTAAAGAATCTGTGTATGTAGCCAATGAAAATGATGGGCAGGTTTCTGCCATGGTATATAGGAGTGGGGATATCCGATACACATCCACTGTGAGATGCTATACAAGGCAAGCTTCAGCTCAGGTTATGATGGACTTCGAAGAACGCCCTAATACTGACAGTTCCATCATCACATTCCTTCCTGGTAAGTTCTTGATTGTATTTTAGAAGCCTTTAGTCACCATGTTTTCTTTTGTTTTGCTTTGCTTTACTTTGCTTTGTTTGTTTTATTTTGTTGTGTTTTAATTGTCTCTTCTCATAAAGTAGTGTCAAAAGGATCACTCTAGAAAACAAAGATTTGGATTTTTTCATGCACAATGGAATGATGTTACCTTTATTTTCTTCACTTCTGACTTAGAGCAATAATCACTAAAAGCCAAAAGTGTATATCTTCATTTAGGTTCAGTCTGAGTGCCAGAATCTTTTTGATAGCAAAAGCAGGTTTGGCATAGCACAGTAGAAGCCCAGATCTGCTGTCAGAAAGGAAACTTCAGAAGTTCTGCTCTTTGTTAAGAAGTTTTCTGGCAAATACATTTGACGTGCTCTGAAATGAGTAATAGATCTTTCAACAGGTATATAGCTTCCTAATTCCTGTTTGAATTTTTTTCTCCCACCAAGACTTTCCTAAGACCGCCCACGAATATCAGGTACTTAATATCCCACATTTCATCAGAGATGAAATGCAAATAAATCAAATGTTACTATGTTGAAAGAATACTGCCTAATTCTTTCTACATGTGCAGAAGGCAGTTTGGTCTTCTAGCCTTTGAAGTTCACACGCATGTGATATTTTTTACAAGTCCTAAACAAGTTCTGTCCTCAGCATTAAATCCTTGGTATATCCTTATCACAGAAATTACAACCTTTGTGTTTCTGTAGACATGTATCGCTTGAAAAAGTGAGTTGACTACTCTGTCTTTATTTAGGGCTGGCCTCAACTTTTCATGCTGTCCTATACTCTAGACCTTTGTCATTGATTCTGTGCAACCCGGAAAGAGTCCAGCTAGTAAGAATTAATGGATCTGGGCCACTTAGAAGTGATTTTTCTCTTTTCTTGAGTGTTGCTCTACCATTTCTCTGTAAAGACAAGTAACAAAGAGGTCTATTAGAATTATATTTTGACTCTGCATATTGAACGTGCAAGACATGTTTAATATGCAGCAGTTTCATTCCAGTTTTCACATTTTCCAAGTAACAATAAGCAGGGTGAATATTTTGCATTTTTTTTTCTCCTTAAGGGATAATTGATTTTTTATAGTGAGGGGAAAAGGCAAACTCAGAAAATGAACACAGTCAGCATCCTGGTCTGGTTCTTCATCTTGAAGAGCCTTGATCTTATTTGCATGTGTAATGATGAAAAAATACAGTAGCTTGACCTCATCTCTCTCCTGCTGTACTGTTCCTTTTGTCTGGGATGTAGGAGTCAGTCCCATTAGGAAGAGCCCACCAAGTCATGCTGGGTGCCAGACACTGAACGCTATTCAGAGGTCTTGCTGCTTGTGTAAAAGACATAAGAAAATATGTTCAAGTTTCTGAACATCTAGTAAGTCAGGGCACATTAATTTGTGAGTGCGAAATTGAGAGGTTTGATACTCCAAAGCATTTTTAAGGCAATCTTCACTGTCACTTGGAATCAGTGGGAGTTCAAAAGACCTTAAAGTCAAACGGAATAATAAAAGTGAAGGTCCACATAGCTGGAGGGTGTCCAAGCGAAAGAGACTTGAAGTATAAAACTTCAGGACAAAATTGCCATTAGTATTAGTAATGGTAATTAGTAATTAGTATTATCATTAGAAAGGTTTTATTGTTCTGTTTCATTGTGCAAGTATTTACTTTTTTAAGTGGACTCTATAGAAGAAATCACTGAGAAGGAGCATTTTCTTCTTAGGTAAAACGGAAGGACTGATACATGTAAAGTGGACATAACAAATAGAAACTTGTCTTACAGAAGTCCCAAAATGGGGGATTCCACTTTAATGAGTTTCCATAGAAAAGTAATGATTGCTAATTCTGCTTTCACTGCTGTCATTGCTTATTAACATGTATGGTGTCAAGGTGGATGCCTAGGCCAGCAGGATTCAGGTGCCTTGAGCTTGGAGAGAAGTGCTGTATTTAAGCAAAGAACACCTAAGTTCTGCCTGATAACTACCTTCAGAATGATTGCAGGTGAAAGTGAGAAGCCTTGCACGCTGGTGCTTACGGATGATACTTTCCATGAGGAGGAGGAGGAACTTCGCCTGGTTCTTGGCACTCCAAGAAGTGACTCTTCCTTTGGTGCCTCTATTGGCGAGCAAAACGAGACGCTGATAAAGATTCGGGATGACGCAGACAGTAAGAGAATAGCTTATTATTACTGGCTTTTGGAAGCCCATCTGTGTGCTCTAAAACCCCTTTTTTTTTCTCCTAATGACAGAGGCTATCATTAAGTTTGGTGAGACCAAATTTAGTGTGAGTGAACCAAAGGACACAAGGCAAGTAGCAATTGTGAAAATCCCAGTGCTTCGTCTGGGAGACGCTTCCAAAGTTTCTGTTGTGAGAGTTCATACAAAGGATGGATCTGCTACTTCTGGAGAAGACTATCACCCTATATCAGAAGGTAGGATCATACTTACCACATCCAACTATTTGTTTTCATTCATGATTCTAGCATAATTTTTGAAAAATGAAATAAATCTGTGATTAGAATATTTTGCAACCACATCCCAAACTGCATTTTCCTTTTCAGCGTGGACAAACTAAATTTGAACAGGAGTACCAAATCCCCTGTGGTTTTCAACAGCCAAATGCTGTTGGTGTACTAATTATCAGTGAAGATATTTACAAAAGGATTGTGACTCCTTTGAAAACATGCGTAGCTCAAGAAATTGTGGAAGATGTGTGACTTAAATCTTAGTTGTATTTGCAGAGTGTAATAATTCTACTCTGAAGAAACATCTACTCATAGGTTATGATTATGTGGTTGTTTCTTGATTCATTAAGAATTTCTTCTTCAATTCATTAAGATAATGGGATTTGCTGTATGTAGGAATTAATGTATATTTCTTTTTCTGTCTTTGTAATAATAAAGCTTTCCTTCTGTATTTCTGAGTTCACTGCCTTCTGCTCCACACTACTAATGAATGAGTTGAGAAGTTGTACAACAGAATGAGAAATTTCTTAGCTGATAAACTTCTTTCCATTAATGGCCCACCTACCTGCTTTAGGCAATGACTAATGCAGTTTATGGCATTATGATTTTTTTTCTTTTAAAGTTTATGATAATACATGATAGTACTCTGTGTTTTAAGGTTAATCATTCATTGCTGGAGTGTTTTCATAGTTTTGGATAAACTATTTTGGCATCCAGTCCAGCTGAAATACATTACTTAGCTTTGAACATCCAGCAACAACATTGCACTATATCTTCAAATTCCATAGCAGTGGCATTTCCCACTAGTGATATCTGAAGAGGCAATTTGTTAGCCACAAGAAAATCATCAACCCAGAGCTTGCTAATTCCAGTCACTTCACTCCTGCATTGTAGAGTTTTGCTCTTTCCCCCTGAAAACCACAGGAACTTGTAGTGTCAGCTGAAACTTATCCTATATGCACATTACCAGTAGGCACTGTCTTGCTTACATTCTCCCTGCTGTGTACCAGCAGCACATGGGAACAAGGTTTTCAGGGAAACCTATTACTGCAGAACAAGGGGCTCTCAGCCTCTGCCCCCAGACCTTTGAGAAAGGTCTGTGATGAGCGGAATTTCCCCACAAGTTTCAGAATACCTGTGGCTTTCGGGAACCTGCATATTCAGCCATAGGTACAAAACCCACATCAATAATTGGGTTTTCTGAAGGAAGTGTGGCAAACTGAAAATCAGTAAAATTCTTAGGTGTCACACAGCTGAGAGTTCATATGTTTATTACCCTAAAGAGTATTTCCCTGGCTTAATAACACTTGGCATTAGAAGCATCATTAGATCACTTAATCAGACTCACTGTGGATTGCAAAATTCTCCCAGTTTTCCCAAATTATTTCTGTATTGATCCAAATAACTTTGCTGAGAAAATATATCCTTTAGAAAGGGCATCTGGTCTTTTGGAGAGGAAGTGCTTCTTAGCATTTTGCTTTACTGATCAGTCTCTATCACCTCACTGTGCCTTATTTCCCATATAGATTTCAGCTTTAATGCACTACTGCTTTTTGTGCCTGTCCCTTTAGAGTGCAGAGGTCTTTATCATCTGGTATATTTTGATTATGGTGGTGTTTCTATATACCAGTGAGAACATCACTATCTGCAAGTTCTTCCAGTCCTAAGTTTCTCTTGGTTATTTCTGTACATCTTCAAAGTAAATTTGACATCCTTTAAATATTAGAAATGCACTTATTATTTTGGTTATTATCACTCTCACGCTTTCCAGGCACAAATGCTAAATAGTTTCTGTACTTTTTATTTCTTTAGTAGTTAATACAGTCAAGGATCATAGTACTCCCTATCATAGTCAGTGTGATGGGTTGATCTTGGCTGGGCAGTAAGTGCCCACCAAAGCTGTTCCATGACTCCCCCTCCTCAGCTACAGAGGAGAAAATATGACAGAAGTCTCATGGGTTGAGATAAGAAGAGGGAGACATCACTTACCACTTATCAGCATGGGGAAAAAGACTCAACTTGGGAAAATTAGTTTCATTTTTTTTACTAATCAGACCAGAGCACAGTGATGAGAAATAAGACATTCCTCCCACCCCTCCCTTCTTCTTGGGGTAGCTTCACTCCCACATTCCTTAGCTCTGACTGGCTCGAGGGAATAGGGGTTGCAATCTGGTTATCACGCGTTATTTCTGATGCTTCTTCCTCCTCACACTTTTCCCTATTCCAGCAAGAGGTCACACCCACTGGAAACAGTTCTTCAAAAACTGCACTATGGGTCCTTCCTGTGGTCTACAGTTCTTCAGGAACTGCTCCAGTGTGGAGGTCACCAGTGCTGCCAGCAGACCTGCTCCACTGTGGGCTCTTCTTTCCAGGGGCCACAAGTCCTGCCAGGAGCCTGTTCCACTGCAGGCTTCCCCCAGGGCCCCAGCCTCCTTTGGGCATTCATCAGGGGTCCTCCACGGGCTGCAGGTGGATCTCTGCTCCACCGTCGGCCCCCATGGGCTACAGGGCGCATCCTGCATCACCAGGCCCTGCACCAGGGGCTGCAGGGGAATCTCTGCTCTGGCTTCTGGAACATCTCCTGCCCCTCCTTCTCCACTGAGCTTGCTGCTTGCAGAGTGATTTCTCACATACTCTCACTCCTCTTACCCAGCTGCTGGGGTTCAGCAGTCTTTTCCCTTCTTTAATCTGTAATCCCAGAGGCACTACCACTGACACTGCTGGGCTTGGCCTTCACCAGCCGTGGGTCCATCCTGGAGCCAGCTGGCATTGTCAGATATGGAGGATGCTTCTGGCAGCTGCTTGCAGAATCCACCCCTATAGCTCCCCACTACCAAAGCCTTGCCGTGCAAACCAAATACAATTAGCTAAGGTTGAACTTTTTATCACCATGACTTAGGATATTTTTTCAGAGACAATGGTTTTCAAAATACAATACTCTTGTGGAGCTACAGCTTTGTACCTTATTTTTGGTATATACCATTGTATTTATTGCATTTTGTTGGATATCATTTATTTAGAATTCTTCCGTCTTTTGGACATTCACATGGGTTACCAACATTTATGTAATTAGTCACAGATAATTTTCAAAACATTAAGATCCATTAGACTGAATCTTGAGCTTTTCAAATCTCTTGATTTATGTCTTATTTTCAGTGATTTCTACATGTGTCCACTGCTATTCATTATTATTATTTGTGGCATACAAATAGGTTAAACTAAATTTGCAAACATCTGTGATTTGAAAAGTGAGTATTAACTGCCATCTCTCTTGGCTGGGCCTAGAATCAAAGGTTGTTATGATCAACAGATTTATTTTTAAGTCTCTCATGTTTTCAGAAATTGAGTTCAAGGAGGGTGAAACACAGCACTTTGTGGAGATTGAAGTTCTCTTTGATGGAGTAAGGGAGATGAGAGAAGCCTTCACTGTCCACCTGAAGCCTGATGAGAACATGGTTGCAGAAATACAGGTAACAAGTTCATCCAAAGTCCTGAACAACAAAATCTGGTAAACAGACCTCTTACTTATTTTCTGGCTCATCATTTTACTCTTCTTTTAAGATTTGTTCACACCATCTTGGATTGCATATTAAAAAGACAAAAAGGACTTCCCAGCTGTCACAGTAACACCTAAACAAAACAGTTTGTTGTCAAGACAATAATGTTGATGGGGCTACAGAGTCAATGAAAGACTGCAGTCTTTAGGGTATCATTCCAGTCATATTCTGCTCATATAATCAGTTTTAGAAACTGATGTCCTCTCAGAAACACTCTCTGGGAATACAACCTCTGTGTTGTGAAAAGAGTAATTTCAGGTGAAATATGACTTCTGCTGTCAAAATCATGTTAATATTATTCTTATTGTGTAAGATTAAATAGCCTCACATTCTTGTTATTTAGCATTGTATCTTGCATACTTTTAATTCAAACAGTATACTCCTCTGATATGGCATAAAATGTGCTTGAAACTGCCTGTCTGCTTCAGCAGTGTCGCACCATATATAGTCTGACTCCAGACAGCCAGACAGAAGAGACACAGCCTTTGCTGATGACAAACACCCCATTTCCACCAGGCATTAAAGCATATACTGCACATAGGGACTTCTACTGTACTGAAGTGACAACAAAAAAGCAGGGAGTCAAGGTTAAAGGTCTGGGATTGTCACTATTCTGAAAAGAAAAATTTCATTTTAGCTCTTCCTTTTACATTCTGCAGTGTACTTTCTGTGCCTCAACCCTTTCTCAATAGCTCATCTAGTTGAGGTTATAGAACTTCTTTTGGAAAAATGTTTTGAAGGCTAGACATACTCTGATCGAGGTCCAGCTTGTTTATTTGCATTTTCACAGAGAACTGTTTCTGTATTTTTCATTGTCAGACAGCCAAGGCCATTGTTTACATTGAAGAAATGAACAGCATGGCAGATGTCACCTTTCCCTCTGTCCCTCAAGTTGCATCTCTGTTGATATATGATGATACTTCTAAAGCCAAAGACAGAACCAGTCCCATTGCTGGCTATCCTGTCATCTGTATCACAGTGAGTATCTCTGTGGAAAAATGGAACAAAATCAGTATATGGATTTGGTTCAGTGGATTTTATACACCCAGTATCAATCCATATGGTGATGAGTCACACATATTAGTCATACATATTAGTTTTAGCTAGAATTATCCTTAGAGCTAATCTAATTTGTCTGGGTAATGAATCCATTTTCAGGAGGAGAAAAAGCATAGAAAGATGTTTCACTTGTTCTTCACTAAGAATAGTGCAATATTGATACCCACACTGTGTCTGTGGTTGCATGACCTTAGTATTTCCTGCATTATCCTGCCTTAATTTGTAGAGTCAATATCACTGGAGATAACAGATAAGCCATTGTTTTCAATGAGTGCCACAGACTGTAAAATAAGTGCTGAAGGAAATACAGGCTTCTTTCATTTTTTTCACTGGTAGTTTTGCTACTGAAAAGTTTACATAATTATTCATATACCTTGAAGAATGTTTTGTCCATCTTCAATTTGTTTTTCACACATTGCTTTTGCACAGGAATGCCACAAATTGAATGATTTTTCCAAATAAAAAAAGAATCAAAGAAAATAAGTCTTTAAATGCAAAGTGTATTTGCAGAATTAGATCAAAGGGACAAGATAAAATTAAAGTAGTACATGGGGGTGTAGTTTGTGCTTTCATAGCTATGCCACGTTTTCACCTATAAATCAATTTTAAATAATATTTTTTATTTCAGTAAGTATAATTAGATATGCCTTTTAATGTACCCTAACTGTGCTAAATCCATTGCTGTCTAAATAAGGTGATTTCTTATGAGATTTAGTGGGATTGTCAGTTCCATATTGTTGAGTTTTGTGACTCTTGATGACTTGAAATTTCTTTGCTGTGAAGCAAATAAATTCTTAGCACATCTGCCTTGTTCTGCAGGCCTGTAATCCTAAGTACGAGGACTTTGACAAGACTGGCTCTATTTGTGCCAGTGAGAGCATCAACAATACCCTGACACGGTACCGCTGGCTTGTGAGTGCCCCCACGGGCCCCGATGGCGTGACCAGCCCCATGAGGGAGGTTGACTTTGACACCTTCTTCACCTCCTCTAAGATGATTACACTCGACTCCATTTACTTCCAAGCTGGTTCTCGTGTCCAGTGTGCAGCTCGGGCTGTGAATTCAGATGGGAATGAGGGTCTTGAGCTTTTGAGCCCTATTGTCACTATAAGCACATCAGAAGGTAAGGCATCATCACCCACTGCAAGATTCACAGGTCTCTTTTGGATCCCAAATTCAGTCCTCACAAAAGCTGGTTACATGGTCAGGTGTTTTAGCATCACCACGTCAGCTTTTCTTCTGCTGTTCATAGAGGTGATGCAAAAACTGTCTTGACACAGCCAAGCATTTTATGAAGAAAAAGTTTTTCCTCTCTCCTAATTCTCCATGTCTTTAAATACTAATCCACATAGCAAACTTGTATGTTCATGAGAACGGTATATAACAGGCAATTAAATTAGTGAAATCTGGTTTCTGTTGACTTTTGAATTCAGCCGCAGTAATGATGCAGTGCAGTCTCAGCTCCTGTTAGGCACTGAAGAATCCACATGGGAGTGGCATATCAAAGCCTAGCCAGAAGCAAAATCTCATTTGGCATTCAGGCCTCACCGGATACCTGAGAATTGATGTCTTCCTTGACTAAAGACTAAAGCAACTGAGCCCAATAACAGAGCATGGACAAAATTTTTCCCTGGTCAAAGCATTCATAGTTTTTCATCCTTCTTGTTACATGAGACAGACTCGCTTTTTTATTTTAATAATGCATTATTTGGATTACACTTGATAAATTAGCAGAGCTCATTAGCTCAGGGTCAGGACTGAGTTGTCATGCATAAATTACTTCCAGTACCTGAGCTAACTTGTGACGTGGAAGGAAAGAAGTGCAGTGATCAAAGCAACCTACAAAAATCCTGAATATTTTCCATTTTGAAGATGCCTGACCTTCAGTGCATAGACCAAACTCTCAAAAGGAATTCAGATTGTGCAAAAAAAAAAAAAAAAAGTATTTAGTCTCTTTAGCAATGTAATTTACATATTTACACTTCAGGAAAAAAAAAAAAAAGACAAAACTAAAACCACCACCAACCAAACCAACCAACCAAAAAGCTGTCATGTGCAGAAAAGAAATTTGTTTCGTCCTGACAGAAATTTCATACTTGCAGATGTTGAGCAACATTGGGTCCTCCAGAGCCAATAAGCTCTCCAAGAGGAGGGCCCTGCCCTCTTTTCTTGAAACCCCTTAGAAATGGGCAAAGAGGACTGTTTTGATTTTCCACATTTGTACCTTGTAATCCTTTGGCCATCACATGACAAAGTGACCAGAATGCAGACACTACTCCATTGAACCATGCAACTAGAAGTTGCATACATCTCAGATCACATGATTGCAAACCTAATTTTCTGGTCCTACAAACTTGGACTAGTGCTGGAGCACATGGAACTAACACTGGAAAGGTTTTCCAAAATAAGTTACACATTCCCCTTTCCTGGAGAAATTCAAAATTCAAATTAACAAGGCCTTAAGCAACTTGATCCAGCTTTGAAGGTGGCTCTATTTTAAGCAGAATATTTCTACATATCCTGTGACACAATCTTTCTAACTACACGTTTGTTAGTGGTGGATCAGGAGCCTCATGAATTTCTGTGAGGACATATCACTGCATACTTCAATCCAGTGCCAAAACCAACCGAACAGTGGTCAGGTATCTTCCATAAAACTTAGGATGGTGGCAGGAATTAAAACATATGCCTCTGAAGACCTCTGTAAGAAAGTATGGCACTTGGCAGTGGCTTTGCAAGTGAGGGTGGCACAAGCAACTGAAAAGACACTGATGCAATATCACCTTGTTTTGAAAATGTGATCCTGTTGATCAAGTGATCATTTCTGTTTGAATCCTCTTTTGCATAAATTCCTATTAAAACCTATGGAAAATACTTCTCAAAGTATTTATCTGTCATTGAAGAAAATTATCATTGTTTTGAATACCTGTACCATGGAAGAAAAGTACATCTTAAATAGTGGAAATAAAAGTATAGATTGTGTCCTATGGACATAAAGTAAGGTTGTTTTCTCTTTTTTCCACCAGGTCTTTGTCAGCCTCGTATATCAGGAGTAGTTGGAGCAGAGCCATTCTCTGCCAAACTGCGCTACACTGGCCCAGAAGATCCTGACTATGCCAACCTCATCAAACTGACAGTCACAATGCCACATATTGATGGTATGAGAAAATCAGATGTGAATTTAGGAGAACTTATACAAGATGCTGTTATTCGAGCTATTTTACTGGTCAGGTCATTTTAAACAGACAAGTTAACAACATAATCTTTTAACAGTAGGACCAAAGAAAAATGTTATGAATGAGTAAGTGCAATTTGCAACAAGGTGCATAAGATGCTGTATTGGGACATAATCTCTGATGTGAAGAATTTTCAGATTAACTGCATAATTTACATCAATTGGGCTAGACCTAAGCTTTATAAAGCTCCTTTGAAGTGGATAGAAATATACTGTTTAATTGCTATTCACACTATTTTTTATTTAATAATATGTTGTATATTAATATATCTAAATATTCATATGTTTAGAAATATTTGTCTTTTCGTAGTATACAGACAGTTATTGTGGGTAAATTTCTCATTCATACTTAGCATATCAACTTTCTTTGAATTCTGGAGTATAGTAATTGGTCTAAGTACAAAATACAAAAGCACTGCATAACATGCTTAGACTTTGACAAATTCTGGCTAAATTAAGGAGGTCTGACAACTGCCATGTAGTGATAGTGCTATAAATTAATGTTTTTAGGCATGCTGCCTGTTATTTCTACAAGAGAGCTCTCCAACTTTGAGCTGACACTTAGCCCTGATGGAACTAGAGTTGGAAACCACAAGTGCTCCAACCTGCTGGATTACACAGAAGTAAAGACCCACCATGGCTTTTTAACTGACGCTACCAAGAATCCAGATGTGATTGGAGAGACCATTCCCTATCAGTACAGCCCAACAATCAGGGGCTCCAACACCTTGCGCTTCTACCGCAACCTGAACCTGGAAGCCTGCTTGTGGGAGTTCAGTAGCTACTATGACATGTCCGAGCTCCTCACAGACTGTGGAGGCACCATTGGCACAGATGGGCAGGTATTGATTTTGTACTGTATTCTTTTAATAAAATATTTCCCTCAGAATACATCTGTGCTAGTAGAAATAAGAGAATCATTTGTTCTGCATGAAATTCGTTATGATTTTCTCACAATACAGTTCTGGGGTATTTTAGGGCAAACCAAATATATACTGTATAGTGAGCCAGCTTAGTCTTTTTTTAAAGTGAAAACCTTTTGAAGAATTTATTTTAGCATATAGATAGCACTGAGGTATTTAATATTCATTGTGGTATCTCTTGAAAAGCAGTTTTAAAACATTGTGGAAAGAGTTCTTGCTGACAGCAATGGACTGCAGTCTCCTACCAGCAGCTTGGCTTTGCTGGTCTCTTGTTCACTGGGTAAGACGACCCATTAGTGCAGACAGCACAGTGCTCTCACCTTGCCCAGCAGAAAATTACTTGTTCAGGAAGCAAAAAAAGCTGTCAATATGGAATGGTTGAAGAACAGATCTGTGAAACTGGTTGGGGAGTTAAAAGCAAGGGCTTGGAGAGAACTTCAGGTATACTTAAGAAAATTATTTCTAGAAATCCATAGCAATGTGGAAAGAAAAGGGTGCAGGATTTCCTCTCAAGCAGTGACAGTGAAATGAATCCCTTGGTCTTCCCTGTGTAATTACTATATAAGCCTGCTCAGGCTCTGGAGTACAGTGGCTGTAAATATGAGGTTTATGTACAGAAAAATATATTCAGGGAATAATCCTACAGCTGCAAGAAGGATTCATATCAGAGTCTATCCACAACTAACTCACTGTTCTGGTACCCTAGAATTCCTTGTTGAACCACTATGAAAAGAGTGAGCCTGCTTTGTGAAATGGCCATCATTTCTCTGCTCTTTTGATATTTTGCCAGGGATCCATCTACTATGAGACCTCAGTAGATTTATTTGCACAAATTCTTATTTTTTATGCCATTTTCCCAAATGGCATAAAGCAGGTATGGAAAATGTGTCATTGCCCACAGAAATATATAAGCATGTGCAGCAACAGAGCTAATTTACTACTAAAAGTGTAGTCATCAATGGACATACAGATATCTAATTAGATAAAGTGATTTTTTTTATTTTGTTATAATTACATGCCTAAAGTCCACCTAACTCCATGGGTGTTCACAGTAATCATAGTCAGTTTGCTGGACAAGAAATTGCACCAGGATCTCTTTAGCACGTGGTTAACTTCTTTACATTCTGCCCCTCTTAACTAGAGATTATATACTCTAAATCAGAAGATGAGAATAAAATGGAGCTTCTGTCTGTCTTAGATACAAAGGCCTTGATGGATGTGTCATCTCACTGCTTTGTCATCAGTTCTTGTACCATGTCTTTTACAGAGACCAGTTCAAGGTCTCTGTCTTCATGTTGGAAGCTCACTGTCCATGATCTGCTTAGGCTTGGCCTCTGCTGAAAGCAGATCCTCCTACAGGTGCATTCCATGAGATCTGTGAAACTGTCAGAGGGAAAGGGAAGGCATCCATCCAAGTGTGGGATGTAAACCTTACACATTGCCACAAGATAAAAATTACGCTAGTCTTCACTGTTCTTAGAATGTTTTCATTTCTTCATTTCTTTGACTCATCATTCCTTTGACTGTCTCCTTATGCCCAGGCAATATGCAACCACAAATTCTTATTTCCCATACAAAGCAATCATAAGCACACACAATTTGAAGCATCTGTATGAAGCTTGCATATGAAGCTATGCAAGCCACTTCTCCCTCAGTGAAAAGGAAGGAAGATCTGGTATGAATCCATTTTAAATACTTCTGTGTCCTTTAGCCAAAAGGCTGAATAGCTGCTTTAGACAAATATGTATCTAAATAAAACCTATTTATCTCTATGTTAATATAAACAGAGGAGGAAATAAGTACCATTCCAATATTTTAGTAAATTGGAAGAACCTGTGTATTCAGTTTTGGACAACATGCACAAGTGGCAATGTGGCCAGAGAAGTGAGCTGTACTTTCCTGAGGCTTCAGAAGTATTATGTACTTTATGTAAGTTCTCTAGTTTACAAGCAGAGAGGGATCAACATGAGCTGTGAGAGCCATGAAACTGCAGCTGAGGTAATACTTTAGTGCCTTCTAGGTTATGCAAAAAAGGTTTACAGTATGTTAAGTGAAATATCAAGCTGAATTACTTCTAGCAGTGAAGCATTTCCCTGCAGCCAGTGCGCGCTTCACTGCCCTCCCTGTTTTCCCCACCTCCATTTAATTCTTCTCCAGGTTTGGTCTTTATCTTCACATGACCTCTCCAGCTGAGAGGGGAGGCAGTCAGTGCCCTATCTCTGTGGTTGTCACCATTGTTGTTTTTTTCTCCTTCAGTGAACAATTAATAATCCTCTTCTGTGAGAAGAAAGCTGGCAGCTATGGTTTTCACCATTTTTTTAGCAGACAAAGGAAGCCCAAATTCTATTATGCAGACAGAACAGATAAATAACAAAAACACTCTTACCATATCCTGCTACCACTGCAAATTTAATATATTGAATTTACCAAATACTTTGGCTAGAACTTTAGGCTCAACATTTTGTTTCTTGATTCTAGTTCTCCAGTACCTGTGTGGTCAAACAAAGACAGCCATGTTGATTCAGACAGAGCGATTTCACAGAAAGAACTGGCAATATCTTAAATGATTGGGACCTTCACTTCATGGGAGCTCCTGGTATGGTAGGGGAAGAAGATGAACTTTAGTAAGCAAGAAGTGAGGTAGGAGACCTGCAGCTGGTGCAGTTCTTCTGGCACAGCTCCTAGTGTTTGCTGAAGGCTGCAGCTGTCTTGGCCAGTTCCCATGAACTCATGAACTGTCATAATACATACAGAGAAGGTCTTAGTTTTCTCTTTTTTTTTTTCCTTTGAGGCCTTTTGATTGTGACCCATTCTGTTTCTCAATTATTCTGTGCATGAGCAAACCCTGTGTGAGCTAGATGCAGCACTCTTTTCAGTGTGCAGCGTGACGGTTTCTTCCTGGGGTCTGCCCAAAACTGAAAAACCAGGCATTTATGTATCTAAACATGGACTTAGATGTGCAGTTTAAAGAACTTCTACCTAAAATTAAAGACCTGCTCGTCTTTAAATTGAGCTAATTAATTTGGATTAGAGTTCTGTACTTGTTAAGGTCAGCTTTGATGATTAACAGTTTTCTTTAGGACAACCTGCAGTCACAGTCTAAAATTCAGGGTCTACATTTGGATATGTATAGGCCTTAAAAAAGGGGAACTCACCTATTTGAGGGCAGTGTTCCAGTATTTTTAAATATCTAGCAAAGGTAGGGTTTTATTCATGGGGACATTGTGAGAGTCAAGTATTACAGACATCTCACATTCTCTCAACACAGGTTCTAAAACAATGACAGATATTCATGAAAGAAGTGAAAAAATGAGTGAAAACCAAGCAAGTGACCATACTTTAATGAAGTGTACACTGAAGTACTGGCCTGCACTTATTTCATGGAGTGTGAAGTATCATTTGATCCCATTTTCTGCTGTTATACCTGTTTGCTATAGCCAGGCAGTTTGGCATCTGAAGGCTTCTGTATGATTCTGGCCAAGTATTTATATATGGATGTTGCTTTCCATAGTTTCAGTCTATTGCCAGACTTGGAATAGGCAAGCAAGGAAATTACCATTCAAACTAATTTTATTAATGACAGCTCGTTAATCAGGTCTTTTATAGGAGCAAGAAGGTGAAGAACATGTAGTAAAATACTTGAATGTATAGCTTTATACTTTGAAACTATGGTAATTGATGATGGCTGAACAGTTCACTTTTTTCTCTTCAACAACCAGTTATTTTTGGCCCAAGCTGAAAATGTCTTTCTTCTGATATGTTCAGGTCACATTTATGCTACGCATGTTACGGCGCTGAGCATTTCAAAATCCCATCTGCAAACAGGTTTTAAAATCACTAATATACTGCTGCACCTTATACAAGGCAGCCTGCAGAGGGTTTTTATTACACAGAAAAAGTATATTTCCAGCTTTATAGGAACTAGTTTTACCAAAATCGTACTTTAAGGTGAAAACTCACCTATTCTGAAAATCTTACTAGATGTTGTAAAGTTCAGACAGAAATGTCTGTTTTCAGATTTTTATATTCACTTTAGTGAATCTAGTCAAGTTTAAGAAAACTCTGCAACACATATCCCCTTGACATGGAACCTCTCTAAAAGACAAACATTTTTTTCTCTAGCTGCAAATGTGCATTTAGTAAGCTGTAAAGAATAAAAAACTTTAAAGTGAATGCACCAGCTGTGTAACAAAGTCAGAGGTTACATTTTTTCAAGGGACTGGCATTTCAAGGCTGTATTGCATTCTCTTCTCCATTCAGACTTCTTTAAATAAACCTGCTTTGCATTTCACCTGTGACCTACCTGTCTGAGTGTCTTCTTAGGGCCAAATCTTAGTTTTGCCATACTGACATTGTGAAAACAGTTAATTGATAACATTGTTAAGCTTGCGTGACTCAAATTCACAGACATCACAAGTAAATGCAATAGAAGATGAGACATGGAATAATTTGGAGAATAAAAATACAATTTTCTTATAAAGCCTGTTTCATTGAGATACACAAAATAAAACACAAACTTGTGTTATTTCTACCGTCTAATTTAATCAGTACTATCAATGTGCACACACACATACACTGACAAGCTCTGCCTTCTGGAAATGTAAGCCAGCTAAATAAAGCATGGTATAAATGTAGAACAGAGTCCATGACACCAACCCTTTATTGAAAATAATTTTTTATTTTAAATATTCTAAATTGTTATGTGACAGATTCTCAAAATAATTGTGTATTTTACTTAATGAAGTTTGACAGATTGCATCTGAAAGGGGAAGAAAAGAAAAACATGTATAGAAACTCCATTAATACTTACTAAGTCTTAAATAGGAATTGTCAGTATTCTAAACCAGACCTTGTGATCTGTGATAATTTATTTCACAAAAAAAAGTATGAAGCTCTATTTCTTAGATCAATGTATAAATCATGTTCTTCTCTCACACATGTGGATTTTGAGGTTTGACGATTTTTAATCTAATTTTTTCCAGATATTATCTGTAAGAGTCTGTTCCCTCCTTGGAACAATTTTTGTCTTCTATCTCCTCATTGAGAGACAGAGATTTTGTCTTCTATCTCCTCTCTCCAGACCTGGCATTGTCATGAAGTATGAGACAGAATTTCCCCAGTTCATCTGTTGTGTAGCTGTAGTCTGTATTTCTCTCCTGGTATCAGAAGACTAAAATTCATACCCACTTATTATTGTTTAAAATCAATGTTACTGAATGTGATTTTTTCTGTCTAACTGGTCAAATCTCCTGTGCATAGGATTCAGGGATACATAGTGCACCTGTCCTGTCTCTCCACAGCAGCTAAGCTGATCCTACACTTACACAGCTCTAAGTCACCCTTCGGTTTCATCAGTGTCACTGAGATATAAAATGAACAGCTGGTTGCTCCCAATAGGTTTTGCATGAAGTGCTGGAAAAGAAAGATAACTCAATGGAAAGAATGTTTTCTCATGTTGGTGTAAACAGCATTATTAGGAGGGCTGGAGAAGTCAAACTCCTCCATCTGTGTAATGCATTCCATCGATTCATTTGGGGGGTAGGGCGGTGTCTGCTCACTTTGACACAGCTTTCCTCTGCAGTTGACTTCCTCTTTATTTTATTTTCACTGTATCAAGAAGATCCTTTCATATACGGTGTCTTGAGATTTTTCTGTTCTGCTTACAGAAGGGTAGAATCCCCCTTGTAGGAATGAGAGGCTCTGACAAGTTTTCATTTACTATTAGAGAGAATAATTTATTCAGTAATTCTCTGACTATCAGTGGTGTAGGTTTGCCTCCAGACCTGCAAATCCATGAGTGCCTGTAGAAGGGTTTGTGTGCACAAAATCTCAAGGAGCTTTTCGCAACAAATTCTTCCTCCTCCGTCCATGCCATGAATCACACATAAGGGCAGCAGTACTGATGGAAGCACATGAGTACACAAATAAATTCCTAGGCTGAGGCAAGCAGCTCTGCTGCCCAGATACCTCTTGCAGGTTTTGCTAAAAGGGAAGAACCTTTTAAATTCTACAGCCCTAGAAATGGAGAGATTTCAGATTTCTCCCCAGAGCGGGGGTAACATGTCAAAGCAGCAGTGTTCCTGGCTGACTTGCCCCAGAAGGGATCCTGCTACTAGATTTTGACCAGTGCAAATAAGCTGAGGTCTCTAACACTATGGTCCCATTAAATGGAGGCAAGAAAACCCCAAAATGTGGCTTACAAACCACATTAGTGGATTGCTTTATGTAAAGTACACATGAAGAGCCAATGATACGTTGAAAGCCAAGAAAAGCTTTGTAATGGGGGGTGGCTTTTTTAGTTTGGTGTGTCATAAGATACTGAGCTAGAGGGAGTTTTGTGGATCACCCTATCCAAACCTCTGCCTTAAGTCTATATAATGTCATTCCAACACTAGTAAACTTAATCTAAAACCTAACAGGATTCCACGGGCTCACTATTCTTGCAGAGTGCCCCCACACTGAGGGCTGGAAACTCTTCTGGTTTCCAGGCTGTGTTTGTCATGGCCATCTCACAGCCATTTGCTCCCATGTCAGCACTATCTTTCATCATCAGTGGCCCTTCTCTGCACTTAGTGTCCTGATGTACATAGACTGCATTCTTACTCCCTCTCAGCCTTTGTTGTACTGGGCCTAACAACACTGCTCTTTTAGACTCTTCTCATCAGATAGTTTTTTCCATTCCTCTGATTATGTTGATTTCTTTTTCTGCAGTCTACAATGCAAATTAGACTTTTTCAAGCATGGATGATCAAAGCTGTTCCAGATAAGCTCTCAGTAGTGCTCTGTATAATGGCATGCATGCTTCTAATTTCCACCCCATTCCTCAGTTTATCTTAGGATCATAGCACATGGAGAGGGTAGGAAGGTCATAGTTATGATGTGATCAACTGGCATAACAAAATTTCTTTCCCCTCTATTGTGTCTAATGAATGTCTTTCATTTCTAAAGAAATCCCTGTGACTGGTTTCTATTACCTTATACTTTAAGCTATAAGATTTCATCTCACTGCTATTATTCTAATCCTCAAGGTCATTAAATTCTCACTTTGATATTCCAGTCCTCTACTTTATCATTAAGCATTATGTATGCTTCTATTTAAGAAAATAATGGGCATATATTAAATCCTGTTCCACATACTTTTATCTCTTCCTTATGAGCAAACTACATTTCAGATCTCTGACCTCAGTATCTAATTCTTACTGTACAGCATCCAGATATAGAACAAAAAGGCAGAGAGAAAAGCCAACACAGTTTGTCTGGGATGACCTTACAATAGTAATACATATTATATACAATCAAATATATTCATTCAGTTCTTGATACTGGTCCAGGAAATGACAAATTTTTGAGGCTACCCCTGAATCAAAGGCAAACCATAAGACACTTGAGAGCTGCATCATTGCTATTTTTTTTAATAGAGGTGAGAATATCATGTTGTTATTTGGAACAAGTTAGTGAATCTGTGTCCAAAATAATTGCTCAGATACTCATGCAGGTATCCCAAAGATAAATCTGCAACTTAAATGGTACTAAATAAGAATATTTTTGTCTAACTTTAATTAGTCATCTAATATATAGAGAGAACTTTTTTCTTCTGTTCCAAATAGTTCTTGATTTTGTTTATGTACAACCAACAAAGCATTACTATAATCTACAACTCTAGTTTCTCATCTACCAGTCTGTGTGTTTTATTTTTCAGTGATGCCAGACTCTTTTCAGTGGCATCCAGTGACAGGACAAGGAGCAATGGCCACAAACTAAAACAAAAAAAGTTCCACCACAACATGGGAAAGAATACAAGGGGGTGGCAGAGCAGTGGAACAGGCTGCCCAGTGAGGTCATGGAGTCTCCCTTTCTGGAGACATTCAAAACCCAGCTGGACATGTTCCTGTGTAACCTGCTCTAGGTGACCCTGAGTGGCAGGTGGGCTGGACTGGGTGATCTCCTGAGCTTCCTTCCACCCCTAAAATTCTTTGATTCTGTGATACTGTGTGTTTCCAAATGACTACTATCTGAATGCTAGCACGTATTATGAAATGAGTCAAACAATATAAGTCAAAAAACATTTTGTTAGCACAGAGTGCAGATCAAGGAGAGTCACATATGAAAGTGAATTGTGGCAACTATGAACATTTACCTTTACGAGGTCCTTAATTAGGTCAAAGTATTTAGTGGGTGCAAGCAGTAAATTTGTGGTTGCATTATATAAGTAAAGGTTCTGTCAGGCATTTCAAAGTGTAAAGCAGCTGTAAGGTGATGGTCATTCAGCACCTTGACTTGCTGCTGGTTGAACCCAGCTTCCTTGTAAACTTCCCTGAATGCTGGGGAATTTTTATTTGAAAACACTCTTTAGAAAGATGTAAGGTAATCAAGGAAATGTTTAGATGTACAAATTTATATATGGAATTTCTGTTGGAACTAAATCAGAATTCAACAGCTTTTATGACTTTGAAAAGTTTCCCACTCAGAGATGATCTCAATGTCTTTCCTCCCATGTATTTCTAAGAAAATACAGAATGGTCTAAAAGGATCTGGATTGAACATTTCATTCAGAGATATGTGAGTGGCAAAGCATTTGTAACCAAACATAAACACGAAGTCTCTTCAAACAGGCTTAGATCTGTGTATCATGTAAGAGCTATCTTAAGAGGTGACAGTTTACTGACACTATTCTTCTTATCTTTTTTCATAATATATATATAACTATAAAGAATATGTAATTCTTTCATAATTACAGCACAATTGTTTGGTCCAATGTATAAAGAAAGGCTCTATTTTTAAATCCATATCAGCTTGCTTGTTATTTTTAATTCTTCCAGACAGGGAAGAACAGTATGATTTCTGTGTTTGCATGCAGCATGTTAGCTATTATCCATGCACAAAGGAAGAAAGAGTTCCAGAGGTAGCTAAGTAGAGTCCAAGGACTCAGTCTTGCAATGATATTCAAGCAATTTCAGCATCTTCCAGAAGTTTCTTAGTTGATAGTAACAAGAATATAAACAAAAGAGTTGGTTAAGGCATAACCATAGAGCAAATGAAACAGCATATTTGAAAAATTCCTAAAGCCTTCATTTGTAGTTGTGTTGTTTATGTACTAAAAAAAAACAGAAAAAAAGATGATTCAAAATTGAGTGGGTTATGTTTTTTCAGTTTGAAGTACAAAGATGAAACTTGAAGGGATGTAATCTCAGCTGAAAACCACTGAAACATGGTTTTGCACTTCATCTGTAATTTACAAAAAGAGAGATTTTGATTGAGTCACAGTATTTTTTTCAAGTTCTGTCTTGCCTTTCTCCAGCATTTAGCTTGCTTGTGCGATGCTGCCATTCATGGTCACTAACGCTGATACACAATTCTGGTTTTTATAGGTTCTGAACCTAGTGCAGTCCTATGTCACGCTGAGAGTCCCTTTGTACGTCTCTTACGTTTTCCACTCTCCGGTGGGCGTCGGGGGCTGGCAGCATTTCGACCTGCAGTCGGAGCTGCGGCTGACTTTCGTGTATGACACTGCCATCCTGTGGAAGGACGGTATCGGCAGCCCGCCTGAGGCAGAGCTCCAAGGTGGGTGCTGCGCTTCTTGCCATAGATAACTCATGCTCTGTTACTGGGAGTGTAGTTTGCACACAGTAGGATGGTTTTTCAATCATTCCAATACTAAAAACAAATTTAATAATTTCGTTATTATCAATTGCAGTCTGTCATTTCCTAGCACTCGCAGGTGTCTGCTGGAGTTTTAGTGAAAATCGTGTAAAGTTGACATCAGCTCTTTTACTGCAAAGAAAGACAAATGTATTGTTATATTTGAAGTACATGTGCAAAATTTAAAACATTTATATCTACTCAGAACTTCAGGGTACGTTCTGTAACCAAATTCTGTTAGCACACGTTTAAAATCTTTCATTAAAGATGTTTATGCTTTAATGAAAATAATTGAAGCTTTTCTGTGATACCTTTTTTTTCTCACAATGAATGGCCAGTTTCAGAAACTTATGATATTTTGAAAATGTTATGAAACATTCAAAAGAAACAGAATTGTATAATGGGAGCCTTTCCTCTGTGTGAGAGTAGTAAATTCTGAGACATTCTACAATATGTTAAATACAGTCAGTAAATGTTTATAACTATTCAACAAGTAGAAATCTATCATTGCAGAATTTATCTTTTAAAAACTTAAATTACTTTTTACAAATAGTGACATTCTATGTGCAAGTATGTGCATAGTATGGGCAAGATTAAAATGTATAGTTACACCTGTGTGCTGCATTATTCTTTTTATCCAAATTTACTTAAAGTTTCCTAGCATTACACTTCAGGTGTTTCCCATCTTTCTCCCTAAGGTAGAATACAGGTTACCAGCTGTAATTAGGTACATAAAGAATTTCAGGACTCCTGGGAACCTAAAGTCACTTTTTTTGCTTCTGCTCACTCTGTATATGAACTACAGAAATCATTGCTATGCCATTTCTGTCCTTGTGTTAAGAGCAGGAAATGAGGAGCAGCAAGGGGAATCTGCAGTGCATGAAGAATGAAGCACATGTCATGCCATGCCTAAAGAATGAGCCACATGCCACAGATCATGTGATGTGCTAGTCACCAAATAATGACCAGATCTAATCCTCTGTCTCAGCAGTTACGTTGTGCATCTATGCCACCATTTCCCATCTTTAATTCTTTTATGTATCTATTTAAGAAGCTGATGACCACATCTTTGGATGTGCTGAACATTTTCAATTCCCTTTGAAAACAACCAGTACAAAACAATCCTCAGCATATCCCAGTGTTACTTTGGTAGTAGTTTTTCAGCAGTTGTTTTGCTGAGCAAGGAGGGGTTAACTAGTTTCCAGTTTCTTTCCATACCTCTCAATTCATATAATTGTGCTACATAAATTCTAAGTAACACTGTAATGCAATCATGGTCTTCTAAAGCCCAAATTAAAACCTGAATATATAGTTATTTCTATTGTAACAAGAAATATGGTTGGTACAGATGATTTTGTACAGATGATTTTGCCCAAATTAAAACCTGAATATATAGTTATTTCTATTGTAACAAGAAATATGGTTGGTACAGATGATTTTGTACAGGTGGTATACATTCACATTGGTGTGTTCAATTTCCAGCACATTCATGGGGGAACATTCCTGTTTCCTTCTTTTTCCTGGCAAGCAGAATGGTGATACATCACTGGCTGTTTGTAAGGGAGTGTTGGAGGAAATGCCTAAACTCTAAAGCTTAACTGAACGCCAGAAGAAAAGGGTCTTGGCTGCAAGCTACAGAAGTAAACCACTTCTGGGTACAAGATCTTGTAATCTGAAATTAGAATATGTAAGGCCTGTATTTTGTTCTAAATTCCTGCCAAAAATTGCCAGCAATGCAAAGCCTATCAGAAGGAGTTTCACAGATTTCTGTGGAAGTCACAGCCAGCTGCTCCAGCTGATGCTGATGGTTGCTGCCTTGGCACAGTAGGCACGAAGGCGCTGATAAAGGGCATCTCTGAAGCAGCTTTCATTGCTAGGAGTCAGCTTAAATACTTGGTGAAAATAAAAGTCTTCATTCTGCAGATTCCCCTGGCAGCTGACCATGCTGCCTGAACACAAGAACAAACGGCAGTGTGGATTTTCCTCAGCATATTAGATCAGCTGTTTGGGCCCATGGTGACATGTAAAAGCGTGGCTTTGCAGGAAAGTTCCCTGTATGCTTTGGAAGCTCTATCACATCCCAAAATCTCAAGGCCTTGCTTTGTAAGTTCTTGTTTGAGAAGAATCTGGAATCAACCCAAAAAGTATCAGCAGGCCTCACCAAACAAGTGACATGGCAAGGGTAGATGAAAGAGTGGGTCTGGTGTTTCAGAGGAGTGTGATTTCATTGACACCTGAAAGTGGAGAACACTTGTTAATAATTGTTTTCTGCTGGCAGGTTCCCTGTTCCCGACCAGCATGCGCATCAGTGAAGAGGGACGCTTGGTTGTCAACTTCAAGACTGAAGCCCGGTTTCATGGTCTGTTTGTTATGTCCCATCCTGGTAAGTATAACCTACCCTTTAGCAGCACTACAGAAATTAAGCCATCCTCCCCAAATTTGATACTATTCTTTTTTTTTTTTCCTATTTCAGCTTCTGATAGCTGATTGTGGGTTTTGTTGTTTTGTTTTTTTTTTTGAAGCTATGCTCTTCAGAAACAGATGTTTCCTCTGCTTGATATTTCTTACTTTTCATTGATGACTGTATTCAGGTTGTCAAACTTGTTGAAATATACGTTAAGCTGAAGGAAGGCAAATAGTTCCACTTGATCAAGAGCCTGATTTATGAAGGATGAAGATCTAGGCCATTGTGTCCATTAGGGATCTATAGATATATGTTTTTAACCCCATAGTTATAATTATTTACATTGCCCTAAGAACTTGGCATTAAAATTTCTTTTCTAACTTGAAGATTTTCTAGGATATTTAGACCTTTTTCAGAGAGCAAGAAAAAGTCTTGTGTGGGCATTGTGTGATTCCGTTAATATAACACTCTCACTGGCATTCAATTAGTCATTGCTGAGGACCTGTTCGTGCAGTTTAATCTGTTTAAACCCCACTGCCTTTATTCAGAATAATTACAGGTGTAAGACTCGGTCTACAGACATAAATGTGAGCATGAGTGCCAGCCATGGAAAAGAATATCTAACTAAATTAAATCTGCTGAACAACAGCGAGAAGAGAAAAAAAAATAGAAAATCTCTTCTAGTTTAACTCAGTTGTTTTTAACCTATATAACTCCTTCATGGTTCTTCTACTTTTTCTCACCTGTTCTGTAGTATGTTTGGTTTTGCTTATGGGCAGAAACAAGTTTAAAATAGAAGGTTTATAGATCTCTGCCATTCCAGTCTCACTCTTTTGATGGTCTCTTAAATTTATTCTTCATACAGTTATGTCATTGTGTACAAAAGCAGCAGTTGAATAGGCACTTGAACAAGAATCAAGGAGGCCCAGCTGAGCTGACTGTAATTTATTTTAGTTTCAGTTAATAAAACCCAATGCCCCGTGAAGGTATTAGCATCAGCTATGGCATCAAGGTTTATGAATCATTGAGAATGTTTTTCAGGCTCCGAGAGTTTGCAGTGAAGCACTAAAGGTGACAAGTCTGTCTCTTTGGCATGTTTCTAGCTTCACCTCTGACTTCCATGGTTATGTCAGCCGACCACCCGGGCCTCACTTTCAGCCTCAGCCTCGTCCGAAGCGAGCCAACCTACAACCTGCCAGTGCAGCAGTGGAGCTTCCTGTCCGACTTTGCGGTAAAACCTCGGCCCTCACCTTGTCCCCTACTGCCCCAGCCTGTTATTTGGGGTGCTGGTGGCACAGCTCCCTGTCTCTCTGTGCCCAGGTCCGAGACTATTCTGGAACGTACACAGTGAAGCTGATAGCCTGCACCACCGCCCCACATCAGGAGTACAGCCTGCCCGTGATCTGCAATCCTAGGGAGCCCATCACTTTTGACCTGGACATCCGATTCCAGCAGGTACCCTTACAAGGACACCTTCATCATGTTTCCTTTCTAATTCGATTCCCGTTTGTTGGTCTTCTAGTTCCAGTGCTATAAACTGAATTTCTTGCTAATAAAGAAAGCATCCCTAAATTGGTGGGAGAGCACATACTCCTCTCCTGCTAAATAACTTGATTTAGGGGAAAGTTACTGTGATGCAATAGTAACATTTAGGAATTCTTTTTTTGTCTGTTAGCTTTGGTAGTAAATAGTTTCATCAGGTAATTAGGAAAATATAGAACTATTATCAGAAGGTTTTCATCTGACATAAAATCACAGTTAGGTCTCAGGTATTAAAAGTGGAACCTCCAGAAGAAGATTCATTCAGTCCTGAGGTAGAACTTCTAGCACTGACTGTGGAGGGAAATGTAGACAGGCAACACTGCTTAGCTTTAAAACTCACCAAAGTGACCAAAACGAATCTGAGCCATAGCAATATGGATCATATGGAAACATATGGTAACAGGCAAACAGCATATCTTTCAGAAAGTCCAGCTGTGAAGCTCTGTAGCTGGGAAAAAATTAGGGGAAGTGGATTCTTCTGTAGAAAACATTGGTTTAAAAAAACAACTGAGGGTCATGTTGGATAGTTAAGAGAACATAAACTGCAAGCTTTCCAGGTTATCAAAAGGGCTAGTGTGACCTTGGGATGTGTAAGGAGGAAGTTATATAATTTCTGTTATTTGGAGCTAGTACAGCCAATCCTGGAACAGTGCGGCTGTGGTTTCATGCTCATTAATAGTATAGATTATGCTATTAAATCATCTTACAGAATAAATCCATATCAGTCAGGGGTACACAATCACTTTTCTGTTGACTTAGCCAGAGTACACAAGGGAATGTATGCAGTCTTTATGCTTTCATTTGGCATTATGCCACCTGTGGGAGAACAGATGATTCCTGAGAGGGCATTAAGTCCTGGCAAGGAAGAGAGATGATACATGATCTGATGTGAAACCTGCCTTCTCAGGCTTAACCACATTTCAACATTTTGGAGAGGTTTGAATGGAATGGGTGAGGGGAATTTATACTAGTTCAGCACTTCAGCCTTTGTCTGGCACTTCTAATCTACTTCTAGGGACTCCAAAGCAATTAATATCAATGCTAACCCACAACTTGTTCCTGATCCTAGTATAAACAATAAGATGTTGATATTTCAAAGAAGGGTAAAAAAATGTACAAAAGTCATTGGAAAATGGGAAAAGTATCCTAGAAAGAGACCTAACTCTTACCTGGAGGTAGCCTATAAGTAAAAGCTATGGCTAAGAATTAGAGCTGCCTTGGAATAAATAAATGGACACTGTAGGGGGTATTATATCAGATTAGGATTTGACAATACAGTATATGGGAGTTTCAGGTGCATCAATTCAAAATAGGCATAAGGTACAAAGTTGCAACAATGTCACAGACTGTGGCCAGCTAAACCCCCATCATCAACAATTTTCAAACCAAGACCAGTTCTCTTTCTTGAGATACTCACAGTAAAAAAGGCTTGGGCTTTCTGTGGCCCATGATAGTTTTTCCATCTGATCACAATTTGAAGCACTGTGTCCCACAGCAGGTCCCAAAAAAGCAGCAGCGCAATAGCACAAATTCCATAGTCAGTATCGGCACTTTAAGACTTTTTAGTCATTCTGCAAAACTAAGTAAGCATTGGTATCCACTCTTTTACAAATAAGAAAATAAATAGTGAAGGATCAGACTGAAGGATGCTAGTCTTTATACTAGGGACTGCCTGATTCTTTGCACAGGCCCACTGCATTCAGTCCTCTGGTGCCCAGTGCTAAAAATTCATGGACCTCTTAGAGGAGTCAGAGGAGAACCAGAACAATGATCAAAGGGCTGCAATACCTCCCCTATGAAGAAAGGCTGATTTGGGGTTGTTCAGCCTGAAGAAGAGAAAGAGCTAAGGAGACCTTATTGTGGCCATCCAACATATAAACAGGGCTTATAAGACACACTCTTTACCAGTGACAGGATAAGGGGCAACTGGAAGAGGGTGTATTTAGATTGGATGGAAAGGAGATACTTTTTACGATGATGGTGGTGAGGCACTGTCACAGGTTACCCAGAGAAGCTGTGGATGCTCCATCCCTGACAGTGTTCAAGGCCAGGTGGGATGGAGCTCTGAGAAACCTGGTCTAGTGGAAGGTGTCCATGCCCATGGCAGAGAGGGTGAGATAATCTTTAAATGTGCCTTCCAACCCAAAACACTTCGTGACTCCCTGAAATCAGTGAGTATATGTGTCACAACCGGACAAAATTACTTTTGACTGCAAAGTCTAATGGTAAAATGATGAGGCAGGACAAGAGTTGTGTCCCCCAATTCTTAGTCTAACTCTCCATCTCCCATACTGAATTACTTTCTTGGGCTTTTTAATATAAGGCTTTTCATTTCCTTGGAAACTTTTTCTTATAATTTCCTTCATAATTGTTTTCACTGGTCACAGGTGAGGAACCATTTTGACTCTCAAGAGAAAAATTTATTTGGTGTTTCCCCACTGGTTCAACATTTCTTTTTTGGTCTTGTATCGCCTGCATATCTCCTTTTTCCTCTCTCCATGGCCCCTGAGGACTCAAGCAGGTAGCCTGGAGCTCTAGTGAGGATTGTATTAACATCATCTCACTCTGGAATTCCCTGAACAATATTCAACCTCCAAGCTTTGCTTTATCCCAGTTCTTTCCACATCTCCTTTCTTTCAATGTGTATCACTATTTCCTGACAGAAGCCCTTCCATACTGAGGATATTTGTTGCCCTGGGATGGACCCATCTCAAGAGTGCTCTGTTCCTTGGGGTACCAAGTGTTACATGGGCTTTGATCCCATGGGTGATCTGCAGTGTCCCCACATCATCCCTATGCAGAGCTGATGGACATGGCAAATAGGCAGAATAAACTGACAGCTACTCTTCTCACCCAGGAGATCCTCACAGATTGTTTTCCAAAAACTCTCAAAATGTCTCAAATGCCCATAAAAGTAATTACACTTAAACTACTGTCCTAAATAACACAGCTGGAAAACATTTGTACTAATCAAGTATTTGTGGAACTACAACCCAATGACCTGTTTCTCAGGCATTTGGAAAGAAGCATTCCAAGATAATAGAATTTTTTATCTTTTTTTTTTCTTCTTTGCAAAGGCTGGGGTGCTAGGGCTTCTTTTTCAAAAGAGTAGCACTCCATTTATAAAAAGGTTTGAGCTGTACATTCTTCTTGCCAGATTCTGTTGCTTTGATAGTTTTAGGACTCTATTGTGAAATGGACCCTTGTCCGTGAGCCAGAAAGAATGTTTTCTTCATTTTCTTTCCTTCCTGTCCACACACTTATACATATATATATACATAAATATACCTATATATGTTAGCTTTTTTAATTTGTTTTGTGTCCTCTTGTTATTTTTTCTTTTTTCTTTGGTTTTTTTTTGGATATATGTGTCTTCCGCATTATTTCCGCAGGTACTTGCATCCTTTTGAACTTTGGGCTCCCCCAGCTCTTCAATTCACTGTATAATTTCCCTTTTATTATGCCATGTTGCTTTATAGTTTGCCTTTGTCTTGCATCAAAACCACTACAGCCTTCTTTCTTGTTTTATGATCCCATGCAAAACTGCTGCTGATAGTATTGATTAATTTTATCCTTTTTCATGTAATCAAGAAAGAACCATAGCTTTGTATTTCAAATATATAAAGATAGATACTAGCATAAAAAGATGTTCAAATGGTGCATTTTCACATGCATGATGATCTGATATATCCTGCAGCACATTAGAAGAACTGATACTTGCAAATAAACCTTCAGCAATGGGTGCTTTCAAATATTGACAGAGGATCAGAAGCAGAGGCGAGACTTGTGTGTAAGAATGAAAATGGGATAGAGAAAACAGGCTGTGGTGTGTCAGAGACAAGTTTTTGAGGGAAAAGTTTTCCTTATGTTAGCCCCACACGTAAGTTGCCCTAGACACTTCCTTGTTGGATTTGGAAAAATGTGGTGGGAAGAAACTAACCTAGAATATTATCAAATATCACAGAGGCAGATAATCCAAAGGTTGTTTGCATATAAAATATTTCTAGTACCAGGAGATCTTTTTATTAAACTGTATTATTGCAAGTAGATGTGCAGAGCAGGTAAGTAATGTACATTGGGAGAAGATCATTCTTTGTTTTAAGAGTTTAAGATCATGCTATGTTTTTTCATTAAAAACTCTTGTTGAAGAGCGTTATGCTTTTGTGGTTGTAGGTCAGTGACCCAGTGGCTGCTGAGTTCAGCTTGAACACCCAGATGTTCCTCCTCTCCAAAAAGACGCTGTGGCTGTCTGATGGCTCAATGGGCTTTGGGCAAGAAAGTGACGTTGCTTTCTCAGAAGGTATAATTGTGCATAGATCATGCACATTTAATTTGTGTTCCATACTGTCAGGATCCTGTTGCTGTCTAGGAGTAAAGGATTTGTGCTTGCTGCACTAAGCTTCTTGAGAAGGCTTTATTAGCTCAGCCTATTAGCTCAGCTTTATTAGCTCAGCTTTATTAGCTGTGCTGAGTGTTCAGTGTTAGCAGATGTGAACAGTGTGCACTCCTTACAGGTGATATCATATACGGCCGGGTGATGGTGGACCCAGTGCAGAATTTGGGTGATTCCTTCTACTGTAGCATCGAGAAGGTTTTCCTGTGCACAGGAGCTGATGGATATGTACCCAAATACAATCCATCCAACACTGAATATGGGTGCCTTGCTGATTCTCCATCCCTTCTGTACAGGTTTAAGATTGTGGTAAGTGCTCTAATTCTGTCAGGATGCAGAGATATATATATATTAATTTTTTTTCTAACTTGTCTTATACCCAAAACCCAACTGTTCTTTAAAATGTTCTCAACAGCACCAAATTTTTTACTCGAGCTCCAGGCTAACATGAACTGATGGAGGCAGTATCTTGCCTTTTCCCTCATGGTTCTATTCTTTATCTTTCTGGGAACTACCTTCAGTAAGAGTTTGACCTAAGTTAGAGTCCCAAGATAGGCTTTTTCTCTGCGCTGTCTGTATCCATGGGCCACAGAGGGAATTTCAGGAGACATGCAAGTGAGGGATTGTAATTTGTTTCATGGTTAGCCTCCCAAAATTTAGTGTATACTACAAAGTTAGTCATCCAGGTTGCCTCTGTAGGCCATAGGGAAAGAGAAATACCTCCAAAGTTGGCTTGGATGCTCTAATTTCATTCCTCAACATAACTGTAGAGTAACCCCCAGTAACTACAGACCTGATGCCCAACTTTTAGAGTTAACTTTATGTAAGATGATTATATAATAATCTAAGCAAATTTATGTGACTGCCTGTCAATGAAATGAAATGTAGCTTCTTTAGTCTGGGAAATAGACTTCTTACTTTCGTTTCAGACCACATTTATGTATCTTTTTTATTTAAGAAGTGAGCTATGGTTGTTCTCCAGTTTTCCCATTTGATTCCAGAAAGGTGAGGTATTAAATAGAAGTCAGTACAAGTGAGATGGGACCAGAACTGTTTCTCATGTATTTTCTCTTGTAGTAGTATTTCCCTAGACTGCATAAAATAGCATGTTTAAACTACACAATTTATGCACTGCAAGTAAATACTAAAACTGTTTTTCCTGTGAGAAATAAATCTGTGTTTTACAAACTTTTCTCCCCTCCATGCAGGACAAAGCTCAGCCAGAGACACAAGCCACAAGCTTTGGAAATGTACTTTTTAATGCAAAACTTGCAATAGATGATCCCGAAGCAATTCCACTAGTTAAACAGCCAGGCTCTGATGGATTCAAAGTAGACTCAACTCCTCTGTTTCAGGTATGATTTCTGTAGCTTAGTAGCAAGAGTACTGAACTAAGGAAGAAACACTTGCACAAGTATTATTGTTAACTGTAAGTTAAATTGAAACCAGCAGAAAGATTTATTCTGATTTTAGTGGCAATCAAACACAATTATAGATGCCTAAAAACTTCTAGATATAAAATCTGGAACACTTATTCAAGTATTTGTGTTGGAATACTCTTGTTTTTTCTCTTGTATAATTCCACAGGCCAACCAGAAGTTCTGCAAATTGTTCTTGTACATTTCTTTTAAGAAGTTAATAAGATTCTTGTTGCACAGCATTGTTTTATTCCTTCCCATCTCACTTCTCAAAGACAAAAAATTAAAAATCACAAGCATTTATAGTAATCTTCATCAAAATCAAGTTGATACTTGGCGTTTTCTGTACAATTCTTTCCTTGCAAACTTGCACAGTGTGAAGCACTGGAAAGCCTAAAATTTGACAGCTAAAAGATGCAACTACTTCTTAAACATATATAATTCTTCAGTTGTGTGCATTCAGCTCTTTCATCTATATAACCCAGCCAAAATTTCTCTCTTCACTATTTGTCTCTAGTTATTGCAAAACTCCATGCACAACTCAACTGTATAAATTAGTAGAAAAAATATGAAGGAGACTTTGATTTTTCTTCTGGCTATTTCAGAATTAAAGGTCCCGTTGTAAGCAGTAGAGTAACAAATGCCTACTTAGAAGTATAAAAAGTGTTTCAAATTTGCCCCCAGGAAAATGGAATCTCATTTTTTATGTGAAGAATCCATTTCCATGTATTCCAATGCCATGATTTTTGGTCCTCTTCCTGTCCAAAAAGTGAGAATATGAAGAAACAAAAGTATATCCTGAAAAATACTTGTAAAAACAGGAGTGAAATAGAAAATGTGTTATTTTCCTAAATAACAAAACTGGGCTGCAACCATTCAAATTAACAGGTAGTATCTTTAAGATGATATTCAGACAATCCTACTGGACCTTGTGGAAGCCAAATCTGGTACATATCCAGGAAAGATGAGTAAAGTTGAAGGACAGTAGTGTCATCTCATACAGATTGCAGGGACCCATGCCACCCAGCGTGGATTAAGTTTAGAGGGACCTGTGGAAATTGACTGTTCCAACACCCTGCTCAAAGCAGGGTCACCTAGAGCAGGTTGTCTCAGATCATTACCAGTTTTACTTTGAACGTCCCTGTTGAAGGAGACTCCACAGGCTCCCTGTTCCAATGTTCAACCATCCATGCAGTAAAGAATTGCTTTCTTATGTTTAGATGGAATTACAGCCAGGGCCTAATCATTTGGTAGGTTCGGCTTGGAAGGTCCTTTTCTGTGGCCCATCCACAGCTAAAGTTACTTTGTATGGCTTTTAGTACTAATAGCACCAAAACCATGCTAAGGCCATAGCCTTCTTCATCTGCACTTGCTAGCCACAGAGTCTGACTGTGGAGAGGAATGGAGACTAAACCCTCTGAAAATTTTGGCAGAAAATACAACTCTTCTGATACACATTAGCAAATAGTCAGGAGTTTTCTGTGCATGATTTTGAAAGTGCTTGTCCAGGCATTCAGTTCAGAACAGACACCGATTTCCTCTGCATTTAGTGTTGCCCAGATTTAGTGTGTGTGTGTGTTTAAATACAAAAAAATGTTTCTTTCCAGGTGTCTTTGGGTAGGGAGTGGTATGTCCATACAATCTACACCGTGCGTTCCAAGGAGAACGCTAACCGCGGAATCGGCAAAAGAAGCGTGGAGCACCATTACCACTCGCTGCTCAGTGCTGGGAGCCCAGGAGCATCCACACAGAGAAGGCAAAAGAGGGGAGTTGAGCAGGCCCCAGAACTTGCCAGAGACATTGGAGTGGAGAGCAGCCGAGGAACCAACATACAGCACATAGCCCTGGATCGCACCAGCAAGAAACAGGTGCCTCAGAGGGAGGTTGCACTCAATGGTGTTCTCCCCAGGGAACTGAATAGCCAAAGTGCAGGAATCAGCTTAGTCACAATCATTGGTGGAGCTGCTGCCACTCTTCTTGCCATCTGCTTAATTGCAATTATCATTTTGCTGCTAAAATGGAAACGAAATTCTGACAAGAAGGAAAGCACAAACGAGTCAGGCAGCAATGAACCAATGATGCTACCACATAATTACAGCCATGACAGCTCAGAGGTTTGATTCCAAGACCACAGTATTCAAGCCAGAGTGTCCAGAGTGCCTCATAAAAACTCTTGAACTGCACATTTTTAGCAGCAGATAATGGTGACTCATGAGAAGCGTGTTTTTAAATGTACTTGAAATTTGTTATCCTGAGCTCTTACTGCCATTATCAACAACAGAAGAAGCTGAATGAAACCTCCCACTTTGCTTGAAAGGAAATGTCCCTGATGTTCCCATACCATGCACTAATTTTTAGCAGCAATTCAAGGGACTCCATTGTAAGGGAGAGATTATTGTTGTGGTTTTGTATTTTCTGACATTTCAAAAGAATAAAAGAAGCTGAACAAAGGTGCTATATATCCTGTCTGCAATAAGAGAGGAGATCTCTTTCTTCAGAAACACATGATACTTGAGAGGACGGATCCTCACACTCTACTGTAGAATTTTGTACTGTTTCTCACAAAGAACTCAATGTCTACAAATAGTTTGAAAGGTGATGGAATGCCTTAGGCATGGATTCTCCGTCCTGTAAGTTTTTGACTTCACTTAATCTGTACCAGTATTTTTTTATTTTTGTTTTTACTTACATGTGACTGAACTTTTTCAAAAGACAGCTAGATTATACAGCATAGCATTATAAACAGTTGCATGTCACAGGATCCAATACATGCTCTTTCCTGCAAATTCCTATTCATCTATTTAATCTGAATTTTTTTTTATTTATGTTTATATAAAGCTGAAGAATGCCACAAATCCAGAAAAAAATTTTGGTTTTCACTAAAACTGGATGCTTATGTCCTCTTAAGTTTATAATGGATCATGGAAGTGTTGTAAGGTAAATTTTATTTCTTAGTGCATGTCCACTGCTGAGAAATGCAAGCATTAGTATTTCTGTACCTAGAGAAGATGATAGTTAGATTCAAAATGCAGAGGACAAGGTTCTGCTGAACTGAGCCTAGGAGTCATGATATTGAATCCATCATAGTTAGTTGTCATACTAAATAATAAGAAGAGAAGAAAAAATTAGCCTTTGATTGAATCAAGTAGTATTTATTGCTGTGTAATCATAGCACATTTTGACAAACATGCTGGGTCATTGTTGGGCATTTTTTAGCATGTGACTTCTTCTGCAGGAGTAATTCTAATTTTCTCTCAACATTCTTGATTTAGGTAACATGACAAGTTTGGATCAGCAGTGTCCTGTGTCATTTTTTATCCAGACACAACCTGTTCTGTCCCCGTCAAATCCTTGGCTGTGAAAGCTATGTAACCTTCAGGAAACTGTCCCTTTTGTCACACTAGCATTTTATGTAAGTAAGTCCTTTAAGTCATACTATTGTAGGATCGTCTGGCTCAGAAGAGACCTTCAAGATCATCTAGGTCCAGCCCCACAGCCACGGGCAGGGAGACCTTCCACCACACCAGGTTACTCAAAGCCACATCCAACCTGACCTTGAACACTTCCAGGAATGAGGCATCCAGAACTTCCCTGCACAACCTGTGCCAGTGCCTAAACACCCTCACAGCAAATTTCCTCCTATGTAAATCCACTGTCTTTCAGAGGGAAGTCATTACTCTTTGTCCTATTTTTACATCCTCTTGGGAAAAGTCCCTCCACAGCCCTCTTGTAAACTGCTTTCAGGGACAGGAAGGTGCTCTAAAGTCTGCCCAGAGCCTTCTCTTGGCCAGACTAAACAACCCCAGCTCTCTCAGCCTGTCTTCATAGGGGAGGTGCCACAAACCTCTCATGATCTTTGTGGCACTCCTTTGGACTCGCTGCATCATATTCATGTCTTCCCTATGTTGGAGGTGCCAGAGCTGGATGCAATACTCCAGGTGGGATCTCAGAAGAGCAGAGTAGAGGGCAGAACCATCTCCTTCACCCTGCTGGCCCCACTGCTTTGGCTGCAGCCCAGGATATGTTGGCTTTTGGGCCTGGGAGTGCACATTGCCCGTCATGTCCAGCCTCTCATCCACCAGCACTCCCGAGTCTTTCTCAGCAGGGCTGTTCCTAATCCATTCTCTGCCCAGCCTGGATTTGTGCTTGGGATTACTCTGACCCAGGTGGAGGAACTTGGCCTTGTTGAACTTCATGAGGTTTGCTCACCTCTCAAGCCTGCTCAGGTTCCTCTGGATGCAATCCCTTCCCTCCAGCATGTTAAGCACACCACACCATGGCTGGGTGTCATCTTGCTGAAGGTGCCCACTGTCCATGAGATTGTCAAACAGCACTGGAGTCAATCGAGTTCTCAATAGAGTTGAACTGCATAAAATCTGAATTAGGATGTTGAGACCTTGCTGAAATATCTCTTCCCTTCCACCACCACCGTCTTGTGGTGGTGGGTAGAGGCAGTCCCCAGCACACTTGGCATTTGGTGTTCCAGGGATCAGGCTGCAGGGATCAGTTAGCAGAGCAGGATGCAGTTTGAAAGCAGCATGTAACACAATGCTGCCTCTGAACTTAAAAAAAAAAAAAATATATCCATCCAGAAGGCCAGAAGGCTTCCTGGTGTGGTTGTGGGCGTCAGCCAACACAGATAGACCTGACCTAGTAATTGTGCATGGTTGTCCTGTAAGCCATAAAGACTCAGGTGCATGAAGCCCTACTAGCCTAGGGATATCTGTGCTGTGATTCAAGGTACAGTGTGAATATGCCCACAGAGAGACTCGTGCTGGTATCTCTTGCACTGATTTGTGTTGTTATGACTTCACTCATTTAATAGGATTTCATCAGCTTTTCACAAAATTAGTCAGGTCAGGATCTGTCCTACCTTTTCTAGGTTTTCTGAAGATGGTGATTAGACAGCTTAATTGAAGGATGTTTGCAGCCCCCAAAAGGTCAAACTCCATTACTGAACTCTTGCATTCATCTTTTATTTTAATTAATCTGAGTTCTAGCCTTAAACAGTTATCCATAAGCCATGGCCAATGCTTTAGACGTTTCCCCCCATCACCTGACATCAACTTGCTCTTGTAAGTGAAGTTTCTGGTTTTTTGTTCCATGTATTAGGTGTGCAAGATTGATCAAAGGCTTCACCCACAGATACCTTTTATATTTAGTAAGTTCACCACTAAGTTGCAAATGTACACTAAGATCAAATTTGCCTTTGTGCCTATGTGTGACATCCCTATGAGAAAAGCAGAATTTTTCTCCTAGAACCTGCATGTTTGGATGATATCAGCCAATGATTCGACAGTAGAATGGGACACATGTAAATAATAGAACATTCTAATATTTATCAAATGCTTGTTTTGTATAAGCAGAGATGATCTTTTTAAAAAATATATATATAAAATACAGAAATTAGGTGTTTATCAGTAGACCTGTTTTCTGCTTTTGAATGTTACCAGATCAAAATATCATTAAAAGTGCTTGCAGTCAAAATATTTTTTTAATTCTTACTTGTTTTTATAAAATCATATCAAAACTCATATGTTCTACAAGCCAAATATTTAGCCCAGTAAACAACTTGATCACTGCTTTGAACAGTGTCTGATTAAAACTTTGTGAAATATTTAGGTTGACGGGGATAATTAGACTAATGTTTTTGTAACAATATATAAAATTATAGTGCAAAATGATGATAACAAAGAAAAGGACAAAACAAACACTGAAAATTTGGACAAACATGAGTAAGATTTGTGAGTCAGATACCAAAGTCCTCTTCATGGGAAAAAAATTGCCATGTTTTCAATAAAGCATGCTGGATTTGTCCCATTCTTAAGAAATTGGATTTTTTACAATTCAGTGAACTATAAATACATCTGTAACAGCATGCCTTTCTTTTTATTATTATGGCTTCAAGTTTTCAGATTTCAGTAAGATGTTTTTGAACCTTATTAGCATTTTTCCTTTTACTTAACAAGTGGCCTTGTTTATACTAACCTGAATAAGTGCCTCAATCCCAGTGATGTGCACAAATATTTTAATATTTATCTATCCAAGCAATAAACTGAGTATATTTTATATATATGTATTTAATCTATTTCCAGATTTTGTATTCAATCCTCTTTTCCCTGGCAATGCTTATTCTGCTAGCAATAATACCATTTGTTTAATCATTTATACAATAATTACTCTGTTTAAATTTGTTATCAAGCTGTCATATTTATTTGCAACAACTTTTTGCTGATGTCTATGGCTGTGATATTTGGCATTTGTATCAGGAAAAAATAAAATTATTTCTGTTTGGTTACTGATCTAAAGTTTGTGTATAATTATCATGCTCTGGAGAGAGGTCAGAAATGAAGTGTTATGAAAAACTTAATTTGTCACATCAGTGGAACACAAAGTTCCTGTGTTTGCAGTAAATCTCACTGCTTTGTTCCTCAATTGATTGTTTTCTGGTCATGAAGGGTTCAGCACAGGGCTTGTTCTTTAATCTTTGTGGTTGCACTCATGGCTCAGCGAGGGGTTTCTCTTTTAATTCCAGAATATCAGAAATCTCTAGATACCTGCAGGTCCTTGGTAGGCAGGATTGCCATGTTCCTGTGTGCTGCTGGCAGGCTTTATTTTATTTTAACAAGAGAAAGTGACTCTGCAGGGAGCAGTTCCCTTGTTCCTGTAAAGCCAGTGTTGCTTCTTGTGACAGGTCATCAGATTTTTTTTTCTATTGGCAAATGTATCACTGATAGATGTAGACACACATGAAGGACTATGATGCAGAAAGAAAAAGCCACCCTGAACTTTTCCCTTCTCACCCACCCTTTGTAAGCTGACCTCTGACTCTGTGAATTTAAGCAATCACTTAACTCCTTCGCTGTCAGAAAGGCCATATTTCATGGCTACTCACACGAGTGACACAATATACTTATCGATTTACCTTGTCCTAAGGAAGGACAAGCCTGCAGGCAGTGATTCCTGATTTGCTGCATGTATTCCCTTCTGCTACCTGAACTTGGTTATGTGGATCATGCTCAGCAGTTACTTAGTCTGAGCTGAGAAATCTTGTGTCGAATCTGTGAGCTCTGGGTTGGGATTTCTGCCAGGGATAATCAAACTGAAAGAGTTTCTGTCCTGCTCCCAATATAAATAGCTGTATATGATATAAATGGTCTGGTCCCAGAAGTATGGCACTATCAATAAATCAAAGGTCATTAATTTCCCACTCCAAGATCATCCACAGCAATCAAGTCATGTCCATACACATTCATGATCACACCCATTTTGGCACTTAGTGGAAGAATTTTGGTACTCCTGAGGTGTTCAAGCATGTCTCAGCAGGTCCTGGATGACTTTCATTTAAAAGCCCAAGCATAGTCCCATTTCAGCATCTCTGTGAGTTGGAGTTTTTTAGTGTATCCTCACTGTCTTTTGGAAGAATGACTCAGCTCTTGCCCTGAAGAGCTGCATCCCATGCAGTGCTTTAGCTTTAAAAGCCATTCCATAAATTACTCTCAGGTAGCCTGTTTGAGTTTGGGGAGGTTTATTATTTACCTCAAGAGGTAATTCATTCAGAATTCATCTTATACCACTTTGCTTTCGTAAGTAACCCCTGACTTTCACTGTAACTGGAGCAGACAACTGGAAGATTCTTAAATGATACCTTGTTTCATTTCCTGGCCAATACTCCAGCATGTTCTGGATTCCTCTTACCCTCGGTTACCTGCAGTTTCATGATACAAGTTTTCCCGAGTGTAAGTTTACATGTAGAGCATAAATCTGTAGCTGTCCCAAGTAAAAGTGCTCAGGTTAAACCAATGCAACCAGAAGATCATGTGTAACAATTGTCATCTTGAGTGTGTTTTTGACCACTTCTGCAGCAAAACTTCTTATTCAGCATGGAAGGCAAGAGGAGGCAGTCTGGGTAAGTGTGTGTTGTACCTCCTCTTTGATAATGTATTACTTTCTTCTTTTCTCCTACTTTCATTCCCTCCCCTCCCCCATTAAAAAAAAAAAAAAGTATACAATGGAACTAAATGACACAGCAAATGACAAACAAGATAAAATGTAAGGAATGTCCTTCACCATGAAGAGATATTAAATAGATAAAACTCCATCCTACTCTTCAGCCTTGGAGAGAATTACCCAAGGGAGAGTATGATGGGGGTACATTAAATCCTGAATGTTAGAGAGACTGTGAGTAGAGAGCAGTGATTCACTGTTTCTTGTAATATTTTAGAGAGGTTCCACACAATAAAATTTGCTGGCAACAAGAATGAAAGTAGTCAATAAGCATACAACCTAAAATTAAACTTGCAAGACTCATTACTGAAGGATGACATGCATACCATACCAAAAAACACCAGAAGGGAAATTCATGGAAGAAAAGTCAATTGAAATCAGCTGTTTTGTATCAATAGCTGGTTCAGGAATGGACTAAGAAAAGCCAGTAGGATTCAGGAGAAGAATCAAGCTATTCATCTTCTCTTTCCTTTGTGTTCCCTACAACTCCACTCCAGGCACTGCCAGAGCGACCCAGAAGAGCCACTCTAAGCCTTAACAGCTGTACAAAGATCACCAGCCCTAGACTTGGAATTGGTAATTTAAAGTACAAATACCATAATGTGCCTTACTGATTTTGTTTTTCTTGGAGTAAAAGAGGAATGCAAATTTTCATTTTTCAGCTCCCTAGGCCTCTAACAGCTGATTCACCTGCACCTGAAATCTGCCTAAACCTCCTGCTGAGGACTGCTTGGAATGGCAGCAGGATCCAATAGCCTTTTCCGGGTGCATATCCTGTGGAGGCATATGATCTGGGCAGAATGAGGTAAAGCATCTGGAGTGAGGAACTTGGGGGCCAAGGTAAAAGATACTGTTGATCATTTTATTTACCTTATAAACATGCTCCATTTATTCTCTGCTGTTTGTACCAAAAGGTTAAAATAATATTTTTCCTTAGGCTCTCAAGTGTCTCTTTCACTGCTATATTTTTTCTTATGTTTCTATTGGCACCAGAATGATCATGACAAGAAAGAAACATAAATACCTAATTCTTTAAAAGTAATAACTCATGGGAACACAGCTGTGCTCTGCTTCCATTTCTTGGCAAGACACCTGGATTTCAGTGCAGCAAACTGCACTGTGCCCCACATGGACTGGTCCCCAGTATAGTCAAGTCTGTGAAACCAAGGCAGGAGTATGATCTGGCTAATTGTTCAGAATAAAAGAAACCTCTGTCTTTGGGGACAAAATGATGTTGCTATAGCAGGAGGTTGGCTTCATAGGTGTCATCCAATGACCACATCTCATGACACAGACCATCTCATCTGTAGTGTGCCTTCCACAGTCTTCTGGAGACAATTCCTCGTCTCCTGTTGTCAGGATTTTGAAACACTCTCTCCCAGTAGGAGGAAAGGAAGGATTTTGATCCACCCTCAAAGAGCTGGAGAGACTTGTAATGACTTTATGGACATCAGTAGCTGCCCATACATCATACACTCAGCATCTTTCTTCTGCCCAGGATTTAGCAAAGGCACCACATTATGCCCTTAATATCCCAGGCAACTCTAATGCATCAGGGTGTTCAGTACAGCACAAGGACTCTGAGGGCTCCTTTGCACCTTTGCAAGGAGACTTCTTCCATCACAGGTTGTAATGTCAAACACAACATTGCCATGCTGCACAGGAGATGTGTATGTCACATCTTTCAGGATATCAGTAGCAGAAGGCTGAGCAGAGCACATTGACTTCACCTAAACTCCTCTCACAGCCTAACTCAGGTGAACGTTAGTAACAAGGTCCAATAAAAGCCCCTTTGTGGAAAGTATCATGTTGGTCATAGTCGCCTAGGATTTTCTGAACACAAGTGTGACAGAGAAGTGCTTCTTAGTGCTGATTAAGGGTCTTGCTTATGGGCAAGACCCTTCAGTGTCAAGTGAGCAGTGATTGTCAACACAGCGCACTGTGCGCTGAGACCTAACCCAGCTGCAGGAAGCAACCCAGAGGGGTGCATGCCTGAAGCTGTTTAATTACTAGATTGTTATTAACCTGGCTGGCACCTTAAAAAAGGTGATTATCAGAGGCAGAACCCACCTCTTGTTTGTATGTAACCAGGCTACGTGTGAGCAGTCCAATACCTGCTTTCTCTAGCCAGGGGTTTTTCTTGAACTTGTTGGGTATTTAGGCGGATTTTCTGAGAAGTTCACATTCTGTTTTCAGACACTAAATTGTGTGCACACCTCCTGCCACAGTTGGGGCACTCATTTATTACTCTTTTCCTCAGCTGTGGTGATTTCTCTATCGTGCAACCCTACCCTCAGAACAGGACCATTCATAAGAGCTTCTGTCCAAGCTATTTGACTTGGTACACTGCTGCTTGGATTTTCCTTTCCAATTTGGCTCTAAAATGAAGGTGCCAGGGAAATATTTCACCCCCAGGAAACTTCAGTTTCCTCAGGAACTGCATTTATTATCCATAACATTGCTCTGAATGGTAAATGTGAGGCCAACAATTCAAAAAAATTCTTGCGGCATTTTGGCATTGCCTGTAGTTCACATCTGGGACTGCCAGCTGTGGTAATATGCATTTCCCCAGTCTCCTCAAGAAGTGCTGGGGAGTTATATTTGCTAGAAAAATGTTTGTTTTCAAAGCAGGATTCCAACATTTGTACATGAGCACAAACACACACCAACACACATGTTTTTATTAATATATAAATTTTATATAGATTTTATCATGTGTTTTAAAGATACATGTACATAGAGTAGTATCTGTGAATTTTATATAGTATGTAATAGATACTGATATACGTAAATTGTAGATATTTTATGAGTATGTCTATGATTTTGTATTATATAATACAAAATTTTTTTTTATATATGTAATTCCTCAGATAAGATCACAAGGATGAAGTGTTACAAGGTGGGAAGAGGAATTCAGGGTATATTTGCCTCAAAGGAATCACAGCAGCCAGACCCACAGTCAAAACCTGAGAATGCACATCCCAGAGCCTTGGGGTCAGGGAGACTGATTAGATACACTCTCCTGGAGTCCAAAATAGGCAAACAGGTGGCATTCTGGACTGTCTCCCTGATGGGGACCAGCAGTTGTAGCTGGGACCAGCAGCTGCAGTCTATACCCCCAGCTTTTGAGCTTCCAAGTCCTGGACTGCTGCAGGATGCCAAGAAGAAACACAACCATTCATTCCTTCAAAATACCTCATGTTTGGGGATCAGCAAGTAAATGTATTGAGAAAATCAGAAGTTAAACTACAGAAGTTTTCCAAAGTCCATGCTTCCTCTATTTATTTCATGTCAAGATGCTGCAGCACCAGAATTTCTGCATCCCAAGAACCTGCAGTGTGGGGCAGGAAACCTGTAAGCAGGTTTCAGCAGCAACTTCCCCTTGTGCCCCTCTCCTGAGCTGTGGGCTCTGGGCTCCTCTTCTGTGACTGCTGTGAGCTGCTCTTGGTCCCTCGTTTTCAGAGTGGCCTGGAAGGGCTCCCAAAGGGGGGGAATGCAGCAGGCTCAGTGCAGAGGCTCCCTCAGTGAGTATGTGTCCCCAGCAGCCCGTGGCAGGGGATGCTGCCAGCCCCTGGGCCACCTGAGACCTGTCTCCCCACTCCCCAGACATTCTAAGGGAGTCTTTTTCATCTAGTGAAGGTATGAAGTTAAAAGCAAACCCACTGCCCAGGGAAGGAGGGTGCTTGGCTGCTGAACAAAGAAGGGCTGTCTGCTGTCAAGACGCTGTCCAAGATTTCTCAAAGGGGCAACAAAAGTGCAGCTTCATTCCCACGGGATGTGAGCCTCAGCTCCTTGGTGGCTCCTGGCAGGAGGGGTCACTTTGGTTCTGCTCAGACCAGCCCTCACCACCCCTCTGGAGCAGTGTGGTTCTCATTAAAGGAGCTGTGGCAATTCGTTGTGGAAGGAAGTGCAAGGAGAGCTCAAGAAGAGGAGCTTCCTACCTGGTGAGTCCCCAGCACCAGCTGCACACGGGGCTTTTCCTGCTGCTGCTGCCTCCCATGGCGTGGAGAACCTCTTGCTTCCCATAGAGGGGTGGGTCAGAAAACAGAGTGAAATCTGTGCTTTAAAGAAAAGCAGGCAGGCCAAGAGGGTGCCCCTGCAGATTAAAAGGGACCTGCTTGTGGTAAGAGTTGCACAAAGCCTGATTAAATATTCAGAAAGGTCTTAATTTGATGCCCTGCAAACACACAGTACTATAATTTATAATTCATTTCTTTGGAGATTTTGCTTCATAACTTTTTAGCAAATGTAAATTAATTCTCATTTTTTCTTGGTACTATCTCCTGTGTATCTGCACTTTAAAGGGAAACTGTCAGGGCTACTTTTATCTTCCTTATATGGTTCTTGATTAACTGATCATACTGTGTGAATTTTACCACTAAAAAAAACCAACCAAACAAAAACCCAAACAAATAAAAGAACAACCCAGGAAAAAAAGGCATACCTGTGCTTTGCAAATTTTATAAAAATATTACAATGATATTTTCCAAATTCTAGTAAAATCAGCCCTTATGGCACCAATGAATCACACTGCTAAAATAAGGAACAGAAATAGCCTTCAGAATCCATACAATCATTAACAGCAGAGAATTATCAAGTTGAGTCTGGCTTGGGTTTACCTGTCTTCTTTCTCCTGTATCCTTTTTCCCTTTACTGCAGCTCCTTTCATTTCCTTTACTGAACTTGCTGGATGAAAATGTTGAAAACATGCCACCTTCTGTTCTTTTCAGCTATTGCACAGCCCAAAGAAAATTTATAACCCCTGGAAACTTGTGTAAAACGTGCACACCTGTGCACAGATGCAGGCACACATGCTCATGTAAACCTACATATGCACGCTTCTCTGAAATCCCTCTGAACTATCTAAATCTCTTTGCTCACAGCCTTTTCTTTAGTTACAAGATTTGCACTCCAGCTGTTAGAGCAAATGTGCTCACTAAAGGGTTTTCAAGGAAACCAGAAATTAGGCCAATTCTGACCACTATCACTGAAAAGTAAAGGGAGATGAGGAAAGTAAGACTTCATTCAGTCTCTTTAATGGCTGCAATGAATGAAGATCTCTATCTGCTTTTTTAAATTCTTAATTTTATCTCCTTTACCTCAGGTACACACCCACATAATGTACATATTTCCCTTCAGAACTGCTTTGGGAAGATCTCCCTCCTCTCATTTCACTGATGCAGGAATGCTGAAGAGCTTTTGCTAGAGCACCCTGGGTATCCTCATTGCACACCACAACACAAAAACAGTGATGTGAGGGAATAGAAACACTGCTCCAGCCACACAGTTCTGCTTTTGTTCTTTTTGACTTTCAACACTAATTTTTGTCTGGCTGATTATTCCTTTTCTCAAAAAAATAAAACTCAAAATACCCCAATTAAAAACACCACAAGGGAATTTTGTATGCCACAACTCTTCCACAAGTTTATCCCATTCATTTAGTCTTCTGTTATTTCAAATATTGCTCAGCATTATGAGTATGAGCAGATTATTCCTCTGGATAGATTTCTCTGCCCATGTTTCTTCTATTGCCATTTAAGGAGTCTTCATAACTAAAGATAAACTTCATAACTAAAGATAAATCTGGCCTTAAACAAGGCCAGGCTGACTCTCCAAATTCCAAGGTATGAGAAATGCTTTATTTTCTTTTCTGTAATCACTAAGGAATATGCTTCTTTCCAAGCAGCTAGGGCTGTCTTCTGAGGTCCTAGATTGTTTTCTCTCTGGACTCTGCCGTGGAAAAACAGGAGATAATTCTGTGTTAGGTGGCAGAGGTGAAGAGTAGCCCCTGTGGGTGAGGGCAGGGCGATGCACACAGCAACATAAATGGTTTTTGTGGGCCACCTCTGCAGGCAGATGGGGAGGGAGTCAGAGTACCTCTCTCAAGGCTGCAGAAAAGGGAGGAATGCCTTCTGCTTTATCTGAATTTGTATGAGGACTGTTTTCCTAAGTGCATAGCTGCATTCTTCTGTATCTACCTACCCCTACTATCTTGCTTTTATATGGTGTTGCACTGCTCCATGTAGTGGATCCTGCCTGTCTGACTCCTTAGAGAGGCACTTTCAGATATCTCAGTTACGGATAGGGTTATTTATTCTTTAAGAGCATGGTAAATATAATTACCACAGTCTTCACTTTTACTGTAACTCCCACCTCAGAAGGGCTATCTGCAGACTGTAAAGAGGAATAAGCAGTAAAATAAATATCCTCAGAAAGTATTTTTTTTCTGTTTTCTTAACTTCAGAGATATATGTTATGACAAAGAAGCCAAAGACCCTCTCTGCCTATTCCTTTTTGCCAGAAAGGTGTTAGCATTGCTAAGCAGCTGGTCTTTTATCACAGTACCTTAAGGCACTTCAACTTCTATTAGAAGTGAAATTAGTCCTCTGCCTGCTGTGAAATAGGGGCATCTTAAAGATGGTTTAAAGTAATCTTTCACCCTCCCTTCTAGTTCTAAGTGGAATTTAGCTGGAACAGAGAATAGGGGCCCCATGTTTTCAAGGCATCTCTTTTCCCAGATAAGCTCTTGAGTCTCAGGGAGTGGGAAGAGTGTGCTGCAGTAAATCAGAAACTCCATAAGGAGTGCAGTGGGGTCAAACTTCTGAGTGTACTAATCAGCCCAGAAAGGACCTAAATGAGATAAGCCTTGTACTTGGCAGCAAACTGTGGTGGTCAGCACAAACCTTTTCATCTGCCTTGCACACTCTAATGCCATGAGGCTGATGCACCTGGGCAGAGCAAGGGCTTCACGACTGGCCCTGAACTGTGCTGCCAGCTGGGAGCACTGACCTTGTAAAAACTTACCCTGAAAGTTTGATTTGAGCAGCACTGCTTTTGCTGGTTCATTTCTTTGCAAAGTGAGAGATAAGCAAGCTGCATAAAAACCTGGACTTTTATCTAGACAAGGTGGTTTCAGAGACAGGTGAGTAAAGGTTGTGATGCCAAGAGGTGGGCAATTCTCAGTATTCCAAAGTAATCCCAGCAGAGGTGTCTCAAAAGATAACAATTGATTCTGAACTACCAGTGGGTTTCCTGGGACATGTTTGGAGAGTGTTGTCCTATTTTCTCTTGTTTGTTTGTTTGTTTGTTTGTTTACATACAAATGTTTAGGCACTACTTGGAATGAACAAGGATGGAAACCCTCCTTTCAGTAACTCAAGTTGCTTTTTAAAACACACTTAGCTGAGTTGACTGTCACAGGGTCAGGTCCACAGCTCACGTACGAGCCTCCTGCGCTGTGGAGAAGAACCAGAGGGCCATGATAATCGGGAGCTGACTCCCTGTTACTCCAGGTACCAGTGTGGGAGGTGGACACCTGGGGTCTCGGAAGGCAGGGCTGGCGCTGGCCCAGTCCCTCAGGAAAGCTGCTGCGCGGTGCAGAGCACAGCTGCCGCTGGATGGCACCAGGGCTCCGTGCGTGCGTGCTCCCCTCCAGCCTCCCCGAGCCATGCCAGACATCGCTGGGATAAGGGATGCTTTGCAAACAGGCTCAGCAGGACTCTGGGAGCGAGGTGAGGGGGGAAATTACAGATGGGAAAGCTGTGCTTGATGCTGTCCCAGCTAATATTTTTAAAGGGGCAAATGAACTTTTATGGTGTGTAACCAAGATAGGAATGTTCTGCAGAGTACTTTATGCTCCTATCCAAACAAGCTGCCATTTCCAAATAATCACATAGAGAACAATCACAGGTGTGGAATACACAGATAGAGGGGAAAGCTTTTTCTAACTATATTGTTGCAAATCTTCTTTCTTGCTGCTTCAGGCTACAGTAGCAGCAGTACATAAATGCTGCAGGTTGTGCAAATTGTGGTTGCAAGATTCCATGTCCCAAAGCATATTGACATCCCAAATGTGAGCCAGGTCAGAGGCATTAATGCTGCCACTGTGAGTCAACACTTTTTGATCCCTCAGTGGAGAATGCATGCAGCAAACTTATGGCAGATATTTGTAGAATAATGTACAAGTTAATACTCTTCTCCAGAGCCACTGGAGCTGGGCTTGCTGCCTAAATGTGCATCTGCAATGTACTTACTGAAGCCAAAAAGCTTTACAGAAGCCAAAAAGCTTTACAGAAGTCATCAAAGAAAATGGAACTATTTGGAAATTTAGGGAACTATTACATTATGTTGTAATTCTTAATTATCTCTGATGACTGCATCTTTATTTATTTTTCTATCTTTGCTCAGCAGAAGTGTAAAAGCCCATGAAATAGGAGCCAGCCCCAGATATAAAGAAAGTGCTGCTGGTAAGGCCATGCTGATTTTTGTCTTTTTCTTTTATGTATTCTCTGTAATTTTTCACACATATATTTGTTGCTTTTTATATTAGTGGCTAGTTTTCCCAGTAGTTTTCCATGGCCTTTCCCTAGGCAGAAAGACAAAACACATTCCAAGGGCATCCATCCTATCTTGGTTCTCCCAAGAACCAAGACCAAAAAACAGCTCTTCAAGACACATTTTCATCAACAAAGCTCAGCTAGTACCAGGAAGGGGGGCTGCAGAAAAGAAGGGGGAATTGATGAAAAAGGCATCCCTGGTGGCAGCAAGGGATGAGAAAAGCCTGCAAGGCAGAACACTGCAGCCCGAGGAAGAGCTGCTTGGTAAGGGCCAGCCATGGCAGCCCCAAGCTGGGTGTAACCTTGAGGAGAAACCTGCTCCCCCATTTAGGTGACAGAGGCAAGTGGGCTCCAGGTGCAGGGTTAGATGGTGTCCAAGCCCAGGAACAGCATAAACAGCCAGGGAATTAGATCACAGATCTGAGCTTCTACCTGAGTCTTAGAGTTCCACGCGCACTGTCTCTTTCAAAGCTGCCCTTTTTTTTCTTCACTGATCCAGAGACAGATCCCACAGTCACACCCAGTGCAGGGAGAAGAAGGAAAGCTAAGAGAGATGCCCAGATGGGACCACAAGCTGAACAGAGAGGTGCAGATGTGTTTTTAGACCACATCCTGATGTGACTGAAAATCCATCTTCCTCATTCAGAGGTCAGGTAAAAATCAAGGATGAACAGTCTGGAAATGTATCCCAGGTCATAAAAATATATCTGTGTGTTTTTACCCCATGCAACAACTAAGCACAGACAACTGCTCACTCATTGCCCCTGCATCAGGATGGGGAAATAATTGTAAGACTAAAAATGGGACAGTGGGAGCACAAAGGCCATCATTCCAAGTGTCCCTGGTTTCCTCCCTTCTTTGCCCAGCTGTCATGGCATGGTCTGGAATGTCCCTCTGTTCAGCTGGAGTCAGCTGTCCTGGCTATGTCCCCTCACAGTTCCTGGTGCACCCTCAGCCTGCTGTGGGTGAGAATGAGAAAAGGCCTTGGCTCTGTGTCAGCAGTGCTCAGCAGTAACAAAAACTTCCACCTTATCACCACTGCTTTCAGGCCAAGTCCAAACCAAAGCCCCACAGCAGCTACTCTGAAAAAATTAACTGCCCCAGCCAAAACCAGCACAAAGCAGCAAGACATGTAGTCACATATTAGCAAGAGCAGATCCATGTGCCTTCCAAGATGTGTTCACTAATACATGAAAATATCCTTCTTGTTCACATTTTTTATAGCTTCACCTTTTTTTTTATTCTGTGGATACAGCATAAGGTCAACTGTATAATCTGGGCAGGGTGTCTGACCCAAGTACCACCAGCAGGGCTTTGGGGACATCCAGTCAGTCCCCTTTTGAAGGCATCAATATTCCCCTCTGCATCTAAGCCACTGAGAGGGCAGCAGAGCTGACTTCTTTTGCATTATTTTGCAGGAGGTGGTTTTCTGTAAAAGTGGGTTTGTGAGGGAAGATTCCTCCTGTGATTGCTGTGTCCAGGCTGGGTACAGTGCCTGTGTCTCCCAGGACAAAGAGGCACACTGTTCATCCAAAGAGCTGCCTAAAAAGCTGACTGTCACAAAGAGCCAGAGGTCCGTGGCTAAATTTCTGAGAAAGAAGAGATCAGCATTCATTACCTGAACAACTGTCCCACTGAGCTGCTACAAAAGTCATCCAGACTTTTCCCCTCTCCATCAGGATAGCAGATGCCAGGCCTGCCACATGGGGAGGTGCTGCAGCTCCTGACACTGAAACTGCTGTCACTAAGCAGCTTCTCCTTTACAATGAACACATAATTCTCCTGATCCTTACATCCTGTCCCCTTTCCTCCTTTCTCTTTGTGTTTCATCCTTGAACATTGAAACCAAGGGATCCAAAAAGTAGGGCAGCTTCCCATCTGCCCGTGGAGCTGACCTAAACTTGCCCGAGTGTGATGGAGGTGGAGCTGAGTTTTCTCCCAGCCTGGGGGGAGAGATGCTTTCTCCTCTCTGGTGTCCTGTGTTCCTCTGAGTTACTGGGTGAAGTGGATGTTTTAGATTTAATTTTCAGATCAGAGCAGGGCAGGCTGCCAGTGGCAGGTAGGCACAATGATAGCTGTGGTTGTACGTGGCATGGGATTTATTTTCTCCTTTGCTGTGCCTGTAAAACATTTTCTGGCAAAATTGGGCAATTGTCTGAAACCTTAGAGTGTCTCCATGCAGCAAGTCAAGAAATCCTAGGAATGAGGGTCAGTCATAAGTTACTTCTCTAGAACTTTCCTGCAAGAGACTGGCTTTACTTGATCTCACAATATGCCTCCAAATCCACAGAACTGGAAATGTAACCTTTGCTTTCACTCTTCTCAGCTATTTAAAATTTTAGCTTTTTCCACTGATACACTCAAGACACCTTTTGCTTCTTTAGAATTATTCTTACCTTTTGCTCTCTTGAAAAAGAGAAGAAAATGATTCCCTAGAGAGACAATTTTGCTCATTACAGTCCAGAGGAATGGAAAGATCAAATTATTTGAAATACATTATTTTTCTATGTAATTTACAGTTGGTAACAAGGAAGAATTTGGGTTACTTTGGGATTTATCATGAAATTGAAAGCAAAAAAAAAAAAAGAAAACCACAAAGGATGGATTTGAGAACAAACCTCTAGGCAGAGTATCAGGATGTTTGAGTACAAGGGCAGTACTCCAAATATTCTGTATTATTTAGGCCAAGTTATTTTATTCCTCATTTCCAGCAGCTCTGGGGTGAGTCACTTGCATTCTCAGGTATCTCCTCTCCTCCTGGCCAGCTTGATGGCTTCTTAAAGGTGCCAAAAGCACTGAGATCCTTGAAAACATGGTTTATCAAGTAAACAGGATGCATTATCACAATATGGTGAAATGCTATGTCAGTGGTGTTACGCATTTATTGCTTGAACTAAAATAATCCCTCACAGATCACTTTTGGAAGATAAGAATTTTACAGAAGCAGTGCTGGTTTGGTGTGTTTTTTCAAAAATCCCTATTTTTATTTTTTCAACACAGCATTCAGAAAATCACATAATTTAGAGAATGAGAGAGAAGGGAGGAAGAAATTAATGAGAAAAAACTAAAGCTTAATCCTCTGGAAATGCAGACTTGTTTGCGAGAGCAGAGAATGCCAGGGAAATTCTGGTTTTCCTCCTCTAAATATACTTCTTTTTTTTTTCAGTAGATACACATAGAAGCACTAAATGCAGAACTTTTAAAGCATTTTTAGTGGCAAAAGCAGCTACAGCCTTTTCATTTCATTACTTTGATTATGGTAAGAAAAAAACGTATGGCTTTAATTTACAATTCCAATTTGTATTGACACTAAAGAGAAGCCATCCTGCTGTTAAGAGGAACTTTTCCAATTAGACCCACACTTCATGGTCTGCTGTTGAAAAAGGGATTTCAAAATCTAATTTTCTGAAATGTCAGAAGTGAAATATTGCCTTTTGTGTTTGTCACAAGTCCCTGTAACTCGGCAGAGAGGATGTCACTGCAGGGCTCATTCGTGAAATGGGTTTTGTGAAGCTGCCCTTTGTACCCCTCTGCCCGGCAGAGGTGAAAGAGCGCAGGACGAAAGTGAAAGGAGAGTTTGGCCTCGTTAGTATTTAGGCTGATTAAGGGGAAAAAGGCTTTGGGAAGCTCTTCATGCCAAAGAACAAAAACTGCTGCTGCTGCTGCTCAAAACACTGTGAAATCCCACCAAGTTCAAACGAAGGTGCTGAAAAGAGAGACAGCACACACTGAAAATAAAGCAATTCTGTCTCCCCAGGTTTGGGGCTCACACACACATCAGTCCCAGGCTGTGCTTTCCACAGCCCACATGGGCCAGCTGAAGGATCAATAGGTGAAAAGTGGCTGATGAGTAAGCAGGAAAGGACTTTGCCTTTAGAAAAAGAAAACACACTTAAGTTATTTTAGAGGGAATTTTCTGTGTTCTCTCTCTCATGAGTGTGCTGGAGACCTTCAACCAAGGCTGTTTTATTTTATTTAGTTTCATTTTGTTACATTTTAGTCAGGCTTTGGACTGGAATGTTTTACATTATACTACAAATCACTGTGTGAAGAATCTGTGATACTAGAAAACCAGTGATTATTTCATAAAAACCCAGAGACAGAACAATTAAGCATAAGGAATTTTAATTCTCATTATACAGGTGGTTATGCAGAAGCTTGCTCTTTTGTGTTTGTGAGGCACAGCGAAAAAAAAATTATATTTAATTGAAGTCACTGGTTTATATTTTGGTGACAAAATAGCTTTATTTAGAATCAGATCACCTCCTTAAATTAAAGTATAAAATAGTTATGCAGCATATTGCTATGGACTGCTGTTGTGTATTCACATATATTTATTCGTACTTCAATTAAGGAAGCAAAATTGTACAAATCCAATTAAAGACAAGTGAAAGCAAAATAAGATCTTTTCTGAGATTCCCTTTAGAAAGTGATCTGTGAAAATGTCTAGCTGTGAGTTCATACATGGCTGTTTGCATTGCTGTGCAAACAGACCTCGGTCCCTGACAAACAAGCCAGACTGGACAATGGAAATCCCATCTTCATCCCTCTGACAAAGATGGGCACAGAGCAGGATTTTGGTGTGACCTCTCACTGCAGAGGTGCCTTTCCTGTGACTTCAGGAGTAGGAAATCCCTGCTGGTTGTGTTGCTGTCTTCTGGAAATTGTTGGCTTTCAGCTGGGAGAACTCCTTTATGTCTTTCTCAAGGAATGAGCACTAACCTCGCAGATGTTATTTCTTTTCGTACTCCGTATTTGTCTGGAGAAAAGCAAAGGACCCACTCACAGTTGTCTCTTGTCCTGTTTTAGTGACTAGGATTGCTCAGTGATTGCATGAGCTCCAACTCTGGATGGCAGCAGTGCAAGATGGAGTAGCAGAACTGTCTCTGAAGAGGGCAGGAGCCTTAGCAGCCACTGCTGCTCTTAATTAACTCTCCCCATTATCCCTATAAGAGTGAGAATCCTGATTTTACCAGCTGCAGGTTTAACAAGACTCTTCTGCTCCCTAGGGAGAGCACAAGCCCAGTTCCCAAAAGGACTTTTTTTCTTCCACATGTCTTTGCCTTGAACACAGACTAGCTTTATGGTGGAAATCTCTACTCTTCCTCATCATCTCTCTTGGGTTTGGGAGGCCAGAAGCCCTGAGGAAAATTATTCTGGCATGGAAATAAATCAGTTTTGTGAGTGCAAAAATGCAGAGGGAATTAGCGGGTGGGAAAGGAGGGCAGAGAGAAAATGACTTTGTTCTTAATGGTTCCCAAGTCTGAAATCTTATAAGCATCTCCCAAAGAGCATGGATTTGACCTTGAGGATCCACAGGTATTTTTCCTCAAGTTGTTCCTCTTTACTGACAGCTGAAATGAGAGTGAAAACAAGTAGTGAAGGAAACTGTCTCTTGAGGAACAAAAAAAGCCAAAAAACCAAAAAAAACATGACTAGAGCAGGAAAAATGTGAGTTTGAAGCCAGCTACTGCTGCCCATCCTTTCTGTGACCAACAGTGGACAAAGAGTACTTTTTGTCTCATTTTGTCTCAGAGGGAGTTACCAACTAGTAGCGCATTAAGTGTAAAATAGTGAACTGGTTCATAGTCAGCTTCTTGTCTTTCCCTATCTCCTTGTCTTGAAGTAAAGCAGGAGATGTCCCTTAGGCAAGTGGTGGGGTGAGGGAAGGTCCCATGGCTGTGGACAATGAACTTTTGCTGTGAGCATGAATTCACCTTGCAAATAAGGGAGTGCTGGTTTAAGGCATTCATTGCTAATGATTAAAGACACAGACTTAGCTGTGGTGTGTTAAAGGGCAGTTCATCACCAGAGCCTGGGAGTAGCCATGTGATTTCTGGGATTTGATCTGCATGAAAATCAGATGGGCATGTTTCCATTTTCATGGGTCAACAAAATTGTGTTTGGGAGACAACGATCCAGTAAAAGTTTGCAAAAATGAGACCTGATGATGGTTTCAGTTCTTTCATTTACCTTTGATCAAAACTGGGTTTTGTACAAACAGTTATTCTTCAGATGGCCTTTCCCCCCTGCTTATCAGTATCCTACTTTTTAAGATGTGCCGTCTGGAATGCCTTCAGCTGATGATTCATCTTACATTTTTATGCTAAGATGAGACTAATTGCCCTCTGGAAAAGCCCAGTGTCTTGGGCATAAAAGAAAATTGGGCTGAATGGCTTGGGCAGAGGCATCAATTTCATTTCTAGTGAAGTAAAGGCAGATGAATTCCTCCAAGTACCACAGACTGAAACCGAGTTGTACAGGTAGATTTCCAGCACAGCACGTTTGGTGCTGTCTCAACAAGAGGAGCTTTCTCTCACCTTTGCTGGACCACAGAGATGTCTGAGGTTAAGTAAAGGCTTACAGAAGGAACTTGTCACCTGCATTTGTCCCCATTTAGAAATACTCTACAGCCACTCTTCAAGCCACAGTGTCTTGTTGGATTTTGGGATGCCTTTGCACTATTTGTGGAAACTTCTCTTTGCACTTGACTTTTAGTTGCTATCATGTAAAAACATTGAAGCTGGGAAAAGAATGCCAGAAAAAAAAAGTATAAAATTGTGACTTAGTCCAGAATGTTTCTCCCTAGGGTATTACTGTGTGCACCACCAGCATGTCCATTACTATTGCTTACACAGTTTTGCAAGTTATTAATAAATAACCAGGATAGGCAATATCATTTGCTGCAATGTGCTGTCAGCCCATTTCCTACAGGCAGCACCTGGATTGATGGTGGCTCTTTGGTGCTTCTCTTTTGCAGATGTTTTAGAGTTTTCCAATGGAAAGGCTGGTATTGTTGGTGAGCTTTTGTTTGCTGCTGCCCAATTCACAACAAGCACCATCGTAAGTATATTTTATTACAAATCCTTCAATCCTAACAAATCCCTTGAAAGTGAAGGTAGGAGATAGTCTCTCTCTCCCAATGAAGAATCAAAAAACCATGTTCTTGGACCACTGAAAATTTGTGTAACCTTAAAAAGGTGAGAAGTAAAAGGCTTAAAACTACTCTTTGAAGGAAGAAATATTCTCTCAGGAACCAATAATTAAAAATATACAGCTTGTTCGCTCTCTTGTTGCTGTTCGCTCGCTTATTGTTCATGACATTTATGGGATTGAAAAATCTTGGGGAAAAAGAACCCTCTGTAATTGATTTATACATTGCAGAAAGCAAAAGTTTAACTTCTGGGAGACCTTCAGTATTCTATATTTATCCTCTGTCTCAGTGGAGATTTACATATAAGCCAGGCCTTGTGCCACCTTTTGCTAGAGCCAACAGATTCTGAGTGAATGAAATTAAATACCAGCTTTATACCCTGACTTTTATACCTCACCTTTCATTTTATGCATTTAAGAAAGAAGAGGGTTGTTTTTTTTTTGAAAACTAAAAAAGTTAGTTCAGCCAACCTATTCTGATAATAGAAAATCATTCACCTTTCATTTTAGAAATGTTCTGCAGAATTATAATTTTCCAAAAGCACCTGTCTTGAGCTCAGAACTGTTCTTTGTCTATGTGACATCATAGGTGAAGAGAGAACTTGGCTCTTCACACAGTTCTCTGATTTTTGTAAAATTGTTTTGTGCAAAATAGACTTGAAAAAAAGAGAGCAAGGATAATGATCTACATTTTAAAGGTCATGAAATCAATTACTAAGAAGCACCAGAGTAGGTCAAGAATGAAGGAAAAAAATAAAGAGGAAAAAAAATCCCAACCAATTTAGCGTCTAAATCAGCCCTTCCCAGGGATGTGGTCTCACCTTCTGTGATCTCTCATTTCCAACATTTCACAGTGATATTGCAAGGAAGATCAGCTACTTGTAACCCCATACATATGGTTATATAGGGAATCTATTCCTCCTGACACATTAAAGCATAAGCTGGCATAATGTGGGTGCTAGTACATGAAGATACATGACTTTGTAGCATTAATTGTGTCTTTATTAATATGTATTCATTGTTTTTCAATGCATGCCCTTGTTCTGTTTCAGAAATTTGAGTTTATAGAGCTTTCTCTGAGTCGCACCAGGTTATAAACTGCATTGGTAGTCCCTGGGATATATTTCAGGCTTTTTCTTGTCTATGTATAGCGATTGATGTTTTACAGGACTTAAATGGGAAAGGTCAGAATCTGGAGATCAGTCAGAGAAAATTATTTTCTTTTAACCTCTACTCTCACTAACAAGGGCAATGGATTAGGTGATCTCCACAAGTCCCCTGCTCAGCTATTTTGTGAGAGCCTGTTTTATCTTTAACATTCATATTGTTTGGACAGTCATTGAACCTACATACTGGACAATCTGTTTATCTGTTGTTTTAGATTTCTGATTACTGCCCCAAATGTGGTGCGTTTGGGCACACATGAGACAATAACAGTTCAAGTCCACGGAGCACAGAGTCCTGTGCAAGTTGCTGCGTTCTTCAAAGATGAGACGAAAAATCAGCTCATATCAGAGAAGATCTACTTTAACCTGAACCAAAACAATGACTACCAAGAGATGAAAAAAATAATGGTGAGTCTGACATCAGAGTGATATAATTATTTTATTTGGTGATAAAAAGCACAAATCTCTACTTGGAATAGGCTGGAACCTAGACAACACTGATCCCAAGAGACACTGACAAAACCAATTCCAGCGACAGCAGCACCCTATTCATCCAACCAGCTAATAAAACAATGCTAATGTAATTTCAGTGGTGATTGTGAGTATTCTTTTGCACCCATATAACAAGCTCAAGATTTTGTAACATGGTGATAAATGAAATTTAATTTAAACACATTTAATTATTTTATCACTGTTGGGTTTTCTTCCTCACTAAAACTGTGCATTCAGGCCTTTGGGTTACTACTGGCCATTTAACAATACAAGAGAAACCTTTAAAAATGTGTAGTCTCTGAGACCAAAGCCTATGTTCTTTCTGCAGATTTTTAAGTTGATTAATTCTTTACATCCTATGTTGCATCATTTGCTCCTGGCACCCTTTGAAGTCTCTTAGGATTTATTTCTGTAGTACTAGTTTGGGCTATTTGGTTGGGAAAAAAGCACACAGCAATATTCAGTTTGGCTCTGGTTGGTTACTCCCAAAGCTAACAGCAGAGCTTTCAAATCAGGTTCCTGTCAAGGGTGATGTTTAGAAGCAACACATTAAACTGCATGAAGTAAAGCAGTAGTCTCATAACCAAGATTTTAGCATAAATAGTGATTACAGGATACGTGGTAAATGGAAATCAATAGGCATGTAGACTGAATTCTCCCACCTGGAGTTATTGACACTGGGCAGAAAAAAGTGTATTTCTGTGGTGGAAAATGGATGATTAGAGGGTATTTCTAATTAAAAAGAAATATTCACCTAGTAAGAAAGATATGACACCCAGTAAGAAAGATATAATTGCAGTACTTATGTTGAATGGTGCTAATATGATTATTTAAGCACTTCAGCTGTTGTGGGACCTCAGCCATGTGGTCCCAAAATTACCAGGCTCACCTCTGACTCTGTGGGGTTTTCCCTTTTATTCTCCTCAGATCAAGCCAGGCAGTCTGCAGCAGAGCCTGTTCAAGAAGAGCAATCTGCCATATGTTCTGCTGGTCACTGAGAGCAAGGAGCTCCCCATGACTGCCAAGAGCACTCGCATCCTCCTGTCCTCCAGGAAAGGCTACATTTTCATCCAGACAGATAAGCCCATTTACACACCGAGTTCCCAAGGTAGAAATACAAATGCTTCTCTTCAGGTGTTGAATGTGGATGTTACAAGGGCAGGATTAGAAAAGTAATAACGAGCAGGTTGTTCCAGCAGCCAGGGCTTCTGCAGGGACTGCTCTGCACATTGCAGCTACCCTGTGGAAATGCCTCCAGAGACAGTCACTTTTAAGGAAGACAGACAAAATCTGCTCCTTTTTGTTCAAAAAGGTTAATGATGACTTTTCTTTGAAAAAAAAATCATGAGAAACTGCCAAAAACTGAACTCCTACTGCTTCTGCTTGCAGCACCAGCAACAAGTTACCTTTGCTCTTTCTGATCCCTACTGCTTTGTTACTTACCAATTAAATTAACAAAAGAGGGAAGTAAAAAAAGGGTTTGAGTTTGGTTTCAAGCCTCAACTGCATAAGGCATACAAAAGCAATTGAAGTTCCCTGAGTAATTTTCAGAATTTTCTTCAAAAATTTATCCAGCCATGTAACATGCGCAGGCTACGGAGGAATGCAATTATTTTCTTTAAATTTCTCAGATTTCTTTTCACTAAAAGAAAGTGTTTGATCTTAAATTTGGTAAATAAGTTTACAGATTGCAATGATATGTATGTAGAAAGGCCAGAAAGAAATTTGTGAACATATTTATTCTTCTGTTAAACAGTCAGATACAGGATCTTCATTCTGGACAATGCTATGAGGCCGACAGATGACACCATTACAGTTGCTGTGCTAGTAAGTATGCAAAAACACTGCTGATGAGTGCTTCTTCAGCACAGGAGATATGGAAAACTCTTACAAAATATCCGAGAGCACAACAATAACTGGGACTCCTCTCCAGAAATCTGTATTTGCACATAGTGAGATATCTGTAGTTATTTTTGGCCCATTTTAGAAACATGGAGATACGTGATGTGGATAATGCAGTAGGAAAGTAAGCAAAGCATTTTCTCTTCCACAGCACTAGGATATGACCTTGAGCTTTTGGACGTAAATATTTGACACCTGGTGCATAATTTCATGTTTGCTTCTCTTCTGTCTCAACAGAATTCCAAGGGAATGGTGGTTAAAAAGTCAGACCGGAAAATAAACGCAGTGTTTGGTGAACACTTTGCTATACCTGACATTGCTGAGTACGTTACTGCTATGCCTTCTGCATCAAAACCTGGAGATTAAAATTTTTAACTGCTGAATTTCTTGAATTACGTTTCAAAATTGTCTTTCTTTCACCATGGGACACATGTGGAGCTTATGATTAGTATCTTTTCACCTTTAAGCACCTCATCCTGGAGAGATGAGTCCAGAATTTACTGTAAATATGCTGCAATTAGCAACATGTATCCTGGTAAAGAACAATTAAACTGCTAAAATATCTGCTGAAACGTATGGCTGCATTCAAGGGAGCACTTCTGAAAGGGCTAGTCTGCAAAGTGTCACTTATGATATCTGATTTCAAACAGTCAAGCTTTTAATTAATATTCAAGGTCTTCTGGCATGCCAGGTTGATTTTGATATCTCAGTGTAGATAACATATAGGAAATATTTGGTGAGTTCTCTGTTTCTGCAGACTTTTCAAAGGTAGTGGTTTGCAAATATGTTATCTTGCACTTCCTCATACTTGTTTTGAGTGTTTCCTAAGACATTTGGAAATATATGTTGCTGGCTCCTCCCAGTAAAAAGAAAACCATTAATTAATTATTTAGGGATGAGATCAAAGCAAGGCAAATATTACAATTCAGTGATAATTTATGTGTTTGCATCATAAAATATCTGAGGAATTGTAATTAACTATTTTCTGCTGAATCTGGACTTTAGGCCTGGAACTTGGAAAATCAAAGCCTGGTTTCATCAACATGAAATGTCTAATGTTTCCACTGAATTTGAAGTTAAAAGATACGGTGAGATATTGTAAGATTTGCATTACAAATATAAGGAGTTATCACAATGTGTTAAAAATACACTGCAGTAGTTAAATCTGGCTGTAGTTAGGCCCTAGGGACAACTTTCATGGTGTTTCAGTGCATCCTTGCTATTTCTGATGCATAGAAGAAATTTCTAGCTTTGTGGCTTATATTTTATAAGGAGTTTTTATACAGATTTAGTAACTTTTTAATCACATTTTAAACATTTCATCAGAAAACATTGGATGGGCTCTCCTACCACAGGAAAAAAAAATATGATGAGCTCCATTTTGAAGTCATTTCAATTCTGGCTAAAGTTTGCAGTGAATATTGCGATGGAAAAAAGAGAAAAAAAACCCTGCCCATTTTGTCTCAGTGAAATTCAATCTGGAAGTTTATTAGAGTTATTCCTATCCTCAAAGAATCTTTTTTATGGAAAATAAGGGTCCTTTGGATAAAGTAAAAATGTAAAAACAACAATTTGGGATAAGAAGTAGTTTGATTTATTTACACTGAAATTATACCTCCTTGTAAAATTAATGTGGGTTTGTTGTTTCATTGTTTTGATTTTTATTCCTTTAAAGACAAAAGAAAACCTTGAGATTGTCTGAAAATCTCTGTTTAACAAAACTGATTTTTCTTAGCTAGTGGAGATAGCAGAATAGTGGAGATTACTGGCCCCTCTCCAAACAGCTGCAAGCAGAAACAAATCCCTCTGATATAGCTGCAGAAACAAATAGGTTGGCTTTGTAGGAGCAAATTCAGAGTGACACAGCTGATGCTGAGGAGCTCAGATCCACTCTCCACCCAATTCAGAGTGGGTTTACCTCAACCTGCTCTTAGTCCAGGGCACTTCCTGCCCATGAGCAGGCAGAGTTTATCTTGTTTTCATGGTAAATAAACAGATTTTGTGTGCTTGAAGACTGCTCCACTATGTGAAGCAGAGCAGAATAACTGAAAATGACCAGTAGATTTACTTCAGAAGGGCACTGCTTGCTCAAACTAAAACATCCTTCAATGCAGCTGCATTGCCTCAGTGTGTGTTGCCACGACAGGAGTTTAAGGTGTGTTTGAAACTCACATGTCATGACCTTTTGTCTTTTTTTTTTTTTTCCATGCAGAGCTTCCAAGTTTTGAAGTCAAACTCATCCCACTTCATCCATACTACCACATCTGGAATGAAAGCTTTGTGTTTGACATCGAGGCAAAGTAGGTGTGCTCAGAGCCAGGCTGGTTAAGGGCCAGATAAGCAGATATGAGTTTTGTGACTTTTACCTTTTTCTTGTCATTAAGAGTTAACTAGCTTCTGGCTCAACTTAGAGCTGACTTATCCTATATAATCTCTGTTTCTACCACTGACTTGAGACATCAGTGCCAAGTACTGCCTGGGTCCAGACCATGCTGATCAAGTTGGAACAGGATTTTCTGAATATTTCTGTTTGCTGTCAAAGGTGGCTATTTAGGATTCTCCTCTGTGTTCCTATGCAAGGGTCCAGGCAAATTAGTCACCTGGTTTTCTGTGTAATTTTGGTTTAAATATTTAGAAATGTTCTAAAGCCTCCACTGTGCTATGTAACATAATTCACGTAGAGCTGGATTCAAGTTTGGGTATGGAATTTTCTCAAAGCACAGTGAAGTCTGTGAGTAATAAGCTAGTGCTTGTTGGAGAGTAATGATTTATGCAGAAAGGCTTCAGGTGGATAAATACAAATAATCAGAGGAGTTTCCATGAGCATCACTACAGCATCACATGTCCATTGTTGAACAGCAGCGCCCTGGCCTGGATGTTCCACAGCTACAGAGCTCTCAGACTGGCCAGACCATGGGGCAGGGCTCAAAGGCAAATGAATTACACCCGGTCCCATACCAGAATGGCATCAAACACAGAGCAACTTAGGAAGGCAGACAATGAAAATTTAATCCATCAAAATATTTTTTGGCTGTTGAATTTTCAGTTTTCATAAGAGTAGAAATGCTCAGAAACTGCCTGTTAGGAGAATGACTAAATTAGAACTTGATACTTTTGGGGTTTTTTCTTTTTCTAAAGAGGAATAAATGTTATGAAATGAGAACAGGCAGGTGTAAGCAGCTGGCCTTCTTTCATAGTTGGGATAAATCTATTCAGTTTCAGAGGAGTGAAGACTGTTAGACCACTGCCTGCTGTCCTTGTCTGAGCTGGTCCTTCCATTCCCCAGCACACCCTGAGAGAGCAGACAGAGCCTGTATCCACCTCCTTGTTCTTGCTTGCCTGAACAAACTCAACTCTTCCTATCTCCTTAAATTTTTATTTGGTTCTATTGAATAATTACTTGCTTTAATCATGATCACTTCATGTTGTGATATGAAATTATTTCAAATCACTGGCTTCAGTATCTTAATCCTTTCTAAATTTTTCTCTGCACTATTGCAGCACTCTATTTTGAGTTTATGAACTTTGTATATATTTGACTTCTCATCAGTATCATAATTATTTAAGAAGAAAAATTCACCCTCAATGACTGGATACCATTCCTTTCCTTATTGGAAAAAGTCCTAGTGGTGCCACACAGGCCTGACTTTCATCAAAATCAGCATATGGAATTCCTGATAGTTGAACTTATTTCTCTAAACTGGCCATGCATGTAATGAAGTTATTTGGTGTAATTGACTATTGTTTCCCATTTATTAGCTCTGGCATTTAATGCAGTTTTCATAAAACCTGTCTCTCCATTGGCTTTAGTGGTATAGATCAGTGCTGCTGATCAGGTCGATTTGAAAGAGGCTTGTGTAAACAAAAATAAGCCTGAAGTGAAGTGGCATTTCCACAAGCAAAAGACAACACCATGGCCATGACAGGTCTCATGTAGCACATTGCACACTGTGCTGCTCCACATCTGCCAGGGTTTCCTTGAGCACAGAGCCAGGTGCAGCAACATGCTCCATCCTCTCTCCCCATGACCTTTATTAAATGCTATAGGGTGTTCTGGCCAGATGCTGATCTGGCAAATATTTCACTCACAAGGGGACTTTTCTGCCATACTGCCTAAACCTGTAGGAGTATCGTGGGGCAGAGGATGTCCACTCTACCCAGTGCAGGTGTTAGAATTTCAGCAGGGAGAGTCTTCCTGCTGTACGTCTTCAGAGGTACCAAATATTTCCTATCAGTCCTTGAAATGATTCTCTGATCCTTTATTTTCTATACTCTGCTCATGAGGTGTCTCATACAAAGGAAATAGTGTTCATCCAAGCTAAATGGGATGAGTGATGTAAGATCTCTTGAAGTCTGGCAGCAATGCAACTTAAGTTCTCATTAATTTGTTAAAAAAAATTAAAAATTATTCTGGTGCAAATTTTACCAGATGATGTCTCCCCATTCAATTCTGCCAATGTGACTTATGCTATAAATATCTTTGCATTTGAAATCACCAGTTGGCACAATGATCAGTAAAAGTTTTCAGGTTTGAGTTATGAGCAAGTAGGACTAAATTTTGTTTTAAAGCTATTAGTTAAAAAAAGGGATGCCTACAAATATTCCAATATTTTTTCAGCACAAAATGATTAGTCTGCCTTATGCTTACTTTTTTATTAATATAATGATCCCTCTCCTCACTTTTCTTCCTTCCAAAGACATTCTTACGGGAAAGAGATTCAGGGTGCTGCATATGTGCGATTTGGCATAATTGATGAAAATGAGAACAAAATATTTATTCCAGGCCTGGAGCAACAGCTATCAGTAAGTATTCCGTGGAACTACTCTGATTTATCCGAATATTCACCTAAGCGGAATATTGTCAAAAGTTCTGGAAACTTACAAGTCCATAATACTGTAGCTGTGATATAAACATTTTATTTCTAATGGCCACAAACCAGTAATGCTGTCTCTCTTTCCTTTTTTGTTTCTTTTTTTTTTTCTCCCACTTTTGTTTTAGATCCAAAATGGAAAAGGAAGAGTTACTTTAAGTACACCACTTTTGGAAGAGAAATTGAGAAAGGGCATTTCCACCCTGGAAGGGTTTCATTTATATGTGGCTGTTACCACTGTAGAAACTGCAAGTGAGTACAGTATGGCTTGGCTGATACAGTCTGGAAGATTCACACTGATCTTTCTCTGGTGTAATCTGTTAAGTGGGGAATTTGGTCTCACTGGATCCATCTTTGCTGTAAAGCTTGCTCATGCTGTAGGGAATTAACTAGAAGAATCTTGGATGGAAAGTGGCTGCTCAAGCTCCAAGTTGCAGATGACATTAGATAGCTAACTCTCTCCAATAGCTGAAAATGAAAACAAAATCTTTCAGAATATTAGATATCCAAGGTATGCAAGTCCATAGTTAGTGCCCCCATAGCAACACATACTGTTTGATATTAACAGGTGGTGAGATGAGGGAAGAGGAACTCAGCAGTGTGAAGTTTGTGAGATCTCCTTATGCTCTTGATCTGTCTAACACCAAAAAGTATTTTGTGCCTGGAGCCCCCTTCTCTGTGATGGTATGTAGTGTTCTGACTGTGTCTGTCTGCCTCCACAGCACTGCATTTACACCTGCCCTCTTTCCTTGTCTGATCCACTGTGAGCTCTGTAGGACTCAGACCTTCCACAATAGGTGCAACACAGAGCTGCTGTTTGTGTGTCTGGTTTGTCCCATTTCTGTATGCTCAGCACCTGAACAGCCAGAAAATGCTGGTTTTCTGCTCTAGAAGTCAATGTGCACTGTTGCCCTACAAAGTTTTATAAGACATAGCAGTCTCTTCCTCTCTTCCATATAAAAATATTGAAACAAGAATATTGTAATAAAATAATCCCAAATCAAATTAAAATTCTTAACAGTAAAATGGGGTATTATTGCTTTTTTAAATAAATACATTTAAATTTATGTGGCTTGAAATTTCACGTCTTCAAGTTTTTTGAGGGTTTTCTATGAAGAGTTAAAGTCAGAATATTACCTTATAATAGTTAATGACAAATATCTCTGGGACCTGCTTAGATTAAATAGATGCTAAGTGAAAATCTGAGGCATTTTGTAATCTGTACTCATAGGTTTTTACCTAAACTAAAGTCCAGACTGAGTCAATTGCTATCCCCTTTTCTCAAAGCTCAAATTTTTGAATGCTGGTATGTACAGTTTTATATTTTTTTCTCAGTTCATAAAAATTATAAATTAAAATTGCTTTTTGTTTGTGTGCATTTTTTAAACATAGGATTTCCTGTAAATAACAGAACTTTTTTTTTCAATAGGTAACTGCCACTTTTGTTGATGGTACTCCTGCTGCCTTCCTATTTATCACTGCCACTCTTACCTTGCCTGGAAAACCCCCAGTGAAGAAGACTGCCTTCTGTAATAGAGAGGGTCTGGTCTCCATCACTTTCAACATCCCCAAAGATGCTCAAGTGCTTGAAATAAAGGTAAAGAAAATGCAAACATCCATGTTTAAAAGTATCCCACTGAGAATTGCTCATATGGCAATTACAAACAACTGTGAAGATGATCGCTTTTCATTGAATTAGCATAGATGGTGAAACATGATTTCTTATACAACCTGCAGATCCTTGTCCAGATTGTGTAAGATTTGTTATACAGAGCAGGGGCCTGAGGGATATCTCAAGTGAAGGACACTCCTGTAGCATCATCAGAGCCTTGGCAGTACATGCATTGGTTATAGTGATGCATTTTTGTGTTTTGGATGTGCATTTGCCTGGCATGAAGGACAGAAATGGGACTGTAAGGAATATCACCATACAAAGTGATAGATAATTATCAGAGGAAAGTGAAGGAAAAGGTCCTGAGCAATGCAGAGAGTCAAATACATCTGCCCACTCAGAGGGTTCAATTATGTCCACAATATAAAATGGGGGGAAAAAAATTTCTGAGTACAAAATCACTTTGGGATTTTTGACCCATTGATTCTCATTTAGAAAGAGCCAAGGGTGAAAATACCAAATGTAAGTACAGCAAGAGGCAAAATGGGGTAAGAGAATAAAGTAATTAAAATCCTGGGGTTTGAAGCCACATTCCGCTAATGAGGGCTCAGCAATTATTCCTTTTATTTCACAGTAATTTCCAAATAACCTACACAATGTGATTATTGGTGACACTATACAGTCTCTCCTGTGAGACACTTTACTCACTCTGTCCTTTTCTTCCCTGACAGGTAAAGGCTGAAGAGGGTAAAGAAAGGTTAGAAACACCTGAAACCAGCATCAGAGCAGAAAGATACCACTCTGCTTCCCCAAACTACCTCAGCATCAGCATCCCACACACTGTTGTGGCACCTGGAGATACCTTGCCCATCACCTTGAATGATATCCATCAACCTGGCAGAGGAAACATTGGCTATTTCTATTATATGGTAAACAGAATATCAGTAATTTCTTTCACAAATTATGCAGCCTGGAACATTTACCTAGTTACCAAGGGGGTCTAGCAAAGGGCAAGTGGGATGATTGGTGTTCTGGCACTCCAGACCCACCAAGACAGGCTGAGGGAACTGGGCTTGTTCAGTTGGGTGAAGAGCCTAAGACTGAATTAATAGCAACCTTAAACTACTTGAAGAGGAATTAAGGCATAGTGGAGACAAGATGTCCTAGGTGATGCCACACAATCTAACAAGGGACCAAGGTTAAAAATTATGGCCTGGGAGATTCATTTTGGAAAAATCTATTCACTAGTAATGAGTGCAATATTGGAAGAGGCTCCCCAGGGGGCTGAGAGATTTTCCAGCCTGAGAAAAATTCAACACTCAATAAAAGAAACCCTCGCCAGTCTCATCTAGTCTTACCCTGGTGATGTCTCATCTGAGAGCAAGCAGCTGGACTAGAGATCTCCATAGGTCCTTTTCAGAAATTATTTCTATGATTCTGCTGGCGTTTATACATTTGCAATTATTTTTAGGGCATGTAAAATGGAGAGTATTTATTTTTCTGAATGAGAGAAATGTGTTTGTGGGTACATGCCAGGAATCTGTTGAGTGTAAAATGTGTTTAATCCCTTTCTCACTCTCTTTGTCCTCATTTCCCTTGGCAGCCTAAATTTCACAGGATGATAAGTGCCAAGATATCAGTTTCCATTTATTTTTAAAAGGGCTCTGATATATTGGAATAATTGTATCCCTAGGAGTTAAGTTTAGGTTTGGGGGTTTGTTTTCAATGGATGATGTACCACAGGGCTGGAATTGGTGCTGCCAGTCTTTGGGAAGGTGTAGTGCTGGGCAGGCAGGACATGTGGGAGGGATGGTGACGCTGCTGGAGCTCAACAGTGAGGGTCTCTCCCAAACTTTGGTCATCTTAACAAAGGCAGTGAGGATTTCAGGGCAGGCTGTAGCATGCCTTTGTTACTTCCTGAAACACTGTATGCTTAGGAAAGCTTCACATATTTTGTTCTGGGAAGAGCACCCTCACTCCTGCCACTGTGCCTGTTTTTTATTCCTCTGACCACCCATGAATATAGTTAACATAATGTAGAAGGAAGGAGTTAAATAGTGAAGGATGGGCTGAAATCAGTTTAAGATGAGTCTGTGGGACTTTATCCTTAAACCTCCTGTTCCAACTCTTTCCTACATTCTGAAAGATTCAGTACTGATTACAGAGTAAATAGTGCTGATATCTTCCTAGGTGTGATGACCAGTCATTGTAGAAGACAAAATTTAATGTTTTTACTATCTGGGTTACCCTTCTAAAGCTGTAAGACTGAGTGGAGGGTGACAGATTTGTGTTCAAACCTGGGCCACAAGACCAGTGTAGCAGACATCCACCACCACAGTGTGCAGGTCTCCTCCAGGCTACTGATATACTGCTTTGCCCATCAAAACTGGTCATGCCATTAGAAGAAAACATATTTTAAACAGAAATTGCCTCAGGAAAAAAAAAAACCAAAACCAAACAGTAAAATTATGCATCTTAATGCCCTTTCTGGGACATAGTCACAGTATTTTATTTCAATTTTTCTGCCTTGAAGGTTGTGGCAAAGGGACAAGCTGAGCTCCTGGGAAGGGTCCCATCCTCAAACAAAGTAATAAACCTTAAAATCACCGAGAAGATGGTGCCTGCCTTTCAGTTTTTAGCCTATTACTTCACTGAGAACGAGGGCCATCAAGAGATCATCGCTGATTCTGTCTGGGTGGACGTCATGGATGTCTGTGAAGGAAAGGTGCTTTCAAAGCCCATGGCTTCTGTTGCATTCCAATTTTTTTTTTTTTTTTTAAATGGGGTGGTGGCAGAGCAAGCGCAGGCCTGGGATTATAAAGTGAGATGTCATTTTTATTGAAAATGTGTCATCAGGACTCATGACAAAAGGTAAGAGCCTTGGAAAGGCTCTCAGGTTGTGCTTCAAAGAGATGAAAAATAATTTCTTACAGAAAAAAATCACCCCCTGTGAGTGTCTGTATTTTAGAAATCCACAAGAAAATGCTGATAGTGTTATTGAGGGGGAGGAATCTCTTTTTAACTTTCTCTTTTGTTAGTGGTGTGTGTCGCACAAAAGAAAGTGAAGCCATTTATTGGGGGAAAAAGTATGAATTTGAAGTAATTTTTCAAGCTTTTTAATTTCTGTTAAAAGTAATTTTCTGAGTTTTGGTAGTACTTTAAAAGCTTTTAAGAATGGTTTACATTAGAAAATGAAGTGTAGACAAATGGGAGGCCCTCTAAGCCTTTCTTTCATCTTCCTTCTCCTCTTCCTCCTCCTCGCTTTCAGACCATAAGGTAAAATGAATAAAAATGAAGACACAGGAATTTCTCCCAATAGCATGAAACCCAATTGCTGAAAATTGTCAGCTGTCTAAAATTATTTTTTCTACTGAAATTGTTTGCTTTGGAAAAAGAATATGGTAGTCCATTGGGGGAAAAGAAGTTTTCAAGAAAAAAATCATCTGTCTCCAACAGACAAACCAATCCTTCTTTTATAAAAGGACAAAATTCAGTAATGTTCACAGGACTTTATAGTAATAATTTCCTATTATTCATAGTCACCATGGCTACTTTGTCTTTAAATCACGGAAGTGTGTACATCAGAACCAGATCTGTGTTTGCTCACATATGCTAAAAATTTCAAGTGAGTGATAGAAAGCAGGAAATATTATTACAGACTGGTTTAATTTGTTTAATTTTGTACATTACCATGCAATGACAATGACATTGTGCTCATGTCTTTCATGGTAATTTTTTTCCAATGGAAATAAACAAAATTATATTGAAGACCCCAATTCCACAAACCCTTAACACAAACTTTTTATTTCCCTTGGTGCTTAAATGTCATTGAAAGCCAACATCCAAAATTCTGCAGGACACATCTTTCAGCTCCCCATGATTTCCTTCAGTGTGAAATATCTGCAGCTACATGTTCCAAAATGCAAGATCACAGGCAGAAATTTCACAAAACAGGAACATCTCCCAATTTCTGACTGCTGACAGTCACAGCTGACAGTATTCCTGGCCCAAAGAATCTTCACTATAATATAAAAATATTACTTTTTTTTTTCAATCTTTTTTATTTAGATTAAAGTGAGAACAGAACAAGACACATATGAACCAGCAGACCAGGTCAATTTACAGATTGAAACGGACCATGCGGGAAAAGTTGCCTTAGCTGTGGTTGATAAGGCAGTTTTTATTCTGAATAAGAAAAATAAGCTTACAGCCAAAAGGGTAAGATATTGGTAAGAAAATATCACAGCAAGCAAAGTCAAGCAAATTTTTCCATTACTAATGAGAGGATCAAAATATAATTAATGGCTATTAATTGCCTAGACAACATTTTGCTAAATTTGAAAATGTCTTTTCTTTTGCAATTTAGGATCTATATAAGATAAATTGCATGTTTAAGATGAGTGGTATATTTAAGATGGGGCTTTCCACCCTATGGCAGACAAGTTTGTAAATTTTAAAAAGTATGGCTTGAAAGCACTCCCTAACTAAAACACCCCTCAGCTTTAATCTGCTTCCAGATGAAGCTTGCACCACCGGTTTCTCTTGTTTCTGCAAATCAAAAGCCACAAGAATTGTTCTGATATATGAATAAACCCTTTACAAGCATGTACACTCCATCTGTGCCATTTTATTTGACAGGTATTTAATGCTATGAATTCGTATGATCTTGGCTGTTCTGTGGGTGGTGGCGCAAACAGCATTCAAGTTTTTACTGATGTTGGTCTGGCTTTTATATCAGACACAATTCAATCCAGCCTTCGGGGAGGTAAGTTCTGCCCTTCAGAAATTTGTGTGAGACCACTAGAGATCTGGGGAGACTGATTGCTTAAAAAATCAGAAACATTTTTACTCTTATGATGTAAATTCTCCTTTGCCTTTGGGTTTTTCTTCTGCTCTTCCACCAGATGCTGGCAGCTCAGATAACTCAGATGGTGGGTGCTGGTCCTTTGGTGACCACCTCAGCTGGGGCAGGCAGCAGTTGGCTAGGCTGGAAGATTTGTGGGACTCTCCCTCAAATTGTGGGTCTTCTGTCAATGAGATGGGTCCTAAGAGAGGTCTTCATGAATGATGTGAATGATCAGGCTGTTCTTGTCATACCATTGTGAACAAGCACTTCTGTTCTGCCTTCCCAGGATATAAATGCCTCCAGGTCACCAGAAGGCAGAAGAGATCTTTGGATTTTCAGAAAAAAATGTCAGGAATTGGTATGTCTGCTCCTCTGGGTGGCCTGAAAATCGTAGCAGGGGGAGGCAAAGGGATGTGTCTGGGATCTAGGGGGCAAGAAGTGATGGCACAGTAAAGGATGCCAAGACACTCTTACCTCCAACTCTTGCATTACTTGACATAACTTAGCACAAATATGTGTACTATGCTGCATGATGCATCATTCATCAGCACAGCTCAAAAAACAAAACCAAATAATGTCTATAAATGGAAACTAGTTTGCCTCTTTATAATCCCAAATGCAAAGCAGTTCTAGTAGATAACATGTCATGTCATCAGTCATGACTTTGAGGTTTACAAAATCTTTTGTATGGTCAGAAGATGTTTTATAAATCCTGTTTTTTCTTGACATTCTGCTTTGAAGCTCTGCCAACTTCAGTACTTTGAGCTTCAATTAAGAGAAGAGTTAGTATAGCATTTGGTATAAAATGTCAATTTGTGCAAATTTTGTTCTCATTTTCTTGCCAGAAGACATGAAGGGTTGGAGTTGGAATCTTCTTTTCTTTTGAAATCAGACTCTACTCAAGAAAGAGAACACTGATATTGCTATTTCCATTAAGAATTCCAGCCAGCAAAGAGGATTTAACTTTTAATTCAGTCTGATTGGGAAGAGAGGGCTTAGAACAGAATGTCTAGGATGCCATAGAGCCTATGCTTTCCTCCTGTGTTTGTGGACTGTTTTTAGGGTGGACTGTTTTCAGGGTCCCACATAGAAGCTTGGCTGCTGTCATAGAAATCGATGTTAATGGCAAAGAATGATGTTTTTGAGCACAATGAACACCTTTACACTAATTTCTTCTTACACAGCACTAATTCTGGCCTTTAATTCTATTGCAGCCAGCAGATACCAGAACACCGCTCTACTAAAATGCTGCCAAGATGGAATGAAATTAAATCCCATGAGGTTTTCTTGTGCAAAAAGGCTGGCAAAGGTGTCTGGCTCCCAGGAGTGCAGGGCCGCGTTCCAGGAGTGCTGCGAGAAAGCCACAGCCCTCAGGAAGCAGGCGAAGCAGAGGAACAGAGTGGGCTTGGCACGACGTGAGGAGCAGTGGCACACAGCTCTGCCACTTTCACCCCTCTGGTGGTGGCTGGCGAGGGCCAAGGGGCACCTCAGTGCTGTGGGGCTGGGGAGGAGGTTTGCACGTCAGCATTTCAGAGAGCCCCGGTACCGCGCAGCAGCCACGCAGCGTTGCGTCTTCAGAACTGTGCATGGGGAGATGGGATGGCACGGGATAACTCCTTGGAGTCAGAAAAGGCAGGAATCACTTCGGCCACTGCTGGCCCCTGCAGACTTACAGAGGAACTGATGGCCCCTGCCCACACCCCAGAGAGGCCACAGACAGCAGAGCAGGGAAGGGGTTTAGGGCTCTAAGTGGTCTCAGATTTCGACTCCTTAATTAGTGGTACTACTATTATATTACCAAAAAGAAAATTACTTTCCATCTAAAATTATCTCCTTCTGAGTGCAATTTCTGCTACCATTTCTCACAGATTTCCCCTGTCTGTCACAAGTATAGGACACTGGGAACATCTTTTCTAGCCTTACTACAGGGGTCTGATTTCTCATTTGGTAGCATATAGTTATTAAACCTGGGAAGAGGAACTCTCTGTTCTGTGACAAGCTATGGTCATTGCTTCTCTTTTTCCAAGATTTTTGTTTAATTCACAAGATGAAACACAGATGAAATCTTTTCATTTGGAGCATTATTTGTGCTTTTACAAGCTGATTCTCTGCAAGACAGTGTAAGGTCAGTAGCGGAAGACTTCCAAAAAGAAACCTCATTCCTGTTTTGCAGAATACAGTGAACAGGAAGAATTGTTTGATGAAACCTCTGTCAACTTGCGCAGCTATTTTCCTGAGAGTTGGTGGTGGAATTTTGAAGAAGTGGAAAGCCCTGGAAATCACAGGTACTCTGTTGCCTGACTAGCTGAATATGTTTAAATTTGTACTCTCAAATGTATATAAATATCAGCTTTATGTAGTATCTGATGCAAAGGACCTCAGAATATTGCAAGTACTTTGTCTTCACAATTGAGAGAATATGTTTTTCTCTTTAAATACTCATAAACATCATCATTTGATGATGTTTACATTTTATACATGCCTTCTAATACATTTTATTTTGTGATTTTAGTGTAAAAAACTTTGCTCCTGACTCTATAACTACCTGGGAAGTTCAAGCAATAAGTATATCTCCTGAAAAAGGTATAAGTATTGAGTATTTTTTGTTTGCTTGTTTCTTTATATGAAGATGAGTAGAGAATGTGTAATTTTTAAAAGAGAGGTACAATATTATGTTGACAGAATAAAACAGTTTGTACTGAAAAAATGCAGTGTTTTTATTGTAATAGCTACTTCTCTCCTTTATGCAATGTTAAAGCCCAACTAGAAGCTGAGGTATAGATTTATATTTGTAAAAACAACAGGGAGTAGGAGCTCAAGGATGATGGATCATACAATCAAAACTGTCTTTTATTCTTTCCACTCTTTAAACCACCTGATTTTAGCTTTCACATGGCCGGGAAGCCACATGAGAGGTAGCAGTAGTAACATCACTTTTCTTTGAATAATTCTGGGACCAGGCTCTGGCCATCTCAAAGCATGAATGTCTTGGCCTCTAAGGCAGAAAAGAACACCAGGAAACCAGCAAAGGACAAGCCAGAGAGCCCAGGTTCCCAGGTGCTGCCCTCTCTGGGAGCTCCTAGGAGTTGATGAGGACCATGCAGCAGGGACAAAGGGTCTATATTGTACTGCCTGCTCCCCTTTGAAAGGGGAGGAAAACTGGGCCACAGCTCACTCACAAAACATACAAACAATTCTGACAAGTTTTAATTATCAAAAACCATGGCAGTGGTTCCAGGGAGCAAACTAGAGATAGGTCTGTAGTGTAGATGAGTTTAAACAAGTTCTTGAGTATTCCTGTTTTCCTCTCTTGCTCGTAACCTCAGGGGAGCCCAGACACTGAGTTTTGATTTGACATTTAACTTCCTATTAGCTGATGTTATGTGCGCCATTCTCAATTCTAGCTGTTTTTTCTTTTTCTCACCCCAGGGTTCTGTGTGGCTGATCCCCACAGCTTTACAGTTTTCAAGGACTTTTTTGTGTCCTTGAGATTACCGTACTCAGTCAGACGACATGAGCAGCTGGAAATAAAAGCAGTGGTTTACAACTACCTGCCCAATGATCTCCAGGTATTGTTATCAACAACTGCTGCACCTTGCATGCCTAGCTAGATAGAGCTAAAGTTTTGTAATAATTTAATGGGCATGTCCTGGCCACCCTACAGCCCAGATATAATGCTTCTATCTTGAGCTCTTTCCCAAGCACAAGATCCAGTTCTACTCGGTAACCAAACTTATTATTTAAAGCAGATTTTATTCACCATGCTACATAACCATATCCTTTGTTTTTGGGTACTTCTTCCCCTTCATTGAAGTAATCTGTTCCCTTTTTGCTGCCTGCTCATCTGGACACTGACACTTGCTGACCCTTCACAAGGTAAACAAGACAGAGATGTAAATGAGTATGAGTGCACTATCCAATGTTGGCCAAAAAACTCATTGAGCATACAACACAGGGCCACTTTTTCTTTTCATGTGACTCCTATGCAGTCCTGCATATGGCCAAAGTTGTCACTGGGCTAGGGGCCTCCATCATCCAAAGTTGATATTCTTTTTTTTTTTCCACTTCTTCCCATCTCCCAACCAGCTGTTCAACCAGCATCTTCTGAGCTGCACTGAATTGTGTAGAGCTGGGATGTATAAAAATGCACTATCTTTCTTACTTCACTGTGGCTCAGGGATAGGCCAAAACTCTGTTTCAAGTTCAGTGTAATGAAGAAATGTCGTCTGATTTACCTTCAGAGCCCTAATCAATACAGCTGAATATTAACAGACCACGGGGTCACAGAACAATTTACATTGGAAGGGGCATCCAGAGGTATTTTCCCTGTGCACCAGGACTGCTCTTGGGCATTGCCCTGTCCCCTGCAGGTGACAGTGAAGATGGAGGCAGTGAAGGGGCTGTGCACGGCGGAGACGACGGCAAAGGCCGTGCAGCTGCCACTGCTGGCCAAGGGGAACTCGGCAACACCAGCCTTCTTCTCAGTCGTCCCTCTGACTGTGGGAGAAATCCCAATCACCATCATTGCCTTCGACCGGGATTCTGGGCACAGTGACAGCATCAGGAAGAATCTCAAAGTGGTGGTATGTATTCTGTGGTATGTATGTCCTACTTGAGGGCAGGCACTTCACAAATTGCCCTCAAATGCAACATTCACTATGTGCGGAGTTTTCGTGGAGAGAGTGAAATGGTACAAACACGAGGCTGGAAGCAATTCAGGAAATCTATTTTTCAGCAAGGACTGAGAGGAAAAAATTAAGACTTTTTGTCTATTGTATATGGAAAGGTTTGTTCCCTATGGCAAAAAACATCCTTTACCCGTGACACAGCAAAAAATTCTTCAGCAGGTGCATGTTTTAACTTCTCCCTGCTTCATCAACATGTATGAAAATTCTTTTTTCTTTGTGAAGCCAAGATTGAAGATGTCCATCTAACAAACTTTTAAGAAGGAAATGTTCTCTGCTAGTAATAAAGTTAAACCCTATTTTATTCCTTCTGGTCAATGGATCAATCTTCAGTCTTAACCATTGCATAGCTAAAAACATATGCAAAACATGCCAACAGAGATGCTGTATTGATTATTTAATACCTTATCTCTCTTTCAAAATTATAAAAATTATAAAAAGGAGGAGCCTTTTAGAAAAAATTACTTTTCAAGTGCCAACACAGAGTCATTACAATACCTAAGTCATCCATGGAGGGCTTTTTTCCATCCATACAAAAAGTTCAAAATACAAATCCTTGCACCCCTGGTGTCAGGTATTACCATGTAGGTAAGGATAGGGCACAGGAAGCTGGGAACCTGCTGATGTTAAAGGCTATAACTTTTGTACATATAGACACAATCTGAGTTCAGTGTTACACCAAAACACTAGAATAGATATAAAAATATGTTTATTAAAACTGAAACTGTAGAAAGAGGGATGTGAAGAATCAGAAGGAAAGCATATTTAGGTCTTACACCCAAGATGTACTCAGAAATTCATGGATTTCATACATGAGAGGTTTATTTAAATGAGTCCCTCGGTGAGCTTGACTTGATGGTTCACAAAGCTGAGAATAAACTTTGAAGTTTAATTTTTGGGAGCTGGTTTTCGTTACAGAAATTTCATCCAGGGAACCGTTTCAATAATAGCACCAAAAATTCAGCAAAGTTTATTAGTATTTCAGTTGAGAAACTGAAATTCTGATTTAAAGGTTGAGTTTTACCTAGAGAGAAATCCCCCTTCAAAAATCACTTATTTGTGCCACCTGCTGGTCTAGTGCTTGGGTGGAGCTCACAGGTTTCTTGCAGCCTAATTTCAGGTGTGAGTGCTTGCAGGCCTTTTGACTTTTCTTTCTTTAACTGTGCAGGCTGAAGGTGTTTTACAGAGAGAAGAAGAGACCATTTGCATTAACAGTAACTGTAAGTTACCCAAAAGGATTACATACAGATGAAGTTTGGAGTAAGAATGAACAGTGAATTTATTAAATACTCCTTAGTGCACAGATGCTCCTTTAGTTAACCAGAACTTGTCAGAAATCTCTCCATTCAAAAGACTTGTGAAAGAAAAAAAACCCAAGAATTCTAAATTTTTAGAATTGATTTATTTTTCTTTTTTTTTAAGGTATCATTCTTTATATATTAACAAGGTATCTATTTAGTTAACTAATGGGTCTTAAAAGATATTAAGAACAACGTTTTTTTCAAGTGCAAACTATTGCTAAAGATTGAAAATTAAATCATTAGAAGAAAGATAAGTATGTTTTTTCTAAAATTACAGTATGTTGATTATTTTTTAAAAGTCTGGATGCAGATATCTATTTCTTATTTATTTACAGTGAGGTCTCAAACAGTGGACCTGAACAGACCGTCCAATATGGTACCGGGTTCTGATAGCCACGTGTTGGTTAGCCTGAAAGGTAAATGTCATTTTTTTGCCAACAACTTCTCCACAGGTGACAAGGAACAGGCCCCTCTGTGCTCATGCCTGCATGGCAAGTCTCCATTCTCTCCTGGTTTTTCTGTTATGACTCAAATGATCTGTGCTACATGAGCAGGTCATAAAACAAAACATCCCCAGGGCTGAGCCAGTACTTCTTCCTCTTTCTAATTACTTCTTCTTACTTGTAGTGAGTGAAACAGCTTTAAGAGATCCATCCTTCCTCACTGTACTTGGACTAACATTATGGGAAAGGCAGATGTGAAGGGAAGAGTTCATCTTCTCTAATAACTTCATGCAGGGCTATAGAAATCTGCTTTGGATTCCAGAAATAAGGATGTCAGACTCTGATGTATAGGTTCTGGAGAGCTCTGTATTTTCAAAGAGGAGATATGTTCATATATTCATTTAATCTAATAGAGTTGTATGCATATAATTATATATATATATAGATAGATAGATATAGATACAGATATAGATATAGATATGTATATACTCTCATGCATACATATTTTAAAACATCTATAAGCAAATATTTGTAGTAGTGATAAATACTGCCCCCCCCCCCCCCGCCCTGCCCTGAAATGTAAAATATTGAATTTGTGGCACAAAGGACATTGGCTTCCATTTCAAATCCCTGTTCTAAAATAAAGGGATCATTGTAAAGTTATAAAATTGCAGAGAGAAAAAAAAAGCACATAAAATGTTTATCATGATTAATGCACAACCTTTTTATTCCTCTGTGGGAGGATCAGGGCTGGTTTGACAAGAATTTTCTAGCCCAAACCTGATAGACAAGTCTTTCCCCCTTCTGTTTCTCCTCTGCCTCCTATAGCCTGAGGACTCATTCCCCTTCATATCCCTTCACTGTGCCAGCCTCCTTTCTCCAGCTTTCCTGATGCCTGGCACCTCATCCTTGCCCCTCTTCATAGAGCTTTATGAAGTCTCAGGTAGCTAAGAACAGTGCTGAGCAGTGAGGAGCATATGGTGGAATACTTAGGATCACCTTTCTTCATACTACAGCAATCCACTTTAGTTAAAATTCATACTACGGCTGGTATTTTTTGCAACAGGGAACATTATGGATCAGTCTGTTGAAAACTGCCTGAGTCTCAATGGAGTTGAGAGGCTGATTCAGGTGCCCACAGGCTGTGCAGAGCAAACGATGGTGAAAATGGCCCCTGCAGTCTATGCCATTGAGTACCTGGATGCCAGCGAGGAGTGGGTGAACTTCAACCCCGAAAGGAAGCAGGAAGCCATCAGTATGATTGAAAAAGGTAGGCTGGGAAAAAAAAGCAAAGCAAACCAAGCAGAAGCCAAAGGATGGGATCCTTGTTGTCTGTTTGCACTGCACGCTGTCTGCAGCTGCCTCCTGAAGGAGTGCCCACTGTCTTAGCACAGCCTCGCAGAAATGCCCCTGGCCGTCTGCAGACAGACATGAGACATGAGGGACAGAACATGTGAGGAGGACTTAGGACACTAATTACCAGCATCTGGCACTGGATGGTATTGGCATTGACAGTCCATTCTCTCTGTTGCCTAGTTTAGAAGTAGAAAGTAAAATCTGAGCTGATCAATGAAAATTCTTTTCAGACTAAATGGACAGCAAAGGCCAGTTGTTCATTGCCTCCAAATGTTCAAAATCAACCAAGATAATTCACATCCTAAAAATGCTTATTCTCCCCATGGTTCACAGACACTGCTTAGGATATCCAGCTGGGATGTACAAATGTCTGTCTGTGTTATACTTCAAGAGAAGTATAACAAAGGAAATTCCCAGTGCTAATCATGATATTGACACCCTCCTTTGCCCACCCCTGTATTCATCATTACATAAGCTAGAAGGACTTCAGCACCCTTGGGCCAAGCCAGGTATGGAGTTTCCCTAGGGAGAGGACATCTGCAAGTCTGCTTCTGGAAGACTCCACTCCAAGATGTGATCCAAAGCTGGTATTAAACATGCAGCAAAGTCAGGACCACAGTATGTGGAAATGTTCTAGCTCACAGGAATTAACACAGGGAATTTTTAGTATTGTAGTAGGTACAGCTGATGTTTCTAAATATAGTGGTGTGCTTATGGCATAAAGCAGTATGATGTGCTTGTCACTGTGATCTTCAGATACGACAAACAAATTTCATCAATGATAAACAAGTGTATAAATAGAGATTAAAAGCATGCTAGCAGTTGCTGCATGGAGATTTTTGTCTATTTATCAAGCCTGCCAAAAGTGACATGAGATCCTGCTAATAAGTATTTAGTATTATCTGCATCATTTAGTAGGTACTGCTATTACTACTACATTATGCTTTTTATTTATTCTTATTGAAGTTCATCAGTGTAAAAAAGTTCTTTGGTTGTGTGGCTATGATACAAACTTGGTCAAAATAGTAGCAGTCAAGATCTGAAGCCACAAGTCATGATTTTCCTAAGACTGTGTCTGACCCAATAGATGTTTTGTATACTTTTTGATTCAGTGCACCATAAAATCAACAGCTTGAAAAGCTGTCAATAATGGAAAACAATTTCCCAGTATTCATTACGCATACAGTGTTCTGTAACCATAGGTATCTTCAGTTTTCAGGCTATTTTCTTGGCTCAATAAGTCAAACAAGACAGAGGACCTTCTAAGCCCTTCTAAGATTTTTCTGTGTCAAATTCTGCTGACCCAGTCATTTCCTCCTTAATGCCCCAGTGAACATATCCATGAACTCTTCCACCATTCAATACAAAACATGTCCATTATAATACAAGTGAAGTAGGAAAATGCCCAGTAAATATGGCTGTTCTCTGAATGGTTGCGTGCTCTCCTGTTCATGCAGGTTACACTAGACTGCTTGAGTTTCAGAAGGACGATGGGTCCTATGGAGCATTTAAAAGAACCCCCAGTAGTGTATGGTAAGTGATTTTCTTTTCCTGGGCTTTTGTTTTTGGAGTTTTATTTTTGTTTATTTGATTGGGATTTTTTTTCGAATTATCTCTATTATCATTTGATGCATCAGAAGTTTTTCTTTGGTGATGAATTTTGAAAATCTGGTGGTTGCCTATGTACTTTTGCCATGAATAATCACCCACCAAATTCTCTGAGCGTATTCAGTCCTTGGTGAAAGAGATTTATACTGAGCCCACTGAATATTTTGCATTTGCCACAGGGTAGAAATATTCAATTTGATGGTGAGCAATAACTCACTAGGTTGCAGTGAGTGCACTGTATTGAATATGAGTCTGTTCATAAAATTAGTATATTTTTCTTCCTGTCAATATAGTCCACTATAAATATCTGTCAGCACAAATTTGGAAAATTTTCTTTTGTGCAGGTTAACTGCATTCATTGTTAAAGTGCTCACAAGGAGCAGAGAATACTTCGGTATACAGGACAGTCACATAAGCAACTCGATTTCCTACTTGGTTACTCAACAGCAGGGAGATGGTTCATTCCACGACCACCACCCTGTAATGGACAGGAAAATGCAGGTAGGTCATCCATAGTTAGAATAATTTGTTGTGCATTTAGGGCTATTAAGGACTGAAAGGAGCACTGTGAGTTGTTGAATAACAAGAAATGTATCTAAAGAGAATAAATCTGTAATGTAAGCACAAAATCTGCAATGTAAAATTAATTTGTCAAGATGTCTCTTATGTCAGATGCATAGCTAGCACTTCACCACCCTTATCTTTTATACGGTCTTAGATACGTTTTTCAACTGTGCCTATGGGGAACTTAAAAAAAATTATTTTGGGGAGTCGTATGTTTGGTAAAAATGTAAGCCTTTTATTGCTTAAGGCAATAGAGTGTAGAATTGTAACTTTGCTTTGAAGGGGCATCCAGAGCTCATCTAGTCCAAATGCTGCTCAAAACAGTTCTAGTTAGATCAGGCTGTGCAGGACCACATCCAGCTGTGTTTCGAATACGTCCCACTCTATCCGGGAGTAACCTGTTTCAGTATTTCACCATGCCCATGATGAAAAAAGAAAATGTTAACACTTAATCAGAATTTCCAATTGCATATCTTGGTCTACATATCCTCTATAATTGTCCAGAAACTCAAAATTGCTATACTGTCCATTAATTTAGTCTAGGAAAGTAACATAGACCTTCCAAAACTCATTGAAAATGCAATGTAATGACCATATCTATGAAAAAACAGGCATTAATATTTTTATTGATCTGTGTCAAATAAGTTGTGAGGCTTTCACACTCTGGCCTCAAAGCTAGTTTCACAGTTGATGTAACACTATTGGGGAAAAAGAAACACGTAGCTCAAGGACTGGTTCAAAGAGTTTTGAGTCTTTTTAACCTGTATTCAAGCTGAGATAATCTTCTATCCTATGTAAACTTCAAGAGCTTTCAGAGGAAAAAAGTTAATGAGACCACAGTGCTTACTTTATCAAGAAGAGAGATAAGAAATGATCCAGTACTGGAGTATAAATACCTGTACAGGAGTGTTCTGTCTGCAAGGTAGAGGGCTCTTTAGTGTGTAGAAAGTAGCACAGAAATTAAAACAACCCCACCCTCCTAGAGACTGAAAATTGAAATTATGAATGTCTCAATGAGAAATTATAGATTTTTAGCTGTAAGATAAATAATTAAATATTTGATTATCAGCTGGTTCCGTGTGGTAGGTTCCTGATCTCTTACACTGCTCAATGCAACCTTTAATGCTGCCACCATAGGAGATATACTTTAGATGGGCACATATTATTGGAAAAATTTAAGGCATCAGCTACATAGTACATGGTCAGAGGGTTTGCAGAGAAGGTCTTTGACTTTATGGAAAGTAATTTTCTATATTTAATCATAAACATATTCATGCACATTTAACTTTTCCATTTCATCTTTCAGGGTGGCATTAAGTTAGCAGAAGACGATTTGGCTATGACAGCCTTTGTAACCATAGCATTGCAACAGACCCTACGTGTCTTCCCATCACCTGATGTGGTAGGAAACCTGGCTCTTTAAGTCTGCAGTCTATTGCACTATGGCATATCCACCCTGACATCTCTTGGAGACCTGCAAATGGGATTTAAAATCTGCTTACATCTGTGGTGGATAGGAAAAGATATTGTGGCCTATTATACAACAAGGGGTTTCAAGCTACACGCTCCATCGCCAATGGCTTTAATTGCTAAGCAAATATTATAATTGTCTTAACAATTACTACAGGGCAGAATTCTAATTTCCGAGTACTAGTTTCCTAGTGCCAGAAGTAACAGTTAGCAGGTCTCAGTGATCTTTACAAATCTATTTGATAAAGATCTATTTGATAAAGATCTATTCTGTTTCCACAGGCACGAGTGATTACAAGAGCAGTGGCTTACATGAAGAATCAATTTTCAAGAAATACTGACTGCTACTCTGTAGCCATCTCTGCTTATGCTCTGACACTTGTGCGGTCTGATAGTGAAGAAGCTCAGTTTGTGAAAGACAAATTAAGGAACTGTTCTTCTTTTGATGAAGGTACTGGTAACCATTCTTAAGAATCCCTTTAAAATGCACTTTTCCTAATGGAAACACATTTATATGAACAAAAAAAAAATTGAAGTAAAGGAAGAAATGTTAATTTTATACAACTGTGTGTGTATATATATATTTAATTATTTGAATTGCATAATTAAATATTTTAATATTTTATATTTTAATATGTAGTTTTAATAATATTATCCCTATAAAGTGACAGCTAGTGAAGCCTGGAACATAATCTTCTCTGATTTTGAACTGGAACAAAACTACAGTAAATATTCATTTATGTTTTCTGCTTCCCTTGGGAAGAAAAAAAAAGTCCAAGCCAAATGAGAAAGAAGAAATTTCATATGAAAAAATAGCAACAGACGGGAGCAGTCCAGACTGGATTTGTGGTCAAGAGGGAAGGTGTCTCTTCCAGCTCACCTGCTTTCAAAGTGCCCCACCCGTCCTTAGTGCTTTGTCACAGATCCCCACGGATGTCCCCACTGACGCCCATGGGCTGTGGCAATGGTGACTGCTGAGTCAGTCAGATGTGTGGCTGCACCACCATCCTGGTTATTCCTCCCAGTGCATTTGGTAAATTCAGTCCTGTTCAACAGCCCCAGTTTAAGCATAGGGAATATGCTTCTCCTTAATCAAGGCTGGATTTGTGGCCATAATTAATGCTGTTATGTCTGAGGGACCACCAGACACAATGCTACCACTCCATCAGATGGACATCACTGTACAATGAGATCATTAGACCCACTGGTTGGAGATATCAAAATCAAAAATTGTGGGTTCCTTTTCCATTATCTTTGCTTCCCAGCTGATCTCTTGCTCTCACAACAGCATGTGTGTCTTGTGGTTCCACAGTGCCATGGCATGAAGTATCCACTGTGTAGAGCAATAGTGATTTTTGGCAAGAGTCTCTGCCAAGGTGATTCAGGACTGAGTTGTTCTTGCAGCAAAGCAGCAGCGCTACTGGGGAAATGGCAACAACGCAGTCTCCGTGGAAACCACTGCCTATGCCCTGCTCCAAACCTTGCTCCTGGATGACATGGAATATGCAAGGCCTATTGCCATGTGGCTGACAGAGAGAAGGAACTACGGTGGAGGATACTGCTCTACACAGGTGCCTGACCATCACTTCAGGGGGAGTCTTAAGGAAAGGGCAGGAAGTAAAAGCCTCCTAAAAACTTTTTCATTTAGATCTGAACAGTGAATTTGCAACTTCTTTGGTATATGAAGCAGTAAAGATTTTGGATTGTTAATTAGCAATGGGCCAAAATAAAATAGTTAAAAGCCAGCAAGGAAAATTCTTTGTCCTCATGAAGACGTAGGATAATCCAAGGTCAGGACTCCAATGTGTTTACAATTTAGTGCTATAAGAAGAAGCTGGGAAATTAAATGAATAGTCTGTGGAAATAGGAACCAATGCAGGAGAATTTCAAAGCAGCAAAAAGCATAAAACTGAATTCAAGGTGAGTGATAACATCATCTCACATGTTGCTGAAATAACCTGGCATAACTGCTAGTATTTTTGCTTTTCTTTCACCTAGGACACAGTGGTGGCCTTAGAAGCTCTGTCAGCATACAGCATACAGACACTGGACACTGCTTCCACTGACCTGACTGTCAGACTGGGAACACCTGGAAGGAGAAATTACTACAGCATTGTTCTGACTGATGCCCATGAAGAATTTCAGAAGCAGCTAGAGGTATACAACCATTGCTTGCTTTAAAGGTTTTTTTCCCCTCAAGAAGGATAAATCAACTCCTCTGGCCTAGGTTTTGTCATGTTAAGCAACCATGATGCAGCTGATTTATTATACCTTTAAATAATTTGATCTGTAAAACAACAGAATCTTTTTAAAGTTAAAAAAACCCAAACTCATCAGGTGCTTAGCAGCAGACTTTAGAGCTGCTTTCCTGCCTCCAGGGACTTTGGATGCATGAATCTCTCCCAAAAGTGAAGAGCAGCCAGGAACCTAAGTTCTTCTAGGGCATGAGGAGGCAGGGGAATAATCTGATCTTCACTGTGCCTGAAACTGTGAAAATGTGAAATCCAGAAAACAAAGGAGGGACTAAAGTTGGTAAAATACATCTACTGGGCCCTAAAACAGCAGAGTAAGATTCATTAGCTCAGTTAATTTAAAATCTTGTCACATGAGGTCTCATAATTCCTTCCATAGCTGAAAGTTTTCCCTACCCAGGTTTGGGGGATAAGGGCATAGAAGACTGTAAAGATGTCAGGAAAACAATAAACCAAATTCCAAGCACAAACTAAATATCTTTTCTTTTCCCTTGGCTTGCAGTTTGAACTTGGGAGAAAACTTGAAGTATCTGTGAATGGCAAAGGAAATGGGACAATGAGTGTAAGCTGTGAATTCAAAATACAGAGTCCAGCTGGACTTCTTTAATCTCTTTTTGAAATCCAAGTGAAAATTTACTTGACATGGCCCCAACCTTTGAGTTCCTACCTCCAAAATTTTAAAATTTGGGGCCAAAATCCTACCCTTATGGACTGTAAATTTTTCCTGTCTTTAACTTTATTAAATCCATAAAATGTCAAGGGTGATAGAGGTGGCTGGAGTTTGAAAGACCTCTTTGTGGTTGGGAATGGAGAGCTATCTCAAAGCTCTCTATGTGCAATACCCACCCCATTTGTGAATTGCACATGGGACCTGCTTATATCTGTGACACTCCAGCCTGTGCCACTGAGGAACTGGCCATTCTCTCCACCCTCCCATGTCCCATCACCATGTGTTGGAATCCTGAATGGGTAAATTCCCTGCCATTTAAATGATATTTTTAGTGGCTTGCTGTTTGTGTGTTCATCTTAGATATTAAAAATGTACTGGTCACCTGAGCTGAAGAACAACACCTGCAATGATTTGATTTTGACAGTGGAAGTGGAAGGGAGCCTTAAGTACTCTGGTGAGTGAAAGGGCAGGGGCTGGGTCTCAAAGGGGACAGGTTTGGCCAGCTGCTAATGATACTTCATTTCCAGCCTTGGAAAGTGGGAACTAATGAATGAAACAAGGGAAAGGAGAAGTCCCTGAATTCTACCCAGTCATTGTTTCATTTAGTTCATTATTCTTATACTTAAATAGTATAGCAACTACAAGTGACTGTAGGTGCAGCAGGTACTTAGCAGTTACACAGATACCATTAGAAACTCTTCTTGAGAAAAGGGAAATGAGCTCCCTTCACAGAGGGAAAAGCCCTGCTCAGTTCCCTGGCTAATGAGGGACCCACCATGTGGGCTTAAAATTCTTTGAGGCAGATCTGTCATAGGTGTTTCATATAAGCAAGAATGTGTTTTGCATCTCCTGAAGTGTGCAGTCATCATCACCTCTGCCTATGTTTGCATTGGTTTTTTTCTGTGTGAATTGTTAACTTTTGGAGGATGGGATTGTCCTTTAAATATTTATGCATAGCCTAAACTCCATTCTTAGCCTGTTAATTATTCTTAGTATGGTTATCCCTAGAATTCTAACTCTGAATGAATTGCAAACACTGAGACAGTGTACAGAGAACTGTTATAAAACTCACAGTGATGTGAGTTTGGAATTTATGATTATACCAATAATAAACTCACTGGAATTTATCATTATACCAAAAAGGAGCCAAACTGCAGGCAAATTTGTTCATGGCTGACCCTGTCTCTCACCTCCAGAAGCTGAATACTCTGATGAAGACTATGATTATGAGGACTTGACTACAGGAGGAAACAGCACTTTTGAGACACTGTCTGAAATTGATTGGTTTGACATCCGCAGCAGAAGAAAAAGGGATCTGACCACTCGCAGCAAAACAGAATCCTTGCAATACAAAGTCTGTGTCAGGTAGGTCTGCAAGATCAGCTCCTCATTTGCTTGTAATTCTCCTTTGTCACCCTCTTCATATCCACAAACTCAGCATCCAATCTAGTAATCTCAGAGTCTGCATACACTGTAAGTGTGTGTCCTCTCTCCCATGGCAGCAGAAAAGGTTTCCAAACAATGGATGAGATTTATTTAAATGGTTTACGTAGACTTCAAATGTCCACTGCAGATTCTTCCCCATCAGATTCTGGGGAGACTCTAAAGCATTTGGCAGACTAAAAATCTGAAATAAATATTTTATTTAAAAAGGTAAATACAGCTGGAAAGCAGTAGTAACATATTTACAGAGTTGCATCACTTTCTGGAGAGATGCTGCTACTTCCTTTTTGGTCACGCTCCGGCCTCATTAAAAAAAAAAAGGATGGCCAATACTATCTAGGAGAGAAGACAGATGATATATTCTGTTGTGACAAGAAGTTGGCAAGGGCAGAGGTAGGAAAAAATAAACCCTCCTATGCAGCATAACACTGAAATGCCTGTCTTTTTTCCCATTTACAGTATGGCATTGGTCTCAGAACCACAAATTTGTGTCTTTCCTGTCTATTCTAGAGAGGAGCAGGATGGAAGAAGCAGGTTCTGTTCCCCAGTAGAATTTTGGTTTTCCACTGACTTTTGTCAAAGCCTTGAAGACAGTGGTTTTATCTCCTCTTTTAAACAGTGGCATGAACAATAGAAGGGAGGACTGAAGTCACCCGAATTCCCAATTTTCACTCTCCTTCATTAAACACATATTCAGTGAATTTTTTACTGGCCAAAGCATCATCTTCCCCAATAATTGCTGTGTAACATTTATCAGCTACCAGATCCACTGTTCTGCATCACTGTTGTGCTGAGTGTTAGGCTGAGGTTTAGACAATAATGTGAAATTCCTTGTGGTAAAGACATGGGAGAAAACAGAAGGCAAGACTTACATCATCATTCCTCTTCCCTACACTGTGGTGCATCCTTTATGGGAAAAGGAGAGTGCCAAAATAAAAAGTTCTGAAGTTACACCAAGTGTATGTAAAATATCTCATGTTAAGGCACCTGGTGTGAGTGCAGAACCACTTCATTTTCCAGCAATGACACCACTTCCTGATTTTTGAGATGGTGAAAGCTGAAAGATTGGAAATCCAATACAGATATTTAGTGGATAATTACAGCAATGAGGATTTTTGCCTTGGACAGGAAAGGTGACGTAAATTTGACTTAGGAAATTAATTTATCCAAATTTTTCACAGACTATCTCTACTTTCTAAGTAATAGAGAACTGATACTTTGTCAGTGCTGTTTACCTCCCTGGCTTCAACAATGCTTTTAAGGTGGGATGAACTGTCATATACAGGTGAATTTTTTCTGCCTATCAGCTCCAAGGAAAGCCCATATGAATATCTCAGGCAAGGCACCTGGGTTTTGGATGACCATTTGACTAGTTTGGATGACTCATTTTACCTCCTGACTCTTAATGCATTAGGCAGCTAATTTTCAAATTAAAATCCAATTGGGAAAGTTAAATGGAGCAGAAAGTTTTGCTTCACCTTTAGCAAGCCTGGAAAGCCAGACTCTTCAAAGCAACCTGGCTGTTCAGTGCAGCTGTTCACTGCTGACCATGTCCCTTATAAAGGTCCACAGGTCCCAAAGCACCAAAGATGTCCCTGGTTGATCTCACTCTGCTCAGTGGGTTGGAGCCTGACACAAGGGAGCTCGAACAGGTTAGAAGCACACTTTTCTATGCAACATTTTATAGAACTTTTAGAAAATTTTTCTTTCAAAATCTTTCCAAAAATCTACCGAAGAGACATGGGAAAATAGATCGATAGATAGATAGATCGATCGATCGATAGATAGATAGATTTCCACTACTCTCATTCTAATAAAAATATTTGCTGAATATATAAAATAAATGCAAAGCTTGTGGTGAACAGAGTTCAGATTTCTTAGTCCCTTGTAAAATAAATTAGGGCAAGACTTAGCAGGGCAGTAATGTGCCCTTATCATATTCTGCTGTCCTGTGACATGCCAGGACAGGGCATCCTGGGCTTGCAGAGCAGAAGGCAAGTAGTCTTTCAGTGGTGCTTGGTGGCAGGGCACAGTGGCAAGCAGATGGGGCACAGTGCTCTGACAATGCGGCTTCAGAGTTTGGGGTTCTGGAGCCAGCTTGGCTGAGAGAAGTTTGCTCAGTTTTGTGCTTTCAGGGACAGTCTCCTTTAGGGAGGAAGAAAGAGGGCTGAACAAAGCAAACTAGAATATGGAAGGTGGCAGCAAGGATATTCCTGTCCTGCTAGGGATTTATTTTGATTTGTTTGTTTGTTTTCCTGCAGTTGGTGACAGCTTCAGACAGGTACATTCAGCACTTTGAGTACAAGGAAGGGAAGGTTTTGCTCTACTTTGGTGAGGTAAGAAAACCCAATGATTTTCTAATCCCTGCCACTTCAGATAGCATTAGAATTTTTAGAAATCACTGCATTTTTCACTCTCCTTTACCATTCTGTAATTTTTGTCATTTATTGTTATAGAACAGCTCAGTGAAAAGAACAGGAGGATGGGAACAGAGAAAGGGAAGAAGGGAAACGCACACCTTCATCTTCCACCATTCTATGTCCAAGGAGATATAGTTCATATTCAAGACTTGGCCTTTGGCCCAAGAAAAAAGAGAAATCCTCTCCCTCTCTAGCCAGAAGGGATGCTTTTCATACATGATAACACAAGTGTTAGCTGGTGGTCCTGTAAATTCCACATGGACATCTTGCATGTCAAGGCCAAAATCCAGATAGTGATTAACAAATGCAAACATCAGGACCCCTAGTCTCTGTATTTTTCCCAATATTTTGGATAATGACTCCACCCTACATCCACTTGAATTGCTTCACCTCTGCAGCCAAAGCAGATATCAGCATCAACTCATCTATGCCATCAGAACAAGTGTTCAACAACTAGCACAGGCACAAACATTGAGGAACTGACTGAGGAGAGATAGTTTTCTCATCAAAACTGTTCTTCCTTTTTCCTCCAGCTCCCAAGTGGACCAGACCCAGATTGTGTATCATTTGGGGCAAAGCAAATCAATCCCATGGGCTTGGTTCAGCCTGCAAATGCCATCCTTTATGATTTTTACAACCCTGGTAAGGGCACAGAAAAATTATACATAACTGCTTGAAGGAGAGTGTCTCAAAAAAACCCTCCAGTCCGTAGAAAGTTGATTTTTATGTAGTGTATGAAACCACGTAATTTTGTTTAGTGATAAAAATAAACAGCTTTGCATAACTGTCTTCCAGTTACTTCAGATAATCTAAACACAGATCTTCTCAGGAATGGCCTAGTATTGCAAAGGGACTGAAAATGTGAACTTTTGCACTCATGAATTTTTAAATCAGATTTTCTGAGCTCCTGTTTCTCATGGTGCTTTTAAGCATATTTCACTCACATTTTGTTTTAACAGGCTGTGTCTTTATACATTTAAGATAGACCATGTTGGAGGTTTGACTTTTATAGTGTGCTTGCCAGGGAAAGCAGTCTTCTTCCTCATTCAAAGAAAGGTTAAATGCAAATCATCTCCATTTGCCAAAGTTATGCAAACAATATTTGAAAATTGGTCAAATCTCTACTTTGCCTTAACAGAGGGATCCAAGACAGTTTACGCTGAGTTAAAACCACTAACTGGCTATTGGTTGATCCTATCTTCTTCTTCTGAAACAGTGCAGTGTTCACTGTTGTTCTATGGTATTAAGAGGTTATTAAGATGGATGGTTTACAGAGGGAACAAAAAAAAGGGGGGGAATGCAGGGAGGGAAGAGTACAACTTAAATAAATAAATACAAACAGATAAAAACCCTGACAACAACAACAAAATGCCCTAACAAAAATTATCCAAACTGAATGAAAATAACCAGCTGAAAGGCGGCCCTGTACTCCAGGTCCCTTAGCTGTAGGTCTTTGGGAATTGCTGATGTGCACCTGATTCCTCAGAGCTCTGCTTTCTCTGGACCAGGGAAGAGCTGGGATGCAAACGTAGTTTGCGCTGTACTATCCGGGCTTTTCCACCTGAGCTCTCCCAAATGAGCTGCTTTGTTCCTTGCCCACAGACAGGAGCTGCAGTGTGTTCTACAGCGCTCCCAAGCACAGTGCCATGCTCTCAAAGCTGTGCCACGCCGACGTCTGCCAGTGCGCAGAAGGTAAGGAATGGCTGCAGGAGCTGGTCTAACAGAGGTTAGCTACTTCTAGGAACAATTTGCATGGGAATTGTTAAGCCCAGAAAGGACCATCAGAATTATCCTAATGTGTAATACAGGATGCATACATCCTCTAGGATTTTCAGTATCAAGTTGATTTTTTGATAGCTAAATCCAATATTTATATACACACATGTGTGTGTGTAAGTAAAAACCCTCTATCACACCACTAAGGAAGTTGTTCTGCTATTTTATTTTCTATTGTATTGTTGTGTAAATATGGATGTATAAACTACATCTGGCTACATATCCATGGCTATTGTGGTGTATCACTTATTTTCTTCCTTCCAGGTCCCTGCCCGAAACAAAAATCAACTTTCAGTAAATCATTAACACAAACCACGCGTGTTAGTTTTGTCTGCTACCAGCCTACTGCAGATTATGGTAAGGCATGAAAGACAGCTGTTAATTTCAGCATCATTCATTTTAATAAAAATAAACTTATTAAACTTAAACTGTACCCAGACTTCTCCTGAACTGAGTAGGGTTTCTGTATGTGGCCAAGAGGCTGAGGAGAAAAAAATGAAGGCATGTGCAGTTGTAGTCATCAGGGCAGAGAAGTGGAAAGTAAAGGCCTTGGAAAGATGCAACAGGATGCTGGAGGCAGGAGGGGTGGACATTATGTTACATTATGTTATTATGATGTTTAAAAAAACCCATGGTGCAGCACCATAGTCCATCACATCCCTCATGTTACAGAATGTAAGAAAATAATGGGGTTTCCATGGCATGCCATAGTTCAGTAGCTCCTTCTGGGGAGTAGATTTATATTTTCCCCTTTGTAAATTTACTTTTCTGGCCTCTTCTTTGGATACAAAGTTGGATAAACTACTGAAGAAAAACTGGTTGTGCACCATTGGTATGTTAGATGCTAACAGAAGGACAGGAAAGAGTGAAAACCTAACCACAGAGGAGCTTCCTTGAAAACATACAAAGAAAGGAATACAAATCTAGAATCTCTTGATTAATAATGCCATGGTTTGTGAGTAGATGGTACTCTGGCCTCTGTTCAGACACTTGGTAGAAGCACACCTGTTACTCAGTCTTTGGATGCAATTCCATGTTGCCATCTGGCATCATCACAGCGTTGTTGTCTGTTGCAGCATATGAGGTGGAGATCCTCGGCAGTACAAAGAAGAATGTCTTTGATTACTATGAGGCCAAAATCCACAAGATCCTTAAAGCATGTAAGTATCAAAATGTTTTCCTCCTTTCATTCACCTGTAGAAAAACTAGATTGACTAAATGTTAGCCAGCATGAGCCATGCAGATGCCTTCTTCTGCCATGGAAAATTTGGGTCAGATATATTTCCACAGTAGGCTTTCAAGAAGTCTTATTTACTGCAAGGCTTGTTTGGTGCAGCTGCCTCACTGTGCAGTTAAGCTCTGGGGTAGTTTTTTTAGTTCACATTGTGCAGTCCCAGAGCACACGAGCTTCAAACATTTCAGATGAAAATAAACCAGAAGAGACATTCCAGACTCATTGAGTCCATGGTTACACACTGGAGCTAGTCTAAGATAAACCCCTCCAAACACATGCATAGTGGGGGTATTATGTCTTCTGCATCAACTATTTTATTTTCTTTTATAGACTGTTGACAGATCCTTAATTTTTCTTGAGTGGACATAGCCACTGACCTCTCTTCTGATACTAAATGAAGATTGTGGAACAGGCTAAGAGTTGTCCACAGTGACTTGCCTGAGGTCAATAAAGACAGGAAAACTTCTGGAACTTCAATTTAATAACTGTGCTAAAGAAATAAAAAGGCTTCTTTGTTGTTAGGTGCAGTGTAAACGTTTGCACAGCTCTCAATGTCCTTTTGCAAGTCTGCCATCCCAGCTGCCCCCATGTGAACTTAATCAGCAGCACCAGAGAGCACTGATACTCTTCAGAGTCATTTCTGGGGAAGCTGTCAGGTGACACACCAGATTTCAGCTGCTGTGGTATCATGTGGTCACCAGTTTTGAGTTTGGCAGCCAGAGATTGCCTTTAAAAAGGAGCTTCAAAGGTTTTGAAATCTTCCCTCTCTGGAACAGAATAATTAACTCACTCCAGTATTTGCCCAGGGGCCTGGCAATGTCACACAGTACTTTCTGGCACACAACTTGTGATCTGTGCCCAATGTTCAGTAAAACAAGGTCCATGCTTCGTGATTCCAGAGAGAGCATCTGACATACCCAGGGCTTTCCTTATGGAGGGAAATGATAATGTACCTGATGGTCAAAATACTGACTGTAGGAGATTATGGTATCCCAATGGAAAGTTTTATTAATCTCTTGAGAATGCCTATAGGATTTAAAGGCTTTCAGGCTCTGGGTTCAAATGCATTTGTACTCACAACTTGCAGGAAAGCAGCTGAAAGATTTTTGGGTTTTGGTAGCTGAGAGAAATATCCTTTGAATGTGAAGTTGAAGGGAAAGGATGTCTTCTATTCCAACATACTTGATAATTCTTTTTGGTTTGTGCTGATAATTCTTTTTTCCTGTGCTTCTGAGCATCAGGAAGCTTTCAGCAGATTTGGGAAAGGCTGGCAGGAGGCACAAACTTATATGAGGAAGAAGAAAAAGCTAGGTGTTGCACCCAAATCAGCCTGTGACTGAGCTAGTGTTATCTCTTGTATTCTCTACAGCTCTTTTGAGTGAGGTTGGCCTCTGTTGCCATCACCAAGTTTAGATGAGAACTAGTGGGGTAAAATTCTCTGGACCCCATCATTATTTCCTTAACAACCTTGGAAGTAAAGGGTTGGTTCAGAAGACAAGTGGAAACACTTATTTGTGTTTGGGAGTCAGCAAAAGAGAATATTGCAGGTGTGCTTCTCAGATTACTTTGGTTATTGACAGAATTAGTGTATATGTTTTGAATGGCTAATATTTGTGCTGTCCTATGAGCCCTCCAGGAGTCCTTTTTAGGAACAGTGTAGCCCATACAAAGTAGTAGAGACTCTTTCTTTTTCCTCTTCTTCCCCACCCCCCTCCATCCCCTTTTTAAACATTATTTCCCATTACAGATTCTAAAACTCTAAGTAAATATTTACCTTAAATTCCACTTGGATGCTTTGAAACATAAAATTTCAACTTTTTTTAATTGGATATTTAAAATTGGAAATTACGTAATAACCACTCGAGGTAATGACTCAAATGCTTATGATCCCACTGTCTGAATTGTATTAGGCCATTTGTGAAGCATATGAACCGAGAAACACCTTGGCAATTTAAGCCAAATGAGGCATAACATCATCATTTTCTCAAGTAGTTCTGACCCATCTCTGCATTCCATGAACAAAATGAAAATTCAGGACATCATGTAGCATAGGAACAGCAAAAAGGTCTTGGGTTATATGAGAAAACCTACAGGACTTATATTCTCTCTAAAAATGTAGATGTATAAGTAACATACATTAAACTGATGCAAGTTGTACCTAGGTGGTAGATAAGGTTCTTAAAGCTAGGTTTCACAGATCAGCAGCCTATGCCAAATTCTCTGAAATCGAATTACTATTAGAATATTCTACTTCAATTTTCATTCTACTTTTAGGATTTTGATAACTAGTCTTTCCATACTTGTAATATAATACTCTGTACTAGAGCAGATGATGGACAAGGTTCTGTTAACGGATAAAAAAGACTGTGGTGCAATTTATGTGTAATTTACAGTAACTTTCAAATTATCGTTAGAAAGAGAGTAAGAAATTAGAATATTGCTGTTATTTGCCTTTTTTTTTTTTTTTTTTTCAAATGGACTTTGAAAACTGTTGTTCTAGTTAAACAACGTAGTTTAACTGGACAACCTGAGACTGGTCAGAAGAATAAGTGTCTTCTCAGCTCTCATGTCATTGCAGTGTCTGAGCAACCACCTCATCTGCCTTGGATGCTCACTTCTGTATTTGGCAGTGCAATTCTGAATTAATAAATTTCTGGGCCAGAATCCAGACCAGAGTCTTCTAAATTGCTTTAACACGGAAATCACCAGGAGATTGTCCTGTGTATCAGATTCAGGGGAAGAGCATAAAGGCTGCATTAGCAAAGTTCTGGTCAGGTGTACTAAGGAGAGTGAGATTATAATATTGTCTGCTGCATTGCTGAGCCTCAAAATGTTTGATTTTAGTTTGCTAGCTTTTAAGAGCCCCCTGAACCTGAGCATTCTGAAATGGAAGACAGCATGTTCTATTTTCCTTGGCTTTTCCTTCAGTCGCTGGGACTGAAGTTAACTTCATAATGTCTGAAAGGTCCTAAGGTCTATAGGAAAATATCTCCTTCAATAATTACTGCAAACACCAAGACAACCAGCTAAAGCAAAGGTGGCTTACTTTCTATCAGGTCACACTAAGGGAAATGTATCCTACCATAGCAGGGCCATTTATTCACTGGACTGTGGTGGTGTTTGCAGGGATCCCAAGATGAGGGAAGAGATGAGAATCTTGACTCCATGTTTCAGAAGGCTGATTTATTATTTTATGAGATATATAATATTAAAAGAAAATTATATACTAAAACTATACTAAAAGAATAGAGAGAAAAGGATTTCATCAGAAGGCTAGCAAAGGAAAGGAATGGAATGATGAAATCTTGTGACTGCTCACAGCCTCGACACAGGTGGCTTTCATTGGTCATCAAGTAAAAACAATTTCGCATGCTGGGTAAAAAATTCTCCAAATCACAATTCAAAGCAGCAAAACATGAAGAAGCTGAAGCTTCCCAGCTTCTCAGTAGAAAAAGATCCTAACAAAAGGATTTTTCAGAAAATACGTCTGTGACACCTGACAAGCCCAATTCCAAAGTGGAATATCACCTTGGCTTAGCAGTGGAGCAAATGACCATAGGGGGTTGTGTCCTGTGGGCTACAGTTCTTCTTTCTGTTCATAATGTTCATCATTATGTTCATAATGTTCATCATGAACCTCTGTTAGAAAAGTTCATGGGGTTTTCTGTTCTTGTCCCACAGCTGCAGATGAAAGCATCCAAGTGGGTGAGCACCGACAGTTCCTATCACGCTCCATGTGCCAGTTAAACATTGTCCCTGGCAAACGCTACCTCCTCATGGGCAGAGATGGGCAAACTGTGGATTGCAACAACAAGTAAGTGCAAAATGGTCCCTGGGCAGCAGCAGCTGCTGTCCTGGACCATAAACCCAGAGGATACTCAGTTTATTAGAATACCTCCAGAAAGTAAAGGCAAAAAAAAAGCATCAAATTTCTCAGGGGACGATTCTGCTGGATTTACTAAAATGCAAAGTGTTCCATTCTATAGGCAAAAGCAGAGCTCTGGGGAAGAGCTGAGCCATCCAATTCTATTGGCTCATGGATCTGTGGTTCCCAGATCTCTCAGGATCAAATCTGGCCCTGGTTCCCCTGGGTTAAAAACTCACAGCTGGAAAAGGACAATGGGATAAGCTACCCAGTCCATCTGTTGGAGATGCCTTAAACAGCTCCTATGTTTGCAGAAGAAATGTGTGGGACCATGACTAGGAGCAGTTCCCAAGGTTGCTGTTACACCATGCATGTGGGTAGAATATTCTTCTCATTTCTCACTGTCACACTTTAATGAATAAAAGGGAATTTATCTGAGTGGGAATTTAGTATGACATTATCAAATATTCAGGGAGGAAGACTTCATAAATGTTTCCTTTCCCTGCACAGAACTAGACAAAGGTAGTGCCTCTGAAAGCTTTTAGGGAGGAGATCTCCATCAAGGTGTGAGCACCACTTCCTAAAAACCTTAAAAAGTTCCATTCCCATCTCTATATGATGCCAAAGTGAGTGCCTAGGTCAGTGGCCTGCTTCAAAAGAAGCCTGATAGATACTGGGGTGTCCTAGCAGAGGTTTAATCTCCAACATCTTCTCCAGTTCAGGCACGAAATACTGGAAGTTACACAGCTTCTCACGGGTACCTCTGTTGGAACTAAACTTCCCTTCACTGTCCAACTGGTGTGCACTTGGGCTTTTTGTGTCATTCTGGAAACTCTAACAGAAACTCAGCTCAAGCTTACTTGACATACTCAAAACACAAGTACAGCCAGGTTTGTCCTAGCTTGGCACTGACACATCCCAGATTTTCATCGAAGCTCAGTTAACCTGCTGGTGAAGACAAGTTTCTTGGCTAGTATAACTCTTGATTTCAGAGATGCCTCTCTTGAGGGATGAGTAGATCAGGGATTACACTTTCCCATTGCTCCATGTCAGGAATAATGACTAACCTTCTTTACTTGTCCCATTTTCCCTCAGGATGCAATACTTACTTGATGCACAAGCCTGGGTGGAGAAAATCCCGGAGGGCAGCGAGTGCCGCAGCACTCTGCGCCGGCAGAGCTGTGCTCACCTGCAGGACTTCCTGAGCACCTCTGACAGCCTGTGCCACGTCTGAACAACGGCTCTGACCCCCACATCTCTCTGGGGCTGCAGCTCACCTTCTGCCAGAATTCCTCCTGCAAAGCCTGTGCATCCCAGTGGCCCCTGTAACATGGCAGGGCTGCTTCCATTGCTGTTTCACTGATTGGGGTGTGAAGCATCCTCTTGTGGGTGTGTGCGTGGGTAATACAATAAAAATGCAGTTCCTCTACTAGTTACTGTGCTTATTGTCCCTGACACTAGGGAAGAGAGAGCAAGAGTTGGTGTCTCCATGACCTATTCTACAACAGTGCAATTTTCCTGCAGAGAGTCAAAAGAAAAACACATTGCACATTGTCTGAATAATTCCTGCAGTCCTGGGCAAAGAAAAAATATTTTAAAAAAGACAAAGACATTTTTCATGGGTCAAAAAGAAAACTGGGTCTTCATGGGCTTACCTGTGTTACACTGCTGCTGAAAGAGTAGAGATACCAACACTCATGCTTAACACAGCAGCTGGTTTCTGGCTGTAATTGAGTCCTACTGACCCCATGGCTGGATTCCATACACTTCTAAAGCTAGAACTAGAAGTGGTACACTGCACCTGCCCTGTGCTGGAATCTTCCACAGGCAGTTTTCCACAGGCTGGTAGCTCACTGAGGGCACAGAATTGCTTTTAATTGCGCTCGGTAGCCACATGTCTTTCAAGCTTTTATTTATCTTGAGTTTAACTCAAAACTGCTCTTTTCTTGGGATAAGAAAAAGTCTGTGGAAAATGTTTTGGTAACACTAATAAGCAGATGACTTTCAAGCACAGTTTTTGCTTCTTTAGCTTGCCAGCAAAATGCCATTTGGCAGTCGTGTCTGAAGCAGAGAAGAACTGTGTAGGTCACCATCCTCAGATGCTCATACCACTATCTGTGCCAGCAGCTACTGAGCACAAACATTTGCCACCTGGACTGCTTGTGCTACACTGCAGTAAAAATAAGAAGGGCCTGTGTCAATGATATGATAATTAGTAGATTCATGCTGAGGTGATTAATTTGGAGTCAAATGATGCTACTGATAGAAAGGGCAACAGTGATGCTCATGTGGCCAAGACATTACACTGCAGCAGCACCTACCAAAACAGCTCCATCACCAGAAATTTCAGATTCACAGAAGACAGTTCATTGCCTTGTGCCTGAACTCAGAACTGAACAGCCATCTTTGAAGGCTGCAAACTCAAACTTAGCATCAGCTGGACCTGGATATCAGCAACATCTTCCTCTCAGATGCCAAGCGTTGCGTGGATGGAGGGTAGGGAAGGCTCATTTCAGGAAAACATCTGGACTGCTTCATGGCATATGTAAAGGAAGATAAGAAACCTACTGAAGGTATAAGACAGGCACTTAAAATGACAGAGGACCTTGAGGTTTGCCCCAGCTTTCACATTTATGAAATGTGATTGTAATGCCTGGTCATACATTCTCTTTATTACACAGCTTATATAGATGTCAGTGATATGGCAAAATACAGCTGAGGTCAGTAAAGCAAGTACTAATTTCTATTAATATAAGATAAAGAATAGGTTGTTGCACTGACATACCCATTATCCAGTAATTCTGCCAATATTTATGAAAGAATACCTCTAAGGTTAAGCGCCAAATCCTTCCTTTCCACTCCACAAGGCTTGAGTTAAAACCAATGTCTGACCCTTCTGCTGTGTAGAGTATATCAACAGCTCAGAGGTTCTTGCCTGGTAAACAAATCACCAAATAATTGCAACACTCAAGACTCTGTAAACTGTGGTGAAAACATCTTTGAAATTTTATATCAGATCTAACATACATTTTACATATTTTCTTCCATTTTACTTGCAGATGAGTCTAGGCTGGAACTGCTTAGTGTCTGAACTTTGCAAATGCAGTCTCAATGTGGGAGCTGTGTGTGACTATTAAAGTTATTTTGGGGGCAGAGGTAATAAACATGATTCTACTTTAACTCTGCCAATTGGGTCCCCTTTGCTTCCTAGGAAAACCTTTAAATATCTTGGCCTAGGATCTAGCATAGAGCAATCTCTATCCCCCTGTACGTTTCTGCCCCAAACTCCCAAACATATACATAGGGAGAGGGAAGACAATGGTGGAGTTATTCTGTGCTGCCACAGCTGTTAATGTTTGCAGGTAACGCAGGGGCAGAGCTGCTGGAGACTCAGACAGCACCATGGAGGCCCTCTGGAGAGCTTTGGAAGCATTCATTTCTCCTTCAGCTGCCACAACCTGCAAAGGAACAGAAATGGAAATGGCATGGAAACGCTGCCCATAGTGGTGAAAATCCAGCTTTATAATGAGGAGAAAACCAACTAGCTTGGATACCTGGAGCCATAGGACAAGAGGAAATGGCCGTTAAGTTGCTAAGGGGAGGTTCTTATTGGATCTTAGGAAAAAAATTAGGTTGTCAAGCATTGGAAGAGGATGCCCAGGGAAGTGGTGGAGTCATTAACCTTGGTGGTTATTTAAAGGGTATGTAGATGTGGTGCTTAGGGACATAGTTTAGTGGTAGACTCAGCAATGCTGGGTTTAAGGATTGCATTTGGTGATCTGAGAGGTCTTGTCCATCCTAAATAATTCTGTGGTTCTCTGACAAGAAGATGAAAGCCTGGAGGTGGGTGTCACCTGTCACGGGTCTCACCTTAGCTTTTTTCTCTCGAGCAGCCCCTGCCTCAGCTGCCATTGCCCTCTGCATGGCCATGGGGATCCGGATGTCTTTGATCTCCACACGAGCCACTTTGACTCCCCACTGCTCCGTGGCACTGTCGAGGGTGGCCTTGGGGACAAACAACACGCCAGGAAGAGCACAGTGCTGGCAGAGGGAATGCCATGTGGTGTGCCCTGCTTGGACAGAAGGACGGGGCAAACCACACAGCAGAAAGAGGGATGCCCCAGGGGCACCAGCACCCAGCATGGTGTGTGCACAGTGGGTACAACAGCCTCAGGAAACACCTGCTGGTCAACACCAGTGTCTCCTGTGGGGCTTCTCTCTCACCTACTAAATTATGATCCCCATCCTCTCCTTAGGTGGTGGGCAGTTATGAACTTCTCCCTTTAACAAAGAAATACTACAGCAAGTTCCTTAAACGGCACAACACAGTAAAAGCACACTAAGGGTGAGACACAGGACAGCCCTGCAGCACTGGCAAACTCATCTGGGCTCTGGCTCCTGGGCACTCCTGCAATCCACACCACCACCATGGCTCTGTCTCTGCACAGCCACTCTCCTGGCTGCAGAGGGTACAGTCTCTCTTTGGTCTGACCATGCCTTGTCTCTGACTGAAATTAGCAAATTGGGTATTGGATTTGTCCTCTGCTCTCTGCCTGGCTGCCAAATCAAAAAAGAAACCAGATGGCATTTAAAAGCATACAGCAACTCAATTTTGTACTCTCAGTTGTAATTGCAGGAGATATAAGTCTTACCTCAATCAAGGGTCTGCTCAAGACAGAGCTTCCCCTTGAGCAGGGGATCTCTTTCTCCGTGTTTGCAGCTGCCCTGTGCAAGGCCTAAGCCATTTTTTTTAAATGGCTGGATAATTTCAGAATTTTAATTTCTTTTTGATAGAGATAATTCTGCTACAAGAGGCTGGGGAAATACCTTTAGAATAATTCTTTCTGACTCTAAGCAATAAAAAGTATAATTGAAAAAAATCATAAAGGGAGATTTTGTTATGATTTTGTTATGTTTTGTTAGAAAGAAAGAGAGATTATTTCTAATTTGCTACTCCCCAGAAGACACCTCCGTGCTTGTGAATTTTGAGTGCCAGATTTACCTGGATACTGTGTGCAATCTCCTCACGACCTGCCAGCAGCTGAACTAAGCTCTGTGTACCCAGAACGTTTCTCAGGGCTGTCTGTGCCAGGAGCAAGGTGGCAGAGTGGACATCAGTGACATTGGCAACTGCACTGACAGCGCACCACCCCATCCACCTGGGCAGTAACAGCATCCCTCGTGAGAATCTGCATTGGAGAAATGCACACAGTCACAGAAAGATCCAACAACACATCCTTTCCCTAGGAAGGGAATTTTTTTTAACCCTTAGTGAGTAAAAGGCATTGATAATTCAAATAAACTAAGAATTTCTCTTGATTTCTTTGTCATTCACCCAAGAAATTACTTCAAGAGAGCTGTCCAGCATCAACAAAGTTTAAGCTGGGGGAAAATGCTTTACATACCTTCTAAAAAACTGCTTCAATTGTAAGTGAATCTCATAATTTGAATTAATTTCTTTTGCAACTATAAAAGATGGCTATCCTCTTCCTTTCTTTTAGAAAGGTCCATTAATGAGTTTATACATTTCATGCAGCTTGGGAGATTTGTGCTACTTCCCCTAAACAATGTATTTCTAAGAAATATCAACACACTAAAATAAAAAGTGCAAGAAATTGTGAGAAGAAACTGAAAGAAATATTTAACCATTCATAGAAGAGTTGTCACTTTTTGCCAGACAAGCTTCTTGTGCCTCAGAAGGCAGCTGGCCTCAGTGGAGAACTGATGATGGCCCACTAATACTTTCCCTCCTCAGCATCTTTTGCCTGCAAAGGGATGCTTCACAAAAACCCTGCCAAATGCTGCAGAAGCCTGGCCAAAAGCTGCTAAGCCTTATACATTACAAGTTCTGCAACCATCTTCCTTCCAGCCTCACATTTTGCAGGAGCCATTTTTCATTTCACATCACACGCCCCTTCACCCTGTACTCTAAATAAAAGGTTCTTTCTGTTTACAAAAAGATAGTAGCCCAAAAAAAGGTCTCCTAGAGAATATAGTAGGAAATTCTCGGGGCCCAAGGAGTCTTGGAGCTGCCTCTTCTCCCTCTGCTCTTTGTTTAAAGAAGAGGACAGAAGTGTCAACTCCATAAGCAGAAGAATGTTTCTGCCATGGGACTGAGGCCACACAGAACCAAAACTTGATCAGAACAGGATTGTTCAAAAACTCGTCCTTCAGAATAAATTTTTCAGTCAAAATTTGCCAACAAAATGCCAGAAGATTTTTCCTATTTGGATGAATCTTGGTTCCTCCATCCATTCCTGCTTGGGCCTGAGTTTTGTGGAAGGTTGTCTGATAATTTCTGTTAATTTAATGGGATTTGTTACCCATGGTTAATTTGCCTCTCCAGACATATGTAGAAGCCTCTTTTGAATGGTGAGCTACATGGCAGATCCAATTTTATTAGGACATTAATTTGCAACTGGGAATTTTGTAGCCCACTCCTGTCTTGTCATCCCTGTCTCACATTCACACTTGTAACTCCCTTCCCTTATTTTTGACATCACAGCTCTGAACACCATCTTGACCTGCAATGATGCACCTGCAGATTTTCATTAGGAGAGTCACAGAATGGTTTGGGTTGGAAGGGATCCCAAAACTTCTCTCAGTTCCAACCCGCCTCCCATGGGCAGGGACACCTTTCCTAGACCAGGCTGTTCAGAGCCCCCTCCAACCTGGCCTTGAACACTTCCAGGGATGGCACACCCATAATTTCTTTGGGCAAGAAGTTGTGTTGAGAGCAGCTTGAAATGCAGAAGATACAGCTGAAAAGCTAAGTTTCATATGGTAGCTAAATTCCATATGGTAGCTCAGTGCAGCAAAATTACAAAACATGCATTCCTTTTATGTTATTATTACATGAATTTGCTGCATCTTTTGTTCCTGTCTTAGATGGCTGCTAGAGAAGTTACCTCTTGTGGAGGAATCTTGCAGGCAACCATCCTCAGATCAACCTTGGTAAATGTATCTGTACATGGAAGTACAAGGATCATTCCTGAAAAATAAAAATTATTAGATGAAACACCTCTGAAACTAAAGTCCAGATCCATGTATCCTAGAGATAAACAGATGGATTCGGAATAACACTCTGCCTTATCTCTGCAGCTGTCCTTTCTGCTTACAAGACATGACAACAGTGATGTTTTGCATTTTCAAATAACAGAGGGAAGTGCAGATATCTGCAAATAATGTGAACTCATTAGAGCTTAATGACCTAGGACTCTTGTCTGGAAATGGGCACCTTGAAGCTCTTGTCTGAAGTCTACCATGAGACTTTTGGCAAAAATTCCTTCCATGCCTTTAATTTTCCCTTTTTATATCACAAGCCATACATGGTTCATTATGTGTCCTCAGGAAAGACATCACGCAGGTTATTCCTGCACCACATGAAGAACATTGTCCCAAGAGGTGACAAATCCTGTGAAGGAGTCTCCACTCTCCTTCACTGGAGAGGGAGACTGGACAAAACTTCCAATCCTCTCTTGTAACCTCAGCACCTTGCTTTGGCACCCAAAGCCACACAGGAGAGCCCTGTACAGGCCTAGCTGCTCTTTGGACCGCATGACTACTATTCAAGAGGAAGGACAGTACCTGAAAAGGACTTTTTCCTGTTATTTCAACTACCATTGCCCAGAGGTGGTAACTGCACCAATGCAGACTCCTCATGCAGCTGGGTTTGGTTTGTGATTTGTAAGCTGGTCCTAGGGAACAGCCCTGGTGCAGCTGCTGCGTGTCCCTGTCCTGACACATTTACCATTTTCAGGGCAGAGGACAGCTAAGGAGCTGGCAGCAACAAGCTGTGCTGGAAGTGAGGTGCAGGGAAAGAGGCCACAGTCACCCAAAAAAGACCATGGCAGACATGAATACTGCATTTAAACCTCCCTGCAGTTCCCCTGACAGTGTGTGCAACATGAACTCATCCTTCTGTTGCCCAAATTGCTCAGCAGCAAAGTCACACCTGGTATCAAGGTTCTCAAATTTCTGTGCTAGGACAGGAGGGGGGCTGTATCTCCTCTCGAGAAAAGTAAACATTCTGCAAGTAAAGGAACTGCAGAGGGGACCTTCTCATTCCCCTCTATGCTATGAAGGATTTAATGGAACCTCTGCAATTCTCTATGAGGTCTGAGTGCATTGTAATAGCATAAACAAACCCAGAGGACTTTACCAGAGAAAAACTGCATGCACTCACCTGGTCCCTTTGCTTTCTTAGACAGGATGCGTCCCAGACGAAATACAACAGCACGCTCATATTCTCTGACAACCTAGGAAAATATTTTAAATTTAGAATTTTACAACTAATGCTATTTTCATTCCTTGGTCCTTTAATTTTTGGCACCCATATTAAATGTGAAGAAAGTACAAATGACATAGGAAGCAACAAAGCTGCAAATCACTTTCTTCATGTCTTCTACTTGACTCATGATTTGCTGGAAAAACTCAGCCCTTGCCCATTGAAACACGTTACAAAACAGATCACATATTAAAATATTAATAGTGATCTAAAAAGAACACCCCAGAGCTCTCTCAACATCAGCAGTACACTCAGGGAAGTTGTAGGCAAAGGGGCTCTGACTTCAGGTAATCCAAACCACTTCACTTAGTGCATCATGCCTACTGAAGGCCTGGTATCCAACTGATGTTTATCTAGGAGTTTAACTGATGATGAATGTTGAGACTGGAAGAAATTAAGTGAGGAAGTTGTGGCAACACAGAACATTTGTGGAAGAACCTGTGTGGATCTCATTTCCAGAGCACATCTTTGCTACAAACCCTTATGATTCCCAAAATGTGAGTGTGAGGTGCCTTGTCTAAACTAAATCAGTAAAAAAGTAACAGCAATGATAATAGAGCATTATTCATGTGCTTCAAATCCTGCTAGCTTACCTTGATACACACCCAGATGGAAATAGGAAAGGTAATAAGCACCAGAAGGAATGAAAGTGAAACCAGGATCCAGCCACAGACACCAATTCCTTCCTGCCTGTCAGCTGTAAAAAACATAAGGAAGAAGAGCAATGAATGCAAAATTTGAGAAGTCATCCCAGGGATGTACATCTAGCCCAGCTGCAATCATATGGGACCACAAAGTCCACAGAAACTCACTCCCTCTTCCTCTTTCCAAAGAAAGCCATAAAACACCTAACCAAACATTCAGCTTTATCGCCTCTCAGCGCAGAAAAATAAAAAAGACTCAGAAAATATATTTTTGCAACAGGAAAATGAAATATATTACCAAAGCTGGGGGCTATAAAGAAGAAATAAATGAATGGGTGAAACCATGAGTATGAAACTGTTGGGTGGGGCAAAGGGTTTAGTTTGTATGAAACAGATAGCAAATAAATAAATGAGGGGAAGTCCTGCCTTCTTTACATGAACATTTTTAGGTATATTAATGGACCAGTACATCCACAGGACTGTTCAGCAGAACTTTAAAATTAGTGCTTGTCAAAATGCATGCCCATGCATTTTAAGCAGTTGTCTCAGTGCATTCAGCTCATCTCATTCCAAAATTTCATTCTAATGAAATAAAACAAATATAAAACAAATTTCATTATTTTAGTGCCCGAAGGGAAGGCAGTAGTAAAGTAAGTTATTTCAGAGGTGTAGGGCAGGACTGGAAATTTCTAATACCAAATAAAACTCACATGCAGACAGAAATGAGAAATAGGAAACAATTCAATTTATACTTTGTAAGAAAAAAACAGATTGTCAGGACCCTGAAACAGCAGGAGGCTCCCTGATCCATAAGGCAGGAGCTGGCAGAGCAGGACTGGCAGGTTTGTCAGAACACTCCCAGCAACCCCGGGGCAGGAGGACACACAGCACAGTCCTCCTGAAGCCCCTGCCCCTCCTGAGTCCCTGTGCATGGCCAGGCTGTGCCTGCTGCTCTGGTGGCTGCACACCTGGGTGTGACATGGGACTTGTGACATGTGACATCCAGCCCCTGGCTGCTCCCAGCTTTGCCCATTCTGCTTGTGAGGCCCCCGATGCAGACTGAATTACTCACAAATGAACATATTTGCATTCAGAAGGGCCCTGGTTCAGGTGTCCCTGAGAGCTGGGCACAGAACTGGTGCATCAGGAGCCCAGCTTTCCTCCTCACCCTTCCCAAAAAACCAGCAATCTTAAATCCCTGGTTGTTTTATGAGGTATCATCAGGCACTTTGCAATCAGTGGCAAAATTGATTTGAGGAGCTTCCCTAATCAAATTACTGTGCAAACCTTAACGGCATGTGTATAAAACCAGGATTATTAGGATTTAGTGTGAATATCTTTAACCCTTTAACTGTTATCTGTTGTCCTCACATTACATTACACTAGTGGTGTAGGCTACAACAGGTACATAAAATACCAAAGACACCAGTCAGGTGTCTTTCAGTCAGTGGAAAGAGATCACAGAAAGTCACAGAATAGGCATCATTCATAATTCTTAATCTGAAATTGGAGCAAATTAATCATGAAGGGATTTTTGTTCAGCAGAACTAAGCTTTTTTACTCTCTCTTAATTTCTCATAAATTACCAACTTACAGAAAACATCTGAAGATATTTTTCTCCAGTAACAAATTTGATTATGAATAACCTCCTCAAAAGCAATTTTGGGTTGTAGCGTCATCTACCATCATCCACATGAGCCCACTGTGAAGATGCCTGGTGAGAATGGCACAATCCACAGACAGGGGAATAGATGGGAAGAAATGCCAGCACTCAGCAGATTGATGCTCAAGCAGCTGAGAAGAGTTAGGGGTCAAGGTATCACTCCTAACCACCATGGGCAAAAAGCATGCATCCAAAACTTGACAAAGTACAATTGAATCCTTCTCCACAAGAACTGTCCTAGAGATCCTGATGTCAGCTAATAATGTAGGTTACAATCAGAAAAGGAGAACAGGAAAATATTTCATTCTTTGAATGAAACTCCTAGCTCCCCCCAAGCCACCATAGATCTCTGAATACCCCAAAGTTTCAAACCATTTAACCACACAACAAATTAAAGACTCTGGAAAAAAAATAATAGTTAAGAATCAGTCACAATCCCATGTATCATTGACCTGGGTTTGCCATGCCTGTATATGGATTATAATACTCATAACCACCAAAAAACCTCACTTGACTCTTTAGTCCAGAGCACATCAGGAGCTACCATGCATCACAAAATGTGAGAGCTCATCACTCAGCAGTTGTGTAAAAACTCCAAGGTGATGGAATAAGATTTACTTTGTTTTATCTTAATGCACTCATTAGGGTACATCACAGACTTGGTAAACAAACTCATTATGTGGGTTTAACACTTGGAAAGCAAATTAAAACATCAGTATGGGCAAAAATCTCCCAGGCCTCCTACAGGAACAAAAAGATGGAGTAGATTCAGACTCTTTAACCACCATGCTTTCTACTCTAACCTTTCTGCTTTCTCCTAAGGGCTGAAAAATTCTCCTGTCTTCCCTAACTAGATCCTATTTTCCTCTCTCCAGTCCATCCCTCCATACAGAAGTGTATCAATAGCTGAATCAGTCTTTCTCATGAATGGGGTCATGTTGGCAGAAAGTAGATGCTGATGCATCCTGGCAGGGCAGCATGAGGCAACTTGCTCTGTCACTAACAGCGGCACATTCTGAGTTTTCATCTACAGTCTATGTCAGAAATCTAGTGTAAAACAAATGTACTTTTTTTGTTTGGTTAGTTTTGCTCCTTTTTAATATTATTGAGAAAAAATCCACTCACACACAAAAACAAGGCTTACCAATTAGATGTTCTGTGTTCATTTTCTTGGGTCTCTCTGTCTGGGGATCCATCCCCTTAGAGGGAAGCTCTGACCCCCTCATAGATGAGACAGCAGCAAACCTTGAAACTGCAGGGCTTGTGCAAGATGCAGAAGAGAGAGGCAGGATGAGAGAAGGAGAAATCCCTTGCATTGGAGTCTTCTGGGAGTTGGTTACCCTGGTGAAGAGAGGATGTTCCCAAACACCAAGTCTTGTGTCTCTGATGTAGCTGGATGTATTTTGTGGCTGTCCTCTGTCTGAGGTGCACTTGGCCCAGCTGGTCTTAGGCCCCACACAACACAAGCTGGAAATAATTTCTGTGAATTCGTCACTAGAGATTAAAACACCCACAAAAAAGCCAGGAAGATGAAGTGAGTCCTGTGAGCAGCAGCTGAGGTACAGCCTTAAGAAAACGAGGCTCAGGGGAGATCTCAACCACCTCTACACCTGCCGAAAAGGAAAAGGATGTTGTAGCAAAGTGAGGATTGGTCTCTTCTATCAAGAAACAAGCAACATTACAAGAATAAAAGGGCTCAAGGTGTGCCAGGGGAAGCTTAGATTAAATATGAGAAAAACCTTACTTCACCAAAAGAGTTGCCAAACACTGGAACAGGCTACCCATATAAGTGGTAGGGTCTCCCTCCCTGGTGGCATTTAAAGCACATGTAGCTGTGGCACTTAAGGATGTAGTTTAGCAGGGGACTTGGTAGTGCTGGGTTAATGGTTGGACTCAATCCTAAGTGGTCTTTTCCAACCTGTGATGCTATAAAGCCAGAAGGCAGATTGCATGCTGCTCCTCTGCTGTTTTGGGGCTCAGCTGCTGTTCAGATCTCAAACACCAGCATAATAAACAAAACTCCAGATGAGGTCTCCAAACCGTGTAGAATAGCTCACCACACCCCTCTTCACACTGTCCATCAGTCCTACAGGCTGAGCCCTGTAGAGCTGGATAACCTCAAAACCACAGCAGAAGCATTTCAGTACCCAAGTCTGAAATGTCCCCCAAGTAACAGTATTTTTCACAAAATATTTTGACAATCAAATTAAGCACAGTATTTCAGACTAAGCCATTTCTGAAGGCTGTAGCAGCAGAGGGCAACCCTCTCAAAGGGCAAGGCTTGTTGCTTGTTATTTTAATAAAATATGAGAGGTGGCTTTTTTATATGTAATCTATGAGTTTGATACATAGCTGCATTAATTACAGGGCTGGTTTTTGTGGGCATCTGTTATCTAGAATATATCTGAAGATCTGGCTCCAGCTTCATTTCACCCAAGTCCTCCTTCCTGCCAGTAATCACCTTGGCCCCAGATGGGTCATTCAAAGCTGACTGTTCCCCAGAGAATCCTTTTCAGTCTCACAGAGAGGAAAGTACAGGTTACAAACAGACATTTTACATTACAAAACAGACATACAGTTTACTAAACTGACATTTCAAATCCCACTGAAAGCCATAAGCACAGCCTGAAAAATCAGGATTGACATGCTTATTGCAATATGGTCCCAAAAATGTGACAATATTAATTTTAGACCATTTGTAGCATTTTCATCATTATTAGACTTCTAAACACTGAGCTGCATGATCACACCTCTTCAGGACAGATGCTTACCAGTAGGGTAGCATGTGTGAACAGTGACAAGAGAAATGTGGTTTAATTATTTCAGAATCAAAACATAATATGCAAAACTATCTCAACAATATCTTTTTCATTTTACAGCAAAACTAAAGTTATTGGAAATAGCTTAATTCTGAACCATTTCAATGCCACAATTTAAACAGCTGTTTATACCATCAGATAAATGAGCAGCACATGCTAAAAGGTAACAGACATAATTGTTTCCTGTTTATTGACAACTTCCTGAGGTGACTGTAAATAGTAAGGTGAGTAAAGCAGATGGTGTTTTGTGTTTCTGTTCCGGAACATCACAATATTAGGTTTTTTTCATTTTAATATTAGGGTTTTTTTCATTTTAATGTTAGCTGCACTTTTCCCCTCTTTTCAAAACTTTGAAATCAAAGCTAGGGCAATTTTAACACTTTCTCCTTGGGGCTATACTGGGGCATGTGGATAACTCATGTCCCAGATTACTACAGATCGCTCAGAGACTAAAACACATGAGAGCTTTGGGGCAAAGCAGTTTACAAGCTATAAGTTCACTGGGTGCTGAACAGCCTGGTGCACTCCTGTGACACAGGGCACAGCCACAAAGACTGAGCTCAAAGCTGCTTCAGCAGAACTTACTCACTTAGAAGCCACATCAGATGACTGGTTCAGGCTGCTCTCAGTTCAGCTTTTTCTGCAGAGTTTTATATTTGTGATACAGCTAAAGCCTTCAACTTCTATTCCAAAAGCAGCCGGAGGGCTCAGGTCAGGCACGATCAGGTACTTACCTCTAAGTACAATATTCTCCAACATTCCTCTGCACCAACAGCTACATTTACAAACTGCACTAGTCCTTGACAGTCTCTACAATGTCAACTTTCTCTCACTTACCTCAGAATCCGGTTGTAGAGCCTTAATCCACAGCCATTTGTAAACAGTGCCAAAAATGCAAAGAATTGTCAGGCAGTCCCCACATGAGATTTGTAAAAAAAATTTGTCTTTTCCTGACCTTCTTAGGTCCATACTACTTTCTTTCCCATGCACTGGGCTTTGGCCAGTCCCTATAGATTTCTCAGCCTAGTCTTTTCCTGGCCCCAAGTTCTGCCTACTTGTTTCAGGCTCGGCATTCCCTTTCCCCAGGTCAAAATTAAGGAGACAGGACAGGACAGAGCAGATTAACAGTACTGTCCTTTTGCTTGTAAGAACATTCCCATATTGCTGCTCCTCCTCATGAAAATGGCATCAGCTTTCAACAGCTGAAGGTCTGGAGATGACAGAAGATCCCTCTTGATCCACTAGAGGAAATATGAGAGAGAGACAAAGGTATTGCTCCTCTATCAAAACAGAAAGGCAGGCAAGTCGCAAACAAGCCAGAACATTCATACCATGGCAAGCTTCCCTTCAGGACCAGGCAAACTCCCAACACTCATTTGCAAACCAGAGGAAAAGGACAGAAATTATTCTGTTTTGTCACAGACATCTTTTATGAAAAATAATTTCCTTAGGATTTTTCCTCCTGAGAAGCTGAGAGACCTCAGGAACAAAATGTAAACAATAATTATCTGCTGCTGTGGAATGCAACAGGTGGATCTGTGATTGGTCTCATGTGGTTGTTTCTAATTAATGGCCAATCACAGTCAGCTGGCTCAGGCAGAGAGTCCGAGCCACAAGCCTTTGTTATCATCCCTTCCTTTTCTATTCTGAGCTAGCCTTCTGATGAAATCCTTGCTTCTATTCTTTTAGTATAGTTTTAATGTAATATAAATAATAAAATAATAAATCAAGCCTTCTGAAACATGGAGTCAGATCCTCATCTCTTCCCACATCCAAAGACCCCTGTGAACACTGTCACACTGTTTCTCTCCTATTCACTGCAGCTGCAATTAAAGCACTTGAAAGAGACACTGAAACTTGTTTGCAAACACAATCCCAGTATGTTCTTAGTTATTGCAAAAAAGGTTTTATTTCAAGGAACACTTCACCACACTGTATCTATGCAGGCCATCAGAACACACAAAATAGAGCAATAATAGACAACTTGAACAGTGAAAAAAATCAGTCAGTCCAGAATTAAAGTCATGCAGGAAGAGCCCTTTCCTGGCACAGGATCAGTGTAAGGTGGTTTGCCTCAGAGCATTTCAGACATTTCCTTGGCTGTCTAAAACCGGTGCTCAAGTAAGCATGAAGGAACGCAGGACAAATCACTCCTCTTAGAAATTCCAAGGTTGAGTCACAGCACTTTGCTGCAATGCAGAACACAGAATCTATTCCTGAAGAGGAAAAAATTAATAAAAAACAATTTTACATCAGGAGAAATATTGAAAAAATTGAATTTTAATCCTAACCAGTGGAGAGCTGCTTTACAAAACCCAGCTCAGTAAGAACCAGAGAGCCCATTCCAGACATAAGAACTTTACAACTAAACACTTCTTAACCTATTCACTTGTCTAACACTGATGGAAGCATCAAACACTCTTCTCTGGTAAAGTGGCTGCACAACACCCAGTAACTACACTGCTTCAGGAGAAGAGCATTTAACACAGTGGATTTCACGACTTCTCACCTGTTTACATTTGGAGAAACAAGGCTTGAGTTTCTTCAGCATCTCTGAGTTGTCCAGTGCTCGGACAGGAACCCCATACCCCATGACCATTCAACAAATATTTTTAGAAACAGAGGCACAAAGTGCTTACATTCGGACAAAACAGTATTATTTGCTTTTGACTACAAGGTGACGTGAATCAGTTCAAACTTTGATTGATTGATGGGGAAACTAGGATAAAATAGGATGTCAGACTCAGCACCTCAGTAACATTACTGAGCAATTTGCTGTTGATAAGATACCTGTATCTGTATTTTCTCCAACTCATCTGCAAGTCTACAAAGAACAAGTTATGGAAAGAATGACAAGCAGAATAAAATGAAAGATGGTAGAGACCTCTTCCACAGATTTCTTAAGTCAAGATATCAATATCCAAGATATCAATTTTAAGAGCAATTCAGAGTGGAGAATCATGAGACTTTAACAGGTTTCACAAAATAAAAAAATGTAAGAACACAATATTTTTTTTTTAGATTTAATGTAATATGTAGTTTGATTATTAAATGGCAAAGAATTTAAGTTTTTAACCTACAAATTAAATAGGATATTTCTAATGTCACTCCTTAGGAGGTAAATTTTATAATTTTGGACAGAATTCTGCATCAAAAGAAACAGCATAAAGCAAGATCAAGATCAGTAGAAGTATCTTAATAAAAACAAGTTTATTCATTCATATTTTAGGTAAATATTCAAATAGTCATCAAAGCCTTTTTGCCATGACTGTAAACTTTTTATTTTAAAAAATTATGTTAAAAACCAATACAGCAATTTCCATTAATGTTCTAAAAAAGTTTGTTCACATCTTGAAAGAAAATACATTAGCAACATCTCCCAGCATCATCAATCTTTAAAAAAGTAAAACTCTAGGTGCAGAACATTTCTACAGTGTAGTATCTCTAAATTTTAATTTAGTCACATGATTGAATATCATTCACCTCTCTTGTCTCTAGACCATGATCAAGAGCATACCTTAAGTAGAAGATATTCAATGATGTGTTACACATTGCCACAGATACTAACATTATTAGAAGAGTGCACAACTCAATTTCACTAACAAAGCAAGACTTTTCTATATGCTGCATTGTAACAGTTAATTTAGCTATATGCCTTTAAAATCATGTATGTTTTCCAAGGAAAAATACTAAAAAATCCATGGTCCAAATTCTTCTCCCACTTATATTCACAGGATAAGATAAGCACCATCAACTTGTAGTTTATAGCTGGAAAGCATATAGAGAACCAGTTTGTTTGTGAGTATAAGGGAGAGGAGAACTTGCCCCATGTCTGTAAACATTCACATAAGTCTGCAGTCAAAAGTGCCAGATAGGCAGCCTATCCGCAGTACAATTATTTAATTCATTCAGAGGGGTGCTGGAGGCAAGGAGAATATTATGGAACCTTATTTTAGAGGCAAGTTAAAATGGTTTTATATACTTTGGAAAGACATATTGTCAGCTAGCTAAACCATACTCCAGTAAAACATAATCCACTTCTACCAAATACAGTACAGCATCATTTCCTATCTTTCTTGTTCAGACAAAGGAGTACTCAATTCAGCAGCAAGCCCATGACAGTATTTTGAAGCATAAGAAAAACCCCCACATACCTCTGACCTACCCTCCCCTTAACATACTGCTGATGCTAACAGGAGATCCTCATACATAGGAAGAAAACATCTGAAAAGACCATAAACTGACCTTGATTTGTACACACACAGGAAGTGTGCTTCTAGACAAAAGGTCATCTACAGCTTTAATTGTCTAGTTTCAATCTAGATCTCAGTCTCTATTAACCACATATACCATACAAAACATAACAGGATAGGCGCTTATTCACACTATTAAGTATACTTGGTCTCCCTACTCAGCTTGACAGTCAATTGCCCTATTACACAAACACCTGTTTGAATGTTCCTGATCCTGTAAGAAACCAAACACTGAACTCTTAAAATTAAAGGAGAGTCAAGGATGCTCAGCAATTCACAGGATCAGACCCTGAATCAAATTGAATGCAATTCACAAATGAAGTTTGACATCTGACACAGCCTCCTGGAAACATTTTACCCTCATGTTTTCCCTTTCTTTCCCCAGCTCAGACCATGCTCCCACTATCGCAGAGACAGCCTTCAAAGTGAATAGGATCAGGCTCTGTCAAGCAAACACTGCAGTCTTTAGAAATGCCTGGTATTTACTGCCATCCACTCTGGGGCAGACTTGTCTGCAATGAAAATGGTGTTCCTGGTGTTGATGGATAGTTAGCAAAACCTTCAGGCTGAGCTGTATAGTTGTCCAGAGCAGAAGCAGAATGTGCCTTTAAGGAAGATAAGAAGTTAGGAAACAGCACTGACAAAATCAAGGAAACAAAAACCTAAATTAAGCAAAATTTCAGCCACAATACCAGTCCTGCTCAAGCTAAAACAAGTGGATTATATTCTGAAGAGTGCAAAGAATAGAGATGAGCAAGGCATCTATACAAAGATGTTAATCTGTAGTGCAACTATTGCTCTGAAATACCAGAGAATGAAGAAAGCAGTTGGATTAAGGGGGAAAACAAAGAAGTGTTAATGGCACCAGCTGATTTGGAAGGCACAGCTTAATCAGGAGCTGTAATATTAGTAACTAGATCTTATAAATAAGAATAATTACATTCCCTCAATGCAATCTGCATACATTTCTATAGGATCAGAATAGACTCTGAGCTGCAAAGGCATGGTCTAGATGAAGTAACTTGCTTCTTCCAATCCCCTGATATTCAGAAGATATCTGACAATATGGTGCACTCTGAACAGTACTTAGACATATGCTCCATTTCAACAACTGATGTGTCACAGAAGAGAGAAAACATTAAGTCAAGACACTCAGCTCTCTTTTTTAGTATTATGTAGAGAAGGTCAAATTTCTTACAAGAGTCTGTACAGAGGCTGTTTTTAACAAAAGACAAACTAAACATATAAACAAAGTCTGATGATAGTTTCAGTTAACTTATGTAGGTTGATGGGTCAAACAAGCTGTTTCATGGACAAGAGATGATGAACCTACACATCACCCAAAGCCACTTCAAGCTCATATTACAATTCTGTTTGTGGGAACTATCAAGAAAAAGGCACAACCACAACAGACACAATTTTAAGACAATCTGATTACATATGCAGTGGCACATAACACACAGCAAACGGTCTATAGAAATCTCTAAGTTATTAAAATGTCAGACTGGAACTGAGCACAAATTTTGCAATGGTACGACCAGCTCGTTAGATTTAACACAAACCCTAAAATTAATTCACCCAAAATTGATTTGCATTATCTTTTATTTCTCCCCATTTTACAAAGAGTTTTAGATAATGTTTTAATCTCATTTATGAAGCATTGTACACTGGCCTTGAGTAAAAAGTTAGTAGAAGCTGTTTTTTATCATCATCCTTTTAATCAGTTCTCACACAATTTAGAGGTTTTAATCATTTACTGACGTAAACTAATCCCAAGGAGTTAACAGGCAAGTAGGTGCTCAAGAGATCACTGGAAGCAGAACAGTACTAACAAATAGGCACATTACCTGTAGTAGTGCTGACTGTGCAGCTGCACTATGCTGCAATTCCTGTAAGGAAGATTGTGCGGCACTTTGGGGAAAGCCAGGGATACCGGGGAGAGATAAAAGACCAGGAAAAACTGCATTTCCTGGAGTCTGTAGTCCAGAAGTCAAGCTGAAAGAATGTGAAAATGAGGCTATTATTAGGAACATCTGCACCATGTTTTATTCTCTTTCCTTCTCTATAAGTTTATGTCTATATAAATCACAGAAGCAGTTCTTTTCCTAAATCTCATAAAGGCCAGAATTTCTAAACTGAATTCCAGTCTTTACCCACCTAAAAATCATTCATACATACACAAACCAAGATTGTCTGGAACACACCTAAGAGCACTCAAAATGTTTTGTACCTCAACTGTGTTGACAGTTCACACACACAAAAAAAACCTTAAAGACGAGAATTTATGCTGATGACTTCCTTAAAATATCTAAGCTATTGTCTGCTATTACCTGTGTGTGTTAATGGATGCCCACGTGGAATCCATTCTTGTAAAAGCCTAGGAGGTGCCACGTATCCTCATCTGGGAAATAAAATTACTGAGCACCTCACTGGATTAGACTGCCATAACAGGGACTATTGAGGCCAACCTATTTAATCACTACCCTATCAGCTTCTGACAGCAGGTGGAAATCTAGTAGTGAAGTAACTTTAAAAATTACCTGCAATTAGTCACTATGAGTGAAAATATTGCCTACACACCAAAAATAAAATCAGTGTTTGCTGAAGAGAAAAAGAAGTGGTTCTGACCTCCTCCAAAAACAGTAACCTACCCAGCCTGTGCCACAAGTGCAGAGTTGAAGTTTGAGCTAAAGGCCGAGGCAAACCCTGGCAGGACTGGAGCTGGAGATGGGGCTGTGGCAGCTGCCGGCAGCGGTGCAACTGCTGCTACTGCAGAAGATGCCTGGAGGCCAGGGAAAGAAGGGAGAGCAGGAGTGACAGAGGGTGTGTTAGAGACAGGAAAACCAGGGAAGGATGGGTTTGATGATCCCAGAGGTCCCTGGGCAACAGAAAAAAGGGAAGGGACAGCACTGGACAAGTTAAGCGAGAAGGGTGGAGCGGAGACTGTTGCGGAAGCAGCGAGTCCGGAGAGCACGGCGGCGGTGGAACTTGCGTGGGGGGCGGGCACGGCTGCAGCGCTCGTAGCCGGGGCGGCCAGCAGAGACCCCGGGAGGGTGACGGGCGGGGTCAGTGCTGGGTTACCAGTAAAGGCAAAGTTACTGGTTAGAGACGTGAAAGGAGGAAGTCCATTGAACACGGGGGCAATGGGAGCAGAGGAGCCGTGTGGGGCGAGAGAAATGGAAGCCAGAGAACTGGAGTTGTTCAGAGGAGCACTCAAAGAGGAGAGCCCTGACAGCGCTGGGTTCAGGGAACTGGGCAAGCTGACAGGCACTGAAGCTGCTGAGGTGTACGCACGCCCGAGCCCTGAGAGTCCTAGGGTGCCATGAGAAGGGCTGGCTGAATGAGAAGGACCTTTGAAGGCCGACAGGGTAGGACTCATGGGTTCTGTTTTGACCAGAACTGGGATACTTGTGGCAGCTGGGGCTGATGAGAGCTGCTGGTCGGGATTAGTAGGACTTGTGCCATGCAAGAGGGAGGCTGATGAGCCGCAGTTGACTGGCATAATCGATGGCGAAGTGGTTAAAGGTGACTGTGCAGGCAATGTGGGAGGAGTGGAACTAGAATTGGCTACAGATGGGGATGGAAGACCTGGAAAAATAGCCAGCCCAGGTGTGGAGGAACGCTGTGTGTTGGGGGTGGCTGATGGAGTGTAACATTTGTTGACAGAGGAAGTGGGAGGATCAGAGCTTTGATTAGCAAGAGCAGATAAAGAAGCAAGCTCACTTGTCACAGCAGAAGGTAAAGCAGATGAATTGATTAATGAAGTGTCATTTGATGTCAGAAATCCCTTTAAGACAGACAAAATTGGGTTAGGCAAGCTAAGCGAGCCAGGAATGGTGGTGGCAGGAGAATTAGCAATTGTAGATGGAACAGGACTAGAAATCCCTTGGGCATTGGGCGGCAAGGACAAAGGGAGGCCAGCAAAGACTGATGACAATGGAGCAGGATTATTAGCAGAAGCAACTGAAGAGGTTGCAGAGAAAGGGAGGCCAGCAAATGGTGTAGCAGCAGATGCAAAAGCTTCACTGGGTGCAGGTGTGGCACATGGAGTGGAAGAACCCTGCGGAGTGGGCATAGCAGCAGGGATAGAAGCCAGCCCAGAAAAAACTGAGGGGATAGGGGTAGGGGTTGCACTGTGAACAGATGTGACAGGAACACCAGGCAATGAAAGGGATTTGATGACAGTAGGGGTTGGGGTAGATGGCTGAGATGTATGGATGGAAGAGGAGACCTGTCCTGGGAAAACAGGAAGGACAGGGGTAGACATGTTCATCCCAGAGATGAGTGGAGTTGCAGGTGCTAATGGATGGCTTATTGCCTTGACAGGTGATGGGGTAGGGACTGGAGTAGCAGCAGGTGTTGAAGGATTAGAACCATGAGGAGTAAAGAGCTGATTCGCTTGTGCAGAAAAAGCTGCAAAGAAACAAAACCAGTAAGAATACTTGAAACTGTCAGAAAGGTTTGAAATCAACACAAAAACATTTTATACAGCATTTCAAAATATGATACACAAGCAACAGCTAACACACAATGTCTACATATAAACAATGAACAGCGGGGCCTATGAAAACAAACCAAAAAAGTACACACAAACACGTCACACAAATCATACACCATGTGGGCTAACACTCCTTTTTAAAATGCTCTGTGACATCTGCTACCTCTTCATGATCTCATGCAAAACAGAAACTCAAATACACTCTGTAAGAACATCTGAGTGATACAAGTAAACACCCTCCCTCTGGTCCCTAACATTTGGCAGTACCCAAACCAGATCTAATATTCCATCAGCATCAGATCACCTGGGCTCCTCTGCATCCACTCTCACTGAAGGTCAGAATTTCCTTCAGAACCAGTTAATTCAAAGTATCATGATTTCAGAGAAGTTTAGTCAACAACTGAAGAAAGCTGATTTCAGGTGCTGGTAGTTTTCTTTCCTTCAAAATCAGGTCATTCTCTTCACTGTGCTTCCTTCAGATTTTGATTCTAAGAAGGTACACTTTGAAATTCATGTATCACACTACAGTATTAAACTAACATTGGCGCTTGACTTTAGCAACAAGTATTTCTAGGAGTCTTTAGTCAGGTGTCTGCAATAAAGGCAAGCACCTGCCACTAAAAGTACCAGTTTGTGTCAATCCTACAAAGTAAGTTAAGAGACATCAGTCAAGCTGCAGGAAAACAGGTAGGCACACTGTGAATGTGGAGGTTGATGGAAAGGAGCTGCATTTATGAACACTGGCATGTCATGACTCTCGATATGCCTGCCTCTAGTCTCCTGTGGAACGTGAATATGTTAATAAATCATGGCTCTCAAATAACCCTTGTGCTGTATTTTACTTTTGGAATAATCTGTTCAAATGCAAGCAAGACACTCATCCAACCAGTCAAACTCACCACCCAAAACTCTCTAGCAGCCTACATGTCTCTCTTGCCTGATTTCTACATATAATTCTACACAGAAATCCAGAAATTATTCTTTAAAATCTTGGACCTAAGTTGACATGACAAACTTCAATTTAGTGTATGTTGAAACTCTAAAATGTGTAAATCTGAAAAAAAACCTATTTCCTTTTACATACTCTTTTCAAAAAAATACCCCAGACTACCCAGCCCTGGATTCTGTTCTTTTCTCATTCTATTTCCAAGCTGAAGACTCTCAAAGATTACAGTTATTTAATCCTGACAGCCAAGGTAATCACAAATGAAATGCAGTTGTACTAGAAGCCAGAGCTGAACTTTTCTTCCTAAGAGAATATTTCATTTCTTACACTGTATTCATTTAGCTGCATGAACTAACTTTGTAAAAATACATGCATATTTAAAGAGGGGTATACAAGAATTAAGTGATTCTTCAAAACATTTCTGCAGACCCATCCCTGGACACAGAGAAGGAAAGACAAAACACAACTTTTTTTTTTTTTTGGGTCCCTAGGAATATTTACAGTAGCTAAAGTTATCACAGTCATTTCATCTATTTGCAGCATTTGTTAATATGCCTGACTCAATGGTCAGTAAATTCTCAGTTTGTCAAATCTAATAACATTATCAAAACCCTTTTATAAGTAGTTCCTAATGGGATTTATTATTATGCTTTGTACTAAGCGTACAAGCTTAGTACACAGAAAAACAATTAAAAAATACACAACTGTCTTGGTAAAAAGAACAGGATCTTACAGGGTAAGACAAAAGTACAGGCAGACACAGTTGGATCTAATATTCTGGGATAAGACATTCAAAAATCTCTAAATCTCTCTTGCATTCCTACCTCCTTATTGCAACTGATCTATGAAATTAAAATGTCAATAAGTTTTCCAGCAGATGTCCAGAATTTTAAAAACTGCAAATATTTACTGAAGTATTTAAGTGCATGAACATTGCAAAGGGTATTTTGATTTAGGTTTTAGCATTATTTCTCACATGCTTATATAATGAAGAGTACAAAAATTTTTGATAAGCTAACACAAAAGAATGAATTTTAGTGTTTCAGTGATTCTAAGTACACATGTCTGATAATTTTTTTTCTCCACTCTCAAGAGGTTCTATTCCACATACTTAGTGGCTGCATACTTAGAAGCTTATGAAGATCCCACTAAACAAGTCGTTAACATTTTCTGAACAAGTAACAAAAATACAATGAACATAAAAATCCCCCTGTGGATTTGCAATTTACCTTGATTTTGGGAAGGTTTTGCCTGGCTGGAAAGGTCTTCATTTTCTAAACAGAGAACAGCAGCTTGTTATTGAAAGGCAAATGAAACTCCAGCAGTGAAAGATCCACTCCCAGCAATAAGCCAGGAAAAACAGCATGAATAATTTTAAAGATATGCATGCTTTACCTGATACCACTTGATTAGCAGTGTATGGTGGAGGAGCTGGTAAGCCTGGAGCTATGACATTGGCCATTGGAACTAAGCCAGCATTGTTGTAAGCACCTAAAATAACAAAGGCAATACACATCCCTGTTGTGAGAACAACCTGTATCTAGATGAACCAGTAAGCATCTTCACCTTTTAAAAAATATTTTCAAGACTGTAAGACATGCCTTCATCAAAAAGCTAGACCAGTTAACTATACAGACTGGATGCTGGCTTTTGCCAATGTCTGCCTGAAGGGCATGCATTGTGATCCAAATTTTACTAAGGGCAATTCTCTTAAGAGAGCCTGAAAAAGTCAGGTTTCAATTCCTTTCAGTTTCATTTTGCCTGAAAAAATTCAAAGGGGAGGAGTGATACAATGTCCGCAGCATCACTGGTCCTTTCCTATTCTTAATTAAAGGCTGCTGCAACTCCTTCTTCAGCATTAAAGCTGGACAAACAAAGGAGCCAAACACAGATCAGTAACCATGACCCTTTAACATTAGCCAGAAAATTCTGAGAAAAAACAATCCTTCTCAAATACTTAATCTAGTATTCTTCAATATTTCTTTAAATGTTAAGAAATTCAAGCAGGTTAGCAAGGTACTTTAATATAAAATTCTAACAGCAATTAACATATTAAATATACCTTTTTTCCTCTGTTATTTTTGAAGCAACTGAAACTGTTGTATTGCTGTGGTACAGAGTTCTGATGGAATACATCTGAATTTAAATTGCAGGAACACACACATTTCACAGTGGCCCTGAATTAATAGTTTAAGAGCGTAAGAACTTGGGCTTCATGGGAAAAGGTAGCACTTGAATAATACTGAAAGTGCACCAATTTCTCATATAGAAGTCCTTTCTGATTTCATACTTTCATAGTAATTCCACCTGATGTTAAGATTTCTTGCACAAGAAAATCAGAAAAGCAACTAAAAATCACTGAATCACTCAGAAAGGAAATGGTCAAGAAGCAGAAAACAATCATTCTAATCACACTGACAACAGTCACATTCAATAGTTTCAGGTCAGCATCTGCAATCTCATTAAACACATACACATATATATAATTTCACCAGTTATGAGTTCTGTTGTCACAAGAGCTTTCTTAAAACACATATTGCAGCCTAGTAAGGCCCTGAAACCTCAAAAGCTCTTTAATATACTAAAACTGTACTAATATTTCTATCCTGCCACAGGCCAAATTTTGTGCTTTAAGATACTTTGGATAGGATTTATTCAATATAAATCCAAATTAGTCTGCAAGTTTCCTACACAGTTTCTTCAAAAAAAGTAATTTCTTGACCATAAATAATCAATCATTCTTATTTTAGCCACTAGTAGTGCCCATTTTTCTAAAATGGCTATAAAAAGGCTTGCAGACATCAAGCTGATTAGATGACTCAGCCTTCAGCACGCTTGCTAGGAGTTCTGCTTCACTTTCTTATCAACTCCCTGAAAAACCCTGAAATCCCAAACATGAATGAAAAGCAAATGTTGTAACCAGAGCAGTCTTTATTTTGCAGTACAGAATTTCAAGATTAGAAAAGGCTTTCAGCTGCCTGCCAGACCTGCATCTGACTACCTTAAGTATTCTAAGCTTTCTTCCAAAGAAAGGGCAATTGCCTTGGCCCCTTCCAAAAATGTCTTTAGTCTAACAATTGATGCAGCAGAGCAAAGAGAGGAGCTTATGAATAAAGGCTCAATCTTACTTAAGGCACTAAGAAATAGTGCCCTTGCTAAAAATAGAACAATGGCAGGAAAAAGCAATCACTGTTTCTCTTCTGACACCGAAATCTACTTTTCTTTTAGGAAACTGTTTACTCTCCATAATGATGGCAAAAGGTAAAGCTGAAGGCAAGTGAGACAGATCACAGCCCATCAGCAAGTTCCTACATAGTTCCACCCAATACAGGGCCATGGCTGACCATATTCCAAGCTGGGTTCTACAGCAACAAGTCATACTTGTCAAGCCAAAGCCCAAGCCTTGGCCAAATGTTACAACAAAGCCTCGTCTTGTCTAACATGCTCAACACCTCCCACAAATATAAATATTTAGTCATCAGAACAGGATTGTGAATTTTTCTTATGGACATTGGAAAAAGAAGTCAATATATTCCTCTCTTTATCAATTCCGCTGTAATGAAAGAAAAGGTAGAAACCAGTACCCAGAGCATGCTCAGGGAGCAGAAGCCAACTTCAGATATGACCCTGGTCAGAGAAACCAACACTTGACACAGTGCTTAAAAGGCAAATGCATGAACAATAGCATCAGGCTAGAACACACAGAAACCTTACTTGGTGCAATAGTTGCATGTGGCCGACATGGTGGGATGGGGTATGGAACTGGTTTGTGTGGATTGTACGTTGATGGAGCCTACATAAACAAAAAACAAATGGAAAAAGCAAGAGTGAAAGCATTAGGTAATGTCTCTCAGACAAAAAGCTAACATTCTACTACTAGAGACAGGCATTCTTTTCTACAAATATAGGTGATACGAAATTTTTTCATAATATCCATAGCGACTGCAAGTATTTCATGCTTTCTGAAAAGAGTGAAACAAACATCACTAGTACACCTTTAGATTTTAATAGAAAACTGAGCACAAGTGGGAAAGGGAGCTCCTTTCTGCCTTGCAGTTCTCATACTCTGCAGTCTTGGACTGACTTCTCATTTTAGAGGTTTAGCACATTTAAAACTAGCAAATATTTCTGAAGGTTCCTACATTTTTAAAATAATACAGCTTTGTGGGAAACACCTCATAATATATAGAAGTGATAACAAAAAATTTGGACAATACCTCAGATTGTAGGTTCACTGAAAGCTTGTCCCACGTGCTCAAATATTTTGAAATACAGATCAGCTGTGTTAAGAAACAAGAACCTCTTTCTAAGGCACTGCTGTAATTCAAGTTTCAAAGATGGAGGCATTTTCTGTGCTCATGTGAGAAATCCTCAGAGAGCAGCTCATGATGGAATACCAAAAATGCTTTTAGATTTCTCTTCTGCTACTGTAATTTAAATTCTGTCTTCAAGCGCGCATACATTGTATCCAGGAGAGGATCTTCCCCCTCTACAGATAAAAACTAAAGCTCATTTTCAAGTTAAATAAAACCCTACTAGGTCATATTCATTACAGAAGTTTAGTTTCAATTAAATTGCTGCTCTACAGTCTTCTTGCAACATAACAGCATTTTATAACAAAGCCTTGTTGAATTGGCTGGTAGTTGTTTAGGGGATTTTTAAAGAGTCATTTACTAATTTTTAGACATACTGGTTTGGATGGTCCAAGTATACGGGCCGCTATTCCTTTTCCTTCATTAGTACATTCTTCTGTGTCCTTTTTGATAGGGGTTCCCTGAAAGAAAAGAAAATTAAACCAAGCATTAATTTAGAAGCAGGCTTTGCTGTACAATTTTCCCTTTTATTTTTTTCTGAACTACATTTGAGTTCTTGAACATTCTGAAAGTAACCATGTTTGTCAGGAAAGAAAAAAAAACAACACAACTGTTTTAGGCTTGTAAAGAGATTCCAATAGCTTGTAACACTGAGCTTTTGTAAAGAGAGGCATTTTAAACAGTGCATGTTGATGATGGAATTCTGCATTTTGACTTGTGAATGTGATAACATTAATTTTGCTGTCGCTTAGGTGTTCACAGGAAATGCTTAACATGCTTAAGAGCCACACTAAGATTAGCAGTAGTACTGTAGTGACCATATTAGGTCACTTTATCAACCTACCAGCAAGCCCCTTGACACCTCCTGATTCTGCCAAATACTGCTGGAGTTTACAATGTTTTTCTGATATGAAAACTGTCTTATTTATGACATTGTTCAGGTAATCTTTACCTGAAGCAGCAGAGAAAGAATGAGCAAATAAAAATCATGCAAGTTCCCTGTAAATGTGGAATGGGGTAAAACAAGCAAGCAAGCAAACAAACCAACCCAACAAACACACTTTGGTTTTGATTCCACTCCTCCTTCCACATATATGAATTCTGGGTTTGGTTATACTACAATAAATCTTAAATCAAGGTTCATTTGTGAAAAGCAAAAACATAGGATCATGCTTACTGGAAAAATTCCATTTATGCGGCTTGGTTTGCCCTTGGGATAAGGATTGCCAGGAATCATGCCACAGGATGATATCATAGCATGAGGAGCCTTACAACCTGTTTTTGAAGCCTGCAAAATAATCAAAAAAAGAACATTATTTGCTATAAAATTCAGTGCTCTAAAGAAACTAGTTACTACTTCATGATATTTAGACTGCACGAATCAACCTACATGGAACAACTGAAGTCTGTGTCTCAAGTCTTATTCCAAATAATGCAAATAGTGTAAACTTCTGCCAAAGTCCCTCTCTGCTTACACTGAACTTGGGCTTTAGCACTTGGCGCTCTCTAAAACAAACACAAACTGTTTCCTCCACCATTGATTCCAATTCTGTGTCTCTTTTTCCTAATGCCTGACAAAAACTTCTCATTCCGTTGTACATGCTCTTTTCTTTTGCAGTTACTTGTTTCAGCTGGTCTTAACACCAGGAGCTCCCAGAAGTCCTCATGCTAAGCCCTGACCCCACAATGACCACAAGGATACACTCCTAACAAAACCAAGGATTTAAGTTTATCTTGATTACCTGTTCGAGAATTCGTCTGCATCTTTTCTTCTCTGACATATTAATTCTGAACAGATCTTCAATCAGGCGATAATTCTGAGCATCAACAATGTTGCTGTAAAGACAGTGACAGACAATTACTGCCATTCCATCTGCATAAGCTGAAAATGCTGAAAAGTTACCCACAGTTAGCCACTACCCAAAAGCACTTTAAAAAGCCATAACTAGGTTTAGATCATAATATCACTATTATTAAAGTAAAAATCCTAGGCTTAAATATGGACTTCATACCTGTAAGTAAAACAAGGTATTAGAACTAAAGATCAATACAGAATGATGGATGATGATGGCTAAACTTTATTTCAAGAGTAAGTATGTAGAATAAATTAATTTTGCATCACAAAAGTGATGCCTTGAGACATAAGGCATCAACAGTTCACTAGAAAGCTTTAATTACTACTAACACACTATTCCTAGCACAGCAGAAAACCAGCAGCTACTCAATTTGCTACTGTTTCTTGTCAGTCTGGTGGAAAAACAAGTTTTCATCTAATTTCATTTAAAATTAAGAAAATATTTTCCAGTAAATCTCTGTAAGATCTGCAGAGCTAGTGAAAGCCTTAATATAGTTCCAAAAGGTACTCCTCCTCTCTCTTTTTCCCCAAACAACACTAGACACACCAGAGAACAAAATATGTGACTACAAGGAGACCAATGCCTGCTTCTACCCGCCTTATTCAAAATCCTGACCAATTTTTTACCAGCACTTCTCTGTCAAATATTACCCATGTCGTCCAAACTACTGGAAATACAGCACCAAAAAGGAGGACTCCTCAAAGGAGGATATTAGACAGAAATGAAATCAGCAGAACATTGAATGACGCCATGAAAAACACCTCAAAGAACAGCATTAAAATGTGAATGAACTTTCAGCATTGTTCAATATTCCTGATTAATAAAGTAAGCAGCAAAAAATTTGGGTTAGTACTTGTAATCCCTTACTTTGCTCTAGTACTGTAGAAATTCAACAGCTAAGGAAGTTATTGTGCTTTTGCCCCACATCAGCTGAAGCGTAAAACTTGAACAGCCAAAGCGCTCCAGTCTCATTACAAGAAGGTAACATGTTAGTGTGTCACAACTAACTTTCCTTTGGCCACTGTGTTTTGGTTTGGTCTGAAATAGACTAGCAGCACTGACATGGCTTCCTTAAGCTCAACTCCTACAGCAAAACCATGTCTGTATCCTCGGTCTTAACTGTTTTATGGATATTTGTACCATGAATTTATATGCCCCAGGAAGTGCAAGCAGGTGGTAGTACAGCATTCACAGGGAAGACAGATATGCTTGAAGCAAAAAACCCCTCAACAACCAAAAAAGAACAATATTTATAAAATAAATCCCCTGAACCAAGCAGAAGATTTGCATTTTAAATATGTGTAATAGATCCTTTGAAGCAACTCTGTTCACTAGGAATATTCCAACTTTCTCTGTAAATAAAAATTTAGAATATCTATTTTTATAGACAGTAGATTTGTCAGTTCAAGAGTACCATTTACTTAACTCATCTCTACATATGTAATACTTAGAGGACTTTTCAAAAAAGGGTCAATTCCCAGAATTTCCTGGTCTCAAGTCTTCCAGATTTCAGTGAGCAGAGAAACAAGCTTAAGGCTCTCTTTGTTCTCTACAAAATTTGAAGACCACATTAAAAACACCACCAAAAGTGCCAGTCTTCCAGCAGGCAGAAGCTTACATAGCAGTAAGGAGAAGACTCAAAGGAACAATGGAATTTTCCACAATCATATAATCATTGGTTGGAAGGACCTTAAAAATCATCTAGCTCCAGAGCCCCTTCAGGTGAGCAGAGGGACCTTTTACTAGTGCATGTTGCTCAGAGCCCCATCCAGCCTGGCCTTGAACATTCCCAGGCATGAAAACATCTCCAGACAATCTGTGCCAGTGCGTCACCATCCTTACAGCAAAGAATTTTCTCCTAATATCCACTTCAAATCTACTCTTTTTCAGTATGAAGCCATTCCCCTTGTCCTGCCACTACACTCCAGCTCTCTTACAAGCTCCCTTCAGGTACCAGAAGGCTGAAATTACATCACTCCAACTTGTTCCAGGCAGAACAAACCCAATTCTCTCAGTCTTATGTCTACTTCTACAACATCTGCTTCTAACTCTTATTTTAAACAGCCCCATCAGTAATGGATTTCTGCTTTACCTTAACCAGGTCTAGGAGATCTAAAGTTTTATATCTTCAAACATGAGCTAATACAAGTTGAGGAACACAGCAGAAGAGATACTTACGAAGCTAGGATTTCAAGGGCAATAAGTTTATCTTTACTGAAGGTGAAGCAGTTGAGAATATTAACCATTTTTGATGCTGGAACTGCCACTATTTTCTGATAGAGAAAGAAAAAAGTGTGTATAAAATAAAACAGTACAAGTATTTTAAACTCAGAACACAATTCAGTAACAGCTTCATATTGTATATTTCAGTAAATTTTTAATAGCCTCTCCCTCCCATTGGGAAGAAGACTCTATAGGCTAAATTATGAACAAACACATTCAAAAAACACTCACCAAAAGCAAAGGAAACAGTAGAGTTAACAAGAGTTAGAAAGGGCTACATTTTCTTCTATGATATATAGGAAAGTAAAAGTCACTTTAGTCAGAAAAGATACCCCAATTCAGAAGTATGAAATTTCATTGCTTGGTACCACTGAAGGAGACGAAGAAGAAGCAGCTTTGAAGATTTTGAAGGTATACTGACTCATCAGTTGAAAAGTAGGTGTCATAAAATCAAAATGACATTAAGAGAGCAAATTTATTCCACAAGATCATGTCACAAGAACTTACATGTTGTAAAGCCTTTATTGCCTTAAGCTGTGGTTCTGCCCAGGAGAAGTATCTCAGTAATTCAACAACCTGCAACAGTAAGGCCTTCCTTTAATCTTTCAGATATATTAAAAATGTATGCTAACAGCATCAATATGACCTTTCCACTTTTGCAGCACATTGGTATACTGCTACAAAACATCTGTCTGTGATGGCTGATTGTCATTGCCTATCAGCATCTAACATTCTATTTATTTCTAAGTAAGCATCTAAAAACTCTATTTTATGAGATGAAGCTTTTCCATGGAAATATTAAAACACTTTCTTTTTTGCATATATTTGCATCTATGAATAACAATACCAATGTATTAGAATAAGTAAAAAACCCCCAAGTATCAAGTACTAAATCAAGTATCTCTGAAAAAGCTTATCAACTATCAGGATCCCAAACAGTATATTCCCAAGCATACACCAAAAAAAGCCAGCAGGAAAAGAAAGAGGACAAAGAGAATCTAGAAATTATCATGTTATACATTATCGCTATTTAGACAGTACACACAAAACAATTCTAAGTTCCATTATGATAAATTTATACAACTTTACAGACACAAAAAGAATGAAAATGTACTGATTTTGATGACAAAGCAATCTGGAACTCTTTTTAATAGTGTGATGCTGATATAATAACAAGGAATTAAATCTCCTCAATAAATATGAAAAGCTAATATGATCAGCCTCAGTATGACTGAAGACAATCACTGTGTATTACTGAATGCAGAAAAACAATGACTCCCATTAAACCCATAAGAGCATTGACTTTACCTGTTCACTGGAAAAGTATCCATGAACATATTCAATAGCTTTTAATTTGTACTCAGTCAATACAGCCTAAAAGACACAGAAAAAAAAGGATGCATAATTAGTGACTCAAAAATTATAATTATAGCACAACCATCTGCTAATCTATTAATCTAAAATCTGCCCCTACAAAGTGACATTTGTATCAATTACATTGCAGCATTTTGAAGGAATAGTGTACTTCTTAGGTAACTGAGAGCAGTGAAAAGCAGGAAGATGTGATTTAATTCTTCTGTCAAAATAATACTCCTTTTTTATTTACTTGATTTTGCTTTTTCATTGTTGCTTATAACTGTGCTGAGAGAACATCATCACTCTTCTTTTTCCTTCAATGATTTACATCAACTTAAACAAGATAATTGCTGATTATTAACAGTTGATTATTGATAACAGTTGATTATTTAGGCAATTGCATTGTATGGCCCCTGTAAAGTAACTAACAAAGTATTTTACTTCAGTGAATTTAGGAAGAAACTGGATAATGAGTCTATACAGACAGAATTAAATACACAGCAAAGCTTGCTCCAGAGATGGATACTGTCTTATCATTATCCTTATGCATTCCAAATTTTAACATGCAGTCACACCATACAAACAATGCACAGTACTTTAATGCAGCACTGGCCTTTTGATTTTGTGGCAGGACAGTTGTGTGGATAACCACATGAGCTGTCTAACAGCCAGGACTTCCTCCCTCCCTGTACCCAGCCCTCTGTGACAGGTACAACACATAAAGAAGACAGCTAACAGCTGAATTCCTGCCCCAAGCCAATGAAAACACCTTTCTTCCCATAGTTTCCAAGTCCCCCCTCTAATGCTAGATCTCGTGTATTCTCAAACCACCTTTAGCTTTACCCACACACTCACTTCTATTTTCCTCCCAACAACCCTCCTCCTTTTTGTACCTCATTAAGAGACAAACTACCAGACACACTGAAGTCACAGGGGCAGAAAAAATTTCTGCCTTTATGCTCATTTTTCTTCTACTCCTTCCTCCTCTTCATGTGTTTTGGAAAAAAGCAGAGTATGTTTTAATTTTTACTGAAACAAATGTTACTTTCCCTTCTTAAATCAACAACTGAATGACTTTATAACAAGAGTACAAACAGAAAGCACTGCTATGCATATTTATGGAAGGAACAAACAAACAAACCCCCTCAAAGTTTATTTTACTAGTACTTGGAAATACACACAGGGAAAAAGAAAAGTAAGCTACACATAAAGACATTTAAATAATTGTTCCTGCTAACTGTAGGACTGAAAATGGAACACTGGCCAACAGAACAAACTTGTAAACCACATCATACAGAAGGTGCTATCACAGAGCTAGAAATGAAGCTTAAACAAAAACATAGCAGCAAAGACACAAAACCAGCATTTGGATAATGAACATTACACCACAACAGCACAACTATTATTAACACAGCACAGCACAGATCCTTAGATCAACAGCAAGCTGGAATACAGGAATACAAGCAGATAGCATAGAGGAAACATAAGTGCCTAAAATCACATGCCTAAACCCTTTTGTCTGAAGTCTTTAGTAATCACAGAGCATATTCTGAAGGACTGCACTGCAGTAATATAACTGAAACATTGCTCCCTCCCACCATCAATCATCAGAGAAAGCATTCCTGTGCTAGTCATTCCTTGACCTTTTTTTTGTGGTTCTCAGATTTTCCACCCAAATTCATAAGTTGGGAGGAAAGTCCACACCCTGAAATATCTCAGACTGTCATGTTTTTAGCTGTTTTATGAGAGAGACCTTAGGACCATGATCTTATGCAAAAATGTAGTTGTGATATGAAAGACACCCCTGGGGCTTCTGATGAACAGTTTTATACCTCAATATGGTTTTATACCTCGATATGGTTTTATACCTCGATATGTTGCAAAATAATAATAATGCAATTGCAGCCATCACTGCCGCACGCCGAAGAGAAACTGAACTGAAACTCAACTCCAGAACCTGAGTCCAAATAAAGGAAATTTACCTCTCCTAGACAAACCAACACAACAAAAAATTCTGCTTAATACAAAAATGCTATGCTACTGTTGTGCCACAGGGAAATCTCATTTGAAACAAGCCCTTCATTGTTACACCAAGACACCTTCGGCAGGTAAACTGTTCTACTGAGACACTTAAATAACCTCTGCTGAATTGCAACAAAATACATTGTCACAGGTTTCTGCTTCCCAGGCAAAACAAGAAACATTAGTCTCAAAGGTTCTGATTTTTCCTCTGCTTTTCTCCTTCTAGCGTTCAGGGAAGTGTGCCAAGCACTAACCTCAAGCCTTCCTTTTAAAATCAGTCCCCTGTGCAGAGAGAAACCAGAGCCCTGCCAGACAAGAGGAAGCCCAGGTTTGTATCTCTGCTCCCCACAACCAGCAGTATTTTGTTCAGAGAGTTTTAAAACAGAAAATGAAGAAGCACAGCTCAGAGCAATCATCAAAACATAGGCTTGACATCCCAGAGGAAAAAGGTGTGCACACAGTCACTCCTGAGCTGTGGGAGACGTGATTTCCAAGGACAACCGAATGCAGCTCAGAAATCAGTGTTCCACGTCCTACTTGTGCATTGTACCTCCTAAACAAGAGTATAAAAGGCGGGTACTTGTCACTGTTTCCGGACAGGCCAAGCAACCAAAGCACTTTCCCCAAAAAGACACACTTTTTGGTTTTCTCCCTCATCTTCCTTGAAAGTAAAAATGCTGCAGCAAATTTATCCAAGCGCTTATTTCCAATGAGGGCTCAAGATCATCCAGACCCAACCACGCCTGCTATGAGCAGGGACACCTCCCACTAGACCAGGCTGCCTTATCTAACGTGGCCTTGAGCACTGTCAGAGTTGGGGCATCCCTGGGCAACCTGTTCCACTGCCTCACCACTCCGCAGTAAAGAATTTCTTGTTAATGTCTAAGCTAAATGTACCCCTCCTTTCGATTTGTAGCCAGTACTCCTTGCTCTACTGTCCATGACCAAAAGATTAAACTAACACACAAAACGAGAAATTACCTTCCTAATTTCATCCAGCACGGTTTCAAATGATTTCTTATCCATCTTGATTACTGCCGACACTTAAACGTGGAGGAAATAATAGCAAAATAATAAAAAAATGTCTTTGAGCATAAAGGAAAAAAAAGGATTTAGAAAAATAAATAAATAAAAAACGCCGGGCACGGAAGGCGGTCGGGGCTGTGCTCGGCCCCGGGGATGGAGCGCTGCCGCCTCTGCGGCGGCGGACACGGAGACAAAAGCGCCCTCCGGGAGCCGCCCGGTGCTCCCGCTCCCCGCGCGTCCCGCGGGCGCAGGGGTCGCGGCGGCGGCAGGGAAGGAAAGGAAAGGGAGAAGAAGGGAAGGGCGGCAGCGGCCCCGCTCAGCACGCGGCACCGCGGCCCGGCCGGCCCGGGGCGCCCCCGCAGAGCATCGTTGGCGGCGCCGCCGCCCTGCGATCCCGGCGGGCAGAGCCGGGGCGGACGCGGGCGGCCCCGAGGAAGGCGGGCTCGGGAGGCCCGGGAGCGGCGTGAGCCCACAGACAGCGCACCCCCTCCGCCGGTCCCGCCTCCGTGCCGTCGCGCCCTTATGGCATCACGGCGCTGAGCAAAGGCCCTTTTCCGCGCTGGGCGACGACAGCGATGCCTGCGCAGGAGCGGCGGGAATTCGGGGCGGACTCGCCCTTCGCCCAGCTCCCGGCGCCACTCCGGAGCGCTGAGCGCTGTCCCGGGGGCACCAGCGCGCCCGCCCCGCGCCGCCGCCGCGCCATAGCCCGCGGTCCCGGCCCCGGCACGGCGCGGGGAGCAGCGGCCGCCGGGGCCGTGTGGGAGGGGCGGCGGCCACGTGGCTGCCATGGCAACCGGGCCGGCCCCCGGGAGGCGGGAGCGGCGGCGGGGCCGGGGCTGCCATGGCCGGGACTCTGCTGGCGCTGCTGGTCCTGCTCGGCAGCTCCCAGGTGCGCGGCGGCCGCCCGGGGCTTCGTGCCAGGGCCTCCGGTTAGGGTGGGCAGTGGGGAGGGCACGGCGGGGCCGCTGCGAGGGGTGCGCCCGGGGCGGGGGGTGCGGGCGGCGCGGGCGGCGTCCCGGGACCTGCCCACTCTCGGTGCCTCCCGCGCCGCCTGTGGCTTGAGGGTTCCGGGCGGAGGCTGCGGCACCGGGCGGCTTCGCAGTCCCGCCGAGGTAGTGCCTGCGCGGGGCGGCCCCTTGCAGCAAGTTCAGGCGGCGTGCTGCGCCCCAGCGGGGAGAAGGGGGTTTGTGGATCACTGACTTCCCACTGGATACTGTCAGGTGTTTCCTTGCTTGACTGCTCCCGGTTTTCCTTCGTGTCAGGCCGGCCTGTCCGTCCGCAGCTCTGTGCCGTCAGAGTGTCTGTCCCCTGGTCCCGGCAGGGCGAGCGGCACAAGTGTCAGCTGGCCCTGGGCCCTCAGGGTCGCCCGCGTTAATTCTTGGCTCTGTGCTGAGTGCTCTTTTTCAGTGCTTAGCTTCCCCTCTTTTGTTGGAAAAATAGAACAAGAAGGTGGAGAATTATTTTTTTCCGTTATTCCGTTTAAAATGTATACATTGACCCGAATCTGACTGTTCCTGGCATTTTACACTTCTCCATTTCCAAGGTGTCGTTTTCATTCTCGACCTGTATTTCTTTTCTTTTTCTTATTTTCACATCCTGAAGTGGCTACTGAATTTGGTGCATTTAGAACCTTCTGTACTGTCTTCCTCATTTAGAACCTTCTGTACTATCTTCCTCATTTTGGAGAGTGATTCACAGAAATTAACAGCTCTGCTGTAAGAAATTTCAGGGTGTGTGTTTTGCCTTCTAATTCCAGAGTTCCCCAATCCAAAGGACTTGATTCGCTAGTTTTCAGATTGTTGAAGCTTTCCAAACCCCTGGCTGCAAGCCTGCTTCTATTTATCTGTCTTTAAATTGAGTAAATGAATTTATGATGCTTTTACTTTCACCTGCTGTTTCCTTCAATCTCACCCTCAATGGAATTTAACTACTATATATTTATTTTGTATTCTCAGGTTTTAAAAGCAAAGAACTTCTCTCACTGGAAGGGAGAGCAACAGATGTACAAGCTGGACATAGGCTGGCCTAAAGCTCCAGAATACTTCACTGGCCAAACATTTTGTGTTGCTGTTGACTCTCTCCATGGTTTGGTCTATGTAGGACAAGTGAGTGGAAATACCATATTTCTCTCTCTGTTGTTTTTGTGGTTTTTTTGCTTTTAAAACATCTGCTTAAGATTAGGATATAGATGTGTGTTTATTTACATATATATTTACATATTTATATATATATATGAATAATGATTCTGTCAAACTCAGAGAAAATATAAACAGAGATGTCTCTGCTAAATCTATTTTTGAAAGCAGTTCTAGCACAACATTTTTTTTGTGGGGTTTTTTTAAAGCATTACATTTCTGTGGTATGAATGCATGATCCAACTTCACTGAGTTACAGTAGCTTGTTCCCTCAGCTGTAAGATAAAATGTGATTCTGGAGCAACTGAATCTTCCATTCTTTGAGGCCTCGTGCCATGAAATCAAAACCACACAGCTCTTTCAACCAGCTAGAGTAACTGGAGGTAAATTATTTCCTCTACCCAGGTCCTTGTGTGAGTATCTCTAGGCCCTGGATAAGTCATTCTCTCTATGGGATGTGGTGGGAATGTCGTGTAAAGCACAGTATGAGTACTTGAGTGCCATGCAGCTGATGAGCACTGTTGCAGTTTCTCACGCCCATTACATTGGGCACACTTTTCAGCAGAAACACAAAATCACAATTCAAGCTGAAGACCAGGATAGCTGCAGCACTTGGCTGCTCTGAAGGCTGGACTCAGTGTGATGTAAGGTGACAGTCTAGACTCACTGGAAGGTTTTTCATACTAAATTTAAACCCATATCTCTTTTGCCTTTTCTAGCTGGAAAAAGAGTTCCAGCAAACAATCATATCAGGAGATTATTTCAATTTGTGAAACATTGCAAAAACTTCACAAAGAGGAATTTTAAACTATAAAATTAGTTACTTAATATGTTTTCCTTAGAACTTTTTTTGCCTTTTCAGCGGGGAGACAATGTGCCAAAGGTACTTGTATTCTCAGAAGAAGGCTATTTTCTTCACTCCTGGAATGATACTGTTGAAATGCCTCATGGTATCTTTGTATGGAACACTGAAACAGGAAGTTCTGTATGGCTCACAGATGTTGGAACAGGTATGCATCGTGGTGATATGAGAAATATTCAGTGGGAAAGAAAATGTAATATAAAAAACTCACTTATTTAAGTCTCTCAAGCAATTCTGAGATAGATTTGTGCTTTACTTGCCATGAACCAACTTCCCATGTGCTGCACAAAATAGTCTGAAGTTTCATGAGTTGTGCTGTGTGTCTGCTTACTGCTGCTGAGCTTGATCAGCACTCCTCCCTACCACCCAGAAGTATCAGGGAAAAAAGCCTGATAGACATAAGTTTAGCCTGGCTAGACCTAGGTTTAGTGATCCTAATACAGTGGATGAATAGTGTCAGAGCCTGTGGATTTACTAACCCACTGTCATATAGAATTTTACAATTTTATTACAGAATTTTGTATGTTATATGTATTAATATCACTTATCAGATCTTCAGTCTTTAATACTTACATTTTGTTTTGTTAAGATGTTTTTGCACTTTCTTTTTTCCTTGATTCAGGGAAATACGGACACACGGTGAAGCAGTATAGCCCTTTGGGTAAACTTTTGCAGGTCTTGGGCACACCTGGTAATGCTGGTTCAGGTTTGATTCCCCTGCAGTTTGATCAACCAGCAGATATCTTTGTGGAGGCGACTGGAGAAATCTATGTTGTGGATGGAGACGGAGGAATGAACAACAGATTGCTCAAACTATCAGATGGTATGGAAAAAGGAACTCTTGCAGTAAAACTGGATTTTAAATAACATGGCTTGGGAATATTTTTAGGCGAGTACTAGGCAGAACTGTCATTTAGCTTTAGTTTGAAGACCTTATAGAATCAGAACCTGGTTTATTGCTTGCTCCTTCAGGAGAAATCTCCTAGTCATTCATGAGAAGAGGCTGAGAGAGTGGCTTTGTTCAGTGTCCTGGTTACCCCAGGACATTCAGTCTCCAAGAAAGAAAGCTAAGGGGGATTCTTATTGCTGTCTTTAGTCACTAAAAGGAGGCCATAGAGAAGACAGAGGCACATTTGTTTTGAGATATACAGTGAAGAATGAGGAACACAGAGCAAAAGATTGTCTGTGCTCTGTGAAGAGAGGGGTGAATTTCTCTTTGATTTTTGTTGGAAAGCATTCAGAGGAAAGGTGGTTAGATAGTGAATGACAGGGTTGTCCAAAGATGGTTTGCACTCTCCATTCCTGTAGATGCTCAAAACTGATGAGTTATGGGCAATTTGATCTAACTTAAGAGTTGGATTTTTTTATCAAGGCTAGTTCTGCTTTGAGGAGCAGGTTGGACCAGGCAGTGTCTGGAGGACTTTTATACTTAAATTGTTCTGTGATTCTAATTAGCTCACTCATACCCCTCAGTTCAGGCAGTGACTAAAGAGTCCACAGGTGGAATAAGTGGAGGAGATACTGTTTCTCCATTTTCCTATCAAAAAGCAGATACTTTCCTATTACTTAGTCTGCAAAATGGTAAATTGTTAAAAGTGAAAACTTCCAGGTAACAAGTTTTAAAAATCAATTTAGAAAATAAATGAATGGCATAATTGGCCCTTCTTTTTTTACCTTTTTGTATTTTTTTTTTAATTCACTGTTTAACAGAACCTTGGATTATGGCTCTTGTATATTACTGACTACATTTTTGTAACCATAATCATGAAACCACTAATAACAATCCAGGCGTCACTGAAGTAGTCATGTTTTCTCTGAGATTTATATATTGGCAGTACTGTGTTTAAGCAGTTTAGAAATCTCACCTTTTACAAACTACCCAAAGTAACTTTGCAAGAGGTTGACTTAAAAACTGGTTTATTTGTTGTTTTCTCACTGTGATTTTTTTACTTTTATTTTTCATGGTGCTCACTGTTCAGACTACAAAGAGTTATGGCTGACTGGAACAAATGGGAGTGGCATTGGTCAGTTCAAGATTCCTCACAGTGTAACAGTGGATGCTTTTGGACGGGTAAAGAATTGAGGAAATTTTTTAATTTCATCTTCCAACAGACTAGTTTATATGTATTTGAACAAAACATATTTTTTTGTTTAAGCTGTGTCACTTTATGGGGTTACAGTTTCCAAGCTGAAGTTTCACAGTGCAGATTCTGTGGAAGCAGCTGACTCCAATGTTAACACCAGGATCCTGATCACTTATACTGTCAATGTCCATGCAACAACAGAGTGTTCCTCCTGCAGTTTGTAACAGATTGCCATTGTGAGACTACAGGAGAATTGTGTTCTGTAATAAATAAAAGCACTTCTGTTTCTTTATGTAGAAGCAGCAGCCTGCTGGGACCATCCTGACCTTGGTTAACAGCTCTTCTCCCATGGGAAAGTGCATACCAAAGGATGGAGTCCAACCATAAATATCTGTGCTTTGATGTAAAACCCAGAAAACTGGGCTGTGAACGTGTGGGATGAATGATAAGAGCTAGAAACATTGGCTCTGCTCTTTTTGGGTTTTTGTGGTTTCTTTCTTCTGCTGGCTGGCTGTGTAATTGATCCTAAAACCTGTTTACAGAAGAAGCATAGAAATACATAGTGTGTTTATTAAAGACGATCCTGCTAGATGACAAAGTGGTGGTCCATTACCCTCAGTTGCTACACTTCAAGGGGCTTTAATTTCATATTTTGAAATTCCAAATAACCTTTAGGTGATAGTGAGGCTCTAGCTAGGTTGTGGACATTATTCTCTTTTACATGCAGCTCAAGGCATTCCAAGAATTTGCTTCTGCCAGGCATTAATTGTAAGTCTGGCTTTTGGTCTTCTGGTCCTAGAGAGGAGTTATGCAGTCACTTCCTAATCTGTTTCAGGGAAAATGAGATTGCTTCACTAAAACATCACTGGTTGAAGCTAATTCTGTTGATGCAGTCTGATTCAGAATAAGAAGTGTATATAAAATGAATTCTCTGCCAAAACTGGCAGAGTGGGAGAAAAAACAGGAGGAGCATGGTCACTTTGTGCTGCAGAATAACTGTGAGTTTATTCATTCAAAGACAGTGACTGGGATAAGCTATGATTTTACTGCCAACGTAGTGTGGATCATCATTTCAAGTAGAGAATTAATTGTTAATTCGTAAGAAATCTAAGACAATGCTTTAATAGAGCTTCATTTAAAAACAGTGATGAAAGGTCTAAAGTTATGTTTATTGCTCCCTTTTTGGTGATACTCCAGAAAAGTCATGAAGTTTACTTACCAGACTTATGACTTGTCATCAGCTAAAACTTCAGTGATTGTTGTACAAAAAATGCCTTCATTGGAACTGTCTAGTGGTATTGCTGGCTTGCAGTGTTTGTGAACCCAGTTAACACAGGCTGGGACAGAGACAAGACTGGTTAGACAAAACCAGCTAAACATGCTCTAAGTGTTTAAATGGCTAAATATTTGTAGTAGTATTAGGCATGTCAGGAGTGTTTGCAGATCATGATCATGAAATGAGACTACCACTGGAAAAAAATGCAGGTGACAGACCTTAAGACAGATCTTCTGAATTTAAAGGTGAAAAGATGTCCTCATTGTGGGGATAAAAATCCTACCAAATATGTCGTATAGCCACAAAAAAAATAAGAGAAGGTGATGACTTCTCTGTTAAAGTAGTATAAAATAATTTGTGTATGTTAACTTGTAGGTCAGTTTTGATTTATATCTGGCAATCTGATCTATTGATTTAGTTTTGAATGGCAGGGTGTGCATTCTTCCAGGGTACAGTCTTCCATTTTTACTACAGGGAACTTTGCTCTCATAGAAAACAAATGCATTTAATTTGTTCTCTTTGTTGACCATGATTTTTCTTTTTGATAGGTATGGGTTGCAGACAGAGGCAACAAGAGAATCCAAGTTTTTGATAAAGTCACAGGAGAATGGCTTGGGTCTTGGAACGGCTGTTTTGCAGATGATGGACCCTATTCTGTCAGGTACTGTTGAACAGTTCTAGAAGCACACAATTATATAAATAAGGTATACTCTTATAGGTGAATTAAAATGTTGATATTTAATGCATGCTGACAAGGAGTTAACCAATGAAATAAGGTGCTGTGTGTCCTAACATATGGAAAGATCTGCACAGTTGCATCTTGACAGGGAAATCCTGGCTTTATAGCAAGCCCTGTCGATTTTGAGTGCAGGATTGGGAGCTTCACTTGAAAGTCATTATGTTATTAATCTTACTCTTTTGCATCTTTTACTGGAAGAAAGATTTTCTTGAACAAGTTTTCTGTAGCATAATATGTCTCAATGAGCAGCCATGTAAAGAGCAAGGCTTACAATTTAATTCCCAATGTTACATTGCATTTTGTTTTGGTCGTAGCCTTCAAAATCGTGATTGTTAAAGAGATTTTGTTTGTGTTAAAATGAGGAGTTCAAAAATGTGTTTATCTTTCACAGGTTCACTGCCGATTACAAATACCTGATTGTAGCTCAGCTGAATATCAACCGGTTGGCAATCTTGGCAGCACCTCCAGTTGGCTCCATTGGGGACTGTGCCATAGTCCACAGTGTCCATCTGGCTGATGAAACCAAACCACACCTGGTGGATGTAGACATGAGGAGTGGAGCAGTCTATGTTGCAGAGATTGGAGCCCAGCAAGTACAAAAATATGTACCCTTAAGCTGATGGTTTCCTGCAACTGCTGTGGCACAAGCTGTGTGACATTTAAGACCTATGACCACATTTCCTTGAGTTCTTTATGGATTGTGTTTCTTAGACAAGCACAGAACTGCACAAGTGCTCCCAGAACTGTAGAACTAAGAGTCTCTCCTAGCTGTTCTGGAGTTCTGGAGAAATACTTTGTGTTGAGCTGTTACTTGTTTAAGTAATGATATGGTGGCTTTTACTTTTGTTCCAATTATAAAATGATAAGCATTTTAATTTTATTATATAAAACTTTACAAACACAACTGTTCATCTTAAATGTATAGAGCCAACTTGGGGCTCTGCTTAGCCTGTGTTTGTTGTTAAATGGTCAGAAATGTCTGAAAGAAGTTCTATAAATTATTTCCTGAGAGAAAAGCACTTCATTTCAATGTTTCTTCACTTTGTTTTCTGAATGGTTGTGCTGATACTGTCCAACAGAGAATATAAGGATGTGTCACAATGCTAAATTAGATGCTGCTGGATATTGGTGTCAGTACTGGCATCTGCCTTAGGTGGTTAATGACATAAGTATTGAAATCTGTTTTCAGCTCTAGCTAAAGCCATAAAGTCTGTAATAAGCTTGAGCTAAATTGATATTAGACACTTCAAACTAAATTAAAAGTATCTCCACAGCAGCCAAGTACTGATTCTTAACTAAATTAGTTCTTAACCTTATTTGATTTATATCAGCATGAGTTTTCAGTTCCATAAGATTTCATAGTAGAACATATTGAGGTTCAAGTCGTGTAAGTTCCTCAAGAAAAACAAATCGCAATTTGCTATGAAAGTTTTAATCAGCAGTAGAGACTGGGAGACATATGATTTTCTTCTGATTTAATTGAAGCTCTGTCAGTTAACAGCAAAGCATCTGTTTTAATTTATTTCCAGAACTCAGACTTCATCAGCTTCATTAATGTGTAGAGTTAAGTTTCTTACACTATATTATAGCAGATGTCTCTAAGCTCTGTCCTAAAAAATCCTGCTTCTCCATTCCCAGAACAAAGTGGTTCTCCTTTCTTTGCATGTTGCTACAAGAGTTTAAGTTCACTTTATAGCATAGAGGGAACCAGGTATGGGAAAAATGGGATGGGGAAAATGGCATGGCAGAAATGAAACTGTGTATAACTGATTACCATGGTAAAACTGTGGATCCACATTCCGTATTTTCTAGCTCTTGGAAAAATACGAGAGGATTTTTGCTCTTTCCACACATTTATTCTACTGTGTGGATTATTTTAATGCTAATTACCAGCTAAGAGAAGTTGTTTTTTTCTACTTTCTTAGAAAGGGAATATGAAAATGGAATTATAGTGATGGGAAATACCTACTTCAGTGAATATTGTCAAAAGCAAATGCTACTTAATTTGGTAGGTTTCAACCTATGATCAAAACTTGTCAGTCAGCAGATGAAAAAGCTGTTCAGAAAAGTCAGATTCATATTTTCTCTGAAAAGTAATTCAGCTGTGGAGCCTGACTGCCTGATTTCAGCACTATGTGAGATTAATGCCCTAAATGTGAAAGCTTTGTTGTTGGCTACATCCACAACAATAAGACCAGATCCTACGTGGGGCTGCCCTCACTCAAGCCTTAAAAGCAGAACTTCAAGGTTATACTCTAGCCAATATGGCCCATCACTCATGTGGTCTTGAATGGGAGCTAGTAAGCAATATTTATTTGCTGACAAAGTAGCAGTACTTCCTCTAGACCAATGTGAATATGTCCACACAGTGTGTTGTGTGGCTTTTCTAACTAGTTTTTGACTAGCTCAGGGATCTCTGCTCTGTGTGCAATTCAACTATTTCTTGCCTACACAAGGTGGGCTTATTTTATAAAATTTTACTATAAAATCATGATTTGAGCACATATTGATGTGTAGGGGGTCCAGGCATACCCATCTTTCTTCACTACATCCTCTCCTTATTTATTTTTCCTTTGTCACATCCATTTGAAAATAGAACTCCAAGCTCTCTGGGAACATGTTTTTGTATTCAGTAAAGCAAAGAAGTGCACTTTTGGATGTTGACAAATAACTTACTTGTACAAGTTTCTGCTTGCTGCATGGATCTGCTCTCAGCTCTTTCTCATGAGCTTTTGGCTCCAAGAATTGGGGAGCATCCATCCAGTTTTGTGTGGATTTACTGAAATAGATCAAGGTGCCAAAATGTGCCTTGCCACTAGGCATTTGGGTATCTGTGATAACAAGGGTCAAGGGATGCATATTATTAATAATTATGAGATGCTTAGACTCTATTTTATCTGTGTTTATGGCTAGACTGAGAAAATGATTTTGTGCACTAACTTGCTAATTATCTGAATTTTTTCTTGTGTATCGTCTTGAAACCAATTTCTGAAGAAATGCTTAGCAGGAGAATTTGATAAAATAAATTGAGAGATTCGAATTAATAAACTCTTGGGTGTTTTATTTCTGTACAAATATAAATACACTCCATTGTAATGGATTGCTCTTCTAAATACAGGGCCTTCAGCACTTAAATAAGGTATTTAATAATTTCTGATAGCAAGATTTGAATGTAATCTAAAATTCCATGTTATCTTTATGCATCACTATTTCTGTGGCCAATCTCTTTTGCATTCTAATTTATGTATCAACACAGAGACATAAATACCTCTCATATGTTTCCCTCTAAGTAATTGGTAAAATGCAAAGATGAGTTACATAAGTGCCAAGTTTAAAAAAAAAGCATTTAAACTGTATACCCTTATGATGCTAATTGGGAAATTAAAAAGAAACTAACAAAACACTTCTTATACCAAATCAGGTTTTATTTTCAGGAAAGATTTACTGAGCAGTCTGTCTTGTTTTTAGAAGACCTGGAAGGATTTTCTATGGATTAGAAATTAGAAATTAGAAATACTTGCACAAGAAAAAAAGTAACATACTGCAGTGTTAACTACATAAGAGAGGAACCTAAGGTGATTGCTAAAACCATCCAGAAATCTAATTTCAGGTAATCAGTGCCAGCTTTTAGGTGTGAACAGTAATCACTGGAGTATTCAACTAATGGAAATAAAAATACCCTCTATTTTAATTTCTCTGATTTTGCAGGCCTTTTTTTTTTTTTGGGTAAGTATCCAGGTTGTTAATTGGATGTGTTTCCAGGAGGTACAGACCAGATCACATAGGCCTCTCTCTGCACAGAATCGTATAATGGTTTGGGCTGGAAAAGACCTTCAAGGTAATCTGGTTCCAGCCCCTCTGCCATGGGCAGGGAACTTTGCACTATATCACGTGGCTCAGATGTCCAACAACACCTTGAGCACTTCCAGAGATGGAGCATCCACAACTTGATTGGCAAACCTGTGACAGTGCTCCATTATTCATGATTGATTTGTGATGCTCAACAGCCTTTTTGTGTGTGTGTGTTCTCACAGTCAGAAATGTATTACCTATATTTGGCCAAAACAGAAAAAGCCTGAGTGAGATTTGTGCTATGCAAGATCAGGTCAGTGAGCCTGAGCACCTCAATAAAAGCTGAAGGGGCGGGTACAAAAGTATGTTTGTGGGTCTGTTCGTTGCTGGGAGTTCACTGCCTCTGTGGGTAAGTTCTCTGCCTTTCAGAGGTTATTAACCTTTTAGAAGCATCAGTAGTCACTTATCTCAGTTAGCGCTTACTTTCCTAACAATTTGTATCCCGAGAAGCCTTCTCAAGCGATCCATCAGCCACAAGTGTGTTTGCAGTCACTCAGATTGCGTGTACCCAACGTAAGAGGGCACCAAACCCCTGCTGATGCTTGGGGCACTCCGTGTGAGGACAGACCTGACAGCTGGCGCTTCCTGAACGCTTTCAGTAAGTCAGCAAGGATAACAAAGTGCTCCAGACTTCCTTTCTCTTTTCAAAATAGACTGCTTGAAGCATAAGCTGATCATAGAATCATAGTAATTTTGCCCTATTATTACTGGATTTATGTCCATCTTTTATTTCAATCGTTTTCCTAGGGAAAAAAAAAATCAGTAATTCAGTCTCCATAGACAACTGGATATTGTGAATTGATTCTTGTAGTGCTTCCATCCTTGGTTTCAATTGAATTAATAGTGATAGGTTGCTTTGGAAACATAGTTATTTATAACAGTATAACTGTAGTAGCAGAATTATTATACCAAGAGAGTGATGCCAGTATGTTTCCCTACAGAGGTGACCCTGAGTAAGATTAGAGCTAAATTTACTTAATCTCATTCACCAGTTTTATTCTACCCCTCCTTCCTCAGCCTTTGTTTTAAAAAAAATCTTGCTCCGGTTTTGCATTACTATTTTATCCCACTCCTTTGGGAAAATGCATCTACAAAAATTGTATTTTCCAGTAGCTGCCATAAAAAGGATAGAACACAGGCTTTTCTTCAGGTAAATGATTCAATATTGTTGAATCATTTGGTCTTTCAGTGTTCATAAATCATTAAATTCATGTTTTTTATATGAAATTTTAAAAGTAGGAGCATATGAATTGATGCGCACAGGATGATTTGTTACTGTATTAAAGCCAAAGTAACAGTGATACAAATGAGATATTGAATAGACATTCTTTATCATAGTATCACATGTTTCAAGTCTTAGGAAACCACATGTAATTGTATAACTGGATCTGCAAAACAGAGGTGAAAAATACTGCCCATTTACCACAGGAATAAGCCTGATAATTCAGTCTCAGCTGTGGAGGAATCTCTTACAAACAGATTAAGACTTTAGGAATCTCTTTAATCTCTTAAAGAGTCTGTATAGTTAAATTTTTCCTACCAGTCAATAAATATTAGGAAGGGCATGCTTTATATTTAATTTGGGTTAATTTGTTTTCAACACCCTGTCTTCTGTTTCCAGGTAGCTTAGAGATTTAATATGGCTTTTTTTTTTTCTTATCACCCATGGAATCATTTATAGATGAGTACTGAGTCATCTCTTCCTCTACTCCTTATCTAAACCATATAGTTTGGAAAACTTGACTTGCAATGGAAAACTGATAAGACTATAATTTCAAAACATTTTTGTAGCACTTTTTAATAAAAACAAATGCAGAAGAATGTTTACTATGCTACAGGAAGTCTGAATATTAGATTGCCAGCACTAAGCCTATCTGTGTGCTGTACAGATTAATGCTATCCCTCACATGATTTGGTGAGGCTGAATTTATTCCTACAACTAGCTCTCAGTACAGTACTGTCTCTGACAGTTGTCAGAGAATTTGGGTGACTACATGGTCAAGGTGTAAATGTGTAACAATAGACCAGAATGGATATAGAGTTTTTTATCACTCTTTGCTGTTGAAGTGCTTAGCAAAATATTCATGCTGCTAACATTTTTGACAGAGTTTTATTCAGAAGATATGGCTGAATTTAAGTGTCAGTAAATGTCTACTTGAAACAATCTGATGAGTTACTAGCAGGTGGTCAGCTCATTACAGTCATTAAGTATTTTCAGGAGATTTCTGAAATACTAACTTGTGCTTAGAACTGCATTAGTATCACAGGAGAGAAAAAAATTAGGCAAATGTGGTTCAAAGAAAAAATATCCACCACACACACAAACAAACAAAAAAAAAATCCACCACACCTGTGTGTGTGTGAGATTTCTGTAGAAGTTTAAAAGAATTGATGGCTGTACCTTGCCCATTGACATAAACCATAATGAAAGAATACGGTATTGGATATATAACCATGAAATCTATTACAAGTCTTTGCAAGAATCTCTAAGCATGTATGTCAGGATGATCTGGCTAATAAAGTTTGCTTAAATCTTAAAAGGGCTTTTAGCAATGTCTGATGACAAGTGTCCAATTGTGTAAAATGAAAAAGAAGGGCTAATTGTGGAAGACTAATTAAAATATTATAAATTAAGTTAAAGACTGGTTCTGTGCTGCTCAATCTATTGATAAATGTTCTGGAAATTAATTTGGAGAGTCAGGGACAGAATTTACTAACAATACAGGCTTGAGAGTAGAGACAAAAGCTGCAATGAGTTGCAAAATATCATGAGATTGAATGGGCAGTAAAATAGAAAAAGAAATATAACACTGATTAACATAAAATCAGGTACAATTAGTAAAAAGAAGTCAAATTTATATACTGTGATAGCTTTAATATATACTGCCATTCAGGAAATTATTCCAGCTCATAAAAGATGATTCTATGAAAATATCAGCTTCCAAACTCAGCAGCAGTCAGGAAACAAAGAGAATATGAACAGTACTAGGAAAGTACCAGCTGATCAAACAGAAAGCTTTGCAATGCAGTTATGTGAATTCCCATTGCATGCTCATTTGGAGCAGTACAGGCAATTCTGCCTCTTCTTCCCCCTTCTAATCTCAAGAAAGCTAAAGCAGAAATAGAAATAGTAGAGCAGGGGAAGAAAAGTCTGTTAAAATGCCTTGGCTGTATGCGGCTGCTGTGTGGGGTATTGTCAGCATTTCATCACAAAAGGCCTCTGCATGAGCATGCCTTTACCCCATAGCTGCTGCTGTGAACTGGTTTGGCTTTAGAGCTTGGTGAGGATGTACAGACGGCTGGAGTGCCACGGAGGGGTGGGGGATACAGATGGGCAGGGACATGTCTGTGGTATTTTCTGAGACCCCTGTCAAAGGGAGGAAATTATGAATCTGACTCCATGTTCTTAGAAGGCTAACTTATTATTTTATGATCTATATTATATTTAAGAATAGTATACTAAACTATACTGAAGAGTAGAGAAAGAATACAGACAGAAGGCTAAAAGATCCTAATGAAAAACTCGTGACTCTCTCCAGAGCCCTGACACAGGTGGATGGTGATTGGTTATTAAATAAAAACCATTCACATGAAACCAATGAAACCTGCACCTGTTGGTAAACAATGCCCAAACCACATTCCAAAGCAGGAAAACACAGGAGAAGCAGATGAGATAATACAGTTTTCCTTTCTTTCTGAGGCTTCTCAGCTTCCCCAGAGAAGAATCCTGGCCAAGGGGATTTTTCCAGAAAATATGGTGGTGACACATGTGGTGTCTATTATGCAGGAGAAGTTAGGTTGAAGGGAAGATAAGACTTTGCAAGTATCTAAGCTTTTAGTGGTGAAGGTACTTCATTAATAGGACATAGAGTCACAAAGTCAGTTATTTTGTCTTACTGAAAGTCAAAAGTTTCAGCAAAGGGATCAGAGTTGCCCTCATTCCAATCTGATCACCTTTGATGTTCCTCCCAAGGGTCGTGCTCTGGGTGCCTGTGCCATGTGTCCATCATCCCATAGACAAAAAGCACTACACTCTCTGCATCAGGTATTAAAATATAAAAAATTTTTTTTTTTTGGGAACACATCTCCCACAGTCTAACACAAACACAAGGTAGCACAAGCTAAGTTTTGTTGAAAGATTGGAGGCCTTGAAAAATGTTGGCATTCAAATGAAGGTGCTCTTTCAATGTTTTAATGATTTCCAGCCAAGACACAATGCTGATGGTTGTGCTGGTTTATCTCATGTGCAGTGGTGTAGCTGGAAGAAGCAGGCAGAAGATGACTCTTGGCTCCCAAATGAGGCCTCTCACTGCAATGTTTGTGGCAGTGAGTGACTGGTCTGCAAGCAAATACCCATAATTGTCTCTACAGAAATGCTGTAAAAGAGAAAGGAATCATACTAGGAATCATACTAGGCATGTGCTTCAACATGTGTATAAATCTTACAGTGGAAAAATGTCTTTAATCAATTAAGGAGGAGACCTGGATGTCAGGGGGAAGGAGTGGGGAGGGGTTCTCCCTAGCAGAGTCCACACTAGCTCTGTAATAAGGCTTGCCCCATCTTACTTAATGCCCAGTCTAATTTCAGAGCTTTTAGTAATGAAAACTAGAAAATTGTTATAAGAGCAGGAGATTTAATTATAAATAAGGATTTCCATGATTAGCCTCCAAGCTGTTGCCTTAACAAGGTTTTGTGATGGATGATGCTACCAGATAAAAACAGAAAGAAAGTCTGAACCATATTTCAGACAATAAGCTAAAGGAGTTAAAAATATTTGGGATTACTTTAGAAGTGATACCTTGCAATTGATTTGAAAATGCTTGCCAGTGTTCTAACAGGGATGCATGGTGCAGCAGACACTCCTGATTTTCATTTTGCCCAATCTCCTTGTCATAGATGTCCTACTTCCTCATAGACAGTTGAGTCAGGAGGAAATACAGGCCACAAAAAATATTTACCAAACATCTTTTATGAATTAAACTATTATTATTATTAATAAATTCAATTTACTATTTTCTTTACTGTTAAGTCTGACCCATGAAGATCTACCTCCAGAGCTTACCCAGCTGCAAAGGGCTGCCACAGACAGCTCCCACCATGTACTTACCTTCTCTTCGTCCTGCTGCTTTCCAGTCACAATTCCTCCATCCTCACACATATGTTGGCAGTGCACAATTCTTCTTCCCTGCACAACTCCCCAGCAATGCACAGAAGAGAAGGACGGATTGCACACCAGGAAGTCCTGGAGGGGCTTATGTTTAAAAAGTCTATTATTTTTTAATTAAGCATTGCAAAGAAAGGCACAGCTTACCTAAAAAGGGAGATTTGCTGACACTCTAGGAGAGGCCACCTCTAAAGCAGGGCTGGCCACCAGGAGTCCACCAGAAGGTTCCCAGATGCTGTGAAACCCATGCAGCTCTGTGAGCAGCCATGTAAGGTCTGGTGTGTCTCAGCTGCTTCTGCCTGTGCCCTTCCTGTCCCACATGGAACCAAAGGGCCCTTCAGTCACCATGGCTGCTCTCTGAGCAGCACCTTCCTTCTCCAACACAGGAAGCAATCACACTCCCAGTGTAAAACCTATAATGATCTGCAGACACAACTTTTGCAAGGAGAAATATTATCTCTTGTTAGCACATTTGTGGCAGTTTAAAAGCCTTTGGGTATGCAAGGCCTTATGTAACTTTCTTTTTTTTATCAACTTTCTCACTAGGTATAATAAAGGATGTCACCTTCCCCAGCAAATTTCAACTTGCTCAAGATGCTGTAACAAATTTCAGATTGTACGGATTGCATACTGTGTGTATCCTTAACACAAACACACACACACTCAAGTATACAGATAATATATCAGGAGAGGTGTGCAGCAGATGCAGTATATATAATCTAACATTCATACATATGTATGCTATTTTAATTTAATTTTTATTGATCTAGTCTGGGTCGAAGGCATGCTGGGAGAGGAGAGTGGTAGCAAATGCTTCTATAGTGAAACTTCCTAAGCCACCCAACATCAGCAGTGGTTCCCTGCTGCGCTTGCTCTGAACAGAGACAGTCCTTGCCCTTGAGGTCTTCCCCAAGGAAATGGGCTGGTGTTAAAGAAAAGCAATATATAATTCAGTAAGACAATATGAAACTTCCATCCTTTCAAAAGGAGGTCTGGTTTGGTGTGAGGGATCCATTAGACTAGCTCAGGTGTCCCAAGGAATGCTATTGTGCCAATCTAACTCACTGCAGTAATTACGGTGTATGAGTTTGAATGGATTTTATTAAATCCTTAGTTCTCACTCCTTTGCTTGGGAGAAATTTTAGCTAGGATAAGAAAGGAATAATAGCTGCTTGACCCAAAATCTTTATCAGAGAAGAAACATTTGCAGTTTGATCTAAAAATCTCAAACCCTATGTAATTTCAGAAGAAAAAGAAACAGCACTTGGCACTACACAATACATAAGATAAAAGCCTGCACATTGCCAAGAGGGCATGACATAAGAACACTGCAGAAAATGAAGCAGTGGGAAAATTAATAGAGAGGAAATTACGAGCACCTTCTAAAAAGTTTTCTTATAAACATACCTCTTAGCCCATGGAAGAATTTCTTTTTCACTGCAATGTGGTTAGAGTTGAATCCAAGTAAACAGAACATTCAAAACTTAAGTGGAACACAGTGGCATTTCATGGAAGTACAAATCAATGACACAGGCTGGAAATGTATCCTTTTTGTTTGGCAAAGATTTATGCAAGCCTAGTCAAATTGATGTGGCTCCTGGTGCACACATTTAAAGAGCTAGCACCAGGATAGAGCTATACCTAGGATAGCAGTCTCAAATCTGAAGTGTTAATTAGACTCCAAATCAGAAGTGGCAATTGGTAACATTTAAATAAACACCAGCAGGCTGAGTGACTGATAATCCCACTGCCCATCCCTCGCTAGCCCCTGCCTCCTCACTGAGGGTGAGTGACAAAACCAGGTACATCCTCTGAAGTGAAATAATTAAATGGGCTGAATCCTCCACAGCTGGGTGTTCAAAATGCAAATACTGCTGCTTTTTGAAATTCAATAGAGAATTTATTAGCCTTTTATACAGATAATCAGATGCAGTGGGGGAGGGATGAATGGTAAAATTGAAGCAATACTGGCGACCCAGAAACTGTGGGACAAATGGGATTGGGTTGCTTCATTCCTGTTCTGGGATAAGACTATTTTAGCTGCTGCAGTTGGTTTAATTGCCTGGCCTTAGTTTTTTTTTAAGTGGGTGAAAGCAAACCTGAAGACTTGTGTTGGTCCCTTATTTTTTGCTTTGTTGCTTGCTCTGCAAAGAAAGGGAATGAAACAAAAGGGGAAGCTGACCACTCCTCCTCCAGCCTGGACAGGTCTCCAGGTGCCCATCGAGGGGTGCTCTGCAGCAATGCCCTCCCCTACAGACCCCCTGAGGAGACAGAAGGGAAGAGAGAACAGAACCAGCCCTGGACACTTCTCCTGTTTTTTCTGCAGATGATTTACTTGGAGCACAGTCTCAGACCCCAGCCTCTGGTGTCCTGTTCCTCCTCTTCAACAAGGCTCTTGAGGAAACTACCAGGACTGCAGTGGGGTTATAAAAATATGAGCTGAATGATCAAAAAAGCAAGTAATGTCACCCAGCCAAAACCTTCCAACATTAACCTTTATTAGGCATTGGTTTTGTTTACTTTTGACCTCTAAAGTTAAACTATTCAGGCTGAAGTCATCCATGCAATGGATTTCTTTATCTTCGGCTTAAATCAGTGACTTCTAAGAAAGTATATTGTTTTCCATTTATTCAGAAGAATTTTAAAGCAGGCAGAAGCTCTATTACCTTCCTACTAAATATGGCTTTAAATTAAGCAAAGGTCATGTCCTCTGCATGAGATATTTCCACTTGTTATTCCTGTGGAAAATATGTGGATGTATGACTGTGCAGTGGGCCTGGAGATGTCTGAGGAATGGGAAGCTGGAGGAGACCACCCAGGAGAGAACACTGAATAGGACAGGAGCCCCTGGGGAGAAAATAAATTGGTGATCATGTCATTAAAGGTTGTAGCCATGATGCATGTGGGGAAAGGGCAAATTTAAAGTTGCACAGTTGGCATTAACTCTGACACTTGCTAGGTTTCTGCCTGCTTGAGTTAGTAGATTTAACAAGGTATTAAATGTGCATATGTACATGTACAGTATTGTTTTCTGACAATGTGCCTTTGACTGGGTAAACCTGTTTGCAGTTGACAATACCTTGATACACAATGCCAGTGATCCCTAAGACATGGCTGAGGAGAATGGAAAATTACAGTGTGAAGTGGGCTTTCAGTGTTACTGAGAAAGAAAATAATCTGTGTCACCAGAGGTGGGCTGCTGCTTTGGATCTTACTCTCTCACCACAGTTTTCCTTACAGCTGTGTCCAATGGTGTTTACAGTGCATGTGTCTAAGTGGAGGGGAGAAAACTCTTTGCCAGAAGCCTCAAGAATGACCAACAAAATATTCTTCTTGGTTTTGTCAGTTACTTGTTTTTCTTACTTCTGTAATCAGCTCTTTTACTCCTTCTTAGCTTTAAATTTTATTTAGCTGACCTTGCCTGTAAAAAGATCCACAAATAGAACAAGCCAGTCTCCCCTCTCAAAGTGTAATATTCAAAAATAAGTTTGTAATGGAAGATGCTTTCAATCTTTTTAAAAGAAATAGTAATTTGAGTTACAACAAGGACTATTAAACAATTTCCTGTACTGAGCTACAATAGATGTTTTCATCTCTACACCTCTTCTCATTGCTCACCATTATTCTTACTGCTTATATATCTTGATGGGTTTTAACATGTTTAAAATGCTTCTCCAGAGTATTTTCCTAGATTATCATGAGCAGAGTTGTTATATGGTAGGCCCTTTCATGTTCTGAGCATCATATTACTTTATCAATTAAGATTTTCTGAGTAGTCCAATCTTGCTAAAATTTGCAAATCAAATAACTTTTAATTTAAAGGAGAATGATTTGATGGTAGTGTCTACTGAGTTTTAGCTAAAGTAAATCAAAACACACGCAGCTGAAATTGTCTTGAAAGCAGAAAGGCAGTTCCACTGTGAATCTGTGGGGGTGGAGGTGATGAATTACCCTGTGAAAGAAAATGAAAACCAGATGGCACTTGCCAAACACCAACACAGGGCAGTTATGCATAGTGGAGGCACAGCCACATAGCACTTGCTCAAACCTGTTACCTAGATCCTCACCAGGCTGCTGAGCAGAGTGAAGCCTGAGGTGCCTGGTGACATCGGGGTTTTGTGAGATGAAGACAAAGCAGCAGCTCGGGCTGAACGAGCCCAGGCTGCAGATAAGATGTGGGACAGGCACTTTGCCAGGACCTCCCCAGCACTGGTGACTTTGCCCAGAACTTCTGCACTGTTTGGAACCCCCACCAGTGCCTGCAGGGCAGGGAGCTGCTGGCTGCTCTGATAACGGGGAATGAGGGGGGTTTGAAGGCTGAGCCTGAACAGAGTGTTTTTTCCCTTATACAACAGCTCAGGCATCACTTTGGTGGCCACAAATAGTTTTAAACTCACAACTTCAGTTGCATTATGAATCTTAGCTTGGTGTAGGTGGAACTCAGATTTTATATAGGAGGAGATAAAACTTGTAGGAAAAGGTTAAAACACTGACTGCACTGCAACCAGGAATAAAATTGTCACTGACAGCTACAGCAAAAACAGGATCTTCCCCTATGCAAATAGATCACATATTTTGTTGTTGCTAATATGACCCCACTCACTAGGACCAGAGCGAACAGAAGATACAAGCTGGTGATGAGGGATTGACATCAGAATTGGGATAGTTCTGCTCCTCCAAAGCATCCACAATTTACTGACTGGGGAGTGCAGCTGTAAGTGAACAGAAGCTTTTTGCTCAGCGAGTTACTGCTTATTAAATGTTGTTGTTTGAATTTCTTTGCAACTTTAAAGTAGATTTTCCAATCAGCAGATGAGTCATTCCCCTAATCCGCTTTATTTTGCCCACAGACAAGTAAGAAAACTCAGCTGATATACACCTTGGCATATTGCCATTTTATGATTCAGTCTACTATCATAATTGTTTGTTGTTCTGCTTTGTTTCAGTGAAAATGATGGATTATAATAATTATTTTGCATATTTGTACTTCTTTTTTAGTCCTTAGATCTAGAAAGGGGTTTGGACCCATTTTCCTGCAAGAGAATCACAGCAGAGGCATGCCATTTTTATTTAGAGATACCTAGGTTAATTTCTATTATCAACATCTCTTATTAGCAACATTAAAGAGGAAAATCAATTCCCAAGAAAATCCTTATGGGCACTTTCCCATCAGTAAAAGGTTATGGCACTGCAGAGTTAAAGCCTCATCATCTCTGCATGACTGTTGTTGCTGGTTTTGTTCCAGTTAAAGTATCTTGTGAAATGGTCACATGAGTGCTTTATGATTGAATTCAGTAATTTATAGAAGATTCCCTTTGGCTAGAATTTTCCAGCCAGCAGCTGAGATGCAGTAACTGACAGCATGCCTGGAGCAAAGAAAGGAACAAATTTTAACTGGAGATCCTAACAGCTTGTGTAGGTACACATTTTTAGGGGTTCTCTCATGCTGTGGCACTATGCATGGAGCTCAAGGTGAAAACGTTTTGATCCATTAAAGTTGCAAAACTGACTCCTCCTTCAGCTCAGGTGAATGTTGCACGTCACAATATAGAAAGCTTCTCTGGGACGGTTTCCAGAGAAGATTTCTCATCCACCACATTGTGAGGGCAAGGATCCAATAGATCTGTTAGCTGTTTTTCTTGCAATTCCACCTGCAAGCTGACCTGAGATGTGCAGCTTCTGGCCATAGCCCTGATTTACACATCCCTAATGCTCTCCATGGGAAAAAAAAAAAATTCTCTCTTCCCTGAAGAGCTGGAGGAGGGTCTGAACTCCAGTGCCTCAGGTTGAAAGGCTGGATGGCAAAGGCTATGTCCACTCTGTTAAAAATAACAAAAAAGAGGGTTTGGTCCCTACTCCTGAATGACATGGACTGTCTCACATCCACACAGCCCAGGACATATTCCTCTTGTAGCACTTCCATCCCATCCTCTCTGGATGTCCTCTGGCACCCTGTTGGTGTCCTTTCAGCAACAGAATTATGATTTAGAGGGCTGGGGAAGGTCACCTTTTTTTCTTTTTATGAAATAATCTAGGGTTTGCTCTGCAACTCTGAACTTCAGGAACCTGTAAGTGGATGTTTTATTCACATCAGTGTGGCATGGGGACATACCTCAATGATGGAGGGCCAGGTTCACTCATGGTGCCTTCTGACAAGAGTTGCTGAGAAAAGACTCTCCCCAGAAGCACTTCTGGACTGTCTCTTGGAAAACATTCATTGGAATAGTCTGGTCAGCCCATGAGCAAACTAAAAATTCAGCAGAGAAGAGTTGGGGACCAGTTCTCAGCCCCACCCCCTGCCCCACATTTGTTTAGCTGTACTAACAAACCAGGAGTCAGCACCTTATTCCACCAAAACAGTATTACCAAATCACCAGAAAAGGAATTACATGAGTCAAATTCAACATTGCACACACTCTTCTCCCTGACAGGGAGCAAGCATTCCCATCAAATAGTTTAATCCAGATTAGAAATATATATATATATAAATCTGGCAGAGAAGGAATCTTAAATGTCTCAAGTCAAACTGCCTCCTGGGACTTCTCCTGGGAAAGTCAGCTCATGCCCCACTCCCACTCAAGGTCCCATCCAGAATTATGGTTTCATCTTATGCAAAACACCCAAAGTTTTTTGGCAGAATATTTGAAAATTAATACTGCAGCACAATCATAAGAATTCCTCTCTTTTTAATGGGATTTTCTGCCTGGTTAATAAACAAATTGTCTTTTAAATGAAAGCTGCCTCTGAGTTTTTTCTCCTGCTGGATTCCAGCCCAGTTGACTAAGAAGGAAACTCCAGAGAAGTTCTGCTCTCTCTGACAATGATCATGCCATGAAGCGATGTGTAATGGTTATTCATTTATTTATTTGCTTACTGACTTGCCATAGTTAATCTCTGTTGCATTGCTGCCTGCTGTCTCTCCCATTGGTTTAAAAGGAATTTTGCAGCTTGGGTTGTTTTTTTGCTCACAGTATTTTAGCCACCTAAATCTCTTGGTGGTGGTGTGTCCTGTCTTCTAGCCCTGGGGATTTTCTGTCATAATCATCCTTTATCTATCTTAGGGTTAACTCTGCAGTTCTTTTTCCCTAGAGATGAGAATGGATAGACAAACTGAGCCAACAATGAATGAAAGCAGCAGGGCTCCATACCCCAGCAGGGTAAAATGCTTGACTTAACCAGCACTGCTTTAGACAATCATAGTTTCTCCCCAGTTAGCTTACTGGTCACAATCTCTACAATTGCTGTGCTCTGTAGTCACAGGCTTCTCAGACAAAGAGTTATACATTTCAATTTATCTGTGAGGCAACCAGCACAGCATCAGTGCTTCTGAACGTAGACAATAATTCATTCTGGCACTGTGCTGTGCCGTGTTAATATGAAAATGCAGGGCTGATTTTGTTTATTTGTTTTGTGTAAGGAGATTGATGCTAAATTTACACCTGCAAATCCAAAAAGATCATTGCCGTTTAAGATAATTGCATAGCTTAGCATAGTTGTAAAAGTGCAGTTGATTCTGGCACTGGGAGCCTGCCTTTGGTGTGTCTCAGGTTCATCTCCTGGAATAGAGTGCCAGTTTGTCTCACAATCCATCATTTATTTATTTAAATCTAAAATAATCAAGATTGGTTCCCAAGGCCCTATGGAACTGCCATAATAAATTATGCAAAAATACTGTCAAGTTAAGCCTCAGCAGTTCAGCCAACTATCTACCTCCACTGTCAGCTGGAATGCATGTCTCTGCCTCCTCTGAAAACCCTCTTACATAAATGCCTTTTGCAATGTGCCTGGAAAGTCAGCAAATTTGGAATCTTTAAAAGAAGCAGAGGAAAACTTTCCACAACCATCAAATATAACACTTTGCAAGTGCTGTGCTTTTCCCAGTTACTGGGAACTTCTGAGGAAAGGCCATTTCTTGGTTTTGCAGACCCAGTCCACAGGTGACTTTACTGTGCACACAAAACTGAGTGTGTCAGAGGACGAGACACTCTTAATCCAAACAGAGACAGTAAGGAAAACTGCAAGGGATGACCACAGATACATTTCTGCTTTCCTAGGAAAACACCACAAACTCCAAGGAGACTCTGCAGCACTGATCACAGCTCCTGAGATACCAGTATCTTGTCTCTGCATTGGGTCTGTGTGGCAAGGTTTAGCTGGGGGGTGTTACTCAGGTGGTGGCTGTGAGAAGCTGCCAGGCACCTCCCCATGCCCCACAGAGCTGATGCCAGATGGCTCCAAGATAGACCCACTGCTGGCCAAGGCCATCAGATAGTGCCTCTGGCATAATAGAGTTAAGAAAGGAAAATAAAACCACAGCATCTTCTGCTGGAGAGAGGAGTGAGCATATGGGAGAGAAACAGCCCTGTAGACACCAAGGTCAGTGGAGAAGGAGGGGCAGGAGGTGCTCCAGGTGCCAGAGCTGGGATTCCTCTGAGAGCTGTGAGGAAGACCATGGTGAGGTAGCTCTGGTCCTGCAGCCCACAGACATCCACAGTGGAGCAGCCATCCCCCTGCTGCCCATAGAGATGTGATGAACTGTCTGTAACCCTCATTCCCTGTCTTCCTGCACTGCTGGGGGGAAGAAGGCAGAGAGTTCAGGAGGGAAATTAAACCCAGGAAGAAGGGAGGGGTGGGGAGAAGTTGTCATAAGACTTGGTTCCATTTCTCACTGTCCCACACAGATTTAATTGGCAATAAACGGAACTAATTTCCCCAAGTTGAGCCTATTTTGCCTGTGATAGTTCTTGGTATTTGTAACACAATCGTCTTTATCTCAACCTTTGTTTTTATATTTTCTCTCCCTGGCCCAGCTCAGTAGGAGAGTGACAGAGCAGTTTTGGTGAGCACCTGGCACCCAGCCAGGGTTAAGCCACCACATACTCCCAAGCATTCTGTCTGGATTTCAGTTGTTGAGCTGCATGAGGCATGTTTGCCAGCATCTAACCCTGAGAGAGCCATCAGGTGGATCACGTTGTCAGTGTTTGTGCTCAAGAGGGAAGGCTGTGTGTGTCTCATGAGACACATATTATGAAAACTGGCTAAGAGGAATGCTAGCAAAGGAAGAAGAAAATTATAAATAAAGTAGGCTTGATAGAGTGAAAATATTTAAGCTATTATTTTTACTGTAGAATCACTTTTTTTCCCTAAAGCCTATGTCCCTGGTATCTCCTGAATAACTTCCCTGTATATCCTATTTCTTCCTACTCTTATCAGAACTGAGGCAAAAAGGTCAACTATCACAAAATACCATTAAATTCCTTTAGCCTCCAAACTGCTTGGCTGCATCTTGACTGCCTGTTGGCACTGCTCTTTGTTATGTAGTAACTCCGTGCTCGTGAATTGTCTGGAAAAATGCTTGTGGGCCCATTTCAAAATCACACCAAGAGCTTTCTGCAAAAATACAACACAATTTTGGCAATCCCAGTTGCATGAAGCACATTCTGCAATCAACAGAGATCAACAGACTGTGTCCAGCCAAGGATGCTGCCCATCCAAAAAAAGCTCTTGACTCAGGGGACTTGAGATTTGCAGCTGCATCTCAGCCTGTTGTCCATGTGCATCTTTGGTCTCCACAATGTCTGCGCCTTGGGATGGATTCTATGAAAAGTCCAGGTTAACTATGGGCCCCCTACTAGGTAGAAATAAAGCACCTTTCTGAAATCTGGTTCCTAAACACAAACAAGGGAAGTGTAATGGAAGCTTGAGTGAATGGAGACTTTAGCTAGACCACTAAGTACCACTTCTAAAGAGATGAGATCTCTTAGACTTTACAATAACAAATAGAGCCACGTGCAAACACTTTCAATTATAGAGTGAAGTACAAACACTTTCAATTATAAAGGAGTTACACTCTCTTTGAAAATCATCCCAAGGCCACATCCCAAATGGGCTCTGTTTATCAGTGTTTCGGTAAAGACACAACCTCATGGGAATGCTAAACACAGTGGGACCAGTAGTAATTATTGTGTGATATTGGAAGGTCACTTACCCTCCTCAGTGTTTTCTGAATGAAAGACTACTTAAAATCGGGAAAAGTATAAGGCTTTAAAAAAAAAGACATCCTATTAACTGAGGCTGTATATTGAGTTTTCTAACATGGCATTGCTGAAGTCTCCAAAGCAACTCAGCTTTCAAAACTTGCAAGACCACTAAAAGATTAGGGAGCACAATCCAGGAACTGAAGTGGAAGAGTTGTAATTAGTTTTGATGCAATTACCAGGATGCATATTTAAATCATACATGTACAAGCTGTATGCTGCCCCAAAGTTGTGTTTAAGCTTCTTTTCTTATTGAAAGGCAGTGACTGGCCTGCCTTTTGCACAGGTGAATGCAATTTAGATATGTTCATAGGTAAAGCAGACACAGCAGCTGGAGCATTAATTAAACGTTTGCCTAACTACGTAAACAGACAGTGATATATCTTCATGGCATCTGGCAGTTTAACCATTCACTAGTCATCCTATAATTAGCATGCTGATGAATTTAATAGAATACTGTTCTAATGTAGTGCCAGATGGTCCTTCTGACTTACAAGGGGAATGACAATCTCTGTCATGTTTACTTCAAGGGTAGCAGAACAGCCAAAAAGATCCTTCATAGACTAAACATTGGTGATATAAGAGGTTACATTTGCTGCCCTCAGAAAGCTTTAAGTGTTGCTAAATGAAGTAAGCACAACTCAGGAACTTCACATGAAGAGTATGCTTGACTTCCCTTGTTTATTTCTGCTATTTGGTAAAGACATTAGCTTGCTTGCTGTGTTTGCAGACGAACTTTGTGTAAGAGAAATAAGCATCAATCCCAAGGTGCTGTGGAACAGGAGGAGATGGAGGATATTGAGTAGTGCTCAGAGAGGTCTGCTCTTCAGCAAGGCCTGTGAGATGATCCCTGGCCACCTCAGTGAAACTTTAAGTTAGTCCAAACATTACCCAAATGAGTCTTTGCTGTAGCTCAATTAATTTGAGAAATTACATTTACAAAGCAACTAGTGAAATGGCAAGGATAATAAAATGAGGAATATCCATAGAAGAGAAACTAAAAGACAGAGATGGTGACATACTTGGTGTCAATAAGTAAAGACAATTATTATGTAGCCAACAGAGAATTTCAATAACCTTCAGTATCATTCTGGAGTTTGTAACAGACTTCAGTGGAATTAGTAGTCAAACTACAGCAATCTTATTATCAAAGAATGTCTTTTAGCTAAGAACCTCTGGGAGAAGATACCATGTGTGACACATAAATCTCAGTGATTCTTTCATTCTGAAGCTGGATGCAGCCTGCTAGGTCAAAGTCTCCTTCATGACAACTATTGATTGTGTTCCAGCTGAACTCCAGCTAACATTCTGAACATTAAAACTTGCTGACTGGTTTTTACTCAGCCTTTCTGTACAATCCTCTTCTCTTAAATAACAAATTATACTGCCAAAATGTCAGTGAAGAGACTCTGTATAGACTTCTACCTCATCAGCATAAACAACATGCTCCACACTAACATCCTAGATTCCCTGCTACAGAGAACAATTGCTTTTAACTTCAGGATCTTCCAAACCGTTTCTAGAATAACAAAGATCTCAAACTACTTTTATGGGCTCCTGCAGTGGTTCTGACCTAAAGGGCATTGCACAGTGAGGATTAGTGATCCACCTAACAGTGACTCTGTGAAGGCACAAGGCCATGCTGTGCTGTGCACCAACAGCATCACCTTCAGGCCTGTGCCAGGCTGCACTTCTGCCTCGGTGCAGGGCAGATTTGGTCGGGGGATGATAACAGTGGACTAGCTCCCACTCCAAACCAGCGATTACACACCTGCCTGGCCTTGCCTTTATCTCACAGCAACCAAAAAGTTCTTATGTAAATTTCCTCTCTGTTTGACAGTAGAAATGATGAATGGAGTTGTTTTCTTGTAAGAAAATCCTACAAAAGCTTGAATGACCAGAACAGACCAATCCTTGCATCTGATGGGATCTGTAGGGCATGCTGCTACTCTCCGGTACCGCACAACATGGAGTTCCTAGCATGTAAAGGGAGACGTAAGTTTAACTCTCCACTTTTCCTTCTTTATGCTGTTGGCTTGTTAAAGTCTTATTTTAAATGATGCTTTACGGAATCCAGGTGCCTTTCTTCCTGGGATCATAACCTCGGTGTGCAAACCCGTTGTTGCAGCCGGCAGGTTCCAGTCAGGAACGCCTCTCTGAAGAAAGGATCCTGACGGAAAGGGGACCCCGGGAGGGTGCGTGGGTGACTGCCCAGGCCGCAAGGCGCGTCGCCCCGCTGGCTCCCGCGGCGGCCAGGGAGAGCAAGAAGGGGCTGTCTGGACGCGTTCCCTGGCCGAAGTACTGGGTGTCCCAGCAGGGATGGGGCAGGGGAAGGGAAAGCCGGGGGACGCTTTCCCTGAGCTTGCTCGGGTGTGAAGCGGGGTCAGCAAGCGGGGCGGCCCGGCCCGGCCCGGCCCGTGCACCGCGGCGGCTCCGGGGACGAAGAGGAGGCAGAGGGGTCCGGTCCTGGTGACGGCCAAGGCGAGGGCTGCCCGCACCCTCTCCTCCGGGAAGATGCTCCCGGCTCTCCTCCGCCTCTGCCCCCGGCCGGGTCGGTTCGGAGCGGCCCCCGCCCGCTCGGTGTACGAGGAGAGGGGCGGCGAGGGGGGCGGCGCTCACAGGCTCCGCTCCTGATACCCTGGGGATGGGGCAGGATACGCGACGGGTTATTGCGGTGCCAGGGTTGTTGCTGTGCCAGGGTTATGGCTGTGCCAGGGTTGTTGCGGTGCCAGGGTTACTGCTGAGCTAGGCGGTGGGGCAAGGGGGAACCCCCGTGCGCGGAACTCCACCCCGCTACCCCAAGAATGAGCCGACAAATACGAACGTATTGGGTGGGGCAGGCACGGCCGTATGTAAGGATGTCATGCTGGACAGTGTCAAACGCTCTGCATACATCCAGGCAGACGATGCCCGTTGCTCTGCCCCAACGCTGTAGCCCCGGAACAGAAGGTCACCAAATTTGTCAGAGCATGATTTGTCCCCAGTAAAGCTGTGGCGGCTGTTACCAATCACTTCATTGTTTTCTATATGCCTTAGGATAATTTCGAGGAGAATCTACTCCATGATCTTGCCTGGCACAGACGTGAATCTGACTGATCTCTAGTTCCCTCGGTTTTTGGCTTTCCCGTTTTTAAAAATGGGGGTTGTATTTCCCTTTTCCCCGTCATTACTGTCTTGGTTTCAGACAATTTAAAGGAGAACACTCTGGAATGAGTTGTCTCCCTTTATAGGAGAATATATATGAACATATCTGAATTGCATTCACCTTTGGGAAGGCTGGTCAAGTTGCTGTCACTTTCAAGTTAGTTTGTGACAACTTCCAAGATCCCAAAGCAATTTGCATTTCCTATTTGAGCTTGTTGCATAATGAGGGCAATCCACATACTCCAGGTAGCATTGGTGGTGTGACATGCTGCAGGGACCTTTCCTTTAAACATCCAGCCCAGCACTGAAAGTCAGGGTGCCAGAAGAAGCTGTGCTTCAGTGCCAATCACTTCTGAGGCAGCTCAAGCCCCTTCACAGGCTGCAAGAATCTGTTCTGCAGTTGGAGTACAGCTGGCTCAGATCCTCTGTATCTGACTCCACAACCCAAGAGGTCATCCTCGAGTCTCTTCAGGTACCTTCTGCCAGAGGCTCCAGGCTGTGGTGTACAGCATTTAATTCACATCCTGTCCTGCCTGGCCCAAAGGCTGTGTGAGTAATCTCTTGTTTGATCTCTTCAAAGGCTTGCTGTTGTTGTTCAGGGCCTGTGTCACAAGGCAGAGAGGGCTTACGATCTGGTTGTTTTCTGAGATGTGCATCCTCTAAAAACCCACAGAACCTAGGAAAACCTGTGGTTTTTCTCTTTATGGTCAGTGAGGACATGGCAGCTATCTCTGCAGATTCCTGTAGAGTTCCTGCGGGCACTCTGCAGGAATCTCTTGACAGCCATCTTGCCACTACACTCCTAGGAGCTGAATTTCCTGGGCAGGTCCCTTGACCTTATTTTGTTTAATGACAAAAACAGCTTTCCAGAGAATCTGAATTATTTTTTCCTGTTTCTCAGAAACATCTTCTGCTGTGTTGCCCTATACACTGAGGTCATTGATAGTGTTCCAGAGCTTCACCCTTTTCAGTGCAGTCTGGATCAGTCCATAGAAAGTGGTGGGACTGTGCTTAGAAAGTGGTGGGACTGCACCTCTGATGCAGTCAATTCCAGGTGTACTGCACGTCCCTCCAGATGACAGCAAACTGTCGAGAGTGGGGTCCCATTTTGCTGCCTTGCATGCCAGTTCATACTGAAGTTCCAGCGTGTCTGTCACAGCAGCACTCCAGCACATACCCGGCAGCATGGCTAGCCCGAACTGCCCATGGGCATGGCCTCGTAGTCCTGGGGGGTCAGCAGCGGCCCTGTGGCAATATCTTTGTCAGGCAGCTGAAGGGGGATAGCAATGGGGGATCCAGAGCCCCTCTCGGGCTTCTCCTGGCTGTGCCCTGCCTTCTACAGGAGCTCCTGCACCACCTGAGCCTCCACCCAGGAGAGGTCCAGGGCAGCCCCAGCCTGGTGGGGTCTGTGCTGGGAGTGTCACAGTGGCGGGGGTGGGATGTGTCACAGCCTGGGGTGGCAGCCGGGGCAGCCAGGAGGGCGACGGCAGCGGTGGGAAGCACGGGAGCAGTGGTTGCATGTGGGGCGGTGCCAAAGACGCACATGAAGGGAACAACTCGCGCAACTGCAATGGCGAGCGATCAGCAGCCATCCGAGTCATGGATCGCGGGAACTGTGTCGAGCAGGACTGGGCCAGCTGGGATGGGGCACAGAATTGTGGGAGCCAAATACGCAGCAGCGTCGTGCACAGTGCTAGAGGTGGCAAAACACAGAAGTCAGAGCGGGGAAAGTTTTTCCTGTTTCGCAGACATGTCACAGGCACCGGCAGGGTGGGAACCACATGCACCAGTTGTGGGTGTTGGCACGGAGCCAGGGGAGGTGAATCCCAGTGGGGATCAGAGCAGCCAAGCTCAGCAGCCCTCACAGTCTCAGCCTCAGTCAAAATCTCAGATTAGAGGTCTTTTGCAAATATAGCAGATACCATGTGAGGCACTCAAAAACCAGTCAGATTTTTCAGTCAATGCAAGGCAGTCGTGCTTTTTCTTCAATAGCAAATACTTCTCTTTCATTCATGAATGTTTGGTCTTAATCTTCACAGAATTTGCAAGCAGCACAGGAATTTCAAATCCCTGTTCACCATCCAGGATCAAGGGCAATGGCCGCAGCTCAGCAGGGGGTGCAGATGCCACTGATGCTGGTAAGTCCCAAGATGGGAGAGGCTGCAGCACGGCAGCAGCCGCAACAGATGACTTCACTTTACAAGCAAGTGCCCGTGGAGATACAGGTACACACAGCACAAACAATTCCAATGATAGATTGGGCAGGTATTAGGATGAAATTAGCTAAAGAAAGAATTTTATTATGTGGCACAGGAGACTTCTTGGTGCCAGTGAATTATGATGCACAGGGCCAAAAATGAAGATGGGAACGAATAAATCATGAAGTAGTCAAAGATCTAGCAGAGGCCATCAGAGATAATGGACTGGGATCTTCACATTTTAAACAGCTTTTAAAACTCGCTTTCAATATATATGACTTAACACCATATGATCTCAGATGTCTTGCGTCAATGATCCTTACAGATACGCAAGTCCTCATGTGGGACATGAGATGGAGAAGAGCTCTTGTTGAGCTGCGAGCCAGATATCAGGGCGGAAAAAATGCAAACCTCACCATGGCACAGTTGGCAGGTGATCCTCCTGAGGACAACCCGGTGCAGCAAGCGGAGAGACTTCCACGAGAGGTGTTGAGCGACATCAAAAAGGCATTTCTAAAAATTGCACAAACAGGAGTTCAAGACACCATTTACATGGAAATCAGGCAAGGTCCTTCGGAGTCTTTCTCTTCATTCACAGATCATCTCATGCAAGCAGTGGATCGACAAGTGACTGATGAGGTGGTGAAACCACATCTACTCAAGGGCTTTGCCTTTGCTAATGCAAATGAGGAGTGCAAACAAATCATCAATGCATTGCCACATCAGGCCTCCCTGGCAGAGATGTTGGAAGCGTGCAGCAAGGTGGGAACTCCTCAACACGTGGCGTCCATCATGGAGGAACGGTTGGGGGAACAGTTAGAGGGACAGTTGGAAGAATGGATAGAGAAAATGTTCCAAGTGCAAAATGAAAGATTAGATTGGGTTTTGGCAAACTTTACAAATGTGGGGCATTTGGACACTTTAAGAGAAACTGCCCACAAATGCCAAGGACTGAAAAGCCATTGGACATTTGTCCAAGGTGCAGGAGAGGAAAACACCTTGCAAGTGAATGCCTCTCTCAGACAGATGTGGATGGAAAACCTCTACCGCATCCAGGAAACTCAAAAAGGAGCGTGCATCACCAGCGCATGACGACAAAGTTATGGCAATAACACAAGACCAGACAGAAAAATCATCGGGGAACATCAAGCAGACCCCCTCCTCAAAGCAATCTGAGGAATCCCCAGTGACCCAGAGCTGCTGCCACCAGGTGCACAGTGTACCCTGGCAGCTTACAAACTGACATGTCTCATGGATGAGAGCCACGCAGTGATACCCACTGGTGTCACTGGAACTTCACACAAGAGACAAGACTTTTTAATAATTGGCAAGGACCGAAGCAGTATCCTTGGAATTGTCATTTACCCCTCGATCATCTTGGCAAATCATAGTGAAGAGCTGACAGTTCTAGCCAAAGCTCTTCAACCACCACTGATTGTTCCAGAAAATACCCCTGCAGCCAAAGCTATCATTTTGCCACCACGTGCAGTGGAACAAGTCATGCCGGTGTTTGATCAGCAGGAATTTTCCTCTGGCGACCACGTGGAAGCACACACTTCCTGGATAAAACACATAGGTAGGGATCAACCCACCATCACCTGTCAATTGACGTGTGGTGAAAAGTTGATCACTATTAGAGGGATGCTTGACACAGGGGCTGATGTCACAGTCATATCATACATATTTTGGCCCCAGGAATGGAAGTTGCTTGCACCCTTGGGTTCTCTCACAGGCACATGGGGAAGTTCCCCGTGTCTGCAGAGTGAGAATGAAGTTGTTGTCACAGGACCAGGAGACAAAACAGCAATCATTCATCCTTTCATTGTGCAAAAGCCCATCACTGTATGGAGAAGGGACCTTTTAGCACAACAGGGCATGAAATTGGAAGTGGATTTTTAGTGCAGATCACTGCGGCACTCACCACTCTGAAACTTATTTGAAAAACAGACAATCCTGTCTGGGTGGATCAGTGGCCCCTTGAACAAAAGAAATTGAGTGCTCTGAAAAGCCTGGTCAAAGAACAACTGCAAAAGGGACACATGAAATCAATGAACAGCCCATGGAATTCTCCAGTGTTTGTCATTCAGAAGAAAATCCCAGGCTCATGGAGACTGCTACATGATCTCAGAAAAATCAGCAAGGTCATTGAGAACATGGGACTGCTTCAACTGGGACTACATTCTCTCTCAATGATTCCAAGAGATTGGCCACTTGTGATCATTGATCTCAAGGACTGTTTCTTCAGCATTCTGCTTCATCCAGATGATGCTCCTCGACTTGCATTCTCCATGCCAAGCATCAACAAGGAGGAGCCTCTGCAAAGGTACCATTGGATGGTTCTTTCACAAAGCCTGAAGAACTTGCCAACTATCTGCCAATGGTATGTGCCGTGAGCTTTGTCTCTGGCACGGAAAAAACACCCGGGGGTAAAAATCATTTATTACAGGATGCTCTGCTCATCACAGCACCAACACAACAGGAGCTGCAAGAAGCTCGTGACTGTGTGATTGCAGAAGTGCAAAAATGGAATGTTGAGCAGACCCCCTCAGCAAAGCAATCTGCGGAATCAGCGTTTTTAAAATTCAGGAGATCACACCGTGGAAATACCTGGGGTGGAAGATCTTGGAGCGAACAATAAAACCATAGAAAATGGAAGTCAGCTCAAAAGCCAGCAATTTGCATGACCTGCAACAGCTTCTAGGAGAAATTAGCTGGATGAAACCAATCTTGGGGATCACAAATTATAATATCCCATCATTACTTGATCTTTTGAGAGGGGACAATGTGGAGAGCTTTGTTCAAACATGGCTTATAGAAAGAGGCCATGAACATATACAGCTGGTTAAAAAGTAAAAGGCAGCTGTAAGCAGCAAGTTCTCAGGCTTTTCCCTTAACAACAGTAAACACCATGTCCTTGAGGAAGTGGTGAGAAAGGCATGGTGGAAAACATGGAGGCCTTGAATGATAAATAACAAGTCAATAACAGGATGAGAAAAACAAGTATTAGTCTCAACAAGAAAACCACAGGTTTCAGCAACAAAGGAGGGGTTGGTGTGCAATCCGTGGCCAATGATGAGCTCGGATTTTGTAATATGTATAAGCTTAATTAACACCACTATAAAAGTGTGTAAGTGGGATCAATAAATTGGAGTTCGATGCTCATCAATCGGATGGTCGTCTCCCTTCACTTCGTCAGCACAACAACATTAAATCTCCCAGAACTCTCACACCTGAAGCACAAAAAGAACTAGAGAAAGTTACAGAGATCATTCATCAGAAACAGGCACACCATTTTGTGGAATCACTGCCCTTCCAGTTGGCAGTGTTGGGGGAAAAAATACAGTTTCATGGCCTGATTTTTCAGTGGGATTCGTCTCAAAGAGACCCTCTCTTAATCATAGAGTGGATTTTTTTATCTTACAGGTCTCCAGACAGTCCTCATGACCTGGAGATGGCATCTCAAAGTATTATAAAAGCAAGGACAAGGTTGCTGACAATGTCAGGCAAAGATTTTTCAACAATTTACTTACCACTGAAAAAACAGTATTTTGATTGGGCAATTCAGAAATCAAAAAATTTGTTAATTGCATTGTTAGGGTATCCTGGTGTTAGCACAATTCATTTTCCTAGCCATAGGTTGCTGAAAGCAAAAATTTTAGGGAAAAGCCAAAAATAATTGAAGAACCATTGGATGGGATGACGGTATTTACTGATGGTTCAGGGAAGACTCATAAATCAGTAATCACATGGCAAAATTCAGTTACAGGAGCATGGGACTCAGAGAGAAAGATAGTGCAAGGTTCACCACAAATTGTGGAGTTAGCAGCACAGGTCAGAGTTTTTCAATTGTTCCAGCAACCCCTCAATTTGATCGCAGATTCAGCATACACTGGGAATGTTGTCAAATGATTGGAAGGATCACTTTTAAAAGAGACAAACAATGACATTTTATATTCATACTTATGAGAACATTGCTGAAAAACATGAAACCCAAATATTTTGTTGCCCACACCAGAGTACATTCTTCTATTCCAGGACTTCTAGCAGAAGGGAATGCCCATGCAGACAAATTAACCATGTCCATTTCACAAATTTTACCTGACATTTTTGAGCAAGCAAGATTGAATCATGTATTTTTTCATCAAAATGCACAGGCATTGATGGAATCCTTTCGCATTTCCAAAAGCCAAACAAGGGAAATCATTAGTGCTTGCCCAGACTGTCAACTTGTGCAACCACCTGCATCCACAGGAGCAGTCAATCTGAGAGGATTGCGAAGTCTCCAATTGTGGCAAGCTGATGTCACAAAATATCCATCTTTTGGGAAACTCAAAAATGTTCATGTCTCGGTTGATACTTTTTCGGGAGCAATTTTTGCACCCTTTCACACAGGAGAAACTGCACAACATGCCTGTCGACATTTTTTGCAAGATTTTGCATCATTAGGGGTGCTACAAGAAATAAATGCAGACAGTGGTTCAATTTATATAGGAAAAGTGCTTCACAAATATCCGAAAAAGTGGGGTGTCAGACATACCTTTGTTATTCCCCACTTTCCCACAGGTCAAGCAATCATTGGAAGAACGCATCATACCCTGAAATCCCTTTTGGATAAACAAAAAAGGGGGGAGGCAGAAGCAACACCTTACATGCAGTTGAACAATGATTTGTATGTGTTGAATTTTTTAAACGGCTCTTTTCCAGAGCCCACTCCACCAATTATCCGACATTTCTCCAACAGCACACAAACAAAACTAAGGGGGAATCCTTTAGTTTTGATCCAAAATCCAGACAGAGGACAAATTAAAGGTTCTTTCAAACTAATTACTTGGGGCAAAGGTTTTGCTTGTGTTTCCACAGGGCGAGGACTGAAGTGGGCAAGACACATGAAGCCCTGCCAGACCCAGATGCAAGCAGACACAAATCCCAGAAACAAAGAGGCAAGCACGCAGAGAGAAGCAGATGACAAGACCACGAACATCTCCTCGATCAATATATAAGGAGTCCAAGGACTTGGGTTTTCTTTCGGGGCTTGGATGTCATTGCATTGCAAAGCTTCTCACAGGGAATGAAGCCATGAGCTTGAGGTTCAATCAGGTGTTTTTCATGTGCCTCATTCTCTCGCTTGTTACCCTGAGCAGTGGGGCAAATTTGCCTATGAACAAACCAAAGAAAATATTCAGGAAGCTTTGGCCAATGCAGCAGGTTTGGACAGCATCTGTTTGACACATTCAAGGCTGAGGAAACCATTTTCAACATGCTTGGTGTGCTTGTTTTGCGGAGAAAAGAAGAAACCTCACAACTTCATAAAAGTTGTAAAGCTTAGTATGTTTATTACAGCGCTGGATGCATGTGGAGATTGCACTCCTCAAAAGGCATGCGCCCCTCTGAGGATTTCAGGTCTCCTTTTATCTCCCCTTCCAAATACATATGCATACAGTTTCACAATAGGTTCATACGTATTCATTCCGCGTGACATTTATCGCCAGTTCTCCTTTATCAAAAGAATTCCTAGGTCAGGGCAGATCGACCTTGTGGTCGTTTCTGGTTTATTTTCTGTCTCCTCACTATCTCTGTCCTGCCGTTTTTCCCTTCAGCTTTGGCCTGACTTTTCACCTCTCCTAGACATTTTACCTAATTCAAAATGGATTTTTACTCTGTCTCATGCTTGCCAGTGAATGAGTGGCCAACATCCCTCCAAAGGTCTCACAGGTCATCTTGAATCCTGTGGATGGATGGCGTGCTTGGTTACAGTTTCTTCCTGTGGCTCCTTTTGAACCTCAGGAACTGGAAATTCTTGGTTCGGCAAAAATGACTTTTGTATAAAATTCAGGTTTTCAGAAGTGACACAAACAAAGAACAAAACGATAGATGTCACCCCAAATCATCTCATTTATAGAAATGTTTCCTCTTGGTGCAAAAACACCAAGGTGTCAAGCAAACGATCCATCCAAGTTCCAGCACAATTGCTGCAAGGACTCTTTTCATCATTGTGGAACTTTTGAAAGCAGCTTTTTACATTTTAGTAGGGCTTGTAATTCTTCTGCTCCTTTTGCCATGCCTTTTTCAGTGCATGCGATGGGTCATGAACAGGGCTGCAAAAGAGGTGTTCTTGGTCCAAATAGGAGGGGGAGATGTCAGGACCCAGGACATTCCTTTGGCTGCCCTGGCTGATTCGAGACCCTGGCAAGGGGCTCAGAGACTTGACATGGAGTCAAAAACACCTGTGCCTTCCATTTTAGCCCATGGAAAAAACTACCAACTTTGTGTGAAGATTTACAAGCCACAAGAGTTTGAATAGAATGATGGTTAATTTGTCACACAGTGAAAAAGTAGAATTTTGGGGATTTTAGAATGGGAGTTCAAGAGGCGAGATGAAGGAATCTGGGCGTGTCCTGTCTTTCTTTTCTTCTTCTTCTTGTCCTCCATCTTCTGCTGTGATGGTGACACTTTTTGATTGGTTTAGAGTAGAGACAGACTGTCTAACATAAGTGATAGGTATTGGAAAATTATTGTAAATAAAGTATACATAGTTCTTAGTATAAAAAACATATGTAATAAAGGGTAAAAAATTATGGAAGAGAGGAGTGAGCAAGTGTGAGAGAAATGGCAATGCACAAACACTGAAGTGACAACACTCAGTGAACGAGAGAAATCCACCAGGCACCAGTCCAGAGATTTCCCTGTCTCTGAAGGATACACCACGTGAAAGGGACCTGCATAGCAGCAGTTCAGGAAGGACTGCAGACCATGGGAAAGACCCGTGTTGGAGAAGTTCATGAAGGATTGTCTTCTGTGGGTGAAACCCCATGCTGGAGCTGGGCAAGAGTGTGAGCAGGAAGGAACATCAGAGACAAAGTGTTTTGAACTAAACACAGCCCTCCTTCCTGCATACCCCTGCACTGCTTATGAGAAGGAGGTAGATGAGTTGGGAGCCTAGGAAGTAGGGAGAGACGGGGAGGAATGGTGTTTTTAGGTTTGTTCTTATTTTGCAGTGTCCTGCTTTATTTTATTTGCAATAAATTAAATTAATTTCCCCAAACTGAGTCTGTTTTGCCCATAACTGTTTTGCCCATAATCAGTAGGTCATCTCCCTTTTTCTGTCTCAACTCATGAGCTTTTAATTTTTTTGTTTTTTCCTCTCTCGGTCCCATTGAGCAGTTGAAGTGATAGAGTGGCTTGATAGGTGGGCACGTGATGTCCTGCCAAGGACAACCCACCACACCTGTCCTGCTGCCAGGCTAGATTTTGGCCTTTCCACTGAGAAGCAGTGTCCTCCTGGGATGCTGCAGCTGGCGCCCTGTACATCATAGGGTACTGACTGAAGAGTCATAATTGATACCAACACACTCCTGTCACAAATGGGTCTTAAGCAGGCAGAGAAGACTAATTTGTTTCCCTCCCTTTTGAACTGTAAAAGGGAAGAAACCTAAATGAAATCCCAGTGTGGATTTGGATAGAGGAAAGGGTTTGTCTAACAAGAAAAGAGGTGTGTGTGAGGTCTGGATGTGTTCAGTTGTATCTTCACAGATTTTTACAACTAATTTTTCATTATGAATATAAAATAGATATTTCCCAAGGTAGTAGATCACTGGCAGTTTTTTCTGCATGGCCTTTAAGTGCTGAAGTCAAATGAGTTACACCATTAAAAACTGAACTGCACATCAGCAGTCCACAATCCCTGGCCTTCTCTGACCAGAGACCCCCAAAAGTCTGCCTCAGTGATTTCCAGCATGCTGCTCTCCTGACTGAGGAGCTACAGCCTCAAAAGCTCCTTATTGCTCAAGGGTAGAGAGGACTGAAGTGCAGCCTGTGAACATGGGGTGTGAAGGGTTCACAACTAGCAGTAACAGCAGGGAGAAACTGCAACAGTGGTGATTCTGAGAGAGAAGATAACAACAAAAGAGATAGTAAGGATTTTCTGGAGATGTGGAACAAGGGCAGAGCACTATATGAGCTAAAGGAAAGCAATCTTTCACCAAAATTGTGCTAGCAAACTTGCAGGCATGAGAGAGGTTTGAGAGAGAAAGTAGAAGAAATAAGCAGTAAGAGCACATTGAAGCACCGAAGTAATGTGGGGAATGGCGTTATGTTAGATATTGGTGCAGTCATTCAGAAGACTGCTTCTGATTCTGAAACCTCTTCCAGAAGGTATTCAGCTGCAAACTGACTCCTTGATTCAGTAATGTCTTAAGGAAAAAGACCAAAAAATACCTGAAAGGCAGTATCTGTTCCTCTTCCATCCTTACTTTTTTCACAGATAAAAGAAACAGAGTCTAGGAAGGGACAAAATTCACATGAGCCAAATAATTTTTCTTTTCGACTCTTCATGAGAAAAAGGAAAATATTTGTTGAAAATAGCTGGCTGAGAGAATATACAGGATGAACAATTCCATGTAACAGTCACAGTCTATATCTCCACTAGCCCAGGTCCCAGTAAACAAATTATTCATCTGTTAAAAGCAGTCCTGTCTTAAGTTAGCTCAGGGAAAGAGCTAGAACACAGGAATAGAGCCAAGACATGGCTGTGAAATTTTTTTTCTGGCTTTCTGCCCTTCTAGGACTCTCTCACAACCCTGATTTCCTCCAAAAAGCATTTTGACAGAGGGGATGCTCTCAGAGCCTGGGATATGAACTGTGTGGGCTGTAGCCAAGAGTCCCTCCATGTGGCTTCCTGAGCCTTGCCTTATTTTACTCACTCTTATACTACTTATCTCTCCCACTCTCCCTGCCCTTGGGATGGCCTCAGGGTGCTGTTGAAAGATTTAGGAGTCCAACTAGTTTGCACACTCACAGCATTTTTCATCTGAACAGCAAGTTGTTAATAGCATCATCAGTTATCTCCTCGATCATTTGAAGAACACACTAACAAAAATCTGGTAAGCATTTGGAAATATCTCAAATTATTTCAAAGATTTTCAAAAGCACTTGTAGGGGAACTGGGCTGATGCTGTTCCCCTATCCCATCACCTTGAATTGATCATTCCCATGGTGGGTATTTGCTGCTTAATTTGCAAATGTCTAGTGCTGAGTAATGGAAGTTACTGAAGACAGTTAAGTTATTAAACATTGGTAGAACATTAGGTATTAAGACTCTGTGTAGTACAAAATGGGTTGTTTTTTTCATTGAGATTTTAAATTTCAACTGGTACTTTTAAACATCTGTGTATTAGTCCAATTTAACCCATAATTCTATTGCATACTGTGTAAGAAGCATCCATACAATAGAATTCATTTATTACTAGCCTTAACCGTTGGCAGAGACAATATAATTCTGTTACAATGCTTCACAGAAACACTGCAAATATAACACATACATAAATTACTTCTTACTGATGTAAAAGTCCCTTCCCAATTAAGCACATCTGTGCTGTGAGAATATAGAATGTCACATATTTTCCTAGGAGCAAATAGCAAAACTGCATAGTCTATGAAAGACCTACTGGCAAATAGTCTGTTGAAGGGTCAAAATTTGAAAGGTAATACTATTTCTCTTATCGATCTTAGAAATTTTCAGTTCTCAGAACCAAAGAAAAGAGCATTTAGTCAGACTTACTTCCCAGTCTACAACTATTTGTTCTTCCATTTAATTTCAGCTAAGAATAGAGAAAAAATGCTTTATCACTGTGTCACTTGCATAAGCTGTTATATTTGTTGATCCTTTCCTCAGGAAGACAAAAAAGAGAACACTATTCTCATCACCTCCGTCAGCCATAGAAGAACTCAGCTGTGTAGGCCAAAATTAGACATATCAAAGCACCTTTGATCACTTCATTGTCTGTCAAGTTCTCTCCAAAGCAAGCACTGTCTTCCATAATGGATTGTATTACTTTGAAATGTCATATTTAATGTGTGTTCATTCCTTCAGATCCCTGATACTGTCTAAGGTGCTGACTGAGCAGCGCCACACGGAGAGCCTTGCAGGTGGGTCTATTAATTTCAGTGTGTTCCTGCTTCTCAACAGCATCTGGTTTAATTGCAGAATTGGTGAAGCAAGGGCATCACAAGAATTTATCTCCATTTTTCTGTGTATGCACAACCACAAAGTCATCCTGCAGTGTAGGCTTGAATGAGTTATGGGACCATAAAAAAGTACTTCAATTCACAAAGCTATCAACTCTTTGTCATGAAACAAAAACACCTGCCAGAAGAGTTTTAGTCTTACTTGATAATCACAGCACAACTAGGCATGGGACAAAGCCATCATTTAAAGGGATATTATTATGCAGCAGATGTGCTCTGAGGAACCATAGTCTAAATTTAGTTACTAATTAGAAAAACACATTTTACAGATGTCATTAATTAGCCAACAATCTGAGAACTGTCTCTTTCAAAAAGGAAATGTAATATTCATTAGTAAAGTACCCACCACAGGATTTTATTTCTCTTGCCCAATAGATCCAGCAATGGGTCATTACTCATGTAGGTAACTTCTTGTCTTCCGCTAATAAAATTAATTCTAAGCTAATTTAGCTAATACTGAAATTATGCCCTCGAGAAGAAACTGCAGAAATACACAACAAGTCATCATTCTTGCATCACTTTCCAGAGTTTTATGAAATTCCTCTTCTATCTTTCAGTCTGTTTGGACACAATCAGATCATACTTTTGTCTAATAACCTGTGATTTAGAAACTTCATTTTTCATACAGAAGAGCTAAAATACTGAGGAATTCCTGTAGTTCCAGGACTCAGGTCCCTGAAAAATCATCTGTAGCATCAGTAAAATACCAAAGCTGACACTTAGAAATTATCAAGTAAGTTGAAATAAAACTGCAATTTGAGGAACAGAATGAAAGTTGCCAGTGGTGGGAACACAGCTTTCTCTGTCAAACGAAAAATCTCGAACTCTGAAAGAAAAGAATGTCTCAAATACTTCAACCAAGACAAAAAACTATTGTTAAATGTTACAGTGTTGATTTATGTGAGCTGTGGTTCAGTGGCCATATGCACTCGATATTTTTATTCTTTGCACTGGTTCATATTTCTCCTAGTGTCTCCTTTAGGGAAGGAAAATGGCTCAAGACACTTGTAAGGAGTTATTTGGCCACAGACACATTTCAGGAAATGTAAAATGTACCTAGGTAGCCCAGAAATGGAAAACTATAAGGACATGGGGCATCTATTCTGCAGTATAACTGAGGCACGCTGCTTATATATACCCTGAAGCACTGGGTACTTGGCCAACTCTTCATTCCAGGTTTTCATTCTTAGGGTCTCACTTCCCCAAAGGAAAAATATACTGTGTGTGGGAAAGTCTTACCCTTCAGGAAATTAAAGATATTAGTCTCATTTTGAGTTTTGACAGAATGATTTTAATTAGCCCTGGAAAACTTGAACCCTACCCATCAACAAAATCCACATCTTCTTCACTGGTTTTTGTTTGTTTCTCTTTTGCTTGGTTGTTCTTTTGGTTTTGTTTTTGGTTGGGTTTTGGTTTTTCTTTCCAGCATTAGACAAATTTCAAGTAATTTCCAAGTATATTGCTGAAAATATTTTAGAAGGAAGTCTCCAACACAAGGACATGGCAAACACTAAACAAAATTTTAGCATCTCTTTTGAGAGTCATAGCAATGAGAAATATTTGTAGAGCAAGTCAAACATGTTTCTTAGTGAAATGAAAGTGCAAGGATTTAGCTTCTATTGATTCTTAAAAATCTCAGAGACTTTGAATGGCATTGATTTCCTAAGACACAAACTGAGCTGATTGTGGAAATTTCTCTTGTAGTTTATGGAGACAGGAAGGTACCTGAAGGAGAGTCATCCTACCTTATCTCTTCCAGCTTCCTGGGTTCAGGGCCTTTCACTATGGAGGAAATTGGAAAGCAGTGAACATTTTTTCTCACTGTTTGTTTAGGAAACCCTTCTGGATTTTCTTCACTCAAAAAATAATTCAATGCTAATGTTTTGCTCATAGAAAATGATGCATTTCTCCATTGTCTGATAATCACTGTTCTCTCCTGGGATATTCTGTACAAATGATTTCTGAACAAGTTATCAGTCACAGCCATGTCTGTGTATTCAAATTTTCTTTCATGGGTATTGAACCTACATTTTAACTTCATCTATATACACACAGCTCTAATTTCAATGAACAGTGAAACATGTACATGCATTTTCTATTTTAGGAGATACCTATAAAAAGAATTTTTCCTGTCTGGCCTAGTTTTTTATTTTTAAAGTTAAAATTAAGCTGGGGCAAATCTTCCTATTTAGGAAGTCTTGGGATCCTTGAAAGTGAATTTGCTGAAGGGACTTAAACTTGAGGCATGTAACTTCACCACTGGGGCTCACCTGGATTCTTCAGCACTGTTTCTGTACCCTGATTTAGAAAAACATCTCAACAAGTATCATGTGTTTGGAAAATACATTTTTTTTCAGTATTTTCTTACATAGACAGTCACCTCTGTGAATATTCTGGCTTCTAAAGCCATTTACTAGTACACACTGTGAAAGAAAATCCAAACTCAATTAAAGAGGATTAGCTCTCTCTGTGCCCCGTGAGGTGGCCTTTCTGCTTGCATCTCTCCTGCAGCTTTTAGTTTCTGAGATTCATGGCTGTTACCCTGGGAGCCAGAGTCATATATATGTTGTGTTCAAGACACTCAGAGAATGGATTGCCTGTTAACATAAGCACAGCTCTGTGTGGCAAGTGGCATATAGCTGCTTGTATACAAATTCAGGCTATTCCGCAGCAGAAAAAATAAAACTTCAAATCAAATGAAAATGAAAAATGTTGTTGCTTTTGCCACTTCCTTTTACCTAAAATTATTTATGCAGGTGTAATACTTTACGATCAGACAAGAAGATAAGAAGAAATAATTTGCACACTTTTACGGTGTATAATTTAATGATGTTTCAAGTCCTTGTATTATTTCAACAGGCATGGGAGGCACTGAAGAATTTCTGGACATTCATTCATTTCTAAGTAATATCTCCCAACCTCCCACCTTATTTTTCTTTCTTCTTTTTTTTTTTTCCCCACATGGATTGTAAGTTTTTTAGATTAGAATATTGTACATAGTTTTTCTCTCAGAAATCTTTGCCAGCAGATAATACTAGCTGTCCAGTTGGAACACAGGAAAAAATGCAATGAAAATGCTTCCAGTCCCAAGAGAAAAAAAATCTTTATTGTCATTCTTTTTTATCAGAATAAGCACTTATTTATCAAAATGAGATGGAAGTATTCATTATTCAGTATAAAATGTCTAAAATGCTGTGTACAGTTAAATGAAATCACAAGAGTACTGGAAGCAGTCTACCTTTTTCCTACTGGATTATATCAGACAAGGTGTCCTAGTTCAGAGTTAGCTTGCTAGTTCACATTGCTAATATCACTGTGGCACCAGCCCACATTTTACATCCCGTGTTTAGGGGCAACAGCCTAATGGTCTCTGTTGTGGCAACAGGGAGAATAATCACCAGAAGAGGATCCCAAATAGGTTAACAGTTCTTAAGGAGGATTGGTGGAAAACGTTTCATCTTCTTCCTAATGGAGCTATGGAGAAGCTCCACTTTTTCCTTTTCCCTCATATCTCGTCCTATATGTGTCCTTCCAGCTTTGCTATACTTCTTTTGCTGTTGGAGTGGCTGTCACTGTCTTCTGACCCTGTACTAATTTCTTTCAACTCGAAAATGGTCAGAAAAGTCTTTGGGTGATGCTTGGAGGTTTTCCCCTCAAATTAGTTTTTTACTATATCAGTGTGCTGAGTTCACTCAGCGTCAGAGGAGCACTAGGGCAAATGTAAGGAGAGGAGCAGGTTAAGCAGTCATGGTCAGGGCAAAAAGGAAGAAAGGAGAGGAGATGAATGAACTGGACTCCTTTAGGGTCAAGCAGCCATCAGGTCAACTCAGCTCAGCTGTGTTATCAGCCTAACTCCATTATTTATTAATGGAGTTAAAACTACCTTATCAGCAGCACTATTTCCATCCAAATTGCAAACTTTGTTTAATTATTTAGGTGGAGTGATTTTCATGTTCAAGAGCCTACTACTTATCAGCGAGAAATTTACTTTTACTTCCTATTGATATCTCCTATCAATATGCTGATGGTGGGACCAGGCATTTTGGTGAGACATGCTGGATACTGCAGCACTTTATAAGAAAAGCATCCCAAAAGAACTCTTAGGCTGTACAGTAGTATGTTGCACCCCAACTCTTCTTCTATTTTGTATCCTAACAGAGAATTCTATTAGGATATTAATTTCTTCTATTTCTCCTAATAGAGAATCTTTCATGTGCCTTTTGAAGCCATGTTAAAAAGCCAGGCTGGTTTGAGATAGTAGAGAGGAGCTGGTCATTCTTGGTGTCCTTCCAATATAAACTGAACAACTGACAGTGTGTGATGGATTGCAGTGTAACACAGCTAAACTCTCTGCTCTAAAGGGAGCCAGTTCTGACAGGCCTGTCTGGAGGTGTATTCAGAAAGAATTGGCAGAATGCAAGCAACTTTAAAAGATGTGTTTCCTAGGAGGAAAGCTAAACTGAACAAGATCTATCTGCTTCAGAGGGAATCCTTGCGAGAGGAGGAAATGTTCCACTGCGAGAGGAGGGAATGGATTGAACAACTAGGCAGAGATGCAGCTCTAAATTTAGTTCCAGAGATTATATAGGCGTATCTTCTGCTGCTTGTATTCCCAGAGATTTCCCTGAAGCAGTATCAGTCTGAGCAGTGGTTATTATGTTATTCATGGCTTTATGTTCTGTATAAACTATTTAAGAGATATGGGGAAGAAATCTCTTGTACATGGCCTCTAAGGTTCTGGGCAAGTTACAACTGACTGTTTTTCCTTTGTTTAAGCCTGTTCATTAGAGGAAGAAGAACAAGAGGAGAAATCTTTTCATTAAGTCATGTATATTTGTTAAAAACTTTCACCAAAGTTTCAAAAAATACACTCAAGGCAGATGCTTACTGTGTCCTTTGGTCTATAGCAGGGCAGGAAACACCATGCTTTGTTTTTCAAGGAACAAAGATGTGTGTCAGTTCAAATGCCATCCTGACTCTAATGGGAAAAAACTCTGATAATGGCTGGACAATATGAAAGGAAACTGCGGAAGGGGCACAGAAGGAGCAGATGCCTGGAGAATATAGAGTGGCAATGCTGGTGGATGCAATCTGAAGGAATAGAGGAGAGAATGAGTTTTCACTTGAACTTAATGGAGACTATTGAAAAATGGAGAACCAGATCAATAGTCACAACTGACTTGATCTAGCACACGCAGCAGTCCCATTGTAAACAGGACTTTGAACTGAGTGGCTTCCAGATGTCCCTTTTTATCAACATTTCTGAAAGCTTTTGAATTCTTGCAGTGCCAGGTGAGGACGTGCTGCCATTGTCTGATTTTTCTGCATCCAAAATTACTACTACATTGCATACATTTTCAAAGACATCTCCTGATGGCCGTAGTGCAGGGATCCTTCTCCTCACCTGGAATGGCAGCCCACAGAGGAGCGGGTGGGAGGAGGCACATGAAGGTGGGTGGGGAAGTGAGACAGGGGCAGGCTGCAGGGAAAAGAGTGTTGGTCAGTTTTGTAATGGGATATGGAATTTTTCATTTCTTGGTAAATGGGTAGAGAACGCTGGTAATTATGGGGTGGGGATCATATGGTGCGCTGCAGGTGTGCCTGCCAGGTCTGTTGTAAAAGAAAAGGTTTCCAGACCAGGTGCCAGTGCTGATAGGGGTTAGTGTAAGCTGGCAATATGCTACAAGGCCTTAGAGAGGCTGAAGCTTGGGCAGCTGGGGAAAACTCAGCTCTAGTCTTTATGTTTTTCAGATGAAGGATGATGCACATCTCACAGGTCACCTAAAGACAGTAGGTATCTGTTAAGCCACAGGGGCATAGTCTTCCTGAATTCCAGAATAGCCATAGCTGTGTTTTTCTACTGAGAGTAGCCATAGCTGTGTTTTTCTGTTTTTCTGCTGGCCCAGGACAGGAGTCATGGACCTCACTCAAATTCTATCCAATCTCCTGCTGTTGGGGAGCTCTTCAGCAGAGCTCAGTGTCCCTCCCTGAGGCACAGAGCTCTCCCCTCCTGCTCCTGAGAGCCACTGAGAAGCACCCTGGGTCCTCTTTTTTGTTCTCAAGAGCAGGAAAATTTGACAGAAGTGAAAAAACATCTGGCAGAAAGGAATGAGCAAAAAGTGCAACCTGCCCAGGGCTGGTTTTCTTCGTGCATGCAGCTGTGAACAATTACCATCACACCCACATGCCAGAGCACACACATAATCATGCCTTGTAGGCACAGCCCACAGCAGCCACAGGGTGTCTTCAGCTTCTGTGGCAAAATACATCCCAGTTACTATCAAATCCACTGGACCTGCCATGATGGGCACTCAGCCTCCTCAATGCACTCACTGATAACCCAAATCAATCATATATGCATGATTTCGGTATCACAGCATTTCAGGCAGCAAAGAAGGCAAAGGATAATTAATAGAAAAATGCAAATACAGTATCTCCTATAGAAATCCATGTTTTCTGCACAGGTTTTATACTGCCCCTTAGCCTAGGACCTGGGGGTCATATCAAAACTAGGAGCTGCAGTAACCTAACTGCTTACCTTTGTCTGTAATTAAATCAGATGAACTTCCCAGAGCACCCTCCCTTGCTGTATAAGCTATGAATATAAATAGACATGATAGTTGAAGGCTTCATTTCTAGAACAGTGGAAGAACTTCCTAACTCCCTGGTTTTATTTATCTGAATCACAATTTTGGAGCAAGAACTGGGAATATGCTGTCTCCCCAAACCTGCTTTCTGTGCAAATGAAACCAGAGTCCAAAGAGGTGCAAGGAGCAGCATGACCCCAGGGTGTGACACAACATATTCACTAGGGAGCCTCCACACAGCCTGGTAAGTAGGTCATTTGTTACAGACACTTAATTTAGGCATTATAACTTATTTTCAAATTGACTGAAAGGGCCATCATGGCCTGACAACAAGCTCTCCAAGGTGCTCATTGCTCTTGTCACAGTTACCTTCAGAAGCCACCAAAATAAGCATTTAAAGTTGGTGTCCTGAAAATAGCCCTGGGCATCTGTAATGTCCCAAATGCAAGTCTAATCTTCCAAAATTTGAAATGTAGGTCTCACATTTTTAAAGAGAAGTGGTTTTGCATATTTTTATGCAAACTTTTGGGTGGCTTAGTAGGAGCCAGAGTGCTTTTCAGGATATGGTAGACCTAGGTTCAATTTTTGTTTGAGCAGATCCAACTTCTGTCCTAGCACCAGTATGACTTAGCTTTGTTCCAGCATCCTCTAAATGTCTCCTTGGGACTGAGTAACTGTGACAAGAAATATTTGTGAATCACCAAGCCAGGTTAAGAGAGAAGGGGTGCAAGAATCACCCTGTAGTTTGGGTGCTTGCATGAAAAAGAGGGTTTCTGCTTTATGTTCTTGCTGCTGTCCCTTGACATTATTCTAGAAACTTATCTAATATAACATAAATTTGCATATCTGAGCTAGGTCTTTTGTGGACCATATTACAGAAAAGAAAGCAGCTGAAGGGAGAGACCAGATAACTTGAGGTGCTTCTAGACCTCTGACTCGTAAATAGATGAAAACAGAGCAGACCAATCATAGACAATATGTTCAAAGAATGTGTTGTGCTGGGAAACTGTACACACATCTACTGCTGTCTCAGGAACAGGTGTATGTCCAGTAAAGAGATTCTTTAACTAAGTTTGTATTCCTGACTTATTGGCATGATGTCCCTCAGAAGAACTAATCAAGAAATCAATGTGCTGTGATGAGGTGAAATGCTGATAAAAAGCACAAGGTTGGAGATTTTGTAGTGTTGAGGCACCATTTACGAGACAGTTAGGATAGAGAGAGTGAGATGTTCTGGGATTGGCCTTTGGCAAAGTTATTTGGATGCCAGACTAAATATTTATGGTCTACAATAGCACTGCTTCATCTAGATCTTGCCTAGGCAACAACTGTGTCCCCCTATTTTATACTGGTGTCTTCCAACAGGAAAACTGGGCCAGCTTGGAACAGCCATCACCAGCAGTGTTAGCTGTGCTGGCAGCTGAGAGTTTTGAAAATCACCCACACTCCTGCCTGGCAAATCCAGCTGATGGATTTGAAGGTTGCCAAACCAGGGAACATTCCCACCCCCATGTACAAGCCCCCCTCACCAGAACTGGGGTACAATGGCCAACCTCTGTGGGGCTGTACCATGAACATCATCCAGCATTTCAGTACCCCGGCAGACAAGAGGCCCCTGGGCTGTGTTTTCACCTGGGTTTGAACAAGATGCCTGGAATGCCAGGATCTGAAAGCAGCTTGCTGGAGTTCAAAAGAAAAAGATGGAAGTAAAGGACCTCAGAGGCATTGAATGATTAGCTTGTGTTGGCACTGCCAACCATGGCAGCAGACTGGGTTTCCAATGTTAGTGCCCATGTTTAAAGACAATATTGCAGCCTTTAATCCGAAGTAAATGGAGTTGATGTCATTGAACAAGATGAAGAAAAAAATAAAAGCACGGGGCTTGACAGCTCCCATTCTAGCCAGCATTGACATGAATTTCTCCTCCATCCTGTCCAGCACTCCAGCTCTTTTACAACAATCTATGAAGTAGTCATGCTGCATTCAGTACATTAGCAGTGACTGAAAATGTAATCACTGGAAGTGATACACAGCTCAACGGACTGCAAAGTTGTTCTATGATTTTTTAAAAGGCCACATATTTTCTGATTTAGAGTTTCCTTTATAAAAAACCTGACTTATTCCTTCTCATGCTGAGAAGTTACTCGGACATACTGAATTCTTTGGAGGAAGTATTTCCATCTAAATCTGTCTACAGTCATCAGATAAATTCTGAATATACACAAGGGAAGATTTTGTTCTTTGATCAACTTAAAATTTGACTGTGTTGACAGCAAGTTATGTCTGATCTCATTTAAATCTGTCTATAACTCAGTTTGCTTCAAATAGAGCTGCTCTGGATTCACACCAGTGTTTGTCTAATGAGAGTTTGACCTTGCTTTTCAGGCTTTTACAGATAATTGTTCAAATAATCTTTCTGCAGGCTACTCAAATTTGTGTCTTCCATGCTGAATGATCACTCACTTCCAGGCAAATGAACTCCGCCCGTCCCAAGCAAGAAAGGTCAAAATTTTGTCCTATTTCACCTCACCCATTGCCCAGAATTAAAGCTGAGATATTTTTGCTTTTTCTTGGGTCCTCCAGTCTCAAGCTGAAGCAGGAATATTTGTTTGGGGGCCTCTCATATCCTTGTTTTCCTCCAATTAGTGAGTAAAAACGCATTCTGACTTCAGAGCTCCTCTTCTACGGCTCAGAACTTCCAGAATTATGTCTGGGAAATTCTATATATGTAGTCTAATATATAGGAAATTAAGTATTGCCGTTGACATATGAAAAATTTGCACTTATAAAACACAACCAGAGAAGGTACTGAAATGCCATCTCATATCTCCTTTCCAACAAGAGGGAGAAAAAGAAGCTCACATTTTTCTTGCTAAACAGGCAGATATTTAGGTAAACAAAATTACACTTTCTAGCTAAACATTTTAGGTAGAAAGTGTAATTTTGAGACATTGCAGTGAAACAAGGGAACAACTGTTTTTGTAGCTGCCTGTACACATACAGGATTAGGGGGAAAAACCAAGAACAAACAAAACACAAATCCAGTAAAAAAATTTCATAACCTGATATGCTTGGCTTTTATACATGTAATTATGTCTTTCTGACTGGACAGGGGAACCCCTTCTTTTTTTCTGTTCTTGCAAGGTTTTAGTTTTCTGTTGGTGATACTTATCCGAGTTTGGGACCATCGGGATAAAACTATGTTGTGTTGGAAAGTACAACCATAGCTGTTCTCTCGCTGCTTCACAATGATGTCAAATTAGATAATGTTCTGGATTTCAAATATCTTTGATATTTCAAATATCTTTGGATTTCAATATCTTTGCCTTGGTGCTTTGACCTATCACATCACCCTGAAATTGCCTAGGGACCAATCTTCTCCAGCTAAATCTGTCAGTTCCTTTCACTGAGCATCCTACTGCCTGGTCCTTCCTACCCTGTCTGTGGATCTGTCTCACATGGATCAGTCTGGAATGCATACAAGGAATACACCATTGAATCCTTAATTACACTGCTGCTTTCCTAAAGAGAAGAAGGAATTTCTCTAATTACCCTGTTTTAGCAATTGTTTTTGACGTCATGAGTTCTTATACCCTCTCCCCTGTTTACTTTATTTCAGAACCAGTAGTGCAGCCCTTTTGGTGCCAGCCAGCCCACATCCTTGCCAGTCTGTTGCCATTGCAGGTGAGCTCCCCATGCTCTGGGGAGATTTTGGGGGTTTGGAGACTGCTGCAGTAGTTTTGTGGA